>NC_072378.2:148230000-149568750 GCF_028885625.2 Pongo pygmaeus | reverse complement strand
GACAGTGCTGGATCACAGCAGGCCTGCAGGCCCTCAGAAGGCAACGTGGCTTCCCTGCAGACGTCCTGTGGGTGCTGGGGTGAGAAGACAACAGGCCTTTGGAAGACGTGGCTGCAAAGTCAAGCCACAAAGTGACAATGATGACCTCTGACTGAGAAGTAGAAGACTGAAGGGAGAATGTTAAAATGTGGTCAAGATTTTGATCGCAAAGTCTACACTCAAAATGATCTTTTAGGTTTTTTTTTTTTTTTTTTTAAATCCGTAAAATGGGTTTATCTGAGATAAACAGACATCTCTTTGTTCAGTATGGGGAAACTTCTTCCATAAATATGCAGTAATAGAGGATGTTTTTCCCTTTGAAGTTTCCTGCTTATAGTAATTCTAGATCTCAACTTGTGAACATTACCAATATTGCAACATTTTGCTTCATCACAGAGTGTTTTAAGTTTTACCTCTCATTTCTTGAATGGTTGTGGAGACTGTCAAATGGAAGTCTGGGGCATATCTTTTCTAAACTTGCTTAGAATCCTTCTAGAGCTTATCTTTTTCTTAAGATTGAGGGCTGTCATAGATGAATTTAAATTTCTTTCTATGTTTCCAATAGAAAATTCATGTTTAATTTCTAAATGAATACAAGGTATTCTTTTTAAGAGTAGTTTCATTTTTTTAATCATAATCACTTAAAAATATCTAAGTGTTTTGTGAGGATAGAAACTTTATAATTTTATATTTGTATTATTTATTTAGATGTTGTCTCGCTCTGTCACCCAGGCTGGAGTACAATGGCGCAATCTTGGCTCACTGCAACCTCTACCTCCCGGGTTCAAACAATTCTCCTGCCTCAGCATCCCAAGTAGCTGGGATTACAGGCATGTACCACCATGCCCAGCTAATTTTTGTATTTTTAGTACAGATGAGGTTTCGCCATGTTGGCTAGGCTGGTCTCGAACTCTTGACCTCAGGTGATATGTCCACCTCAGCTTCCCAAAGTGCTGGGATTACAGACATGAGCCTGTAATCATATATTTAGACATATGTTCATGTGTGTGCTTTATTTTAAATTATATTAATATTTGTCCAGTGTCCCCCGTGTGCCAGGTACTACTGTGTCTTACACATAGTAATTTATTTGATCCTCATGAAAGCCCTGTGAATATGTACTGTCATTATTTCCATTTCGTATGTGAAGAAGCCCGGGCACAGAGAGGTTAAGTGACTTCCCCCCAGTCACACAGTGCAAGATGCCGGACCAATAGTGCTGCTGACTCTCGTGATGCTCTGCTGTAATATAATAACTCTCTGGCCAGATGCACTCAGCATTTAACCTGTTTCCCAGGTTCATCCACATGTGGAAGCTGCATTAACTTCTAGAACCACCAGGACGTTATGCTAAGCCAGACACCAAAGGACAAATGCTGTCTGATTCCACTGGCGTGGCGTCCCTAGAACAGGCAAATTCATGGAGACAGAAAGTAGAACGATGGCTGCCGGGGGCTGGGGAAGGAGGCGTGGGAGTTGTTGTTTAATGGGTACAGGGTTTCATTTTGTTGGGGAAAGGAGTTCTGGAGATAGATGGGGGGCTGGTTGTACCACATGTAAATGTACTTACTGCTGCTGAACGGTGCACTTAAAATGGTTAAAAATGCTATTTTTTTTTTTTTTTTTACCATAGTTTAAAACACTCCACTAAAATTATCTTCAATAGGCCAATGATTCAGGGAACACAGAGCATCTCCTGTTACTGGGAGTTGCTGGGTAATGGAAAAGTTGTGTTCAGCTACTTTGAACCCTTCAGAAGCAAGGGAGACTTCAAACTGGGGATTGACCTGAGAGATAGCTATAACTTGGAAAACTGTGCGTGCCTTTGATTCTGTCATACGCATTTCACCTTTTGGTTTCTGCTGTGGATTGGTGGAAAAGAGAGGCTAGAGCTGCGTCTGGTGGGAGGGCTGGAGACCGCGGCTACGGCGCCCCTCTCCTACTGCACCGGGAGTAGGGGAATTGGCTTGCCTGCTGGCAGGCCTCCCCGGGCTCGGCTCTGTGAGCCTCTCTCGCAGGTCTGGGCTCCAGCTCTTGGACATTTTTGCCCCTGAGTGACCGTGTCTGGCTGCTGTGGTCTCTGTGTGTCCCAGCCTGCTGCCTCCCTGCAGTGCTCCGGTACCGGGCCTCCACCACAATAATAATCACCACCGTTTTATCGGGCACCAGGGCACACACAGTTAGGTGTAATCTTCACAGCAGCCCCTTCAGGTCAGTGCCAGTACCCCCAATTAACAGAGGAAGACGCTTCCTTCAATCCCCACTGATGAAATTAGGGCCCCCAAATACACTTTCTCATAGTACCCTGTACATTTGATCCCAGCCCTTTCCTCCATGTAGTTGCCAGATGGGCGTAATTTGTTATGATGTCTAGCTCCCCTATTAGTAAGCTCTGCCTCTGTTTTTGTTCCTAAAACTAACTCCATCAAGAGGCAACACAGTGCTGGGCTGCATTAGGCTTTTGGCCAACATTTATAGAGTGAAGAAATGAGTTGCTTAACATGTCCAAGGTCCTGTTGCAAATCAAGGACAGGTTAAAAAACAGGATTAAAATAAAACCCTATCACATATCTCTTCCTTGTTCTCTGTTTTAAAAATTATATATGTATGCACACCTGTACATATGTATATGTGTATGTGTGTACATATGTGTGTGTGCCTATCTGTGTATGTGTGTATATATACATGCTTTTTAAAAAATACGGCAGGAAGGGCCGGGCGTGGTGGCTCAAGCCTGTAATCCCAGCACTTTGGGAGGCCGAGACAGGTGGATCACCTGAGGTCAGGAGTTCAAGACCAGCCTGGCCAATGTGGTGAAACCCCGTCTCTACTAAAAAAAAATTAGCTGGGTGTTGTGGCAGGTGCCTGTAATCCCAGCTACTCAGGAGACTGAGGCAGGAGAATCACTTGAACCCGGGAGGCAGAGGTTGCAGTGAGCCGAGATCATGCCATTGCACTCCAGCCTGGGCAACAGGAGTGAAACTCCATCTCAAAAAATAAATAAAATAAAATAAAAATAGGGCAGGAAGAAGAGAAGAGGAAGACCTGCATTTCCCTAAGGGAAGAAGCAAGCAAGGGTGAATGACAGCCTTCAGTGACAGGCAGGGGATGTCAGAGAGAGTCAATGCCAGAGGTTTGGCTCCTGGTTGGGCAGCAGAGGCCCTCAGGGTGACAGCCCTCCCTCCCAAGGCTGAGATACATCAAGAATCAGGTGGAACTATTGATTGAGATCAGAGTCCATCAAGTCCCCACTACATGAAGCTCAGTTCTCCTCCACACTGACTAGCCCATCTCTGTCAGCACCTTCCACCACTGTCCCTGTCCCCTGCTATGGCCTGAATGTTTGTGCCCCCCCCCAAAATTTATATGTTGATACAAAATCCCCAATGCAGTAGTCTTAAGAGGTGGAGCCTTTGAGAGGTGATTAGGTCATGAAGGCTCTGCCCTCATGAATAGGGTTAGCACTCTTATGAAAGAGGCTTGGCAGAGCTTGTTTGCCCCTTCCCCTTCTGCCATGTGAGGAACATACAAGGCATCATCTATGAGGAGTGAGCCCTCACCAGACACTAAATCTGCTGGCGCCTTGATCTTGGACTTCCCAGCCTCCAGAACTGTGAGCAATACATTTCTGCTGTTTATAAATTACCCAGTCCAAGGTATTTCACTGTAGCAGCCTGAAATGGACTAACACACTCCCTATTCACACATTAACACACACACTCAGATGTGTAACACGTACCTGCACACACACAAACACACCCTCAAATCTACACATATGCACACTCACAGACACATACACTTATACACACCCACACAGATCCACATATGAACATACACACACACACACTCACACCTACACATACACTCGCACATACACCCACACATAGTCACACACACTTGCCCATGTGGGATGTGGGAGTCTGAAAACATTTTCATGCTTTCTGAGGCTCCCTATTTCCCGTGGAATTAAGTTCAAACTCCTTGGCATAGCATTTGGGGCCTGTCACATGGAATCTGAACATGTTTTTCTGGCCCTTTCTTCTCCCACATAGCTCTATCCATGACATCCATCAGGAGGCAATTGGGTTCCCAGCCTGGATTACACTGGTTGGCAGGAAGGCTGTGAGTTGGAAGCCTGACATCGGGAGCCCTCTTTCCTTGTCTATGCCATCAAAGCCTTCCATCATTGTGACATCCCTGAGGGCTGTCTAAGGGAGCAAACCACCTGGTAGGACTTTTCACATGTTTGCTCAAGATTTTTTAATCTGCCCTAATCCTCCCTATACCTGTTGAACCCTTCAGAAAAACACAGACAAAAGCACTACTTAGCAAATCTTTCCTCAATCCTTTCACTTAGGGGAAAACCCTTTCAAGCCCTTCCTCCATACAGAGAACTTCCATACAGGTCTCTGTATGCCTGCCTGTGCCACATACCAGCCCCACACTGAAGATGCTTGGCTTACTTCTTTCATGAAGCCTGCAGTCCTCGGACTCAGGATGGTTAAGTGCTGTATTTGTGTCATTTCAAAGAGTTTAACAGGACACCTTGTACAAATCAGGTGCTCTAAAAAATCATTTATTTCTCTTTGATATAAAAAGGCTACTACATTTTGTGGTCAGTAAATTCTCCCATAGTTATTTGGCTCAATTGATAACATTGTGTGTTGAAATGTATCTAAGGCAACCATTTGAGTGTAAATCTTATCTGATCGGGAAAAATCACTAGGCCAATAACTTCTTCCTGAGGTTGGTTTACATGAATAGCTCTTCCCTGGGCTAGTCTTAGGGGAAATGGAATCCTGGGGAGACCAGATGTGCAAGGGTGTCAGGGAAGGGCCAGTTTTATGGGATCAAGTTCTTGGTGGGAAGCAGGAAGAGGCAGCTAGGTCATAAGATAAAAGTGAGAAAATCTTAGAAAAAGGAATGCAGGGAAGGAAGGAGACAGGAAGAAAGACATAACTTAACAGAACTTAAAAGTCCCATTTCTCTTAATTAAAAATTTTTGCCTTGGCTGGGCATGTCAGGCCATAGGGTCAAAACTGAATTAAGAGGTTTGTGCAAAAGTATTCCTATCACACTTTCTAAGTATTTGTTGAAGTGAAAATTTTCTCACTAGAAGAGTTCAGTGATTTTTGCTTCGTTGTCCATTATTTTAAAAATGATCTCCCACATGAATAGCATATCAGCTTTTATATAAGCTACCATGGGTTATGAGCTCTTAAGAGGAAAATGTCTATCCCAGTAAAAAAATATTATTATTGCTACTTTACTGCTTTTGAGTTCAGCTGAAGCTTCACGTTGGGGCCATTGGGACATCTTACATGCATTGCTCTGATCTCTACATTATTTATTTCCATATCAGCATGAGTTTTTTCCTAGGGAATCTCTAGTTTCTGGCTGAGGGATTCTTTGGCAGTGCAGACGCTGTGTCGAAAAGAGTAGGTCCCTGGGATTTGCCATACAGTTCAGCATGTAGATTTACCTTTGAAGGCTTAAAAACTATCCGAAGTGGGGTTGGGAAGAAAAGAGTTATTTTTTTTTCCTCTTACCTCTGAGTCCAATTACCCAATAAAGATTCATCATTCCTTTTGTCCGAGGAGCCCTGTGACCTAATTTTGCTCCTTGCCTCGTTTCAGATATCGCAACCCATTTTTGTGCATTCTGCTTCCCTAATGAAATCCACATGTCTTAAATCAATAAAGCCATTGTTTAACTTCCTCCTCTTAAGCAGTGCCTTTTGCAGGGTCTATTTTGTTTGCATACTTGTTTGTAGGAAACACGTCTCCTTATCTAGGATCTTCCCCTTCTCCCCCCAACTTTGAGATCTTTTTCTTATCCTTCCTTTTAATGATTATCAGTTTGATGGTGTGCAGCTATTAAATGCTCTTTAATGGACTAGTCAAGAGAAAATTTTGTTTATGCAGGTTTTCTTTCTTGTTAATTGTTTGTTTTAGATAGGTCAAAAAATTAACAGTGGAAAATTCAATGTGTTTGTTCAGTATCTTTGTATACACTTAGAATGTAAAACCCCCCTGTGCAAACTTCAGAAACTCAGGTTTTATTGCCTGTTTCCAGACCCCCCAGTCTGTCCCTTTTTCCATTCAAGAGCCACCACTAAGAACTACTGAGTATTAGATCTTTTTGTACTTTTGAGGCTCCTAGATCATGACAAGACCCTCTTAGTGGCTTTCTGTTCCTAACCTAAAACTCATGAAAGTTGCCTGATGTGAAAGTCAGGCTACTTTGACAGGGAACATTTTACTTATCTCAAAATCCAGGGATTCAACATAGAAGCCAACTTGAGTGGAAGAAGAAAACACCCATTTGTACCATCTCTGGGGCTTTGAGCCTTACTGTAAATTCTACGTAGTTCTCCATCCCATCACTGACTTTCAACAGAGTTGGTCAAGGGCTGGCCCCACAGCACTTCCTGTGAATCTGCTGGGAATCTTTCCTTTCCAGTTTCTCATGGAAGAAAGTGTGAGCTGGGTTATCAAGTAGGTGCTTGAATATGGAGGATGAGGATGAGGACAGTGGAACACTGAGTTCCACTTATCATCCTACAAATTCTCTTGGATTCAACCTTGCCCAATGGGAGAACTAGAAGAAGGGATAAACAAATGGTGGGTCAGACCTTCTACTGTTCACACATTCTTCATGACCCCATTTTTTTTTCTTCCTTCATTATCTTTCTTGGCCTTTTTGTGGGCTCCTGCCTGCATCTCTTTTTCTCATTTTAAGCCTCCTGCCAGAGTCAGGGCAACTGTCCTCTTCCCACATCATCTTCGTTTTCTGAAGTTTTATTTAAATCATATCCTAAAAAATGCCTTTTCTTTTCCTGAAAAGCTCTACTGTTACCATTCTGGACTTGAGGTGAGAAGGCGAGCTTGGAATTAAATCCTCACAGGCAGCAAAAGTAACTAGCTAGTCACTTTAAAAATAAACAAAAACCCAAAAACCCAAACCTTTCCACTACTGCTTTATGGACATCTTTCCTTTCAGGACAGTCACTGAAATGTAAAAGAATGAGCACAATGCCCTGCTTTGTTTATCTGAGAAACACCAGCAGCTCCAAGATGCTTCTGTTTTCTACAAGAAACACAGGAAGAGAGATTCTGGCTGTATTTGCTATGACCAAAGGTCAACCCCTTCTTCTGTCTTCCACGTTCTCTCCTGCTGGGCTCTTCCTTCTTCTGAAACATTCCCTGTTCGATGTCTAGGATGACCTCTCTCACTTCAAGTCCTTTCGAGAGTCAAACATTTCCCGTGGGTTGGCCTCCTTTGGCTCTCCACTTCCTTTCTTTCTTTGAACTGGGGAGGCAAGAAGACAGTCAAAGCAGAGCCAGAAGGCCAAGCTTAGCTTCACGGTGCCTGATGTCCTGTAAAAGGGGACACCATGTGGAAAAGCCGAGAGAGTTCCAGGAGTAGGGTTCAAGACATTCTGCTTTCTGCTGGTGACAAGATCCACAGGTGGTTTGCAGGACTGGAGTAAGCCTGGAGAAGCCTCATGGACCCTCCACATCTAACACTAGTTTGAGGCCAGGCTCCCCATCTCCCTCTCCAGCACACTCTTCTCTGTACACAGGTATTTGTTTCTACCTCTTCCCTTAATTGGCCTAGGCAGCAAAATGGGGTGCTCTGAACATTATCAGGGGCTGCATGGGGATTGCAGTGGTGGTGGCACAGCAGAGCTGGTGTAACCAACTGGTCACACCCTTATTGTTATCATCATGATTTACTGACTGGGCGGTGCTGCTATGGTTAACGTATGCCTGAGTTAGAAATGGGTCTGAGATGTCTTAAAACAAGACAGATTGTGTGTAAGGAGAGGAACAGCAAACAGGTTTCATTTTGATTGCTAGTCCCAGTACTGGCACCTAGAGTGAGATGTTAACAAAGATTTTGAAGCTTTCTTCTGGCCCAACAAGTGAGTGATTGGTTATGGGAAGGAGGAATGGCAGCGAGAGTGTTTTCCTTTGGGTTTACTTCTTCTGCTACCAGAGGAGGACGTGACTGAAAGGCAAAGGGATTAGCCTTCTCCCTTGATTCCTGGTCTGAGCCTCTCATTCCTTGCTATGTTTCTCAGGGGCTCTTTGGTGCCTCCCAGTCCTGATGTATCCAGTCTCACCCCATAAGTTCATTGGAAAGAAGAGTGAAGAGAGAACCAAGGGAGCAGAGACTCAAGAAAGAGAACAGAGCCTCATACGTCAGACTCCCAGGGAGTATAAGGAGTGTGTGCCCAACTCTTCTACCCGTAGCTGGGAAAGTTGAAATGATTCTAACCTCTTTGTGTGATAACTCCTCAAATTCTAGCATGGGGATAATAGAGGCTTGTTGTGAGAATTAGATGACATAATGTATAAAAGCTCTTGGAATATTTTACTGGCTTTATAAATGTCAACTATTTTCATTAAAGTATATATAAGATCTTGCTTTTCCTAGTATAAGCTCTTCTCCTATGGTGGCCCAATGGCATCCCTAATGATTTCATCATGCCCTGGTTCATGTCAGGGTTCCTCCCTTTTGGGACTCTCTGAGCTTCTTTTGTAGACAGAATGTGTGGCTTTTAGGGAAATAGAGGCATTGCAGGATCGGAGCATAAGTCCAGAAGGAATCTTGACAGTCTTCTAATTCCCACATTAGAAACTCATAGGATGGAGCCAGAGCTGGGCTGGAGAGGATTTTCAGCATTCCTCTCCAGCCCAGCAGGTCGATGGGGACTTTGATAAAACCATAATGAAGATGATGAGGGGTGCAGGGTCTTCCTGCTTCCCTTTCATCCTCTCCAACTTCCCAGCTGCCCTTCCTTCTGGTACCCAGGGCCACCTTCAGTGTGTGGTCCAGGATGGATCCAGGCCTTTTCTCATGAGCTCAATAAACCTCATTCCCTGGGAGAAGCATCGTGATTGGGCTTTAGGAGGTCATCTGATTCTGGTGATATTTACTGGTAGAAATGGCTGATATATGGGATCACTTGGCAGTATTTAATACCTTTTAAAAGAGAAGCCCATTAACCAAGATTATGGTAGAATGTGGTACATTTTTTAGCTTGGAGGGCCTTTCATTCTCCACCAATATTTCAGAAAATCAGGAGTTAGTAAATCAGTACTGTTGGCTGCTAGTCACTGATTCAGAGAGCCTTCTCCTCAGCCATATTGGGGTTTTATTAAAAAAAAAAATTCAGGAAGGAGATTGTCTACTTCATCACATAATTCTCCTTGACTGTTCAATAATCCTCACTATCAGGATGTTTTCTCTTGTATCTAAGCTAAATCCTGTCCGTGCTATTTGATCCATTTTATTTCCTCTTGTCCTGCCCTTAGTGGAAACAGAAAACAGCTGGTGACTCTTTCTTGCATACAACAAAGGATTCTGGCTTCTAAGCCTATTCAATTAAAAGGAAACTCACTAAAGCAGCCACCCCCATTGCAGAGCTCTGGGGCCCCAACTCTAACTGCTGGGCTAGGGTCTTGCACTTCAGAAAACCAGAGGCACCACCATATACCAGTTTTATGTCCTTGCCGTGTGTGTGACAAATCCTGTGTTTAACTTGGGCGAGCTTCAGAAGGTTCTCGTTGTACCACATTCCAACTAAGAGCCTGCCACAGGAGGCCTGCATTTGAACTCTGTTGACATTCTCCACAACCTTTCAGACTTCCCTAATGGAGCCGACAAAGTAGCTGCCACGGAGGACATGGATACTGTCACCATTGTGGAAACATGGTGTTTATCCACTTGGAAAAAAGGGGGAGTATGGAGAGTGTCAATACATAAAACTGCAGGGCCAATTCCCTGTGCATTCTCCTTTATACTATTCAGCATTTCATTTCATGGAGCAAGACTCCTTAGCCAGCTTGGTGAAAAAAAAAAAGGGGAGACAGGTTTCATTTGTAATGAACTCAGGACTCTGACTTGAATGTGGTTAGAATACAAGTCTATGCCGAAAGATTCTTGCCAATGCAGCAAAAACACTTCTGAAATAGGAATCAATGTTCAGGTTTTTCCCTGGCAAGTTTATCTTTGCTGTGTCATCCACTGCTTTTCAAGTAGGATCTAGGGACTGGTGTAGAGTTCCAGAAAGTAACTCATAATAATGAAAACGAACATTTATTGAACACACATGCCAAGTATTTGATGCATATTAACTCCTAATCCTTTCAACAATGCTCTGAAGTAGGCACTGCTGCTATCCCCATGATATAGATAAAGAAACTGAGGCACAGAAAGATTAGGAACTTGCCCAAAGTATCTGTTGTAGCAAGAGGTAGAGACATAACTTGAATCCAGGCAGTTTAGTTCCAAAGCCCAGACTCTCAGCCAAGCATGACATGACATCTCTGCCCAAAGCCATGAGTCAAATATGGCCACTGCTCTGAAAGTTCCTGTTGCTCAATGATGAGTAGTTTGACACATCATTTTTTTTTACAGTGATAAAACAGATGTAGCATGGAGTCTTATGCAAACATGCAAAATCAAAGAATTTTTAGTGTGCAGTGAATTGCTTCAAGCTGCACCTTGGGGTCCCCTGGGGCATGTACTTCACCTCCTCTTGATGTCTGGGGTAGTACTCTGATGAAAAATGTAAGAGCTACAGTGGCGTTCCTTACCTCTTCCTCTTCTCAGTTCCTCTGCACTGAAGCCAGAGGTGAGAGGTCAGATGTTAGGTGCTGATAAGACAATCTCCTGTCATGTTTTTTTCCACCATTGCTCTACCTCCTTTTTTCTGGTATGGTCAAGGATAGGAAAGGGGTTGTGATGGTTAATACTGAGTGTCAACTTGATTGGATTGAAGGATACAAAGTATTGATCCTGGGCATGTCTGTGAGAGTGTTGCTAAAAGAGATTAACGTTTGAGTCAGTGGGCTGGGGAAGGCGGATCCACCCTTAATCTGGTGGGCTCAATCTAATCAGCTGCCAGCGAATATAAAGCAGGAAGAAAAACGTGAAAAGGAGAGACGGGCCTAGCCTCCCAACCTACATCTTTCTCCTGTGCTGGATGCTTCCTGCCTCGAACATCAAACTCCAAGTTCTTCAGTTTTGGGACTCTGACTGGCTTTCCTTGTCAGCTTGCAGACAGCCTATTGTGGGACCTTGTAATCATGTAAGTTAATACTTAGTAAACTCCCCTTTATATCTATCTATGTATCTATCATCTATCTATCTATCTATTATCTATCTATCTATCTATCTGTCTATCTATCTATCTATCTATCATCATCATCTATCTATCTATCCTATAGGTTCTGTCTCTCTAGAGAACCCTGACTAATACAGAGGCAGAGCTGGGTCATGCCAGTGGCCTTATCACAGGGTGATGAGGGAGCATTTCCTTAGATGCTGGGGCCCACATCCCAGAAGTAGGGTCTGTGTACCGTGGCTGCTCAGTCACTCTTTGTGTCCTTCTGGGGCTCCTGTTGCCCCACCACTGGTGGGTTGCCTTCCCTCCCCAGTGCTCTGGGCAGGAAGAAATGGAGCTACTCTCCATGCTCATCTGCATCTCAGCTGTCTGTTGACGACACCACAAAACTGTCAAAAGATGAGGAGAGTCCTTTCTGGTCTTGATATGTGTTTGTGCCACACTTCACCACACTTCCTGCCTTTCTGGCAGTCAGGAACACAGGGTTCAGCAAAGCGGGACCCTTATCAGCTCTTCCCCCATTGCCTGTTTACAAGAAGAAGCCAACACACAGCTGGAGGACCTCCTGTGGGTGGGGCTTGGACACCACCAAGAGCTGTGCTCCCTTTCTCACTCAAGGCTCAATTGCTGGTGAGCAGCGAGTTTGCGTTGGCAAAACAAATTCACTCTGCTGACCTTGTTTTACTCCTCTCTCTTCCCCATTGGATTATTACAAACAAAATGCTAAGAAAGACTGTGCTCATAAAATGCACCTGGATCACGAATAGTGTGCTGAACCAGAGTCTACTTTGAGAATTTTCTCCCTTTACTGTTTATATGACCTTTTTCTCTTTCGTGTGTGTGTTTTTAATTAAACCTTTTATTTTTAAATAACCATAGATTCACATGCAGTTATAAAAAAAATAAAGAGAGATCTCCTGTACCCTTTACCCAGTTTCCCCCAATGTTAACATTCTATAAAACTGTAGTACAGTATCACAACCAGGATATTGATACTGATATAGTCAATGTACAGAACAATTCCATCATTGCCAGGATCCCTCATGTTGGTCTTTTATAGCCACATCTATTTCCTTCTCTTCTTAACCACTGCCAACCACTAATCTGTTCCCCGTTTCTATAATTTTGTCATTTAAATAATGTTATGTATGGAATTAAATGTGGGATTGGCTTTTTTACTGAGCATAATTCTCTAGAGACTATGTGTATCAATAGCTAAATTCTTTTTATTACTGAGGAGTATTCCTTGGTAAGAATGTACCAAAGTTTGTTTAACCATTCACTCATTGAAAGACATCTAGGTTGGCTGGGTGCGGTGGCTCACACCTGTAATTCCAGCACTTTGGGAGGCCGAGGAGAGTGGATCACGAGGTCAGGAGTTAGAGATCGTCCTGGCTAACACAGTGAAACCCCGTCTCTACTAAAAATATGAAAATTAGCAGGGCGTGGTGGTGGGTGCCTGTAGTCTCAGCTACTCGGGAGGCTGAGGCAGAAGAATGGCTTGAACTCAGGAGGCGGAGCTTGCAGTGAGTCGAGATAGCACCACTGCACTCCAGTCTGGGCAACAGAGTGAGACTCCTTCCCCCACAAAAAAGAAAGACATCTAGGTTGTTTTTAGTTTTTGACAATTAGTAAGAAATCAGATATAAAAATTTGTGCTCAGGTATTGGTATGAATGTAAATTTTATTTCTCTGGGATAAATGCCCAGGAATGTAATTGCTGAGTCATATGATAGTTGCAAGTTTATTTTTTTAAGAAACTGCCAACTGTTTTACAGAGTGGCTATACCATTTTACATTCCCACCAGCAATGCATGAATGATACAGTTTCTCTGCATTCTGGTTATCCTGATAGATTGTAGTAATATCTCACTGTGGTTTTAATTTACATTTCCCTGATAGCTAAAGATGTTGAATATCTTTTTGTATAACTTCGTTGTCATCTGAATACCCTCTTCTGTGAAATGCCCCTTATGTCTTTTCCCCATTTTTCAACCAGGACTGTTGAGTTTTTTACTGATGAGTTTTGAGAGTTCTTTATATATTCTAGATACTAATCCTTTGTTGGATATGTGGTTTGCAAATGTTTACTCCCAATCTGTGGTTTGTCTCTTTAACCTCTTAACAGTGTCTTTTGCAAAACAAAAACTTTTAATTTTGATGAAGTCAAATTTATCAATTTTTCTTTTATGTATATGGTATCAAGCTTAAGAAGTCTTTGCCTAGCTCTAAATCATGAAAATTTTATTATATTTCCCCCTAAACATCTTATAGTTTACATTTAAGCCTGTGGCCCATTTTGAATTAATTTTTGGAGAAGACATGAGACGGAGGTCTAGGTTCATTTTTTTTGCCTGTGGATGTCCAATTGCTCTAACACCATTTATTGAAAATGACTCTTTACTCTGCTGGACTGCATGTTCATCATTGTCAAAAGTCGATTGGGCATATTTGTCTGAGTTGAGTTCTTCCCTTTTTTTTTCTGGAGATGGGGTTTCACTATGTTGCCAAGGCTGAAGTAGAATGGTTATTCACAGGTGCAATCGTAGTGCACCCCACCCTCAAACTCCTGGCCTCAAGCGATCCTCCTGTCTCTATAGCTGGGACTATAGGCACTAGCTATTGTGTCTGGCTTGTGTGAGTCCAGTTTTAGGTTCTCTATTCTGTTTCATTTATCAATGTGTCCATTCCTCTGCCAATACCATACAGTATTGATTACTTATATAATATTCCTTATTTCAGAAGTAACATTTAACATTACATATTATGTAATGGCTCAAAATTAGATAGATTGATTTCTCCCACTATTCTTTTTTTTCAATTTTTTAAGCTAGTCTAGTTCCTTTGTTTTGTCATATACATTTTAGAACAATATTTTGTCTCTCTTGCAAGAACTTTGATAGAAATTGCATTCAAACTTTATACTAATTTGGGGAGAATTGATATCATTATTATGTTGAGTCTTCTAATCTGTGCATATACGTCTATTTATATAGATCCTCTTTAATTTCTCTCATCAGCATTGTGCATTTTTCAGCACATGGATCACATATATAGTTTTCCAGATTCACACCTAAGTATTTAATTTTTAAAGTAATCATAAATAGTATTATATGTGTTTTAATTTTCTTTGTTAAAAATAAATCTAATGGTGTATATTTGAGATTTACAACATGATGTTATGAGATATATAGATAGTAAAATCATCATCTGTGAGATGATAAATACGTAAATTTGTTTTACTATAGCAAATATTTTACTATGGTAACGTAGTTGTGTTACTATAGATAACAAGAGCAGCTACAATCTACTTATTTAACAAAAATTCTCAATACCATATGATTTTATTAACTATAGTTCTCTCATACATTAGATCTCTTGTCTTGTTCATCCTGTGTATCTGCTACTTTGTGACTTGACCCCATCTCTCCATTTCCTCCCTTCCCCTGTCCCTCACTCCAGTAACCACTGTTTTATTCTATATCTCTGTATATTTAGACATTTTTTTTTAAAGGATTCCACATATAAGTGGGATCATCCAACATTTTTCTTTCTGTGTCTGGTTTATCTCAGCATAATATCCTTTAGGTCCATTCATGTTTTGGCAAATGGTAGGATCTCCTTTTTTAAGGCTGAATAATATTCCATTGTGTACGTGTGTGGATGTATACACCAACACTACATTTTCTTTTTTTCTTTATCCATTCATTTATTGACAGAGACTTGGGTTGTTTTCATATCTTGGCTATTGTGAATGATGCTGCAGTGAACACTGGAGCAGATATTTTTGTGAGGTAGTGATTTTATCTCCTTTGGGTATATACCAGAAAAGAGGGATTTCTAGGCCATGCAGTAGTTTTAATTTTTAATTTCTTTAGGAACCCCCACACAGGCATGCCTTGGAGATACTGTGGGTTGAGTTCCAGACCACCACAATAAAGCGAATATTGCAATAAAGTGAGTCACACATTTTTTTGTTCTCCATTAAAAATAAAAGTTATGTTTATATTGTAGTGTAGTCTATTAGGTGTGTAATAGCATTTTGTCCGAAAACACAATGTACATACTTTAATTAAAAAATATTTTATTACTAAAACATGCCAATGATTATCTGAACCTTCAGTGAGTCATGATCTTTTTGCTGGTGGAGGGTCTTGCCTTGATGTTGACTATTGACTAATCAGAGTGGTAGTTGCTGAAAGCTGGGGTGGCTATGGCCATTTCTAAAAATACAACAACAATGAAGTTTGCCACATCAATAAACTCTTCCTTTTATGAAGGATTTCTCTGTAGTGTGCAATGCTGTTTGATAGGGTTTTTACCTGTAGTAGAATTTGTTTCAAAATTGGAGTCAGTCCTCTCAAATCTTGCTGCTGCTTTATCAACTGGGTATATGTAATCTTCTAAATCCTTTGTTGTCATTTCAACAATGTTCACAGCATCTTCAGCAGGCGTAGATTCCACCTAAAGAAACCATTTCAGTTGCCCTTAAAAAGCAACTCTCATCAATTCAATTTTTATCATGAGATTTCGGCAATTCAGTCCCATCTTCAGGCTCCACTTTTAATTCTAGTTCTCTTGCTATTTCCACCACATCTGCAGTTACGTCCTCAAATAAAGTCTTGGACCCTTCAAAGACATCCATGAGGGTTGGAATCAACTTCTTCCAAACTCCTGTGAATGTTGATATTTTGACCTCCTCCCTTCAATCATGAATGTTCTCAATGGCATCTAGAATGGTGAATCCTTTCCAGAAGCCTTACAATTTACTTTGCCCAGACCCATCAGGGGAATAACTATCTATGGCAGCTATAGTGTTACAAAATGTATGCTTAAATAACAGAACTTGAAAGGCTAAATTACTCCTTGATCCATGGGCAGCAGAATGGATCTTGTGTTAGCAGGCATTCATCTCCTTGTACATCTCCATCAGAGTTCTTCGTGACCAAGTGCATTGTCAATGAGCAGTAATCTTTTGGAAGGAATCTTTTTTATCTGGGCAGTAGATCTCAACAGTGGGCTTGAAATACTCAGCAAACCATGTTATAAACAGATGTGCTGTCATCCAGGCTTTGTTTTTCCATTTATAGAACACAGGGAGAGTAGATTTAGCAAAATTCTTAAGGTCCCTAGGATTTTCAGAATGGTCAATGAGCATTGGCTTCAACTTAAAGTCACCAGCTGCATTAGCCCCTAACAAGAAAGTCAGCCTGTCCTTTGAAGCTTTAAAGCCAGGCATTGACTTCTCTTCTTTAGAAATGAAAGTCCTAGAAGGTATCTTTTTCCAACTTAATGTTGTTTTGTCTACATTGAAAACCTGTTGTTTTGTGTAGCCATGTTCATCAATTAGCTAGATCTTCTAGATATCTTGGTACAGCTTCTATATCAGCACTTGCAGTTTCACATTGTATTTTTATGTTATGGAGATGGTTTCTTTCTTTAAACTTCATAAGCCAACCTCAGCTAGCTTCCAACTTTTCTTCTACAACTTCCTCATCTCTCTCAGCCTTCACAGAATTGAAGAGAGTTAGGGCCTTGTTCTGGATAAGACTTTGGCTTAAGAGAATGTTGTGGTTGGTTTGATCTTCTATCCAGACCACTAGCACTTTTTCCATATCAACAATGAGGCTTTTTTGCTTTTTTATCATTTGTGTATTCACTGAGTACCACTCTTAAATTTCCTTCAAGAAATTTTCCGTTGCATTAACAATTTGGCTAACTGTTTGGTGCAAGAGGCCTAGCTTTTGTTCTGTTTTGGCTTTCAACATGCCTTCCTCACTAAGCGTAATCATTTCTAGCTTTTGATTTAAAGTGAAAGATGAGAGACTCTTCCCTTCACTTGAACACTTAGAGGCCATTGTAGGGTTATTAACTGGCCTAATTTCAATATGTTGTATCTCAGGGAATATGGAGGCTTGAAGGAGAGAGATGGAGAAACAGCCAGCTGATGGAGCAGTCAGAACACGCACATTTATTGATTAAATTTGTCATCTTATATGGGCATGGTTTATGGCGCCCTAAAGCAATTACTGTGGCAACATAAAAGATCCCTGATGAGATCACCATAACAGATATAATAATAATGAAAAAGCTTGAAAATATTATGAGAATTGCCAAAATGGGACACAGAGATAGGAAGTGAGTACATGCTTTGGAAAAATTGTGTTGATAGACTTGCTTGACACAGAGTTGCCACAAACATTCTATTTGTAAAAAAGAAAAAAAAAAGTAGACTCTGCAAAACATTACAAAATGAAGTATGTCTGTAGTGTTTTCCATAATGGCTGTACAATCTATATTCCCACCAACTGTGGACAAGAGTTCCCTTTTCTCCAGACCCTCACCGACATTTGTTATCACTTTCCTTTTTGATAATAGTCGTCCTAACAGGTGTGAAGTGATACCTTACGGCAGTTTTAATTTACATTATATTTTTACTTTTAGTCCCCATGTGTTCATTTCTAATATATAGAAATATAATTGGTTTTTGTATGTTAATTTTGCGTCTTGTGAACTTGCTGAACTCACTTATTTACTCTAGAAGTTTTTTTGTATATTCTTGGGATTTCCCATGTAGACAGTCTTACCATCTGCAAATAGGAGCAGTTTGGTTTCTTTTTATTCCAATCTGTGTGCCTTTTATTTCTTTTTCTTTTTCTTGACTTATTGCTCTGGCTAGCACTTGGAGTGCTATGTTGAATTAGAGTCGTACATGTGGATATTCTTGCCTTGTCCCTAATCTCAGGTGGAAAGTGTTCAACACTTGTAAATGGTATAAATACACCAATCAAAAGGCAGAGATTGGCAAAGTGGATTTTAAAAAATCACCAAAATCTATCCTATGTACAAGCAACGTGCTTTAATATAAAGATATAGGCAAGTTGGAAATAAAAATAGAAAGAGAAAGTGGATTTTCAAGCAAAGAAAATTACCAGACACAGATAAAGACATTATATAATGATCAAAATGTCAATGCATCAGGAAGACATAATAGTTCACTCTTCTTTAGTTTCCAAGTCTCTGGAGATTTTTTTATCTTCCTGTTACTGATTTCTAGTTTGATTCTTTTGTGATCGGAGGACATACTCTGTATGATTTCAACTATTTTAAATTTATTGGGAGGGTGTGTGTGTGTTTATGACCCAGGGTGTGTTCTATCTTGGTATATGTTCTGTAGGCGCACGTAAAGAATGTGCATTCTGCTGTTGATGGGTGGTGTTGCTACTATCCTATGGGGTGAAGTCCTGGCCCCTTTTCAGCTTTGTCTGACGTCACCCTGGCATGAGGTGGGGGTGGAGAGTGGGGGCTTTTTCTGGTGTGAGTGAGCCATAGTTTATTCTGTGGTGTTTGTAGGAGAGTGGTTATTGTTTAAAATAACCAGTCCTACTTGGATGCCCTTTCCTGGCCCTTTGGCTAGAGAAAGTAGGCTTTGATTGAGACTTTCTTTTGTCTGTGCCCATTGGCATTCCCAGTTGCCAGCTTCTTCAGCTCCAAGTCTGGGATTTACGAGGCAAGAAGAAAACCCAGGGAACTCACCACTATGTCATTCTTTGGGTCCCAAGTTCTCCAGCTGATTTGCCCTCTTCTTTCTACCTTTCAGGGTTTCCTGATGTTTGTTTTATACAGAATGTTCAGGGTTTTTAGAAGTACTTAGCAGAAGGAATAGGGGAAAGCACTTCTACCCCATCCTCTGGGAAGTAGAAGTCAGTCTTTCATGGTTTGACAAACGCTGTTAACATGGAAAGATACATGATGTTCTAGATCTCTTCTGATTGGTTGTCCAATTGTTTCTTTTTCTTAAAAAGAGTCCCCAAATTAGGCCAAATAATTACTTCCCTTTGGGAGAGGCTTGATGTGAATGAGGCTGCGATGTTGCTTGGGTCACTGTGAGTTTGTTAGACTCCACCCCCTACTCTTCTTTTTCCAGAAAGTAAAACTTGGGCTTCCTGTATTTGTCTAAAGCGGTTTGTTCTTGGAGTATGTTCTGCATCCAGAGTGCCAAATATCTTCTGGAACTGAGGCCTGGACACAGATTAAGGATAAAGTTAAGGCTACTTAGGTGAAGCAGCCATACCACATGGAAGCCAGAGTTGGAATGTGAGTGGTCTCAACCAGGAGAAAGGCCCTGTATTAATTTGCTAGGGTTGCCATAACAAAGTACCACGGACTGGGTGGCTTAAATAACAGGAATTTATTTTCTCACAGTTCTGGAGGCTAGAAGTTCAAGATCAAGGTCTCAGCAGGATTCGTTTCTTCGGAGGCCTCTCTCCTTGGCTTGTAGATGGTCATCTTCTTCCTGCATCTTTAGGTGGTCCTTCCCCTGGGGCCTGATCTCCTCTTTTTATAAGGACGCCAGTTAGATTGAATTAGGGCCCACCCAAATGACCTCATTTTAACTTAGTTACCTCTTTGAGACCCTGTCTTCAAATACTGTCACATTCTGAGGTACTGAGTTAGGACCTCAACATGTAAATTTGGAGAGACATAATTAAGCCCGTAACAATCCCCAAATCAGGAAAATGAGAGGTGGAGGCAAAAAACGGTAGAACGAGCCCCATGTTGAGAGACTTCAGGATGGGCCAGGTCAGCAGACGAAGTTCTGCGAATTTTGCTGAATAGTTTTTCCAGCTGACCCGGATGTGATGTTTAATCCCTGTTTCTCTTCCAAAGGGTCCAAAGGGTCCTGGCCTTGCCTAATTCAACTTCTAACTTTTGTTTTTTAAACCAAAAAGGAAAGTTAGGTGCCTAGGAAAATTTTCCCAGACACTCAATATATGTCAAATATATTTTAATTTTTTATTGTGATATACAAGTACATAAACTACACCAATCTAAAGTGTGTCACTCACTGTTTAAACATGTGTACATATTTGTAACCACCATCTGGATCAAGGCATCACAAGTCCAGCACTCCAGAAAGTTCCTCATACTCTTTCCAGTCAATCCCTGCCTCTCCACCTGGAGGTAACCACTCCAGATATGTGCTCCTGACCTTCATATAAGTGAAATAATAAAAGATGTGTCATTTTGTGACTGGCTTCTATTCTTCTATTGTGAGACTCATCTGTGTTGTGAGTATTAGAAGTGTGTTGCCTTTATTGCCAAGTATTATCTTATTATGTGGATATAGCATGAGTTATTTATTCATTCTTTTGTTGACAGACATGTGAGCTATTTCCAGTTTGGAGCTATTTTACATAAAGCTGCTATGAACATTCTCGTACATATCTTTTGGCGGATCTATGCACAAATTGCTCTCAGGTACATAAACCTAGGAGTGGGATTGCTGGGTCATTTCAAAGCTACTCATTAAATTAAATTTGATAAACATATACATGAATTTAAGTCACTTCTTCCTTTTGTTAGGTTATTTTTAGCATCAATTCTGTGGACTCCAATCATGACTTTCATATCTAGTTATGTCATAAATTTCATATCTAGTTATGTCAATCATGCAATATCTAGTTATGTCATAAATTTAATTGAAGGTGCAATAAACTATTTTTAAAATGCCCTCTTAAAAATGTACTGATTGACATTTTACATTAGAAGTAAGATGCAATAAGGTGGGAGCTATTAAAAACAAAATAGAAGATGTGTCTTGAGACCTTTTGGTGGGGTGTCACCAATCAAAATACAACAGTTTTTTTTTTTTGCCACAGGCTTTATGGAAGGAAGAGATAAAGTACAAACTACCCAGTAATGGTATGAATCATACAACTTCTCTTCCTTCATTTCCTAGGGGATTGTTGACTTTTTGGCTATAAGAGAGAAACAGAATTGATCATGTATGATCAGAATGACCCTTGATCATCAGGAGTTCAGAGCTGCTGAGTGATTTTTAGACTGAGGTGAAGTCGAGGCTCAGAGAGGGAAGGTTTTAGAAAGCTGCTCCAGACACCAAGTAGCTGTGTTGGTTCATGAGCTGCCCAGGGGAAAAATACACACATCTGTGACAACAGGATTGAGCTCCTCTGGATTTTCATCAACCCTTCTATTGCCTGGACTACAGGCTCCCAGTGGTGTGCCCAGACTTGGGTTACTTGTTCTCAGTGAGGCCTGGTGGGGTCTGGGGTTTCCAGAGCTTCCTGACCTATTGTGTCTGGCTGTGAGTGGCCCTGCTTATTTACCGTGTTCCCCAGTGTGTGGTTCAAATACAATTCATGTTTCCCATGCACCATGACAACAGAGAGGATGGGAAACACTGTATTGGACCATGTTCCCTAAAGTTAAGTTGTACAATGCACCCCACACTTTTCTGGGAGAACTTAAGTTTCACTGATTCCCGTTTCCAGAGGCTCGATACACAGAATCTTCCTTTCTGTTCCAACTTTTTCCTTCAGTTCCCCACATGAAATAACTTTTGCAAACAGGTATGGTATAGACAAGCCATCTGCTTATTTCCCTTTCAGGCCAAGTACTCCCAAGAGAACTGTGAGACCCGGGGTAGACATGCATGATGTCTACCTGGGAGGACACGAAAGAACTGGGCATCTTGTGGCCATTTGCTGGGAAATGGCGAAGACCACTATAGACATGGAAGTCCTCTTCTGTGGATCAGTGGCACTGCCCCAAGCCATAGAACAAAGAATGATGACCAGAGAGGGGTATGGGGGCTCCTAATGCTGGTGAGGAGTGAGGGATGGGCAAGGAGACCTGAGCCCACAGGATCAGCAGGTTGCTACCTCTCCTTCTAGAGACAGAACACAAGGGCCACTGTGGAAATCTTTGCTTGATGGGGATCAGTTTGCGGAGCAGTGCACAGATCCTTTCTGCCCCAGTGCCTTTTACAAATGTCGTTGGGGCAGTGAGGGTCTGTGTACTGCCCCCGTATGATTATTAAATGATTATTAAATCTAAGTCATTTTTAAAAAGAGAGAGATATAGAACCACTGATTATAGTTTTTGATGAGCACAAGATAAGTGGCCACCACCTGGAGCTGAAGTGACTCTTGCCAGGAGCAAGGCAACTCAGCATTTTGAACCTTTTCTGCCTAACCGTAGTGCAGAACTAGGTATGATTTCTCCTAGCTCTTATAGAATATCTAAACTAGCTAAGGGATCCCCTGTTTCTGCCACTGTGGATAACAGCTGTCTGGGGGAGCTATGCCTGTTATGTAATCACCAGAGACCCTAGTCTGGGTCACTAGCAGACTCCAGGGAAATTTATTCTGTAGCACCCAGCCCCTGGGGTTCTGGCCTGATCCCAGGTTCCCTGAGATATGGTGTCTACTCTGCCTTCTCCTCTCCACCCCTGCCGCACCCTTGATGCAGGTATCTAAGGAACTTAGGACAATTTGGAACTTTCAGGGCTCAGCACATTGTGACTGGAAAGAGAATAGGGTTTGGGATCAGACAGACCCGTGCTGGCCATACAGTCTTGTTATTTACATTTTCTAAACCTGTGTCCTCATCTCCCAAATGGAAAAGATAATAGGATTCATTTCCTAGGTTCTCATGAGGCTTCAGGGAGAAAGTGTCTAAAGCACCTGGCACACAGTAGGCTTTTCAATGATGTCCTGTTCCCATGTCATGGTTTCTCTGTGCCCTCAGAAGAGCATGGGACTGAGGGTGTGTTAAGGCTCTGCTTCAGCAACTCAAAACCAAGGGCATCTCAGAGCTAACCCAGGACCTACATTCTGAACCACTGGCAAGTGGAGCAGCTTCCCAGGGAAGCTCCAGGTTGGCCCAATAATAGACTGAATCTGATGAAATTAGAATGGAGCCAGGCCAGCTAGAGAGAAGACAGTAACTAGAAAGTCAGCAGCCTGTCATGAAAACTAAATGGCCCCATCTAGGACAGTAAATAACAATCTGGAGACTCGGGACAGCATGAGATACCTTTCCATCTATGCAAGCAATTTACTTCTTGACAGGATCAATATTTTCACATCTCCACTAATGCTAGCAACTGCATTAATTAAATTAATGCAGAAAATTTAAACCCATGGTTCTTTGAAGCCATTGTTTAGTCAGGTTTCTGTTACTTACAGCTGAACATAAACACTAACCAACCCAAGATGGGGTGATGGTGAAGAAGGTTCTAGAAATGGAGTAGCAAAATCAATCAAAGAACCAAAGAGATGAGAATGAAAACTTGGTTGGAAGAGATGCAACACTTGGCAATCTGCATTTTGTGGGGAGACAGAGCTTTTATGAACATCCAGAACTCATTTGCATACATCCCTCGGCCAAATGGGTATCTCAGGGAAAGAGAAATCGCAAGCAGCCAGATTGAGCAGCCAGTGCAAGTCCTATATGCAAATTAACACTTTGGGCATATCAGGCTATCGATAATGAACTTTATTTGCCTGGCTTGCCATCCGGGCTAGATAACACCTAGGGACACATAGTATTGCCAGTTTCCTATTATAATCTAATTTTAAACATATTACCATCATTCTGGATGTGACAACATGCTCTTAGTTTTCCTTTCATAATATCCTGGATGGACTCCACTTGCCTTCCTGGAACCGAGCCCCTGTCGGGCAATGGAAAAACCAAAGCTTGAAGCCACAGCCATTTGCTTAACCCAGCACAACTAAGCAGCTGGAAGACCTTGACCAAGCCACTTAAATACCCTGTGCTTCGGGTTTCTCATCTGTCAAAAGACAACAGCCATCCTGACTTCAGTGGATTGTCATAGAGCATGGCGGAAAGGGCTTAGCACAAGGCTGGTCACACTGCAGGCAAAGAACTAATGACTGGTACCTACTCCCTGCCTTGCCAACTCCCCTGTCTCCCCTCGCTGCTCATACTAAATTGACTCTGAGTTTTACCTGCTCTTTTAAATCTGACATCAAATCAGGAATTCTCTACTTTGAAACGCTTCCATATGTGGACTCTGCCCGTGCTGGTACCTCAGATTGCTTTCCCATGCATCAAGTGATGAGTTTGGCCCTTTCCTCTTTGCTCCCTGAGTTCCTGAGCTATCACTAATGATTGCTAATGGTCAGCATCCCCCATACTCTGTGAGGCCCTGAGGTTAGGACCCTGTTTTGTCTGTTGTTCTATCTCCAGCCTCTAGGACAGTTCTTGATCCATAGTTAATGCTCACAGACTCGTGGAATAAATGAGTGAATGAATGAAGTCCTTGAGCATTGCATAGGTAGCACGGAAATGTCCTAATAAAGTACTTTGTGCAGGCAAAGGCTCAGAAAACTTTTGTGGAACAAAAACATTTCAGTCCTACCTTCCCAGCTTTGGTGACTCTAATTGCTATGAATTCTTACCACTTCCTTTTTTTTTTTTTTGAGAGAGAGTCTAGCTCTGTCGCCAGGCTGGAGTGCAGCGGCGCGATCTCATCTCACTGCAACCTCTGCCTCCTGGGTTCAAGCAATTCTTCTGCCTCAGCCACCCAAGTAGCTGGGACTACAGGCGCGTGCCACCACACCTGGCTAATTTTTGAATTTTTAGTAGAGATGGAGTTTCACCATGTTGGCCAGGATGGTCTTGATCTCTTGACCTCGTGATCTGCCAGCCTCAGCCTCCCTTCTCTTCTTTTTCTGCAAGAGAAGTAACCAGGGCAGCACAGAAACCCCCTAGAGCTATACAACTCTGTAACTATGTTTTATAATAGCTCCGTTCTTTCACAAACCTTCCTACTTCCTGACCTACTCAAGGGAGAGAAACTGGGAGCATTATCAAAATATCAGTAGCTTATCTCTGAAAAAAATATTTTTCCCTGGCTGGTCAAATTGAGCATAGCTAAGCACATTTAAGAGATTACAATGGAACCTTGAAATTATACCTTTTAATAGTGACAACTACCACCACAACTGACATTAACAAGCTCCAGGATGTGCCAGGCAGTGTCCTAAGCATTTTGTTTATCAGCTCTACCCAGCAACCTTATGACAGAGGCAACATCAGCATTTTACTGATGAAAAAACCAAGATACAAGGTGGTTAAGAAACTTGCCTAGAGTTACTAGTAACTGATAAAGCTGAGATTTGAATCAAGGCTATCTAATCTAGAACTGGAACTCTTTTTTTTTTGAGATGGAGTCTAGCTCTGTCGCCCAGGCTGGAGTACAGTGGTGCGATCTTGGCTCACTGCAAGCTCCACCTCCTGGGTTCACACCATTCTCCTGCCTAAGCCTCCCAAGTAGCTGGGACTACAGGCGCCCGCCACCACGCCTGGCTAATTTTTTTGTATTTTTAGTAGACATGGGGTTTCACCATGTTAGCCAGGATGGTCTCGATCTCCTGACTTCATGATCCGCCCACCTTGGCCTCCCAAAGTGCTGGGATTACAGGCATGAGCCACTGCTACCAGCCTAGAACTGGAACTCTTAACCCCTGAGCTATACCAAAGTTTATTATTATTATTTTGGCCCAAAAATTGGGTAACATTGATCCAATCAAAAGACTTCTTAGTTTTTGGCTTACTGAATAAAACTCCTGAAAGTACAATTTCACATACATGTCACCCCCCCTTCCCCCAACTGGGTATCAAAGATAATATCAAAGCAAAATTCCGCATTAGCTTGCCTAGTCCTATTATGGCCTAGTAAATATTTTTCTATTTTGTTTAGAAGAACTTGTAATCTGGTTCCCACTCTTCTTTCTTTGCATGTTTTACAGAACACATCGTGCTTGCAGAGAGAGCAAACCATGCCTGTCTCTTGTGGAGCCCACAGTGCTGTGTGCTTAGTGCGGCAGTTGGGCCAGGAATGAAAACAACTACACCATAGTAACAATCTGTCATTCTGTCCATCTGCTACCCAAGAGGGATCTTAAAATAGTTTCAATTCACCTTTAAAATCCACTGCTCTATGAAGGGCTTGTAACACTTGGCAGCCTTGGAAGCCTGCCTGAGAAACAGGACCGCTATTCGGACTACTGGTGTCCAGCTGTAAGCCTCCTTGGAGGGAAACAAGCCATCCATTCATTGGGCTGTTGTGAAATTTTCCTTCCCCACCAGCCCTCCCAGCCAAGAAGGAGAATACCTGGATTTTTGTTCTTCCTAATGTAGGGCCTGAGCTTTTATTTTCTTAATGACCTTCTCTTTTTTTTCTTCCTGCTTAACCCTCTTCTGCTCCAACTCCCCAACTCTACAGCTTTCCCATTCTTTTAGCTTTTCTTTCTTCAGCTGAGGGATTGGGTGTAAGTTGAGATTTTATGGTCTAGAATTTCCAAATTGATTCATGGGGTAACTGTCCCCAAACCAGCACGGTTTTAATTAGGGTAGGAGTAATGAAATGGGAGACTCCCTGGACCCCTTTGTGGGACTTGCAACAGGGGTGTGGCTTGTTTGCTCAGCCACCACATGCTCAAACCCCTTACAGGAGGGGAGCATGCAAGGAAGCAGGTGCTGGAGCCAGGGTGAGCACTTTTGGGCTCTGGCCCCATGGCAGTGTCTATGAGTATTACAGTGCTCTTTTAGCCCTGCTGTCCAGGGATGGCTTAAGTGTTAAACAGCTCAGTGAAGAGTCAGGGTGACAGCCTTTTTGGGTTTCTGCACCCAGTGCATCCCAAATTCTTGCCTTGCATCCAGGAAGAATCAGGTTACATGTACTTGAAAGATGGTGAATGCGGGGATTTTATTGGGTGATGGAGGTAGCTCTCAGTGGGATGGGAAGCTGGAGAGGGGATGGAGTGGGAAGATGATCTTCCCCTGGGGTTCAGCCATCCTGAAGCTGATCTCCTCTCCGACTGCCCCCAGCTGAACTCCTCTCAGGTGCTTCCTCTCTTCTCTCATTCTCTGCCATGCCACTCTGCTGCTCTGCTGCTCTGCTGCTCTGCCATGCTTCTGCTCGTGGAGCAGATTTTTATGGGTACAGGATGGGGGGTGTGGTGGGCCAGGGTGGTCTTGGAAAAGGCAACAGTTGGGGGCAAAAACAGGAATGCCTATTCCCATTTAAGGCCTCGGGTGTCCAGGCTTGAGGGTGAGGCCTTTGCTGGGGAACCGCCCTCTACTACCTGGCATTTCCTTGCCTCGTGTCCATATCAGTAGTATGAGTGAAGTGAGACCTTCCTGGGCAAACCCAGACATCTGGTCCCCGGGGTTAGCTCTGGCTCCACTAAGCAGCACCAAAGAGCATGGAGATGCTCAGCATGTGGCAGCTGAAGAGAACAGCATCACCCTTTGTTGGCTCCTGGTTCTAGTGCCTAATTGTGTTCTAGATCTCAATAGGGCATGGCCAGTGGGGATTAAAACAGGACAGAAGATTCTCCTTTTTGCTATTTCCATTTTTTTTAAAGGTTACATTCTCAATATTCTAGTAGTCTAGCCTATCAGATCTCTTGTGTGAATTTGAAAGTTAGATTGCAAAATTTCAATCTCACACATTTTTTTCCATTTTAATTTTCATTTAGGCTGTGAAACCTAGCTTAAAATAAACTTAGAGTAGTTTTTGTTTCTTATGGGAGATGGCATAGGCCTTAGATTATTTACTGTCTCTTTCTGAAGAATTTAACGCAAACATGGATATCAGACCAAATCATACAATTTATATCAACAATATGAATGACAAAATTAAAAAGGAAGAATTGAAGAGATCCCTATATGCCCTGTTTTCTCAGTTTGGTCATGTGGTGGACTTTGTGGCTTTAAAGACCATGAAGATGAGGGGCAGGCCTTTGTCATATTTAAGAAACTGGGCTCATCCACAAATGCTTAGAGACAGTCACAAGGATTTCCATTTTATGGTAAACCAATGCGAATACATATGCAAAAACAGATTCGGATATAATATCTGAAATGTGTGGCACTTTTGCTGACAAAGAAAAGAAAAAAGAAAAGAAAAAAGCCAAAAATGTGGAACAGACTGCAAAAACCACAAACAAAAGGCCTGGCTAGGGAACTCCAAATTCAGCTAATACGCAAGGAAATTCAACACCAAATCCTCAGGTCCTCAATTACCCTCCAAACTATATTTTATTCCTTAATAACTTACCAGAAGAGACTAATGAGATGATGTTATCCATACTGTTTAATCAGTTCCCTGGCTTCAAGGAAGTACGTCTAGTACCAGGGAGGCATTACCAGGGAGGCATGACATTGCTTTTGTTGAATTTGAAAGTGATGGGCAGGCTGGAGCTGCCAGGGATGCTTTACAGGGATTTAAGATCACAACATCCCATGCTATGAAGATCACCTATGCCAAGAAATAACATTTGGGATAGTCATCTTTAAAGGACTTGGTGTTATTTATAGTGTTTGTTTTGCTAACATTTGGTTGGGTCATTGTAATAGAGATTGGGGAAGTGAAAGTGAAATTTTTGTGAAGGACTTAAATTATCTAGTGTTTCTTTAGCCTTGGTGAATTATGAAATACGAAGGCCTTAATTTTGTCCAATAAACTTTGATTTGTATTCTGTGAAAAATAAATAAACTTACAGCTACGCTTCATATGCATTCTTTGGGGATAATGCTATCAGATCAAGAATATCTTAGAGGTGTAATTGCATATATTCTCACTTGTCACCCACACCAAAGCCATGAAGTAGGTGGCACAGTTGAATCATTTTTGAACATAGAACACGCCACTTTGATTTAAAATCAAATTATGGCAACGAGAGCTGGGTGTGGTGGCTCATGCTTGTAATCCCAACAACTTGGGAGGCCGAGGTGGGAGGATCACTTGAGCCCAAGAGTTCAAGACCAGCCTGGGCAACATAGAGAGACCCTTGTCTCTACAGAAAAAGAAAAAATTAGCTAGGCATGGTGGCACAGCTGTAGTCCTAGCTAATTGGGAGTTGGAGGTGGGAGGATGGCTTGAGCTCAGGAGGTTGAGGCTGCAGTAAGTTGTGATCGTGCCACTGAACTCCAGCCTGGGCAACAGAACAAGACCTTGTCTCAAAAAAAAAAAGAAAAAACAAAAACAAAAAACAAAAACCAATAAATTGTGGCAACTAGGAAGAAAAGGGGTATGGAGAATCAATACCATTAAACATAGTCTCACTGATGACTTTTTTCCATACTTTTGGTTGAAATATAAACATAGATATATCATTCTAAAACCTACCATTTGTTAGGTGTTTTTTGTTCTGAGTAATCATAGCAAGCAATTATGTTTGCAACCAACAGCCATTTGCACCTGTGCCCCCTGAGTCCCCCGCCCAGAGTCTTGCCAGCAGAGCCACCTGTATTTAATACTGAAAACACTAGCTTTCCCAGCTCCCCTTGTTGCCATCAGCATCTAGTTAAATCCTGGTGAATTAAACCAGAAAGAAAGTCTTCCCTGGAGCTTTTGGAAAAAACCTTCCTCTTTAGTTAAAAGATCTATGCAAGGGCAAATTAGTGCCTCTTCCTTTTGGATACAGACTGAGCTGCAGCAGTTCTCTTGCAACCTCAAAGGGACAATCCTGAGAATAAATGACAACTCACTGAAGGTAGCTGAGCAGAAAGATGACAGTCACCTGGGTTATTTTCCACCTCATTAAGCCACTAAGCCAACATTGAAAATACCTACCTCTGGGCTTCTTGTTTTATGAAAAAACTAACATCTTTATTTTTCAAACCACATTTAGCACACCGTTACTTGCATCTAAAAGCATGCTTAATGATTCACTATATAAATGGTATTGCTGTAGTTCACTATCAGACTTAATTTCCTTTTTATAGGAAACTTTTTGTAACATTTCTTTTAATCTCTTGAAATTAAACATCTAGGTAACAAAACTTCTAAACATAATTTTGAAATTCAATAGAATATTCTTACTGGAATATAAATGAGAAATGTTAAAAAATAATTTTAAAGAAGAATATACATTTAAATATGTAAATGCTTGGGTACAACTGCAACAGAAGACATGATAAAGTAGTCAGAGCTTGCATACCTAAGTAGAATCACTGAATATAATGGCTCTCTCATGTAGCATGATACAGGTGTGCTTCGCTGCTGGCTCAAAAACCAACAGAGGTGTAGACATTAGCATTGAGATTTTTCAAAAGGTGAACAGCTCTTGGTGAAGTTCCAACCAATCTACAACCTCACATGGACTTATGTGGCAGCTGCATTTTTGGAAAATTCAGTGTACATTTAGAACGGTACAAAAATTACTTTGTAACACAGAGTTAGGATCCAGAACCACAGCTCTATAAATATGTTTTCACCTACATGAATATCTGATGGTACAATTGGGAGTCATGTGAGACTTTGGACAATTCTTTGCAATGCAGAATTAGCCTAGACATTGCAACATGTCTGGTGTCTCACCCAAAAAACACTGATGGTGGCCCCCTGATTATTGTGACAACCAAAACATGCCCCCATAGGTTTAGAAAGCATCGTCTGGGGACAGTCCTGCAACCGTCTCCCTCACCACAGAGGACAATGTCCTGGGGCAGGCACTCTTGGTTGTTTGCTCTGCTTAGATGTCAGAAGCACTCCTTATTTCTGACTCTGCAAGTCTTAGACATGCTTCCATGGGTGGGTAGGTGAAGGGAAAGTACAGAAGCAAATGGTGGATTGCTTAGGATCGGTGCTATTGCTGTATTTCAAGAGTCACTGGTTCATTGCTTTCTTGGTTTGTGTGCATTTTTTTCAAGGGATCCTCACTAAGTGCAAGGAATGATGGTAAACACAGAGTTGACTAAGATTTCCTTCCTGCCCTCAGGGAGGTAGAAGACTAAAATAGAAGCAGAGAAAAGTATCAAATTTTAAGATGGTACAGGTGTTCTTAGCCTGAGGTCCCAGAAATGTGCTTCAGGGGATCCTCTAAAACTCTTGAAATTACAGACAACAATGCACGTGTGTGTGTGTGTGTGTGTGTGTGTGCATTTTTTTGAATAAAGGGTGTATAGATTTAATCATTCTGAAAGAACTCCAAGACACAATAAAGGTTACAGCTGATGCACAGGGCAGGCTGATACACAGGTGGCAGCCTATCTGATGGATATTTGGAAGTTGCCCTCTGCTCCAGATATCTCTTTTACTCACATTTCTTTCACTGAACTTCTACCAATAGAGATTCATTCTAATGAATGGATAGGTAGCATGGATCTCTCCAATACTGATGCTCCAACAACTTTCAAGAAACGTCTATTGAGCTTCTGCTGAGTATCAGGCACTGAACTAAGGACCGGGGATGCAGCAGTGAACAGAATGGAGCTCACAGCCTGGTGAAGGAGCTGGAGTAGGAGCAATATGCAGATACGGGGAGCACTGAGGGGCAACTTGACCCCAAGGCAGTGGAGAGGTTCTCAGGAAGAGATAAGCAATCCTCGGCTGTGCTGATGTAGCTTGAGTAACAGCTAGCTGTCTCGTGTGAACCGAGGGTCCCAGTCCATGAGGACACTGCCTTGGGCCTGAGGACACTGTTTTGGGCCTGTGGACGTGGGCAGGCTGCTGAGGCGGGAGGTGGAAAGCCTCTTCCGGCATGGGGCCTCAGCTGTGCCTCAGTTTTGCTTGGGTTGGCCTCTGGGGGAACAGGTGGGCCTTGCAGGATGACCCTGATGGCATTATCTGCGTTTTGGTGTGTATTTAAGATTCCAGTTCACATGGGCTTCTAGTCATATGTTGCAAGAGTGTTTGTAAAGCAGACTGCAGACTCTCTGGGATTGAAGGGTGAAGGGGGAGGGAGGTTTATAACCTGGAAACTATGTGCTGACTGTGGCCCTGTTGAGATGCAGTGTGGTTTCTATGGGGTTCCTTCTGGACCTCATACATTTCAGTTTCCCCTGGAACAAGGCCTTTGCTGAGAAGGAAAACATACATTGGCCATGAAAATGCAGAAGCCCTCCCTGGGTTGCTCCAAGCAGCTCTCTAAGCGGAGGCTTAACTTGTCCTGAGGCCATCTTGTCTTTGGAAACCCTAACCAAGCAAAACACATATCTTTTTATGCCTTTCCTTTCTTTACACAGACATTGACTAAAAAGGAGCAGGAATAACTGCCAATTCAGTAGGCTCCTTGCTCTTTTGTGCATTTTAAAGGCATTTGGTGTTTGGGATTTGGAAGAAAATCATGAGAACTGAGAAGCTCTAGCTGTCTTGGCGGGAAGCAGGCTCGTTGTTTGCAGAGAGAGCTGGTTTCCATGGTTTTGGACTATAGACAGCTGCGATTTTTTTTTGTTTTTTGGTTTTTTTTTAAGAGTAGTTTCTATTTGCAATTGGATCTAATAAATAGTCAAGGTAGCCAGTCTCCCAACAGCAAAAGGTCTTTGAGTTATTTGGAAACACCCTAGTATATTATCATTCACAACCAACTGTACCTGGTTTTTAGTTATTAAAAGTCATGCGTTCTCTCAGGATAGGGCCTGTTTGGCCCAAATTCTGCTTTATCGAGGGCAGCCAATTGTATTTCAGGCTTAAGGTTCTAGTCTTAAAAGTAAACACATTCCTTTCTTTTAAACGACAGGAGACTTGGGATGGTCTGGGATAGGAACGCAGGGTGGGGACCTGCCGTCCTGCAGGCCTGAGAGGCAACTGCTGGAGCTGAGAGGCTCATGGCTTCCCCTCCTCGCCTAAGCCCGCCGGCACAGCAACCATATGGCGCACTGTAGGGAAACCAACATGTGAAAAGTGGCCATTTTACTTCTGTCACTGAAGTAGGACACAGGACAAACTTTTACTTCTTTTTTTCATGACCTATAAAGAAGAACAAATTAAACTAAAATGAAAATAACATTTTTCAGCCAGGCACAGTGGCTCACGCCTATAATTTCAGCACTTTGGGAGGCCGAGGCAGGTGGATCACTTGAGGTCAGGAGTTCGAGACTAGCCTGTGGTGAAACCCCATCTCTACTAAAAATGCATCTCATGCTGAGGCATGAGAATCGCTTGAACCTGGGAGGTGGAGGGTGCAGTGAGCTGAGATGGTGCCACTGCACTCCAGCCTGGGTGACAGAGCGAGACTTCATCTCAAAAAAAAAAGAAAAAAGAAAAGAAAAGAAAGAACTTTTTTTTTTTTTAATTGGGACACTGGCTTGGAATTTAGAGGGATCAGGTAATGAATTTAACAATTTCCACTGTTAGCAGCAATATTAAAGCAATTACAGGGTCCCTTGTATCTCGAGCAGCAGGCTTGGCATAGTGGATGGAACAGTGCAAAAGTCTAGGTCTCACCAGCATGCCAACATTACCTGTGGCCCTTACAACTTTTTAGCAGAAACCTATACTATTTCTAAACAGGGGTGAACTGTGTGCTTATGCTTAAAACCTTTAATGTTGCCCCAAAAAATCTTTTGTAGGATGTTATGTTCTTTTCCCCCTTTCATGAACTTATGGCTGGTGTTCTGGCTTACTTTTTATTTTGTTGGCTTTATTGTCATTGGCCCTTTGGTTGCTATTAGATTTTCTTCTGTCTAGATCTTGCTTTCCGACTGGATTTTTAGTCCTTTGGGATCAGAGACTACCAGATCATTTAATTTTCTAATGTGTTCTGTTTCCCCACCTAAGATGGATTTCTGAGTCTGGCACAAAACCAACTGGGAATACGTCAGACTTTCCTTCCAATGACACTTTCGTCAAAGAGAACGAGAGATAACCCTTTCCCCATCTTCTTTAAGCATCATGGTTGTTGTGGGTTAGCAGTTTCTTAGGATCACTTATACACAAATTTACCACCAAATGTATAAACTGAAGAATGGGATCTATTGGAGAGCCTTGGTAGAATTAGATTAGTGGTGACTTAGAGTGGGATTGGAGAAGCTAAGGAGGGGCTGATACTTTAATCAGTGCTGTAAGCACTGCAACAACTTGTTTTTTTTGCAGCCACTGCCTGTCCTTTTGGCTAGAACAAGATTTCTCCCCTAAGTGACTTACATTTTCTCACTCTCAGTGGAAGATACATTTGGCTCAGGAAGCATTATTTCTCTTCCTTGGGGACCAATCTGAAAGTAAAAATATTAATCATCTTCATAATCACAGACATTTCTTTTCATGTAACAGAGCACCAAACCCTTCATGGCCAGGTAGATATGTTCAAATTAATTTGACTCACCCTGAAAAGAGAATTCCTAGGAGAAGGAGAAACTCAAAGATGTGCCCTCCAGGGTGAGGGTCCCAAAGACCTTCGGCCCAAACCCATTCTCGCCTCCCTGCAAACTCTGTAGCTTGGTTGACAGATGTGGTCCAGACTCAGGAAGACTGTCCTTAACCCAATCCAATCTTGTAAAATGATATATAAGTCACTTTCTCAAGTACACTTTCAGGTAATCAATACTATTTAAAAAAAAAACTTATTGCAAGCTCAATGATAACATGTTAAAATTAGTGCATTTAATGTTGCTTTCCATTTTTCGGAAATCTGAGTCACTGCTATGGTGAAATAAAAAGTGTCTACCTGTAGTCTATTGATGTGTGTAAGAGAAGATGATAGATGGGAAGGTAGATAAGAGTGAAGAGGAGAGTGGATGATAGGATAGAAGAGGAGGCAACAGGAAGCGACAGGGGAGAAACGGCAAGTAGACACACGCATGTATGGAACAGGTAAAAAAAAAAAAAAAAAAAAAAAAAGCAGCCCCCACAACATGCTTGGAAGTGAGAATTGATTTTAGTCGCCTCCCTTTTTCTAATATTCAATGTCTTCTGCAATTAGGAATACTGGTACATGATGTATGGTGTATGGAATTTGGAATCAGAAGACCTCGATTTGAATCCCAGCTCTGCTTTCTTCTAAGCAATGTGAGTTCAGGTAATTTACTTCATTTCTTGCATCTGAGTGGCCACATGTGTGAAATACAGATAATACCCCCTCAGAATTACTGTAAGGACTCAACCATTAGGTTGATGCAAAAGTAATTGCCATTTTTGAAATGACTTTTAATGGCAAGACCGCAATTACTTTCGCATCAACCTAATAGCAGGTGCACCTTGTGACCATCATAGAATGCTAGTTATTATCACATCCAGAGTCCTCTTAAAAGAGTCTTGTTGCTCTGTAAGAACTCACCCGCCTTGAAGACAAATAACGGACATAAAATAGGTACCCTTCATTGTGTGTTTCACTATACAGAGAAACTTTAATATCTTGAAAGAACCTGAATAAGCAAAGATGTAATCATATTTTGAAAAATGTTAACATGTATTTCTGTAAAATGTGAAAAAACGTACTCATTTAATATATATTTTTATTTTAAAAAGTTTTAAAATTGTATATAGTTGGGGGTTACAAGTGCAGATTTCTTCCATGCATACATTGCATAGTGTGAAGTCTAGGCTTTTAGTGTGCCCATCACCCGAATAGTGAACATTTTACCCAATAGGTAAGTTTTCAACCCTCACCCTCTCACCCCTTCCCACCCCTTCCCACCTTTTGTCGTCTCCAATATCTATTCCACTCTGTGTGTCCATGTGTATCCATTATTCAGCTCCCACTTCTAAGTGAGAATATGTGATGTTTGACTTTCTGTTTCTGAGTTATTTCACTTAGGATAATGGCCTCCAGTTCCATCCATGGATGTTTCATCCATATTGCTGCAAAAGACATGACTTCATTCTTTTTTATGGCTAAGTGGTATTCACACACACCACAGAATACTACTCAGTCATAAAAAAAGAATAAAGTTATATATATATCTCTTTTGGATATATATGTGTATATATATGTGTGTATATATATATGAATATATATGTGTTTATATATATATGAATATATATATGAGATCTAAAAATGTGAGATCTAGATATAGATTTTCTTTGTTCAGTCCACCATTGATGGAGTTAGGTTGATTCTATATCTTTGCTGTTGTGAATAGTGCTGCAATAAACACATAAGTGCAGGTATCTTTTTTTTTTTTTTTTTTTTTTTTTTTTTTTTTTTGAGACAGAGTCTTGCACTGTCACCCAGGCTGAAGTGCAGTGGCGCAATCTCGGCTCATGGCAACCTCTGCCTCCTAAGTTCTAGCGATTCTTCTGCCTCAGCCTCCCAAGTACCTGGGATTATAGGCATTCACCACCACAACCGGCTAATTTTTTTTGTATTCTTAGTAGAGACAGGGTTTCACCATGTTGGCCAGGCTGGTCTTGCACTCCTGACCTCAGGGATCCACCCACCTCAGTCTCCCAAAGTGCTGGAATTACAGGTGTGAGCCACTGTGCCCAGTCAGTATTTTTTTGATATAATAATATTTTTCCCTTCCGGTAAATACCTAGTAGTGGGATTGTGGATTGAATAATAGTTCTATTTTTAGTTCTTTGAGAAAGTTTCATACTGTTTTCCATGGTGGTTGCTCTAATTTACATTCCCATCAACAATGTATAAGCATTTCCTTTTCTCCACATCCTCACCCACATCTACTGTTTTTAGCAGTTTTAATAATAATAATAACCATACTGACTGGTGTAAGATGGTATCTTATTGTGGTTTTAATTTGTATTTCTCTGATTATTAGTGAGGTGAGCATATTTTAATATGTTTGTTGGCCACTTTATGTCTTTTTTTTTTTTTTTTTTTTTTTTTGAGATGGAGTCTTGCTCTGTTGCCCAGGCTGGAGTGCAGTGGTGCGATCTCAGCTCACCACAACCTCTGCCTCCCAGGTTCAAGCGATTCTCCTGCCTCAGCCTCTCTAGTAGTTGGGACTACAGGTGTGCACCACCATGCCCGGCTAATTTTTGTATTTTTAGTAGAGACAGGGTTTCATTATGTTGGCCAGGCTGGTCTCAAACTCCTGACCTTGTGACCTGCCCACCTTGGCCTCCCAAAGTGCTGGGATTACAGGCGTGAGCCACTGAGCCTGGCCTCACTTTCTGTCTTCTTTTGAGGAATGTCTATTCATGTCCTATGCCCACTTTTTCATGAGGTTATTTGCTTTTTTCTTGTTGAGTTGTTTGAGTTCCTTGTAGATTCTGGATATTAGCTCTTTGTTGGATGCATAGTTTGCAAATACTTTTCCCATTCTGTAGGTTGTCTGTTTACTCTGTTGATTGTTTCTTTTGCTGTGCAGAAGCTTTTTAGTTTAATTAAGTACCATTTGTCTACCTTTGTTTTTATTGTGTTTGCTTTTCTGGACTTGGTCATAAATTCTTTACCTAGGCCAACGTCCAGAAGAGTTTTTTCTGGGTTTTCTTATTTTTAAGAAAACGAGGCTTTTTATAGTATCAGGTCTTATGTTTAGGTTGTTCATCTATCTTGTGTTAATTTTCATATATTGTGAGAGGTACGGATCCAGTTTCATTCTTCTGCTTATGGCTATCCAATTTGCTGGCACCATTTATCAAATAGAATGTCACTTCCCCAATGTATATTTTTGTTGACTTCGTCAAAGATCACTTGGTTGTAGGGGTGTGGCTTTATTTCTGGGTTCTCTATTCTGTTCCATTAATACATGTGTTTATTTTTATAACAGTACCACACTGTTTTGGTTACTATAGCCCTTGTAGTATAACTTGAAGTCAGGTAATGTGATGCCCCCAGTTTTGTTCTTTGTGCTTAGGATTACTTTGATTATTTGGGCTCTTTTCTGGTTCCGTGTGAATTTTAGGATCGTTTTTTCTAATTCTGTGAAAAATGACATTGGTAATTTGATAGGAATTGCATTGACTCTGTAGATTGCTTTGGGTACTATGGTCATTTTAACAATATTGATTTTTCCTGTTCATGAGCATGGGATGTGATATGGTTTGGCTGTCAAAATCTCATCTTGAATTCTAATCCCCATAATCCCCACGTCAAGGGAGAGACCAGGTGTGGGTGATTGAATCATGGGGGTGGTTTCCCCCATGCTGTTCTCATGATAGTGAGTGCGTTCTCATGAGATCTGATAGTTTTATAAGGAGCTCTTCCCCCTTTGCTGGGCACTTCTCCTTCCTGCCGCCTTGTGAAGAAGGTGCCTTTCTTCCCCTTTGCATTCCACCATGATTGTAAATTTCCTGAGGCCCCCCCAGCCACGCTGAACTGTGAGTCAATTAAACCTCTTTCCTTTATAAAATTACCCAGACTTGGGCAGTTCCTTATAGCAGTGTGAAAACGAACTAATACAGGATGTTTTTCCATTTGTTTGTGTCATCTATGATTTCTTTCATCAGTATTTTGTCATTCTCCTTATAGAGACCATAATTCTCCTTGGTTAAACATATTCCTAGGTATTTTATTTTTCTTTTCTTTTTTTTTTTTTCTGTTTCTCCATCGAAATATTTTATTTTATTTATTTTTTTTTATTTTTATTATTATTATTATTATTATAATTATAATTATACTTTAGGCTCTATGGTACATGTGCACAACATGCAGGTAAGTTACATATGTATACATGTGCCATGCTGGTGCGCTGCACCCACCAACTCGTCATCTAGCATTAGGTATATCTCCCAATGCTATCCTTCCCCCCTCCCCCCACCCCACAACAGTCCCCGAAGTGTGATGTTCCCCTTCCTGTGTCCATGTGTTCTCATTGTTCAATTCCCACCTATGAGTGAGAATATGTGGTGTTTGGTTTTTTGTTCTTGCGATAGTTTACTGAGAATGATGATTTCCAATTTCATCCATGTCCCTACAAAGGACGTGAACTCATCATTTTTTATGGCTGCATAGTATTCCATGGTGTATATGTGCCACATTTTCTTAATCCAGTCTATCATTGTTGGACATTTGGGTTGGTTCCAAGTCTTTGCTATTGTGAATAATGCCGCAATAAACATACGTGTGCATGTGTCTTTATAGCAGCATGATTTATAGTCCTTTGGGTATATACCCAGTAATGGGATGGCTGGGTCAAATGGAATTTCTAGTTCTAGATCCCTGAGGAATCGCCACACTGACTTCCACAAGGGTTGAACTAGTTTACAGTCCCACCAACAGTGTAAAAGTGTTCCTATTTCTCCACATCCTCTCCAGCACCTGTTGTTTCCTGACTTTTTAATGATTGCCATTCTAACTGGTGTGAGATGGTATCTCATTGTGGTTTTGATTTGCATTTCTCTGATGGCCAGTGATGGTGAGCATTTTTTCATGTGTTTTTTGGCTGCATAAATGTCTTCTTTTGAGAAGTGTCTGTTCATGTCCTTCGCCCACTTTTTGATGGGGTTGTTTGTTTTTTTCTTGTAAATTTGTTGGAGTTCATTGTAGATTCTGGATATTAGCCCTTTGTCAGATGAGTAGGTTGCAAAAATTTTCTCCTATTTTGTAGGTTGCCTGTTCACTCTGATGGTAGTTTCCTTTGCTGTGCAGAAGCTCTTTAGTTTAATTAGATCCCATTTGTCAATTTTGGCTTTTGTTGCCATTGCTTTTGGAGTTTTAGACATGAAGTCCTTGCCCATGCCTATGTCCTGAATGGTATTGCCTAGGTTTTCTTCTAGGGTTTTTATGGTTTTAGGTCTAACATTTAAGTCTTTAATCCATCTTGAATTAATTTTTGTATAAGGTGTAAGGAAGGGATCCAGTTTCAGCTTTCTACATATGGCTAGCCAGTTTTCCCAGCACCATTTATTAAATAGGGAATCCTTTCCCCATTTCTTGTTTTTGTCAGGTTTGTCAAAGATCAGATAGTTGTAGATATGTGGCATTATTTCTGAGGGCTCTGTTCTGTTCCATTGATCTATATCTCTGTTTTGGTACCAGTACCATGCTGTTTTGGTTACTGTAGCCTTGTAGTATAGTTTGAAGTCAGGTAGCGTGATGCCTCCAGCTTTGTTCTTTTGGCTTAGGATTGACTTGGCGATGCGGGCTCTTTTTTGGTTCCATATGAACTTTAAAGTAGTTTTTTCCAATTCTGTGAAGAAAGTAATTGGTAACTTGATGGGGATGGCATTGAATCTGTAAATTACCTTGGGAAGGATGGCCATTTTCATGATATTGATTCTTCCTACCCATGAGCATGGAATGTTCTTCCATTTCTTTGTATCCTCTTTTATTTCCTTGAGCAGTGGTTTGTAGTTCTCCTTGAAGAGGTCCTTCACATCCCTTGTAAGTTGGATTCCTAGGTATTTTATTCTCTTTGAAGCAATTGTGAATGGGAGTTCACTCATGATTTGGCTCTCTGTTTGTCTGTTATTGATGTATAAGAATGCTTGTGATTTTTGTACATTGATTTTGTATCCTGAGACTTTGCTGAAGTTGCTTATCAGCTTAAGGAGATTTTGGGCTGAGACAATGGGGTTTTCTAGATATACTATCATGTCATCTGCAAACAGGGACAATTTGACTTCCTCTTTTCCTAATTGAATACCCTTGATTTCCTTCTCTTGCCTAATTGCCCTGGCCAGAACTTCCAACACTATGTTGAATAGAAGTGGTGAGAGAGGGCATCCCTGTCTTGTGCCAGTTTTCAAAGGGAATGCTTCCAGTTTTTGCCCATTCAGTATGATATTGGCTGTGGGTTTGTCATAAATAGCTCTTATTATTTTGAGATACGTCCCATCAATACCTAATTTATTGAGAGTTTTTAGCATGAAGCGTTGTTGAATTTTGTCAAAGGCCTTTTCTGCATCTATTCAGATAATCATGTGGTTTTTGACTTTGGTTCTGTTTATATGCTGGATTACATTTATTGATTTGTGTATATTGAACCAGCCTTGCATCCCAGGGATGAAGCCCACTTGATCATGGTGGATAAGCTTTTTGATGTGCTGCTGGATTCTGTTTGCCAGTATTTTATTGAGGATTTTTGCATCAATGTTCATCAAGGATATTGGTCTAAAATTCTCTTTTTTTGTTGTGTCTCTGCCAGGCTTTGGTATCAGGATGATGCTGGCCTCATAAAATGAGTTAGGGAGGAGTCCCTCTTTTTCTATTGATTGGAATAGTTTCAGAAGGAATGGTACCAGCTCCTCCTTGTACCTCTGGTAGAATTCGGCTGTGAACCCATCTGGTCCTGGACTTTTTTTGGTTGGTAAGCTATTGATTATTGCCACAATTTCAGCTCCTGTTATTGGTCTATTCAGAGATTCAACTTCTTCCTGGTTTAGTCTTGGGAGGGTGTATGTGTTGAGGAATTTATCCATTTCTTCTAGATTTTCTAGTTTATTTGCGTAGAGGTGTTTGTAATAGTCTCTGATGGTAGTTTGTATTTCTGTGGGATCGGTGGTGATATCCCCTTTATCATTTTTTATTGCATCTATTTGATTCTTCTCTCTTTTTTTCTTTATTAATCTTGCTAGTGGTCTATCAATTTTGTTGATCCTCTCAAAAAACCAGCTCCTGGATTCATTTATTTTTTGAAGGGTTTTTTGTGTCTCTATTTCCTTCAGTTCTGCTCTGATTTTAGTTATTTCTTGCCTTCTGCTAGCTTTTGAGTGTGTTTGCTCTTGCTTTTCTAGTTCTTTTAATTGTGATGTTAGGGTGTCAATTTTGGATCTTTCCTGCTTTCTCTTGTGGGCATTTAGTGCTATAAATTTCCCTCTACACACTGCTTTGAATGCATCCCAGAGATTCTGGTATGTTGTGTCTTGGTTCTCGTTGGTTTCAAAGAACATCTTTATCTCTGCCTTCATTTCGTTATGTACCCAGTGGTCATTCAGGAGCAGGTTGTTCAGTTTCCACGTAGTTGAGCGGTTTTGAGTGAGATTCTTAATCCTGAGTTCTAGCTTGATTGCACTGTGATCTGAGAGATAGTTTGTTATAATTTCTGTTCTTTTACATTTCTTGAGGAGAGCTTTACTTCCAAGTATATAGTCAATTTTGGAATAGGTGCGGTGTGGTGCTGAAAAAAATGTATATTCTGTTGATTTGGGGTGGAGAGTTCTGTAGATGTCTATTAGGTCTGCTTGGTGCAGAGCTGAGTTCAATTCCTGGGTATCCTTGTTGATTTTCTGTTTCGTTGATCTGTCTAATGTTGACAGTGGGGTGTTCAAGTCTCCCATTATTAATGTGTGGGAGTCTAAGTCTCTTTGTAGGTCACTCAGGACTTGCTTTATGAATCTGGGTGCTCCTGTATTGGGTGCATATATATTTAGGATAGTTAGCTCTTCTTGTTGAATTAATCCCTTTACCATTATGTAATGGCCTTCTTTGTCTCTTTTGATCTTTGTTGGTTTAAAGTCTGTTTTATCAGAGACTAGGATTGCAACCCCTGCCTTTTTTTGTTTTCCATTTGCTTGGTAGGTCTTCCTCCATCCTTTTATTTTGAGCCTATGTGTGTCTCTGCACGTGAGATGGGTTTCCTGAATACAGCACACTGATGGGTCTTGAGTCTTTATCCAATTTGCCAGTCTGTATTTTTCTTATAGCTATTGTAAATGGGATTGCTTTCTTGATTTGGTCCTTGGCTAGGTCATGATTGCTGTATAGAAATGTGTCTGATTTCTGTATGTTAATTTTGTATCCTAAAACTTCACTAAATTCATTCATCAAATCTAACAATTTTTTGGGTAGAGTATTTAGGGTTTTCTAGATATAAGATTAATCATCAGCAAAAAGGGGTAAGTTGACTTCTTCTTTTCTGATTTTGATGGCCTTTTTTTTTTCTTTCGCCTGATTGCACTGGTGAGGACTTCCACTGCTATGTTGAATAAGAATGATGAAAGTGGACATCCTTGTCTTGTTCCAGTTCTTAAAGAGAATGCTTTCAACTTTTCCCCATTAAATATGATGTTGGCTGTGAGTTTGTTGTATGTGGCCTTTATTATGTTGGGGTAAATTCTTTCCAGGCCTAGGTTCTTTTCATCTTTCTTGAAGATTTTTATCACTAAGGCATGCTGAATTTTATTGAATGCTTTTTCTGCATCTATTGAGATAATTATACGGTTTTTGCCCTTCATTCTGTTTATTCGATGTATCACATTTATTGATTTTCATTTGTTGAAACATCCTTACATCCCCAGGATCCAACCCAACTGATTATAGTGTATTAACTTTCTGATGCACTGTAGGATTTGATTTGCTAGTATTTTGTTGAAGATTTTTTCATTTATGTTCATCAGGGATATTGATCTGTAGTTTTATTTTTGTGTTGTGCCATTGCCTGGTTTTGGTATCAGGTTGATACTGGCCTTGTAGAATGAGTTAGGGAGAATACCTTACTCCTTAAATTTTTTAAAAAAATAATTTCAGGAGGATTGGTATTAGTTCTTCTTTGTATGTTTGGTACAATTTGGCTGTGAATCCATCTGGTCCTGGGCTTTTTTTGTTGGAAGATTTTTTACATTACTGCTTCAATTTCACTACTTATTATTGCTCCATCCAGGAGTCTTATTTCTTCCTGGTTCAATCTCAGGAGGTTTGTATGTTTCCAGGAATTTGTCTGTTTCCTCTAGATTGTCTAGTTTGTGAGCATATAGTTGTTCATACAGTAATAATAAGAGTCTCTGCTGAGGCTATTATTTCTTTTTGTATTTCTGTGGTATCAATTGTAATGTCTCCTTTTTCACTTCTGATTGTGTTTATTTGGATCTTCTCTCCTTTTTCTTGGTTATTCTAGCTAGTGGGTTATCAGTTTTGTTTATCTTTTTGAAGAACTTACTTTTCATTTCATTGATCCTTTATATTATTTTGTTCTCTATTTCATTTAGTCCTGCTCTGATCTTTGTTATGTCTTTTCTTCTGCCAACTTTGGCTTTGTTTTGTTCTTGCTTTTCTATTTCCTTGAGGTGCAACATTGGGTTATTTGTTATTTCTACTTTTTTTTCAAAGTATTTTTTAATTTTATTATTTGTGGGTACATAGTAGGTGTATATATTTATGGGTTACATGAGATGTTTTGATACAGGCACGTAATGCATAACAATATTATGTAAAATGGGGATATCTATCCCTTCAAGTATTTATCCTTTGTGTTACAAACAATCCAGTTATGCTCTTTTAGTTATTTTAAAATGTACAATTAAATTATTATTGACCATAGTCATCCTGCTATTCTATTTCTTGATGTAGGCATTTAATACTATAAATTTAACTCTTAGCACTGCTTTTGCTGTATCTCACAGGTTTTGGAATGTTTTATTTTCATTTTCATTCATTTTGAAAAATATCTTAATTTCTGTCTTAATTTTTTCATTGACACAGTGAGTTTTCAGGAGCATGAATTTTAATGTCCAGGGGTTTGTATGAGAAAGCTCTAAAGTACCTCTTGGTATTGTTTCTAGCTTTATTCCACTGTGATGCAAAAAGATACTTGATGGAATTTTGATTTTTAAAAACTTGTTCAGGATTGTTTTGTGGCCTAACATGTGGTCTGTCTTGGAGAATGTTTCATGTGCTGATGAAAAGAATGTGTATTCTGTAGTTTTGGGGTAAAATGTTTAATAAATGTCTGTTAAGTTCATTTGGTCTGAAATCCAATTTACCCCAATGTTTTTTGTTAATTTTCTGTCTTGACAATCTGTCTAGTGCTGTGAGTTGGGTGATAAAGTGCTCCCCTCTTATTTGTATTGCTTTATTTCTTTCTTTAGGTCTAGTAACATTTATTTTATGAATTAAAGTGCTGCAATGTTGAGTGCTTATATATTTAGAATTGTTGTATTCTCCTGTTGAAGGATCCGTTTATCATTACATAATGACCTCCTTCGTCTTTTTCTAAATTGTTTTTTATTTAAAGTCTGTTTTGTCTGTTATCCATATAGCTACTCATCAGTTTTGGTTTCTTCTTGCATGGAATATTTTTCCACCCCTTTACTTTTAGTTTATATGTGTCTTTATGAGTAAAGTGAGTTTCTTACAGGCAGCATATACTTGGATCATGACTTTTTGTCCATTCTGCCAATCAGTATCTTTTAAGTGGAGCATTTAATCTATTTATATTCAACGTTAACATTGATATGTGAGGTTAACATTGCTTTGATCCTGTCATATTGCTAACTGTTTTCTAGTTTTTTAAAAGTTCATTTCTCTCTTTTTCTGTCTTGTTGTCCTTGTGGTTGGATGAAATTCTATCATATTGTCATTTGATTCCTTTCTTTTCCTCCTTCCTGTGATTGTTTTATAAGAACAGTGCATTTTACAGTTCCATGTGCTTTGTGATGGTGAATATTGACCTTTCGTTTCCATATTTAAGATCCCTTTGGACATTTCCTATAGAATGTGTCTAGTGGTGACAAATTCCCTCAATGTTTGCTTGTCTAGGAAAGCCTATATGTCTCCTTCATTTATGAAGCTTATTATGGCAGGATATAAAATTCTTGGCTGACAGTTATTTATTTTATTTTATTTTATTTTTTTCATTTCAGTACTTTGAAAATGCAATCTCATTCTCTTCTGGCCTGTAAGGTTTCTGCTGAAAAGCATGATGGTGTTTCCTTCATAGGAGACTAGACATTTTTCTCTTGCTAATTTTAAAATTATTTCTTTCACTTTGACTTTAGACATTCTAAATATAATACGCCATGATGAAGTCCTTTGTGCAATGTATTTACCTGGAGATCATTGGGCTTCCTGGATCTCGATGTCTAAATGTCTCAATAGACTTGGGAAGTTTTCATCAATTATTTTCTTAAATAGGTTTTCTAAACGTTTTGATGTCTCTTCCTCCTTGGGAATAGTGATAATTCGTAAGTTTGCTTGTTTTATGTAGGACCAGACATCTTGAAGACTTTGTTCATTTTAAAATTCTTTTTTCCTTATTTTTGTCTCACTGGATTATTTCAAAAGACCCGACCTCAAGTTTTGAGATTCTGTGTTCTACTTGGTGTAATCTATTATTGAATCTTTTGAATGTATTTTGCATTTTCTTCAATAAATGTTTTAGTTCCAGAATTTCTGCCTTTTAAAAAGATATCTGTCTGCTTGGTAAATTTCTCATTCATAGCCTGAGTTGACTTTCTAATTTCTTTGTATTGGTTTTCAGATTATCTTGCATCTCATTGAGCTTCTTTAAAATCAATATTTTGAATTCTTTATCTGGCATTTTGGGGAATTCTTTTTGATTGGGATCTGTTGCTGGGCAATTCTTATTTTCCTTCGATGATGTCTTATTTCCCTGTTTTTCATGTTTCCTGTGTCTTTCTGTTGATATCTGCTCATCTAGTATAGCAGTTCCTTGTTTCATTTTTTTTGAAATTGCTTTTGTGGGGGAGGATTTTTTCTTAGGAATGTATGTATGTTGATTGAGTAAACTCCTTTGACTTTGATTTTGGTTGCCTGTGGTACTGTGATCTTTGTGTGACTTCCTTGGCAATATACAGTATCAGTGGTATCTGTGATTTCCTTGGTGACTTAGGGTACAGTTATTAGTTGAGGTTGTGGTGAAGTTTTGCTGGGGACTTGGACACCAACTGAGCCAGTCTTCAGGCCCAAGTATCAGCAGTGGAATGATGTGCCTCTTTTTAGGCACTGGCTCTGGTGTTAGTGGACTCTGCAGCACTGATTCTTGGGGCTCCAGGTGGCTTGCTTAGAAGCTAGTAGTAGTAGTGGGCTAGGTGTGTGGGTGGGTTCTCAGGCCCCTGGGAAGCTGGTGTCATGTGGGTGATGGCAGTAGCAGCGGTGGAGCAACACACTGGGACCCAAGCAGTTCAAGTAGGTATTGCTAGAAGCTGCAATGGGTTGGGTGAGCCAGTCCTCCACCCCACAGATGCCTGTAGAAGGGTAGTGGGTATTTTCCTAAGTGTGCTTAAGGGAGCCTGGGCTCCCCTGTCCCTTCCCTGGCTGGGTGGCAGCTGCAGCCTCATCACCTCTACTTGGTCTGAGGGTGGGGCACAGCCCAGAGTTAAACTCTAAAATTCGTGCTAGCTGTGGGCTTGCGACAAGAGAATATGAGGGCCCACTAAGGCAAGCAGTGTGTGCAAGAAGCTATGGGGAGTGCAGCCCATTCAAGTCTGAGTTTCACAGCAGCCCACAGCAGAATGGTGGATATTGTTTTAGGTATGCATAGGGGAACCTGGTTTTCCTGTCCCTCCTTGGCCAGGTGGTGGCTGCAGCCATGTTAGCCCAAGCTCAGCCCAAAAGTCTCAAGCCCAGCATTAATGTCTCAAAATAGTGTCTTGGGCTTGGGACCAGGGAGGATGGTATCCATCCCAGGCAAGCAGCATAGGCCAGAAGCTGTGGGGAGTGTAATCTACTCACATCTCAGTTTCATAGCAGCCCACTGCAGGGCAGTGAGTATTCTCCTGGATGTGCATAAAATAGCCTGGTTTCCCTGTTTCTCCTTGGCTGGGCAGCAGCTGCCACCATGTTAGCCTGAACTCAAACCAAGGGTGGGGCATAGCACAGTGTTAAACTCTCAAAATGGCACCTTGGGCTTACCAGAAGGAGCAGGGCCTTAAGGGCAAGAAGCTGTGGGAGGTAATACACATTTTTGGAATGTCTCCAAATGTGAAGTTCTGAGTAGCCACTGGTAGGTGAATGAAGGAATAAGCCCTGCAGAAGTTCACAGGGTAGCTGGGGGAACCAGACATGAATGCAAACTCTGAGGACAATATTAATAGAATTGAGTAAATAGCTATTAGAATGAATAGACAATTAGCTAGAATGCTTTTATCCACAATAACTTTGGATCAGTGGGGATTCATTATCTGTAACCTCCAGGCTCTTTGCTCTGAACATGGACAAAGACACCTTTGTTTAACTGAGATCCTCAGTTAAACAGCACATAGCTGAGTATACAGTCACCAGAAATCCTAAGATCTTACTTGAATGGTCATTGTATTGGCTTAGTTCTTACAATCTCAAAGATTGGTGCTTCTTTAATAACTGAGAGTCTGGCTTGGGTGCCCCTTCTCTTTTTTTCCATGACACCCTTTGGCTGAAGAGAGTAGACACAGCAGTAAAGGGAAGGACAGGAGAAACAGTGTCCCTGGAGGGTCCTTAAGACTGGTCATTTCCTTATGCTTCTTTAAAAGTTGAATGTGTGATGAGAATTTCCCCTTTCTGAAGGTGCAGGCTGCTGGTAAAGAATGTGTGTGCAGGGGTAGTGGTGGGGGAGATATGTGGGGAGATAGGACAGGAGCACACTTCTTTCTGCTTTATGCATGGAGGGAAAACCACACAGATCTATCCCATCGTGCTTTAAGCCTCCTTAACACTGGAAAGCACTATCTCTACTTAGGGCACCAGCCACTCTGACCTTGAATGTTTTCTATACAAAGTATACACATCAATAGACAGCTGGTGTCCACCATTGTTAACTACACTGGACCTGTCTGGGAACAATAATAAACCTTTATCATCCCATGCAGCATTTCCAAGCATATGGTCATTGATGCTTGCTCCAAACTTGTTCAATAAATTTTAGAATAAATTCTTTTTTTATGTTGGCTTAGAATTCAAATAATTTCCCTTGCAGTGTGATCTCAATCTCAGTACCAGAAGCTTTCCTATGCAGCTTCCTTTTCTTTATATAGCGACTGTGATTTTCAATGTATGGATTTGTTTGATTCCTGTGATCCCAATTATTCCTCAGCTTATGAAGATGTATCTAACCTGGTAACTGTAGAGTTAATGTTCAACTTCCTTTAAAATCTCTTAGCAACTAGTATGATAGATGAAGCCCAACAAAACACTTAGGTTCTTGCTTGAGGATGTCTATCTATCTAAAATGTTATTTAAAATTATAAAGATTATATACTTCACACACACACACGAAATGCTTGTCCATTGAGTGAGTGGATTTAGCTGTTACTCAAAGGGGAGAAATATGTAACTTCAGGTCATTTTTCAGGCTAAGAATTAGACTTCCTGAGTTCTGGGTAGTATGAGGGTTTGTTTCAGATTCCTTGAATCAGAGCCCTGAGTCTGCACACTGGCCCCATGACAGTTACATTACTGGAATCTTGATCTCCTTCCAAGAATGCTCAAAAATTACATGAAAAGTTTGAGTGAGCTGACCTGAAAAAAATTAGATGAAATAAATAGTGTTTTTCATCTTTAGTATGTTGCTGTTTAACTATCAAGGACGTCTAGATTTCTAGTCATCAAATGCTCAGTGACCTTCAGAAGTGTGCTTTCCTCCCCCAGTAGACAGTAATACTGTAGTTGCTGAAGTCAGAACACACAGGTATTTACTTGCCATGTAATCAGCATAATTGCAGAGGATTGTTCTGTGTATAACTTGGAAAATATTTTTTAACCTCTGGAAGCTCTGCTATCTAATTACTGATTTTCTGTTTCACTTACCACTTCCCTCTACACATAAATCTGTGATGATGTTTTTAACAAATAAGATCCACTAAAATTCTAGATGATTTGCAGGCATCCCAATTTCAGTTAACCTTTTCTTTCACAGACTAGTTTAGGTTATTACCCCAGTAGCTAAACATACTGTATTTATCTTTACTTTAACAAAAATTCTAACAAAACCACTTATTAATGATTAGTTGGGTTCTCCATTGCTTACCAAGCTATAATGCTGTTGAAAGACAACTTTTAACTCCTGCATGGGTGTGTCACACTTCAAGTTCTTGAAAAGCTCTATAGGCATTTTTTTCCTTTTTTCCTTTCTTATTTAATTAAATTATTTGTGTAGTGTGTCAGGTTTGGCTGCTGGAGGTTTTATGGCAAATGTCACTTGCAGGCTGTAATGTGCTGTAGGTTAAATCTTAGTCATTCTTTTCAGAATTAGTGAATTTAGCATTCCTTTCTTTGGACCTCCCCTGGGCACCAGCCTAGTTTCTTTAAGGGAAATCATCAAGGTTTCACTTGGCTTTTTCATACCTCCCACTCTCCTCCATCCAAACTCCAAGGACTCCAAGGTCATGACCACTTGGAGGGCCTTTTGCTAGCAGTGATGTGGACCTGTGGCTGGAGGAACCTCTCAAAGAAACAGGCAGACTTTACTACTGCTGATGATCAATATACCATGAATGCATGGACAAAGGAAGAGAGGCAGGAATGAGAAAGCCAGGAGCAGCATCAAGGTGATGGGAAAGGCTAACCTCCTATCAGGGTTGGAGGAGACCAGGCACATTTCAGAGCTACTGCAGAGGGGCAGTAGCACAAGAGCCCAGCCACAGTTTCACGCTAGGCCTGGGGTATCTGCAGGTATCTTGGCCTGGTTTATTGGATCTGTCTTCCTTCTTTGGGCAAATACAATCTAGTCCCAATGAAGAAAAGCTCGCTGCACGTTTCCTCCCCAGGCTTTGGAATGCTACCAAAACTGGAAAAGTAAATTGCATAAATCTCTGCTCATCCAGATCTGTCTTGTTCTGAAAAAAAAAACAAAAAAAAAACCAACAAAAAACTCAGCATGAGTTCCACAACTCCTGCAGCCCACACTGCATTCTCCCTGTGAGCCTTACAGATTCAGGTCTGAACCATAAAATTCAGCAGTTCATTATCCTCTGACATGAACCATTCAAGAGGGAGTGTGGAACTGAGAATTCCCGGGGCACAGGATGGGGGATCGGGGGGGCTGACAGCCGTTTCCAGGGCAGCTCTGCTCCTGAGCACCATTATAGTTATGCTGTCTTGGTATCCTCATCTGCGTCATTAGAAACACAGGCTCAGTATCTGTAAGTTGACTTGTTGCTGTAAGACTTCAAATCTACATTGCTTTCTCACTGGGCTTATTTCAAGTTCCAGGAGCAGAAATTGTGTTTTATATTGTTTCCTCTTCCTCTTCACACGGCATCAGTAGTTTGCCTGTTCGTTTATTTAACAAGTATTTATTGAACCTTTGCTATCCACAGGCACTATGCTGGTGGAAGGTGGACATGCTGCTGGTCCTTTGACAGGTCAGTGGTTCTCACACTTCAGCCAGTATCAGAATCTCCTGGAGGCTTCTGTTAAAAACAGATTGCTGGGCTGCACTTCCGAGAGTGTCTGATGGTCCCCAAATTGTTTTTTTTTTTTTTTTTTTTTTTCATGGGGTCTCGCTCTGTTGCCCAGGCTGGAGTGCAGTGGCGCAGTCTCGGCTCACTGCAACCTCCTTTTCCTGGGTTCAAGAGATTCTCCTGCCTCAGACTCCTGAGTAGCTGGGATTACAGGTGCCTGTCACCATGCCCGGCTAAGTTTTTAAATTTTTAATAGAGAAGGAGTTTCACCACATTGGCCAGGCCTCATGATCCTCCCTCCTCAGGCTCCCAAAGTGCTGGGATTACAGGCGTGAGCCACTGCACCTGGCCCAAATCTGTATTTTTAGTAAGTGGCTAGGTGATGCTAAGGCTGCTGGTGTTGGGGTGTGAGGACCACATTTTGAGAAGCACTGGTTTATTCACATAGCAGTCGGTGACAGCACTGTTTTACCCAATGGCTCTTAACAGCTGCCATCTAAACTCCTCCTGAGGAAGGATCTTCCTTTGTCTGAAAAAATTCCTTTAAAAACCTGCTTGGATTGGGCAACACCTTTGGATGCCAGCCAGCAGCAAGATATCAGGAAAGGAAACATGCTCTTCAGTATACATTGGGGAATTGGAGGGTTTCACACCTGAAGAAGAAGAGAGATGAATGAAGAGGGTGAGAAGAAAGGAAAGAGAAAAAGGGCCAGGCAGGTGATGGGCCAACCATCCATGTGAAGGCTTGTTTTATGGGGTTTCCTTGTGTGCTGTAAAACCTGTCTTTGTTTATTATATTTTTTTTGAGACAGAGTCTTCCTCTGTTGCCCAGGCTAGAGTGCAGTGGCGTGATCTCTACTCACTGCAACCTCCGCCTCGCGGGTTCAAACCATTCTCCCTGCCTCAGCCTCTCGAGTAGCTGGGATTACAGGCACCCGCCACCACACCTAGCTAACTTTTGTATATTTAGTAGAGATGGGGTTTTGCCATGTTGGCCAGGCTGATCTTGAACTCCTGACCTCAAGTGATCTGCTTGCCTCGGCCTCCCAAAGTGCTGAGATTACAGGCGTGAGTGACCATACATTGCCTGTCTTTGTTTATTCTCTATTCCCTACTTGCCCTCCCCCAAACCTTCAACCCAAAGAAGCAGGAACCAAAGGGCGCAGAGGCCACAAAAAGATAAAGCTCTCTAGAAAACACAAGAACCTTAAGAAGCATCTTGAGGTTCCACAGGCTACGGAACTGGAATTCGTGGTGGGGCAGAAGCCCATGTGGCCTGGCTCTCCAAGGGGCCAGAGCCCCTTGATGGCTTCTGAGTAAGCCATGGCTGAAAGCTAAGTTCTCAGTGAGGTCTTCAAGGCCTGAACAAATATTTATTTTATTTTATTTTATTATTATTTTTTGAGATGGGGGTCTCTCTATGTTGCTCAGGGTGGTCCTGAACTCCTCGGCTCAAGCTCTCCTCCCACCTCAGCCTCCCAAGTAGCTGGGACCACTGACGTGAGCCGTTGCACCTGAAATTTTATTTAAAGTGTTTTTATTTTAAACTTTAAGCCTTAAAAGAAAGAATGAAGCTGAAAATTCCATGAACATGACCATAATCAAAATTATACCTTATTGTACTAGCGCTATGAACTTTCGCAAATGTATAGTTTTCTTTGATCTTTACCACAGTCCTGTCAGAAGAAAACACTAGTATTAGTCATATATTCCTATTGGGAAACTGAGGCATAAAAGATGAACAATAAAGCCATGGTTTCAAGCCCGGGTCTCCTGACAGCCAGTCCACGGGGCTTTCCTAAGGAGATGCTAGGAAAAGCCTTTGTTCTCAGAGCTCTATTTTCCTCTCAAACGAGGTAGCTGCAGAGTTAAATTTGAATTCTGAGCAAATTAGTATTTGGAATGGTATCTCAGCATATCCCAGGGAGGAGGTTAAATCATTTTGTCCCTAACTTACGTCTGACTCTCAAACCCAGAGCCTTGGCTTTTTCCTTAAAAACCTGCCTGTCATTTGCCTGCGGGAGGGAAACAGGGAGGGCTGTGATCAAACCTAACTCTCTTTACATTTACAGCCACATGTTACACCCTGATATCAATCTTGTAGCTGGAAAGGTCTATATAAGAAATAGCCATGGCCAAATTCTCTGTTTTTTGGCAACCCTTACTCCATCTGTCTTGATAGCCGACAGGCAAATCAGTTTTATTCTAAATCAAAATGATGGGTGTCCTAGCAGTTCCTGGCCAGGCCAAGGAGAACTGAGGATGGGAGGATGCAGAGGGCCCCTCTCCCACTTAACTCTCCTCTTCAGGTATCTTCTTTAGCCAGGTGAGATCAGGTTTAAATTAGACTCTCTAACAGGGAGGAAGAGGACAAGACTCCACAAAACCCAGGCCTGAGCAGAGTTTGTGATTCAAAAGAGGTGAGCCTTCACACGGGGGAGCAGGGTACTGAGAGTGAGGCCTTCTCTGTCCCCATGTCTCCAAACCCCACACACCTAGTCTTGACGGCCAAAGATCCTCACCAGAAGAAGATGCTAGCATTTATTATGCCTTAATGTATCTGTCTCAGTTCCTTCTCACAATTACCTGTAAAGTACATATGCCTCTTTCACAGAAGACAGATCCTAGGTCTCAGGAACCTGAAGTAACCTGCCCTCGTTAATAGGTGGCAGGGTTGATATTTGAACTGTGTTACTACAAAGCCCATATTCTTCTCCACTCTTCCATCCCCTGGTTCCCCAAAGCCTGCCTGTGAGAAAATAACAATGAGTGACTGTTTTCTTAAATACAAAATCACATCTTTTTAAATTTGGAGATGATGGTCTTAGTTTTTTGATGTGAAAATGTCTATTCTTTGCCCCAAATCATGGTGACGGTAGATAGTAATTCCCTTCTCTCCTCTTCCTTTTTTTTCTTCATATTTTTACTTGACCAATGGGGAAAGGAAGCTGACAGTCCTATTTTGGTTCCATGTTTCTATTAATTTTTTTTCTTGGTTCATAAATCAAGTCTGGGACCCCTGCTTTACACAGAGTAACTCATCATAGTGTAAGAAGAGCATAGTGGCTGGAACGCAGGGCCGCAGCTGTGTCCTAGGTAACATGCTGATCATTCGATTTAGGATTTATTAACTGACACTGTACAATTGGTTCAAGTTTGGTGATAAACTTTAAGTATGACTACTAGGGACTTCTTAGTCAAAGGTCATCTCTTCTCTAACCTGAAGCTGCTTCTTCCTTTAAGATTCCCACTTTCCTTCCTCGTTGTGCCCGTATATCTGGGTTCTAGTTTCTTAACTCAATAGAATGTGTTAATCAGCTAATATTCTTCTGAACCCTTTTTTATTCTGTTCTATACACAGTTATTTTTCTAGGTTGAAGCTCGAACATATTTTTTTCTATATTAAATGTTCTCATGATTTTTACAAATGGTGTGAGATTGCTACAGGCTGTATTAAATATTACAATGCCCTTAAACTTGAACAAAGCCAGTCTGGGACAGACAGTAAGTCCACAGCCTGACGGGCAGCCCCCCCTTGCTGACTGTACATTCTGTTGTGTTAATCAGCTGTGGGACAGAGCCACTGCTGACGCCACTCCTCTTTTGAACACCGTCACCTGTGGGTTCAGGGCAGCTGCAGACCCTCCAGTCCCGGGAGCCACATCTTCAGACACAGCTCTGTGTCTGTGCCATCCCGGTTTCAGGGCCTCCGGAGCGTCTCTCAGCTCTAAGTCCTGCAATTTCCTTTATGGATGCAGTAAATCATTCTACACACCATGGAGCAGAGGAACAGTCTGAATTATTAGACCTACCTGCTTGGCTCCTTTAGAGGGGGATTCTCATATTGAATGATTTTCCCTCTTCACCTATTATTATCTTTTAGATTTTTTAAATTTTTTTTTGAGATGGAGTCGCCCTCTGTCGCCCAGGCTGGAGTGCAGTGGCGCGATCTCGGCTCACTGCAACCTCCGCCTCCTGGGTTCAAGTGATTCTCCTGCCTCAGCCTCCCAGAGTAGCTGGGACTACAGGGGCACGCCACCACACTCAGCTAATTATTTTTGTATTTTTTAGTAGAGATGAGGTTTCACCATGTTGGCCAGGCTGGTCTCGAACTCTTGACCTCAGGTGATCCTCTCGCCTTGGTCTCCCAAAGTGCTGGGATTACAGGCGTGAGCCATGTGAAATGTTTAAATAAAACAGCCATAGAGTGTTCCTTAGAAGCTGACCAGGGGGATTCTGGTCGTGTTGGGCCACTAGTGTTGGTTTCCCAGAGGTGGCAAGTCTCTGTCACTTTCTTTCTCTATCTCTCCTGTTTACTCTGCCCTCCTGTTTCTCACTCCATGTTCTCCGCCTTCCTTTGCTCAGTGAAAAAGAATTAGTCCACTGCATTCATTCAGCCACTCACCCATTGGCTCATTTGTTCACTCCTTCATTCTGAGTGCTGCATTTAAGTGTCATAGACACTGCAGTGAACAAGACAAGGTGTTGCCCTCACTGAGGGTGTGGTCTGCGGGGTGAGACAGTGGTTAAATGGGCATTTACAATGTAATGTGGCGAGCGCTACCCTGGGGAGAAGCAACAAGGGGCCCTGTCTAGCCTTGGCCAGGCCAGGCAGGGCTTCCAGGAGGCCTGCACTAAACTGAAGTCTGAGTCCTCAGCACTGGGAAGGGAGCCAGGCAGCTAGGCAAATGCTAGTGTCTCTGGCTCTCTGGAATCTTTTCTTATGGGCTGTATGTTTTCTGTTTGGTGACTTTAAACTGGTTATCTGACCATGGTAGGAAACTTGGTGGCAGATGTGACAGGTAGAGGAAATAATGGCATGCAGAAGCTGAGAGCACATCCCTTAAAGGGGCAGAGGTGCCTGATTTTGATGCAGTTAAATAAGCAAAAGTGCAAATGGCGATTTGAGTGTGTACGTGTGTTTTGTGTTGTGTGCTATTGTGTGTGTGTGTGTGTACTATTCGTTTCTTGTTTCTCGTAATTAATCCAGTTTTCATATTCTTGTGAATTAAAAGCTTCACTGAACTGAGACTGGATTTTCCCCAAAACCAAAATAAGGTGCTGAATTAAGAGTTTAAGAATTTAGGAATCTTAGGTTTCAAAATCAAGATCAACACTGTCTCTTGCCCTTTGATTTTTCTTTTTCTCTTGATGGGAGCATTATTTTGATATATTTTTGCCATTCAAGTATTCATAAAAGATTTCTGGAAGTCACTTTTTACCTTAATGAGTTGAAGCATCATTTCTGATCAAACTTGCTTTGCTTTGTAGTCTCCTTTTCACTCCTTGAATCCGTTTTCATACTTAGGAATATATGGATGCAGAGAACAGAGAAAAACATCTTAGCAGGAAGTGGACTATGCTCCATGAGTTACACCATGTACATGTTCCTTCTTTCCATGATGTAGGTTTGTTAAAATTCAAGTGAGGCAGTTTTAACACAGGATGGTATTGGGTACATTTTCCTGGCTGCTGCGTCAGAAAGAGGCCATACATGGCTACTCTGATTGTTAGTACAGGTGCAATTATTCTTAGTCAAAGGTCTTGGTTTTCCTTAATCTCTAAAAGGGAGAAGAGAATGGGAATCTGTCCTCCAGCTAGATTTTGAAAAGCAATGAAAACAGTTGTTAGAAATTAGTGATTAAAAATCTAAACAATAGGATGACTGTAAGTAGCAACAATTCATTGTGTATATTCAAATAGCTAGAAGAGAGGACTTCGAATATTCCCAACACAAATTATCCTGATTTATTATCCATTGTATACATGTATTGAAATATCACAAAGTACCCCATGAATATGTACAATTATATGTCAGTTTAAAATAATAATAAAAGAAAAAAGCCCAAGCCAACCAATCAGGTGACAATCCAAACTCTAACAAAACTTCCCTCGTAATTGGAAAAAAATTGTTTGATTTCTAGCACATAAAATCTGTGCATTTCCCTTACGTAAATAATACCTGAATAAAAACAAATTATTAAAATATATACACAAAAAAGCTTTCTAAAAAACCCACTCCTCTTTCTGGCGTCTAGAAGAGTTTAATTGAAATTCGTCCTGAAATTGTAAGGGAAATTGTTTAAATAAATGAATTAGCTGCCTAACTAAAGCCTACCCCAATCCAATGATCTTTTATCATATTACTCTGTTTTATTTTCCTGATAATATCTATCATTATCAAATTATCTTGCTTATTTGTTTCCTTATATATTACCTTTCTCCCCTAGAATGTTAGCTTCTTGAGGTCAGAGATTTTGTCTTGGTAACTGCTAAATCTTCCTCTTCCAGCATGGATCTTGGCACATGGCAGGGCCTTCATAAGCATATATTGAATAAATGAATGAATATTTCCATCAGCAACAACTTCCTTGGGTACCTTTTTTTTTTTTTTTTTACTATAATACAATCAAGATTGCTTAAGTAACTCGGGTTCGGGGGCTGAAAAAAAATTGCATTGTCATAGGCTTAAGGATCAGGAGCCCAGAGCCCACTGACATTTGTGTATAAACTTTGGTTAGATGTTGGATTGCACTTAATGTCAATTTGTCATGTGAAAATGCAATGTTAGTTTTTATGACATACTAATAGCTCCTGAGGTTGTAATTAAATAGAAGCAATTTTTGTGAGATATCAGTATTAGGTCTGGAAATAACAGATTAATGAATAAAGAAAACAGAAGATAGTAAATAGGGACTTTGACACAACATAGACTATTACATTTATGGAAATGGAAGTAAGTGACATTTGAGGGATTAAAAAAATCATTCACAAGTATTTTTTTATCCACACAAGTGGATTTGGCTTACTGAAACCCTGATTACTATATAGAATAATACTTTAACTCAATCATAGGGGAGGAGCAAGTTTTTTCATCATACATGTTTAGTGGAACTGAAAGCTATTTTAGCAATGTGCTCTTATGTGATATTAGGTCATTTTCTTTGGAAAAAAAACCCTTTTCAGCAGAATTTCAGAATTACTCTTCACATTCCAAGGAGGAGATGGTGACATCGTATTATTAAAAACATGAGAAACCAGGCCCCAGGGTAGCCTGTCTCAAAATCAGGATGGCGTTCCGAGGATCAGCTAGACTACAACGTGGGCCTTATAATTCCCAGCTGTCTCTCCTGGATTTTCTCAGTTATTTGATCCAGTTGCTTTCCAAGTGGCAAAGAACCTATTTGATCAACATACCTTTTTTATTCATCAATGTAAACTCTACATTTTGCTTCACATGGGCTGAATGGAATCAAATAAGAAACACTTGAGAAGCCTAAAATAATTTTATAATTGAGAAGTGGATCTTCCCATCTCTGAGGAAAATGACTGTCATGAACACCTAACAGTATGGCAGAGAATGGGATGGAATGAATGGAGGCACTGAAGCAACAGAGATGACGCAAAGCGGGTCAAGACCTGAGAATGCGCTGTTCAAGTGGCAGCTGCAGCTTGTTCACCCTCAGTCTGGGCTCCCTGGGGCAACACAGACCCAAGGTGAGCTGAAATTGTACCCGCAGTTCTTCTTGAGCAAGAAAGGGTTTTCCTGGTGGAATTCCACAACTGAGTTGGAAAATAAAGATTAAGATACAAGCATGTGCCGAGGGACAGAGAACGTGACTTCTGTGAGGTGGAGAGAAGAGAGCTATGCTGCACAAAGTGGAGAGGAAACTTTGCCACCATTAAATAAATGTAGCCAGAACAGACTCAAAGAGGGCTCTGAAGGGTGGAGTCCATTGAAGTTGTGTACATTTCATTATGGAAGGGAGACTCGAGTAATAGCTGACTTAGTTTAATTTATATAGGTGAATCAATAATTTGCCTGAGAGATCCAATTTTGGGTTTAAATGATCTGAATAGTCTTGCCCTAAAATCAAGCTCTGTCCAGGAGCCCTAGTGATTGAGGCAGTGGAACAGCTCTGGGCTAAACTGGTTGGGTCAGCTCTATCCACGCCTTTGTAAGCTGTTTTAACCATTTCACAACAGTGAGGCATGATGTGAGGTTAAGGGAGCTTTCCTGCGATGGGATGCTGGGGAGCAGGATGGCTCACCCACAAGCTAAGGGTCTGGCTTGAGCATTTGTGGTTCAAGTGCATGCATTTGCAAGGTACGGTTTGCCTTGTGTCAATGAACCTTTAAATGTCACCTGAGATCAGTTAAAAGTAAAATATTAAATATGTAGCAGCTGTGGGTGTATTGTAATTTATGTGAAAGTGCTTTGAAAACTTAAATGCTGTAGTGTTTAACCTTTTTCTTTGGTAACAGACCATTTTGAGAATCTGATGAAAATATGGACCTCCTTTCCCAAAAGAAGTACATACCAATGTGCTTATACCTTTATGATTTTCTATACAAATTCAAGAAGTTCACAGATATTCTGATGTCACAGCTTCCCTGATATAAAGAGATTTATAAGTATAAATATTATTGAGTATTCCTTTTACATATTAAGTGAATAGTGTATGTAGAGTTGTATATTTAACATGATCTCAATGATATTATATATATAGAAAAGGATATACGCACATGGAAAAGACTGGAAGAATATGCACTAAAATGTAAATAGGGCTTATATTTGGGTGATGAGATTGTGGGTGATTTTAATTTTCTTCTCTAAGTCATGTTTGAAAATTTTTTCACTATTTTATTGTTAACAAGAGTTGCTGTCCCTTGTGACAAGTTATAGAAATACTGGGCAGAGCTTTCAAAAGGAAATCTAGGCTGGGGGTGGTGGCTCATGCCTGTAATCCCAGCACTTTGGGAGGCCGAGGTGGGCAGATCATGAGGTCAGGAGTTTGAGACCAGCCTGGCCAACGTGGTGAAACTCCATCTCTACTTAAAATACAAAAATTAGCTGGGCATGGTGGTATGTGCCTGTAAGCCCAGCTACTCAGGAGGCTGAGGCAGGAGAATCGCTTGAACCCGGGAGGCAGAGGTTGCAGTGAGCCAAGATGGCGCCACTGCACTCCAGCCTGGGCAACAGACAGCAAATCTAAAAAGACCCTGTAGTGGACCCTCTTTTGGGTGGCAGCTCTATTCACAGTAGTCTCCTGTATTCTCTGTTTCACTTATTGCAGTTTAAGTTACCCTCAGTTAACCTTGGTCCAAAAATATTAAGTTATTTGGCCTGGGGGTGGGTGGTAGTGGGTTGGGGGAGGGGGAAGCACATTCACTTACTTTTATTACAGTATTTTGTTATAAGTGTTCTATTTTATTATTAGTTATTGTTAATCTCTGATAGTGCCTAATTTATTAATAAAAATTAAACTTTTTTCATAGGTATGTATGTATAGAAAAACACATAGCATATATATGGTTTGGTACTATTCTTGGGTCCAGGCAACGACTGGGGGTCTTGGAACATATCTTCCTTATCCACGAGGACTACTGTATTTACCAGTCTCTGAGATCTAGTGATTTATACCACGGGAACATTCCTCCTGGCCTTCTGATTGGTTCAAGGATGGGGGGCCCTGACTAGCTAAACCAATCATTGTCTTTCCCCAAGATTTTTCTGAACTGTGACTAGCAAGAAGCGAGCTCCTCTGTGGTGACAGAAGCTGTGAGAGTGAGGTTTGGAGGCTTTTTATTTTTTGGTAAGGGAAAGGGGGCACATTTTCTGCTGGTCTGGAAAAGAGAAAAAGAGAGGAGGGTGGGAGAGAGAGGGAGAAACACCAGATAGCATTTCAGTCCCTGGTTCCAGTTGCCCTTGAGCCCGATTGCACCCTTGTCCTGCTTGCATTTTTGCTTTTTCAATTCTTTTTCTGATTTTATAGATACCCTTCTGCTCTTCCAATAGATTTTCTTTTTGTCTGAACTTGTTAGAGTTGGATTATTTCTGGCACCCGAAACCAACAAGTACATACAATTAACAAAAGTATAAGTAGTCATATAACTTGGATTATATTTATAACCCCAATAGTGGAGTACAGAAAATCACCAATATTACTTGACACAAAAAGTGATTGGCTTTGTGGGCCTGGTCCTGTGCAGGACAGAGGGAGGGGGAAAAAAAAAAAAACAGACAAATTGAAAATTTTGGTTCAGATCCTGAAATGATCTTGTTTGTTAAAGAGGCAAAACTTGTCTTCTTGGCTCTATGCAGAAACAGACAATAGGGGATTGTTTAAACCCTAGGTTATGACCATTTAAATTACAAGTCTATTCTCTCATTTATGAATGTGATGCTTCAGATAACACATTTACATGGGTATAAAAGAGAAATATCTTTTCTAACTTAATGAGCTGGATAAGAATCTGCATTAACTGGGCAAACTGAAGATATCTGAGCTCTGCTAAAGAGAAAATCTCAGCAAATCTGTAGAGATTCTCTACAAGAATAATTACTCTCACATGGGTTTGTGCTCTTCACAACCAATTCTATTTCAACAAATGTTTAACTATAATGAAATTAGCAAGAGATACTGAGACAATATTCTAGAAACATTTGACCTAGTGGAATTTCATAATGACCTTCTTAATTAAAATATAACCCACCTAAGTGAAAAGTTCCAACTTCAAATCTGGCCCTAACTGTATCCACTATGAAAGTGTGGAAAATTATATCTGCCTTTGGCAAATGTATGTTTCTACTGGGCTTAGAAATGGCCTGTCCAGGACAGTGTGCTAAGCTGGTGATGATGAAATCATTTCCACCTTTGGAGGCTGGTTATGGTGGCACAATCGGAAGGAAAGAGTTTTGAGGTTTACATCTAGAGTGACTATAAGATAATGAGATTAAATTTTTTCAGTCTCATTTAGACTAAATTTAGACTAAATTTTTTTCTTTAGGCAATGTACTATAACCTACATATTCTAATTCAAGTGAAAGCTATGTTCACATTTCCTGAAGGTTGAGAGATATTGTTATCAAAGCATTTTAGACTAAGACTTTGAGGAATTTCATCTTACATGACTAAGATCTTTAGATGATTCTAGATTTTGGATTTGATGCTATAGCTACGAAATAAGTATTCGGGGTAGGGCTTTCAAAATAGTTAGAATCTCAGTGTTTATTGTAGATTTTTATCTGAATTACCAAATTACTTTTCAGAAATGTACCAATTTTACTCCCAAAAGCAGAGCGAGAGTGAGTACTTCATTATCCTCTCTCCTCATCTCAGGCATTCACATACCTAAATATGTTTGCCCCAAAGCATCTCCAGTTGCCACATTGCTTCTGTTCAAACTTCTTTGATTACTAATGAGGATGAACACTTTTCTTGTTTCTTAGCTTTTGAAATAGCTAAGGTCCGAGAATGAATATGTCATTTGCACATTTTATTCTTTTTATTGATTTATGTAAGTTCCTTAAGATTGGCAGTTTCAGTCTTTTATCTGCCATGTCTGCTACAAATGTTTCCCCTCATTTGTTTACTTTTTAACTGAGTTCTTTTTTATTTGAAACTCAGAGATTCTAGTATTTTTTTCTTTGTGATTTCTTTCATTTTGCCTATGTTTAAAGTTCATCTCCACCCCCAAAATCAAATTCATTTGATTTACTTTGACAGCATAAATAAATCCTGTCAATTCGCTGGAGCACAAAGATATATTTGAAGTAATAAACTCATTTTAATTTTGAATTGTATTTTTCATTTATGCTATTTTAAAAAGAAAGAAAGGAGAAGCCAAGAAGAGGGCAGATAGAAGAGGCAAACATCGGTACTCCCAGGATCTAAGAGTGTTTGGGGGATCCAAGGCTCTATGTAGAGGCGGAAGCCACCAGTGACTTACCTCTGCCCTGGCAGTTACTTCTGGGTTTCAGGTTAGTGTTCTGACCAGTCTGGAAAATAGCTAGAGGCCTCGATTTGCTGACAACAACCCCAGTGCAAGTTACAACTGAAACAGGAACCTCTCCTATCTCACCTGACCATCACAGGGGTTAAGTACCCGGAAATCCAGAGATGAAATGAAGGGGAGTCTTTGGGAGAAGGGAGGTAAGTGGCAGAGAGACTGGGAAGCCTGGATTCCTGACTTCTTTTCCTTCTGCCCCACTCCTCCCCTTCCCCACTCGATAGCCTGCACCCAAGAGTTGGATACTGATTTACAAGGAGTGGGAAAAGGGGACATTTTTTATTTCTACTCAACCAAGTTTATGTCTAAATCTAACCACACTGCCCTTTTTTCTCTTTACATCCTTGAAATTCAGATTTGTGCAAAAAGGCATAGGTAGAATATAGTAAAGATCAAATCAGGTAAAACATAGGTTTTAGTTTGGTAGGGTCTTCCCATTTCAGGTTTGTGTCTGGAATTAGAGCCTTTAAAACTGCCCCAAATGAACAGTAGTTGTCTCTGTTACGTTTAGTCAAACTCTCAGACCAAGAGTCCAAATGCTGCTCACCAAGGAACCCTGAAGTTATTATGTGATAAACATATTCAATGAATGATGAAAATGATTTTCTATACATTGGCTATGGCAGCATAATGTAGACAAAAGAGTGCTAGATAAGCAGCCAGAAGGTTCTAGAATCAACTATACCCACTATGTGACCTCTTGAAAATCAATTTGCCTCTTTGAGCCTTAGTTTCCTAATCCATATAACCATCTACACAGAGAATAGAGATCTGCAAAGAAGTAGACAGGGCTGGGGGAGATACACAGGGTGCTAATTAATTTAGAAGAAGGAAAATGATTTCTTCATGTCACTTTTGTGTTCTGAAATGCCCAAGGCTTCCTCATTGCCCTTATAGTAAATAAAAATTTCTTCCAAAATTTTTAGCAATCTGGCTCAATCTTATCTTGCCTCCTACAAGCAATAAAAAAAAGCAAGAGCATGTTACATTTCAGTGTGCATCCTGGTCTTGCTCCTTACTGTGCTGTCACGGGCTCATTATTTAACTTCTTGGAGCCTTTGTTTCCTGTTATACAAATAGGTATGACAATGCCTCTTTCTTGCAAATCTGCTGCAAGGGCAGAGTGATATTTCTGCTTATGATCTGCCTTGCTATTATCTGCAAATTCCGCTGTTCTAGCTCAAATCCCACATAAGGTCTTCTCCTTACTGAGGTCTTTACTGACCTCCCATGTAGCCCCTATGTGTGCCAATAAATTTTTGTAGATAAAAATAATTTAAACTGAGAGTTACCTGAATCCTATTCTAGTGTGGCTGGCCTTGATAACAGGGCGATACCTCTTTCTTGACATCTTCCTATACGCTTGTTTTTTGCATTAAACACACTTTCTACTTATCTTTATTGTGGCAATTATGGTATTGCCTGAAGGTTATCTGGGACAGTCATCACATGGGTCACCTCTTGATTACTGAACCAGAATTGTCATCATGTTTTAGTTACACAACAAACTCAGGAAAGACGATCTGATAAAGACTGATTTTAAAAAATACAATGGTAATCTAAAAATAATAGCAACAAAACTTAAATCAGGACAGAAGACCTAGGAAAGATAATAACTTATTGATCAACAACAGTGTGTATGTACACTGGTAAATGTACCAGGTGAATACACCAACCATGAGTTTCTTCTGGGCCATACTGCTTTAAAGCAATAAAGGAAAATGAGCAAGTGAGGGAGAGAAAGGAGGTTTGGAAAGAACTTGTGATTTCTTGAGTAAATTGTTATGGATACGGCGCCCCCTAGTGCACTGAACAACACAGGTGCCCCAGTGTGTAGTAGCTGAGAGCTCTGGAGCTGAGCAATCTCATCATCCCCGTCACCAACCTTACTTGAAACACCTGCGATTTCTGTTTCACCATCACTTTCCTTTCCACTGCACAAGCAACTGTAGCCCAAGGAAGACAGGGGGACAGATGTCCTTTATTCGGTTGGATTTAAGCACTGATCCTCATGGGAGTCATGAATTAATTCAAGGTACCCAAATAATATTGAAAAGTATAAAAAATTTTACCTTGAAAAGAGTTTCTACTTTTTCCTGAGATAGAGGAATGTAATTAGGAGAATAAGCAAAACTGAAAGATGATTCCTTGTTATTTTCTAAAAATGTTATTTGTCCCCATCTTCTTTTTATCAACATGTTCGTCATCTGATGCAAATATATTTTCTTCAAGAAGGATGCATAGACCAAAATTGAACCACAGCAAAAGGAAAGCAACTTTTCCAACGAGGAAAAATGTAATCCAATAATTTGCATTAAAGCATTGTTTCTCAAAGTGTAGTCTTCAGAACACTAGTTCCACAGGATATCAATGGGTCTTATGCAAATGAGGGTTTCATGGCAAATACTTTTGAGAAATTTGAAATTCAACAAAGATAAGTTAATTTTTAAAAATGCTTCAGTATGCATGAGTCCTTAGTATACTCTGAATATACTACCATACTGTGTAACATCACACTATCAACTGCAGCACTTCCAAAATTATTTAACACAATGCTTTTTTTTTCATGCCTATCTCACACACTTGGTTCATGAATTATCCTTTGAGAATACACATTGAACTAGAATTTCACTAGTTTCCAAAGACGGACACCACATAGGAAAGTGTGCCAAAAGGAGAAAAAGAAAATAGTAAACTTGATATGTGCAAAACTTAAGGTGACTATAAGGAAGTTTGTGGTCAGTGTCTTAACTCTCTTCTGCATTTGAAAGATTAGTAATACAACACATTAAAGTTTTTCAACATGGCAGTCCTATGGGGGTAACAAGAATCAACCATGCTGGAAAACATCACCAGCCCACAAAATCATTGCCAGATTTTTCTCACATCACAGCAGTAATGCTACTTCTGAGAATGAGAAATGACCCTCCAAGAAGTTTAGTACCCCTGTCCTGCCAGGTTTCCAATTTTTACTAACACTTTTCTTTGTGCACACCCTGTACTAATTCACAGTACTAATGGATGTTTTAGGCTCATTATTACCATTAGTCGTGGGATCACAGACACACATAGTAGTTTAAAGAAATTAGAGGAAGCCTGTATTTAGTACAAGCTGTGAATTAGAGCTGCATCTTGTAACTTGCAGCTAGACAAACTTGTCCCAAAGAATGCTTGAGAAAAGTGGAATTCCACAGACTGGTTCGTCTTGGATAATGGCACAGTAAACAGAACAGTGGAAACCAGGCCAGGAGAAAGGGACTGATGCTTCTTCAGGACAGGTCCTTGCTGCATTAGCTCTATCTCATGCCCAGGAGGATGTGCCTACTCCTGGCAGCTCAATTCGCCTTTCAGAAATGCTGCTGTCCATGGACTCACAGCATGTTGGGCAACGCCATTTGCAGACATGAAGGAGCGGGAGTTTCAGGCAACCTGGAATGACTATATGTAATTCTATGCCCTCTTACTGGGGATACAGTGTTTTGTGGTGAGAACAAATCTTTCATCAGCTTAGGAAGGGTTGTGGCTCAGTCTTTTAGCATTTAGGGGTCAAGGGTGGGAAATGGTTCATCCCAGAAGCAGCTCTTGGTTTTCAGTAGATGTTTTATTTTCTTTCTAATGTTTTCCAGCTGAGTCGATTTCAGACAGATGGAGGTCAAATGATTTACACTGATGCCCAGTGAAACAGAACAGCTGGGACTTGAACTCGGGGACTTGACTGGTGGGCAGCCCCCAGCCTAGTCAGTCAAATGCTCTCCTCCCAGGTTTTTACCGCCTCTCTGGTTGCACCTCGAAGGCAGCCTGCTGTGTCTGGCAGGGCCCATCTCCTGGGCCGTGTCTGCTCATGACTGGAATAAGAGGCCTATGACAGGTCAAGTCTGAATGTTCTGGCAGAGCAGCGCAGGGCAGACTGCTCCACGCCTGCTCAAAGCACACAGTGTCTGGTGAAAGCCAGATTGAAGATAGCTAAATGCACATGCCAAGATTCCAAAAGGAAAAACTGAGCTCACAATTTTCCTTTGCATGGTGATTTTTCATCCTCTCCTTTTTCTTTTTGTAAAAAGGGAATCCCCGTGTTTACAAGCTGAAATCCAAAATGCACAAGTGATCAGTTCACAATTCTGTGACCCATGAACATCTGTGGGCCTGGGTGTTCCTTGGGAATCTGCAGTGCTCGGAGCAGTGAGCCAAGCCTGCCCTGGCAGAAGGGAATTCTCCAGTGAGTCAAACAGTCCTGCGAGTGCCCGGGGTCTGCTTCTCCTCTGGTTCTGCTTTCCTGGGACATGTCTGTACTTGACTTCCACTAGTTTTATGAACTGCATTTTGACTATATTTTTGGAGGTGGGTCCATCTGAAACTCGTTACAGGAAGTAGGACAAGAATCTTCATTTTGCCTTTAAGAGAAATAAAACTCTGTAATCTGAGATGGGCAAACATGCTCCAAGTCTGTTTACCAAGGAACAAGAACCTCTCTGTGTCTTTTGAGCAGACAGAAAAATTAAAAATAAAACATTTATTTGGGATTTGTCTCTGAGGACTTAAGTGACTGAAAACCAATAGGGCCTCCCCTCCCTCTGTGGAAAGGCGAGTTCCAAAGCCCCGGCTCCCAGGAGAGCCCTATGGTGAGGCTGCTCCAGTGCGGCAGGTGGCAGTGGGAGTGGCTGAAAGTGCCTCATCACTTTCATTCTGGATCCTAGGTCTGTAGATGGGCTTTGGCTATATCATCTTCTTAAAGTTTTTAATTTGGTAGCTGCTCAAAAGTTAAGGGAACCCTCAATGGGCAAAGTTAGCATGTGACATATTTGTGTCTCCTCTTTGAACCTTGGTTTTCCTTGTCTGTAAAATGAGGGAATGGACCAGATGACTGGTCCAGAGCCCCAATGCAACTATAGGAATCTGTACATTGAGGCTTGCTTCTCTCCTAGTAGGAATTCAGTTCCTCTGCCCTAACTTTTCTGCTATAGTCTGGGTGTTATGGGCTGAATTGTGTGTCCCCCACAAATCCATATATGAAAGTCTTAACCAAGTATCTCAGAATGTGACCATTTTTGGAAATAGGATCTGTATTAGTCTGTTTTCACACTGCTAATAAAGACATACCCAAGACTGGATAATCAATAAGGGAAAGAGGTTTGATTGACTCACTGTTCAGCATGGTTGGAGAGGCCTCAGGAAACTTACAATCATGGCAGAAGGGGAAGCAAACATGTCCTTCTTCACATGGTGGCAGCAGCAAGAAGTGCCCAGCAAAAGGGGAAAAGCCCCTTATAAAACCATCAGATCTCATGCGAACTCACTATCACGAGAACAACCGCATGGGGGTAACCACTCCCATGATTCAATTACCCTTCACCGGGTCCCTTTCACGACATGTGGGGATTATGGGAACTACAATTCAATATGAGATTTGGGTGGGGATACAGCCAAACCATATTATGGTCTTAAACGAAGTCATTAAGTTAAAATGAGGTCATTAGAGTGAGCCGTAATCCAATATGATTGCGGTCCTTAGAAGAAGAGATCAAGACACAGACAAGCACGGGGGAAGGACACGGGAGGACACAGGGATAAGGTGCCCTCTGGAAGCCCAGGAGAGAGGCCTCAGGAGGAACCAACCCTGCCAGCACTTCAATCTTGGACTTCCAGCCTCCAGAACTATGAGACAATACATTTCTGTTGTTTAAGGCAACCAGTCCGTAGTACTTTGTTAACGGTAGGCCTAGCTGACTAACACCACATGATATCACAATGAATGTGCTGGGCTGTGAAAGAAGTTCTGTGTGTTTTTCTTAACAGACTTGGATTTTTGGTTTTAGCCTAAAAAAGACTTTTCTATAGCAGCATATTTAAAACATTATGTTTGTTTATTTTTTACAGGTTTCTTTATCATCTGATGTGAAATAAGCCATGTTAGTAAAATAACTCCTCTTTATCTTTACTCAAAGGGGATTTCACAATTTTGACCCAGAGGGCTATTTTTCTTAATAGCTATGGATTGTCATCCTGCTATTTTTTTTTTTTTCTTTTTTTGATGGAGTCTCACTCTGTCACCTAAGCTGGAGTACAGTGGCATGATCTCGGCTCACTGCAACCTCTGCCTTCCGGGTTCAAGTGATTCTCCTGCCTCAGCCTACTGAGTGGCTGGGACTACAGGCACGCGCCACCACACCCGGCTAATATTTTGTATTTTTAGTAGAGACGGGGTTTCACTGTGTTAGCCAGGACGGTCTCAATCTCTGGACTTCGTGATCCGCATGCCTCGGCCTCCCAAAGTGCTGAGATTACAGGCATAAGCCACCGCGCTCAGCTGTCATCCTGCCTTTTAAGAAATACTGTCATTATCTATAAAATTCATTTAAGGCCAAACAGCTCATTGGATAAACCCGCAGGTGATGGCACATGTATAAAGAACTTCAGACCACACAAGCAACCCCAGATATGGCACGGTCCAGTTTTTCTTTAGTACTTTTGGCTCTAAAGTTGATTGAGTCAAACATCATTTGATTGAGTTACAGAAGGACAAACAAAATGATGACGAAAGGTCACCACTTATCACCTGCTGTTTAAGATTCTCATATTCTTACTTGAAATAAAGCATGCCATTACCAAAGTGGATTTTTCTTTCCTTTAGTATCAGCATTCTGATTCTTTTATACAATAGTCACATATAATTGGAATGTAGCATCAGATACGCAGGAAGCACAGTTTGTTTCTCTTTGTAAGCTCCATTTGACCACAGCAGTGAAATTTCCCAAGAACGGTGTTTCAGGATCAAGACTGCTCACTTGAGAGCTTAGAGTGGTCCAGGTTTTGAGGTGCTACGTGTCTGAGAAACAGATCATTGTAGACACTGAGAATTGGGGCACATCCTTCCTTTCCTACCTGACGGTAGACATGCCCTGTAGATGCTGGATAACAGAGACAGATGATTCAGATGTAGCACCCCGACACGAAACCAACCATGGAAATACTGATAAAATCAGCTGTTTAGTTTTTAAAATATGCAACAACATGAGTAAATGACTAGTTCATTTTATCAGCCCCCTTTTTTTTTGCTGTCATATAATTACAAGAATGAAAATTGATACACTTTTTAAAATACAGCTTTTCAAAATCCTATCTTGAGGAAAAAAAGCTTGGCCAATTAAGAAGGCTGAGGGGAGGAACTGCAGGCACTTTTATTTCCAGCTGTCAACAGGATGGAAAAAATATGTCAACTTATTTATATTTATTTATTTATATGGGTGATGAATAAGTTAAGGAACGCTTCATCTCAAACACAGATTGCTTTTATTTTAGCTAAGTTAATGCTTCAGTTCCATATATATTTTTTAATTTCCATCAATGTCAAACACCATTTTTTTTCTTCTTAAAAAAAAAAAAAAGATTTACAAGCACTTTTACGGCACTCAAGAAAGTAGGCTGAAGGTTCATAATAATAATTTTCCTTTTAAAAAACATCCATCAGACCAAAATAAAATCATTTTAATTAACTCCTTCCTGAGTAACTAAAACCTTGGAATGTGCTGAAAGGTTATAATAAATAAGACAGTCAAAGATCAACTAGCTTAAAAGGTATTTTTTTAAATTAAACTATGTAAAATGTACAATATGTTTCATGAAGTACAAACTGTTGGGCCCAGGGCCAAAAAAAATGTTGTCATGTTTGCCAAATAAACTGAAGTACCTTGACTTTTAGGACCTAGAGGGTGTTGGCTGGGACAAAATAACATTAAGGCCCTGTAAGTAAAACCGTCAGCATCTTTTGTTGTGAACTTATAATGATCACTGCTGAAAATAAATGCCTTTGAACACACAGGTAAAAGTACCCACATAAACTTGCAGTAAGAGGATGAATGTTTTTGAATGACCAATTGTCCCAATGTTCTGACAAGAGCAGAGAAAACACAGCCAACTCAACTTTATTTTCAGATTGCGAGATTGCACAGTGTGTAAACTAATCATCATTCTTTATATGGAATTTCATAGAAATGACTCACAGGGTACCAGGCAGCAGTTCTTGTACTGGTTTTGAATATGATAGCTGTTCTCCAGGTTGCTTTTGAAAGTATGCCTAATGGTAGGGCCCTGGTCTCTCTGAACAGGACAAAGGATATTTCCTCCTCTAAGAACATTTCCCTTACTCACTTCTCTGCCCCCATCCTCTGAGGCAGAAAGAAGGCCCATGAGTGGCCAAGTGCTGGACTCTGTGCCTCTGCGGTCCCCGCCTTCCCTGGACTTCTGTGGGCTGGAGGCTTCTTAACACACATCTCATGATAAAGTAGCTTCAGTGCTCACTCGGCAGGTTCCAAATGACTTGCTTTATATCTTGGCTACAGTCCAATTTTAGTAAAGGCAGAAAAAATTCTAGAGAGATTTTGTTGTTTATGAAAAGTAGAAAATGTGTAGCTTGTGTAAAGTCAGAGTCTTATTTACTATTAACTACTCCCAACTCACACATTTGCTAGGGCTGGCTCTAGGGGACAAATACGAAATAGACAAAATTTGTTGCAAGTATCCTTCCTGCTGCCACCACTGAACCTCGGCTTCTCAGCTAGCTGTTTATCGTCTCCCCAGGAGAACGTGTACTTTCAGCATTTTTTTAAGGTGAAGATATTTCAGAACTCAAAGCAACAAATTTCTAATGACTGAACCAAGGCATCATTGATAGGTGGCAGGGGAGGGGCAGTGGGAGGTGGAAAGAAGATATACCTTAGGACAGTGAGACTGCCCAACATCTACTCACATCACGTTGGAGGCAGCCACTTACTTACAAAGCTGGCCAAGCAGTCGCTGTCCCAGAAGCTCTTGCTGCTTCTCTTTTTGATGTCTCAAGTAAGAGTTCTCAGGAGCACACAGGTTCCATAAGAAATGGGACTCTACCTGCACAGACTCAGGTAGTTCTCGGGTAGCTCTGCCACCTGCACAGAACTCAGGACCCCATTTTACCTCTTAGGGCACTAGAAGTTACAATAGTACCTAGTACCAGGTCCTGTAGGACCCAACTTGGCCAGGAGTGTGTTTGATAGATTACACGCCATCTGTGGTCAGGCTCAGAACTTCTGCTGTAGGAGTCAAATGCCTGAGCTAAATTGGTTCCTAGAACTTCCATTAAAGCAGTGTTGGGAGAAGATGTTTCATATTGGGTGCAAAAGACACAGCCATGCCCTTTCCCTGATGCCACATGACCTTCAGATTTATCTGTCTTGTCTACATTCTTCCTTACACAGCAAACAAATTATTTTCCCTGCTAGACTACTTTGATATCTGTCAGCATGGTTCTTTGAAATGGAATGTCTCAATGCAGCTGGCCATGCACTTTGACTGTGAAAGGTACTCCAGGCTGTGGATTGGTTGGGGACATGGCACAAGCTGACTTGCTCTTTCAGAGATAATTACACTGCTCTTGGTGAAAGTGCCCCCTGAGAAGGACCAGAGGCAGAACTCTACCCATGCGGGTAGAAACCACTTACCCATGGAGATCCTCCTCCTTTAAAAAAAAAAATTAATTGAGACAGAGTCTCAATCTGTCACCCAGGCTGGAGTGCAGTGGTGTGATCACAGCTCACTGCAACCTCAAACTCCTGGGCTCAAGTGAACCTCCCACCTCAGCCTCGGATTATAGGCTCGAGCCATGGCACCTGGCTCCATCCTCCCTTTTGATGTCCTAATCTGTCTTACCTTCTCTTAGATCCTTCAAGAGGAGATACCCTGGTCTCTGAAGTGGTTTTGTATTTCCACTGAAATATACAAGTCTGGATGTCTCCTACCATTGAGGTAATATTTTTATAAGTCATTTTACAAATGATAAGTTATTAGGCTAGGGGCTATATTTCTCCCCCTTTTCCCATGATATGGGGTGGGGGAAAAGCTGTTTTATGACAAGATGCCTTGGGATGGAGCCATCTAGTGTACCCGGGAAAGACCCAAAGAGCCAAGAGAAAACACAGAATAAAATTAAACAAATAAAACCCGCAAAACCGGGCATCTCCCAATGACCCCAACATGTGGGAATGTTTTGTCCTTTTTAATGCACCCAAGCATTAATTTAGTCCCTTAAGGATTTTACTTCCCCAAACAAAGAACTTTCTGGAAAAGGGAGATAAAGCCATAGAGGCAACACAGTCACATCACCTCTTATAAATATCTTCCAGCCACTTTTCATCATCCTGTTCTTCATCGTCGATTGGCTCCTCGGTTTCCAGTGGAGTTGGGATAAAGAAGTGTGGCCTCAGGGGGGGCTTGCTGACGTGAGACTTAAGTCCAAACTTGCGCTTCAGCAGGTGGAACTGCTCTTTGACGTAGTGGTAAAACTCGTACTCATATCTCATCCGCTGGTAGAGGATCTGCACAGCCTCAGGAGAGGGGACAGTCTTCTTCACTGTCACAGTCATGTTTCCAAGCTTCCTGTGCTCTGGAAGAGAACCGGGGTCGCACATGAGCCATCATTTGCAGTAGCTTAGAAGGGATCCCGGCGAGGACCCACATTACCTGTACAACTCTGGTAGCACCTAAGGAAGCAACTGCATATCCAAGTATTAAAAGGGAAGAAGGGTTCCTGACAATATTTGGAGAGACTTACCAACTCTAGGTGTTAATGTCAACATGAGTTGACGAAGCACAAGCTATCTAATTTCCTTTCATCGAATGTGAACCATGCGATTGGACCAAATTCAATTGTTAACTCTGAGTTCTACATTCTTTTGAACAGCAGAATCTATCCATTTTCCCTCTTTTATTTCTTGATACACCAGAAAAGGGCTTTACCCTCAGAAGGAGGCATGGAAGAGCTGTCTAACCACTTTCTAATAATCTTGTTTTGTAAGCTTTAAAATATTGACATAAAGTTTAATTTGATACAAAATCCATTTCCATTTTACTATTTCAACAATGCATTTGTCCAGAAAAGGAAAGGAAGGGCTGCCAGATTTCTTAAGTATAATTTACAAATTTTTACAATTTATTTTTATTTTTTTGTAGAGACAGGTTCTCACTATGTTGCCCAGGCTGGTCTCGGCATCAAGAGATCCTTCTGCCTTGGCATCCCAAAGTGCTGGGATTATGGCACGAGCCACTGCACCCAGTTCTAAATATAATTTTAACTCTTCTAAATTTTAAATTTTTTATTGTGGTAAAATATATATAACTAAAATATGCTTAATTTTATACTAATGCTTAATAACAAAATATACTTTATATTCATTGCTGAATAGCATGAAAATGTTATATATAGAGTGTACAATTTAAACTATTTTTAAGTGTACACTTCAGTGGCATTAATTATATTTACAGTGTTGTGCAACCATCACCACTGTTTTAAAAATCCTTTCATCAGTCTATACAAAAACTTGATATCCATTAAACAATAACTCCCAATTCCTTTCCTTTCTTTACCCCACCCTACTTACCCCATCGATTAGATAGAACCTCTAATCCATGTTCTATCTTTATGAAATTGCCTATTCTCAGTAACTTCATGTAGGTGGAATCATACAATATTTGTCCTTTTTTTGTCTAGCTTATTTCACTAAGCATGTTTTCAAGGTTCATCCATGTTGTAGCGTGTATCAGAACTTCATTCCTTTTTTTTTTTTTTTTTGAGACGGAGTTTCGCTCTTGTTGCCCAGGCTGGAGTGCAATGGCGCGATCTTGGCTCACTGCAACCTCTACCTCCCGGGTTCAAGTGATTCTCCTGCCTTAGCCTCCTGAGTAGCTGAGATTACAGGCATGCGCCACCATGCCTGGCTAATTTTGTATTTTTAGTAGAGATGGGGTTTCTCCATGTTGGTCAGGCTGGTCTCGAACTCCCGACCTCAGGTGATCTGCCTGCCTCGGCCTCCCAAAGTGCTGGTATTACAGGTGTGAGCCACCATGCCTGGCCCAGAACTTCATTCCTTTTAAGGTTGAATAACATTCCATTGTATAGATAGAACGCAATTTGTTTATCCTTTCATCCTTGGAGAGACACTTGGGTTGTTTCCATCTTTTGCTTATTATAATGAATATTTGCATTCTAGTATCTGAGTCCCTGTTTCCATTTATTTTGGGTATATACCTAGGAGCAGAATTGCTGGGTCATGCGGTAATTCTAAGTTTAATGTTTTGAAGAACTGCCAAACTATTTTCCACAGTGTTTGCACCATTTTACATTCCTACCAGCAATGTGTGAAGGTTCCAATTTCTCCGAATTCTCTCCTACAATTGTTATTTTCCTCCCTTTTTAAAATTGTAGCCATCCCAGTAAGTGTGGAGTGGTATCTCACGGTGGTTTTGATTTGCATTTCCCTAATGACTCCTGTAGTGATGCTGATGCTAATGGTTTCCCTAATTTCTAATGACCTTTTCATGTGCTTTTTGACAAGCATGTGTCCCACAAATGCTGTTTGTTTGCATATCTTCTTTAGAGAAATGTCTATTCAAGTCCTTTGCCCATTTTTGAAGTGGGATTTTTTTTTTTTGCTTTTGTTTGTTTTTATTGTTGAGTTGAAGGAGTTATTTATATATTTTAGATAATCTGCACATATATCAGGTATATAATTTACAAATATTTTCTTCCATTCCATAGGCTGTCTTTTCACTCTATTGATAGTGTTCTTTGATGCATAAAAGTTTTTAATTTTAACGAAGACTATTTTATCCATTTTTCTCATATTGCCTGACTTTTGGTGTCATATTAAAAAAAATTGCCAAATCCAAGGTTGACACATAGAAGTTTTTAATTGTAATGGAGACCATTTTATCTATTTTCTTCTTATTGCCTGTCTTTTGGTGTCATATTAAAGAAGCCATTGCCAAATCCAAGGTCATGAAGATTTGCCCTCACGTTTTCTTTTATAATCTTGTTTTTGACTAAAATTTTTGTCACCACATTTGAATAGGTACATTTACTAAATATAGTTCCAAATGGCTATTTCCAAAATCAGACTCATCTGAAACGACATAGACTTCCCAATTTTTAGGATATTTGAGATACCTTCTGAAGCCTCCAGTAGCAATTCTAAAGAAGGAATTTGAAAAATTCTCTATGTAGAGGCTAAGAAGGGTAGTGGGGGATTAGGGGACAGGTGGGGATGGTTCCTAGGTACAAAAAAATAGAAAAATGAATAAGATGTATTATTTGATAGCACAACAGGGTGACTATAGTCAATAATAATTTAATTGTACATTTAAAAATAACTAAAAGAGCCGGGTATGGTGGCTCATGCCTGTAATCCCAGCACTTTGGGAGGACGAGGCAGGTGGATCACGAGGTCAAGAGATCGAGACCATCCAGGCCAACATGGTGAAACCCCGTTGCTACTAAAAATACAAAAATTAGCTGGGCATGGTGGCGTGCACCTGTAGTCCCAGCTACTCGGGAGCCTGAGGCAGGAGAACTGCCTGAACCCGGGAGGCAGAGGTTGCAGTGAGCTGAGATTGCGCCACTGCACTCCAGCCTGGCGACAGAGCGAGACTCTGTCTAAAATTAATAATAATAATAATAAAATAACTAAAAGAGCATAACTGGATTGTTTGTAACGCAAAGGATAAATGCTTGAGAGGATGGATACCCCATTCTCCATGATGAGATTATTATGCATTGCATGCCTGTATCAAAACATCTCATGTACCCCATTAGGTATTAATTAAAATAAAAAATAAATAAATTCTCTGTGTGGTCAACAGCCTCATTGAATAAGGGTATTACTTTTCAAACTGACTCTTTTGAGAGTGCTTTGCCAGGCTGGGTCCTTTGCACAGGGGAGCCTAGATCCTTGTAAATACATGATAACATGGTCTTCATTAAAAATTAAAAACATAACACACATTGAACACTCTAGAATTTCTGTTAAATAACTTGGCATAGACTCTTCTGAAATGGGTTCCTAATAGAACATTTTATAATATCTGTCTTCTCTGAAGATATGCACTCTAGCTAATCTGGGGCGGGGCATTGTTCACCGGTCTTAGGTGTTCCTTTTTGTTTTTCAAAACAGAGTTAAAAAATCTTATGAAAGACCGACAAGAAGTAAAGAGTTTTAAGTCAAACATTGAGAGGCAGAGGAAAAATAATTCTCTCATTGAAAGCCTCCTTCAATCCGTTCCTCTTAGGGCACTACACATTGTGTAGGGTTTTGTTATCTGATACACAAAAAAGTAAGACTCCTGTAATTTAAAATAAATTCATTACTTAAATTATTTGGCCCAACCTGGCAAAGGATCCAAGGGGATAAGCAAAGGGGAGCCTAGATCCTTGTAAAGAAGTAATTTGGAAATCTGTTCTATTTCACAGCCTCTAAGCTCTTTGTTGTAAGGTTGAAACAGTAATTTCCTAAAAACAATGGACAGCAAGTATAATCATATAAATACCCTGACTAGAAAACTATCTGAGAAATACCAATCACATTTTTAACCTAGAGCAAGGTAACTTTCTATACTAGTCTTCAATCACTTGCAAAATGTTGGTCTATATAATGGATTGAGTTGACTTGCTATACAAGTGGTTATTAATTTCAGGCCAGAAAAACTTTGGGAATATTCTTTAAAAGTTACAGCATAATGGGTTTATACGTTTCTATATTTGATTATGATTAGGTGACTGGGTCAACTGCCATAAGGCTACTCCTAGTTCATGACAATAAAACTCTCTTACCTGAATGCCTTCCTCTATGGCTAGGATGGGGGAGTTGGTGGATGGGCAGAGCAGGTAAATAACTCTGTCAAAAGTGACATTATATCCTTCCAAATAGACATTTCTCAAAATAAGACATGCAAATGGTCAAGAGGTATATGAAAAAACTCAACATTGCTAATCATCAAGGAAATGCAAATCAAAATCACAATGAGCTATCATCTTACTCCAGTTAGAATGGCTATTATTAAAAAGGCAATAAATAACAGATGCTGGTGAGGATGTGGAGAAAAGGGAACTCTTATACACTGTTGGTGGGAATGCCAATTAGAACAGCCACTATGGTAAACAGTATGGAGAGTTCTCAAAAAACTAAAAATAGGACTACCATGATCCAGTAACCCTTCTACTATGTATCTATCCAAAGGAAATGAAATCAATATATCAAAGGGATACCTGCACTTGCATGCTCACGTGTTTACTGTAGTAATATTCGCAATGGTAAAGATATGGAATCAACCTGTGTCCATCAATGAATGAATGAAGAAAATGTGGTATTATACACAATGGAATACTATTTGGCCATAAAAAAGAAAGAAATCATGTCATTTGCATCAACATGGATGGAACTGGAGGTCATCATGTTAAATGAAATAATCCAGGCACAGAAAGACAAAGATCATGTATTTTCACTCATATATGGGAGCTAAAGAAGTTGACCACATGCAGGGAGTAGGATGATAGATACCAGAGGCTGGGTAGGGTGTCTGGGTGGGAGAGGGGGCTGAAGAGAGGTTGGTTAATGGGTACAAATGTACAGTTAGATAGAAGGTGTAAGTTCTCATGCTCCACAGCAGAGTAGGGTGACTGTAGTTAGCAACGATGTATTGTATATTTCAAAGTAGCTAGAAAAAAAACTTGAAATGTTCCTAACACATAGAAATGATAAATACTCAAGGTGATGGATACCCTAAACACCCTGATTTGATCATTGCACGTTCTATGCATGGAAAAAAATATCATACATATCCCATAAATATGTAAAATATTATATATCAATAAAATGTGATATCGTGTCCTTCAAGTACAAGTGAAAAGAACCAGGGCATATTTGCATGATTAGTTAACTGATATGGCACGAGATGGTGACAGTCCTGGCTGAGCCTAATGCTTTGTGGTATACTTTTATAGTAACAGCTACAGTTACTGGGAACTAATGTGTAGCAAGCACTGAGCTAAGCACTTGTACACACAATCATACTTAATCCTCACAATAACCCCTTGATGGAAGAGCCATTTTACACATGAGGAAACTGAGGCCAAGACTATAACTCATTCAAGGTCATGCAGCCAGAAAGTGGCAGAGGTAGGAGGCTCCTCATGACAATCAGCTGCTGTGCTTTTGCTGTGTTGTTTCTTGGTGTGGACAGGTGAGCAGGCTATTACTGCTTCTCACACCTTTCTTCACAGTGTGGTAGAGCGTAATGGTCAATGTCCAGGCCTAGAGCCTACTACTCCTCATGCTGACTGAGGCACCCAAACTTAACAACAGATCTCACAGGAAACTGGCAGGTGTTTTGGAGGGAATGGCTAATGGCTTTATAGTTTGGGAGGAGAAAAGGGCTGATTAAAAAAAAATTGGGCTCGATCATCTCTGGGTCCAATACTCACAGAGTCAGTGATGAAAACCACACCAACAACCACTATTTGGAGAGTTCCACCTGAGAGGTAAAACCGCGTCCTGGTGGTTTATTTAGCTGAAACTTGTAATTATGTGTTTCTAGTAGGAAACACTCTATCCCAGGCAGACATTGACCTAGGACTTACCATGTTCGGAAAACGACAGACTTCTGGTGATAACCAGCATCTAAAATGCCAGTGCACTCCATTGACTCTATGACTGGAAAGTACTGGCTGTTATGATTCCACACAGATCCCCCTACATTGACATATCTTATCCAACTTTTATACAGTAATGAGAGGTCTTTAATAAGATTGATATTTGATAAGATCCCAGGCAGCCTTTCCAACCAAATTTTAATTGCATGTCACCTTACCAGCCTGACAAAAATGCTTTGGCTATTTGATAGTGCTAGCCAGAACAATGAGGAGGCTGAGCCCTATGTTTGCTAGAACACTCTACAGAGAGGACAGACTTTTAAAACAAGAGGGAAGGGGGACTTCTTCATGTTTGGCTACAAGGCAAGAGCTTTAAAAGATCCTTTCTTGAATAGTTAAGGATCCAGGGAGGGGGACCGCCAAAGATGGCAACTTGGTATGGTGATATTTCAAATTAAAGGCCACTGGAGACCAGTACATGCTGGATGAAGCTGTTCTCTGAAGTTCCCTTATCTACCTAGAAATTGGACCTGCCAAAGAGGAACAAAATTGCCTTCAGTCACCTCCCCTAAAATTTCATTAACCAGAGAAGATCAAAACTCATGTCACAGAGGAAGGGACTGAAGATTAAACACCACACTCAGAGCTCAGATGAACGTTGTCCCAAACTATTGCCTGTTCTTGGGTCCCCCATTCAGTTCCCAAAGAGAATTATTTACCTTCCATTGTCTGAGCATTGGGCCCATTCATTTCCCTTAAATATGATTTACTACTCTTCAAAATTGCCACATTTAACCTCCATTTCCCCTTTCCCTATGAAGAAAGGTATAGAAAAAGCTGGACCTCCCTGGGTTATGAGGTAACCACTCTCCTATGATTTTCTCCTGAGCAGCGTTTTATTTTTAAGAGGTAGGGTCTTGCTCTGTTGCCCAGGCTAGAGTGCAGTGGTGGCTCACTGCAGCCTCAAACTCCTGGGCTCAAGCAATCCTCCCCTCAACCTCCTGAGTAGTTGAGACTACAGGAGTGAGCTACCATGCTCAGTTTCATGCACATTAATAAATTTTATTCCTTTCTTTCCTGTTAATCTGCCTATTATAAGTTCATTTTCAAGTAAGCTTCAGAGGGTGGAGGAGAAGCTTTTCCTGTTACTCCTCCAATAACAACAGATTGTCATGTATATTTCAGTTACTTCAGTCTTCCTTACTCTTCTTAATCCCTCCCTAAATCCCCTGTCTAAACATGAGGGTCAGTATCAGCTGGTTCGGCAGATTCTTATGGGATCTAATGTTTCCCCAAGCTCTAGTTTTGCATTAATATCCAATTCCTGCTTCATTTATCTACCCACCCTGCCTCCTTGGAGTTTCCTTCTCTCCCTCATCCACCCCCTCTTCTTAATTGTCAACCTCTCCCTTTCAACTGGCTCCTTGCCATCAAAACTCACTTCCCTTCTTGAAAAAACCCTTGTCTCATGCACCCTCCCTCTTTCATCTTTTCTCTCTCCTCCCCATCACAGCCCAACTTCTTGAAGAGCTGTCTACATTTGTTATAACATTTTCAGCTTACGTACGTGACTGAACTCACCAAAGCCTGCTTTCTGTTCCTTCCGTACTCCATTCAGTTACTCTCGCTTCCTTGTTGGTAGCTCAGAGGGCACCTCTCAGCATGACCCCATCACACTGTGGGCCACACACTCCATTTTGAAGCCCTCTCCTCCCCCTGCATCTGCAACAGTGTTTTCCTGGCACCCTCACCTCTCTCTGATCACTCCCTTTCCATCTTCTCTACGCCCTCCTCTTTCCCAGCCTGTCTTATAAAGACCAGTCCTCCTCAGGCTCTGTTCCAGCCTCTTCCCTTCTCCCTGGTTACTCCCTGGGTGGCAGCATCCAACCCTCTACCCTTTAGTCCTCATAGCACTGTGGACAACAAAATGAACAGTTTATATAAACAATGACAGCTTTTTTGATCTTCGTTTTCCACAGAGTTGCCAAATTTAATAAGGTTAATGACATTGCCAGAGGGTTATGTCGCGGTCAGAAACAGGAGTGCTATTTTGTGCCAGGAGAAACAGAGACTCAGATTCAACCAATATTGATGGGGAACACCCATTATGAGTTTGGATCATCATATACATTATTTTATTTGATATTCTCAATAACCCTGTGAGGTGAATATCATGACCCCTCTTTTGCAGATGGAGAAATAGAAACTTACCCAAGATCACATAGCTGGCTAGTAAGTGAAAAAACGAATTTGAATCTGGGTCCCCATCTATGTTGAGATTTTTCCCTAACGGTAAGTACTGCACCATAACCAGGGCAGCTTTCATGAGCCTGTAGAAAACTATCACCTTCATATGGAAAGACCAGAGGTGGTTTGTCTTGTATAATAAGCAGAGAATTCTTAAAAATCTCATTTCAAAGACATATGGATGTGTGTCTTGCTGTACGATAATCGGTGCTATGGAAAAGTCATTCCATTGCTAAGTGTTCCACATTTTTGTAAAATGCCAGACTTTCCATCCAAACAAAACAAAGCTACATGGACTATGGAATCAGCCTCTCTCCAGATTGCCATAATAGCAGCTCTAGAGGAAGTTGTTAGGATTTTTTTTCAAACTGTTGTTATTTCAGCCACAAAACAATTATGCTTTAAAAATCTATACTTATTAGTAGCATTCCTTGGGAAGGGAAGAAGCCCTCGTTAGGTGAGCACATACTGTCGGATTAACCATGAAGAAGTGAAGACCTCACTCCATGAGCATTCTCTGATCCTAGCAGGAACTGAGAGTAACTTCAAGGGGCTCATGTCTCTTGTGCCCACTGATAAACATTTTAAAAGAAAGAGACGAATACAGAGCTCCTTCCTTTAAGGCAGGGTGGCAAAAAGGCAGCCCAAGATCGGACTGGCAGACAATGTGTTGTTTGGCCCGTGGGGTATTTTTTTTTTAGAAATGGATTCAGTTGTTGTAAGGCTTGGTCTATTTCACATGGAAAGCTGGATTTCTGGCTTTTCTCAAAGGGCGGCTACATTCTTCTGGAGCCAAGTGTGACTGCCCCCGTGAAAGAGGCCAGGGCTCTCCAGTTTGCCTCAGACCCTAAATGCCAGTTCATTCTTTTATGTTACCTGCCTGGCTGTTATAGAAAGTTGAGTTTTATGCTTCTGCTTTAAAGATTTTAAAATTCAGGCTTTCATAAACCTAGAGAGTAAGTGCTTCTCGTCAAAATCAAGGCTTCAATTAGGCCTCACTGGTGTGCCCAATATCATCTTCCTTCCCTCTTTCTGCAAAGATTTGTGGAATAACTATTCTGCACCATGCACAGGAATTGTTGCAGTGAATGGGGCATCATCATCATCATCACCATCATCATCATCATCATCATCATCAGTTGGCACTCTGAGAGCTTTCTCTGTGCCAAGTATTTTAAGATATCTAAACACACATTTAATCCTTGTAAAACTCCCAGTGCTGTAGAGGTCTCTTATTATCACCATTTACAGCTTTGACATTGGAATTTAGAAGTTTGTCCAGGCTCACACAGCCGGTAAATGGTGAAGCCAGAAGTTGGGTGTGGGGAAGTCTGACTAATGAGTCCAGGTTCTTAACCCTCCACATTGCTGACGAATGGGTGGAGCTCACAGTCTAAGGGAGATGCCTGCTCACAAGGCTTGTCACCATGGGGGCAGAGAGGGCATCTCACTCTGATTCATTTGCTGGAGTCAACATTTCTTCTGTTTGGTCAGAAATCCTCACCAGGGAGACCAGGCTTAATGGGCTTATCTTAAATACTCTGCATGGAGTTGGGTCTTTCATACTTACTATAAGATCATGAGATTTGCTGTATGTGCTGTGTGTGCACGTCTGAGAGTATAGGTTCTGTGTGTGTTTTAATCAAGAGATGGAAAACTTTTAGGAGGCCTCTGAGGCACTATCCACCTCCTAAAAAATTTTCTCTAGATTTTGTTCTTAACATCTCCACCAGGTTTCATTTAGCTGTTCTTCCAAAGAGGCTTTTTATACTGACAGTGATCAGGACAAAAGTGATACCCCATTTATCTTTGTATTTCCACAGCTCAGCACCTGGGGAAACACAGTGCTCCTCTGTGCAGGCTTCTTGAGGGAACAAAAGAAACCATCAGAAGGATGAGGGTGCTGTCAGATTCGAGGAAAGCTTGGCTGTGTCTGTGAGATGGAGACAGACAGCTGGGCACAAAGGCAGTATCTGAAGGAGTTTCACAAAAATTCCCAGGAGACCCACAAATGCTGGGTCCTTAGTGAGAAGCAGTCTACCCTCCCATCTGGCTGGGGTCTGTACATTTCAGTGTTTAACTTTGTGGTTTGGTTGCCTTTTGGGACCAATAGTGCTGGCAAGGCACATTTTTCTGCCTCTCTACTTTAATTCATCAATACTTTTTGGCAAAAAGAAGCTGTGGCTTCAGGATGTTTTTGATATTTTTTTAAAAAGTTTTTTCTTATTACCTTTAGGGATTGGTCAAATAATCCCCTTAGTTAATTTCATGATAATTACTGAAAATTTCCTCAAAATAACAACCTTTGACCTTTCTATTTAAAGAACACAATAGAGATTGTTTTTTCTTTATAGACATGTCCAATCAGCCACAGAGTCAGGGCCACAGGGGGATAGACTTCCAGGCTCTGCGCTGTCCCTGGGGAGGGAATGGCAGGGACACTACAGAGTAGTTACGGTCCTGAGTGGAGATTCTTCTAACAGCTGGCCTCCAATGACATAAAAATCTGTAGTTGGCCACCCAATGCTGGTAGAGAATAAAACCTGGCATGAGGCCAGTAGGGGGCTGCTTTCTGTATTATTAAAACTTTACGAATAGTAGTGGCCTGAACAGTGCAACTTCTCATGCAACTCCTGCGGAGAAGCACATCCCTCTCATTTTCATAGGGCTCTGTGGATTAATGCGCTTTCACGTCGCCCCTCACTACCTTGCTCAATCTTCCCAGCAACCCATTTTACTTACAGATACCAAGGGCCCCAGAGGTCACAAGACCGGCTCAAGGCTGTACGGCCAGGATGTTTCAGTCCAAGGACTGGAAAGTGGACTTTCTGATTCTCAGCCTTGCACCTTTTTGCTACACCACAGGCTGTTAATTTCCAAATTGAGTGGAAATCTATAACCACCCACTTCTCCTTGCCCTGTGTGTATTCTGGCATTCAGGAAATCCGTTGAAAAGAAGGGCTTGAGTGTTCTAAGACGAGGGGAATGCTTTGGTAAGTCTGGGAGGATCTGGTGAAAAACTTGCCAGCCAGCAAAAATGTTTTCACACTGAGAGGGACTGTGTCTTTTTCATTTTTAGTTCCCCGGTGTCCAGCTCCATGCCTGGCACCTAACCACCCTCCATAAATGTTTGTTGATTTGAAACCTGTATTTTAAATCCATCTGCAAGACTGGATTAACCCAAAGGGCAACTTTCAGTGTTGACTACGCATACTTCACTTTTTAGCTAAATTCCTTCCTTAGTTGAGGGTCCTTCCTGAGCAAACTTTCCATTTCTGGAAATCGAATTTCTGGACGGTAGGCTGACAGAGAAGGTTTGGATCACAGGTTGTTCTGGAGAGGTAGTGGTATTTGCTTTTCTTAGCCACTCTGTTGAAGAACACTATGTTATGGTGACAGAACGCTTGCAGATACTTAGCCAAGCTTAAGACATGCCATGATAAGGAAGGTTCACCACAAACACAAATAGCTACGTAGAAGCCACCGTCTTGCAGCTAATGAATTTGTGCTGGGTGTGATATTTACCCCAGCCATTAACTGAAGATTCAAACACTGTTGGGTAAAAAGCATTTATTTGTGTGACCTGACTTTGCTGTATGAATGCTGGTCAGTTACTTAATTTGCCATCACTTTTGGTACTTTTTAATGATGTTTCTCCATTAGCAAAATGAAAGTGTTTTATTTAGAAGGAAAACATTCATTCAATCACATCCATTTGACCTACGTGCCAAGGACTTTGCTGTGGATACAACATGAACTGTGGCTCTTTGGTCAGTCTTGAACACTTCCTGGTGGAAGAACTTAGCCCAGGCTTTTGGGAGTATCCACAGAAAGCTGGTGTCTCAGGGAAAAGGCTGCAGGGGAAAAGTTCTACTGGGACCTTGGAAACACATCTTTGCCCGGCACCAGGCACACCCATCTGCATGAAATGCATATGTCAGTGGATTGCACACAGATTCTGGTTTGCCAACCCAGGGGCTCCTCCCAATGCCCTGCCAAACAAACACTGGAAACTTAACTTCTGGATGTGATGATAAATATCATTCACCAGTAACCTGTCTGCATGCAAGACTGGGCAGTGACAAGCACGATGTGCTTACTGCCCAAGATTTTGCTTTGATTTTGTTTTACTGCCCAAGATCTGAACATTTTTGCAAACATAGCAGCTTCTCTACCTCTGCTGCATTGACATTATGTTTGAACTGGTTCATAATCTTCAGTACTCCTAAAAGTCCCTTTAATGTAAATAAAAAGGAAATCACAGACCTGTTCCTGGGAGTCCCCCTTCCCACCTCTCTTCATCTGTCAAACATGCATAATGGAAAAACGATGTAGCTCTGGCTCTGGGCCAGAATAAACAATCTGGAAATACTGTATAAACCCAGCTGCTGCACCAGAGGACAGAGGCCTCGCTTTATGACCTCCAAGATGGTTAACCATATGCAAGATAACAAACGCTCACCACCAACTTGCAGTGTATTTTGATGCTGGGCTGGCTCTAGCACTGACCAGAGCCCTCTTCCCTTAATAATCTGCACTTGTTTTAACCTGCTCTAGCACAGATTATGTGCACCAAATGAATACTAGTTTAATAACAACCAAAAGAGGGGCCAAAGTTTACCACTGAAAAAAAATAAGCATGATCAAAAGACAGGTATCAATTCTACAGCTTCAGGGGAGCTGAGTGGTGATCAACTGAGAGGCCTTGCTGTTTTAAGAAGCGCCCTGTCTAAGAAACTGACTTACTCATCTCAGGTTAGATTACAGCCAGAGATTTCCAGCACATGGGGATAAAGCGCACTTTCTCAGGCAACAGGTGTGCCGAAAGTCACGGTCAAGTGGAGCACTCGGCAGTGGGAGAGGAAGTACCGTCGGTGTACTCCCCAGGGTTGGCAAATGCCTGCCACCTCCATTCCCATACAGCCCTGCACCACGCTGGCCGTTCCCAAAACTGTGTGAACATGATGCTTGTCACAGATAGAGTAAACTCATTTCCTGAATTACAGGGGAGGCCACACAGTTCAAAGAGATGAAATACAGCTGCACGGCCGCCGGACTCCCTAGGGCTGCCTCCAGCGGAAATGAATGTGTGTCACTGCGGCTCACAGCGATATGTGCTGGGCTGGCCGGGCCAGCGCTACATTTGCCACTCAGATATGATCGATGGCATGTTAAGACCACCTTCCTGGTGGTATGGCCATTAAGGGAGAAAAGAACAAAAAGCACTTCATGGCTGCCTTGGTGCTGAGGGTTGATAAAGTAAACAGAAAACTTTTGGGGTGTGTTTTGCAGTCTTTTATTCAGATCTGGAAATATAAATAATTAAAAATCATTTGAGATCACTTGGACCTTCAAGAGAATCTTTGATCTATGTAGCCAAGTAAAAGTTCATGATTTACTTTCTTGTATTTTAAAAATGCAGAAACCGCTAGGTTCCTTTGATGAAAGAGAATGAAGGGTTTCTAATGCACACACTTTGCTTGGATTTTTGGAAGCAGGAACACAGTAAAAGGAACCAGGAAGAGAAAGTATTGGCCTGTGTGGGGTAGGTCGCTGATGGCCCACCAAGACCAGGGCACTGGGCCCCTGTGGAATGGAAATCAGCCCGGAGGAGGAATGCATTTTCAGAAACATCACGGAGGCGGGTCCTAACCCCATGGAATTGGAGATGAGGGCAGCTCGTTGGACGGGCTTCTAGGTTATTGCCTGGGGGATCCAACTCCACACTACTTATGCTCAGAATCTGCTGAAATTGCTAGTGGGGGTGGGCGGTGGTAGTAGTTAGTTATTTTCTTGCCTAGATTCTTTTTGCTTAGTCATCAATGCTGTACTGAGCACCGACTAAGCTCAATGCTTGATTCCAGGAAATAAGAGAAATAAAATAAAAGCTAAAAACACAAGCTCTTTCTTCTAGAAGGAGTAAACAATAAAGGGAGAAGCAAATGTGCAATCCTTCCAACAACTTCCTGGGCAATCTGGAGATCTCTGTTTCACTGTGGATGGGAAGGATGCTCCTCACAGTGGGGCATCACAGGAGGGAGAGAAAGGGGGATCACAAAGAGGTGACGTTGATGACCACAGATGTCCACCTTTCGTGTCCTTCTGCAGAGCCAGGTGAACACCTTGCTGGACAAACTTAATGCGCAACAAATCACCGGAAGAGCTCGACACTTGTAGAGGTTTCGGTTCTGAGTTGCTGATCAGCATCCCAGCTTCTGTTGATGTGGGAGCCTCCCAACCTCACCCTCAGATCCTAATGCCTAGACTTGAACATGACAGGGCTGGAGGAGATGGCCAAGCTCAACTCCTCCTGGCCCAGACACACACACTGAGGGTAATGAGTCCTGGGGTGGCTTCAGTTCCCTCCACAACCGCCCCCCTAAGTCAGCCGCTCTGGCTTCCTGGCTTTCCCTGCCGCCTGTATTTACTGAATGAACGGCAAGTTGCTCTGTTTCTTTTCTCCCCAAGTTCGGCATCATGGCCCAGACCATTGAAAAGCTGACATATTTGTTTGAAAGTATATGCTATGGTAAATATACATTTGTGTTTTCCTCAGCACAGTTTTTACCACTAAAATACTGGCTTATATGAGGATGGCAATAAAAGAAGGATTTATTTTCACAACAACCATGGAACCAAATATTTCTGTTTAAAAATATTTACTTCTAAAAAAAACTTATTGGAAGAATTACTATGTCTTTATCAACAAAGTATATCTCTTTCTTAAAATATACTTTTAATTTGATATAAGTATTGAGAAATGTGTTTTTCTTACTTTTGTTACTTTATTTGAAATCATATTATGAAGGCCAGAACCAGTGACTGATAAGGATATCCTGACCAAACCGGCTTTTCATCTGGATAAAGAAGATCAACAGAAATACTATTGCAGCAGCTCTAAATTCTTTTGGTATCTGACAATTTCATATGCTCTGCTTTTGCTTTATGGGCAGGATTCTTTTTCTCTACTCCTCATAGTCTGTATGGCATTTGCAGGCCTAGGGTACTTCTCTCTCTCCCTCTCTTACACACACACACACACACACACACACACACACACACACACACACGCGCTCCACACACACACACACACACACACACACACACACACGCTCCACACACACACACACACACACACACGCGCTCCACACACACACACACACACACACACACACACACACACACACACACGCTCCTCCTTTGGCAGGGAGGAGGCCCTCTCCTGAAATCACACTTCATTACCTACATCTAGCCCTGATGATGTTAAAACCAGTTGCTGACACCATCACTCTGGGCACTCCACAGATGGTGATATGGCCACAGGAGAGTTCCTTGTCTCATTTTTTCATGTTGGTCTATTATTTTTTTTTCTCTGGGGTTTCATACAGATCAAGCTACCTATCTAGATCCACACAGGATCATCAGAAAGCCCTTGGGAAGTTTATAAGCTTTGAGCTTTAAACCTTAGTTCTCAGAGAAAAATAATTTACAACATAAACATTTATTTTCCTGATTGTGATGTACCCATATAAACATACTGTGTACATGTATACATGATGTGCAGATATATGTATATACGTACCTATATGTACATATACACATATGCAAATACATAGTAAAGTTTTTAGGAAACTTAGGAAAACAAGAGTATAAAATAACTTTTAATCAAGCCACAATTATTACTGTAGTGGTATATTTCCTTCTAGTCTTTTTCTTATTTATGCCTATTCATTGTAAAACACATCTGTGCCATATTGTTTATTTAGTTTTATCATCTTTAAAACTTAACTAACCATGACCATTTCTCCTATATCTTTAATTATTACCAATTACATTTTGCAATGTGTTTTTATATGCTCCATTTTATAGATGCCTTAAAGATCATATAACCATCTGCTACTGTTAGATGACTGGGTTTTCTGTTTCTATGACTCTCAATAATATGAGATGCACATCCTTGTTCATAAGTGATCATGTGCCTTTTTGCTTGTTTCCCCCCTAAGATCAATGGCAGCTTTAGATATTGAGCAGTAAATTTTCTTCTTATAGCTGATAAGGTCTTCAATTCTGCCAACTCTAAGATACAACTTATCTTCTATTGTCAGAGATCCTGAAACTTTAAGACATCTACTTTATTGTTACATGAAATCAATCTATCACCTACCTTGCTAACGTTCCAAAATGCACAGGGCCTTTTGAAAATCCTGCATCTCTTGACTGTGAGAATGTAAAGGAGTACAGCAGTGCCCTTAATATGGGAGTATGGTTGCTCGTAAAACATTTAGTGCACTAGAAATTCTTAGCAAATTACACCACATGATGACTACAGTCATAGAGATGAAATCTTTTCTCATTTTTGGATTCTATGAACTGGGTACTCAGATAGGGCTATCACAGAACTTTGTTTTTTTTATAGTTAATTCAAAATGCATTTTCTTTAACAGAATATATCCTATTGCATTTTTTGTTTTAAGATTATATTAGTCACAATCATCAGCCTCAGTGAGTGAACCAATGGTGAGTCTCAAGAGCCAACAACCTGGATGTTCTCTCTGGAATGTTAAACATGGGGAAATTTTGATAAACCCTTGAAGGGCTGTGAATGAAGTAGCTGTTCATGGAGGCCGAACATGTAGATAAGTGAGATATTTAACCTTCTGTCCAGGCATTAAGAAGTTAGGTTAATAGGAGGTGCTACTCAAAATAACCATTCCCAAGTCAGGAAAGTGTGAAATGAAGTTCCAAGGATGCTGTCAATTCTACTGGGAGAGTTTACAATGTTACTTTAAAATTAAATGTACTTTATCTGAGCAACCTGTAGCCCACTGGTAGTACTCAGTCTTAGGGGAATGCAAATTAACAGCCCTACCTCTTCCTTCTCTCCCTATTAAAAATCAGATTTACAACTGCACACTAAATAAGATAGTGTGAATATCTAAAAACATCCAAATTGCTTTAACCAGGCAAAACTCTAAGAAAAAATGAGATGAAACTGCAACCTTCCCATTTGTATAGGAGGTCCATTTGTTTTGCTTAAGGAAAGTTTGAAATAGATAAGCTAATGTCAGTAGACACCAGGACCATGTGAGGGAAAAATCCCTGGGTATCATGGCTATGACTTTAAAGCAGGGGTAGGCCGGATGCGGTGGCTCATACCTGTAATCCCAGCACTTTGAGAGGCCAAGGCGGTGGATCACTTGAGGTCAGGAATTTGAGACCAGCTTGGCCAATATGGCAAAACCTTGTGTCCACTAAAAATACAAAAATTAGCCAGGCGTGGTGGTGTATGCCTGTAATCCCAGCCACTCGGGAGGCTGAGAATCGCTTGAACCCGGGAGGCAGAGGTTGCAGTTAGCTAAGATCACGCCACCGCACTGCAGTGATATAGCGAGACTCCATTTCAAAAAAAAAGAAAAGAAAAGCAGGGTTAAATGTTTGATATGGATACTGATATACTATAAAAATGTTATAGACATATTAAAACTTGCAAATGCAGTCTGGGAAAAAAATTAAAACATTTTAATTAAGTTCTTTCATTTTTCTGACATATGAGAGAAGAAAAAGAGAAGAGCACTGACATGCATTAGGTTTTAGGTCAACAACAGGCTATAAATGAAGGTAGTTGCGATGACTTCTTGAGCTGAACTTTCATGGCCAATGGCTGTGAGAAACTGCAGAAGCTTCTGATGTCAGATGGAAGAGAAGGGACTGATTGTCACGTTAGACTTTTGATGCAGCACAAGCATGAAATTGTGGTGCAATGCACCGACCATTAACCACCAGCCTTCCCCTTTGATAAGACATGGGTGGGAGTGATAAAGGGGAAATGAAAAAGAAACAATCAGCCAATGCTAGAAAGGCCATTACGTGAATTAGAAGCAGGCAAGAAAGAGGTGCTAGTGTTACTAAGAAACGTGCTTATAGGTATCATTAGGTTCCGTTAGGATTGGTTCACTTTGGAAACTGCATTAGAGACAGGTGGGAGAGGGGACAGGAGAAATGGTAACTTGAATGACATTCAAAGCATTCTTAAAAAGTGTGTTCAAAGAATGGAAAATCAAAAGATGTTTGAAAGAGAAAAGTCAACAAAAGGAAAAGTTGTAACCCATTCCATTTTGGTTGAGTTTTATTGGGGCGTGAAATGAAATTTCATGATGTTCTAAAAACAACAACTTCACTGCATAAAACTGAATAAGTGAACTGGCATTAAATCCATACCATATTTTTTAAAATCTCATTTTGATATAATAATAGTAACTGGTTAGTTAGGTCATAGTCCTCTTCCTCAAGTCATGCACAGTTAAAGAAATATTTCTAAAAATTTCTAATTGCTCCTACATTCTAGCAAAACCATACATTGACATGCTGGTTGATTTATGACTTTCTAGTAACCTTTACTCTCAAATGGCTTCTACCAAATGATTTATTTACTTGGTCTATGCTGAGGTAACCTCCTGGCTGGGCTGACTGCCGTCCTTTCAGCTCGAAATGTAAAGGATTGAGCCCCCTCACTAAGACATTTCTTGAGTTTCTGTGAGAGCTGTGGGTTCTCATGCAATAAACCGTGAGTCTTAGGTTCAATTTTGAAATGTCTCTCTTTCGGATTGCTTGAGCCGGGGAGGTCTAGGCTGTAGTGAGCTGTGACTGCACCACTGTACTCCAGTCTGGGCAACAGAGTGAGACCTTGTCCAAAACAAACAACAAACAAACAAACACCCAAAACAAACAAAAAATGTCTCTCCTTCCTCGTCGTTTCTCTTTGGAGAAAAAAGAAAATCTTGACAATTTCTGACCCACTGAACAATGTAAAGTGGCAAAGTTCCACACCTTTGCCAAAGGCTGCTAATTTCAAGCCTTTTTCTGGTCCACGGTGCTGCTTCACCTCACTCTTGTCTTTCCTGCCCAGTTTCCTCTCTTAGATTACAAACTTGATCTACTAAATGCCTCCCCCCCCACCACAATAGCAGAGTTTTATAAGATCTGTATAAAGTCATTAGTTTTCCCATTAAGCATTGGTGTCCCCCAGCTCCAGCCTGTAAGATGCACACAGAATCTGGAATCACAGGAGATTGCTAAGACAATGCTAGGTGTCTGACACCTTTTAGCTATAAGTGCAAGATGATGTGGTTGAACATCAAAGGCTGTGGAACATGCAACCAGGAATCAGCATATCCTCACTGAAAACTTTTATACCATTTCTACCAAAAAAGATTAAATTCTAATTGAATGCTACTTACTCATCACTTCTTGAGTTTTACATGTGACGATAAAATGAAGGCCTACTGGTTACTGGTTGGCTGGAAGGGAAAGCAAGTGAAAGCTCTTTGGCTCTTCTTTGGGTAGATTTAATTCTACTGTACCCCCCTCCCTTTCTGAACATTTACAAAACCCTCAAGTACTTTTCTTTCCCTCCTCCATTTTTTTTTCCCCACGAGGTCCAAAGTCCCAGGGAGGGAGCTGCTGGGCATGGGGGGATGGGGTGAGAACAGGGTAGGGAACCATAGCTGCTCTCAAATTGTGCTGGTGTCTTGGACAGGGGTGACAGATGGTGGCAGGAGAGCCATTATTTCCACCCTGCCAAGCTCATGACAGCCATTTCACAGAGGTCACGGCCAGGCTCAGCCTGACAATATTTGTGCCAATGTTTCTAAGCTTCTGTGACCAGCTGTCCAGAAAGGCACTAGATATGAGCCCCAATTCTTGTACTTTTTGGCTGAGAGAATGCTTTGAAGGCTTTTCAACCATTAGGCTTCTGTGCATTCCCTGAGGTATTTAGACTCGGTGCTTCGATAAATTAGTGGTTGCAAATGAGCACATAATTCCTTATATCCACTTAGAATGTTTAGGAGATAATTAGTTCTCAATTTCATACAGCACCATCGGTTCACCTCCTGATCAGACAGATACATGAGTGGCTATTTTTTCGGAAGTATGGCAAACATAGTTGAAATCAGTTGACATCAGGTTATACCTTATAGAGCATATAGTAAATAAGTCATTTCCATAATTGTCATAGAAAAAACACACAACACATAAGTTTGGGTTTATAGCCACAAAGAGGAACATAGAAGATGGGAAAAATATGACCCTGAACATGAACATGGAATGTTTTCAAACTTATTGATATTCACAGTCTTTATTCATAGCATCTTGATGGTATTCATGAGTAACAAAGGGCTTTATGGAAATATCTGAAGGCCAATAATTCTTTTTAACAGACTAACAAGACCAAATTACTATTAAATTGATTTCAGTAGTTGGTAACCATACTTATTTCTGGTAGACTACATATTTCAATAAACAACTTTAAAAACAAATGTCACTGAATGTCAATTCACTATAAATTTAACAGTGAATATGTCATAAAATATTTATATCTAAACAACTAAAATAATAATAGGACCCTAAAAAGACTTTTAAAAAGTGTTCATTAATCAAGTTTTGTTCTATATGATAAATCATGTACTCTAAGAATTTTTAAACTCCAATAGATACTTGCTGTAACTAAACTGGAAAGGGTTCCCATTTTTGCTTTGCTATTTTAGAAAAATAAGCAGTATTCCCTGGATTGTTTGCTTTCTTAAATTCCACTCTCTGATTCATTAAAACCCTTATGAAAACCAAAGTTGTTGACATGACTGAAACAAATGGCTTTACTGTTAACCAGATTGAGTCTTTGCAAGCACTTTATTAAAGCGATGTTAATAATTCCAACTAGTAAAGTCTTCCCCCCCAGACAAAAAAATAAAACAAAGTGACATATCTAGAATATCAATGAACATCACCTCAACAGAACCACTAAGCTTTCCAGAAACACTGTGTTCTTGAGAATTCAGCAGAATAAAATTTCACAGAATCCTACTTTATTAGCTACCCCATCTCCCTCAGATAATCATGTTTTAGATTTTGCCCTTTTCAGAGAGAGAGAGAGAGAGACCAGTTAAGAGCTTAAGAGCACAGTGTTGCAAGTCACCTGGGCCTGGGTTGAGTGTTCAATCAGTTGAGTGCTGCTAACGACCAGCTCAGTGACATAGAAGCGTTATGAATCATCTCTAAGTTGGTGGATTCCTTATCTGTACAATGGACATAATAATAGTATCTTCCTCACAGGGTTGTTCTTAGGATTAAATGAAATAGTACATCTAAAGGACTTAACAAGATTCCTGAGACACAAGAAGCTCCCAATGAGTGTTAAATATAATAACAACAACTATTAATATTATGACTGTTATCCTCAAAATATATTTCCTTGAAACATCAGTATTCTGCCACTGAAATAGAAAAATGCTAATCTCCCCAAATGAAACAATTAATTTCAATTTAGTTGAAACTTAATGTGTTAATGATACTTTATGAAATTACAGACATAAGACTTTGAGATGCTCTGCTCCTATAAAATTTTAAGGTCTGGTGGTTCAGTGAAAGTAAAGATTCATATCCCTTACAGTATACATGTGCATTTATAGATCAACTTTCCCCACCTATACATTCATTAGCTGCATAAAATTCCAAAGCACTTCTTGATCATGAATACCGCATAATCTATAATTATTTAATCTGTAAAAATGTCAAAAATATATTTTGGATGTTTCACATATTTTTCCCTCCCTAATAGAGTTCCATTTGGGTAGTACTATCTCTTTTCTATTCATTTTTTTATCTTCTACTATATCTTCTTGCCTGTATGAGGCAAATAATAAGCATTCAAAAATCATTCATGACTGCAGCATCTGAAACACTTTAATAAAAAAGAAAGAAAAGTAAAGTTTTGTGAGACACTCCCCCATCGTCACTGTAATAGCTAGATGGTTTAGGGCAAAGAGAAAATGGAATGAGATACAATGTGGAGATACAAAGGGGAAACCATAGCCCTGGTGAGATCAGGAACTGTGCCATTCAATCCTCTGCTCAATTTCCTGGGCTATGTAGTTTAGGCAAAACCAATTCAGGTTTGCTTTCTTACAGAATGACATGCTATTTAACTAAGTAATGAAATGCACAGAGGACCCACTTAAGATCTTGGGTCAAAAGACCCAATGATGTCCCTGAATTGGTGTTAGAAAAATGAGGCCCATTTGCAGGCCCGTCACTTCTCTGTGTTTTGGCCTTTCCACTTTTTCCAGAATGCTCCCCACGACTTGGCAGAGGTGCCCAAGGGGTTCAGAGGGCCTGCCTGACTTTCTAGGTCATGTCTGGTCAGCTACATCTTTCACAGGGATGACCAGTGTGTGTCTGTAAGCTGCTGTGGAATTCTCTCCTTTTGAGGATAGATGTTTCTCCATCGATATGGCTGTGAAATTGAGATTGTGATGACTATTAAATGAGACTTTTCTTGGCTGCTGAGTCCAAGCTCATGGAATCCACATTTCACCATGGAGGCTTCTGGTCGATGCTGGTCTGTGGCCCTCACTCTTAGCATTATTCCTCAACTCCACCATCTTTCCCTGGGTTGCCTGATCTGTGTCTCTAGACTGAAGCCACCTGATGTTCCCAGAGCTTGGACTGCTTGTGCCTTCTGCCCAACTGCCATCCCTGCCTAGATAACCACCTGCCCAGTAGTTTCCCTGGCTCTGGCTCCACAACTAGCCTTGGCATGTGGGCCTTTACAACACTTTCAACAAAGGAAATTAGGAAGAGATGCTAAAATAGTCAGTCACACCATAGTCCAAATCAAATGGAAGAAAAGGCACACCAATTCACCTCCACATCCAATATTCTAACATCTTCTGACTCTCAATGTTTCTGTACAATTCATGATTTATTTTCTAAAAACTCAGAATCAATTTATATTTACCAGGGGCATGATGGTTTTGGCTAATATGTATCCAAAGAAAAGTCCAAAGTTTTATTTTTGTCGTTTTATTTTGGAGGATAAAGTATATTGAGGAATATACTTTATTGAAAAATATCAAGCCTAAACTTCACTCCTGAATAATGCTGGTGTTTACCTCTCAGAAAGGATCCTCATCAGTCACTAGAAAAAGCAAATAGGCAAATGTCATTTTAACATTCCTTGTGGTATGGAATGTGAGGGAGGTTGACTAGAGTTGGCGTGTCCACACTTACCAAACATAAATCAATGGCTTCAAGATATCACAGCATGAAGACTTTATTAGGTGCCATCTGTAATCACTCAATGAAAAACAAATAAAGGATGCATATTTCAACCTTGGTTCTTGATATGAAAATAGCTGATCAGTTCCCATCCGATTTGCTAAACCATCGTTATAATATTTAATCTTACTACTACAGCGACTTGTGAGGAGAAGGCTGTGTCAGCTACTGCAGAGTTAAGACAATGTGTTTTCAGATTCAGGACAGTTATGCTGCAGTGGAAAAGATCTATGAGCTACCTTCTTGTAATTCAATTATTTTAAATACCTGCATTCAGGCCTGGAAAGCCAAGTCCTGCCCTTAATGGTGTTTGTACCATAGTTCATATGGTAGATAAAATGTCAAGATTATTAAAGAGTTAAGTACAGAGTTACAGAATTTTAGTATTCAGGGCTAGAAATCTACACACATTTTATAGCTTCTATATACAAGAAAGGGCCGTGTGTGTGTGTGTGTGTGTGTGTGTGTGTGTGTGTGTGTGTGTGTGTGTGAGAGAGAGAGAGAGAGAGAGAGACAAGGTGAGTTTTTAAAAAACTACTGGCGAGAATTTGCCAGGTGAACTGATGAAATCCAAAGGACAGTTGCCAAAAAGAGGTTAGATGTCTTAGAGAGAGGGGCTGGTAAAGTGATAAAAAGTGGAACTCAGGATTTCGTGTGCACACAACTGTGCTGCCCCCTCGAGAATGATGTTCTTTACTTGCCCCATTTTCATCAGTGTTGCTGTGGGTGCAGGAAAGAACATGGAAAACAGAGGGATAAAAATTCTGTGTGCTCCTAGCAATTCCACAGTGAGCCAGTGGGCTCTCCTTCTGCTTCCATATAATTTTTATCTGAACATTCAATTATTTTCCTAAAATTCATGCTTTTCCCATAATTTAAAATGCTACATGCTTACTATCTAACAGTTGGGAAATGAAGAAAATAAATTACTAATAATCCCACCACCCAGAGATATGACTAACAACATCAACATTTTGAGCATTTCAATTTAATCATTTCCTGTGCTCACGTAGTTTTTCTAGTAAAACTGGTATCATATTGTAAATACGATTTACTATCCTTTTCTCCTTTACTTCATGTCATATCATATTTCAAGCAATCAGCTATGTCATTTAACTGTTTTTGATATATCAAAATATATTTAGCTATTCTTCTATTTTTACAGTTGTCTTTTTGCTGTGCAATGGTAAACTATCCTGTGAGGAACATCCTTATAATAGTTTTTATGTACCTGCATGATTTTTTTTTCTAGCATTGAAATGGGTCAAAGATTGTACACATTATTTCCTCACCAAGAAATCAAGGAATCACTTACATTTAATTAACACATCAATTTTAATATATAATTTGATGAGTTTTGACAGCTATATATACCTATGCCCCCACTACCACAATCAAGATACAGGATTTTTCTATGAGTTCTGCAGCTATGGGCATTTTGAAGGCTTTTAAGATGTATCACTAACTTGCTCTTTACCCCAGGGGTTAACAATGTGCTCTCCCTCTAGGAGTCTCCTGAGGTGCCATTTCTCTTCATCCTCATCATCAGGGACTCCATGACTGCTCAGTTTTTGTTCACATAACAGATAATAATAATTTCATAGAAAATATGGTCTCATTTCAATATGCACTTCTTAGATTATGAATGTGGTTGGGCTTATTTTTTAGTGTATTTGTTGGTAACTTGTATTTCTCTTTCTCCATTGTTTTCTGATAGTGATTTTCTTATGGATTTGTAAAAAATGCTTCATGTTTTGACAAAATATAATCACATGATATCTTATCATTGTTGCAAATATTTTGCCAACTTAAGTATGTTTTAAACATGCTTAAAGTTTCAATTAAATATATTTATTCTTTACTCTGTCTCTCTCTCTCTCTCTCTTCCTTTTTTTTTTTTTTTGGAGACGGTCTCACTCTATTGCCCAGGCTAGAATGCAGTGGCTCCATCTTGGCTCACTACAACCTCTGCCTCCCAGGTTCAAGCGATTCTCCTGTCTCAGCCTCCTGAGTAGCTGGGATTACAGGCATCTGCCACCATGTCCAGCTGATTTTTGTATTTTTTAGTATAGACGGGGTTTTTGGTCAGGCTGGTCTTGAACTCCTGACCTCAAGTGATCCACTCGCCTCAGCCTCCTAAAGTGCTAGGATTACATGCATGAGCCACCATGCCAGCCCTTTACTTTCTCTTTGTATAAATATGTGTTTTACTGCTTTTATGCTTAGTAAATCCTTAGCAAAACCCCATCCCCCCAAAAATAGTCACTTATATTTTCCTCTATTCCTTTCATGTTTTCATTAAAAAAAAAAATTTAACTCTTTAGACCATCTGGAATTTATTAAGGCCTATGATATAAGGAAAGACTATTTTTTCCCTAAACATTTAGCCAACTAATTTACACCTTTATTTACTCTTTCTTTTTAATGATCTTTACCATAGAACACATTATCTTTTGCATTAGCATCTGTTTCTGTTACTGTTTCACTGACTTGTCTATCTGAGCTTGTGCTTTTACACCATTATTTTTAACCCAAGAGTTTTCTAGTATTTTTGAATCTTGTTGGGCAAATCTCCTCTCATTACTTTAAAAAAAGATCACTGGCCATGTCACTTGTTTATTTTTTCCAGATGAGCTTGAGAATCACTTTAAGCTAAAAAAAATTCTTTAAATTATATGCTAATGTGAGGAAAATGGCATTTTTATGATATTCCATATTTTCATGCATGAACATGGTCTGTCCTCTTGGTTTGCATTTCTTTGGTTGTTGTTGTTCCCAAAGTAAAGTTTGGTGCCCACATTTCAAGTAGAAATTCTGGGCTAGAATTTCTCACAAGGGCTTGAACTGTTAATGAAAAACTCTGATCTCATTTAAATACCCCAAAATGGCCAACGGGTGAGAGAACACATTAAGATTAGATTTCAGAGAGCCAAAAGGACTTTTAAATTTTGAAATCCTCCATAAATGATCATGAAAATGTGTTTCCTTGACTCTGACTAATGAGCCTTAGTGTGGAAAATCCTAGCTCTATTGGATTTCTAATGAAATCCTAAATCTATTTCATTAAAGACATAAAGACTATAATTGCAGCACCATTCTGTACACATTCCTTAATTTTTCCTAAAAACTCAATGTTATTTTGACATTAGCAACTACTAGCAAACTATGCCTAAGTATTAGGCATCATTTTTTTTCCCACTAGTTAGCTTACTGCATTTCACAGATATGTGGAAACAAAGTCTGGCTTCAATTTGCATCTGAGATGGGGTGTGTATATATTTTTACTCTTGGTTTGTATTAAAAATAAACTAGAAGAGCAAGTGGGAATGTGCCACAGGATGTGGTCACTCAACTTCATGTGACCTTGACATTTGCATTCAAAAACAACTCTAACTAGTGACTTCAAAGGTGATTTTCAAAATAATGCACAACGAAAATCATTCCTCTTTAACTCCAAACAGAGACACGGCCAAGAAGTCAAGTCCACTTAGATCAGTAGGCACTAGATGGGCAATTCTACTGCCACCAGAAAAGCTGAAGCCAGTAGAGTCCTCATGCCACACTTCACAAGGAATCACACCAGGGAATGCTGGAATCTGCATCATGACAAATAGACTTTGGAACAATTGTGTTGGTCTCTCCTTTCAAACTCAAAAACTTGACTAAGTTGAGCACTTGAAAACCCTGCCCTATTGCAGACGGAAACAGAAGAATCAAATGAGATGATTAGAAAAGTGCCTTGGAAACTGTACATCAGTGCACGAGCACGTTATCTCCATTAATCCTCAAAACAGCTTTGTGAGGTCACCATTCTCTGCTTTCAGATGAAGAAACAGACATTCAGAGAGGTTAAGGAGCTTGCCCACAGTTAAACAGCTGGTAAGAATTAGAGCTGGGATTCAAACCCATGTCTACTGACTGCAAAGACCATGACTGACCTATGTATTATACCATTTTCACATCTCAGGAAAGGAGGAGAAAACTTCACAAATAGAAGATGTCTTCTTGTTAAAGAGCAGCTTTTAGCTTCCTAGTAGATGATCAAGAAGAAGCTGAAGTGAAACAGGATCCCAAAGATAGCCAACTCCTTGGCCTGCTAACAGGCAGTGGTGGCCCTACCCCTGGCCAGTAGACTGGTTTTGGGACCAACTTATAACACTAATTGTGTGTGGCACATTCCCAACAGAAAGAAGCCTCTGAGCTTGCTTTTGTTAAACTTCCAGGATAGAGCTGAAGCCATTCTTGCTTATATTTTGTTCACCAAATAAGACTCTAGGCTCCATAAACAGGGATGCACGATATACTCCAGGCACAGGTATGTTCTAAGTGCATTAAAGCTGTGTATGGATTTGAAGGGAAAATCTCTTTCCAATTTTCCATTGAATACTTCTTGACTGTTGCCTGCAGAAAACAATAGTTGTTGACAGTCACGTGCCTGGCATTCAGCAATCTGGCTTCTGTGGTGGTTTCCCAGCTCTATGGTGAGCTGTGAAAATATCTAGAACATTTCTAAGCAGATATTCTGGGAGATGGCTTTTTTTAAGGTATAATTGAAAGGACTTCAAGCTTCCAAACTTGGGTGACTGGCAACATTGTGGCACTGTGGAGTAATCTGCATCCCTTTAAATAAATAAAACACAAAATCGTGCATAGATGTTTAAAGAAAACGGAGAACTAGAAGGGGGTTGCCTTGCTCTCAAAACCCCACCTCTCCTTCTCAGAGATTTTTGCTGGCTTTAAGCTCAGTCTTTCAACTACAGGAGAGAGATGTTCCATATATGAGAAGGCAATAGTGAACTAGAATCATCTGGGGTTTCCTGGCACCTTCCAGTCACCTCCCCGAGGTGGACAAGAGAATTGTTACTAAGCCTGTGCCTAGGGATCCTCAGGGTACTCACACACTTCCTGGTGAGCGCCATCCGTCTCCTCTCTGTTCTTCATGTGACTAGCAGGGTTGGGCGCATCATCGGGGCTCAAAAATATGTTTGCCCTTAATTTCATGACAAAAACCGCAATTACTTTTGCACCAACCTAATACAATAAATTGATTGTGTGGACCAAATAAATCCCTTTTCCTTATTTCTATGTAGCGTTGCATCTTAAGTAAAAATGAAGTTTAGTATACCATGAAGGGGAACTCATGGAAAAATAAGGAACACAGGAGCAACTCTCAAAATAACAACCCAGTTTCACAAAAAATGACAAATTTCAAATGCACAGGCTTCTGAGCCCCAGATAGCTAATGCTACCGCTTATAGCCAGGAAAGCCTGTCCACACATCCACACTTTGTGTAAAGATCCTGCCCTGGGACTTAACTTCAGAACGCCTAAATCTCTCTGAATCTGAAAATAGGACTAGATGCAGTGCTCGATTAGTTACACCCCTAATAAAAAAAAATGATACTTATCAACTTACAGAATTTGGCACACAGTTGAGACATTGATTGTTTCAGCAACGTGTGCTCACTATGTGCTCACTTTGTAAAACAAAACAAAACATTAAGCCTTTGATGCTGGCATATTGGCCTTTTTCTCTTGGGTGGATTCCACTTTGCAAGTGTTTCCTGCCCCAGATTAATCTGATATCCAAAGCACGTGTTATTGGAACAGCTTTTCGCTATTTGTGCCCAAAACATTAGACTACTGAGCACATTATTAAGCAAACTTGGATCCTTTTTAGAAGCTCTCCAGATGGGTTACCGCCTTTCAGCTGGGCCCAGCATTCTTGTCTCTGGTGGTATTAAGCTGGAGCCACAGGCATGCAGCAGACGCCATTTCCCCAATAAACTCCATGGCCGAATGAGGCAGAGCGGGCACCAGTCACACTTCATATTAAGTTCAGCCTACAGATGCTGATATCTGAATAACATTCCCACCGACCCTCATCCCCCTCAAAAGCAAAATGTAGAAATGCAGGGAACTACATTTGAGGTTGAAGGCAGCAGTACAGATCCAGTTGTTCAGACTGTCATTTGACATTGTGTTTCCTCACTGATACTAGGGAAAAAGAGAGTGAGGGGAAGTGGGAAACTTTAACCACAATACCATAATGGAGGCCACAAATAAGCTACTGTATGTCAATAGAAGTCAGACACTGACAAGAGTTTTTTTTTGAAATGAAAAAACATTGACATTTTAAAAGAATACGTTAATATTGCTTGAGATTTAAGAACTGGTAGAAGTCTCAGGCTGAACAGAGGGAAATGTTTAGCAAAACCCTCATGAAATTGATTCAAGTTTTACGAGGAATTAAGTTACAGTTTTTGACTCTGAACCATTAAACCAACCATTCAGCCAAAAATGTATTTGGGATTTAACATTTTCTTTTGGAAAAACATCTTAAAAGTGATGTACCCTAGTCACTTAAAGGCTGTGAAACTCTATTTTAACAATATGATGGGGCCCACTTTCAACCAAAGCAAAGCTAATAATAATATGGTCTAAGATCAAGACTAATAACACATGTGGTTTCGTATCTACTTATAGACACTCTGGGGGTTGTGTGGTCTTTTGTGATAGCCACTGGGACTGATTCTGAGTTGGTGAAAGTAAGCTAATCTTCCATGGCCGATGCCAGGAACCAACGCACATGCCCTATTATACTTAGGCAAACAATATCCTATGTTATAATGTGGAAATATAGAAGCATGGAAGAGCCAGAAGTCAACCTGCATAAACAAAAGGCTTGGTCACCATTTGGAGTGCCAGCGGCACATCCTGGCTCTGAACAAGATGGCCGGCCTCGGGGCCTCAGGCCAGCTCTCCTGACTGAGAGCAGCCAGTGGCTCCTCCTGGTGGCTCTCCGTCAGATGACGCCTGTCCACATCGAGGCTCCCACCAGAGTGCTTCCTCTCCCGTGGTAAGGCTCGCAGGGGCCAGCCCTCGGAAAAGGAGGCCACAGCACTGGCCTTCCCCATAGACTGGAATGCTCACTGTTCTAGGGGATGCGGACACCTGTGAAAATCTGAAAATTCTTTGCTTCCCAGAAAAAAAGCAGGAATATGAAAATTTTTTCTGATAAACTGGATGGCAGCCAGGTGTGGTGGTTCACACCTGTTATGCTAACACTTTGAGAGGTCAAGGTGGGCGGATTTCTTGAACCCAAGAGTTTGAGATCAGCCTGGGCAACACAGTGAGACCTTACCTCTATAAAAAATAAACAAAATAAGTGGGTATGGTGGCATAAACCTGTGGTCCTAGCTACTTGGGAGGCTGAGGCAGGAGGACCGAATTTGGTCCCAAGAGGTCGAGGCTGCAGTGAGCCGAGATCATGCCACCACACTCTAGCCTGGGTAACAGAGTGAGACCTTGTCTCCACAAAAAAGAAAGAAAGAATGAAAAGAAAGAAGAGAAAGAAAAGAAAGAAAGAGAGAGAGAGAAAGAAAAGGATGGTGATGGAGCAGCTGAAAGATTCCCTGAAAGGCCAGGCGTGGTGGCTCATGTCTATAATCCTAGCACTTTGGGAGACCAAGGAAAGAGGATCACGTGAGTCCAGGAGTTTGAGACAAGCCTGGGCAACACAGTGACACCCCATCTCACATTTAGGAAAAAATATATATCAAATCAAATAAAAATTCCCTGAAAACCATGTGGTGGACTTCAGGTTAAGAACTTCTGCTGTGGACCGCACTTAGTGTTGTAGGAATGGCATAGTTTGTTGGGAGGAGGAAAAGTACTACTGAAAATCCGCTCTTTTGCAAAAAGCCCTCACTCTCAGTAGCACAGGCCACGCCTGGATATCCACCATGAATGACTCCTTCCTTTGAAGTGGAGTGCCCTACCTCAGGGCCCTGCTAGACCACGGGTGGCAGGGTGGCACAGTGCTATGCCTGGGTCTGGGTCCTGGTGCAGTGTGGACCAGGGTAAGCTACCCACGAACAGGGTTTCTCACCATACCCCACGGCAGCCAAGCTTTAACCCTCTGCCCACATTGCTAATGAGAGGAACGGCAGGAAGGGCCAAAGATGTGAGATAATGAACCTGCTTAAATGGCCAACAGTTCACATCACACCACCTGTATTTTTAGTGCAGCAAATTTAGATGAATAAAATAACATATTTCCTACTAAAAAAAGCTCTTTAAAATAATTATCAGTACATGTATAGTAAAAAGTGCCTAAAATGATTTTTTTTTCTAAGGAGCCGCCCCATTAAATAGTGACGTCATATACAAACTTCAGTTTCCTCATCTGATAATAAAAGTGCCTAAGTCACTGGATTATTCTGATAATCACATTAGGTAGCCCACATAAAATGTTTATCACAGTACATGCATTCAGTATTAATTCAATACATTTTTACTGTACACCCACTACGTGCAAAGTACTGTTCTAGTATTTCTATGATCACTATTCTCATTATTAGAAATTCCCCTGGGAAGGACAAATTGTGTTATTGTCAGCTGTCAATATATTGTATTCTAGATCATTCTAGATCTTTGTTCTAGAATGATCTATTAGGGTCCTCGGGGAGTGGGCCACAGGACAGTCGAGTTTTAGGAGAGGACAGTTCTGGTGCCAAGGGTGGTCAGCATGGAGAGGGTGGTCTAGGGTGTGGGAATGGAGGCCTGGAGGCAGGCATGAAGTGGGGGAATCTGTCCAGGAAGATGGAGTAGGAGGATGCAGAAGAGAAACTCTCTTTGCTCAGAGGAGGGTCTGTTCTGGTCATGGTCTCCAGTTGGGGGAGAGAACAAGCGATGAAGAGGCACCTGAACAGCGGCGCATTTCACCATGACCAGAGACTGTCACCAACACTGTGTGTCACTGTGGAAAGGCTCTCCATGACTAAACTGAAGGCCTGGTGTGCAGGGGCTACCCTGGAGGAGAGGGGTTCCCTCCAGAAGAGCAAGGGGCATGGACAAGGGGACAAAAGGTAGAACGTCCCAGCTCCAGGTCTCTTCCTTGGCTACGAACCTCGACAGGCCAGTCAGACTTACTGGCCACACTGCATTTGTGCTCCTATCTCATGCCTTTGCCCTCTGCTCTCCTGCAGGATGTTGCAGTGATAGCTTGCTGGGCTGGAGGTCCAAGAGGAGGTGTTCTTTGCCCACTAGTGAGCCAGCAGGTTCCAACTCCTCCTGGAGTGGATCACAGGGGACCAGCAGTGGCTAGCAAGAGGTCCCAGGCAAGGAGGAAGTCAGCACAGCGATCAGGACTATTAGATGCATCAATATCCATAAAGCCCTCATGATGCTGTCTGGCCCACAATAAGTGCACCATCACTAGTGTTTGTTAAATAAATGGCCCACCTGCCTCTCCCTTAGGAAATTTCCTTTTCAAGGCCGACCTGGGAAACATGGACTTTCTTTAGGTTTTATTTAAAAGGGCAATGTTTCTGTATAACAGAGGTCCACCCAGGGTCTTATGGGGATGCACAGGCTGTATCTCAGAGCAAGGAGGAGGATGTCACGCAATCCATTCACTGGGGCAAAGAGTGTCTGTCTCTACTATGACAACTTAGTAAAGATGGCTGAGAAAATGCATTCAGATCATGGAAACAGAAACCAGTAAGGAGAGGCCTTGGGAGTCTTTACCTGGATGTTTCTGAGCCCTTACAAAGCCATGCCGTGGAGTTTAGTTTGTTGGCACCTGTGCTTAAGGGGACCACATGCTGGAGAATGCACTGAATTGCAGGTCTTTCACTGACTGACTACATACAAAATACAATTTTATTTTAGTTAATTAGTTAATTAATTTTTTGAGAATGAGTTTCGCTTTTGTTGCCCAAGCTGGAGTACAATGGCATGGTCTCAGCTCACTGCAACCTCCGCCTCCCGGGTTCAAGCGATTCTCCTGCCTCAGCCTCCCGAGTAGCTGGGATTACAGGCATGCGCCACCATGCCCGGCTCATTTTTGTATTTTTAGTAGAGACAGGGTTTCACCATGTTGGCCAGGCTGGTCTTGAACTCCTGCCCTCGTGATCCGCCCGCCCGGCCTCCCAAACTGTTGAGATTACAGGGGTGAGTCACTGCGCCCAGCCTACAATTTTATTTTTACAATGCTTACCTGCTAGTATCTACAGACATTTTGCAGGAAAAAATACAAATAATATAGGTAAAAATCAGATCAAAATACTGGAAAGAAAGAATGAGACAAGTGAAAATTAAAATGCTAGGGTGACACTGTGATATACAAATGGAATCAAACTAGTTTCAGTACTTTATTTAAAAAGCTATTAAATAGTTAACTTTGTTACCGCCAAGGTTTGAGTTGTTTGAGTTAGAAGAGCTCAGGGCTGTATGAAAAAGAGAACAGTGCCAATTTTTATCTTTATTCCTAACCAGCCTTCAGATCTGGGGGTGGTGGAGGAACAGGCCACCCAGTCACCCAGGTAGGCATGTCCAGGTATTTGTCCCAGACACGTTCGGTGAGTAACCATGTTTTACATGCTGTTCTGAAAACTCTGCCAGGCAGGAGGTCAGAAAGGAGAGAAGGACGGGAGAAGGAGAGCCAGTCATTACTTTTGATGGATAGTATTTTGCGGCAGGTGCTGTGGGTCTCAGGAAGTGACGAGTTATGGCCCCTGTCTTCAAGAAGCCTCTGTGGAGTTAACTGCCAAAAAAAGAGGACTCCTCCACTTCGTGCAAATGACAGAGGACAGAGCACAAGCAAGCCCTCCCTTAAGGGGCCATAGCGACAGTTTCCTCTTGTTTCCTCGCTGCTCAGTTGTGGCCCTTCTCACTGTCCTCTTTTTTTTTTTTTTTTGTTTGATCACAAAAATAGAAAAAGCTACAAAGCATGGTGGGAAGCCCACAGGGTTTGGAGCCAGACAGGCTCTGCCTTGCACCAGCTGTGAGACCCTGAGTATGGTCCTTAGACTGTCTGGCTGTGTTTTGTCCTTTGTAGAATAGCAATGCTAATATCTAACTTGCCGTGCCGCTGTGACTATTAGAAATACACATGTATCATCCCAGCACTTTGGGAGGCCGAGGCGGGTGGATCACCTAAGGTCGGGAGTTTGAGACCAGCCTGACCAACATGGAGAAACCCCATCTCTATTAAAAACAGAAAATTAGCTGGGCGTGGTGGTGCATGCCTGTAATCCCAGTTACTCAGGAGGCTGAGGCAGCAGAATCTCTTGAACCTGGGAGGCGAAGGTTGCGGTGAGCCGAGATCACGTCAGTGCACTCCAGCCTGGGCAACTAGAATGAAACTCCATCTCAAAAAAAAAAAAAAAGAAAAGAAAAAGAAATATGTATATATATCACAGCGCATAGTGTCTGGACGCGGATGGTCCCTAATACATGTGGCTCTCTGTAACGCACGTGTGTTACAGGAAAGGCAGAGAACACAGGAAAGTCTACAGGAGAAACTAAAACCATGCAGAAACCACCACAACTAACAACTGCAATTCTCTTGGTATTTTTCCTTCTAGTTTGTTCTGCTAAGCATATTGTGTGTGTGTGTGTGTATACAACAAATACATAAAAATATTGTATAATATAAATATAATATTGTGTCAGATTTTTCATTGTTTTTCTATTTTCCAATGTATTAACATTCTTCAAACTAAAACTCCAACCACCTCACTATATTTCATTGCATCACTGTAAAATCACTTATAAAGCTTTCCCCAAATATTAGACATCTTTTTTTCCCCCTAATTCCTTTCTACAACAAAGAAAGGCAGTTCAGAGGACAATGTTCATCTTTGAAAGCTTTTTGTCCTAATCCAGGATTTGCTCCTCGTAGCTGCTTTGAACGTGAGCAGATCTTACTATCACAGACCCTCCAGGTCTTCCCCTGGAAATGGGGAGGAAGAGGACTTCTAACTGCATTAGTTTCCTATGATAACAAGTTGCCACAAACCAGGTAGCTTAAGACAACAGAAGTTTATTCTCTCATAGTTCTGAAAACTAGAATTGATGGGTTGGAAGAGTTGTGTTTCCCTCGAGGGGAGAATCCTTCCTCCTCTTCTAGTTTCCAGGGGCAGCTGGAAATTCTTGGTGCTCCCTGGCTTGTGACAGCATCACTCCAGTCTCTGCCTCCATTTTCACTGGCCTTCATCCTTGAGCCTCAGTGTCTCTCTCCTTTTAGGGGCACAAGTCATTGGATTTAGGGTCCACCCTAATCTAGTATGACCTCATCTTAACTTGATTACATCTGCAAAGTCCCTACTTCCAAATAAGGTCTCATTCACAGATATAGGGATTAGGACTTCAACATATTTTGCAGGGGAAGGGGTCTCAATTCTTGGGTAACGTTAGGGGATTCACAACACTACCTAACAGAGATGTGAACAAGTGAACCAATGTAAGTCTAAGGTACTTTGCTAACTGTAAAAGCGCTATCCAAATGCAAATTGCCACTTTTAAAGGTTTTGGGTCAAAAAGGAACCAGTTTTAGGAAGACAGAGTTTCTCTCTCTTTAGGTTTGGGCGTCTGGCCATTGCTATGGGGCAGCACATGTTTGAGCTTTGAAGCCAAGAAGGCCAAACCCTATGGAAGAATCATGGCGCCTCGGAGGCCCCAGATGCCTTAGGAGTAGTCTTGCCCACTGGATGGCCTTCTACCTTGCTGACCCAGGCAGCCCACACTGGGAGAAAAATCTATGGCGGTGCTTCTCCAATAACCTCAGATTGTTTTCCCTACCTAATCCATTTCAGATTGACACTTTTGTAAACGACGATAAAAATAAATTGTCAGAAAAATGACCATAGCCACGTAAAATTCCCATCAAAGCTTCCAAATGCTGCTTCTTAATTTCTGCCCTTATCTCGTCACGGGCTGGTAGCAAGCAGCCTGCGGACTGGCACCGGTCCGTGGACCACACTTTGAGTCGCGGTGCTTGGCTGTGGCCAGGCCTCCGCAGGCACAGGGGCCCCACTGAACACATTCCTGCTCCCAGGCAAGAACACTCTTCCTTCTGTGCTGGAAGAGTGTTCCCCAGCCTCCAGCCTCATTCCAGGGGTCCTGCCTGGCTGGGGAAAACTCCTTCCCCCACACCTGGGCCTCCGTGTTTTCTTTGAGTTTGTTTTCCCACTGATTGACTTTCCCTTCAGTCTGGGCGTTAACAACAGTTTTCTGAGTGAACGCAGGCGATCCCAGCAACCCTGACACCACGGCTCATATGGAATGTATTTAGAGAGGAGAAAAAACTCAAATGGAGTGGTTATATGATTTTGAACTGGCTTGGACATAACATGGCTGGAATTTTGGAGCTGGCTTTTGTTTGCATTCGTCATGAAACATTTGTTATATGAGCTGCTGCTCCTGCTACTGAAGCAGCTGCGGCAGAGGAGCCTTCACGATGGCTGCTTTTCCTTCTGTCCGTGAGCAGACTGGCTGTGCTCACCCCCCGAGGCCTTCACTCCATGCCTGTGCTGCCATCTGTGCATAACCTGGGGAACACGTTTCCCCCAAACTGACACCTAACAGCACAGGACACGAAGATGCCCTTTTCCACCAGGTTATGTGGAATGATACCTTTAAATGGTCATACGCTCTGCCTCTGATCACAGGAGTGTCTTTTTAATCAGTTCTTATTATTTACATTTCCTCCCACAAGAAAACTCCAATACAGCCCTGATTTGTCTTCTAGGTAATTTTAAAATCATAGTATTAAGTTTGGAGCTTCATCATGGTAATGTCATCCAGTAAAAACCCAAAAGGGATTAATTAATCAATTACCGTTAAAGGATCTTGTTTTTGTTTGTTAGTTTTGCTTTTGAAATTTTACCAGTACTATAATCCCAAGACACAGATGCTGAAGGCAGTGCTACAGTAGTCTGATTCACATCATGGCTACACAGATACTGCATAAAAAATACGTGTGACAGATCTAGCTAAGAACTGTAAACACAAAACTGGCAGCAGAATCTCAAAGTTCAGGTAGTTAGAACATTCCCAGTTAAATGTTGTGGGCTGATTACATGCCTTCAATGCCTGTCCTTTGAAAAACTTCTCTAAAATGACAGTGAAGGAATGATAATTTTATTAAAGATGGCATTTTATTAAAAGATGGATAAAATGCTGGAGAAGGATTATCAGTGGAAGGCAGGCCTCCACCAATTTCTGGAAGATGAAATGCGGTAGGAAGCACGCATCCGATTAGGCAAAGCAGAGGAAGAGAAGAGTCTGAAGCGCTGACAAAAAGGGACATGGCTCGGGAGTGTCAGCTCACCCAGCTGAGAGTCAGAGATGGAGTACCACTGGGTGTCCCCGACGGGAGAGGTGGGTGTGAGGCTGGCAGTCTAGGTATGAAGCAGCTGGGACCCCAGTTCCCTCCACAGCCAGGGGCAGGCAATCTTAGGATCAGTCTCCAGAGAGTTTGGGCAGAGGCTCCATACTGATTTGCTAACCCAGAGGAGTGGGAAGGAGAGGTATGGGCTAAAATCCCAGCACTGGGGAGACTCGTGCATTCAGTGAGAACCTTCAGCGCCTGTTTCCACACCAGCAACCAGTTGCATGCATGCTCCACTTTCCTACCACACTTCACCTCCCATCCCCAAAGCAGATGTTTGGATAATTTTTCAGTGGGAAAACTGGACAAACTCCAGAGAGAAAAAAACTACAATCACTAACAAATCTTTTTCCAGCAAAACCTCTACTGCTATTTGATTATCCTAAAGCGAGGTCCACTGGTCAATGAGCCTCCTTCATTGCACAGCACTTGCAAATAGCTTTTCTTTTCTTTTCTTTTTTAAAGATGGGGTCTTACTCTGTCACCCAGGCTGAAGCGCAGTGGCACAATCTTGGCTCACTGCAACCCTGCAACATCTGCCTCTGGGGCTCAAGCGATCCTCCCACCTCAGCCTCTCAAATAGCTGGGACTACGAGTGTACACCACCACACCCAGCTAATTTTTGTATTTTTTTTGTAGAGACCGGTTTCACTATGTTGTCCAGGCTGGTCTTGAACTCCTGAGCTCAAGTGATCCACCCACCTCGGCTTCCCAAAGTGCTGGGATTACAGGTGTGAGCCACCATGTCCGGCTGCAATTAGCTCTTTAGTGCCTCACTCTTAAAATGAAAGACAGACAAATGTCACCAGAGGAAAGCCTTCAGACTGAAAAAGAGAGCCCAAACCAACCAAAACAGTACAAAGGAACCCGGAGCAAATAGAGATAAAGCAGGGAATAAATGAAAACGCTTAAACCAATCTCTATAATTTTTAGAACTTTAAGGTAATATTGCATCCATCCACTAACAAGAACAAGATGTTATATAAAAAGAAGAAAGAAAGGCTGAAAAAGAGAAGATTCAACAGAGTGGCTAGAATACAAATTGAGGAATTCTTCCAGAGAAAAAAATGTTCAAAAGATGGCAATTGAGGGAGGAAAAAACAGCGAAGCACATAGAAAGGATGAATCTAGAGGTTCAAGTATCTGACCACTAAAAGCATTCCAGAAAAGAAGCAGAACACAGTGGTGGTAAAATCATCAAAGAAACAAAATGTTAAGAATTCCCAGAAATAGAAGACAGGAGTTTTAAGCCTGAAAGTATCTACTAAATATTTAGCACACATACCGAGGCATATTGTAAAATTTCATAAAAGGTATAAAGAGACAATCCAAGGAGAGAGAGAGAGAGAATGAGCATGAATATGAGAACCAAACTAGCCATCAAGTTAGACTGGAATACTGAGCTTTTCAAACCTTCAATGACTCAAAAAAAATTTCCCTCCCATGCACCTTTCATGAGGAGGCAACTTAGGAACATCTTGAAGTAAAATGAGTTATTAAATCAAGAAATAGCATCCCCGAGATTAAGAAAACTGGAACCCAACTGAGAAATATAGTAAAGGGAAGCTGCAGTAAAGCTGTGTTTAGAGTAATGAGCCCAGATACACTAGGAGCAGGAGCTTTCTTGGTGGAAAGAGGAGAGGGCCTCTGGGGGAAGGGAGGGCCTCTGGGGGAAGAGAGGGTCTCTGGGGGAAGAGAGGGTCTCTGGGGGAAGGGAGGGCAGGTTGCGATGGAGCTTAAAGAGCTCTGGGTGGAAAGAGGAGAGGGCCTCTGGGGGAAGGGAGGGCAGGTTGGGATGGAACTGACATACTTATCTGGTAATTAATATTTAAATAATACCAAAAGTAATATTGAATGCAGCAGATCTAATGGCACATACGAAAATTTTGGTACATACAAAATTTTTGATAGGTACAAATAAATCTAGGCAAATAAATGAAGGCAATAAATAATTCCAGGAAAAACAATTAAGTTGTGCAAGAAATGAAACAAAATCATGATGTACTACTCAGATCAGCAGCCAACAAAATGTATATAGTCATAGCAACGTCAGCAGGACCATGCATCTCAAATGTGGGTATGACCATCTTAGGAAGACAGAGAGGAGCAAGGAAGTAGAAGTAAAGGTAATGGAATAAGAGAATGAGATCATGACCCCAGTAAATCAAGAAATAGCAGCCTGTGCATACTAGTTACAGATAGCGCGGTGATTATCCGAAGAAACATCTGGCTGCGCTGAAAGTGATTGGCTCTGCAACATCAGACTTCATCTTTGGAAGGGTTGGAATAGGAAACTGCTGCTTTTCATTATGCATCTTATAGGACTATTTGATTTTTAATTGTATATATGCATTACTTAATAGATATAGCAAAAAATGCAGGGAAGTAAAATCCTAGGAACACATGTTTTGAAAAACAGTTCTGGTAGAGTCTGGCTGACAATGCAGCAGAAGCATCTAGAAGCGCATGGTATGGTAAAGATGAGGGGCGGGGTGAGACCTTCAAGTCAAGTGAAACTACCCCACCTGACAAACAACCCTCTCTTCTTCTCATCAGTGGGGGATTATGTTGGATTTTTCTATGCGTTTGTAGGTAATGAAATGAATGTGCTTACTAGAACCCACAAGAAACCACACATAAAAATCCCCAGCAATGTTATATGCACAGGTATATTTCTAGCTTTTTGCTGTATTCCTTCACAATTCTGTGCCATTTGCAAGATGTGAAAAGCTAGGACATTATGTATTGATAAAAATGTCTCAGACAAGAAAAATATACATACCAAGAAATATTCTTATTTGAAAAAGATTTAACCAGACAAGAATAGAAGCTTCCATTATAAAATGTTGAGTCATGCAAAACGGGTAAGGATTGTACTTCGCCCCGGCAGGGGGTACACTTTATAAGCAAAGAATGTCAGAGTGCTAAGGCCACAAGCCAAGGGCCTGAAGACAGTTTTGAAATCCTTTGTCTAGTGCTCTTTCCACATCACCACATTAATCCCCGGGGTGGACAGGGACCTTGACAATTTAAGCATAAAAGAACAAAAAGACCACAAGGTCGTTTTTATAAAGATCAACCATCAACCCCTGGGGTCAGGTTTCCAATCTTTGCTCAAGCGTTAGAAGACTTCCAGCTTTGTGGAGTTATCAGGAAAGTCCAAAAATTGAAATCTGTGGTGACTAATTCCACCCCTACAAATACTCAGTGCAGAGCATATTACTGTCAGCTCAGCTAAAAACTGCTCAAAGTAGAAGTGATTAAATTCTAAAGTAGAAAAAAATTCACCTCTAAACACAGAAACACACTGGTACCTCCCCCGCACACCCAGATATTATTAGCCAGCTTTTTCCCTGGGGAAATGAATCATGAGAGAGAAAACTGTACAACCCCCAAGTCTGACCACACTGAGTAACTGGGGTAGACACAGAGGGGGGCATCTGGGGCTCTCCCGAGGCCAAGGTTGGGACCCAGAAGAGATGAATTTCCCTGGGTGCACAGGGTGGGAGGGAGGTGGGGCTGGAAGAACTTGCTTTGGAGGGATGATCCCGATGGCTCCCAGTGAAGAAGGCCAGGAAGAACAGAGGATGACGGTGTCGGGGGACACAGGCAGCTCAGGCCTGGATCAGGCAGTGACTGGTAACAGAAGGACAGTCCATGCTGGTGGGCCCAGGGGAACATAGGTGGTCAGGCAGGGCAGTACTTGGTGTCTGGGGATGCAGTGTGTGACCTCCTGTATTCAGTGCGAGGCACAGGGGGCCAACGGGAGCTGGTGTGAGCCCGGGTCTAAAGGGTGGTGGGATCTTAGCGGGGAAGACTGGGAAGACAGCAGGGAGGAAGAACTCAGGCTGGAGGAGGATGGGGGCCTGGGAGGATCCCTGCCACGCTGTTAGGAAGCCAGGGAGCTTGGGTGGTGGTGAGGATGGGAAGAGGGCAGGGAAACGGGGGGAGGGTGACACAGGCCCTCCGGCAGCAGCGGCTTGGCCACTGGCGCTGAGATTGGTATGAGTGACTCAGTGCCAGGTTGCGCCACAGAGAGCTGAGGCTGTGGATCCTTCTCCTGCCTCTGGTAGGACCGTCTTAAAGGCAGGGTGAGTGAGCCTGGCTCCAAGAGGCTGGGCCCGCAGGCAGGGGCTGATGTGGGCTGGCCCAAGCCCCAGCTCTCCTCACTCTGGGTGCTTCTATGCTTTCTCACCTCCACGCTTCCAATCATGTTATTTTCTTCTGATTAAAATGCCTCCTTCCACGTCCACTTGGCAAACTCCTACGCACCCATTAAAGCCCGGCACAAATGTCTCCACAAGGTTATGCGCCCCAGCCCTGTTAGTGACAGCTTTCCAGCTAGACATGGTTTTCATCTTTATACTGCCCTTCCCCAGGAAAGGGACATCACAGACACTCAGATATTTATTTGCTGGATGTGTTTGTTGAATTTTTCTGGTAGTTTCAGATTATACCTATTTAAATATTAGTTTTCAGAGAAGAGAAATATTTTTGTAAAGTTATTCCTAGAAAGTCAATGTCTGTGAAGGAAGTTCTATTTTCCTGTTAATCTTTCATAATAAAATTGGAAATGCTTTCTCCTGGAGGAGAGATGATCCCAAGGCAAGAACAAATCAGTAAGCAAGAGTAAAACATGTTTAAAGATTATATAACTTAAAGTAATTATCTTTTCCAATAAAACAAATAGTAATAGTTGAAATAGGCCAAACGCACATATATTATGCTGCAATTTAACCTTTCATAAAGTAAATTAAACAAGCCTAGAGGCTGAATTCTTGTGAATTGGTGATGTTTCTGTAAACTAAATGATGTTATCAGCCTATGGTTATAGAGTTCCCCTCAGAAAAATGTTCACTAAAAAAAACACAAGTGTTTAGAAGTTAATTTAAAGGGGTTTACATTATGTTTTCTTTTTTAATGAACTATTTGCCCAATAGCTACAGTTGAAACAGTTACATGCCTTCAGCTTAGATTTTTTTTTGAGATGGAGTCTTGCTCTGTCACCCAGGCTGGAGTGCAATGGCTCGATCTCAGCTCACTGCAACCTCCACCTTCCAGGTTCAAGCAATTCTCCTGCCTCAGCCTCCTGAGTAGCTGGGATTACAGGCATGTGTTGCCATGCCTGGCTAATTTTTGTATTTTTAGTAGAGATGGGGTTTCACCATGTTGGCTAGGCTGGTCTCGAACTCCTGACCTTGTGATCCACCTGCCTTGGCTTAACAAAATGTTGAGATTACAGGCGTGAGCCAGCATGCCCGGCCCAGCTTAGATTTTTAGACACTATCTTAAAGACCTTGCACTGCTATTCCCTACGTCCCCGCAACCCCCATCGGAAAGACATCAGGTGTTGTCAAACAGATCTATTCTCAAAATTATTTTTTTCTGTGTGTATTGCCTCATACTGGCTTAAGATAACACACTGGCTTAAGATAACACATCTTGCGTGTGTGTTAAGATAACACACACACAAGATCCAGTGTTGACATTATTAGCATCTGAGCCAGGGATGTGGCTGGTGAAAAAAAAAAATCTTTATAGAGAATATCGATGGTAAATTAACCAATAGCAAATTGAAGTCCTGTTTTCATCAATGATAATTGAGTTTTTAAAAACAATCATCTATGATGATTCCTAAACTCATGTTTCTTAGTGAACAGACAGATATGTTGGACAGAGATAATCTATATATTTAATTTTAATTTTTTTTTTTTGGCAGAAACAGGATCTTGCTGTTGCTCAGGCTGGTCTCAAATTCCTAGGCTCAAGTGATCTTCCTGCCTTGGCCTCCCAAAGTGCTGGGGTTACAGGTATAAGCCACAGTGTCCAGCCTAGATTTTATTTTTAAGCTCTTGCCTTTAATGGCAATACATACTATGAATGCTTAGTACTCATTAACTTCTGAATTAATGATTAAATATAAAGAAGATTTTTAGAGGAATCACAAATCTATGTTTTGTGATGGGCCTGGGGACAGAAGCTTGAATGTCAGTGCTATCCCTTAGGACTTGGCGAGACCGTGAGCAAGTTGTTCAGCCTCTTTGAGCCTTGGTTTCCTTGTTTAGAAAATGAGAAAAAAAAAGTTGTCTTCCTCAACTTCAGGGGATTTGTGTAAGAATCAAATGAGATCATCTATATGAAAGTGTTTTATAACTGCAAATTGTTATATAAGTAATTATGACTTAGAAACCTACTGATTTTGTGATCTTAAGATGATTGCATCATGTATGAGTGCTATATTAATAAGGAGTCTAGTTGTTTGAACATGGGTAGGTGCGTGCGCATGCACGTGCACACACACACACACACACACACACACACACACAAGATCCAGTGCTGACATTATTAGGATCTGAGCCTGGGACACGGCTGGTGAAAAAAAAATCTTTATAGAGAATATCGATGGTAAATGAACCAATAGCAAATTGGAGTCCTGTTTTCATCAATGATAACTGAGTTTTTAGAAACAACTTAATTGCTTTCTAAAAATAGCTAATCTGAATTCCTCCTAACCATCATTGTATATTTGGGAGGTTCCAGAATATTTTTGAGTTTTGCTGTAGCACAGAAGCAATAGAAGTGGAAGATAAAAATGGAAATTAAAAATGAAAGAGAGAATTTGTTTAATTCAGGCTTTCTAAAATGACAGTTTTTAAAACTAAAGCCAGAGTTAGTGGTGTATCTATATAATATATATATATTATATAATGTATATATATCGTATATTATAATATAATGTATACAAAAATGTATATATTTTATATATAATATATAGCATACAATATATACATTATATATTACATATAATTTATATATATAATTTAGATATACATATATATATTTTTAACTCACATAAACTTATTTGATTGCAAAACTCCACCCTCTTCCCCTAGACGCCACTGGCTTTCATAAAGTGCAGTTTGAACTACTGCAATCAATTGGACTTGGAATCCTTTTCATATCCAAAAATCTCATTTTTAGGCCTCAAATTGGACATAATTGTACATCTGTGTTCAAGCGTTATGTAAACTCCCGTCTGCAGAGCAGTCTATTGGGGAACTTAGTGCACTTTCTTGAGAAAATGGAGAGACATCGCCACCTGCTGGACAAAGGTTATTAATTCATTTAGTGTTCTGAAGTATGTAATTCTGCACATGGAAAACAGTTTTTCAAGAGCTGAATCTTAGGAATCTTACTTAAAAAACTCTTATCACTCTATATCTATTAAACAACATGGTATATAACAGTCAGCAAAATTCAATATTCAGCATAAGTTAAGGGTAATTGGCCCCAATAACGTCTCAACAGTGGGTTTCATTTAGTGAAAGGTCTTAGCTCCCTGATATTTCTGGTAAGAGTTCAGGCATAAGAACCTCATTAACTTGGATTATGTGTCTCTTTCAGCCCCTTAGCATGTCACTGTAGTAATATTTCCACTTAACTTATTCCCTGTGATTGTTTCTGGAACAGGCTATTGACTAGAATATAATTGTTCGTTCCTCTCTGCCCAAGTCAGTAATACAGAAATATTATTTCTTAAAGGCACAAGATTTCCTTGTAATGTATCAGCTGTAACTGGAGAAACAGGTCAAGGATAATCATTTCCTTCATTCATTCCTTCCAATTTTTTCCTCTTTCTTTCATCTGGAAGTTACAAAGAGAGCCTCAAGTCCAGTTTCTCTCAGGGACAGCCCTGTGTCTCTTGTGATGGGCTTGGTGGGCAGGCTAATTACTGAACATTCATCATATAGCAAGGCTGGGCTAAGGACTCTGCATGGATTGATCAGGCAAGACTCACAAGAACCTATGAAGTAGATAAGATTATTTATGCATCTTATCCAGATGGGGAAACTGAGGCTTAGAGGGGCTATACCTTGCCTCTGGTTATGCAGTTAAGTGGAGGAGGGGGTCTAGCATGCAGGCTGTCTATCTCAGAGCCTGTGCTCTAATCATTATGACATACTGGGCTGGGCATGGTGGATCACACCAGTAATCCCAGCACTTTGGGAGGCCGAGGCAGGTGGCTCACCTGAGGTCAGGAGTTCAAGACCAGCCTGATCAACATGGTGAAATCCCGTCTCTACCAAAAATACAAAAATTAGCTGGGCATGTTAGTGGGAGCCTGTAATCCCAGCTACATGGGAAGCTGAGGCAGGAGAATGGCCTGAACCCAGGAGGCGGAGGTTGCAGTGAGCCGAGATCGTGCCATTGCACTCCAGCCTGGACAACAAAAGTAAAACTCTGCCTCAAAAAAAAAAAAAAAAAAAAAAAAAAAGATGGGGGGATAACTCAGTGGTAGAGCATTTGACTGCATTATGACATACTGTCTTCTCCACAGGTGTGTGTGTGTGTGTGTGTGGTATGAAGAGAGAGGGATGGAAATCGTGACCAGAGAGTTGGAGTTGGGACCCCTGTCTTGATCACTTGAGCATCAGTAGCTCCAAGGAAGAACACATTCTGAAGGAGGAACTCTCCAGCTAGGATTTCGTCCTGTCCTAGAGGACACCAAGAGGTGGAGACCACCCCCACAACTAAACTTGAGGATTACTAAGGCAATGGGGACTGCCTAAGAATATTTTTGAGGGGGTAAAAGCACCCCATAATTGTGCCAAGTAACAAAAGATAGAACAAGCAGCCTTAAAACATTCTACATGATACACTGGTATTAGAATAATAAGATCTTAAAGACCATCCACTTGAAAACTGGATTTGCTCCGGGTCATATGGGCAGAACCATGGCAGACAAAGAACTAGAAGTTCCTCCTAACTCCCAACTCAATGTCCTTTCCTTAAAGAATAACTGTTCTTTATTATAAATAGGCCAAGCTTTTATTATTTAGTGTAGAACTCAGGCTGATATTTTTATTGATGGATTAAAATTTGAATTATTTCTGTAGCATACTATTTAAAAGTTTTCTTCTACTTATTTGTTATCATTTTCTAGCAAATATCCTCAAAATTGAAAACTGCAACGTCAATGAAATCAGTGAGCACACTACTATCCTTCTAATGGGAGGTCTAATTTATCATTCATGCATAGTAAAAAAAAAAGCATAATATTTAAATGTGTACTCTGTGATTGTTTATAAAACTAAGTATAAATATTTCAAACAAAGCACTCAGCTTATAAATGAACTTAAATTCTCAAAGTTAGGATTTAAGTCACTCGTTTGGAATTCGTTACATATTTTTCCTTTGTAATACTTGGTGACCGTATTCTCAAGGCAGCCCACAAAAGTCTAGTAAATTCCCTACTGTGGCTCCAGTGTTTACATTTGTAACGGAAACGTGTTGAAAATGAATACTAATGTAGTGCTAGTCATGGAAAGTATTTAAAACACAAGGTAAAAGGATTGGACACATGAGTTTTCAAGTCACTAGGAAGGGAGAAGGTAATAGGTTAATATTAGTTCATAGAGTTCTATGTCTGGATGCTAGGTGGCGCTATTGAACCAGAACAGCTCGGTTATTTGCCAAGTCAAGGGTTTATAGAGGGATGCTCATATGACTGTTCCTATTACACATATTCACATGTTCCTTGTCTTTCATGTGCTTATTTATTTTGGCCCTTACCACCACTGAGATTTTAGCTCCTAAAAATTATGACTAGAAAAATATTGATGGCTCACAGCATGTCTTTAAGAGTTGAGAAAAAGTGTTCAGAAATACATTAATATTCACTGCTCAGAAATATGTGAGTCTTGCCCCTTACTTACACATTTTTGTGGATGACTATGGATCATTCTCTCAAATTCTCTGGCTGGCTTCAGTTTCTCATTTTTATTTTTATTTTATTTTTGAAACAAGGTCTTGCTCTGTCACCTGGGCTGGAGTGCAATGGGTGCGATCATCATAGCTCACTGCAGCCTCGACCTCCCCAAGGCTCAGGTGATCCTCCCACTTCAGCCTGCCCAGTAGCTGGGACCACAGGCACATGCCATCAGGCCTGGTTTTTTTTTTTTAGATGGAGTCTCACACTGTCACCTAGGCTGGAGTGCAGTGGCGCAATCTCTGCTCACTGCAACCTCCGCCTCCCAGGTTCAAGCAATTCTCCTGTCTCAGCCTCCCGAGTAGCTGGGATTACAGGCACCTGCCACCATGCCCAGTTGATTTTTTGTATTTTTAGTAGAGATGGGGTTTCACTATGTTGGCCAGGCTGGTCTTGAACTCCTGACCTCGTGATCCGCCTGCCTTGGCCTCCCAAAGTGCTGGGATTACAGGTGTGAGCCACTGCGCCCGGCCTTTTTTTTTGTATTTTTAGTAGAGACGAGCTTTTGCTATGTTGCTCAGGCTAGTCTCAAACTCCTAACCTCAAGTGATCTGTCTGCCTTGGCTTCCCAAGATGGTAGGATTACAGGTGCAAATCACTATACCCAGCCTCAGTTTCTCATTTTTAAAAGGTGATAAGTAATAAACAAACATAATAGAGACTAATCAATAAAAAATAATTATGTATAAGATGACATATGTGATCATATGTAATAATTATGTATATGTTCAAGCATTGAGGTTGCTCCTACCCAGTAAAGCCTGCTGGGGCCTTGGTGCTCCCTAAATCAAACTCATGGTCAGGATTGAGCAGTGTTTTCTGAATGCCCACTCCACAGTACTTGTCCTAATATCAGCAGCTGCGCACTGGCTGGAAGAAATATCAAGCATATTCTCTCGGTTATCCATCTTGCTAAAACTCTAATTTTTATTTCATCTCAAGTACTTACTATCCTAAGCTTCTGAGATACTCTATTCTGTCTCCATAAAATGCAAATATTAACATAAAATGACTGTTTAAAAAAAGTTCTAAAGGCTAAGTTTCTCCAATATTTTTGGTAGGAGACAAATTTACTTGATGTCAGCATATATTTCTACAAGAAAGGAACAGAAGAAAAGACAGTTAAGCTGTTACTGAGAAAGGTTATTAACCTGCCTAAATGGTGAGTTATTGGGACAAGTAGTATTGATTTGAAAGAATCAATGAATATCATTTCAATCTAAAATAAGTGACAACCCATATGACTAACAGACATTACGATTTTCACTAGCTCTCCAAAGAGTCATTGCTATTAGTGTTTTTTCTTCTATAACGAGACTGGTATACATATTTTTAGTATTGCTAGAGAGGAATTACTAAAAATCAGCAAACTCCTATTTTTTTTTTTGTATTTCAATAACAGGACAAACACCAAAGAAAAATGGCCAGTGGTGTTTTTGCATCTTAATTCAGCTCTTCAGATGGTTAGTTAATCTACAATGACTTAAGGGTCAACTAGATCCCTTAAATCAGTATCTTAGATTTTAGCTTTTCTTCTCTCTGTTCTCTAATCTACTCGGTTATCAAATTCTTCAATAAAGGGAAAGAGTAACGATTTTGGTATGCCCTAAGACATGAATTTAGACTAAAAATACAACGATGAGATGGTGAAGTAACTAGAAACTTGCAGCTATTCTTTCTTTAACCTACTTGACACCAACTCAGTTGTGGTGATGAGAAAACAATATGGGTGCTAAGTCTTCCCTGAGGCTAAAATATATTGAGAAGCTGGCCAGGAGTGTGTGTTGATCTCTTGTCCTCTGCCTCAGGGGACACGGAAACTTGTTGGGATAGAGGAACTGTGGACTAGCTTGGTCTTCAATGTTACCATAGAAACATATCACAAGAAGATGCCCAAGAGAACACAAAACACAGTAGAAGTTACTGAAGCAACAACTCAAAGGTTCATTTTATTGGGCATATAACGTGTGGCAGCTGAGAGAGTTACGCTAGGGTGATATTTAAAGTATTTGACAACCAGCTCCACTCAAGAACTGAACTCAGAACAGTCGCTGAGTATGACACTGGTCTGGGGTCCTGAAGATCCCTCTTGTGCCATGAATTAGTCCTTTCATTACGTCACTGTTGGAAAAGGCGGGGGTAACAAGTACAGGCAGCCAGGCTGGCAGGTGCACCCTGAAGGTCGTATAGAAGCGTTTCACTGTTTTAACCGCTAGTCCAGCTGTACCACGTGGACTGGCCAAGTGGCCTGGCTTATGGAAACCTTTCATCCCACTACACAGGAAAACCAGATGTCCTTTATTCTCTTTGAGATATTTACTATGCCAAACTCTGAGGGAAAAATAATCTTTAATTTATAGGTGGAAAGATCATGGCTGAAGGTAAAAGGGTTAATAGTAACTTGGTTTTCAGAAATCTTTTCTCCTTGAATTAATGAACTTTCAGATCACGGAATAAAGGCCCATAATTTCTGAGAAGACACATATTTAAATGGAGAAAATAGGAAGTCAATATGATATACCACGACAAGAGCCACTAAGTGGGTCCTCTGGGCTAAGCTTTTTATAGGTGGTTTATCTGTATTCAAAAGCATGAAGATAAAAATATCCTCATCTAGGTTCTCAGGTCCACAACCCCTGTGCTGGGTTTTGCATCCTGTGAATGGTGTGTGTTCCAGACCTCGGGATGGATGGTGATGTAACTGGAAGAGGACTCTCACATTGGCTCCTCCTCCCAAATGCTGGGACAAGAGAGTGCTCATTAAAATAAACAATAATAATAAAATAAAAACACATACATTTATTTCGCACACTGGCTCTGAGGGTCAGAAATTCAGGGGTAGCTTAGTTGGGTGGTCCTGGCTTGGGATCTCTCATGAGGCAGCCATTAACATGTTGGTTGGGGCTGCAGTTATCTGAAAGCTTGACTGGGGTCATAGTATCTGCTCCCAAGATGGCTCACACACGTGGCTCTTGGTCTGAGGTCTCAGTTCCTCACTATGTGAACCTCTCTTCATCCATAGCAGCCGATCTCTCTCAGAGCAAATGACTGAGCAGACAGTAACAAAGTTGGAAGCCATAATATCTTTTATGGAGAGTGTTCATCTTATGTGTCACCAGGATTTAGTTTGCCCTTTATCTCAGACTGTGTATTAGACACACACACACACCACACCACACACACACACACACACACACCATACAACAAGATAAAGCCAAAAGGAGAAAATGATTAACATAAACCTTTCTTCTTCGAAGGAGTGTGATTTAGGATAAGACCTCTCCTTGCACAAAGAACGGAGTTTATGTTGTCTTCCAGAAATAAAAATCAGTCACATCAAACTCATTACATTAAAATTCTATAAACTCTTTAAATGGCTTGTTGTTGAAAAGACAAAGGAAATCCTAGTCTCACAACCCCACTCAGGTAAATGGGATTTGAACTCTAATGAGAGCCGGGAGGCTAAGGCAGCCTCCACCAACTATACACCTTCCTTCAGCAAGTCCCTGATGGTGGTAGGGGCATCTTGACCTTGTGCAACGGGATCCAGGACTCTCTGGGCAAAGACCAGTTTCCCTGGGCCTTGGGACCTACCAGTGATGCAGGTGGGGTTCGGGAACCCTGTGGAATGTCAGGCAGCAGACTGCATTTGGGGAGCTTTTCATCTGCTGCTTCCTTCTTTCTTTCTTTCTTTTTTTTTGAGACGAAGTTTCGCTCTTGTCGCCTAGGCTGGAGTGCAATGGCGCGATCTTGGCTCACTGCAACCTCCACCTCCCAGGTTCAAGCGATTCTCCTGCCTCAGCTTCCTGAGTAGCTGGAATTACAGGCTCCCACCAACACACCTGGCTAATTGTTGTATTTTTAGTAGAGACAGGGTTTCTCCGTGTTGGCCAGGCTGGTCTCGAACTCCTGACGTCAGGTGATCCACCTGCCTCGGCCTCCCAAAGTGCTGGGATTACAGGCATGAGCCACCGCACCGGGCCTATCTGCTGCTTATTTCTACAGGGCAGAATGCCTTCTTCCATCTCAGGACAACAAAACAAAAATAAACAGATCACTGAATGTGTATTCAAAGCTTGTTGTCACAGCAGTAGATTAAGGAGAATAGGAAAAAACAAACAACGTTGTTTGTCTTTCTCTTTGGATAAAACGACAATGAAAAAATAAATGATGGATTTCTGAAAGTAATTACACTTACAATGATACCACAGGCAGCCCTTGTAATGGCTTTGCCACATTCTGTTTTTTGCTGCTATTTGGGGACCACTCGGTTTGTTAGCATAAAATCATAATTGTATTTTCAATTTGCTGCTCTATCTATTCCACTGTCAGGATTTGATACACTAGAGTGCTTTTATCAAATGAAAGTTGGGCCAGAGAGAATTCATCACAAGGATGGCTCTTTCGTACTCACGCATGTTTCCATCAATGGAGTCCAGGTGCGCACACACGGATTCATTTGTACCCACCCCAACAACATGCTCAAGACAAGGCTGATGGAAAATGTTGCCAATTTCAGTTTCCAGCAACATGCTCAAGACAAGGCTGATGGAGAATGTTGCCAATTTCAGTTTCCACAGGGAGAAATGGAGCCATTAAGCCTTTGGAACATGGTGATTTTATGTCTGAACATGAAGCTCAAGATTTTGGCATCTGCAGCTCCTGGTTCTAACTTTCCTTTGCAAGCCCAGGGAACCAAGTGCCCTTTGTCATCAGAAGAGATCATTTCACTCCTTTATTTCCTGAGGCCTTTTCAAGGTGAGTAGCCCTGGACACAGACCTCTCATGGAGAAGAGCTTGCTTACAAATGAAGTTACCTGGGTCTTTGTAGATACTGAGCACGCCCTTGAAGTAATGAGGTAAAAATCTTTCCAGTAACAGCAGCACATCTTCCAACTCTTCAAGAATCCCCACGAGCAGGAAGTTTTCATTCACGTTCAGCTTTGCTCTCTCAAGGGCCCATTCACCAGGCTCCCTTTATGGATATAAAAATTTATTTAAAATCAGAGATTCATATTTGAAATGTAGCAACAAGATGCTGACAGTTTACCCCCTCTACCTCCCACCTTCACTTGAGTAAGTCCAAATCCTGTTTCCTTCAAGGACCAGCCCAGGTGTAGCCCCATCCAGAGCCTTCCCAGTCCTTCCAGCTGGTGTCCTGCCCTGCTCACTGCTCCTTCTCTGTCACTTTCATCCGTGCTTCACGCCAAGCCCAGGGCCTTGAATTCAGAGGCCCTGCCTAAGTATTGTGGACGAATGAATGCAGGCACAAGCAGTTAGGTTCTAACAAATACTAATCAAGGGGTGAGTAGAATGGTTTTTTAATAGGAGGACCAAACTGAACCAATTAAAATAATTTAGGAGTTTTGAAATATGGAACTTACCGACATCGTATTTATGTAGAACTCAAAAGATGTGTCACGTCATGCCTCTTAATCATCTTATTCTTTGGGAGAGTTAAAGAGGAATCTTTGGACTTTTGTTTTGTTTTATTTTGTTTGTTTAGATTGCAGAAGGAAAACAGCCTAATCTGATTTGTAGACCAGCTCTCTGAACTGACACTAAGGCGAGTGAGTAAAGTCCAGGAGTGGGGCTCCAGGCCTGGCTGTCATTTATCATTTGGGGGAATTGGGCAAGCCAGGGTTCTCTTTGGAAAAACGGTAATAATCACCCTTACCTAGTTCAAAGCATTGTTGTAAAGACTGTGCAAGGTGATATGATGAAAGAGTTATAAAAATCATTGTGTGTGTATCAAGGTGTGGTGTCATGAGTCACCTCTCCAAGATTAGACAATTTAAAAATCTGAAAAATACTACACGATTTAAAAAATACTTTAGGGAGTTCAAATCATGTTTCCTGTTATAAAGATATTCACTGTGATCAGCAAGTGAGTCATCCAGCCCCAAATCTTCCCAATACCTGAAGCACTAAATGTTAACCAGGAGGTATTTGTTATTGAGGCAAGGGTCGGGGGGCAGGGCAGAGGCCACCTGGACTCAGGGGGCTTATGGTGAAGTCAAAAACTAACACTCCTAGTTCTGTAATTTGGACTATAAGCAAGCTCTTTTGTTATGGCAAATGAAACAAGACAGGAATAACAACAATACGCCTAAAAATGAAGCAGAAGTCATAGCATAAGCAAAAAAGGACAATGAATGCGTTGCCGGTGTAGAAGCAGCAGTTCTCCTTTGGCCTTTTCAGAAACACAAGGACCCTCTAGTTAATGTTTCCTTTGGGGAATAATGTCACTTCTGATAGCAGGGGTTGATTTCCTACCAAGCAAATATAATGCTTCATTGTTGCTGCCATCTCTTCTCCAGGCTATGACATTTGTCTAGCACAGTAGATTTCAACTATAGCTACACCAGAAGCATCTGGGGAGGCTGCTACACACGAGACTATGATTGGGTGAGGGTTCTTAACAAGTATGCAGGGGTGCTGATGCAGGACCTGGGCAGATCACACCCTGGGGGTCCTGACTATCTGAGTAAGTCACTTTCTAAAGAAGGTTGTGCCTTCAAGTAAGGTTGACAGGTGATCATTATAAAACACTTTCTTCTGTGCCTACTAAGTATATCCACTATGGGATTGGGGTGTGGGCTTCCAGTGTCTCAGACCCAGTGACACATGCCACGAGGGCAGGTTGTTGGTTAAATCAGTCACTGTACAGGAGCAGGCTGAGTGTTTGCTCCCGGTCTTCACAATCACATTTTATGTGACATTTTGTCATTTTATCCAAAGAGAAAGACAAACAACATGGGATGAGTAGTGACAAGTATGTTTTATGTATAAACAAGGGTTTGGTTCCAGTTACAAAGCTTTATATGGTGGTCTCCTGAGGCCTCTGCAGACTCTGATTTTAAAATTTCATTATTTATAGGACATTTGGAGTCTCAAATATTATCTTGAAAGATTAATAGTAAACAGGAACTGAATTCCAGAAGGTTGAGAGACCAGGGATACAAAAGATTCCCGCCGAGTGCCAGGCTGGTGGGGTTCTTGCCCTTGTTGTGCGTATGTGCATGCCACGAGCCCGCTTTAGCCCTTACCTGCATCTGGGATGCTGTCCACAAAAGTACGGAATGATGTAAAATAACCTGGGGTTGGAACACTCAGGATAGTTTTCAAGAATACACTCATTGATATCCTAGAAGAGAAAATACAGCAGTCAGATGTCTTGTAGTCTCTGTAAGGCTCTATCAAATGATACACAGTTTAAGTAAAATTCATGATTGAATTACACAGGCACGCCTTGAGAAGATGGAGAGAATTCATAGATTTCATGAGAAAACTTTTTTGCCTCCCAGCATCCTGCTCCACTGGCCAGGCACACACAGGGCTGGGCCATTTTAGAGAGTGCACGCTCTGTTGAGTAAACTGCACCTCAGCACTTCCTGGTGACTCCGAGTCTTAAGTTTGGTCACAGGCCTTGGGAGAGCAGTGGTACCCACTGTGCTTTGTGGTGGCGCCACCAGTTGCCAGCCAATTTGTACGTATACCGTTGGCAATTAATAAATGTTTGTTGCATGAATTTAGGGCTTCTCTGTGTATCCATGCATCCAACAACTAAGTACCTACAATAGTCTCATAAGAGTTTGCAAACTTTTGAGGGGTTGTAAAATCATTTCTAACATTATATTAGCTTAAAAAGTAGCGGGATGTTTATATACAGACACCTTCTCACTTTCAAAGGCAACAGTTGTGACTTCCAGGTTTTCCATTTCTCTTATATGAGGTTGGACATGGTGTTTCTGAGGGCATTACCAGAGCTTGAAATGGCTTGGTGGGGGTAAGGAGAAGGGCTCAAAACCCACCTTTATCAAGGAAGATTACATTAGACATTCTAAATAAGACATGCCTGCTTCTCAGGTATTTCTATGGAGAAAACATAACTCAATCTACAAATAAACCAAACAGCTGTAGGATGTTTTTCCAGACACAATATTGGCAAGGCAGATTAAGACTGGACACAACTCCCAAATATGGTTGATGAAATTTATGAGTCGGTAGAAGCTACTGTATCTGATATACAGGTGTAGGTGTAGGTGTTTAGGTGTGGGTGTTTAGCTAGTAACAATTTTTTTAGTTCAAGTTGGGAATGAGAGAAATATAATTTATGCTTTTTCTTAAAAACCATAATCCCCTCATACTTCTTCAGTTTATATACCAGTTAAGTAAATTACACAATTACAGTAACAAATTCAACGGAAATAAACAGGATCTGCAAAAAACACAATTGAGAGTACTCAAGCACTTGAGTTAACCGTGAGAGGCGGAGGTGCAGTTTCCAGAGAGGAACATATGAGAAGCGAATGGGGGGGCGCATATGTCCATCCAGCCATGTGGTGAAGGTGATTAAGAGCATCTCATTGTGTATGAAAACCCGTTAAAATGCAAGACACCAGACCTGAAATACCTGTCTAAGAAGAGTTTGACGCTGAAAGATGTGTATATATATATATGGATATTCATTACTGCAATGAATTTATTTATTACACAAAATATGGCAGAACTTACATGTTCATGAATGGGGGATTGGTTTTAAGAGAAATTATGGTACATTCACACACTGAAATACTGGATACCTGGAAGGAATGAGAAGGATCTGTGTGTTCTATCCTGAAAAGTCTTGGATAAATTTTCAAGTGAATAAAAGTAGACTACAGGACAATATAAACATGTAGGACAATATAAAAATCAGCATGTTTACATAAACACAAAAGGATCTGGAAGGAGACACAACACATGATTGAAAGCAGTTTTTTCTGGTGGTTGGCATAAAGGAAGATGAGAATATACTGAATTTTTCCTTTATTCCTTTTTTGAAGTGTTAGCTTGTATTACAAAGTATGCATCTTACATTTATTGTGAGAAAACTGTACAGAGACTTACACACCGTGAAACAAACCAAAACTTGTGTGGGCAGGTGCCTGAGCTTTGCCTTGAGGATGTTCTGAGCCCCCTGCCCCCCTCACATTTGAGGGTGTCCTCTGGTAGTTGGTCTCCCCCTGGAACCTGAGCCTTTAGTCCGAGGGACCCAGTAACCCTGGTGGCCTCCCTCTGCAGCAGTGGCAACAGGGAGGGGGCCAGGAGCTGGGTGAGAAGCAGAGCCTAGGGTAATTCTGGCCAGGGCCATGTTCATCTGCTGAGGTCGAGATTTCACAAAGAAGGACGGAGTAAAGCACAGGGGAAATCCAAAGAACTGTCACATACGCAGTCAGCCCCCCAGAGTCCTGCATTAACAGGAGGAGCAGGGCACCAGAGACCGCCAGAGCCTCCTACAGAGGGTCTCATGGCACCCGCTGCTTCTCCAGAGCTGCCCTTGAGCAAGTACTTGTGCGCTTATTTGTTTAGGTTGTAGGTCCCTCAGAGCACAGACTGTTCACTGCGTCTCCAGTGCTCAGCACCCTGCCTGGACAAAGCAGGAGTGCAGTAGATACTGAATGAGTGAGTGAATAAATGGCAGAAGGAGAGAGACAAGGCACACAGCTCCAGAGCAAGAAAGGAAGCAGACACCTCTTCCATTTGCTGACCCTTCCAGGGTTTTGTCCTCAGCAACCCCAGGCTCGCAGGAGTAGACAGAGGGCATCAGCTGGTTGGTGAGGGGAGAGCAGAGGAGGCGCCGGGGCCCAAGAAGGCCACTTCCCTATTGGAATCCACAAATAACCTCACAAGGTCAATTTATAGGAAGACATAAATTCCTAGTTTTAAAAGTGCAGTTAACAATTCTTTTCTTAGGCCAAGGCGCATCCTGGGGGATTTCAAAGAGTTCCATTTGAGCCCATTAGGTTGATGAATGGCATTCATCACAAACCATCTATGGCGATGCTATAGGAGGATATAAATAAAGATGACTGGACCGGAAGATCCAGAGGAAGCAGAAATGAGCTGAGAAGCCCCAGGCGTGGAGCTGCCAACTGCTTGGCCACAACCACAATAAATGGGGATGCTGCTGCCTGGCAGCCTGAGGACCAGGGGCCTGCAGGAAACTGCTCCTGGCACCTCCTACCCAGTCCACTCTTAGCAGAACCGAGACCTTCAGTGAGCAACATTTCAGCCTCCTGGGAAACTAAATGAGACCAATGAGCTGCACTTACAGTGGCCTGTTCTGACGGATGCCTTTCAGTCTCCTAGGACCATTTGGTTGCCCTGGTGTTCATGATTTATCTTTGGTCTAAGATTTATTATCCTGCATTGTTTTACAATCACCTTTCAATACCAAAGTTCTCTCAGCACATATATTTTCTAAATGATTATGCAACTTCATTTTTTCCTTCCATGTAGTGCTTCTAGGGTAAGATTGCTTTTTTCAAAAAAGAAGAAAAAAACACTTAATATGGATTTCAAACTTTTCTTTAAGATTGTCACTGCACTGATGACTTTAGTCAAGCCAGCCTGCTTGCCAGCACTTGATCTACGACTTGCTCCTCTGGTTCCTGAGTCTTGGCACACACCATGGGCACCCCTGCAGTGCCCTTCCCTGCCAAGTCTAGCCCTTTTTATCATTGGGTCTTAACGTAAGACCCCACGCTGCTCAAGATTTTGCATTATTAGGGAAATGAGATCATCTCTCTGAGTAAGCATTCCAGATAACTATGAGAATCCTTTTCATTGCCAACACTGTACAAAATTAATCCATTTGTGTTGCAATGTATTCTAAACTGTACTATTTTAAAAACCATATGCTTTCCTCGCTCTAGATTTTCTTTGTGGGTTCATCTTCTTCCATTCTGATCTTACAGCAAAATCATCTTTTATCCACTTGCTCCTGTAATGTTTCCACCAGATGGATGGTGATGGGTGACCCTCATCTTTTGAGTCTAAACGGCCAGCTGGTCTCAGAGGAAATGCCAGTCACTGCCTCCAGTTCCAGAGAGTCCTTCCTGAGGCCTCTCTCACCCTCACTCCCACACCCCCTCTTCAGCCCCACAGGATGATGACAGCAGCTTCTCAGCCAGTAGCTCTTCCTTCCACCTCTCCTCCCTGTGTGCAGCCTCCAGAGGTGCCCCAGTCTGCACTTCCTTGCTCTCCTTGGAGGACTCCCATTGACAATGCAACAGGGATAACAATGGGGCACCTGATACAAACTGTGAATTCCCTGCTCAGACTCCCAGGGCATTTGATACGCAGGGCCAGGAATCTGCATTTGAAAGAACCTCTGGTGACTCTGAGAGGATGGTCACTCTTCATGAGCTGTCTGTGTATTAGGTAATTCATCTCATGCCTTTGCTCTTCCTCTCCCTTGCCACCTCCCTCCTCACCTAGTCTCAATAGCAGGCCCAGGTTTCTGGCGGGGAGAGTTAACATACTCCAGTCCACCTGGGCTGGTGCTCACTTGGGTCCAGGAAAAGGAGACAGATGTGACCATGGGCTTCCTTCCATGCTGGCCATTCACTGCCAGCCACATCTGGCAGATGGGGTCCCTGGGACCAGGGACCCAGGGCTCAGGTGCCACATCGCATACTCTCTTCACTGTTGGCTGGAACCCAAATGTCTCCAGGAGTGGGGTCTGTCTGGAACCTCATCCATCAGCTGGGAACTGGCACTCTAACCTAGTTCTAGTTCTTAGGCTAGATCTGCTCCCAACATTCCCTGCCAGTGGCCAGGATTCTTTCAGAAGTGGACAGACTTCCTCACGGTGCCCATGAAAGGACATCCAAGCTGGCCTGAGTGCTCCTGGCATCCCGAAATAACCTTCCCACCCGCCTTGCAGGGGCTCCTCTGTGTACCGGCACTTGCTTCACCCACATGAGGGCTTGCTCTAGAGATGAGACACTGCGCTGGAGGCCTGGACACCTCCTACTCCCTCCCCGTCAACGAATTTTCACAGCCCTGCCTCCTTCTCCTCACTCTGCACTGCCAGGCCCATAGGCCTCTCGTCTGCTTCTGCCTGAGACATAAAACTGCTCTTTTATTTCTCTGTACATCAAGAACTAGACAACTGCTTCCTCTCTTGGATTTCTAGCTTTAATTTTAGAAAGGGTGGAAGGAAGAAATTCCCAGGTAGAGTTAATTTTATCACAAAAGGTGAACTTAGAGATGATTCATATTTTACTTATCCTTTTATAAGACAGCACCTTGTCTGAAAGCCACTGAACTGAAAAAAGACTTCTTGGTGTTTTTACACAGCTCCATGCTTGAAACATGGATCAGTTTTGTCCATATGGCCCATGGCTTTCAAAGACAGGATTTCTGGCTGCTTTCAATAGCAGAATCCTTAAGAGGCCATATGCAAAGTTCCCTGAATGAGGAAAAGGAGATTTGGGTGATGGTCTCAGCTCCAAGATTAATTAGCTGGATGTCCTCAGCTAAATCGTGCCATCTCTGAGCCTCAGTTTCTCTCAGCTACATAATCTCAGTCGATGAAACTGCAGATGGATGTACCTGGTACCAACTTTTTTTTTTTCTCTTTTTTTTTTTTTGAGACAGAGTTTCGCTCTTGTTGCCCAGGCTGGAGTGCAATGACGCGATTTTGGCTCACTGCAACCTCTGCCTCCTGGGTTCAAGCGATTTTTCTGCCTCAGCCTCCTGAGTAGCTGGGATTACAGGCAGCCGCCACCATGACCGGCTAATTTTTTGTATTTTTAGTAGAGGCAAACTCGAACTCCTGACCTCAGGTGATCCACCTGCCTCGACCTCCCAAAGTGCTGGGATTACAGGCGTGAGCCACTGCGCCTGACAATAACCAACTTTTAAGAATAGTTTTATAATCTCAAGATCTACAAAAAGTGGTAATTTCTTAGATACCAAAACTTACGAGTTAATACAAGGCTTTTACTCTGCATTTATCATTTAAACTTTTTCACCTTTCATGAACGGCAGAGAGAGAAAACCATCAAGGCTGGTATCAGACAAACCTCAGTTCAAATCTTGGCTGTACCTCTTGTGAGTTGTGGAGTCTTTGGCAAATGTTCACTTTTCAAAAGCTCAACTTCTTCATCTGGTAAAATGAGGGCAATAATACTTGCCTCATAGACCCTTTACTAAGATTAGAAATCATTTATACCAGTTACTTTACCTGCCACTCACCTGTTAAGATTATGCCATCTTTATTATACCTTCAGCATTTCAATTCCTTTTTACTTAATCTTATATTCAGAAACACCATTCCTGGTGATTCTGATAGTTTTTTTTTTTTTTTAAATAGTGACTCTGGCTAACTCACAGAGAAAACAGAGAGGAAGAAAAATACGGAAACATGTAATGTGCTATCTATGTCAGTCAAAACAACAATACAATTTAATGGAAACACAAACGGTATTATGCAAAATATACCACTGTGGAACTCTGGACTTCTTACAGCTCATCTTACTCTGCACATGATGCAATGTAACATGACGATATAAAAAGCTCTTCTTCAATGTGGATTTAAAATTGATTTTTGGAGCCAGTCTTCACACACTAAAAATATGGATATTATGGAAAAGGACGGTTTCTTATGCTGGCTGTGTTAGAAGTGGGAGAGAGAAAAATGACTGTCATTCACCATTGAGGCAGTACCCAAATCCTTGACCCATAAGTGGACCATGGTAATCAGAGTACAAGTTTAATGGATTAAATGGAATGGATGTGGTCTAAGCTAACTTTTATTGCCTCATACACTCTTCCTTGGAAAAGGCTTTTTCTCAACCTTGTAAAAAATTTTGAGCCAGAACCAGAGGAGTCAAACAAGACTTTTTAGTGAGGCTTAATGGATTTGAAGTGGCAGATGGCCAGATACCATCATTCTCCCATTGCATGCTCATGTCTAGCGTGAATCACTGATGACACACTCTAGTTGAGATGGGAAGTGTCCTTCAGAATTCTTCTCAATACAGCCATCCAGGAAGCACTAGCATCAGCAGAGAAGCATGTTGCTCTCCCTGTTGTAAGCACAGCTTGCGATATTGGATGTTTAATATCTGTGGCATCTACCGTAGTGGCTTTGTGGTCCTTCACACCACTTCTGAGTTTATGGCTATGTGTCTGATGGCAGGATGGCAGGTAAAGAATTTCTGGATAAGTGAGACATCATGGTACATTTACTTTAATTATTTCATTTTTTTTCATATGAGTTAAGTAAATCCTTAATAAACAAACTGGCTTTAAAATTATTGGGAAAATAAAAATGGAAATGCCTTTTAGTTTGTTTTTTGAGACGAAGTCTCACTCTGTCACCCAGGCTGGAGTGCAGTGGCACGATCTCAGCTCACTGTAACCTCTGCCTCCGCCTCCTGAGTAGCTGGAATTACAGGCACGTGCCACCCACACCCGGCTAATTTTTGTATTTTTAGTAGAGACGGCGTTTTGCCATGTTAGCCAGGCTGGTCTCAAACTCCTGACCTCAGGGGATCCACCCTCCTTGGCCTCCCCCAAAAATAGAAATGTCTTTGGAATTGTCAGCATACATGCTTTTTGGGGAGGTATCTATCACCTCAAACATTTATTCTTTGTGTTACAAACAATCCAATTATATACTTTTAATTATTTTAAAATGGACAATTAAATTATTTTTGACCATAGTCACACTGTTGTGCTAGCAAATACTAGGTCTTATTAATTCTGTCCAACTATGTTTTTGTACCCCTTAACCCTCCCCACTTCTCCCCCCCGGCCGCCATTACCCTTTCCAGTCTCTGGCAACCAATCTTCTACTCTCTATCTCCATGAGTTCAATTATCTTAATTTTTAGCTCCCACAAATAAATGAGAACATGCAAAATTTGTCTTTCTGTACCTGACTTATTTCATTTAACATAATGACCTCCAGTTCCATTCAACATGACCTCCATGTCTTGGCAAATGACAGGATCTCATTCATTTTTATGGTGGCATATCTACATTTATTTTAGCGAATATCCTTACTCATTGGGAGCACTAGTCCAGTGGAGCTCTTAAATTCTGAAACTAAAACACTTACGGACACAAGAGACCAAACATTTTTTGAAGTCATTAATTTGGATTCCAAGAGTGTGAGTTTCCAGTTTCTACTGCATTGAACTAAAGACAAAGAAATAGTCACAGGTTTTTTTTTGTTTTTTTTTTTTGGTTGAGATGGAGTCTTGCTCTGTCTCCCAGGCTGCAGTGCAGTGGCGCGATCTCGGCTCACTGCAACCTCTACCTCCCAGGTTAAGCAATTCTCCTGCCTCAGCCTCTTGAGTAGTTGGGATTACAGGCACGTGCCACCACGCCCGGCTAATTTTTGTATTTTTAGTAGAGACAGGTTTTCACCATGTTGGTCAGGCTGGTCTTGAACTCCTGACCTCGTGATCTGCCTGCCTCAGCCTCCCAAAGTGCTGGGACTACAGGCATGAGCCACTGGACCCGGCCGAAATAGTCACAGTTTTATGCTGAAATGTTCCATTATAAGATGAAGACCAATCTAGTATCCAGCTCAGTTTTCATTAGATTTTTGGTAGGCTCTTTACAATGAACTACAGCAAAGTTTACTAAGCATTTGAGATGCCTGTGGGCAGGACCCTGTGGAAGCTGTTGTGCCTCTCCCCCAGAAATATCCCTGCACTTCTTCTGGTTAACACGGTGCCACTCAAACAAGGAACCACGGTCTTTGAGGTTCAAGGGGTTTTGATGCTTTTCAGAGATGTGCAGCCCACAACTACAATGGTTTCACAGTCTGGAAAATACGTGGCGTCTAACCAAATAAAAATAACACATCCTGATGGAGTCAAACTGGCTAATAGACAAACTGGTTGCTTCTATTTCTATAACAAAATATTTATCATACTTACATTCCAATTCAGTTATAGAGATTAGGGAAATTGTAGTACATGTCATTGTAAATAACTGCAATCATTTAAAATGTTTACAAAGAATATGTAACTATAGGAAAAATGCTTATCTGAGAAAGTCAGGATAAAATTATATATATAATATGACTACAACCCTAGTTTTTTTAAAAAAACTTATATTTTAAAGATAAATGGGAAGAAAATAAATTAAAAAAATTTAAATGATTGGATCTGAGATGGTAGAATTAAGGATTTTCCCCTTTTTCTATTTTGGTCTTAAAATCTTATTTGATGTATATGTGCTATCGAAAAAAATTCAAAAATGTTTGTCAAAGTAATATGTACATGTCAAAAAAAGAAAAAAGGTATAATGAAAGCAAACTGTCCCTTGTTCTATGCCTCTCTGCCTCTCAGATGTGTCCCTCGGAGGTTAAGAATCCCATTTAGCTGGATTCTATGTCTGACTTGCTTGTTTTACTCCCTCGTTTTGCTGAAGTAATTCCTCAAGTAACTTTTTGCTTTGCTGTTTTCTAGCTTATAAGGAATTTTTTGCTAATAACGTTCTCAATAACTTGCAGGTGATATGTGTGTGTGTGTGTGTGTGTGTGTTTTAACATCAGAGAAGATTGTGTGCTCTTTAACATTTCTCTCTCTAACCCTGATTTTCTGAAATCTCACTATGGTAGACCTAGCATTGTGCTGAACACTTAGCAGGCCCTTTTAATCTGCGGCCTCATGTCTTTCAGGCTTAAGATATTGGTTTGTGTGTGTGTGTGTGTATGTGTTTAAATAATTTTCTCTCCTTCGTTTTCTGCATTCTTTAATTCTAGTTTTCTAATTGGCTTTTGAAACTTGAATGATCTTTTATAATCGTTACTCTTTCATCTTTTCTTACTCTGTCGTTTTGCTCTTCTAAGAGATTTTTTGATCTTCCGTGTCCTTCCACTGAATTTTTGATCATGACAATCATATTTTAATGTCTAAGCATTCTTTCTTGATGCATGCTGATTTTCTTCTTATAGCATCCTGCTCTATCTATGGATGTGACATTTTCTCCAGTCTCTCTGAGGAAACTAAGTAAAGCTCCCTCTTAAAGCTTTATTCTTTTTCCTGAAATTTGTCTCCCTTAGGATTATTGTTTCCATTTGCTTATTTTAGCCCCTGTCTTTTAAGGTGCAGTCTTTCTTCAAATAGCTATGGATGTTTTCTTGTCCATTCGTATTTAATGATGAGTCAGGAAAAACCGATGGAGAGCTGTGCTGACATTGGTAGCGTTTATCAACCAGTGGGCTGCACCATCCTGCTGGTGACTATTTAATGGCCAGGGTGGGAGGTCTTTTCTCAGGAAACATTCAAATACTTTGGGAATGAATCAATTTTTCACCCAGTAGACAGCTGCCGGGTGCTGGGCTTTCCCAGGTAGGGATGAAATAAAGGGCTTCTCTTCCATATAGACATCTCCAGTCCATCCTTCTGCTGTCAGCCTCTTGCTTCATCCATCGTCCCTGGCATTTCCAAATAAGCCTGGAGTCTTATTCAGCTGTATTTTCTCCTCCAAATGCACTCTAGACTGTGGCTTCCTGGCCCAACTTTATCAGTTACCAACATTGTATGCCTTCTCCCAGGTTCAAGGGTTTCAACCTTGTTTTTCTGCTCACTGTTGCGTGTCTGACCCTTTAACATGTCCTTATTATCATCTTAAGGGTTAGGAGAGAATTAAGTGCTGCCCACTTGCCTTCTTACGCTAAAAATTGTCCAACAAGGGCGAGTTCCACCCACCTCAAGCACATACACCATGAATCATGTACAGATGGAGAAACTGAAATAAAATCAATGCAAAGGAAAACTTAATGGCAAACATCTAAGACCTTAGAAATACTGATTGAAAATCCCTGTAACTTCAAAATGGAATCTTATCTTTTGACTCAAACATTAATGCAACATTTTAACATGTTAAAATGTCTATAAATATTAAAAATGCTTTATTTTTTGCAACATAAATTCCTGCCTCTGTGGGAGATTTCAATTTTTCTCCCTCAAGGCTATAGCAAATTGGCAGGAAAATCTCTCACTAAATAAGTTAGCTCATGGACTGCACAGCAAAGCACCATAACCAGCAGCAACAGTTGGTGACTTACCAGGTGTTAAGTAAGGTAATTTCCTTACCCTAACCTTACTGCAGCAACAGTTTATCTCTTAAAGAAGCCAGGAGGCAAGTTTAAATAGAAATTTGTGAGTATGAGCAACATGGGAAGAAACAGACTAAATAAATAGATCTGGGCTCTCACTCCACCTTAGAAAGAAAAATGAAATACAAAAATGTAAGACAGCAAGAGGAAGCAACTGGCCTCTTGGTTTTTCAGGCTCCTTTGCTCCTTTGTGCGGGGGACAGATTGGCATCTCTTTCTTACAGCCAAAAAAAAAGAAACCTTGGCTTAAATGTTTGCCCAGAGGTTGGGTGCGGTGGCTCATACCTGTAATCTCAGCACTTTGGGAGCCCGAGGCAGGCAGATCACGAGGTCAGGAGATCGAGACCATGGTGAAACCCCATCTCTACTCAAAAATAGATAAATAAATAAATAAATAAATAAATAATTACAAAAAATTAGCTGGGCGCAGTAGTGGGCGCCTGTAGTCCCAGCTACTCGGGAGGCTGGGGCAGGAGAATGGCGTGAACCCGGGAGACGGAGCTTGCAGTGAGCCGAGATTGAACCACTGCACTCCAGCCTGGGCCAAAGAGTGAGACTCCATCTCAAAAAAAAAACAACTGGTCGGGTGTGGTCGCGTGCACCTGTAATCCCAGCTACTCAGGAGGCTGAGGCAGGAGAATCGCTTGAACCTGGGAGGCGGAGGCTGCAGTGAGCCAAGACCACACCACTGCACTCCAGCTTTGGCAAAAGAGCAAGACTCCATCTCAAAAAAAAAAAAAGTTTGCCTGGAATGACATCTTGATCACTTTTTGGAATGTTTAAAAAACAGTAGTTGAATGCATGAAGTTAGCCATGATTTTGTGATAGAAGTCCAGTTAAGAGAAGTCATTCATTCATTCTCCCTACTGGAACTTGAAGTTCCTAAAATCATTCAGAAAAACCTGTCAACTACAGACAGAAGATAATAAATGAGCATAACATACCAAGACAGAGACAATGTTTACTCTGTGGTTATGGAAAGTGGGAAAAATGCAAAATGGAAGCTCAGTTCAATATTTATGGCATAGAAATCAAAACCACAATGATATACCATCTCACAACAGTCAGAATGGCGATGATTAAAAAGTCAAGAAACAACAGTTGCTGGCGAGGCTGTGGAGAAATAGGAACATTTTACACTGTTGGTGGGAATGTAAATTAGTTCGACCATTGTGGAAGACAGTGTGGTGATTCCTCAAAGATCTACAACCAGAAATACCATTTGACCCAGCAATCCCATTACTGGGTATATACTCAAAGGAAGATAAATCATTCTACTATAAAGATATATGCATGCAAATGTTCACTGCAGCACTATTCACAATAGCAAAGATATAGAATCAGCCCAAATGCCCATCAATGATACACTGGATAAAGAAAATATGGTACATATACACCATGGAATAATAAACAGCCATAAAAAGGAACAAGATCATGTCCTTTGCAGGGACATGGATAAAGCTGGAAGCCACTATCCTAACAGCAAACTAACAAACATAGGAACAGAAAACCAAACACTACACATTCTCACTTAAAAGTGGGAGCTGAACAATAAGAACACATGGACATAGGGAGGGGAACACATACTGGGGCGTGTCAGTGGGGTTGGGGAGGGAGAGCATCAAGATAAATAGCTATTGCATGTTGGGCTTAATACCTAGGTGATGGGTTGATGGGTGCAGCAAACCACCATGGCACATGTTTACCTATGTAACAAAACTGCACGTTCTGCACAGGTATCCTGGAACTTAAAATAAAATTTATAAAATATTATGGTATAGGATGAGTGCAAGAAACACCCACTGTGAGTGGACTGCAGGTGGTGGTCCTGTCCAATTGTTTTCAGTTAGTTACAAGGATCTCTTTGGCCACATTGGGGACCCTCCTTGAGGCAACCCTCTTCAGCCACCCTCAGGTCTGCACTGCTCCCTCTTCCAATCTGCTGCTGTCCTGGGTGTGATTGTGTTAGTGTGAACCTTGTCATTACTGCCTTTCCCCAGTCTCTTGAGGGCCTTTCATCCCTCAGTCATCTGGGGCTCTCTCTGGCTTTCTTCTCTGATTCCCATCCATCAAACATGGCTCTCAGCTAGGTTTCTGGTGGAAATGAGTTCATAAATTAATGCACATAGAAGAACAAATAAATAAGTTATCAAGCTCAATGTGCTTCCAAGAAATATTTGCATTTTAGTGGAAATCAGTCCTTTAAGAAATGAGGTCTAATGGTGGTGGAGAGAGGGAGGGAGAGAAGAAGGAAGGGACTAACCTTTATTGAGTACCAATCATTTTATTCAGTAAAAGCTTGTGGAAGGAATGAAAAGTACACTGGAGACTTTACTAATTCTATCTCATTAAATGAGCAAAGTTCGGGCCCACTGTCAATTTGGTGAGAGGCAGAGAGACACTGTTCAGGTTGCGTGCCCTTTGTCTGCTCAGAAGGCTCCCAGAGGTCACCTTGAACTTCCTGTCAGATCCTGAATTCTTCTCCAGCTTCTGGAGTCTTCTTTCCTCTATAGCCAGGGCTGCTCAACCCTCTCCAATTCTATGGCTAATCCTGGACCCAGAAGAGAGGGATGTAAGGAGTTCCAGGAAAAGGAAACGTCAACATACACAGAGTGTCTGTTGGGGAGGTGCTGGATGGGCAGGACTCCAAGACCTCCTGCCCTACCCAAGCCAAAAGAGCTCTGCTTCACCTAGGTTTACATATTGGGTTCTCTGTAAGGCTTCATTTGATATAAAGGTTCTAGATCTGAGAATCATTGCTCTAGGCCAGCATGCTGAGGCTCAAGACATCTGATCACCAGCCTGGGCAACTAAAAGTTGTCTCTACAAAAAAGTTAAAAAAAATCAGCTGGAGGTATAGTGGTTCATGCCTACTGTAGTCCCAGCTACTCAGGAGGTTGAGATGGGAGGATCACTTGACCCTGGAGGTCGAGGCTGCAGTGAGCTGTGATCGCACCACTGCATTCCGGCCTGGGCAACAGAGTGACACCCTATCTCTCACACACACACAAAAGGCACGTGATCAGCTAGCATGACCCTATTCCTGTGCCCTAGTTCTGCCCATTGTACTTCTTCCTTATTTCTGAGATTCGGGCCCACCTGGTTCTCCATTTCTTAACTGAAGCCATGTTTTGCTGCCTGTATCTGAGCCTCTGTCTTAGAAGCTTGCTCAGTACTCCTGGTTCATCTAGATTCTAGAAGAGGGTGGTCTGATTTGCTTTCACTAGGTACTACCTCCAACGGAATAGAGTCTTGCTTGGGAATATCAAGCCAGTCACCAGGTCCGGTTATTAGCATGAACTTTTATGTTACCTAATCCTGGATTTGGGGCCCTTTCCTGGGGCACCATGGGCCCTTCATCATGTCGTTGCTGCTTCAACTTGCCCACTGCCACTCTGTGTTCTGCCTGCCTCAGTGTGGACTCTGGCTCTTACACTGCTCCCCACTTCTCCTTAAGCAGGTCCAGGAAGCCTGATCTCAATAACTGGGTCATGACTGCTGGCTCCCAAGATTAAAGAGCACCTTGTGGAAAAAACAAAAACGTGAGAAAACCTTTTTCCTCTTCCGCTCCCTTCTGCAGTTCAGCTGTTGCCAATTCTATTCCTCTGCCCACTTTATCTTCAAAGAAAAGAGGGAGCTACCACATCCATGTTAACAAGGGGAAGAGCAGGTTTTTTGTGTGTACAACAGCATTAAATACTATGTTCTATTAAATACTATATTAAATACATTAAATACTATATTCAATAGCATTAAATACTATGATCTATTTTCTAAGTGCCAAAAATATCTTTTAAAAAACATGGCATCATTTATTAGAAAGAAATTTAAGTTGCTGTAATTTGGTCTATAGTGTCATTATCAGGCATTTCCAGCAAAGCGTGTCAATTCCTTGATTATTTTGGTTGTCATTATCTATTGGGAATGAATAGAGGCGCTGTGAGTCTATTAAATGCTGGGGACACCAGCCTGGCCTTCAGGAAGGCACACAGGTGGGGTGCTGGGCTGGCTTCCCTAATTCCACTCTCTGAACCTTCTAAAAGCCACACCTGCAGATTCAATGCTCTTCCAGGCTCCAGGGCAGGAAGAGCTGACAAATATGCAGAATTTTGCCAGGTTATGTGGTCATTTTACTAGGCGAATAAAAGTCCACAGATTTTAGCGCAAAACCACTGGGCCCAACCCAGTTTTGTACAAACATCTTCAAAGGTAAAAGTGGAATACATTATCAGTCACTAGTTCTCACCATTATAGTGTTTTTGGCTAACAATCATTTTCCTTCTGTCTATGATGTCTGAAACCTTAGCACAAAGAATGTCTTTCAGCAGAGGTTAGCCCCATTGGGAATTACTTATAAAACCACTACGTGCCCTAATTTTTTTTTTTTTTTTTTTTTTTTTTTTTTTTTTTTTACCAAATTGGACATCAAAATGACCTTAAAATATTTTGGCAAAAATTTCTGGGCATAAATTTTACATAATCATAAATTATAAGGACTGAATTCAGTGGTTAGTTGAATACTGAGGAAAAAGGGGTGGGAGAGAGCTATTATTATCTTTAATGCCATTGATTAGAAATGAAACGCAAGGTAAACTTCACTTGGGATTCTAACTTTAAGTTTTCAACCATACTATTCTAATACAGTTTAAAGGCCTTCTATAAAGGCATAGTTCCGTAGGCCATAGTTCTATCATGCCACGATATGGTCTACTGCAATTTTATTTCAGAGATTCTTAATTTAGGGTAGTTCAAAATGATTTGCTCGTTGTGTTTAAACAATTCAAGCTGGAATCTCCAACCAATGAATGCCAAGATTCTTTAATTACATTATGAATTAAGGCATCTACTGTACATAAGGCATCACAGTAAGCACTCTGGCTTTAAGTGGCCAATGAATAATTGGATTGATTTTCCTTTATTTGTAGTTTATAATATGTAACTATGCTAATACTTATATAGAATATCTTCTTGGTAGTTCTCATTATTTTTATGATTTTTTAAAATTAATGCCTTTGCCTTATATTAAAATGTGTCATATGGCCAGGCGCAGTGGCTCACGCCTGTAATCCCAGCACTTTGGGATGCTGAGGCAGGTGGATTACCTGAGGTCAGGAGTTCGAGACCAGCCTGACTAATATGGTGAAACCCCACCTCTACTAAAAATACAAAAATTAGCCGGGCGTGGTGGTGTGCGCCTGTAGTCCCAGCTACTCGGGAGGCTGAGACAGGAGAATTGCTTGAACCTGGGAGGCGGAGGTTGCAGTGAGCCGAGATCGCGCCACTGCAGTCCAGCCTGGGTGACAGAGTGAGACATCATCTCAAAAAATAAATAAATAAATAAAAAGTAAAAATAAAAATGTATCATATTATTATTCCTACACTAAATTTATTTAGTTTTTAACTGGTAACTCTCCCCAGTCTCATTATTTTCAGCCTCTGCTTTTAGTAAATGAACCTCTTTATTTTTAATAAATTAATTTAATCATTTACTTTTAGTGAGATTAAAATACTTAATTTCTGCATCTTACATTGCGTTTTTTAAAATTTGCTATTCTTTTTTTCCTGCATCTTTTTTCTTTTCATGTCTTCTGTTGGTTTAATAGTTTTTAATAATATCCCTTCCCTGTCCTCTACTGCTTTAGAATCTAAGGATTACATTTTACCCTTACATTTCAAACACATGGATGACTCTTACAATTTAAGAAAATAAAGATAACAAAGGAGCTTAAGATACTTTCATTACTGAGAGAGTCTGAGGAAGGGCACAGAATTTTAAAAATTCATTTGTAAATAGATGGTGAGAAAGATAAGTAAATGGAAAACTCATTAAATTTTTTTTAACATTCAAACTTGACTAAATTTTTTCTAATGAAGTGTGAAGTAATTTGGTTTTCTTATATTCCTCCAAATCTGAGATGAATTTTAGCAACTTTATCCATTAAACACCACTCACCTCTTCTTTTTAAAGTTGCCTAATTGTAATCTTTTTTTAACATACAAACAACTTTTAACACTTAATATTCAACTCATTTTACTAACATGTTTTACTCAACAGCTCTGTTCACTGTTGCTTTTTATGCCCTTGTACCTTAATTTCCCCCATAATTCATCTTTTAATAATGCTTTTAATGAACTCAGTAAGTAGGAAACTCTCTTTCTGTGTCTGAAAAATGTCAGTGGAATGATTGTTTAGCTGGGTATAAAATTCCAGGTTCACAATTTTTTATCTCAACACTTTGAAGATATTACTATACTGTCATCTGATATCTATTGTTGCTGACAAGAAGTCTGCTATGAGCCTAACTATGATTCCTTCATTGGTCATCTGCTTTGCTTCCTTTTCCTTGATATCTTCAGTTTCCCTCTAAAATATTTGTGTGAATATTTAAGTTTGTTTAATCTCTTCAGTACTCCCAGTGTACTTTTAGTATGAAGGATCACATCTCCAGGCCAGGGGCGGTGGCTCACGCCAATAATCCCAGCACTTTGGGAGGCCACGGTGGGCAGATCCGAGGTCAGGAGATCAAGACCATCCTGACTAACATGGTAAAACCCTGTCTCTACTAAAAATACAAAAAAATTAGCCAGGCGTGGTGGTGGGTGCCTGCAGTCCCAGCTACTCAGGAGGCTGAGGCAGGAGAATGGCATGAACCCCGGAGGTGGAGCTTGCAGTGAGTCGAGATCATGCCACTGCACCCCAGCCTGGGTGACAGAGCAAGACTCTGTCTCAAAAAAAAAAAAAAAAAAAAAAAAAAAGAATCACATCTCCTATTTTAGAATATTTTGTCCTTTAATTGCTTCAAATATTTCTTCCCTAACATTCTTCTATTCTCTTTTTTCTGCATCTCCTATTAGATGCCTATTGAAACTTTACAATATTTTTTCCATGTCTCTTAACTGCTCTATCTATCTATCTATCTATCATCTATCTATCTATCTCTTTCTGAATTGCATTCTTGGTGAATTCCTCGACTATTTTCTAAATTAATTAATATTCTCTTTAACTTTATTTAGTTTAGAGCTTATCTATTTCTTAAATTTTTACTTCAATAATCATATTTTTCATTTTACTTAATTATTTTAAAGATATCCTCATGTCCTTGTTTCATGGCTCTCTTACAATTTTCTGCTCTTTTTAAATGGAAGCTATTCATTCTTTTGTCTTTTCAAACATCCTAGGCACACTTATTTTAAAGACATTGTCAGGTCGTTCCTTAAAGCCATGTGGAGTGTATTCATATTCCAATACTAGATTTTGCTGCCTGCCTTTCTTGGTATTGGATTTTTTTTTTTCCATGTTCCTTAGAATGTATGGTCTGTAGGCTCATTTTGGGTGGGAGATTCATAACCTGTCTCCATCTCCTTCCTCTCTCTGCTGCCTCTCTCCTCTCCCTGTCTCTCTTTCTTCCTCCTTCTCACCCTGTCTTACTCTAGTGGTTTTGTGGCTACTACCATCTGGACTCCTGGGTCCTCAGTCCAGAATCAGGTCTTAGTTTTACTTCCCATCTTATGAGAGCAATGAGAATATTACACATTTGCTTACAAAGGAGCAAATAGTTTGGTTCACTTCTTATTTGTGAGTTTGTGGTTTTGTTTTTCCACCTCTGTATATCTCTAGCCTCTTATAAAGGCATAGTTCCAGGCAGAAGATGAGCAGTTGCTACGTTTAACTTCCTTTACTTGGAAAGTGAGGGGAAGTGTGGCTTCTCACCCCAGGCCTTGGTTTAAAGCACTGAGCCTGGTCTGGTCCTCTTGTTAGCCAGGACACTTCTAGTCTCCTTGACCTTGTCCTATTCCTGGCTGCCACTACTGGATTCTGGACCAGAGCCCAGCTGGCCTGTGGATTCATCATTGCTCACCACTCAGGAATTCCTCCATGCACGAGGATGTTCTTATTTTATAATAAAGCTGGTAAATCCTTTGGTTTTCCTCGTTTTATATTCTCTCAATCATTACAATATATTTGGGATCAAGAGAGTGTGAACTCACTATACCATCTTGATTGGGAGCCCTGTATGGGCTATTCATGCTTCTTTGCTACAGTGAGGTCTATCAGAGGAAATGCTGAGTGTAGAGGCATGGATAACCTGGGATGTAAGGAGTGAAACTTGCTAAGTCAGAGGAAAGAAGTTGAGTAAGATGTCAAGTCTGTGCCAAAGCAAGGTCACATGTTTAGAGAAACGTAATCATTTTTGCTCTGTATGTCAGAGGGTAAAGGGCAATGCACAGTTTAAGTCAGACATCAAACAGCATTATTCCTGAGGGTTCTTCTTACAGACCCTGTGAGACACCGTTATACCATAGCAGTGACTTTGTCTTAATGGTGTTGCTTTGAGTCTATTATTAGTGTTGCATGTTGCCAAAAGTTCCAATATTTGAAGTATGCCATGAATACAAAAAGTTATAATCTTTGTTCTACATATCCTGTATCAGAATTATATTCTAACCTAGAAGATTTGCTTCTCTGTATTAAGGTATCCACCCAGTGCCAGATAGGTGTTCTATTATAGTTCCTAAAAGTGGTCTTCGAAGATAATGAAATTTTTATTTGAATTATGCTATGCCTAGCAAATCACCATGGGAGTCTCGGTGTCTAATAAAAGATTTCAGATGATACTACTGTTTTTCAATAAACAACATCATAAAAATTTCACCAGTAAAGTCCAGAATACAAGTACCATTAAATTTTGGACAAAAAGTACTTAAGTGATCATATAGATACAGATATATCATTGTTGATACTTTTTCTTGCTAGATATCTGCATGACTGAAATGACATTAAATGACCTATAAACTACTCCCTGCTGGAAAAGGTGCATTCCAGATGCGGGCTCCACTTAGAGAAATAATGACTTTGGGATTTTGCATCTTGGTTGTCTGTGATTCTCATCTCTACAGCCCAGAAGGAGCCACATGGCTGGATCTCTGCCACTGGCTGACTGCTGTGAGTGCTATAAGTGCTGCCTTGGTTAACCAGGCACGCACCAGCCACCTGGGCTGCAGTGCTATGCTGCTTGCTGCATTCAGACCAGCAGACACACGGCAGCAGCCTTAGCCTATAAGGGGCTGCGCTGATTATATTCTGAAGCATACAGTCAATGGGACTATTTATCTTTCTAATATTGACTCATCTTGAGATGCTGATGAAACTCTTAAAATAAGCAGGAGGTCGGGTTTATGGATGGGCCGGCATCCCTACCCCCTACTTAGCCACATAGAAAATGGAAAGCTTACCATTGTGAGTTTTCTCTAGGAGGGGCAGTGTGATATTATATGAATGCACTGCCAGTGCATCCTATGGGGGCTACGATTTTGCTATTCTCAAGCTTAAAATAATCATGGAAATATATTTTAACTTTTTTGTGCTCTGCATGTAATACCAGAAGGAAAAGGTGTCTATAAAATGTAGGCCACAGATCAGAAGGAATACTGCAGATTTTGGTGAAAAGTTGAATTATGAGGTGGAGAGAAAAGAATCATTCACCTCAAATCTGTTCATTTCACCTGTTATAAGAAGCCCACAGCATAGTCCACGTCTCCACAGTTTAGTACTTCCTGGAGGCAGTACTGAACAGAAAACTCAAGCTCAAACATCTTCCCAGCCAAAATGAAGCTTTGTGACTGTAAGAATGGCAGGAATTCCTGGGAAACCAAGAATGTTCTTTAAGGGATTTATACCATAAAAGTTATTTATGGCCCCTTTGGGCCACACAAGTTTTGAAAAGCCACAGCAACTGTCTTAGCCTCAGAATTTTAATGATTTTGCCTTCTTAGCTGAAGAAGTTCAGAATTTCATTTTCTTTCACATCCAATAGTCTAATAGTTTTGGCTTAAGAACGCAAAACAAACCACAAAAGTCACACTTTCAACCTCTGGTTATCCAGGGTATAAACAGCATGTTTGTGGATTTTTTTTAGGCCGGCCCACAGCTTCTCCTTTCTGTGCTCCATAATCCTGACTTAGAAGGTCATTAAGGACTCGTAATAAGTTAAATAAAGAGATGATGAACCTAAATAAAATAATTATTTTAAATTAACAGGGAACTTCGGTTTCTCAAGATCCTAGTATCATGAGTGACTAAGAATTGTCTGTGAAATGGAGCTTCACTGGACTATTCTCTTTTGTATTTAAAATTTTCCATAATGTTATAAAAAGCAAACAAAAAAATCCCAGAAAAAATAAATGACTGTTAGTATAGTGTGTTCCCCAGTGTCTGTTCTCATCTTCAGAGGATATGAACTAGGGTTTATGTTGGTTCACTAAATGTATATATCCTAAAACATAGCTGCATGTAATAAAAATATTAGAGGAACATTCTGTAAGGAAGGTCAATTTCTTCCTGCCTTCATTTTCCCTTTTTCTAATTCATTTTTTCATTCATTCATTCACTCATTCATTTTCCACCTTTCTCACTCTACTTTAAAGCTTCGTGGACTGTTTTTTCAGTGGGTCAGGTTCTTTACGAATCCTCAGACCTTTATAATTTTCCATCCTAAGTTTGTTTAGAGATCTCATTTCTGACCCTTTCATTGGCCCTGCTTCCTGGATTCTTTCTCTTCTAAAATAAAACATAACTACATGGAATCCAAGAAAAAAAGCTACAAAATCAAGCCCCTTTATTATGCTGGTATTTGAGATTTCTCTCACAGCTTTCTTATAGAATGTTCTCTATTTTTATTATATGCAGGTACATCTTAGGATATATACATTTAGTGAACCAACATAAACCCCAGTTCATATCCTCTGAAGATGAGAACAGACACGGGGACTCCAAAAGCAGGGAGGGAGAGAGCAAAGGCTGCAAAACTTCCTATTGGGTACTATGTTCATTATCTGGTGCCAAGATCAACAGAAGCTCAAACAGAATCAACATGCAATACACCCTTGCAACAAACCTCCACATATACAACCTGAATCTAAAATAAAAATTCTAATTAAAAACATAAAAAATAAAGGCTGTGTTATAATAGCAGCATTTTTTTTTCTTATTACTCTTTCCTTTCTCTTATTGATATTCCCTCCCCTTTTTAGGTTAACTACCCATGAATCAGATCAAGGCTCTATAAATAAACACACAAAAAATTCAAGTCACTAGAATAACTTCTACACACATAAGTACTAAAACGAAGAACTACTAAAACAGAATTTCCCAGATCTATCTTTCCTCAAGTTGAGAACCAAAGCCAAAGAAAAGCAAATATACATTCAAGTTAAAATGTTAATTACTCTGATGATGAAGAGATCAATTCCACAGGGTAAATGTAGAACTATATTTATCATTTAGACACACAAGAGAAAGAATCTGTAGGAGGAAAAGCAGTCCTCCTGGTGAAAAACTGATTAAACGGGGCAGGTGCGGTGGCTTGTGCCTGTAATCCCAGCACTTTGGGAAGCCGGGGCAGGCAGATCACCTGAGGTCAGGAGTTCAAGACCAGCTTGGCCAACATGGCAAAACCCCATCTTTACTAAAAATACAAAAATTAGCTGGGCATGGTGGCAAGTGCCTGTAGTACTTGGGAGGCTGAGGCAGGAGAATCGCTTGAACCTGGGAGGCAGAGGCTGCAGTGAGCCAAGATCATGCCACTGCACTCCAGCCTGGCGACAGAGTGAGATCCTGTCTCAGAAACAACAACAATAACCATAACAAACCTGATTAAACATGTAATATTTAGGAGGGGCTCTTTCACTTCCTCTGTCTTATCATGAACAGTTTTCAAAGCCAGAGGGTGGAAGAATCAATTCTCTATGGCGATCTCGGCACTTTCAACACTCAAGGTATTAACACTCAGTGAATGTAGCATCCTTCAACACTGCTCTTACTGGGTTCCCAACATCTGCTGGGCACTGTGTTGTGTGCAGTCTGTCCTCACTCTTCCTCCACCCCCTGCTGAATACAGGCTCCAGAGCTGGGACAGCAATTACCAACGCCCACAGGTGCCTGCCAGGTCATGTGAATGCACGAATAGGGCCCTGTGCCTGTAGACACTGAGGGGTGGAGAAACGCAGGGCAAACTAGGAATGCACATGCCCTGTCTCCAGGGGGCAGATGCTGTTCAGCTCTAGCCAGTCTCTGCCACACAAAATTTGTCCCAGGGTTGCCCAATATTCTCACCTCTCAAGGGAAGCTAGAAATTTGAATTTGGATCTTTGTGTGAGATCTCTCAATTCTTAAATGTTGGTACTCAAAAACAAAACCCGTACACGAAACAAAACACATCGGCAGGTCACATATGACCCACAGGTAACTGGTTTATGCCCCACTGTCTTTAGTCATAGCCACTTCAAAATAAGATTTTATAATCTGCTGTACTATGTTTCTGACAAGAATAATGCTAGTAGATAAGGAACAAGCGGAGTTTGTAATGTGACTAGAACACAGAAGATATCTGTGAAATAGAGAAGAAAACCCTGGCTTAGCCATCAGATGATCTGGGTTTGGGTCTTGCTTCCGTGCTAGCTGCTGAGTCACAATGGGTGAAGCACTCCATCTTTTTGAGCATCAGGTTTCTTACCTCTAAAATAAGAACAGGACCGAGGCTGGGCGCAGCAGCTCATGCCTGGAATCTCAGAACTTTGGGAGGCCGAGGCAGGCGGATCACTTGAGGCCAGGAGTTCGAGACCAGCCTGGCCAACATGGCAAAACCCCATCTCTGCTAAAAATACAAAAATTAGCCAAGCGTGGTAGTGCGCGCCTATAATTCCAGCTACTTGGGAAGCTGAGGTACAAGAATTGCTTGAACCTGGGAGGCGGAGGTTGCAGTGAGCCGAGATCGCCCCACTGCACTCCAGCCTGTGGGACAGAGTGAGACTCTGTCTCACACACACACACACACACACACACACAAGATAAGGATAGGACAAATTCTTTTACAGGATGGCTATGGGGATTAAAGAAAAAATATGTGAAATGCTTTACAGACTACAAGATAGCATTCCGCAGAGGTAAGGGGTGAACAGGCACTTTGAGTTTTGAACCTATAGATTAAGGGCTATGAAGGGTTCAGCAACATTGGATGAAGTGGTCCTGGAAATGCAAGGACTTGAGGATTCATCTTGGCCCTGAAAAAGAAACTGCAGTGAGAGGGGCAAGGAAAACGGGAAAAAGGAAAAGAGCCTGGTGGTGGGGACAGAAAGAAAAGCTGTGGGGTTAGGGAGTGTGCTTTCCTTTACGAGAAAACAAAGTAGGACCGTAAAGACCACAATGAAACTCTCAACTAGCGAAGAGGTGAATATCCGCCTGGTGGATTATTTGTGGCAAATTTAAAATCACAGGTTGGCTTCCTAGTCTTGGAATAGTTTCAAGTGACCAACTGACCTCCTTACCCTTGAATTAGAGAATAAGACCTCATTTCAATATTAGTCCCCCAAAAAACACAATCAGAGGAGACCATGATGCTAGAATACTTTCATTAATTCTAAGATTAAACAGAGAGGCTTTTTGGATTATCAGCAGTTTTCCACTATCAGAACCAACACTTTCTCCTATTAAAGTGAATAAATTGTTTTTCATTAATTTACAACCATTCCACCAGGAGAGTAGAAACTTTTACTATGGCGTTGTTTACTAGCCCATTCTTGAATTGCTATAAATATCTGAGGCCAGGCACAGTGGCTCATGCCTATAATCTCAGCACTTTGGGAGGCCGAGGCAAGTGGATCACTTGAGGCCAGAAGTTCGAGACCAGCCTGGCCAACATGGCGAAACCCTGTCTCTATCAAAAATACAAAAAAAAATTAGCCAGCATGGTGGTGCATGCCTGTAGTCCCAGGTAGTCAGGAGGCTGAGGCACAAGAATTGCTTGAACTTGGGAGGCAGAGGTTGCAGTGAGCCAAGATCATGCCACTGCATTCCAGCCTGGGTGACAGAGTGAGACTCTGTCTCAACAACAACAACAACAAAAAAAAAAAGGGAAAGAAATATTCAAGACTGGGTAATTTATAATGAAAAGAGGTTTAACTGACACAGTGATCTGCAGGCTGTGCAGGAAGCACGGTGCTGGCATCTGCTCAGCTTCTAGGGAGGCCTCAGCAAGCTTCCAATCATGGCAGAAGGTGAAGTGGGAGCAGCCACATCACATGGCAAAAGCAGGAGCAAGTGAGGGTCAGGGGAGGAGGGGCTACACACTTTTAAATGGCCAGATCTCCTGAGAACTCACTGTCATGAGGTCAGCACCAAGGGGATGCTGCTAAATGATTCATGAGAAATTTGCCTCCATGATCCAATCACTTCCCACCAGGCCCCACCTCCAATACTGGGGATTACAATTCAACATGAGATTTGGGTGGGGACAAATATACAAACAGTATCAGCTTGTTATTGGTTTTATCCTTTAGTAAGTCACACAAGTCTCTAAATTCTTTTATCCTTAACTTTTAGCACTAAGATCCAGACAGTTTCTCCAAGTATAATAAGTCTAAGGATGCTAGTTTGGTTTAAAAAACAGAGAAAAATAAAGTTTCAATATAAAACAATTTTTTTTTTCAAAAAGAGTAACCAAACTTTTAGAAACTCCCACGGGAGAATTCTCAACGGTACTAGATTATTGTGCAGATGGTGCCCAAGATCTTCCTGGCCCCGAGCCCAGGGCCACCCTCCTTTAGGAAGACTGTGTATTTAGCTGGTGACATGTGCCATTAGGTCTGATGGAAAGCTCAGGAGAAACTCATTCTTCTTATTCCACTTTCTTGCCCTGGCCTTGTTAGACACAGAAATCGAACTTACTGACATTCAGAATTTGGACATTTAAGACGTTAACTGACCTAGAAACAAATGCACTAAGAAACAAATGTCACCTCCTTTGGTGCTCCTCCTTGCCAGTTGGGATTGGAGGAAGCAACTGGTTATTAGCCTTGAATGCTGAGCTGCCCAAAGGGGTCTGTGGATAGAAGTGTATTTCAATATAATTTGTTTTCTTTGTAATCCTAAGTATTTTATGATATGCATTTAAAAACATTCTGAGAAGAGGTCTGTAGACTTCACTAGACTGCTAAAGAGGTTCATGACACAAAAGAGGTTAAGATTCCCTCAAGTACTGGTTGTTTCTTTCCTTGAGCAGGGGCCATCCATGTGTTCCTGCTGTAAAATGTATTTCCTGACCTGTATTCTCATGCTAGGTCTCTGGGGCCATGAAAAAAAGTCAACAGAAGATTATTTTCTACTGAGATTTTTATAATTCTCCCTTAAATGTTTGGTTAAAACTTCAATTTCAAAGAGTTGGACAGCAAAACTACAACAACCACCACCAAGTTTTCATGCAAATAGAGTCCTCTGGGTGGTCCATGTGCTTAAAGGAATCTGTATTTGCCATTTAATCTAGCACAGTGGTTTTCAAAGTGAGGTCCACAGACCCCCAGCAGGACTCTAAAACTGTTTTTTTTGTTTGTTTTTTTGTTTTTTTTTTGAGACGGAGTCTCGCTGTCTCGCCCAGGCTGGAGTGCAGTGGCGTGATCTTGGCTCACTGCAAGCTCCGCCCCTCAGGTTCACGCCATTCTCCTTCCTCAGTCTCCTGAGTAGCTGGGACTATAGGCGCCCGCCACGACGCCCAGCTAATTTTTTTGTATTTTTAGTAGAGACGGGGTTTCACCGTGTTAGACAGGATGGTCTCGATCTCCTGACCTCGTGATCTGCCCCCCTCGGCCTCCCAAAGTGCTGGGATTACAGGCGTGAGCCACCACGACCAGCCTTGGGACTCTAAAACTCTTTAAGGGGTCCACAAGAACCAAGTGGTTTTCATAAGAATCCTAAGGTGTTCTTTGCCTTTTGATGGTGTTGACATTTGTGTGGATGGAGCAAAGCTATGATCATAAACAGCTGGCTCATTCACAAGAATGCAGACAGTGGACCAAACTGTTCCACAGGTCATGGTGTTCTTCACCACCACACTCACGACGATAAAAACACCAGTTTATCTTAAGGATGTTCTTGATGGAGCAGTAAAAATTATTTATTGTTCTAAAGGTCAACCCCTGAGTACTCATATTTTTAATATTGTGTGAAGAAGTATGGGAAGTTTGCATAAAGCACTTCTGCTACTGACCTCCTGGCAGTTTGATGTAGTCTAAGGATTCACTTTTCAGGGCAATATGCTTAAATGTATATAATAAACAGGATTACAAAGGAGACCTAATCTATTGAATTATTTATCAAAATACTACAAAGTTGTGATAAGTAATATATATACTTGTTCAATGTATTGAATGACAAGATTTCTCAATGGGTCTAATATCTACCATGACATTGATCCAAGAATTATGTTAGTATGAATGATTGAGACATCTCCAGTAATAGTTGATATAAAATATTTATGAATTCTATAGATGGGAATTGAACAATGAGAACACTTGGACACAGGGTGGGGAACATCACACACCGGGGCCTGTCGTGGGGTTGGGGGAGGGGGGAGGGATACATTAGGAGACATACCTAATGTAAATGATGAGTTAACGGGTGCAGCACACCAACACGGCACATGTATACATATGTAACAAACCTGCACATTGTGCACATGTACCCTAGAATGTAAAGTGTAATAATAAAAATTAAAATTAAAAAAATTTATGAGTTCTATTGGTGGCATGACAGGTACTGTTAATATTGCCATTGTTTGTTGCCTACACTCAAAAATGAACGTTTACAAACATTAAGTTGGTAAAACTATGATGTATTTTTTGCCACTATCATTCAGACATCCTCTGTAATTTACCCATGAACTTTTTGTGGGGATCTGTGGACCCCATATAGAGAACACCTGCCTCAGAACAAACTTTTGATTCTTGACGTAAATAGCATCCACAGTTACTCCTTGTCCTCTTATTTTTCTTAGCTTTCGGTCACCACCTGATATATATTAATTATCTGCCTGTTTACTACCTGCCTCACCTCACTAGGATGTCAGCTCCATGACAGGTGGGGCTTTGTCTCCCTTGTTCACTCCTGTTCCAGGGCTTAGGAGAGTGTCAGCCCACAGGAGACGCTTAGCCAATATTTTCTTGAGTGAATGAATAGATACGATCAGCTTCCAAGTCTTACTGAGTTTACGTGGAACACCACTCTTTCCACTTCTAGTTCCTGCTCCTAGGAGAGTGTCACCGTGTTTTTCAATATTTATGTCTCTTATAAATATTGCAGTTTGCAGCTAGTCTCATGATTTAAAGTGAGTAGTTTTAGAGAGAAGCTGCGCTTTAAAAGAACCTCTTAATCAATGAATGCCGAGCCTCTTTGCACTTTCCCTGGGACGCCTGGGGATTGTCAGGATCTGGTACTGTTCCCTGCTGGCTCCCACAGAGAAAAGGCAAATGACTGAAACACAAGCCAGAATTTTCTGCAAAATCCCCAAAGTAAAGCTTTCGTGGGCTAAGATAGAAAATATGAATCTGAACGTCTGAATATCTGGGATTGTAATTTTATCCAGGAAAACACACTGGTGTCACGTGAAAGAGGTCAAGCAGCTAATGGAAAAATACCATCTAGTTACCTTATCATGAAACATCTCCTTTGGCTTCTCGCTCTTCATAGGTTGATCTGCTTAACTATTTGGATTTAAAAGAAAGAAAGATCTCATGGCATCAAATCTTATTCTTTGTCTTCAAATACTTTTATTATAAAACCAGTTCTTGTTTATTATATAAAATATGGCCAAGCAGAAAGAGGACAATAAAAAGCTACCATAAATCTGCCACACCAAATAAATATTTTAAAATGAAAGATATAAAGAATATAAAAATATGGTAGATATAAAAGTATGTTGGGGTATAGCACCTTTCAGTAATTTTTATACGAAAGCCTGGTTTTCTTACTGTGGGTTGTCCTGACTGTAATGCTGAACTCCAAATAAAATATTTAAAAGAACAAAGGAAGCAAAAGTCTTTGAACTTTCTTTCCCTATACGCTTAATTTTTTTGTACTTAAATGTGAGATTCCTCCACAAAGAGGTCAATGTTTCTTTAGTTGGATTTTCATTGACTTAGACATTCTTCCATCTAAATTCCAAATGGGGAGGGATGGAATGAACAAAGGAAAACTCATTCAATTATCCAAAAAACTCAGGAGAGTTTGTTATTTACCATGTGAATTGGTAACTTCTCACTGACTCCTTTATTTGAGGAAGCAGCATGAAGATGAGACAGTGTCAGGCGAGACAGGCCCTTCAGCCTCTTTAATTAGAATGGGAAAGAACTGGATTAGCTTTGGCTTCTCAGTTTTATAGGCTCCCTTCTTGGGAGACTGAATGCGATTGCCTTAATTTAACAAGGTTTCTGTTCACCTGGAAGGACTCATGACAGAGTTGGGGACCTATGTTATCTCCTTTGGCACTTTTGCAGTTGGTAGAACAGATACTTCTGTTAATGCAATCCAAGTTTGTTTTCAGTTTCTCTGAACAAGGACAAAGGCAAATCCCACTTGTTTTCCTTTTATTTTGGTAATAGTCTCATGGCTTACTTTTTAATTTAATGCCCTAGTCTTCTTTTAAGTCAGTTTATAAGTGTTGGTAACACGCTAATGCAGTTTGTTAGAAGTAACAGAAATTCAGGACTTGGATTTCTTTTGGAGCTCAGTCACCCTCTTCAAAAAGGAAGGCTCTGAAATTTCCAACCTCTTAATAATTCATTCTCAGTTCTTCCCTCCCTTCACCATTCCTTTTGAATTTTTAAACTTTTTAATCAAGGTTTTCATGTGGGGGGCCTTTACTGAAGTCAAGTAATTCCACCTTCATCAAGTTCTCACAGACCAGAAGTAGCTTCTTCAGAAGTCTAGAGGCCTCAAATGATAATAACAAAAACACTGAATTATGTGCCTCTTGTGTTTTCAAAGCCTTTGAACCTCTATTATCTCATTTTTATTGGCTGAGGAAGGACTGCTGAGGTTCCTACATTTCTGAGAAGGGCCATTCCAGAAGGAGCAGGTGCTGGCTGTAAAGCTCATTGCTTGGGTCACTCCTTGTTGGCACAGGAGCATTGGAATAAGGGTGGGAGAGAGTGACAGACTTGGAGTTGCTGCCCAGTGGATCAGTGAATTAACAGGAGCAGAGGACGAGGAGGAGGAGGACAGACGGAACTGCATCCTTGGGAATAGGCGAAGTCTACTTTGAAGGGTGGACTTGGAAATGATGAAGCGGAGTGGACTGGCATGTGGTTGGGAAGAGGTGGGGAGGGTGGGACAGTATTACATGTTGTAGGAATCTACAGCTTCAGGTTAGAGACCAGGGAAACATCCTCATTTGCCTTCCTGCCTATCTTTCGGAGAACACAAGAAAGAAAGATGATTGTGGTTACAGGTGTTGCTATTGTGTTTTTTGCTTTTTTTTTTTGAAACAGGGTCTTTCTCTGTCACCCAGGCTGGAGTCCAGTAATGTGATCTTGGCTAACTGCAACCTTCACCTCCCAAGTTCAAGCAATTCTTATGCCTCAGCCTCCCAAGTAGCTGGACTACAGGCACACGCCACCATGCTGGGCTAACTTTTGTATTTTTAGTAGAGACAGGGTTTCGTCATGTTAGCCAGGCTGGTCTCAAACTCCTGACCTCAAGTGATTCACCCGCCTTGACCTCCCAAAGTGCTGGACTTACAGGCATGAGCCAACGCACCCAGCCTGTTTTTTTGAATAAAGGGAGTAAACCAGGTAATTGATGCATGATGCAGGCTCTGCCTAACTGTTCAATGGCAAGTTTCAGTTCTTGCTACCTCCTGCCCCAAACTTTATACCCCAGCACCCTTCACTGCCTTTAGTTCCTCCTCTGTATCAAGCTATTTCAAGTTATACCCTCTCTGCTTGGACCTTGTACTCATCCTGCAAGACTCAACTCAGGTGACACCTCCTCCAGGAAGCCTCACAGACACGAGCTCCCCACACCTCTGGTGGTGCTCCTAGATAAAGCTCTGATGTTAGAACCCTAGTTGTGTGTGCCTCTCTCCTTAGACAATTCCTTGAGAGCATAGTCCATATCTTGTTTTTGAAGCTATAGCCCTCACCACTGAGCTTGGCACAAAGTAGATGCCCATGTCTGTTTGGCTGAACGAATACACGTCTGATGAATGAAAACACATGATGAAGAAGATCAAGAGTTTTGGAGCTACAGATGTCACTGCAGTGTTAGTGTCATGGCAGTAGGAATTCTCATTCTACTCACTGATGTTTCCCAAACGGTGGAAAATGTGCCTGTCACACAGTGGGTCCTGAAACAAAATTTTTAAAATAAATTAAGAAGGAAGAAACATTTTTGGAAGTGATGTACAAGTGGCAAGTTACATATTCTTTTGCCATGTCAAAAGATTTTAAAGAGCTTTTCTTGAAGGCAAGCGTTCTTTTCATGAGAGACCCACTTTTTCATCTGGAAGGAAGCTTCAAGGCACAAATTCTTCTGCAGCTTATTCATGTGCAGTAGAAATATTTTTTTTTTAGTTATTCACGTTACACAGTCTGAAGTGAGCCTAAGACCCGAGTCTTCTGAAGTCTCAGGGCCATGTAGGGCACACCACTTGGTGCAGAGACTGCAGCGCCCTTGTCCATCCTGACCCTTCCTGGGTTGTTCTTTGCAGAGCTAAGCTCTCAGGCCCCAAGACACAGTGAGAGAAGAGCCTGGAGATCTGGAAGCTTCTGCATACCTCCCTGCTTCCAAGCAGCACGCATATTTCATTTTCTAGGCAAGCTGGGAGGATAAACAATTTCCCAATAAACTGAGAGTGGCCAGGGAGGCAAGTAATTAATGTAACTCCTGGTTTGTGGGTGGGAGTGGGCAGGAAGCACGTCAACCAGATCCCTGGGCTGTAATGGATGTCACAGTTCTCTTAAACGGTCCTCTTGAGGTTAAAACACATTTTTCCAATAGTATCTGCCATCATAAAATGTAAGATTCAGAAAGATACAACTGTACGAAGCACAATCTTTTGTATCATTTTGTAGATGCTACCAATCCTTAATCACCAGTAGGGTGATGATGTATATCAATCAGCATCACCTTCAACAGTGAATAGTTACTGAGCAGTGTGGTGTGCAGGACACTGTAAAGACAGGGAGCATAAAGTGATTGCGCTCTCTGTCCTCGAGGAACTTTCTATCCAGGTGGGGAGACATAAAAATGATGATGACGGCAATGCAGGGAAAAGCAAAACACAGGGCATGGCAAGCTCTCCACAGGCATTCCGAGAAGGGGGGTGGTTTCAGGAATTTTTTGCATCAGAAATGTGTCAGGGAATCATGAAGCCAATTACGTGTAGCATAGAGGTTGGAGAGTCGGCTGTAGCATCAGATGACCCGGCTTCAAATCAGTGGTGTACCAGCAAATGCGTAACAACCATCTTTTCAGAAACAAGCAAACAAACAAAGGTCTGATGTGTAGCATATGCAGATTTCTATGGTGTAAATATTCCTACATGGCCAAATTTTCAAGCTACCATCTTTGCGTCAACTGACTAGCGCAATTCCTAAAAATAAAAAATTGACTCGATTAGTCTGAGCCAGCTCTAACACACCACTAGCTGAAATCCAAGCTCTGTTGCTTACTAGTGGTATGAACTGAGGCAAGTTACCCAACCTCTGTAATCCTTGGCATCTCATCTGCAAAACAGATATAATAATATCAATCTTAGGGGGACGCTGTAAGAATTAAATGAGATATTAGATGTGTGGCAGCCATGAATCTCTCCCACTGCTGGAAGAGTAAGTAACCAATGGTCCCAGCTGCTTTGTTCTGATTTTATCACCTCATTTGTGCCAAGGCCATGCTTCCCATAGGCTAATATCAGGCAGTGACTAGTGTGACAAGTTGTCTAAGGCAGGCCCATTCCTGCAACACACAGGACTCCTCTGATGAATGACTTTGGCTGACAACTTCCCCTTGGCCTGTCTGAAACTTTCTTAAAACTACACTGTGTTCTGAGGCTCTCCTTACCCAATAGTCCTTCCCCTGTTCTTTATAGGAATCAGATCTACTATGGGTCTGACGGCTCTTCCTGCCTCCTATTCCTTTCACAGGCATTCCCCCCAATAAATCTCTCACACATCCAATCTCATCTTGGTATCTGCATTTTGAAGGAGCCCTTTAGGTTGTATATATGGTATGTGCTCAATAATATTTATTTTTTAAAAGAAGAGTAATGTGGAATCTCCTTGCCCTTTAGGTTCTGAGGACCTACCTCTTCCTTTGGTAAATGATCCTGAAAGAGAACGTGACAATCCTTACCACCCGCGCATACCTCTGTATGCCTCACCAGGCCAACGCAGACCAAACTTCCCCACCGCTATCTTCATTTTTTCCACATCTTTCTTGCCCCATGTGCATATCCATCTTGCTTCTACCCTTGTCACTAAATGGAAACTGCTCTTGCCAAGATTAGTAGAAATCTAATGGTTATGTTTTCTATTCTCATTTTAGATATTCTTCCTTGAAGCTCTGACATTCATGAACCTCTCAGAACTTTTTTCCTCTGATTCTCTGACACCACCACATCTCTATATTGTACTCTTCCTGGGACTCTTGTTCAGTTTTTTGTTGTTGTTGTTGTTTTGCTTCAAAGTCCTCAATTGGTGCTAAAAAATGGGTGACTCCGGGCTCTTTTATCCTCATCCCTGATACACACACCATGGCTCTAATTCATCAACTTCAGCAAATAATTACTGAGCACCAACATTGTTCCAGACATGATCTCAACCTTCACAGAATATTTTAGTAGATTGATTACCCTCTCTTTGGATACCGATAACTTCCAATTCCACATATTCAGCACAGCCCACTTTTCTGCCTGCTGGATGTCTCCATTCATATGTACTTCAAGCACCTGAAACTCAGCATATCCAAAGCAGAATTTATTTTTCCTGCACATCTGTCCCTTTATTCCCTACCCTCAGCAGTACCTTGCATCAGCTTATTCCAACTAGAAACCTAGAATTATCCTGAACGCCTCTTCATCCTTTAGCTCCACAGCCAATTACCCATGAAACAGTTGTTGATCTTATTAATAGACATGTCTTAATCTATCCATTCCTCTTGGTCTCATGCACCACAACAATCCTATTCCAAACCAAAATACTTTATTTTGCTCTACTCCGAACAACTTCCCCTTGCATAAGATCCTAAATGAAAATCTTGGCTGAGTGCAGTGGCTCATGCCTGTAATCCCAGCACTTTGGGAGGCCAAGGCAGAAAGATGGCTCAAGGCCAGGAGTCAGGACCAGCCTGGGAAACATAGCAAGGCCCCATTAGCTAGGGTAGTGCACACCTGTAGCCCGAGCTACTTGGGAGGCTGAGGTGGGAGGACTGCTTGAGCCCAGGGGTTTGAGGCTGCAGTGAGCTATGATTGTGCCACTGCACTCCAGCCTGCAAGACAGAGTGAGACTCAGCCTCTAAAAAACAAATTAATTAAAAATAAAGAAATAAATGCAAATCCTATCGTGTCATGATGTCTAGGACTTTTTATTGTCTTTAGTATAAAGTTTCAAATATTTAGAACATCTTTTTAAGGGCTTTGGTGATTGATCTATTGCCCACCTCTCCAGCTTTCATATCACACCCCTGTTCTCATCCATATGAGATTCTTGGAGTACTTGGGACCCTTGACCTATGCACATATTGTTCCCACAGCCTGATCATCTCTCCCAATACTTGTTTAATGTCTGTTTTCCCTGATAGATTATATACTCTGGGAGGGCTAGAACCACATCTGTGTTTTTCATTAGTGCATTCTCAACATCTGCTAAAGGGCTGGCTACAGAGTAGGTGCTGTGCATTTGCTGAAAGGAAGAATGAAGGAATTGACCATATCAGAATATAAGTAGTCTAAACATTTATGCACATGATGTACATAATAATCAGTTGCAGATGGGTAGGTTCCTGAAAAGATGTGGTAACAAAATGCCAGACCCACCAGGTTTATTTATCTTTAAAGGAAAGAACCCAGGAAGAACAGTTTAATTTTTTTAAAAAAGCACAACTCAAATTTCAGTCACTGGCATCGATGTTAGTGTGTGTTTGTACACATGCATGTGTACACTGTGTGATGTGGGGGTGGTGGTGATAGGGTCTCCTATGGTGATTTGGTCACCTTGAAGACTACGTCCTCCTTTTCTGGACAGGAATGAGGTTGCACTAGGCTGTCTTCAGAAGCAGATTGGTGAACAACAGATTGGAAAAGTTTAGGTAACAGCCGTCACTTCTGAGTTTTATCATTTTGTTTCAGAACTTAACATACACTCTTTTCAGACATTCTTGTACTTAACAAATTTCTTCTTGACATTTTATTTCCTACATTCACTTTTCCTGGTAAACACCCCACAGAGCTCAGCCTTTGCTGGCAGCATGATAGCAGGGGTTAACTCTGTGTGGCGTTTCCAACCCTCCTGCTCCAGCCATTACAACTCAAATGACTGGCTGAGATGAGGTAACCTCTATGTTTCTTTTCTGCCTTGAAATATTATGACTAATTTAGGTATGATTTTTTTTTCCTTTTATCAACTCCATGGGATCCTATGTTAAAAGACCTTGATGACAAATCCTGTTCTTCCATTTGGCTTCTTGCTTCTGATTGTTTTCATTCCTGCCTTGCTCCTAGCTTCCTCTTCCACTGCGCCAATGATGGTCGGCTCACAGGTCAAGGGCCTACCCAGTAGGACTCCATTCCAAGAGCCGCTGGTAAGATGTTTAATTGTTTCTTGCCACAGCTTTGTCACTTGCAAAAAGGGACTAATAAGGCTATCTTGGCGAAAAGCACATTCTTGGAAGATGGTTGACTTAATGAGGTGTTTTGAGTTTTTTAAAGTGAAAAGCCCTTTGAAAACTTGGTGTTAACTGATGCCGTAAGGTAAAATTATTTATTTTGACCGAATCTTAAAATTCTCAGTGCTCAACATGGCTTTGCAAATAAATTAAATACAGACTGTGCTCTGCAGAAACCGGACTTTCTCTAATAACATTTAGAGAGAATTAGATGAGGTGTCTTTTATCAAAAACATTTAAATCAATACTGGATTAAAAAGGGAAGACCAGGTAGTTTTAGGTACAGGGAATGAAACAAATAATATCTTGCCCCAGTTTAGAAGCGCTTTCCCAGGAAAACGAAACCTTTTTGAAAATTAAACTCTGAAGATTTGTTGGACTAATGACAACATTTTACTTATCTGTAATGATTAGTATCTAAAAGCAAGTGCTCATAAACCTCAAGTTTAAAAGCACTGTTAAGGCTGCTAAGCATAACAGAAGTGTTTCTTTTTGATAATAATGTATTAGTTTGAGTAAACTGGTGCAGCTTAGTTTCATCAGCTATAATGGAGTGATGTACTCTGAGACCCTCTGTGCCCTGGGTACAAACTGTAAGATTGAACAAGCAGCAATTAAGTTTGCTGAGGATAATGAAGCATCCTACTATGGTTTCAATGTGGTCGCTCCAGAACTCAGGTGTTGCCAATGTCATAGTATTAGGAGGTGGGCCTTTAAGAGGTGATTGGGCCATGGGGTCTCTTCCCTTGTGAATGGGACTAGGTGGCCTTATAAAAGGGCTTGACAGGTTGGGTGTGGTGGCTCATGCCAGTAATCCCAGCACTTTGGGAGGCCAAGTTGGGTGGATCATTTGAGGTCAGGTGTTCGAGACCAGCCTGGCCAACATGGAGCAACCTCAACTCTACTAAACAGAAAAAAATTAGCCAGGTGTGGTGGTGCACACCTGTAGCCCCAGCTACTTGGAGGGTTGAGGCAGGAGAATCACTTGAACCTAGGATGCAGAGGTTGCAGTGAGCCAAAATTGCACCAGGCATTCTAGCCTGGGCGACAGTGTAAGACTGTCTCAAAAAAAAAAAAAAAAGGGCTTGACGGGGAGAGTTCACTCGCTTGCCCTTCTGCCTTCTTCAGTGTGAAGACATAGCATGCTTCTCCTCCAGAAGAACCATCTTAGAAGCAGACAGAAGCCCTCACCAGACAACTGAACCTGCTGGCACTTTGGTCTTGGACTTCGCAGTCTCCAGAACTGTGAGAAAGAAATTTCTTTTCCTTATAAATTACCCAGTGTCAGGTATTTTGTTACAGCAGCACAAACAGATAAAGACATATCCATTTTATAGTCTAGAAAGACATGTCCAGCTTAATCAACAGCAGTGACCCAGAGGCACCGGAGATGCTTGCACAGAAAATACAGATATGCAAATTTATATGAATGAAAAATATGCAAAGGATGCACTGATGTGATCATATATTTTTCAAACTGTGACTCAATCCAATATGTATGCACTTAGTCATTTACTGAGCTAATAATTTTTGAGCACTTATTATGTGTCAGACCCTGTGTGTGTGTTTAGGTGCTGAAGAAGTACAGGTGAAAAAGACAGGAAAGTTCCCTACCCACATGCAGCAAATTCTAAGACCTTCCTATGCGATAAGCTCCATGGAGGCAATGGGATGTAAATAAAGCAGTGAAGATGGCACCTGCCCTTCAGGAGCTGACAGTCAGGCTGGGAAAGACTAAGGAATCAATGAGAGTGTCACACAGGACACAAAGAAGCAGTTTGGCATAGTGGTTAAGAACAAGGCTTCTGAAGCCTGTCTGCCTGGTTAAGCATCCCGGTTCTATCACTTAATGGAGGCAGCTTCACTCTAGGCAAGTTACTTAACCTCTCTGAGCATCAGGATTCTCAACTCTAAAATAAGATCACAGTAACACCTTTTCATAAGATCATTGTGAGGATTAAGTTGAGGATTCTAGTGCTAAACAGTACCTGGAATATAGTGTGACTTCAGGAAAAAGAAATGAGGTAAAGCACATGGGCAACTGGAATTCTAGAAAAAGGAGAACATCTCAAAGGCTGGGATCATGAGAGGCTGCAGATGAGAATTTGAAAGATGGATAGGAGGTGGAGAGAAAAAAGACAAAGGTGGTCTTTCAGGCCAGGTGCGGTGACTCATGCCTTTAATCCCAGCATTTTGGGAGGCCTAGGTGGGAGGATCACTTGAGCTTAGGAGTTTGAGACCAGCCTGGGCAACATAGTGAGACCTCATTTCTACAAAAAAAAATTACAAAAATTAGTCAGGCGTGGTGGCTTGTGCCTGTAGTCCCAGCTACTTGGGAGACTGAGGCAGGAGGATGGTTTGAACCTGGGAGGTAGAGGCTGCAGGGAGCTGAGATCCCAACCACTGCACTCCAACCTAGGCAACAGAGGAAGATCCTGTCTCAAAAAAAGAAGAAAAAGACAGAAAAGCCCTTTCAACTTAGGGTATCAGCATAAGGACAAGAATAGAGATGAGGATGAGCTTTTTCTGAAAGATGATGTCAGAAGCTTGGTTGGATTAGCGTTTATTTGGGAAAGCAATGTGTCAGGGCTGGCAGAATAGGTCCAGATTGTTAATAGCCTTGAAAGCCAGAGAAAGGCCTATAGAATTCACCACAGTGGGCAAAAGTCACCAAGCTTCTTGAGCAAGAAATTAAATGACATGATGTGAAGTGCCGCTTTGGGAGGCTAATCTGGCAGCACTATGCAAGCTGAAAGAGAGGGAGAGTATCTGGAATTTGAGGAGAGCAGTTAGGAGGCATGGGAGAGTTGAAAAAAGTTAAAGACTGTGGTGTTGGCAGCAGCCGTGGAGAGAGAAGATGGGAACATCTGAGAGACATTCTAAAGAAAAAAAAAGAGTTTCACTGCCGATTGGACTGACTAGATGAAGGAAATAACTCTTTAAAAAATCAGGAGCATGGTATATAGGTGATATATGTAGGTTATTCAAAAGTTTTAAGTAACAAGCAATCATATTGGACAAAAATAGATTAGGCAAGATGTATGAAACTGACCGTACAAACTCTTATCAGATACCCAAGAGAGACTGTGAGTCCTTGATAAAGATGAAGGACCAAAGGACTTAGGAAAGGAAAGAAATATTGTGAGGCACAATGAGCCCATTTGGGATGGGCCAGATACTAAACCCACCATTCCAAACAAAGAGTTACTCGAGCTTTAACACCTGCGCTTTGCACATTAAAGTAAAAGGCATATGCTGATTTAGGAAATTAATGACCAAAATTTAATGAGGGAAACAGCTGGAACTAACAAAGTTAAAATCTCGGATACATCTTAAGCCAAAACAATTCAAGTGAGGGGGTTTATTCCCTCACTCCAACTTAGTTTCCAAAAATAAAGGAAAAATAAGAGTCGCTGCTTACTGACCACACAGAGCTAAGAGTGGGCATGGCAGGAAGTACAGTGTCATCACTTTGAAGTTCTCAAGGCCAAAACTTTAAAGAGAAACATCGTGCAATCAAGCATCAACATTCTTTTCAAGGACCTTGGCATATTTGCTTCCACATTTGTAGCTGAATGGATGGACTGAAAATTGCTCAAAGTACAGGGTCTTAGTCAAAGATTTCTCCCTTTTCCAATGTCAAGTGTGCTCAGGGTCAATTCAAAGACCTTCCCAGTACTTCTTCAACAGAAGTCAGGGAGATGTGAGGTCTCTGTGTCAGAGGTGAGTGAGCCTTAGCCAAAGACCACCTAGGCTTGGAGCAATTCAATTTTACATCTGCTGTCATAATTAAAGCAAAGTAAACTGGGTACCTCACATGACTTTAAACCTCCAGTTGTTTTTCATCTTTCCTTTGTATTGCAAAACTGTGAATTATGGTTCTAGTCTGCATTTATTACAATTTGTTAAATGTGGTCACTGAGGAACTGACTGCCAGGGAAACCACACCCAGGGGAAGGACACAAGACAACATCCAGTCCAGAAACCTCAAGAAAGGACACACTTGAATTTACTCTGGTGACACAGGTGGTTGAGAATGAAGTCACTCTGGAAGTGGTGGGTTATCAAAAAGGACACATAGGTTACAGGTGCATGCGGGGCCGAGGGGTGTTAATGTGATAGTCTTTGTCTTTTTCGTTAGGTTTTTCTACTACTAGTTGTTGAGACTGATGCTGCTTATATTCTCCCTGAAATGAAATCCCAAAGGATCTGGATCCTAGACATCATACTCTAGTAGAATAAAAGTAGATATGAGTGAAATTTGGCAATTAGCAATTTAACTTTTATTTCAATTATCTGACTTCTATGAGAAACCAATTTTTTTTTTTTAATTTTACCTTAAGTTCTGGAATACATATGCTGAACGTGCAGGTTTGTTACACAGGTATACATGATCCATGGTGGTTTGCTGCAACTATCAACCTGTCATCTAGGTTTTAAGCCCCACATGCATTAGGTATTTGTCCTAATGCTCTCCCTCCCCTTTCCCTACATCCCCTGACAGGCCCCGCTGTGTGATGTTCCCCTCCCTGTGTCCATGTGTTCTCACTGTTCAACTCCCATTTATGAGTGAGAACATGCGGTGTTTGGTTTTCTGTTCCTGTGTTAGTTTGCTGAAGATGATAGTTTCCAGCTTCATCCATGTCCCCGCAAGGGACATGAACTCATTCTTTTATATGGCTGCATAGTATTCCATGGTATATATGTGCCACATTTTCTTTATCCAGTCTGTCATTGATGGGCATTTGAGTTAGTTCCAAGTCTTTGCTATTGTAAACAATGCTGCAATAAACATACACATGCATGTGTCTTTACAGCATATATAAAGACTATATACCATAAAATGTATGTGATGTATAATCCTTGGGGTATACACCCAGTAATGGGATTGCTGGGTCATTTTTATCAACATTATATTTAACACTGTTCTAGAGATACAACAAAAACAAATGGATAAGAGTTATAAAAACTAGAAAAAGGAAAGATACAATTATCACCTGGGGATATAATTTTATCTGGTAAACTGAAAATAATCTGTGAAAATTCCTTGACAAACATAGAATTCACTCACTAAGGTGACTGAGTTAAAGATAATATACAGAAATTAGTAACAGTAATAATATGTAAAATTGCAACAACAACAGACCAAATATCTAGAAATCAACTTAAGAACTGTGCAAGAACTAAATGAAGAAAACTTTAAAACTCTGAAGAGATACAACAGAAGTTCTGAGCAAATGGAAAGGCAAAATACATTCTCAAATAATAAGACTCCACATACAGATGTCAATCCTCCCTACCTTAATCTAAAGCTCAAAGCAAACCCAACACATAGGGTTTTCTGGGTATGAATGTGGGGTGGGGGTAGGGGGTGGCTGAACAAGCTGATTTTTTCTTTTTTCTTTTTTTTTTTTTTGAGATGGAGTCTCACTCTGTCACCCAGGCTGGAGTACAGTGGCGCGATCTTGGCTCACTGCAAGCTCCGCCTCCCAGGTTCACGCCATTCTCCTGCCTCAGCCTCCCGAGTAGCTGGGACTACAGGCACCTGCCACCTCGTCTGGCTAATTTTTGTGTGTCTTTAGTAGAGAAGGGGTTTCACCGTGTTAGCCAGGATGGGCTCAATCTCCTGACCTCATGATCCATCCGCCCTGGCCTCCCAAAGTGCTGGGATTACAGGCGTGAGCCACCGTGCCCGACCCTGAACAAGCTGATTTTAAAGTTCCTAAGGAAAAATGAACAAAGACAAAGACCTAGGAAAACTGGGGAAAAAGCTGAGTAAAGAGGAAAGACTGGACCCTGCCAGATAATAAAATGTGTATATAAATAGTTACTCTATATTATATGATTATACTATTGCATATTACATAATAAAAATATGCATTATGTAATTATATAACAGGTTACAACCGTGTGTATATATATAAATAAATAGAATAGTGTTCTGTATATAAAGATACATATTAATGGAACAAAATAAAAGGCAAAAGAAAAAATAGATCCCTCTAAAATCAAGAATTTATTGTATAATAAAGATGATACTTTAATGAGGAAAAGATGAATTATTCTATAAATGTTGGGATAATTTGTTAGCCATTTGGAAAAAAAAGAAACTACATTGATATGTTATACCTGATGCCAGAATAAATTTCAGAAGTATTAAAGATTTTAATTTAACATGAATAACAAAACTCTAGAAGACACCATGGAGAATATTTTTTATAGTTTCAGAGTTAATAAGATCCTTCTGAGTGTAACACAAAACTCAGGAGCCATAAAAAGAAAAAGATTGATAAATTTGACCACAAAGAAATAAAATTATGCATGTAAAAAACATCACAAAGAAAGTTAAGAGATTACTAACTAGGAAAACAATATTTGCAATTCATATCATAAATAATGGGCAAATTTCTGTAATTTTCTGAAAAGTTTCTAGAAATCAGAATGTTAGCAAAATGGGCAATGATAAGATGAGAAAGGAAAATACAAATGCCTCTTAAACATGTGAGAAGATGCTCAACTTCACTCATAAAGAGAGAAATGCAACTTATCCTACTGACACATAATTTCTCATCACTCAGCCTGGCAAAGATAAAAACGTATGATGACACAGTGTGCAGGTGAGGGGCTGAGGAATTGAATGATGCACAAGATGGACCATGCTCCCAGAATCCTGATACCAGAAATACATGGACATGTCCATTCTGATGTTCCCTTGACAGCACTGAGTATGAACTGGAAATGTGCTGGAGCCAGATAGTAACAGCTTATAAGAGGCAAATGCCCATCTCTTAACTCTGCTGTATTCAGTGATGTCATGTTCGTACTTTGAAATCACCATGGTGAGAAGTATTTACACCACAGAAATTGGCAAAGTTACAAAACAACCCCCCACCCCCACCAGAGGTGGTTATTAAACATTTATGAGCATACCACTACTTACAATTTCTGAAGTCGCTGCCAGTTTAATACCTTAAAAGTGATATATTGCTTTAATTTTCAATGGAAAAATTATAGATGAGGCTAAGCATTTTTTAGTTTATCTGGAATTTTACTTGTAATTTTTCAATTGGGAATTAGCCTTTTTTTTTACTGATTTATAAGACTTCTTATATCTTAATATCTTTAAGAATAAATTCTTTGTCATATTTGTGAATATTGTCTCCATTCAATCTTCCTGTTAATGTTGCCTATAATGCCTTTTTGTGAAATAGACTGTTAAATTATCTAAAGACAAATCTAAAATTCATTTCTTTTATTTTTATTATTTTTATTTTTATTTATTATTATTATACTTCAGGTATATCTCCCAATGCTATCGCTCCCCCCTCCCCCCACCCCACAACAGTCCCCAGAGTGTGATGTTCCCCTTCCTGTGTCCATGTGTTCTCATTGTTCACTTCCCACCTATGAGTGAGAATATGCGGTGTTTGGTTTTTTGTTCTTGCGATAGTTTACTGAGAATGATGATTTCCAATTTCATCCATGTCCCTACAAAGGACATGAACTCATCCTTTTTTATGGCTGCATAGTATTCCACGGTGTATATGTGCCACATTTTCTTAATCCAGTCTATCATTGTTGGACATTTGGGTTGGTTCCAAGTCTTTGCTATTGTGAATAATGCGGCAATAAACATACGTGTGCGTGTGTCTTTATAGCAGCATGATTTATAGTCCTTTGGGTATATATCCAGTAATGAGATGGCTGGGTCAAATGGTATTTCTAGTTCTAGATCCCTGAGGAATCGCCACACTGACTTCCACAATGGTTGAATTAGTTTACAGTCCCACCAACAGTGTAAAAGTGTTCCTACTTCTCTACATCCTCTCCAGCACCTGTTGTTTCCTGACTTTTTAATGATTGCCATTCTAACTGGTGTGAGATGGTATCTCATTGTGGTTTTGATTTGCATTTATCTGATGGCCAGTGATGGTGAGCATTTTCTCATGTGTTTTTTGGCTGCATAAATGTCTTCTTTTGAGAAGTGTCTGTTCATGTCCTTTGCCCACTTTTTGATGGGGTTGTTTGTTTTTTTCTTGTAAATTTGTTTGAGTTCATTGTAGATTCTGGATATTAGCCCTTTGTCAGATGAGTAGGTTGCGAAAATTTTCTCCCATTTTGTAGGTTGCCTGTTCACTCTGATGGTAGTTTCTTTTGCTGTGCTAAAATTCATTTCTTTTGTGATTTCTTCCATTGCCTGTGTGCTTTGCCATCCTCTAGCTCAGTCACGTCTCCTTCCACAGGATAGACAACTCACAGCCTCCGTGGCTCAGATACACATCCTTCTGATTTCTCACATTTTACCTTTTTAATCCATCTGAATTTATTTGATGTATGTTGGGTTCCTTAACGGTCTAACTTTTCCTACACTATTTATTGATAAACCTATCTTTTCTCTATTGGTGCATGATGCTTTTTTTTCTAACTGAAATTTTATTGAGATAACTGTAAATTCACATGCAGTTGTGAGGCTCTTTGATCAAATAATATTATTATAATAATGATGATAGCTAATATCACATTTAAAGATCAGAAAGACATAGGAGTGTTTTAAGCAAGCCAATGACAAAGTCAGATACACACTGGACACTTTGATCATGGATTGGAAGAAGATGAACTGGAGACAGGTTGACAGTGTCTGGCACATTGTAGGTGTTCAGAATATGTTGAAATTGCACATGCAAGTAGGGAAAAGAGGCAAACATCGTTGGAGCTTCACACATCCTCGCATCTGTTATTGGGTATTTAACAGGGAGCTGTGATGGGTACTGAGAGACAACATGATACTCTATTATCAAGTTACATTTTAGTTCAAAACATAAGACTTACAGACATGAAATAATTTGAAGGGTTTTAAAAGCAATGTATGAGAATGTAAAAAAGAAATACCTGAGTAATAGTTACCAAGAGAAATAAAGATGAGCAGTCATCCAGACTGGTTTTGGCTAATTTTATTGCCTTGGTTTAGGTCCCTTGTCTTAATCTCACAGAGTTTTTATTAATAGTGATGAGACATAGAATGCCATCGATTATACCTGACATTTGTCATCAAAGTTTCCTTTTTAGTTGTTGAACTTGATAACTTTGTCTTATACATCTGCTGACTCTTTCTACAAGTCTTATCCAAGTGGTTAATTACAAAACCCGGAAGTGAGTGAATGATGCTCTGCAGGGGGTAACGGGATAGCCATCTTACTATACAAGTCACACCAGTGTTATTTCACCTTTAATGGAAAGGGAGATGCATATGCAAACTTTTAGCTGAATGTTGATACAATTCCATTGTGTCTTTACTTTGTAATATGAAATGCAGAGCCATTTTTTAGGAGCCAATGCCTTACCCATTAGGCGGCTGGAGCTTCTTGCAGATTGGTGTTTTAAAAGCTTTGCTTGTCATGAAATTGAGTAAGCTTTGGTTAAAATTCTTTCATTCAACTGTGAATATCTGCATGGGTTTAGGGTCAGAGAAAAAGCAGTTTGTTCTAGAGGCTGTGTGATTTTGTAGCCAGTTAAGCCCCCACCTGTTCCATTCATTCCTGGCTGCTTTCCCAGAAAGCACATGGGATGAAATCAAACTTCTTATGAAATTCCTGCCAAACCACTTTTACTGGTATCATTTCTACTCTGTCTGAAACACTCATTGGTCAATCAGAAAAGGGAACAAAAGTTATCTGTTACATGTGCTTAGCAAATCTCAATGACGATAAACCAGATCATCACAATGTCCAGGCTAGATTATTTATTGTATAACTTGTTCAGGTATTTTTTTTTTTAATATTATAAGGCAAGTTTGAACTTCCAACTGCATTTCAGGAGATTAGGCATCTATAATACGTGTTTCTATCCAAGCTTATTCTGAAGCTCCAAGATACTTAGCATGGCCTTGGCTCCCCACCTACCCACCTCCTTTTAATAATAAGCTCATGCTAACATCGACATCATGCCCCATGCTTTGGAAAGAAGCCCTCAATATGGTGACAAATGGTCAGGCATTCCCCTCTTCTTAGTTTCCATCCTCCTTATAGTCAAAAGTATTTTAGTCTTGTCCTTCAACTTCCAGCCATTAGAGGGCAAGGCTGCCGCAGCTAACAAATCCTGAGTCTTGTTTTGAGAAGACTGAGTGAAGCAAGTATTTTTCCAATTACACACTATCTAATTCAATTTACATTTATTAGAAAAACTGCCAGCTATTTCATGTTAATATTGACATTTTCATAAGTACTCGCAATTAGAATTCAAGCTGAGATTCCAACAAATCTCTTAGATGTTTTACACTTACTTTTCCTGTCTTCAGACTTTGTAAAATATTTTGAAGAACACGTTTGGAGGTCATTCAGCCTTTGGGGAATTTATACTGTGTATGTAAAACAGTTGGGCAGAGAATAAAATATTACAAATGGCAAAGCAATTGAGGACAACTATAGAGGCATGCCAACTTCTGCAAAAATAAGTGTAGGGTATAAAATTCAAAATTTTAACAAAGTTAAATGGAGCCATTAGTTTTTTGCTTTATATAAAATTTCATCCCATAGCTTCTTTCAATAGCAAGCCCTCTGACTGCATTCAGGGAACATTTCCTGACTGCATTTAAAATGTAGTTCTACTCACCCACATCTTTTAATTTAGCATTTACATGTCTTTGTATGAATTGGCCTGCATTTAAAGAATGTCACATGTCTCTTTGAAAAGATGGCAATGGACTCCAAGTGCCTTGTCAACCTAAATAAAAAGATGTCCATATGCAAAATATTTTATTCATCAGAGTGCTCATTCTGTTTTACTGTCTAAAGCATGGCTTCCTAAAGTGAGATCTGAAATGTATAGTATAATGCATGCCTTGGTTTCTGGATAATAAATATTATTTACTTCAACTTTAGAAGAAAGTCTGACTTAAGACATATATAGAATATTCATAAATACAACACATAATATTGCACTATACCATCAAACCTCTTTAATGACATTTATTTGCATATGCCAATGAAAAGCCTAACAAATAAAAATATCTAAGGGGAGGGCAAATACAGGTTTTTCCAAATGGGCAGAGGATAAGAAGGTAAGCTTCCACAAGGCATTCAGGGGGTGCTTCTCTCAGTGAAAACAGCTCCTGCTAATGCAGTCAGAAACAGATGTGTTGTTAATTCCTCAGTAGTTCTCAACCTCAGCTACACGTTGGCAGCACTTCTGAAGCTTAAAAAAAAAAAAAAAAAAATCCCAAAGCCCAGGCTGCACCCTAGACCTATTAAACCAGAACTTTCGGGTGTGGGACCCAGGCATCAGTAGTTTTTAAAGCCTCCACAAGTGGCCAAGGCTGAGAACCACCGCCTTAGTAAATGTTAGCCACCTGCCCCAGTAGGGGCGCAGCGCTGAGCGCCAGCGGCGGGACACAGCTGCAGCAGCTCCGCTGACTCACAGCGAGGGGCGGGGCTCATGGCAGATGAGCTCAGCTGACAGGTGGCCGGCGGATGCACCTGGCTGTGCTCTGGCGGCCCTTGCGGTGCGTGCTCCTGATGGGACCTTGCATGGAGACAGCAGGTCAGGCAAACCTGCCTTGGCAGCCATCAGAGCAGCGTTGCTTCCCGTACAACTGGGACATCTGGAGAAACACTTTACTGTACCCAAGCTCCTCACCTCCCTAAGCCCTCTGCTCCTGCCAAATAGGCGGTTCACCAGAGTAAGCGTCTTGCTCTCAGGCTTTTACACACTTTCTGAAGTGTCACTTCACTTGGAACAGTCCCCTCCTGCTGTCCCCAGAGCCTTACTTCTGCTGCATCTGCTTCTACCCCTAAGGACAGCACCCACCTCTCCTCTGTCCGCCTTTCCTTTTCTGGGAAGCCGCTCCCAACAACCCCAACTCTTGCTGGTTTCGTTCCCCTCCGGCAATTTTCAGATTGCTAATTTAACACATCCCAGCCAATGACAAGTCCTATATGGCTAAACTGCGCTATTATTAATATCTCTCTGCTTGTTGGTATCAAGCTTTTCAAGTTTGGGTCTTCTGTTGCTAACTAGGCGGCAAGCAACTGGAAGCACAGCGATGAGTCTTTAACGTCTTTGTAATTGCTCCCTCATTGCTGCCCCTGACCCCACCTGGAGCTGCTCTTCGCACATGGTTGATGTCCCATAAAAACTTGCTCCTTGGTTTATCTTGCACTTGGATTACTGCAGTAGCCTCTGATCTATCTAGCTGGTCTATCCACATCGACTTGAAGCCCTTCTCTACTCTGTATGTTGTAGCCAAAGTGATTCCTCCCACAAAATGTAAAAGATTCAGGATGTGCTGTAAACATGCCTCTTTTGCTTTAAGTCCTCTAGTGCCTCCCCAGGGATCTTTTAACAGGGTCTGGGAGGCTCTATGGGGCCCACGACCTGCCTGCCCACATCACTGGACTCAGCTCTTTCCTTTCTTCCTCAGCTCACCCTGCTTCATCTTCCCTGGTTCTTCCTCCGTGCTGTGTTCTTCTGCCACAGGGCTTTGTATATGCCCTATGCCTGGGTGTTCTTCCTTCTCCTCTTTCCCTTCAGATACAGCTCAACCAACACTTCTCTGACTTCCAGACTTGCCAACTGCCCCATTCAATGCCTGGACAGCGCCATGTCTCTGCATTGTAGGATGCAGCCTACATCCTACATGTAGGATGTGATGCAGCCACTATTTCACACACATCTGTGTGGTTTTGGAATGAATGCCTGTCTCCCTGGCAGTCTGTGAGCTCCATGAGGACTGACAGTGCCCATTTTAGCTCAACGTTTTATTTCCAGTTCCTACCATAGCTCCTACTACACAGAACGTACTAAATCAATGTTTATTGAGTGAATGAACGAATGACGGATGGATGGGTGGATGAGTCACTAGTAGAAGAAAAAAAAAATGTATGATTGGCCACTTACTTTGCAGACGAGGGCCAGGAAAGCCATGGTTTGGTGCCACTGCATAGCAGAATGCACAGTGGCAAGCACTTATAAGTGGCATAGCCAAGTGTCAGAATGCCTGTCATACCCATGTCCCCTCCACAGTCCCCTCTCCCCCCTGCTAAGTAGTCCTTGGTGACACTGTGGTAGGCAAAATAATGGACGTCGAAGGTGTCCATATCCTAATCCCTGGGACCTGTGAATATGTTACCTTGTATGGCAAAAAGGACTTTGCAAATGTGAGTAAGGTTACAGACCTTGAGAGGGGACACTATGCTGGATTATCTGGGTGAGCCCAATCTAATGACATAAGTCCTTAAAAGTGGAGAGCCCTTTCCAGTGGGCTAGAGACATGAGACGGTAGAAGGAGAGGTGTGAAGCATAAGAGGGGCTCAACCCACCGTTGGTGTCTTTGAAGATGGCTGAAGAGAACTGAGAACCCCTGGGCAGTCTGGGCACTGACACAGGTGATGGAAGTGGCTCTAGGTCTCAACAACTTCTAGTTTCCATGCGGCTTAGCTGTGCTGTGGTTTATGTGCTTCCCATGGGGCCTGGCTCTGCCTGGCATTCATTTCCTAGTCTCCACTGGCCTGCAATCCTTTTGTCTTCATTCCCACAGTTCTCCTGCCCCCTGGCTCCTGATACAGAGGCAACCTGGGTGAATCGTAAGCCCCTTGTAACTAAGGTAGCCTCATTCAAGTTCCCCTTATTTGTGGTTTGATCTTAACCACCACTCAGCCTCTCTGGGATCGCCATCCTGGTTCATAAGAGGGGAATGAGGAGTGCTCATACCTACACCAGGAGAGGCTGTGAGGGCGGACACCCTAACATGAGGCAAAGCATGCTAACCCGCTACACACTACACACATGGCTGCCGTTTGGTGGTAGCACAGGTGGCAGGGGGTAGCATTCTATTCTAGCTCCAAAATCCCTTTGTTGGTCCCTTCTCTCCTCCCTTGCCCCCTCCTTCACCCATCTTGTTTTCTGTTTGCCTGAAACTCCCAGGGATACCCTCAGGTCTTGCTAACCCCCAGAAGTGGCCTTTGGTCCTAAAAACACCTGTGACTCCTGCTTTAGATACACCCAGGACAAATGTATTTCACAGCGTATCTCTGAAGCTGGGGCTTCCTGGTCCTCCATGCTCCTGGATGACTTGCATCAGCCTGGCGGAGCATTCGGCTCTGGCGTGCCTTTCTCGTTACTCCTCGGAGTGGGAGAGTGCGCGTGTATATGACTTTCCAACCCAGGGCCTACAGGAGCTTAGGTTTCCAAGTAAATAAACACAGGACAAATGTATGCCAGCGGGCTGGGATCAAAACACATCTCCAGCTGTTGGGAACACAGAGAGAAGTAGTTTCCTTAGAAACAGGTTCCCGGGGGAAGGAATCTAGTGAGGCAATTTGAGACCACAGCAGAAGCAGACCTGAGGGTTCAGGACCCAGTATGTCCTTAGCCCCAGGAAAACAGCAGCCCCTGTGGACTCCCTGAGCAGAGGAGCTCCAGGTCTGTAGGAAAAATGACCCCTTTAGGTCATGTGGAGCCAGTAATGGAGCCAAGGGGGTGGGGACATCAATACTGAAATGTGTTCTGGATAGTTTTAGCTTCCAAAGCACTTCTGTGTAGAATGCTCAATAGACTCTCCCAACAACCCTGTAATGCAGGCAAAGTAGGTAATATGGTCCTATTGTACAGATGAGACAAGGAAGGTTCACAGAGGCTAAATCCCAGGCCAAGTCACCCAGCTAAGGCAGCTGAGAAGGGAATATAAATACACCTTATCTTAGGCCCCTGGCTCGGCCTACAATTGGAAGCTAAATTTGAACTAGTTGAAGACCAAGAGCATAATTTTATTACCTTCATGGATTTGGAAAACATAGATATTTACTGAAAAACTTAAAAAGCAGACAATCCAAAGCCCTTCTTCATAAGAAAAACAATGCCTTAGAAATAGAGGCAATGGCTGAGGTTTCTTTCACTCACAGGACAGTCTCAGCTGGTTGGGACAGAGTGGAAATTTCCACACACTGGTATTTCATATGTATATTTTCAAAGTTAAAGGACATTCGGAGTCCAAAACTTTCAAGTAGATTAAAATGCATAGCTTTCTAAAAACCTTTGCTGACTCTGGCCAATTTTCAGACTTCTCCAGAATCCAACAGGGCCAACATGATTCACTGAATTCTTTATGAATTAAGAAGCTGTAAATTACATATCTTTTCTTTTAAAGATGCATTACTTTCCACACTTTACAGCCAAGCCGAATAAACAGTGTCACAGAGGCAGTGTTCTCTCTGGGAAGATTTTCTCCCTTCTCTTCCTATTCTTCAAATGGAGGATGGCCTAGTGAAGTGGCAATAATGGTTAGGGCAGGAGCCCAATTTGACATTTTTGAGAACTTGACGTGTAACCAGCAGGGTGAAAATGACAGCATAAGAAATCCACTTTTATGGAAGCTCCAAGATTGGAAAAAGGAGTGGCTTCAGCAGGAATAAGATGCTCTCCCTCAACTGGAGATGACAACAGTTGCTCTTCATTAGAAAATACTTTCCATCATTCATTCTTTCATTAAATATGCTCTGTGTGCCAGGTATTTCCCTACCCTGGAAATGAAGGAGGCTGGACATGAGCTGGAGAAGAGTCTCAGGTGCTGGGATGTGTCCAAGTGTGCCTGGGTTCAGAGGACCCCCACCCCCAAAAAGGAGGCAGCCACCTCCACATTGGGGAGTTTCCAGCTCTGGACAAAAAGAAATGAGCCTAAGACAACTGCCTTTTCACAGTATGGCTGCTAGAAGTTGAACTTGCATCTATGCGAGCACTAATTTATTCAAAAATGATTTTCCAGGAAATGCAAAGGAAGAAGAGTTTGGAAAGAAATAGAAAGTTTGAGAAAAGCTAGTTGTTCCCGGAAAATAAGGTATAGCTATAAGATGCTTGAATATTTGAAAACAAATTGCTGTAACAGCGATGTCTTTGTAAAGATTGAGAGACGATGTTACATCAAATGATTCTGCTTCAAAAGCGTGTGACTCGGCCCAGTCCTCTTCTCCCTTTACCCTTCAGGAAGTAAAACATAAGGTCTGAGTGGGCAAACAGCACCGAAGTGGAATCAGGAGGTCTGGATTCTCTTCCTGGCAGGGACTTTACCCCACCCCGAATCTCAGGCCTGTTCCCACACCTGTAAAATGAGAGAGTCCTCATCCTCTTTGGGGTTCCTGCAAATCCTAGGATTCCTTTACCCTTTCCATTTTCTTCCAAACCACCCTGCCTCACAAGATGATATTATTTCATCCTCAGAGCAGGCTCGGAGGCAGGCGCTGGCCGCTCCCAGCTGTATGCTAAGCAGCTCTGTGAGGCTCAGGGCTAGGGGCAGAACTGCCTGATTTTTGGCAATGGGATAAAGCAAGGGGCTTTAGAGCCCTGAGATCTGGAACGACGTGGTAAATCAGCAGACCCATTTCAGGCCAGCAACCAAGACCCTGTGGGCATGCGGTGTGCAGGGAAGGGCCTCCGAGGGGAGGGGTGGCCTGCAAGGAGGGGACAGTGGGCTCCTCACAGCTGCCTGTGCCCCACTGAGACACAAACAACACCCTTTTTTGAGTCAAACAACTGACTACCTAGGCTTTGCCAAAATAAGGACAGACTCTTCTGAAAGGGGGCAATTTTATTTCAAGGGTCTAATGGGACCAAGGAGATGGAATTAACAGTTTCAGCTATTAAAAAAAGGCAATAGACCATCTTCTTCCAAATAAACAAACTATCCTTTGAACAAGAAGACAGCCTTCTAACCAGGTCAGGCTGGAACCAGATCATGAAGGGGACACCCCTCCCCCCCCACCAGGCTCTCCTCTCTTGAATCTGAGCCCCCCGAGTTTCTGCTGTGCTGCTTTGGGGAGCCCAGTGCTTTCCTGCTGGGGCCTTGCCAAGGATCGATCTGATGACCTCATCTGACATAGACCCTTCCCGAACACAGTGCTTACATTTGGAAAGGAGCCCCTACAAATTTCTAAGGCCAGAATTCCAGGCAGGGAAATCTCTCTACAATCTCTCAAGTCACATAATAAAGGCAGTTACCAGCTCTTCAAAAATATAACACTTGCCCCAACTACCAACTTTCAATATTTTATGACCTTTTTAAAAAAACTCCAAACCAGGCTGGGCATGGTGGCTCACACCTGTAATCTCAGCACTTTGGAAGGCTGAGGTGGGTGGATCATTTTAGGTCAGGAGTTCGAGACCAGCCTGGCCAACATGGTGAAACCCCGCCTCTACTAAAAATACAAAAATTAACCAGGCGTGGTGGGAAGCACCTGTAGTCCTAACTACTGGGGAGGCTGAAGCAAGAGAATCGCTTGAACCCCGGAGGTGGAGGTTGCAGTGAGCAGAGATCTTGTCACTGCGCTCCAGCCTGGGCAACAGAGCAAGACTCTGTCTCAAAACAAAAACAAAAACAAGTGGAAACTCCAAACCATAATTTTTTCCCCTCACATTTGCCACCTTTCTCTCTAATGATTGCAGCTTATTATTTGTGAGTGTGTGAAAACTACATTATATGAAATGATTTACAGGATGGCAACAGAAGCTTGACAGAGCGGAAAAAGCTGGAGCATTCCCCTCAACTCTTACATTAATATTTGAAGAGTAGTGTTCATAAGACGTGTTTCCGTATAGTTGGTTTTTTGGCATTTTCTGCTATCCTTTGGTTCTAACTTTCTCAGCATGAGGATTGAATCAGAACTATGAAAGAATTATCTGGATTAAATGGAATGTATGCTGTTTTTAAAAGAACATATAGATATATTAATCAAGATCCAAAACAAATAATAAAGATACTTAGAGAAGACATTATTCTTGTAGTGTTTGTATACTCTGAATACATGTCTCACCAAATAAAAAACATATAGTCATATTCATAACCTACAGTTTTTAAATTTTATTTATTTTTAATTATTATTATTATTATTTTTTGAGATGGAGTGTCGCTCTGGCACCTAGGCTGGAGTGCAGTAGCATGATCTCGGCTCACTGCAACCTCTGCCTCCCGGATTCAAGGGATTCTCCTGCCTCAGCCTCCCAAGTAGCTGGGATCACAGGCATGCACCACCATGCTCGGCTAATTTTTGTATTTTTAATACAGACAGGTTTTCACCATGTTGGCCAGGCTGCTCTCGATCTCCTGGCCTCAAGTGATGCACCTGCCTCAGCCTCCCAAAGTGCTGGGATTACAGGCGTGAGCCACTGCGCCCGGCCTCATAACCTATAAAGAAATAGATTAGGGTTTCGACATCAAAAACTAAAAAAAAAAGGGAAAAGCCACTTTTAAAATACATCATCAAAGGAAGGAAATAAAAATAAAAATAAAATCATCAAAATATTTCACTGAAGCCTTAGGTAGTTGATCAAGTACTGAAGGTAAGTGGACAGCCGTGGGTCTGGTGTAGTCGTCTGGCCCTGGCTGAGACACTAACTTCTCTGTATCTCAGTTTTCTCTACTCTAATCATGGATTTGAAAACATGAACGTGACACTGAGGGGACATCATCCCCAAATGCTCCCAGCCTCTGAACATCCACTTCCATTATGTTTTTAAAATGAGATGAGGAAGCAGCCGTCCTGGCCGTGGCCCCAAGATTCAGTGCTTTTCTCCAGTGGCAAGGCTGCTGCTGATGGCGCATCAGCAGTGGCCTCGGCTCTGGGCGATCTTCCAGCTTTGGGAACAACACCTCTGACTGATCCTCAACACTTCCTTCTTTCCTGCTTGTGCCCGACAACAGCCCAGGATGGGTCCGGGTGAACCCCAAGGGCTCTCTCAGACACAGAGACCAGGATTTCAGCCTCCTGGGCACCAGGCTGTCAGCTCCTCAGTACGTGTTTCTCAACACAGGGATGGGAAATGTACCTTTCGTTCTAGTGCTGAAAGAAAGACGCGCCTAGGTTTTCTTCTAGGGTTTTTATGGTTTTAGGTCTAACGTTTAAGTCTTTAATCCATCTTGAGTTGATTTTTGTATAAGGTGTAAGGAAGGGATCCAGTTTCAGCTTTCTACATATGGCTAGCAAGTTTTCCCAGAACCATTTATTAAATACGGAATCCTTTCCCCATTGCTTGTTTTCCTCAGGTTTGTCAAAGATCAGATAGTTGTAGATATGCAGCATTATTTCTGAGGGCTCTGTTCCGTTCCATTGATCTATATCTCTATTTTGGTCAGGACATAGGCATGGGCAAGGACTTCATAACTAAAACACCAAAAGCAATGGCAACAAAAGCCAAAATTGACAAATGGGATCTAATTAAACTAAAGAGCTTCTGCACAGCAAAAGAAACTACCATCAGAGTGAACAGGCAACCTACAAAATGGGAGAAAATTTTCGCAACCTACTCATCTGACAAAGGGCTAATATCCAGAATCTACAATGAACTCAAACAAATTTACAAGAAAAAAACAACCCCATCAAAAAGTGGGCAAAGGACATGAACAGACACTTCTCAAAAGAAGACATTTATGCAGCCAAAAAACACATGAAAAAATGCTCACCATCACTGGCCATCAGATAAATGCAAATCAAAACCACAATGAGATACCATCTCACACCAGTTGGAATGGCAATCATTAAAAAGTCAGGAAACAACAGGTGCTGGAGAGGATGTGGAGAAATAGGAACACTTTTACACTGTTGGTGGGACTGTAAACCAATTCAACCATTGTGGAAGTCAGTGTGGCGATTCCTCAGGGATCTAGAACTAGAAATACCATTTGACCCAGCCATCTCATTACTGGGTATATACCCAAAGGATTATATATCATGCTGCTATAAAGACACATGCACACGTATGTTTATTGCAGCACTATTCACAATAGCAAAGACTCGGAACCAACCCAAATGTCCAACAATGATAGACTGGATTAAGAAAATGTGGCACATATGCACCATGGAATACTATGCAGCCATAAAAAAGGATGAGTTCATGTCCTTTGTAGGGACATGGATGAAACTGGAAATCATCATTCTCAGTAAACTATCGCAAGAACAAAAAACCAAACACCGCATATTCTCACTCATAGGTGGGAGTTGAACAATGAGAACACATGGACACAGGAAGGGGAACATCACACTCTGGGGACTGTTGTGGGGTGGGGGGAGGGGGGAGAGATAGCATTGGGAGATATACCTAATGCTAGATGACGAGTTGGTGGGTGCAGCGCACCAGCATGGCACATGTATACATATGTAACTAACCTGCACATTGTGCACATGTACCCTAAAACTTACAGTATAATCATAACAATAAAAAAAAAAAAAAGAAAGACGCGCAACTCTGCCCTCTGTTTTTGTTACCAACCTCTGTGTTGCGGAAATAATTACTGGGCTCAAGACTAACATCCCTCATGGAGCTGAGGGCCCCAAAACAAGTCCAGAGAAAGCAAACAATTACTGGTGCAATGACAGGGTTCTATTGCGCTGTGGTGGAAATAACTCAGACTGTGAAGGCAGGAAACCCAGAAACAGTCGGTTGCAGCTGTGCCCTTACCTGAGAGGTGACTGTGGCAAATGCCACAACCTTTGGAATCTCAGGGTACTCATCTGAAAATACCTCTCCCTCCCACAGTGGTCATGGGAACTGAATGGGTTGAGGGATGAGAAGGGGCTCTGCCCCCTCTAACAGACACCCCCCAACACCTTTGTTCTTCTTAAGCACGACAGTGCTAGTCAGGACTCCTTAGGAAAGACTGTTTCCGCTCTGGGTCCCAAAACCTAGCACTAAAGACAACTGAGCAAAGCAAAATCAGAAAATCATTTGAGGAAATGTTCATTAGGATCTGGGTCACCCAGAACCAGTTTCTCTCGCCAAGACCTCCTTCCTGCAGAAGCACCCTCTCTGTGCCACGCTCCATGGAGGCGCCAAGGAGAAGGCCTGGGAAGGGAAGAGTGAGCCTTCCCTGGTGGTGGGGCCACTCCTCAGGCAGTGGGGAGACCACCTTTTGCATGCAACAGGACTTACCAGGTAGCGCTCCTCCTGCCTCATGCTGGGGGTGCGGATCATGTGATTTTGTTCCCCTCTCCAGTCTCCAAAGCGACGGAAAAAATAGTTAGATAAGAACCGGTTGACGGGGTCTCTAATGATGTTGATGTAGACAGGCTGGTCTCCTCCAAACCTAACACAAACATTGAGTTCGTTACAACCCATCACTGCAGGAGGAAAACAGGGCCTACTTAGACAACATCTCCCTTTCCCTCTAGGTTAACTTATTGAGAGATGACCTCCTATGCTAAGGTGCCAATGACACGTAATAAGCAAACAGTGTTTCCTGATAGGCATTTTATTACCATGCAGGAAGTGGGGGAGAATGATACCTGTTCCAGGTACCTGTTGAGGGGCTGCGAGGACATTTCATAGTATAGCCGGTACAAACCACGCCATTGTGCATGTTAAGGAAGAGATGGTGTCTAGTTTTCTTACTAGGCTGTAGGTTTCTTGAGGATAGGGGCCACTCTGTATTGGATTTAGTCTTTCCAATGGCTAGAACAGAGCCCACAGGGACACAATTGGCCCTCAGTGAATGTTTCAGTTGATTGGTAGGTTCTGACTGCCTTGCTGGTGAGATGGCACTTCCTCTACATTGTAATTCAAACAGTTCCAGGTCAGGTGCTCTGCAGTAAGGGAGTGAATAACAGCCAGTCTTCACTGAGCACTCGCTGTTCACCTTGTTCTGAATACCTCATGCAACCAGCTTGCTGAAGCCCCATAACACGTCAAAATAATTATAATTATCCTCATTTACACTTGGAGAAACTGAGGCAGGAATAAGGTTCATAACTTGTAGCTGAACTAGGATATGGGTCCAGGCAATCTGGCTCTAGAATCTATGCTCTTAATTATGGAAAAGTGATTTCCGGAGTTGAGGAAATTTTGTGTGGGATATCAAGAATGAAACAAAATTCAACATAATTATCCTCGAGTGATGGCAAGGGGCTTCAGATAAAAATAAAGCAAATAGCCAGGTGTTCCATTTTAATTCCTTCCATGAAAGGATTAGATGGGTCCACTAAATCTTGGCCCAAGAACAAGGTCTTCCTGAGGCAAAGTGATGAGATTGGCTGGATTTGTCTTAATGATTCCTTCTTTTTCTCTTTGAACTGCTTGAAAGCAGTAGCCTTGAGGAGTCCGGGGAGAGTGCCCCAGTCTCTGGGCAGAGGTCATGCTCTGGTGACCTCCTGAGGGGCCTGCAGGGTTCTCTAGCCCTATGACCTTGTGACCTTCTGAGGAACGTGCCTGGACATTCTGTCAGGGGTCAGAAAGAACTAAGAGAAAACAAACTGACAGGACCCCGCTCCTGCCTCTCTCCAGCTGGCAGACTCCATTCACCTTTCAAAACCCAGCCTGGAGTCACATCACATCCCTCAGCAATTAATGCCTAACCCAGGGTCCATGCCTCCCTCCTCTGTGCCCCGGGCCCTCTCTCCTGCACTGTGTGGAAATGTGTGCCTCTCCCATCAGACTGTGGGCCTCCTGCAGCCAGGAACAACACCCTCTAGCTCAGTGTGTGGCACACAGTAGGTGCTCGACAAATGATGACCAAATGAAGAAATGAACATCTGAGTGTGTGCCTCTCAGTGTTAACGTTTTTTCCCATATCATGGGGCTCTGTTGTCAGAGGAAAGTAATAACAAGCCCCCATCCTTTTCTGTGTATGAATTCATATAATGTTGTTCCTGGTTTATCTGCATTTTTAAAAAGAATCTTCAGAGAGAAGAATCCAAAGGAACAACTCTGAGATAGTGGAATTTCAGGTACCAGGACACATGAATGACACCCTGGAGCCCTTAAATACTACCACATTGGAACACACTGCTCATGGGTGAAATTAGCCTTGCAATGTGAATCTTGTTAGTTCTCAGAAATACACATTCATGTAACTGGATGAACAACTAACTGGAGTCCCAGGAGTTAGCTGTGCCAACCACTGGCTAACTACTGTACACACACCAGGTTTATCCCCCTTTTAAAATTAAATTGGGTTTCATATCGATGATAAACAGCAACTAAAGTAATAAAGCTAGGGACTAGGAAGACAAGACTTGCATACCAAATATGCACCTAATTAGATCCTCAAAATTGCTTCATGCTTTTAAAAACCTCAACTATTCTTCTATGTTCATGTGAAGAATGACTGCTAGTGCTAGTTAGCAGAACTGCCCAATCATGTGAATCCATGCACAGCATCCCATCAGGAGATGGCTCTCAGCCTCACCACTGCCATCTTTGATCAATGGCAAGAGAAGTAAGGACTGGCAAGTCTTGATGAGCATGGATGACTTGCTCTTGTTTGCACGTTGAAACCCAATGCAAGATTTCCAGAATAATTTTCCAAAATGGACATTTTAGATGGCTTAAGAATGTATTGTCAAGTATCAGATAATATAGTAGGCTCTCTCTAGAAGTTTCTAACTATGAGAAAGAGGTGTCTTGTATATATCTTCCCCTTTGCAGAAGGCAATAATGATTGCAGGCTGCCAGCCCTCTGTACACACAGCTTCCGCCAAATTGGGAAAATCTGAGGTGACACGTCCGTTATACAGAAGAGGCCAGAATACCACCATGCTACCACCAGGGACCAGAGCATAGCACATGTCCTAGTGCCTGAGTAGGGAAGCAAATTTCCCTACCCTCATTCCATCTTCTTTCAGCATCAGTTTCTCCTCTAAGTATTTCAAAACTCTGGTCAGAATTTCTGGCTACTGTTTATAAAGTCCCTGGGTCACCTGAATCTTTTGCTCACTCATGATTTCATTCTGGGGGTGAGAATGGTTTGTACCCTACCATCCCATACAGTGATTTTTAAAAGCCTTGAGAGAAGATTCCACAACCTCCCTGTGAAGTCCACTGTATCAGTTGAAAAGTCTTTCTTATACTCAGCCAATATTTAACATTTTCTTTTATGCACACTTCCTTTTGTTTGAACCATTTGACACAAAGGATTTGCGTCTCCTATGCTTCTACAATGCTTAGCCTTTTCAACTTCAATTTTAATTCCTTTAACTTTCTGTTGTTTCTTTCAAGCATTCCTTTGGCTTTTATCTTAAGACTTATTTCCCTTCGTTTTATAATCTAAAGCTCTAATTTGATCTTTATGGAGCTCTAAAAAATTGTGGTGACTACGGCTGATCACAGGTTCTAAGTGGTGCATACACTAGAGAGTAGAAGAGTCAGGCCATATTTTGTTTTTTGTTCAACAACACACCCTTTTGTCCTTCAGTCACCACAATTACTCCTCCATCTTTGAAGCTCTCTTTTAAGTCATCCTAAAATAGCAGGCATTAACAATTTCTTCGACATTTGTTCACAGATCCTATTCACCGACTCTGTAATCACTCCTCTGGGCTTCCTTCGGACTCTGCAAATGTGTCATATTTTTAAAATTTTTACTCATTTTTTTGATGAGAAGATGAAGATCTGCAGCAGGGAATAATTTTCTAGGAAGCATAACTGCATGGTTCTCACTCTGAGAGGCATTTCCGAACACCTCATTCTGAGCATTTTCATCAGCATCGGTCCCACACTGCTACCTCAATCAATTAATCAACCCATCGATAATATTAGTCACCTCTTCAACAGCTACACAAAGCACTAGGGTAAAAATTTTAGGTGTATTTTCATCAAAATTTGAAAGGCATTCTTCCTGAGGTAATAATTATTGCACATATTAAATCAATACTTAAGACCAGAATTATCCTGGAGAATTAAGACTGTTTTGTACTCCAATTATAGTAGAGATTACTGTGATTGGGATCAGTTTTTGAAAGTATATCCTGTTCTTCTAAGAAATTCTAGTAAAATATATATATTTGCCCTTTTCATCATTTTAAAGTGTACAATTCAGTGGTATTAAAACATTCACATTGTTGTGAAGTCATCATCATCACCCGTCTCCAGGACGTTTTCATGATCACAAATGGAAACTCTGTCCATTCAACAAAAAAATCCCTTTTCCTGCTTTCCCCACCCCTGGTAACCACCATTCTGCCAAAAACCTACCTCCTTTTTAGCCTCTGGCCTGGAAGCAGAGGTTATCTTTGTGCCACTACCTACATTAAAGGGCGAAAAGTACCATAGGCCAGAGGCCCAGGGCTTTGACCCTTGTCAGTGAGGGAGGAAGACACTTTGAAGTGAGAGAAAGGCCATCATGGAAAAGAACAGGACCTTTTGGGGGCAGAGTGAGGAGTGGCTGAGGCGGAGAAGGGTACAGCTGGCTGTTTATTTTTGAGATAAGAGTTTCGCTCTTGTTGCCCAGGCTGGAGTGCAATGGCATGATCTCAGCTTACTGCAACATCTGCCTCCCGGGTTCAAGCAATTCTCCTGCCACAGTCTCCCAAGTAGTTGGGATTACAGGCGCCCATCACCATGCCCATCTAATTTTTGCATTTTTAGTAGTGATGGGGTTTCGCCATGTTGGCCACGCTGGTCTCGAACTCCTGACCTCAAGTGATCCGCCTGCCTCAGTCTCCCAAAGTGCTGGGATTACAGGTGTGAGCCACTGCGCCCAGCCAAGCTGGCTGTTAAAGGGCCCTTTGCTGGAGCCCGTCACAGTAACAAGAGTTCCTGAACGTCCAGTGGGGGCCAGCATGGTGGGGAGGTCTGACTTCTGTCCTCACACACCCTGCAGTGGGCATTCCATCTCCTCTGCCCAGGACTAGACCCCCCCCCGCACCACCCATCACAAAACACAAGCAGAAGAGACAGCTGTGCTCTGCTCTCCGGTCTGTCCTAAGGCAGGAGAGATGGAAACATTTGCTGTGAGAAGCTGAGACAAATGGGGAAGGAGGTGGGTAGTTGGGTCAGGGCTCCTGCTCACAGAGGAAGATGAATTGACAAGGCATGAAATAAACAGTAAGGAATAATCAGGAAATGAGAGAAAGTCCAGATTATACTCATCCCTGATGGGCCAACACAGCTGGTGGCCCATGCAGTGGCAGAGATCCACTCCCCATAGAGGGAAAAGCAGAAACATGAGGAAGAAAGTGCCAATTTAGGAAGATGAGCCCAGCCAGGGTTCACATAGGGAAAACTCAGAGAAAACTCGCACTTGTAAATGGAACTGCTGCACTGTGTTTAAGGTGCCAGAGACGGTGTTAACTGCTAATGCCGATTTTCACTTTGGTGTTTTCTTCAGAGTTTGCAGAGTCTGTCAAATGACAAGGGATTCGAAGGACACAGAATTGAAAGGGATCACTTGGCTAAGAAGAATAAAAAAGTCAACATTTACAAATAAGATGTGAAAACCAAATTGACTTGTGGACTTAGCGAAGTCTGATTTGTTTGGTTAAATAATGCCATCAGAGGGCAGAGTTTGTTCGCAAAAGTTGATACAAGAAACACTGTTCACATCAGTAATTGAGACTTCACTTGTAGGGAAGAGAAAAGGTGTCCAAAATGCATCCCCTTGCACATCACACCCCACTGCTTTTCTGGTGATTGACTAATTTTCACATTGTTTGTTTGTTTTTGCAAGTTACTATTGGCACTGGAACCATCATCTGAGATATGTGAGAAAACAGAAATGGAAGCAAAGGAAGGTGAGGCGGTCATAGGAGAGAAAGGAAGAATGATGTGAAAAAAGGATAAGGGAAGTGGTGGTTTGAAATTCTTTAGCATATTGGTGTCTCTTATAATGCATTTGGACTCTTTTGACAGCATCGGGTTCTGAGGCAAAGCTTCTTAAGGGTTTCCCTGCAAAAGCACATTTGGAAGGGTGAGGGGCATTATAGATTGCAAAAATATTTATACCCCCCAAAAAATAAAAGCCTAGAAAATAAATAAAATTGGGGGCAGGGGACAGACAAATTTGAATTGTAGTCTGTCGCAAGGCTTTCTAGTGTGGGGATCTAAGATAGATTTGGAGGGATGCTGTTGATGTTGGAAAGTTGATCTTTTTCAGAAACTGCTTCTTAAAGTTAACTCTGGAAACTGAAAAAAGATACCTGAAAGCATAGTATACAAATATTAAAAATCCTACTTAAACATCCTAACAAAGAGAAGCACCTTTTAAGCCAAGGTAGTTTTAACTCAATTCTCCAGATAGTCCAGGTGAAAAACATTTGCCTGGCTTGAATTTCTAGGGAGTTCCACAACTATGTGCAACAGCAACCCAGTGTGCAACTCAGGAATCCCCACTGAAGCCTGAGATCTCTGCTGAGCTCGCTGTGCATAAGTGCCTGGGCAGGAAACCTTCCCTGAGGCAAAACACCTGATTGGTCTGAACCAATTACGTCCCATCTTTGGATTAATAAAACTAGATATGGTTCCTTCTAACTCTAAAAAAGGAAAAAGAAGAAACAGGACAAGAAGCCTAGATGGTGAAAAAAACGAAGTAGGTCAGCTATAGAAACACCAAGTGTTCACAGGCTCGCATTTTACATGACTCAAGACTGTCTAAATTTCAAGGTAAAAATGCCATCTTTAATGGAATAAAAAAAGAAAGGGCAATTAGCTATGATATAATGCCTTACCCTTCAAAAGTTCTGACCGTTTGTGTGCAAAAAAAGTGTGGGGAGGGAGGCCTGACTTTCATCCTTACAGTCTGCTTGCCGGCAAGTACCGTGCGGCATGTTAACGATGTGCGGAGGATTGGAAATATCAACAATAATATTAGGTTGCAGTGTCAGTTCTTCTCATGGGAACCTCATTATCCTGAAACAAGCAATAGGTCTGTCAGCAGCTATAAGGGTAGGTTTCTTAAGATCAGCTTCATTATCTTTATACCTTATCATTCAAAATACATCTAAAAGTTATTTTTTAAAGTATGTTAATGTCCTTAGCTTTGCATGGTGGCTCACGCCTGTAATCCCAGCACTTGGGAGGCTGAGGTGGGCAAATCACTGGAGGTCATGAGTTTGAGGCCAGCCTGGCCAACATGGTGAAACCCTGTCTCCACTAAAAATAGAAAAATTAGCCAGGTGTGGTGGTGCATGCCTATAATTCCAGCTACTCGGGAGGCTGAGGCAGGAGAATCGCTTGAACTGAGGTTACAGTGAGCTGAGATTGCACCGCTGCACTCCAGCCTGGGCGACAGAGTAAGACTCCATCTCAAAAAAAAGTAATATCAAAGGCCTCTTAAGTTCCAGCTTAGTTGTTTTCCTCTTGTCAATTGCATATTGACAGAGAAATTTTCCTTAAATAAAGCTATTCCCTTAAACAACGAAAAGCTGATTTTTAATGTCCCATGTTCTATGAGTGGAACAATCGTAATCTTGTCATATATTAAAGTTCAACTGATCATGCTCTTCATTTTTATGGAAGTCTGGTAGCTAAGAGCCCAGGCCCTGGTATGTGGGTGTGAAGAGAGGAGGAGGTTGCTCCTGGGGAGTCAGTTTTGGCTTTTTATTGAAAGCAGCAAAGCTGGTCAGGCAGTCTCTTGTTATTTCTGCTTAAAACTCTTGACTGCTGTTCCAGTCCAGTCATGTCCATCCTGGGTTGCACTGCATCCCTTTCAGTTCCTCTTGGCCCTGCTCTTCTGCTGGTCACTGTGCTGGGAATGCCCTCCCCCTTCACTTGTCTAAAGCTGACCCATTCCTCACCTCCCCGCAGAAACACCTTCCCAGAGTCCTCGTCCCACAGGGAAGTTCCTGCCTCCCACCTCCACTAGGGGAAGCCCTGTGACCACCCTCTCCTTACATCCGTCACACTTTAATGGAAGAAGAACTTAAGAGTCTCCCGAAGGCAAGAAAAACATTTAACGTTGACTGCAGAAGCCCCAGTTCTCGTGTAGTGTATAGAAGAGAGAAGGTAATCCATAGACATGTGTTTAATTGAGTAAAATGGAACTGAGGGAGGAGAAGCAGAGCCCAGCCCTGTCCTCAAGGTGTTTCCATAGAAACCAAGTCAGGAGCTGGGCAGTGGGCTCAGCCAGAGACGTCTACAGAATTGCCTTTTTAAGTGCCACTCTGAATGTATATAGCATCTGATACGTTTTGTGTCCCCACCCAAATCTCATCTTGAATTGTACATCTGTAATTCCCACATGTTGTGGGAGGGACCTGATGGAAGATAATTTGAATCATGGGGTGGTTTCCCCCATACTGTTTTCGTGGTAGCGAATAAGTCTCACAGGATATGATGGTTTTATCAGGGGTTTCCGCTTTTGCATCTTCCTCATTTTCTCTTGCCGCCACCATGTAAGAAGTGCCTTTCGACTCCTGCCATGATTCTGAGGCCTCCCCAGCCACGTGGAACAGTAAGTCCAATTAAACCTATTTTTCTTCCCAGTCTTGGATATCAGCAGCATGAAAACGGACCAATACAGCATCCTTCTCTCAGAAGGCTTTTCCTTCACAGGTTCAGAGCATCCCTATATGGTAGGGATGACTGAGAAGTGTCCTTGTTTTACAGATGAAAAAATAGAAAACAGAGACCCCCAAGAGGTTGAACGGCTTGCCGAGAATCATGACCAGTTGGGAGGCCAGTTCTGACACCAGAGGTCCTGACGGCCAGGCCAGCACTGTTTTCTGTAGACATGGTATCTTCTAAAAGGCATTTATCATTTTTTTTTCCTTTCAGAATTAAATAGAGACTAAACTCCTGTACATGTGTTTGATGGTAGAGGCCATAACAGAACATGGCCACCATACTGTGATCTGCCGACCCAATTAAGATACTGGCCATGGCTTCCAATTTGTGTTTTACACTGTTCAGAGATAAATATTTAAAATTTGTTGCATTGCAATCTGTTTGGTTGTAAAGATTTGACCTATGAAGCAAGAAGTGTTCATGAATGAGGTTTAAGGATGTCACGGGTGACTCAGAAGGCAACGCGCTAGAACAGCAAGGATCAGGGAAGCAGCGCTTTTCTCTTTGCAAGTCATAAAACACAACACCTGAAAGAGCTAATAAGCCTTGTTATCGAATCATGTCTAATAATATGCTTGTGGCCTTCTGGAATTAAGAGGCAGGACACACACCCCGGATAATCCAGTAACAAGCCATTTTATAAATGTGGTTGAAAACACAGTCCTAGCTGCCCAGCACCTGGCCCTGGGTCACTGTGGAAAATTTGCAGGAGTCCTGTTACCATCCCAGGAACTCTGGTTTTCAGGAAGGCCCAGGAAACTTCAGGGAACACTTGCTTTTAAAGATAAGGCAGTAACTCCTTTTCTCTGCTTAATAACTTGCTTTACTAAATCTCATTCTTTGCACTTAACTTGCACAGGACCTGCTGCACAGCAGCGAAGTCCTTGGATGGCTGAAATCTTCTTCCAGCCAGGTGGGTTGTCAGGCACCCTGGACCAGGGCAAGAGCTCCTCCAGAGCCAGCTCCCTGGGTGCCTGGCCTGCAGGAGCCACTGGGTCAGCACCAACTAGCAGATGTTGCCTGCTGCCCTGGGTCCTTTGGTGCTCTCGTGTGGACCTGCAAGGAACTGTCAACCCCATGTTAAGATGACAGAAGTGCCCGTCAGATGGCTGACAAGGGAGGCCTGGAGGTTCACAGGCTGGTCTCCAGCAGATCTGCCTCTGGATCCAGTAATCTGTCAGCCATTAGACAGCAGCTGTGAATGCAGACTTGAGCCAGCACAAGGAGAGCAAAACACTAAGGGCCATCAGCAAAGGACTGAGGCACAGTGACAATCAACCTATGCTAATGAAAGACTGGGGAAGAGGACACTCAGAACCTGAAGCTAGTAATTTAACAAATAGGGAATCTAAAAACCTGAATTTGAAGATTTGCATTGTTATCAGAAGACCACAGCTGCTGGAAACAAAAACCAGAATTTTAAATACCTCCCCAGCATCAAACACGCGAGGCTTAGAAAATCAAATGGTTTACAGTCATGCATTGCTTAATGTCAGGGGTACATTCTGAGAAATGCATCATTAGGCGATTTCGTGGTTGTGCAAGCATCATAGAGTACACACACAAACCTCGATGGCGCGGCCTACTGCGTATCTATGCTGTAGAGTACAGCCTATTGCTTCTGGGCTACAAACCTGGACAGCATGTGACTATACTGAATACTGGAGGCAACTGTGACACAATAATAATCATTTGTGTATCTAAACATAGAAAAGATATGGTAAAAATACCATATTATAATCTTATGGATTAATATATATATGAGGTCTGTCATTGACCAAAATGTCATGATGTGGCACATGACTGTATTAAAAAGACAGACAGAGGCTGGTACTTTGGATCCTAGAAAATACTCATTACTCTAGCACTAAATTATTTCTAGAGTTCTGTGCAGGTTCAAATTGTACAAAAATGTGCAATAAAATATTTAAGCTAAAATACCCATCTCCTGCCTTCTTATTTGTTTCAATACAAAATCTGATTCCTTTTTAAAAAAGAGCTATTAGGTCAAATGGCTTCTCATTAAAAAATAATTCCAAGTTTTCATAAGATTTAAGACAGTAGTCTAGGAAGAAATGAAGTTTCTGTTCAAATATTTCAAATTTTGATCCCTCTGTAGCAAAAATAAATGGATTAAAAATGTCTTTTCAAGGGCAATTGCACTACCTTGTAAATAAAGGTAGATTTCTAAAGTAATTATTCATTAGAAGAAAATGAAAGAACCATTAAACTGGAAAATGTCTTACCTTGAGAAGTTGAGGAAATGAACATGTCGAGTGAATAAATAGGGTTGTTCGGCAGTACTTATATTTTTAATCAGTTCCATCTATTAAAAAAAGTACAAAATTAGCATATATAGGATCTAATTTACCAAGCCATATTAAGTTAAAGGTTATCTATCTGACTGTTTTTATTCCCACTTATTACCACTGGACCAGCAGTATAAGCGCAACATTTATCAAGTTTTACATAAGGCTCCTTTGTGAATAAAACAGTGCTATCCAAATTGATAGTCCCGTGTCTCATTTAGTTGATTGTTACCATGAAAGCAACGTGACAGATTAAGTAATTGCGACTGGAGAAATCAGTGTGTTGCTGTACTAAAATGTAAATAAAAGAATGCCTTCTAGCCCTTCCTTTAAAGTCAAATCAAGGAAGGAGGTTAGTCATTATCTTATTCGTAATGATATTATTGGGATATACAAAAATATTGAAACAGGTGCTGCAGAATTTAAAAATGGAATAAAATGAGGTACTACTTCATTCTTGTGCTCCTTGACTATGAAATTTATAAGGAAAATATTCTATAGGAAACACATAAACCCCCAAATGTCTTGGTTTTTTGGTGGGTGGTCATCTGAATTATTTATTTGCAGTTATCAGCAAGGCAAAAAGTAGTTTATATTCGTATAAACTAACTTTTATGGCCTTCTGGAACATGTCATGATACAGAAAATGTTTAGTAAAATCTGTTAGAAATTCCAAGCATTCTTATGACTCCCTAACTTTCTGAACTTCTCTTTCCCTAGTTTTTCTGGTTGGCCCCATCAAAACGAACACACTGTGGAATTTTTAAAACGCACATTGCAGCTTGCTACTTTGGATGAATGTCAGAAGTGCAACATTTCATGTTTTATGAAATAGTTCAAGTTGAAAAACTGGAAACAAAATCAGTCATTCACATGTTAACCGCAGTAGCAACAAGAACAATAAAATAAGAGTCTGGAACTCCAGGTTTGTCTCAAACATGACAGAAAACCAGAGTCTGCCTTGTTCCTTCATGTCTAACACAGGGGCTGACACATATATAAGTGCTCAATAAATATTTGTTTAATGAATTAACTCCAACTAGTACACGCTTTATAGATTATTACATTAGGATCTCAGTGTGTAAACCTTGTAATTAGATATTCAAGCTCACAACAATTGAAGGAATGAAACTGAATTTTAAAGGTAAATGACTAGCAGTTCATAAACCCTGTGTTTCTGTTAGTCAGTGGCAGGTATGAGTGAATAATGGTCTGTCTGTCCTTAAGCCTCAGTATAAAAGGAAATTGAATCCTGCCTCTTTATCTACTGTTTATCCTCGACACACCACCTGCAAGTGCTTGTTTTTGGTAGTAAACTTCCTGCGTGGTCACGTTGTTAATTTTGATTTTTGATGCATTTACTAATGGAATTACTGGTTTGGAGACATAACCATACGTAATTTATCTCTGAGGGTGCCTGCTTGGAAAAATAACTCTTGACTGTGTGTATGTTTAATGTAAAGACCATTAACGCTTTTATCTCTAGGTTATTTTATTCAGATATTTCTCTGCACACAGAAGAGTCATACAAGAAAGCCCCCTAGTACTGTACAAGAAAACTGGAAGAACAGGCCAGAAGGAAAAACGTTTCTTTCACATATTCCACATTAAATTATATTCTCTAAACACATGTCAATGTGTTAAATTTAATGGAAGAATAGTAGTAGTTAGAGTTTGAGAACAGTGTCATAATAGTCATAAAGCTGTCTATTTCAGGAGAAAAAAATGGATTAGCAGTGACAATGTATAACTCTTTCTAGACGTATTTTTAAACATAGAATCAAGGTACTAATGCTCGTGTTTATTGTATTAGCACAGTGAAGGCAGAGGGTACATTTTAGCTCTCAGCCGGTTTGATCTTCACAAATTCTAAGACTTTCCTTGTTTCTGGTGACAAGCAGTCATCTTCTGAACTGGTTGCTGACATCGCTTGAGGTCTCTCGCCTGGTCCTCCCCCCATGGCCAGCAGCCTGCCTCTTCCTCCACCTAAATCTTATTTGCAGGAGAGGCATCGGGGGTGACAATGGCACCACCTAAAATCACCAACGAGCCACCTCTCCTCTCCCTGGCTCATGCGGGACCACTCCTGGTCTTTATTCCGATTCCATGCCATAAATTCACTCATCATTCATTGAGTACTTATTAGTCACTGGAGATAAAAACAGGAATAAGATGGGTGGGAAGACACAAGAAGAAGACAGTGGAATATGTCCTAACGGTGCCCTCAAACTCCACCATGGCCACAAACACAAACACTTAATCCTCACCCATCTTTACTCTTTATCCAGCCTCATCCATCTCTGGACAGTCTGGTTCAGGTTACTGGTGCTCGGCATATTCCCACCTTTGATCCAGCTCTTTTCTGGACTCCCATATTCAATGGTGTGTTGAGCCATGTGAATTCCACCTGTGCTATTTCCCTCAACTGGCTCTCAGGACCACACATGCTGTGGCCAGCCAAATGAGAGCCCTCCATGTTCCTTCCTCACACTAAAGTCTGACCAAGTCCAAGCTCAAGTTTAAGTTCCCTTTTCTAGAATGTTCTTCTGCTACTCTGTGTGTGTCTAAATACTAACCACTCTTTACCTCTGGCTAAAATATCTACCCCTCCAAGTAGCCTTCCTGGATAGCCCTTTTCATTCAACATCCTTTGATCTCCCCTCTGTGTCAGGCAATGTTGCTCAGGGTTATGGCTATAGAGATGATGGATTTGGTTCTTGCTGTTAGGAAGCTGTCAGAGTCTTGTGGGTGAGGTGGACTAAGAGGCAGGTACAATCATGTGATAACCACCATGAGGTAGATGGTAGATAAGTGAAGCACCTCTCTCTACTTTCAGATGGGGAGGTAATGCTTCCCCAAGGAGGTTTTCCTGAGTAGTCTGGAAGGGCCTAGAGGAGTTAGCCAGGAAAGAAAGGGATTCATGGCATTGCAAATAATGAAGAGCAGATACAAAAGGCAAAACATAAAATGATACGGCACCAAGGAACTGCAGGAGTTCAGTGTGCCAGAGGTGTTCAGTGATCCGAGATGGGATCAGCAAAGTAGCAGGTGAGACTAGAGAATCAGGTAAGAGTCAGGCAATGGAGGGCCCTGCAGATCACAGCAGGAATTCTGACATTTATTCTGTGGGTCATCAACAGCCAGAAAAAATTCTTTTTTCCAGATCTGAGGACAGGGTGGAGAACGTGAAGAAGGGTAAGGATTAGATACAGAAGCACAGCCAGGAAGACTGGGCAATAATCCCAACAGCAAATGACAACGGCATGAACTGAGGTCGTGGTTTTCAGTGTGGTCCCCAGACCTGCAGCATCAGCATCACCTGAGACTTGTTAGAAATGCAAATTCTCAGGCTCTGCCCCAGGCCTTCTGAATTAGAAGCAACTCTGGGGGAAGGGGTGCCAGCAGTCTGTGTTTTGCCAAGCCTTCCAAGGGATGCTAAGGCCCAAAAGTGTGAGAACCACTGAACTAAGTCAATGTAAGTAAGACAGAAGGGGAGGTTCCGGGAGGGTTAAGGAGATGACCACCTGCCAGCAGAAGGGAGGCAGGGCGAGTGGCCAAGAGAGCTTCCTTTCCAGATTCCTGGCTAGGACAACCGAATACGTGATGGTATCCATTCATGGAGATGGGCAATGCTGGGGGAGGAACAAATTTCACTGCAGATAAGGGGGGAAATGGGCTTGGTTTTGAACATGACCTTCCACAGCAGTGTATCTGAAAATTTTTCAGGACATGAACTTTCTACATTACATTGTAGTTGAGTTTGTGCACGAGTCTGAGCTGGAATGTAAATTCTGTGAGGGTTGGGGGCAGGCTTTATCCCCTAGAAAGCCTACTCAAGGTACTTGGCATTCACAATTGCTTCAAAGAGAATAAAATACCTAGGAATCCAACTTACAAGGGATGTGAAGGACCTCTTCAAGGAGAACTACAAACCACTGCTCAAGGAAATAAAAGAGGATACAAACAAATGGAAGAACATTCCATGCTCATGGGTAGGAAGAATCAATATTGTGAAAATGGCCATACTGCCCAAGGTAATTTACAGATTCAATGCCATCCCCATTAAGCTACCAATGACTTTCTTCACAGAATTGGAAAAAACTACTTTAAAGTTCATATGGAACCAAAAAAGAGCCCGCATCGCCAAGTCAATCCTAAGCCAAAAGAACAAAGCTGGAGGCATCACGCTACCTGACTTCAAACTATACTACAAGGCTACAGTAACCAAAACAGCATGGTACTGGTACCAAAACAGAGATATAGATCAATGGAACAGAATAGAGCCATCAGAAATAACGCCACATATCTACAACTATCTGATCTTTGACAAATCTGAGAAAAACAAGAAATGAGGAAAGGATTCCCTATTTAATAAATGGTGCTGGAAAAACTGGCTAGCCATATGGAGAAAGCTGAAACTGGATCCCTTCCTTACACCTTATACAAAAATCAATTCAAGATGGATTAAAGACTTAAATGTTAGACCTAAAACCATAAAAACCCTAGAAGAAAACCTAGGCATTACCATTCAGGACATAGGCATGGACAAGGACTTCATGTCTAAAACACCAAAAGCAATGGCAACAAAAGCCAAAGTTGACAAATGGGATCTAATTAAACTAAAGAGCTTCTGCACAGCAAAAGAAACTACCATCAGAGTGAACAGGCAACCTACAAAATGGGAGAAAATTTTTGCAACCTACTCATCTGACAAAGGGCTAATATCCAGAATCTACAATGAACTCCAACAAATTTACAAGAAAAAAACAAACAACCCCATCAAAAAGTGGGCGAAGGACATGAACAGACACTTCTCAAAAGAAGACATTTATGCAGCCAGAAAACACATGAGAAAATGCTCACCATCACTGGCCATCAGAGAAATGCAAATCAAAACCACAATGAGATACCATCTCACACCAGTTAGAATGGCAATCATTAAAAAGTCAGGAAACAACAGGTGCTAGAGAGGATGTGGAGAAATAGGAACACTTTTACACTGTTGGTGGGACTGTAAACTGGTTCAACCATTGTGGAAGTCAGTGTGGCGATTCCTCAGGGATCTAGAATTAGAAATTCCATTTGACCCAGCCATCTCATTACTGGGTATATACCCAAAGGATTATAAATCATGCTGCTATAAAGACACATGCACATGTATGTTTATTGCGGCATTATTCACAATAGCAAAGACTTGGAACCAACCCAAATGTCCAACAATGATAGACTGGATTAAGAAAATGTGGCACATATACACCATGGAATACTATGCAGCCATAAAAAATGAGTTCATGTCCTTTGTAGGGACATGGATGAAATTGGAAATCATCATTCTCAGTAAACTATCGCAAGAACAAAAAACCAAACACCGCATATTCTCACTCATAGGTGGGAATTGAACAATGAGAACACATGGACACAGGAAGGGGAACATCACACTCTGGGGACTGTTGTGGGGTGGGGGGAAGGGGGAGGGATAGCATTGGGAGATATACCTAATGCTAGATGACAAGTTAGTGGGTGCAGCACACCAGCATGGCACATGTATACATATGTAACTAACCTGCACATTGTGCACATGTACCATAAAACCTAAAGTATAATAATAATAATAATAATAATAAAGAAAAAAAAGGTACTTGGACAGAACATACACCCCACAAATATTTATAAAATGAAGCTATCATCTTTAGAAATCCTTTTTGGAGTCAAGAAATGTATAGTTAACTGAAGACAGAATTATCTAGCACTTAGGCTATGAATTTAGCCTTTCTGAGACAGACCCATATGTTCATTATCCTGGTGTCACATGGAGCAAACAGTCTTACCATTATAACATCCAGGACACAACACCATCAAACAGACTCCTATTTTCTGAGTGCACCACGGTGCTCTTTATACATATGGTGTCATTTAATCCTCACAAGGACCTCATGAATAAGTATTATTATTATTATTATTATTATTATTATTACTTTGAGATGAAGTCTCTGCTGCCAAGGCTGGAGTGCAGTGGATAAGAACCCCACAGATAAGTATTATTATTATTATTATTATTATTTTGAGACGAAGTCTCACTCTGCTGCCCAGGCTGGAGTGCAGTGGTGCAGTCTTGGCTCACTGCAACCTCCCCCTCCAAGGTTCAAGCGATTCTCCTGCCCCAGCCTCCCGAGTAGCTGGGATTATAGGCGCCCACCACCACGCCCAGCTAATTTTTGTGTTTTTAGTAGAGACAGGCTTTCACCATATTGGTCAGGCTGGTTTTGAACTCCTGACCTCAGGTGATCCACTGGCCTTGGCCTCCCAAAGTGCTGGGATTACAGACGTGAGCCACCGTGTCCAGCCATGGATAAGTATTATTATCCCTACTGTAGAGGTTAAGAAACTGAGGCACAAAAGACTGCATTGGTTGCTTAAAGCCTCATCCACACAAAGAGGTAAAGCCAGGATTGAAATCCAAGTCTTTCCAATCACTAAACCCTGTTTTTTATTTACTGGCTGCAATCTATTCACCATTCCCACCGAGATTTGATCTATACATAATCTTTCAAAATGGAAGGAACAGATTGGTTAGCACAAAACTCTGGAGAACAAAGAAGGTTTATGGAATATAAATTTTCTTCTTTTCTTGTGATGTGCTGAAAATTTGAAAGAAAGTTCTAACAGATGGAAAAGCATTATGAAATAATACAAAAATAAAAGCTTTAAAATGCCAGAGATAATACTTTTTAAAAGTTCTAGGTGGGAAAACTGAGTATACATCCTAACAAGAACAGAAAATTAATTTTAAATACTAAAAAAGATAACTATGTAATGAAAGATATCTAAAAGAAAAAAATCAGATCACAGCATATCAGTAAGTAGTTCCTAATATTTTGCTTTCAACCTGACTGGCTGGGATGGTACAGCAGAAAACCTTTACCTGCAGTTCTACCAACACAGTCAGACTTTGCTCCTGACTTCTTGCCAAATATTTGTCAGCAGAGGTGGTATCGTTCTACGTGGTTCATAAGTGAATTCTGTGTCACTCATGAACACCCAGACGTCTTATAATTTTGCAAAGCATTTTACAGAAAGGACATGTTTTTAACATATCAAAGCAAAATAAGGAGTAGCTCAGAGGAAGAGCCTTGGCCCTTGAACCTCAGAGCCTGGGAAGATGGCTGGAGGCTCCGGTGACCCTTCCGTCTTCCCGCAGTATGGGGTAGCCCTTGTAAGCAGGAGGCAGGATGGCCTGCGGGAAGCAGTCAGTGCAACACATGCCTGCAATGAAGAAGAAGTCCACCAGGGGGAGCAATGACATGATCAAGGCAAAGAGCCTGGGTCTGAATTAGAGAAAATCAATCTCATGGCTGCAACTGGAAGGAAAGGAAAAAGTTATTTTATTTTTGCAGGACTTGCTGCTTCTTCCTTGTTTTTCTCTTTTTTTTCCACCAAGTTTCTATTAGCGGACTCAGTTTCTGTCTGTAGGGCTCCAAGACTAAACGTCTGCAGGGCTGTGTGAACTAATCCCTGTGGCGTGGAAAGGGACCAGGCTCCTCTCTTTGGTTTGACTCTAAGGTCCAGCTGGAGCACCTCTCATGCCTGTGGACACTGTCCCCACTCCTATAAAGTGGGGAAGTTCTGAGGGTCATTCTAAGTGAGGCTTTTCCAAAACATGTCAAGCCAGAGAAAGGTTCCTGGGATAAATAGAGAGGCTCATGAGGAGACAACACTTCATAAAACTTCAGGGATGCATGGAGTCTTCAGGGGTTTGAGAGAGTCTCAGGTAACAGCGGGATTTTCCTAGTGTAGTAAAGGATTCACTTCAATAAAAGGAAAACTTTCTAATAATCAGAGGCTTTTGTGAAATCATTCCTCGCTAGGGCTGTGCGTGAGGACCTCTTCGGGAGTTTTTCCCCTGCAAAATACAAATAACTTTGGCTCTGCCTTTACAAGTTTAGCTCTGTATTTTGCAGTGGGACCTGAATACACATATTGTGAGAAAGCTCCCCAGAAGATTTTGGTGCCTATCATGATTAAGAACCATTTTTTATTAACCCATGTATGCCTAGTGTTCCATTATTGGAACGCTAAGCATGTGGGAGTTATTTGCATCCTGCTGCTCAAGGTCATTGCCAAGGTCTGATTGCAAAAATTAAAAAAAATTGCTACCTCAGGCATAAATGGAATAGCTTCCCACTGTTTACTGAAGAAAGTTCCAACTCTGAAGCCCAGCATTTAAAGTTTGGGATTTGACCCTCGTTTGCTTTCAAGTCTTATTCTTCCACATTATTCTTAATTTACACTATATTTTAATCAGATTCCTGTACACACTTATTCCTCCTTCTAAAATGGGGCAATAATGCTTTCCTAACAATGTTGCCTTGAGGATTAGAAATAGGGTGCACTAATATCTAGTGGGCTGTCTGGGGTTAAATACGCACATTAATACTAGGTTCTCAATAAATATTCATCAAAGTGAATGAACAAAAAACAGAGAAATCTGCTGTAAAAATGAATGAGTGCACTTTCTTTTTTTTTTTTTTTTGAGATGGAGTCTCGCTCTGTCACCCAGGCTAGAGTGCAGTGGCGCAATCTCGGCTCACTGTAAGGTCCGCCTCCCAGGTTCACGCCATTCTCCTGCCTCAGCCTCCCAAGTAGCTGGGACTACAGGCACCCGCCACCACACCCGGCTAACTTTTTGTATTTTGTTTAGTAGAGATAGGGTTTCACCATGTTAGCCAGGATGGTGTCGATCTCCTGACCTCGTGATCTGCCCGCCTCGGCCTCCCAAAGTGCTGATTACAGGTATGAGCCACCGCATCCAGCCTTTTTTTTTTTTTTTTTTGAGATGGAGTCTTGCTCTGTCGCCCAGGCTGGAGTGCAGTCATGCAACCTCGGTTCACTGCAACGTCTGCCTCCTGGGTTCAAGTGATTCTCTTGCCTCAGCCTCCCGAGTAGCTGGGATTACAGGCGTGCACCACCACGCTTGTCTAATTTTTGTATTTTTAGTAGAGACAGGGTTTCACCATGTTGGCCAGGCTGGTCTCAAACTCCTGATCTCAGGTGATCCACCCACCTCAGCCTCCCAAAGTGCTGGGATTACAGGCGTGAGCCACCATGCCTGGCCCACCTTCTTGATTAAACAGAGGCCCAATTAACCATGCCTTAGGGATCCCTGTAGCCTGTAGACTTTTACAAACTTAACATGATTTCTTTAGGTGAGTTGGGTTTTTTTCCCCCTAAGTGTCACTGCTTTCTAGCCACCATTCAGACTTGAAACTTGCAGGGGGCAAGAGCAATAGGAGAGGGAAGTTTAAAATATGGTAAGGAAATAGTGTTTTGATAAAGAAGCTAAAGCTATCTAGGGCACATGGGCATAGGATCTCTCTCTCCTCCACCCTTTATATAACTCTTCAAGGTTTTAATAATTTGAATAGCTGTTGGAGAGTCAGAACAGATGTGACGTTTATAGTGATGTAGTAGCCTTTACTATTACAACTGGTGGGAGGATGTGGACTTGCCTAGTATTTCACAGACGATGAACTGGAGTTCGGCGGAATGCAAATGAGTCACAAACACTCATTAAGAGTCCCCTGAACAATGAAGACTGCAAAAACGCTAGGTGAAACCCAGTTAAACAGTTTGTTTGCAGTTTTGTTTTTAATTTTCGAAGTCTTTAAAATGCGAATAATCATTGTGAATTGATTCATCGGGACAAGGCACGCAACATTTACCAAATTTATTGAACCATCATATTTTTTTTCTTTCAATGTCTTAGAGGACTAGGATTCTCAGGAACATACCTAGGGCAATGCTGGTATGATGATTTCGACAGAGCTTCTTAACCCTGGCTGCATCATAAAATCTCTTGTGACACCTCATTAAAGAAAAAGTTTTCTGGGCTTTACCCCAGAATCTCCAGGAGAAGGGCCATTGCAACTCTAGGTTTTAAAAGGCTCTGCTGAGATTCTGCCATCCAGCCAGAGGAGATAAACACTGCATGATGAGAATGGCTTTTGGATTAAGGAAGGCCTAGGTTCAAGGCCAAGAGCCACTGATAGTCATTACAATGTATTTGGAAAGTTACAATCTGATCGTCTTAGGTGTCTCACCCATAAAACAGGGAATCATACCCACTCAGTAGTATATTTTTAGGTCCAAAAAGTTCAATGAAACAATGAAGGAAAACAATGCATGTAGTAGGTGCTGTATCCAACACTTAATCCTCAGTTTCAACAGAAACAGAAATAGTAAAATTATGTGCCTTCTCAATATGCTGGTAACTTTTGCTTTTCTTTAAAGAGAATAAAAGTAACTGTGGATTCTCATAGCTGTAATACACCTGCAGCACTCTGACCTTTATTGCATTTAGAGCAATGCTCAGAAAGACGGTGTCACGTCTTAACCAAAGATGGTTATGTGTTTTTTTGGCAATCACACGCCATGTCTTCTGGGGAAAAAAATTCCCTGTTTTTCAAAGCTGTATATAATCTCCATTTTTCAAGAGATAATTTATGCCAGCTTAAGACCTGAAATCTGGTTTTAGAGCATAAATGCAATGATGTCATCACAGGTTTGCATGATGAGCTGTGCGAAAGTCCAACACTTGCCCAGCAGCCATTGCCCATGCTCTGCTGTTGAGGCGAAATTTTCCAAAATATGAACCTCAAAGGTATTTCTATTTCTATAAGGACAGATGTAGTGGGATTTTTATAGGCATTCTAACATTTGGTGTCTTCACACTCCCTTTCCTTTTTAATAATCCCTTCAGTGTCTTGTTCCATTTAATAGATTTAAAAAATTTAGCTCTGTGTGTGTGTGTGTGTGTGTGTGTGTGTGTGTGTGTGTGTGTGTATGATCACAGCTACCCTCCAGAGAGCAATGCATGTGTGAATTTGACTGTGGCCCAGAGAGGTGCCTTTTTGTATGAATGAAATGGAATAGATAATCTGGTCTTAGAAATGGATAATATTCCAAAGTTCATTTGTAAGTCAGTAGTTTGGAACTTGGAGCACATTTTGTCATAAAAGAAATTCTCTACACGGTGGATAAAGTCCCAGGCCAGCCCACAGGAGCCTGTTTCAGTCATACTGCACCTGAAGTGGAATTGTTATTAACTCTAGGGGACAATGATTCTATGGGAACAAATTTTCAGAATTCCACTGTTTATAGGCGAGAACAACTGACTACAATTTCCACTAGTCTTCTAAACCATTTCCCCCTTCATTCCTCTAACAAATTACCAAAAAAGGAGCTATTCATACCACAAATTATTTCTTGAATATATATTAAAATAATATTTTTTCTGTTTTATGCACATTGAAACTTTAATAAAAGCAATACATGGACAAAAAAAGTGTTTCTCTAAATGTTGTTGGACTTGAAACTGGGTTTCTTGTCCTTTCATTTCCTGGCTTCTCTCTCTGCGTGCCAGAGCCAGACGAACTGGCTGCAGAGAGGTAATGGTCAGTGTTATTATGTTTGTTTTCACATTAAAATTATATATTTGTTTTTTCCACCTTATCTTTACCTTTGCCATGCGTTTTTAAAACTGCCTTACAATTTAAAAAAATCTGGAATAACGAAGTAATGAAATACATTCTAGGTCACTTTGACCACAGGAATCAGAAATGTTTCAACTACACAATACACAGATTATGCTAGAAGTTGTACAAATATATCACAGAATCACAGGGTTGGAAAGAATCTTAAAAGACTGTCTAGTCTCTTCTCTGGCTTCCAGACAAGCCAACCATTCCAAACAGATGAGAGCTAGCCTATATTTTAGAAGAGAGGGATGACTTTGTCTTTAACCCTTTCTGGATCTAACAATCTACACATTGTTAGTAAATTGCCATTAATTTTTATTCTAAATTATTCCATTCATTGTTACAAGTGTATTTTACTTTTTCATGTTTGCTCCTCATAGGAAACAAACTAGGTTGATCTCTATAGAATTCCATGGCACATTTAAATACTGTACTTTGTGTTCTTTCTTCTAAGCGTTCCTGAACATCCCAATGTCTAATCCTTGAGTTACTTTTGTCCTGCTCTCTGCGGGTAGTTTGTTGTGTCTCCTGCAGTGGGAACTAAAATCTAGCAACTGTGTTTTATGAGGCATCTGGGAACTGAGTATGATGATATTATATTTAAGTGTAATCCTATAGATAAGCAGGCCATAAGAGTTAGATTCAAAAGAAAACCAAATTTAATAATTATAATAAAATTGCAATAATGTATTTATTTATAATTCCTTTCTTTCAGGCAGTTAAAAAGGCATCACCAACCTAATCACATTAGCTCTTCAATCAAGTAAGGTAATCAAAGAGAACCTGCCCCTACTATACAATCTTATACATAAAATGCAATATCCTTAAATGCCACCAAAGATCATTCTTTTCTATGGAGATCCTACTATGGAACCTACAAGGTATAACCTTAAAATATTTTTTGCTGATTGGTAATGACTCTTTAACTATTGGTGCTGGTAATGGCTATTTAAACTTGATACTGAGTGATTTTTTAATGGAAGTTTGCAAAGGAGTGGGCAATTTGATCTCTGTATTATAAAAGACACAAAACATAGTGGCTTTAGAACAAGTATGGTTGGCTATGTTACTGTCTTAAAACAGTTCTACTTTCCCCCAAGATAAAATGGAAATACACAATTGGTAAATTAAGAATGAGATTCCCTCCGTTTGTGAGGTTCTGAATGTCTCAAAACTGGAGATTATGTCCAAAGAAAATGGACATGGATGGACATTTATTTATTTTTATTTACTTATTTATTTATTTATTATTTATTTATTGAGACAGAGTCTCACTCTGTCACCAGGCTGGAGTGCAGTGGTGCAATCTGGACTCAATGCAACCTCTACCTCCCAGGTTCAAGTGATTCTCCTGCCTCAGCCTCCCGAGTAGCTGGGACTACAGGCACGTGCCACCACGCCCAGATAATTTTTTTGTATTTTTAGTAGACACGCGGTTTCACCATGTTGGTCAGGATGGTCTTGATCCTGGCCCCGATCTCGATCCTCAGGCTCCCAAAGTGCTGGGATTACATGCGTGGGGAAATTTTTATAATGATGGTCTCAACCTGATAGTGAGCCATGTTCCTTGTTTCTTCCCAACATGCAGGCACCACTCATTGGGTGGCTGCTCGTCCTATGTATGGAAGGGGACAGAAGCCAGTTTCTGAGACCAGGATGACAAACCCGACTCTGTAAAATGACCATGAGAACACTCTACCTGACTTTTCTATATTAGCAAAGCACCCCCACAGAGACTGTTGCCCTTACCTCTGTACAGGTTTGCAAAGTAAACCTTCATAGCTTCTTGGTAGAGGACAGCACTCCCTTCCTACCATCAGCACGTCCACTTGTACAGCTCAGCTACACTAGGGCAAAATTATTCCTGTGAAGTGGGGTCATTCTTTTCCTACCACTGAACATTCCAAATGCTGCTCTCAAAGCCTAAGATCCTCTGAGTTTCCCATAGCAGGAAGCTCATGTCCCCCATCAACCAATATAACCATAAAGATTCTGGACACTGGTGAGAAAATGAAGAGGGAAGAATATTAAAATAAAATCTTCTCATTTTGATGGTGAAGATGTCAACATTATTTATAGCTCGGTAGTATGACTCTTTGAGATGTATATATTGCTAATTTTAGCTAACTAGACAAGGGCAAGTACACACAGTCCTTCATCAGTCCTAATGGAAGTATCCCTTCATGGAAATTCCCTGGTTTATAGGGTTCTTATGGAACCCTTAACTTAAATTTCCTTCCACACTCTGGCAAAAATACAGCATGAAATCAAAACTCTGGTATTCATTCATCAGGAGTCTGAAGGATGACCTGTAAGGCACCACTAGTTACACAAATGAGCTGAAGCAAAACACAATTTAACAATGTGCAAAGCCAACTTACTTGTTCATTTTTAGTAAGCCTGGTTTTGTTGTGAATGTCTGATGTGACCAAATTAAATCCGTGCTTCTCCGACAAGATTCTCAGAAGCAAGACCACAGTACGGCTCCCACACTTGCCTACTCTGTTGTACACCACCTGGCTTGGGAAAGGTAGTATCTGGGGGAAAAAAACAACAGAACAAACATGAAATGTCTGTATGGAAATACTTAGGATTCTTCCCTCAATTTCAGAACAATAACTGTTTCATATAATAAATCTGAGTGAAAAAGGCCTATAATCAGGTTAATAAAAAGGATGTACATCAGTTCATCAGAAGTGATAAACTATATTTATCTTCATGATATAACAAGAGAAATGTTGGTCTTGTTAACTCTCTGCACTGATGAAATTTCAGGCAGTCTCTAAGATTGATTATCAAACTTGTTTTGTTTCTTTTTAAAAACAAAATACATAAATATGTTCCTTAATGATAATATTTTTTGCAAGCTTATGCTTTACCAGAATAACTTAATTTATAGAGTGATCAAGAAGTGGAGTGGAATTCCAGAACTCTTAAAATGCAATAATAAAAAGACAATTTGTAAATGGATGATGGATTTGAATAGACATTTCTCCAAAGAAAATATACAAATGGCCAACAAGCACATGAAAAAAATGCTCAACATCATTAGTCATAGGGAAATGCAAATCGAAATCACAATGAGATACCACTTCACAGCCACGAGGATGGGTATAATAAACAACCAAAAAGACAGTAACAGGTCAGGAGTGGAGTGGAATTGCTGGATCATATGGTAACCGTATGTTTAATTTTTTGAAGGACTGCTAAACCATTTTCGATACAGCTGTACTATTTTATATTCCTACCAACAACATATGAGGATTCCAATTTCTGCACATCCTTGCCAACACTTGTTATTGATATATATGTATTTTTTTATTTTTTTAGACAGGGTCTCACTCTTCTCCCCAGTCTGGAGTGCAGTGGCGTGATCCTGGGCTCACTGCAACCTCTGTCTCCCGGGCTCATGCAATCCTGCCACCTTACCTTCCCGAGTAGCTGGGACTACAGGCACACACCACTATGACTGGCTAATTTTTGTAATTTTTTTTTGGTAGAGACCGGGTTTCACCATGTTGCCCAAGCTGGTCTCAAACTCCTGAGCTCAAGCAATCTGCTGGCCTCGGCCTCCCAAAGTGCTGGGATTACAGGCACGAGCCACCACGCCTGACCTGTTACTGTCTTTTTGGTTGTTTATTATACCCATCCTCGTGGCTGTGAAGTGGTATCTCATTGTGATTTTGATTTGCATTTCCCTATGACTAATGAGGTTGAGCATTTTTTCATGTGCTTATTGGCCATTTGTATATGTTCTTTGGAGAAATGTCTATTCAAATCCATCATCCATTTACAAATTGTCTTTTTATTATTGCATTTTAAGAGTGATATATATATATATATATATATATATTCTGGATTAGCAAATACATAATCTGCAAATATTTTCTCCCATCCTGTAAGTTGTCTTTTCATTTTCTTTATGGTGTCCTTTGAAGCACAGAAGTTTTTCATTTTGACTGAGTCCAATTTATCTAAATTTTCTCTGGTTGTTTTGGTTTTGGTGTCATATCTAAGAAACTATTGCCTAATCTAAGATCGTAAAGATATACATTTATGTTTCCTCCTGAGAGTTTTATAGTTTTATTTCTAACATTTAGGTATTTGATCCATTTTAAGTTACTTTTGTGTGTGGTGTGAGTTAGTTGTCTACTTCATTCTTCTGCATGCAAATATCCAATTGTCACAGCACCATTTGTTGAAAAGACTCCTCTTTCTATTCTTTCCCCACTTAGCTGTTTAGTACTCTTGTCAAAAATTGACTAACCATAAGTGTATTTGGGGTCATTATTATTTCTGGATTCTCAATTCTATTCCCTTAATCTATATGTTTATATTCATGTCAGTACCACACAGTCTTATTATAGCTTTGTTCTAAGTTTTGAAATTGGGAAGGGAAGGGTTAAGTCCCTCCAACTTTGTTCTTCTTTTTCAAGATTGTTTTTGGCTACTCTGTGTCCTTTGCATTTCCATGTGAACTTTAGGGTCAGCTTGCTAATATCTGCCCAAAAAAAGTAGTTGAGATTATGATAAGGACTGCATTGAATCTGTAGATAAATTTGATTACGACAGCCACCTTAACAATATTGTCTTCCAATCCACGAACATAGATGTCTTCCTACTTATTCAGTTCTCCTTTAATTTGTTTCTTTGATGTTTTGTTGTTTCCATTGTTCATGCCTTATACTGCTGTTGTTGAATTTATTCTTTTTGATGTCATTATAAATAGAATTCTTAGTTTCATTTTGGACGGATTGGTAAAAATACAATTGATTTTTCTACATTGATCTTATATTCCACAATCTTGCTGAACTCATTTATTAATTCCAATAGTTTTTTTGTATGGATTCTTTAGGATTTTCTATAATAAGATCATGCTATGTGCAAACAGAGAAGTTTTACTTCTTCTTTTCCAATATGAATGCCTTTGCTTTCCTTTTCCTTTCTAATTGCCTAGTGGATAACGATTTTTATATACTATTATCTACTTCTTATCCTTATATACTACTTTTTATCTATTTTGATATAATAATATATACTATTTATTCTATTATCTACTTTATTATATACTTTTCATAGCTATAATGAAAAGCATCTATGATTAATCATTTATATCTGCAATAAAGATATTTCTCCATTTTGAATGCTCAGCATTGATCAACAACTGACAATAATCAAAGGATTCTTTCATTCAGCACATACTCATAACAGAAGGTCATTTTAAAAAGCTCAAAACTAAATAATAAAGCACAGTATAAAATCATAAATATACTGCAAACATAAATATACTATGGTAGGCCATCTGAATTTTTGCCTTTGCAATTATAGGTTAATTTAATTTTCCTGAAATATTTGTATGCAGAGTATCATTTAATAAATTTGAAGCTTAAAGGCTAGTTGTCACTGGAATAAAATATAATATCTATATCATTCACTTAACAATCAGTCATATGCCATTTTGGTGCAATTTTTCCATTATGTATTTTTTTCTTATGAGTAATACCTTGTTTCTTGAGGGCCAGTCTACTATGTGTCCTCACAGTGCCTAGAATGTGCTTTGTACATAAAGAGCCTAAACAGACACTGAATGAGTCCTGACTGCTCTGAGGAATTTAATGTGCTGCTTAACACTAATTAACACAATGATTCCACTAAAATGTGAAACCAAGAGAATCTTCAAATACAGCTGCTTTATCTGACCAAATGCTATTCGAAGTCATCAGAGAAAATAAAAAGATGGTCATTTTAATAGGTCATTGTTACTTATGGTTTAATCAGTGAGTACTTCAAAAGCCTGTTCATTGGCAACTATTACAGAAGTCCAGATATTCAGAAAAATAAATTACATTCTTGGCTACAAGGTTGTGATCAGGAAGGTTGAATTAGGTTTCATGTTTAGTTTAATGATACAAATAGCATTTATAAGTTGGACTTTCCATTACAACCAGGCTGGGGTATGAAATTATGGCTACGACAGAGCTGCCAACATAAACTCAGAGTTTAATTCCTCCATAGAAACAAAGTGTCCAACAATTGGGATAGGTGCATTTTTTTCCTGCCTCATAGCACATTACTGAATAGCAAGGAAGAATTTGTTACATCTGAATTAATGACCTAGAAGATGTGAGTTACCACATAGGTAAGTACTTTATTGCAAGAGTACAGGTGCATCTTGGACAATTTAAGTGAATAACTGAGGCACTTACCTAGAAAACATAAGTGAAATCACTTAATTTCTCCTGAATTGCTTGGGTAATCAGCACAGTAGCAGGCTTAGTATCTATCTTATTCTTTTTACTAATAACCACAGATGTTATTTACCTTTAGGCTATTGGGTAATTCATTTTTTAAAAGATGTTAATTCTAATTGTTTTATTAGTTTGTTGCAAGCTTCCAACTAATAGTTTAAAATTTTGTTATTTAAAAAGAACACTTATATAAGAACAAAAAGTCCTGTATCATTTCTGCAGCTGGGTCTATGATAATAACTTAAGATAAAGGAGGGCTTAACATCCTCACTGTGACTGTACTTCTATCATTTCTCTAAATACCAATACACACCTACATGATATGAACATAAAAGCAGGAAATGCATTTTCACTAAAATTTCTGGAATTAGCCTTGTGAGTTTTAAAGACAACTCATGCACTACCACAAACGTAAGTAAACCTGTCTGAAATTTAGGGTGGGGTTTTTAATCATTTTCCATTGAAACTTGCCGAATTAAGCATCTAAATCAATGTGTAGATGTTGGATACAGTGTTAAACAACAAGAAGCAGATTCCTCCTGTTCCTGGTAGAACTATAGATTTGTTTCTGATGGCCAGGCATGGTGGCTCATACCTGTAATCCCAGCACTTGGGGAAGCTGAGGTGGGTGGATCACCTGAGGTCAAGAGTTTGAGACCAGCCTGGCCAACATGGCGAAACACCATCTCTAGTAAAAATACAAAATTAGCTGGGAGTGGTGGCGGGTGCCTGTAGTCCCAGCTACTCAGTAGGCTGAGGCAGGATAATCGCTTGAAGCCGAGAGGCAGAGATTGCAGTGGGCCGAGATCGTGCCATTGCACTTCAGCCTGGGTGACAGAGTGATACTTAGTCTCAAAATAAATAAATAAATAAATAAAAATAAAAAAAGATAGATTAGTTTCTGAAGGTCTGCTTTAAAAATGTTTATCACCTTTTATTTGAAATGCACTTTCTGGAAAGATGGCAAAAAAAAAAAAAAAAAAAAAAGGACTGATTTTTAAGGAGGGAGGGGCTGACCCTGTCCTAGGTTCTGTACCATGTAACCCTTTTCATCCTTGTTTAACAATACAGAATCAAACAGCATAACTGTCTTTTACTCTGGCTGTGCATTTCTCTAAGAGTGTAAATCATCAAATGGCTTAAGTATCATTAGTAGCATCCAAGTAACTCCCTCTGTGTGCCCCCCATACTCCCCGTAGATCACAGATTCCTAACGTAATGGAGTTTGAGGTCCAGAAGCAATTTAGAATAATCCATCCATTCAACACCCCCCAGCCACAACTATCACCCTCTATCACCTCCATCTCCAGCCCAATCTGTGTTTGATTTGGATAAAATTTTCCTTTACACTAAGTAGATATTATAACTATTTTTACATGAGTAAACTGAAGCCCAGAAATATCATTTGGCATCTTCAAGGTCACAAAGCTAGAGTGACACATAACCACGAAAGCCCAGCTCTCGGCTCTCCTGACTCCTAAGATGACACTTCTTTAATATACAAATCAAATAGTGAAGAGAGTTTTTAGTTTGACTTCTGTGACAGAGATTCTCTTTCCTTTTTTATGTCTTGCATGTATCCAACCTCATTGAATACACTATTTTCAACAGTCGGCGATCACAACCAGTATCATCAGCCATTACTCAGCTGTGACTCAAGTCCCCAGAAAGCTTAAGTGGAACTGACAGGAGCAGATCAGCCTCTCTCTCCTTCCTAAGAACTCTTTCTAGAGAGCTAATGGAAGCCCAGAGTGTCAACGCAGCTAATGGGAGAAGAAGGTGGCAGGATGTATACTTTTCCCTTCTCTCCTTCCCCTGATATATCACAGGCAGTCAAAGTGGACAGCTGCCTCAAATATTGTCAACTACTTCCACTGGGAAAGGAAAAAACCAGGAAGCAGTAAGTTATAGTAAAATGTATACAAAATCCTAAGTATATTTGGAATGTCTATCAGGACAAGCAAATGATCTCAAATGATAAACTCAATCACTGTGAAAAGACTTTTAAAGACCTCTTAGGATCAATCTCGAAATCTTCATTATCCTTAACAGATATTTGCAATTGTCAGGCCGAGAACTCTGTCCTCTACTTTAATGTTCCTATTATCATTTGCACACAGAGTTTGAAAGCTCACTCTTTCTTTACGTGCCCTGTAGAGTAGTACACATGAAACTCCTCTCCCTCCCCCAAGTGATTCTTTATTCTTGGCAACTGCGGTTATATGAATGTTATGCCTGTGATTTCTATTTCATGGTCAATTTGTAAAAGTGAAGGGGCCTCCAAAATCTTTCATTCTATGAATTATATATTTTTATGCTGCCTGCCTTGTAAGTTCTGCAAATGCCACAAATCCCCAGAGCCTGACAGGCCTGTGTGGAGCATGCCAAATAAACAGAAGTCTTTCCAAGATCCTGAGCACGACAGGAACCACCACCAGATGATATCCACAAGTTCAATAGCTTAGCCCTGGTTTGAAATGGGGAGAAGAGAAGGAAGCTTTCTAGGTAAAAAGTAAATGTGGTCTGGACCAAGACTTTCATAGTCTATGAGACCCAGAGTCTATAGATCTCTTCTGGGGATTGGTAATGTTGGAAGAATTAACATCAGTGCTGCTTTTAATTCTCTGCAAAATGATACTTAATATAGTACAAGCTGTGGTTCCCAAATAACTGTATATTCAAATTCCTCACAGAACCTTTAAAAATGGAGATTTCTGGGCCACGCTCTAAGACGAACTGAATCACAGTCTAGGATGAGAGTCAGGAGTCTCTCTCTAAAAAGCTCACCAGGGCCCTCTGCCACCTCCATCAGCTTTGAGGAAGTGCTGTCACAGAGGACTCCCAGCTTTCTGTATTAAGTGGATGAGTGGGTCCTTCCAGCCTTCTGAGGGATTAAGGCTGGGGAGAAGATTGCCTGCGTGATCCTGGAGGGGAGTTGGGGCGAAGGGCACTGTTGTATCTTCCTGGGGTCTCACTGTGTGTTGATGAGCTCCACTCACATTTACCAGTCATAATTAACCTCATAAGTATGCTCACACTCTCCCAGGCTGGTTAGAGGACAGGTGTGCTGGTTAACTGAATGTGTAGGTTAACTGAAATTTATACCAAATGCTGTCAAAGCGTTAGACCCTTAGCACAAATATTATACTGACTGTGAACTGACTTTGCTTGACGAATAAAACTGCAGTTCATGATTTTTCACCAACTCCATTTCATGGTTAATCAAACTAACACTTGAAAGAGTCACAGCCAGGGCTGTGCAAGGCCTGAATTCAGGGACAATTCTGTTCCTCACTGTCCATAGGACTGTGAGCAGTTTAAATCCACTCAGCAAATCCTCATGTTAAAGTTCCTAGGACACTGTGGTGCTATGAGTCAGTCACTTCACATCCTTGAGCCTCAGTTTCCTCATTTATAAAAAGGGGAAAGTTAGGTTATAACCCAATAAATGATATTTTCTTCTGAAGCTATTAAATTAATTTCTGTCTATACTGCTACCAAGATATAATCTGGAAAACACCTTAAAAGTTAAAACTAGATTTTACTGTGTTTTCTTGTGGAATATATTAATTAAAGAAACAGAAAAAACAAAGTTCCAGTAATTTGTGCTGATAACATGGGTTCCAGCTCCATAGGCGTTCCCAGTTTTATTTTGAAAACCTTGGCTGTCCTATTCTTGTTTGGGCTTGTCCCATAATAAATCTACCTTTATCTTCCTTTTATCTTTCTCTTCCTTTCCACAGTTTTAATCATTTCAAGCTTCCCATTTTGAGATCATCGCCAGAGCCTCCCAGAACTCGGCAGTGATTCTCACTGGCCTTTGCCCATCAAACCATCTGAGCCACACGCATCTGTTTTCTAATTACCATCATCTCTCCTGCTCCCAGTCTCCTTTCCTCCATTCTAGGGGAGGAAATACACAGAACCCATCTCAGAATTCTATTTCCCCTCATTGCAATCCTCCTCTACAGAAGGCTCTTTCCATCCACAACTCTCAAATGACATCCTGTGTGCTTCTCATTATTCGGGCCCATCTTCTCCAAGAGCTATGCCAAATCTGAACCTTTGGCTTTCTTCTCTTCCCCTGTTCCCACTTGAAACAATTCCAGGTGTAATGCTACCTACAGAAAAATAAATATAGCCATATATCATTTACAAGTCCATCTGGGTCTATCTGTTATGTGCATAGTGGATAATTAATAAAACTAATCTATCTGTTATGTATATAGTGGATAATTAATAAAGAGTATAGACTAGACTATTTGGATGAAAATACTATTACAGTAAGTGTTGTAGAACCAGTGCTGTCATATTTATTATTATAAAGGATGCTCTTTCAGTTATCTCCTAAAACTATAAGAAAATCTACCAATTTTTTCTTAACATTCATAATATTTTGAAACCCCTGATTTGCTATGTTACAGAAGAAAAAGTATGTTGAAGTCAAAGTTCCCTGGACTGAAAGTTATGAAACTCTGGCATTCCCCTTGGCTTTATCACTCTAAGTAGTTGAGTGACATGAGCAAATGATCCTGAACAACTTCTCTAAGTCAAAGTTTCCTCAAAGTATAGAATGAGGGTACTGAACCTAATGATTCCCAAGGCTCCTCCCTGTCCATGTGCCATATGTTAACCGAGGGCTACACAATACTTATGGATGACCACAGGGTTATCTGAGTGGCATCCTGCACTTCTAAATATTAATTCCATTCTGTATACCTAATGTCCTGTTATCTCCATAATGCACATCATCACTATGCTATTCCCAGGACACAACAGCCTGCATACTGTACCAGAATCTTCATACAAAGAAGCAATTTTCACAAGGAGCCACAAGTCATTTTCTAGATGTGATGATTAAGCTACCATAGTTGGATCCTTGAAAAGTGCTTCAGAAAAAAAATACAAGACTTCCAGTTTGAGCAGGAACTCAAATTTCAGGTGACACTGGTGAATGCTATCAATGCCACAGACCAAAAGATGAATATTTTCAAATTTCAAATTAACAAATATGAAAAAAATATACATATGAGGAACAAAGAGATTCACTTTTAATGCCACAGTACCCTTTAAGCTTCTGTGGTCAGTACACAAATAATAGGCAAAAAGCAGTCCATAAACTTGGTATCTCATTACCACAGAATGTTACAGTTTCCTTTTTTTTTGAGACAAGGTCTTGCTCTGTTGCCCAGGCTGGAGTGCAGGGGCACAATCTTGGTTCATTGCTACCTCTGCTTCTCGGCCTCCAGTGATTCTCATTCCTCAGCCTCGTGAACAGCTAGGATTACAGGCACACAGCATCATGCCTGGTTAATTTTTGTATTTTTATTACAGACAGGATTTCACCCTCTTGGCCAGGCTGGTCTCGAACTCCTGGCCTCAACTGATTCACCTGCCTCGGCTTCCCAAAGCACTGGGATTACAGGCATGAGCCACTGCGCTCGGCCAAGAATGTTACAGTTTCTAAAATTCAAACTGCAGTTTGGTCCATAGGAATCCATGGAATACTTGTATGTTTGACAGAAAGAGAAATGAAATCCACATGCCACACACATGAAACGTAAGCACAATGGGAGAGTGCAAGTTTGCGAAGCTAAACCTTCCGAAGGCATATTTCCAAGTGGGACTTGTCTTGCTTTTGCATACACATGGTAGCCCTACTGCACTTGTGCTTGGCGGCTTCTGTCCACTCTTCTAAGAGCCCTTTCAACTTCTCTATGGCTTTTATGATCAAAATTAAGTGGAGAAACCCATGTGGATGTGGAAGTCCTGTTTAACCTCATCGTCCTCTGAACATCTGTTATGCATGTGGATGTGCCCTGTATGTTTTTATTGTGCTCAAAAACATTATGAGTAATATTGTTGCAGTCACATCAGACTTCTAGCCATTTCTAACACTTTCTTACATGGTATGTATTCAGTTGTCCAAAAGTCCTTATTAGACAAACTCTGAGAATGAAAGTAGCAGGGTCCTCAAATTAGTTCTAGATATGCAGTTGTTCCATTTTTAGTATTAATCAATTCGATTGGCTTTTTACATTAACTTTTGGACCAGAGTATGGAATTACAAAAATGCATTTGGATAGATAATCTCTCCACCAGACCCACACACTTAGTTTGACTCTCCATTCAGATCTGTAATACATTTTTGTTTAATCACACAAATCTCCAAATAAAACATGCATAGACACTTTTGTTTATACAGACTTCTAAGGTTTAAGAGTCTGCTCTAAAGCTAAGTTTCATTTCTCTATATTTATCCTATTTTGCTTTAGTTAACCATTTATACTCTGAATCCAACCTCAGAACTCATTTGTTATTATACAAATAGAGGAAAAGTATTGATTATTGATTTGAGGTTTCATAATTTATAGCAGATATTGTTGGCATGGGCCAACCACTCAATTTAGAATGGTCTTCTCTGGATGTTAGCGGGGAAAGAGTCCGTTATTCTCATTACAACCCTCAGAAGAAAAGACTGCCCTCACTGAAAATAGTATAAAGGCTGGGGAAACAGCCACACTTGGCTGCCAAGACTCCTCTCTCATCAAAGCACTGTGCAAAGATTTTAAGACCAAAAGCTTGGATATACTGTTCACTGTGAATCACATCATTATTTTCCATTTGAAATGTCTGAATCAAATGTTAGTTTCTTGAGTGTGAATTGTACTGAGAAACTTAGATTCAAATGATCATTGTTTAAATCTCTTAGCTGAGTTTTAGGTTCATATAACATAACCCATAATTTAAAATAGTGTGGCAGATTGGTACAATAATGGCCCCCGACCAGTCACACCTCTTCCTATCCCTGCACCATGTAACTTCCTTCCACATGGCCCTCTAGACTGGCCACATGACTTGCTTTGGCCATTAAGACATTGGTAAGTGCAATACAAACAGATGCTTGAAAACAGCCTGCATGTGGGGGCTTCACCTCTCTTTCCCCAGGAGGTTTTCCACCATCATATGAACTTAAGCTAGCTTCCAGGAAGATAAAACGTGGCATGGAATAGTGAAAATTCTGTGATTAATTCAGCAAGTAATTATTGAGCACTTACTGCATGCTAGTCATTTGGTTAGGCATAAGAAATTGGTTGACTACTATAATTATTTGATTGTCTGACTTACTAGACTTTAAACTCCATGACTGCAGGGGCCACAACTGCTTTTCCTGACTATTGTATCTTCAGTGTTCAGCTCAATGCCTGGCACATAGTAGGCACTCAATGAATAATTGTTGAATAAGTGAATACAGCAAAGGTTACAAGTCTCTTGCCCTGTAACAACTCACAGTCTAACAAGGGAATCGAACGCTGACACTGCTTGCGCTGATACCATGTGGTAAGCGCCTCACTAGAGATATGCATACAGTGGTATGAGAACAGAAGGGGTGATCAACTTGGCCTTGAGAACTCAGGGAAGGGGTCACAGAGAACACGGCATTTGAACGGAGTCTTAGTATCTCTAGAAACTGTATGGCTTCAAAGGGATAGCCATTTTCCCTTTGCAAAGTACACCTACCCAATTCTTGTTGATTTGCATTAATAAGAAACTTTCTAGCCTCCCTCCCATGTTGGATTTGGCTATGTGGAATTGGCTTCTTGGCATTTTTCCACATTGTGTGTGTGTCTATGTGTTGCACGTATGATATGCAAGGAAAACACACCATATAAAATTCATCAACTCTCTGGCCTAGTGTTGCCCCTCATACATACTGAGCATAGCAACACAGCAGGACAACTGAGTTGCAGCTCAAGAACAACTGGGTTAAACACGGCTAAAGAACTTCTCTGCTTTATGTTACATCTCCATGTATCAATATGAGGATGCTTGTATCTGCAGGTAACCAAAAACCCAACGAAACTCAAAAAATAAAGAGAATACATTCCGTCATAAATAAATAAATAGGAAAATATATACTCTTACAAAAGTCCTTAGGTATGGAGGTTTTAGGCCTCATTCTATACTTTTGTTCCATCTCGCTCTTCCATCCTGGAAATGTCAACATTGTCCTCAGACTAGCTTTTCTTATGTTTCATGACAGCTGCTGCAGTTCCAGCCATCCCATGCAGAATTACAAAGTCTGGGGCAAGAAGAGACTATCTTTCCTGGGTGCTTCCTTTAAGATCTGAAAATCCTACCTAGAAGGCCCTGAGAAAATTTCTCATGTTCCATTGGTTTGGTCTAAACTTCCAGTGTACATCTCAACTAGCCATGAGCAAAGGAAATAAGACAACCACGCTAGGCTTAGATTAATCAGGACTCACTCGTGAGCTGGGGTGGAACTGCCTTCCTCTAGGGTAAAACTTGAACAAGTCAGATTTCTGCTAAAGTGGGGGAGGCTGTGGGAGAATGGATATGGGGTAAGTAACTGGTAGGGTCTGCTGTACCCCACCACTCAAAGGCCCTGTTGTTCTTGATTCTTCAAACACCTGTTCATGAAAATCTCCATTCCTCATCTACAGAAAAGGGAATAAGAGCAGCAAACACCAAGGACATTCTCAACATGTGCGAAGGATCCATGGCTGTGTCCTATCCATATCCCCACAGCTGCTCCCTGCCCTAGGCATAGATTTGCTGATAGCTGGAGAAGAGAGATGAAATACATTCCTTTCTACATAAAATGACATTGCTTCCCACACTGAAATGAGATAGAGAATTAGCAACAAGGTGAACTTGAGCTGGGAGATTAACTCCACACAAGAATCCAGAAATCATAAGGTATTTTTAGCTAGAGATGGCAATAAGACATTTAAATTGCTCTCAGATGAAATTATGTCTTAACTGCCTACATGTTGGAGGCTTTTCACAAGTATACCTTTTTCATAAATGAATTAATTTTGAACAAATGTGGCATGGAATCTAGATGCAATCCACCAGCATAGATCTGATCATGGAATGTTCTTTTCCACAGTATCTATCGGCTGGTTTTTGCTTTCATCTGTTACCTGGTCCTGGGTAAACAGATTTTTCAGAAATCTCCACCAGGATGGATGGGGGAACCCATTTCCTATAGGGAACTGTTATTACATTCAGGCTATCAAACAGTGCTAAATAAAATAAATCATTATTCAAAAAATATTTTTATAAATTGATACAGATATTTTCCATCTCTTGGGATTTTGCTATCTGATAGCGGAAAAGAGAAAGACAGTTTATAGAGCAACAATTGTCTCTATAGCTAGACTCGCTGGATGGATATAAAACTTCTGACTTCCCCTATAATGGTCGAGAAGTTGGACCTGACTAAGCAATAAGAAAATCCTCATCAGGAGAGTTTAGTTAAAGAAACAAATGAAGGAAACAGAAGTTTAAAATGAGGGCAAGAGCCCCAGGTTTTAAGAGTCTATTGCTGATCTCAGACTGTAGTTGCCCTGGGGCAATAGAGTGAAAAAAAAAAATCTTAGTGATGGGTTGAGCACTTGCTTGGGTCAGAGTCTGGGTAAGGCCACTGTCCAACCTATGTCATTGTAGTGCAGGAGCTCATCCTCCACCAGTGACACAAATACCTCCCCTCCAGGCCTTCACTGGGGACTGTACCCTTGGATGGAGAGCTGCTTATGTCTATCAAAGGGCTGGCTGAAAGATGTCATAAGTAAGGATGATTGAGGACACAGACTCCATTCATTTCTCTGTACATTTTGAATTTTTAGCCTTGGTCCAAGTTGGACCATCAAAAAGCTGTCTATTGAAGCATAACTTCTTGGCCCCATCTAGAGCTGCTTTGACTGAGTGACATTTTGGCATCATATCCTTGGCAGCTGTCAAGTGACACCATATGATAGGGCATCTCACAATCCAGTTCTGTTTTGGAATGAGGATGTCACTGAGCACATTGTCTTCTATCTTTCTCATTTTTTTTTTCATCCCAGGGCTCTTAATTTGGTGGTGCCTTTCATGCAATATCTCACTTAATTTGTAAAATGACCTCACAACCATGAGTACTAGTGCTCCCATATTAAAGAAGAAAAGGCTGGCAATTAGGGGGATTAAATAACTTGTTCAAAGTCTATTCCAGAGCTGGTACTCAAGCTCTCTAATCCACTACACTGTAGAACAAATGACTATTATTTTTTCTTCTCATGGAAAATGAGAACGACGTAACCATTTATGGCCCCATTTTTCCTTGGCTACCAGAAAATCCAATGTAAAGTTTGTTCAACTATAGCAATTAGTGGTATGATGGTTTATATAATTGTTTTTTCACCAATTACGCTAACCTGATGAACTCACTAGCCTGTAAGGCTATGCCAAGACTTCAATGTATTTCTATGATTTTTCCCCTTCCTCCCTCCCACTGGTCCTCCTCCTCCCCTTCCCTCTCTGTCTCTGTCTCACTCTCTCTTTGTTTTGTTCTCTCTTTGCAACTGTACTTAGCTCAATACATAACAGGGATGTAAGGACAACTGAATGATGGATGAATTCTTACCATGCTCCAGCAATAACGTCTTCAGAGAATATTTTAAATTCAGAAGGTAAATATACCCTATTATTGTATTGTTAATTGTTTTCTTTCATCCCCACAGAGTCCTCACCTTCAATATGAAAAAAAAAACATTTTTTCAAACCTATTACTAACTATATAGAATATTTTGAAATGACAACCCCCATAGCAGATTCTGCTAGTTGCTTACCTAATATCGACTTTCCTCTCTTCCTAAAGGAACCATGACCTCATTCTAGGTAACAATATGCCCAGCTAAAAATAGTCACCTTAGACTCAGTTGAAGTTGAGAGTGATAGAGTGATCGAGTTCTGTCCATTCATTCAACAAATGAATGAGTTATAAATGAACACTGCTGAGTAGGCCTCTTGGGCAATTTTTAATGATAGACAGATTCCTCTGGCATCATTTTTCAGTCCTCTGCCTTGACTTTCCATTCTCTTCTCCTCCCTGGAACACAGACACACCATGCCTAGAGTTGCAGAAGCAATCCTGTGACCACGAGGCAAGAAGCATGAGGGCCATGCTACAAGCCAAGATCTGCAAGCTAACGAGGACAGAGAACAAAGATAAGAGGTAGACCCCAGTGATATCACAGTGCCACCACACCAGACCTGGACTGCTTAATGCATGAAATAAATAGGGCTCTCCACTTGTTTGGGTCACTCTTGTCAGGTTTTCCGTTTCTGTTAGCCCAATGCATTTCTGATATAGGCCTTTCTCTTTTTAATTTTTTGCTAATTTTATTCATTTTTTAAAATGGCCACAGGTATTATCCTCTGAGAAAGTCAAAATCAAGTGCATTCACAGTGAAAAGAATTCTAAGTCTCATATCATTCCTTTTGATCCTGCAGTACGCTGACATTGTAGTAACAGCACTATTAACTTCGAAATGCTGTACCGATGATCAAAATATGTCAGTGGAAAGGATCTCATAAAGTATGCTGCTTTCTTTCTTCAATTACTTTAAAAGTCTGTCATTAAACATTTCTGGGGGTAGTTTATAAAATATTTATGGTTGGAAGCCAAAGGTAGCTGGAGAAGAAGAAACGTTTGTTATATTTCTCTACTCACGAGCTGTCAAAGGAACTCACTGTAGTTTTTGTAATCTGCTGGGTCATGGTAAAGCTCCCTTCTGTGAATGTATGTGGTCTACTTAAAACAACAATAACAACCACATTCATTTGCTCAGAAGTACAGCTAAATCATCCTTCAGCCCCTGTGTAATTTTAGTGTAAGTGCATTAAAAATTCCACGTATCTTACACCTGGAAATTATGTGGTCAATAAACAACTTTTGACCTAGTTGTGAGAGTTGCTCTCAAGGTTAAACTATGTTCATCCAATCATCATGGGGAGTGACCAAAGGGTCACTTGCATCCAAGGGCAGAAATGCAATTTTATTTTTCAGGAATTTATACACAATTCCCTTGAAGATTCAAGAGGAGTAATATTTAGTAGGCTTTGAAATTAAATGTGTAGAATCGTGACTTGGAAATATTCCCCCCTTTCTTCCACCGGGCAACGTTTGCAAACAACCTACACATTGGCAACCTTTGGAAAAAACCCACTACTATAAACTTTAAAGGTTTTTTTTCTCTCTTTTTCTTCTTTCTTTTTTTTTGTAGAAAGTTTAAAAGTCATTGTGAGTTGCAAATCTTTCATCTGCATTTGTCCCTTTCTTTTTAAAGTTGTTCCTTATCTGTTGAAAAAGCTTGTGCCTACTTTTGCCTGAGAATTGTAAACCGCTCAACTCAGATTGCTGGAAGCACCTTAAATATCTGCTCCCCTCAGACAGTTGCTGTCCTGCCTTCATCTTATATGCTTTAATCAGTGGGCTCTTCTGGACTTTTTTATGGGGGCAAGTAGTCAGGCCACAAATCGGTCTCCTTCTTTTTCTCTCATACACACAGAGCTCAAGTTCATTGTAAAAATCATGTTTAGTACAGAAGGAACCCAAACAGGAGGGCACATTATGTCAGCAGCGTTTGCACAGCTAATTCCATCAAATGTCAGTGAAAGCTCTGGGGTAAAAGCAATGCATCAGTTTCTGCATGAGGAATTCAACATAAACTTGAATATTAGAAAAATAAGTGGAGACAAGAAATTCTTTGAAAATGCCCCAAAGTAATAGAATCAAGCAGGCATAGTCACGCCTGCTTTTCTTATTTAGAATCTCAAAAACATGCATTCCACCTTCTCTCAGCCCAGCCCCATCCAAGAAAATGCAAATCCTGAATTCATGCAGCCTGGCTGAGAGAAAGCTGTGTCTTTCCAGGAGAGGCCCAAGAGCTATTGGGTTGGGGTCTGTTACCCACAGGCCAAGTTTCTTCTCCGGAAGGGAGTTGTGAATTACCAAGAAATGTGTTCCTGGGAAGTTCGGCCCACATGTGACGGCCTAGGGGAAATTCAGAGTGTCCCTCCACACTAACTTTTCTGGGGATACAATTGGGGCAAGGGCATTGCTCTGCTCAAATGCAATGCACAGGAGGACAGCCAAAGCCAAGTGCCAGTCTCCTCTCCCCTTAGGACTTAAGCAAAACTGTGTGGCTGGCAAAACTGTCTTCAGTGTCCTCTTCTCCCTGACTCCCTTTTCATTCCCTGAACACATAGCTGCTAACTTCCTACTGTGTGCCCGAGGATGCAGTGATGGAGAAGCTGCTGATTGTCTCCTAGGGATTTCTTTGTGAAAACGGCTATGTCAATGAGTAGGGACATCTGGCCCTGAAGTGGGGGTGAGCAGGGCAGGGACGAGGGGCTGTCAGAGAAGGGCCTAGAGCAAGAATCAGGAAACTTAGGTCACATATTCTTTGTTTTGATTACAACCCTTTAAAAAATGTCAAAACAATTCTTAGCTTGTGGGAGGTAAAATATTACACTGATGTGGCCTTTGGGTCATAGTTTGCTGACCCATCTTCTAGAGAAGATAATACCTGTGTCAAGTCCCTTAGGATAAGACATAAAATTAACTACTGTTTAGTAAGCACTTGGATTTGTCAGGTCTTAGACCAGCTGCTTTATAAAGTTCATTTCATTGAATCATCACAATACCATAAGAGGGCTATAGTCATCAGAAGGAAATATTACCGATATTATTTACTGACGAGGAAACTGAGGTCCAGGGGCATTAAATCCCTTGTTGAATGTCAGAGCCCTCAGCCCAGCTGAAAACAGGAACCCCAGCCTATCTGGCTTCCAAGCGACCAACTACAATCCAAGTACAGTTGTATATCTAAGTCCTGACCTGGACAAAGGCCCCCAGGAGTGGGGAGGGGCTAAAATTCTGACCACACCCTACTGGCCAATCCCTGATCCTGGGTCAGGTGATGGTCTCGGTCTCCTGACCTCGTGATCCACCCGCCCAGGCCTCCCAAAGTGCTGGGATTAGAGGCATGAGCCACCACACCCAGCCAAAGCCTATTATTCTTAAAACTGTAACTAAAAATAATTAGGAAGAGACTCTAGCATTTTGCTTATATCCCTGAAACACAGAACACGCTAACCCTTTAAACACTGATTAAAAAACATGGAGTAATCACAATAAGATACCACTTTATAGCCACTTGGCTGACTATAATCAAAAAGATGAACAACGACAAACGTTGGCAAGGATACAAAGATACTGGAAGCTTCCTACATTGCTGATGGAATGTAAAATGGTGCATCCACTTTGGAAAATAGTTTGGCAGCTCCTCAAAAAGTTAAACATAGAGTTACTATATTACCCAGAAATTCCACTCCTAGGTGTATACCCAAGATATGTCCCCAGAGTCTTGTATAGAAATATTCGTAGAAGCATTATTCATAATAACCCAAAAGTGGAGACGACTGAAATGCCCATGAAATGATAAGCAGATAACTAAAACGTGGTATGTCCATACAATGTCACTATTTTAAGCATAAGCATTTTTTTTAAGGGTGGGAGTTGGGTACAGGCAGCTGGACATTAAAAGGCTCATGCCTGTAATCTCAGCACTTTGGGAGGCCGAGATGGGTGGATCACTTGAGGCCAGGCCAAGAGTTCGAGACCAGCCTGGCCAACATGGTGAAACTCCATCTGTACTAAAAATTAAAAAATTAGCCAGGTGTCATGGGGCATGCCTGTAATCCCAGCTACTTGGGACGTTGAGGCATGGGAACTGCTTGAACCTGGGAGGTGGAGGTTGCAGTAAGCCGAGATCGTGCCATTGCACTCCAGCCTGGGTGACAGAAAGAGACTCCATCTCAAAAATAAATAAATAAAAAATAATAATAATAATAAAAAAAGAAGGCCAGGTATGGTGGCTCATGCCTGTAATCCCAGCACTTTGGGAGGCTGAGGTGGGCGGATCACGAGGTCAGGAGATTGAGACCATCCTGGCTAACACAGGGAAACCCTGTCTCTACAGAAAATACAAAAAAATAGCTGGGTGTGGTGGTGGGCACCTGTAGTCCCAGGTACTCAGGAGGCTGAGGCAGGAGAATGGTGTGAACCCGGGAGAGGGAGCTTGCAGTGAGCCAAGATCGCGCCACTGTGCTCCAGCCTGGGCGATAGAGCGAGACTCCGACTCAAAAAAAAAAAAAAAAAAAGAAAGAAAGAAAAAGAAAGATCATCTCTATGCAAATGAGGAATAGTATTCTGCCATAGAAAGAAATGAACTGATACCTCCTACAACATGGACAGACCTTGAAAACATTATGCTGAGTAAGAGAAGTCAGACATAAAAGGCCACATATTGTATGATTCCATTTATATGAAATGCTCAGAATCCTATAGGCAAAATCATAGAGACAGACAGTAGACTAGAGGTTGGGGGTCATGGGGGATGTGGGGAGTGACTGTCAATAGGTACAGAGTTTCTTTTTGGAGTGACAAAAATGCTTTGAATTGGACAGTGGTAATGGTGGCAAAATTTTGTGAATATACTAAAAACCACTGAAGGGAGAATTTCCTGGTATGTGAATAGAATTACATTTTTGAAAAAAATAGTGTACATTTTATCTCTCTTCTCCACCATGAGACTTTCCAGTGCTCTCTTCCCCACTCCCCTCTCATGCTAAAATCTGAGGTTGTTTCCTGTGGCCGATGTCCTCTTTACTAATTCTGGCTCTGATGATGCTGGGTGTTTGAGGAGAGGGTGGGGACTGGAGCCCTGCTCTGGGTAGAGATGCATCACATGGCTGGGACACAGGGTGGAAGAGTGGGGCATGGATGGGGGCAGTGGGGACAGCTAACTGGAGGGAGACGGGGCTGCAGAGGCACCAGACCATGGGGAGTGGCACTTCATGACTGCGACTGGATGCTGAAGGGCCTCTGTCCCCTTCCTGTGCTTCCATAACCCACAAAGATGTTCCAGGTCCATCCTGCTCAGGGGAAGTTTCTCTATAGCTGTTCACCTGGAGTGCAGAAAGCTTGGTGGGTCCCTCCTCCCAGGGATGTGTGCATTCCAAAAGATGGCTCCAGAGAGGGCAATGCTTAATTAATTCTAACACAATACCTGTTCCTCGTAGGCTGCCAGACACTGAGAGTCCTTGGAGAGGTAGAGTTTTTGTTTTGGGGCTCCAGCCTAATCTCCCCATACGGATAGAATGCTTTTTTACAACCACCCAACAAACAACAAGCATACTACACAACACACAAAATCACTTAGGAAAAAGCAAGTTATAATTGCTGTTGGACCCAAACACACATCTTCTCCATCTCTGGGGGATTCTCCTGTTCACTCGTTGGACTTACAATTATTAGTACAGAGCTTGGCACTAAATTATCCTCAACTCCTTAATCTGTAAGTATTTAATCTTCCCAGAGAGACTACAGGCAGGAGCTCTGTCTTCATGGATCTCTTCCTCTTCCAGGCAAAGAATGAAGCTCAGCCCAGGGACTCTGGATTCTGTCTGCCCAGTTGCCACCAGCAATTGGCCATTAACTGATGTTATTTAAACCTTCCTTGTTAGAACTAATTAATAGACTCCTCTTGTGTACTATCAAGAAAATGCCTCTGACACTTTTGCAAGTAACTGCATCTAATTACCTCTCCAGCCATCTATTTTAGGTGCCAGAAATGCCTAATGAGGAGAGCTTATAAAGGGGTCCATAATACTCGCTGGTAGGGGCTCACTTAGCTGCTGTTTGTCCTTCTGACGCTCCTGATGGGAACACGGCCAGGGTACAGAGATTTATTAAAAATAACACACCATCTCTTAAAGAGTCCCAGTCTTGCTTTTAAAAGAGCAGGCAAGAAATCACAAGGAATTATTAAAAAACAAAAGCACTGTGAGGTCGAGACGGGTGAATAGGTTGAGCCTGGGAGTTCGAGAGCAGCCTGGGCAACATGGTGGAACCTCATCTCTACAGAACACAATAAAAACTAGCCAGGCATGGTGGCACGCACCTGTGGTCCCAGCTACTCAGGAGGCTGAGGTGGGAGGATTGCTTGAGCCCAGGAGGTTGAGACTGCAGTGAGCCAGGATTGGGCCACCGCATTCCAGCCTGAGTGACAGAGCAAGATCTTGTCTCAAAAACAAATAAAAGCAAACAGAGAAACCTCTCGAGGGTGGGCAAGAGGGTTGGAGTGGAAAAAGGGAGGGAAGAACTTTGCTCCTACCCCTCCATCCTGAGGGCATCAGAAGAGGGTGAAGCAGGAGGCCCTCAAAGAGAACACATTGGCCAGTGTGGAGGATGGAGTGGTGGGGCCGAGGCTGGAATCAAAGACATCAGCAAGATCTGTCCCAAAATGCACAGCAATTAGGACCAAGAGGCTCACAATGTGTCCTCTAAAGGCCAACAGCTAGCATAAAAAACCCTAAAGATGAAACAAAATCTACCATGTATTTAAATGATGTTCTTCTCTCTAAGTATGTGAGATAAAGCTTCCCAAGGGGAGTCCAAAATGACATGTGAGGACATCAGGGGATGTGAGGAAACCCCTGTGGCTCTTCTCAGGATGGGAGTAAAACCTTGGGCCATTTGCTGGGCACGTGGCACATGGCAGGACTCAGCTATGTGGACCTCCCTTACCCCTCACACCAGCCCTATGATGTGGAGGTTATCATTGCCCTCAATGTGTGGGCAAGAAAACCCTGAAGAGGTAACTAACTAGCCAAGTTCTCCTTGTTAAACTAAGTTAGATTACTTTGAGTTGCTATGTAGCAAGCCGCAATGTAACTCACTATGTAAATGAATGGAAACATAACTGGGAGTCAAATTTGTGTGAAGATAGCTGGGTCTCAGCCAATCACAAGCTGGTCTAAGCTTGAGCCAATAACAGGCTGCCAACTGATCAGACCACATCCAATGAACGCAAAGCTGAGCTGTAAGGAATCAAGTTTTTTTGTGTACCTGCCTTCTACTCCGTCTATAAATACTGCCCATGATGCAGGGTGCAGCTCTCTCTGAACCTCTTATGATTTTGAAAACTGCCTGATCCATGAATCATATTTTGCTTAAATAAACTCTGTTAATTTGTTAAAATGTTTTCTTTTAACAATGTTATGCTAGTAAATATGGGCCTTTAAACCTGTATCTGCCTGACTCTAGTCCTCAAACTCAAATTAAGCCATTTTAATGGATGACAGTGGTCAGAAGCCACCTGGCAACACCCTGGAAAGTCTAAAAGGCTTAACTGGTGCCATAGCCATAAAAAAAGGAAATATGTTTTAGAAATAATGACCATAGATTACTTGTTTCATCAAAGAGGACAAAATATTTAGAAGAAAAACATCAAGAACAAACTTGGCACTGAATAACAGTCTTCAGAAGACAAACTATTTTGAAAACTTTTGGGTTCTGCATTTTGCGATGACCACCATCGTGCCTGTGGGTACCTGTGGGATCAGATTATGAAAGCATAATTATTTCATTATGTAGAAAAACCTTCAAGACATACCTTCTTCCCTGCTGGACTGGGAATTCACTGTGGCTATAGAAGCAGGTGTTCATAGTCATCTACTTGTAGCCCCTACCAACAGAAGTGTAAACACACACACACACGGCTCTGACACTGAGCACACTGTGGAGAGAAAGAGGGATTCTCCCAGCTTCAAACTGACACTGACATTTCCCTTGGCTGTGCTGGAGCAGGTAGTGGGAGCAGGAACTATTACAGCTGTGAGCTGGCAAGACCTCTGGTGGTAGCAGCCATGTTGGAAGGCATTCAGTGGCAGTGAGGAGGTAGCAGAACAACCCCTGACAGCCTTGTTGGAGAGGAGGTGGAGGTGCACCCCATGGTAGAGGTATCTGGAGGAGAAAGACACATCCTAACTGTGTGGGGGGAAGCATTTGTATGTAGGGAATGCTTAGGAGTTGGAGACTGGGTATTAAGGGGGTTCAGTTTCATTTTTCTTGCAGGAAATCAGAGTACTATAGTACAGATCACAGGCTTACAGCAACAGCCATGCAAAGATGGTGGTGGGAATCAAAATGAACCAAAAGTTGGACAATAGAAATATCTTGGTTTTCTCTATTCATGTTCATTAAAGATACATATTTATACATCTCCTAGTCTATTTCAGAAAGGATGCAAGGTGGCTAACAAAGATATCTTCCAAATAACAAAAATGCATAAATTAAAAATAGAACTAAAAAAAAGTTTAACAATAAAAAGAATAAGATAAGGAAAGTAAAGAAAAAAGGATGTGCCCACGGACCTAGCACGGTGCTAGGACTGAGTTCAAATGCACACCGTAATGAGGTTATCGCTGCACCTCTGACATTTTATTATGTATGGTAGGAGCCATCTGCCAGAGCCTAATCATAAAATATAGTTAGGAAATATGGACTCAACCACACACATTTCCTGTGATATTTTAATCATCATAAGAATGCAAGTAAGAATAATAAAAAAGAGAGTATTTTGTTTGATAAAGAAAAATCTAAAGATGATGGCCCTATAAAATTTACATCAAAAGCACCAGCAGGCCAATTTTTTAAAAAGCACATTGTCTGCAGACAAATTCAGGTGTCAGCTGCTGAAGATCACTGAAGAATGAGGTGCTATATTAAATCAAATGGCTATTTAGCAGCTGAAAGTAGCAGAGATAGGTTGGGGGAAAAGCCATTAATTTTGATTACGTATGTAAGACAGGATAAAAATGTTTCTTTTCCGAGTACACTCTCAAACAAGTCTTTATAAGCTTTTCACATGGAAATGGTATCTTAAAACTCACTTGAGAACATTCAGTGAAGATTCTGAATGAGAAACCAAAGTCCAATTGATTGGGGAGTAGTTCCAGGTTAGTATTCAATTCATAAAGCAGTGGGGTTTTCCTCCTTACCGATGGTTTTGCAGCAAATACTAAGGTCCTTCTGGAATTTTAATCCTACGAGGGCTCGGGTTTCATTCTTAAGGTCATCTGGCCTCAGTCACAACAATGCCCCTTCTGGTGCGTGGCACATGTGGTTTGCAGCCACCCAGGACCCACAGTTATCAATGCACAGAGAGGGCAGTATAGAGTATCGAGCAAGAGCGACAGAGTTTTAAGAAAGATCAAGAAATGCTGCTTAGGTCATTTCTGAAAATGAGTTCCACAGTCTACCTGCCTTACAGTCACTGGGGATACACATTAAAAATTCAGATCCCCAGCTCCACAGAATCACACTCTCAGGTGAAGCCTGGGAACCCGTATTTTTAATAGCACCCCAGGTAATTCTTCCATTGATGAATGGTCCAAGCAACCCCGCTTTTAAGAGTCATGGGGTAAAGACAGTCTCTTTATATACAGTTAGTATGTGACTTCAGCTTTTGTGAGTTCAAGGACTGTGATAATAAATACTGAATTCTATTCATTAAATGTTTATTGAGGTCCTGCTATATGCATGGCCCTGTGTACTAGGTAATGGGCTAAATGCAGCTATGAAGGTGAGTAAGTCCCAGCTCTCACAGCAGTGTATACAGTTGGTGGATGAGAGAGAGGCAGATATTCCAGAAAACAGAGCAAATGGCTGAGGGGGAAGAAGGGAGGGTGGGGGGCTGCTGCTGCCCTAAGCAACCTTTCCTCCCCTAAGCAACCTTTCCTCCCCAGGCCACTGTCTCAGTTTGGAGCCTACAGGGTGACTGTCATGGCCTCCAAGCCCTGCCTAGGACCCCTCCCCTCCTCTTCCCTTTCTTCACTCCTTTCTCCTCTTTGCACACTGCACAAGGCTAGGCCATGGTGTTGCATCAGACCAGAGGAGCACATGGGAACTGGAAGGGAGGAGGGGAAGGAGGGCTTGAGGGATTGGCTCTAACTATGCAACGTGATGAGCAAGGCAGGAAGAAATTGCCTGTGTTAGTCCACACTTTCTGGCAAGGATGGGTTTTGCTATACAGCTAAATTAAAATGGCTTATCCATGCATCTCAGCGCAAGTTACAGGCCAAATACATATTACAACACTGTACTCAAAATCTGAGGCCTGCACAACCTGGGAAGTGGTGTGCTCAAACGCAAGGTGCTGGGGCTATGTGGGGGTAGGGGTCAGTTTCAGGGTAGGGCTGCGGCGTCTCCCACAAGGGGTGTGACTCAAAACTGCTCTTAGAAGTGGAGGACGTGAAGGAGTGGCAGAAAGGAGGAGGGGAGCTCAGATGGGTAGCAAGTTCTAGGGCCTAAGATTGCCCTCAGCTTCCTGGGCTAAGATCCTCCAGTGAGTGAGGCGCTAAAGAGGGGGCGGCACCGAGGATCCAGAATGATGTCTGCACTAACACTGTGAACCCCAGACAATCTCTTCTCCCCGTTTCACTCTCTATAATGAAGCAACTTAGAGCCAATGCCCTATTCTCCCTCCCCTTGTTTCCCTTCACAATTTGCAAAATATACTCACGGGAGGATATGTGTTACGGTGGATCTATTACAATACAGCATAGTGCCAGGGTGCAAATCCCAGTTCTAGCTCTTACCCGCAGCATCACTTTCGGCAAATTACTTAACCTCTCTGTGCCTTAGTTTATCCATCCATAAAATGGCTAGTAATAATGCCAATATTATGGCCTGTGATGTTTAAATGTAAACTACCCAAAACAGTGCGTGGCAGGCAGTAAGCACTCAATCAATTTTAGCTATTATTCTCTCCCTATTCAAATTTCCTGCCAAAACAACAAAAGCAAACAGCCAAATAGATCATTTACTTTGAAAACAGAACTGCATGAAAGTAGCTTAAATGTTTAGAGAAGTGACAGTCTGTTGGCTCTGGTTGCTGGAGAAGCTATTTGTTTTGTATTTCTTTATAGCACTGAGTAAAACTATGTAACACCTATGTCCCACCACTGGCTTAAGCATCCATTCCCTGCTAGAAACCCTCCCCCACACCACCCTTCAAATCAGGAGTCCTGCTTCTTCTTGGTCAAACCTGAGCTGAGCTTCCATTTCAGCCTGGTGTTAGGACAAAAATTTATCAAATACTGAAAATATGTTAGCAAAGGATTTCTCTGGATTCTTATGCATTCCTCTATTTTTCATATTTGAGCCAATCTTCTTTTTCCAAGATTTGGTAATCATGTTCACATAGTAACAGTTACACTAGGATACAATTCTAAACTACATGTAATGGACGTTTATCATTTGTGGCTGCCGAAAGTCTTTGAAATACCTTATCAACATTTTGACAGCTTCCCACAGTGGGAATCCTGACTTTCCAACACTTCCTGCTTTTTTTGAAGGTATGAATTGCCATTTTGAAATATGCAGACGTCCTTGTTTTGGGTCTGGGACTGGCTGACCTGGGAGGTAGGGCTTTTTTTTCCTACCCCCTCATCTCCATTTATGTTACCAGCCAGAGAAGCAGATATGATGGCTAGAGCTCCAGGGGCCATTCTGGAACATGAGGCAATCTTAAGCATGGAAGACATACACACAAAAATGTGGTTCCTGGATGACTGTGGGGATGTCATATCACTCAGAGGTGCCTATCTTTAGACTTGCTAACCTTCTATCTTGTATAGGCCACTTTAATTTTGTCTTTTCTATGATATGTAGTCTAATTTAATCTGCTATCATTTGAATGTTTGTGTCTTCCCAAAATTCATATGCCGGAAGCTAATCCCTAATGTGATAGTATAAGAGGTGGGACTTTGGGGAAGTGATTAGGTCCCCATAATATTAGGTCCCCCATATAATATTATGCCCCATAATGAGGCATAAATGGGATTAGTGCTCTTATAAAAAAAGACCCCAGAGAATTGCCACGCCCCCTCCACCACGTGAGAAGGCACCATCTGTGAACCAGGAATCAGGCAGTCACCAGACACTGAATCGGCCAGCATCTTGACCTTTTGACCTTCCACCCTCCAGAACTGTGAGAAATAACTTTCTGTAGTTTATAAGCTACCCAGTCTGTTGTTATTTTGTTATGGAAGCCTGAAAGACAATCTTTTATATTATATATATAAAATAAATATCAATGTATATATTAGATTTTATATATTTAGTTCTATATACCATATTTCAGGGATCCCCAACCCCTGGGCTATGGACTGGTACTGGTCTGTGGCCTGTAAGGAACTGGGCTGCACAGAAAGAGGTGAATGGTGGGCGGGCGAGTGAGCATTACTGTCTGACCTCTGCCTCCTATTAGATCAGCGGCAGTATTATATTCTCATAGGAGCTCTAACTCTTACACTATCACATTAGGGATTAGGTTCTGGTATACGAATTTTGGGAGGACATAAACATTCAAACCATTGCAAATTAAATTGGACTACATATCATAGAAAAGACTATGAACTACACATGCAAGGGATATATTAATGGTTGCACGTTCCCTGTGAGAATCTAATGCCTGACCATCTGAAGTGGAACAGTTTGATCCTGAAACCATCCTCCCCACCCACCCCCCAATCCGTGGAAAAATTATCTTCCACACAACTGGTCCCTGGTGCCAAAAAGGTTGGGGACCACTGCCATATTTCATTTATCAAAGGTAGAATCGAGTATCGGGTAAGATTTCTGAACTCTCGTATGAGAGTATGAAAGTTAAGACTATATTTAAAGTTAAGACTGTATTTAACAATATTGCAAAAAAAGAGAAACCAAACCTTATGTATCTCCTAATGTGGTACAATGGAAAACATTCAGCACCACTTATGACACATTTTCATCAAAATACTGCACTGGAATGAAAACTTATTTCCCACAGTTCTGGAGGATGGAAAGTCCAAGAGCAAGTTGTATCTCTTCCTATAAGGGCACTAATTCCATTTATAAGAGTTCCACCCTCATGAACTAATTACTGCCCAAAGGCTCCCCTCCTACTGCTGCTATCACATTGGGGATTAGACTTCAACACATGAATCTTGGGGAGACACATTTGGCCCCTAGCACCATAAATTGGTAACCAGTACAGCTAGAAGATGGATGTATATAGGGCTTTGTTAACCTATACTTTCATTTTTGTACATTTAAACTTTTCCATAATTTAAAAAAATATTTAAAGACAATAGTCAATAAAACTCTTATATTTTCTAATAGACTTAATATTTTTCCTTGGTTTGATAAAATGACTTTCGTCTAATATGGCAGATTCTTCTCTACAGAAGCAATAATTAATAAAATCAGAAGTTTGTATGAACTGACATAGGAAAGCCAAAGCTTTGGAATCAGCATTTCATGTTAAGGAATCAAAATCCTAGGAAAAGGATAACTACTCACTATTACGGTTTTCTCCTGAAACTCCTTATTGTGTCCAAAACATTCAGGGACATTCATTACTGGCAATGAAATTATCTTTTGTAAATCAACAGAAATACATCTGATCCATTCTAACTGGTTCCTTGGTCATTCCAATCCTCCAAAAAAAAAAAAAAAAAAAAAAAAAAAAAGATTTTTGGTCCCAAATACAGACTGCAGAAATTGCTTGCTCCTATAGATACAATGTTTTACATAGTCCTGGAAATGAGTCCTGTAGCCTGCAGGTGGGGAGAGTCTAAAGTAAAGGCATTCTTCAAGCTACCCTTCCGATGCACAGTCAGAACATCAGAATCAATTCCAGATGGATGTTTGCAGAGGTGCTGTCCTGGCCAGGGACAGGATTTTCCTTGCTTAAGCTATTAGTTTCCAGTTGGGAAATTTCCCTAACGACTGGCAAGCTGGGGGACCCATAAAAGCCACTGGCATTGCAAGTCCTTACTGGCTCCACTAATCCAATAAGAAATTTCTGCACAAAGTTATTTGAGACCTCAAAGGTGCTCTAAAACTTTGCTGTGTAAAGTGAGAAACAGGGATCAGGCATTAAAATAACCTGGAAGCATGTCAGAAATGCTGAATCTCAGGCCCCTCTCCAGACCTACTGCATTTTCACAGGATTCCCGGTAGATTTAAGTGCATATTACCACTGATAACTGATCCTTTAAATAACAACTGAGGTGCACCCTGTATCTGCTCTATAGTACTTCACAGGGGACAGTTCATTGTGAAATGGCCACCTTGTTGGCATTCTGTAATAGAATTAAATACTTATTCTCCAAAGAGATTTTGTTAAAAGTGCTATCTGCTGTGCTCATCAGAGGGTGATTCATCACAAGATAAAAATAAAACACATCCTCTTGGGAATAATCTACCACACCTGACAACTCCTTATCTTCATTTGTTGCCAAGATATGAACAGGCTCTGACCAGCCAGGGAGGATTTTTCTCATTGCTTGTTTCTCCTTGTGGATAAATTATGGAAGCCATTACAGGCAAAAGCAATGTAGATAAGAGTTGCTTCTCCTTGATCCTTGTGTTCTCTTAAATTGCACACTACATGGCTAGAGTTATTGATTAACAACAAGGCCTGAAACTCTTCAAAGTACAGACTTTAACGAAGCATGGTTCAGGACTGATGCAGGGATATCAGCCTGCTCTGCCTTCGTCCTTTTCTTCTGACAGTTAATGTTGTTTTATGTCCTCTGATAAGCAGCCTTGAGATGAAAAGAAACAACTCATGGATTGAAACTTTCACTGAGGTATTTTTTCAGTGGCTTATTTGAACTCAGGAAAGGCACACAAGGTGCCACATAAAAGACGCATAGATAGAGTATTCCAATTTATTTTATTTTATTTTTTGAAATAGACCCTTGCTGTGTCACCCAGGCTGGAGTGCATTGGCATGATCTCGGCTCACTGCAACCTCCATCTCCAAGGTTCAAATGATTCTCCTGCCTCGGCCTCCCGAGTAGCTGGGATTACAGGCGCCCACCACCATGCCCAGCTAATTTTTATATTTTTAGTAGAGACAGGGTTTCACCATGTTGGTCAGGCTGGTCTTGAACTCCTGACCTCAAGTGATCTGCCCGCCTTAGTCTCACAAAGTGCTGGGATTACAGGCGTGAGCCACTATACCCGGCCTGAATCTATTTTAAATGATCATTTCTTTGCTGGCAAAAAGGATTTGAGGCTGTTTACCACTTTCTGCATCCTTCTCCCCTCCAAAAAGCATGGAATTAATAAGACAATTAATACAAGAACAAGAGAAAGATGTAATTTTAAAAGGAATGGAGACAATATAGAAAAGAAGACAATTCTGGTTTCATGTCTTTTTTTTTTCTGATAATTACTTTCTATCTTTTGTTTCTCTTTTTAGCTTCTAAATTTTCATTTGTGACTTTTTGGGAAAGCTATTTGTCCTGAAAGCCAAAATTTTCCAAAGCCAAATGATTGAGAGGAGAGTGATGTGGAATTCTAAAGAGTAAAACTTGAAGGGGAAGGCATCAAGCGTATCAAAAGAACCAAAGACTGCTAAGAATAAGGTAAGAGCTAGTTGCTTCCCAAAAGAAGACAAAGTTTCAGTTAGTCAACAGGATAAGGATAAAGAGGGACAAGATCAGATTTCAGAAGCTGTTTGGGTCCCTAGGAAAAGGTCTAGTGGTTCTCTCCCTTGGGCCAAGTGGTCTAGGGAGGAACAGGTTGACAGAAATCGCAGATAATGTTCTGGGAGTCCTACAGAACAAGGAGCTGGCCTCCCAGGGTATGAGCTCTGAGGCTCTACCTCTCAGAGAGAGGTCTGGCTTCTCATCAGAGCTTGAGCTTCAGAGTGGTGATGGCTGAGTGACCTTCTCAGACACACGATCCTGGGGCAATTCATGATGAGAACATTTCTGGAACTTTTCCGAAGCTCTGAAAAAGGGCTAGAGGTGCCTGGGGTCAGGGCAAGGGGGGATGCAGGGCCTCTGGGCTTCACCAGAGACCCTGCAGGGGCCAGGGCCAGCCAATTCAGACATGGAAGCAATGGGCTGAATCCCAAGACCAGGCCTAGTGAACTGAGACAATCCTGGACAGAGGACAGCGCCTGGACAAGGGTCTGTTCCCCAAAGGCCCCCTGGGAACTTGGATCAGCCGGAAGGAGAAAGGAAGAAAGAAATGAGAAGGGGAGACCCCTGAGAAGCTGAGACTAAACGATTAGAAACAGACACCTTTCTATCATCAGTGGAAATGGGCAGTTCCTGTGCTGGGTTTATTTACCTTAGGATGCATGTTTAATAATACCTTAAATCATGTAAATGTACCTTATTTAACCCATAATGTTACATTTTTGCACACCTAACTCATACCTTTTATAAACATACATATACAAATATAGACAAATTTACTAGAAAGTCGAACTTGCTCTGATTGATGAGACAGCAGGACAGAAAGACCCATGTAAGGGTTCTGAGTTGATTTGCTAACTTTCTTTAAAGATGTGAGTCTGTGGTTATGACCTAAAGAACAGGTGGGCTGCAGTATGAGAGAGATGGAGATGGCTTAACTTGTCCCTCACACCCTGAACAGGGTTCTGAAGGAAGGAAAGAAAGCTGAGTAGAAGTGGGGGTGTCAAAAAAGCATCCCGCCTGTAATGCCAGCACTTTGGGAGGCTCAGGTGGGCGGATCACCTGAGGTCGGGAGTTTGAGACCAGCTTGACCAACATGGAGAAACCCCATCTCTACTAAAAATACAAACTTAGCCGGGTGTGGTGGTGCATGCCTGTTAACCCAGCTACTTGGGAGGCTGAGGCAGAAGAATCGTTTGAACCCAGGAGGCGGAGGTTGTGGTGAGCCAAGATCGCGCCATTGCACTCCAGCCTGGACAACGAGAGTGAAACTCCATTTCAAAAAAAAAAAAAAAAGCATCCCAGGCTACCTTGGGAAATTTAAATAATCTATTTTGATTGTGAAATGTATGTGTATTTCCCAAGGTAATCAAATTAATGCTAAGTTCCAATAACAAGAAGCAAACTTCCAAATCATTAAATAGTAAACACTTCTTCCCCCAAAACAATGCAGAACAGTTGCCTATTGCTTTTCCCCAGTAAGCTTTGCTAGTTCTTTCTATATTTGAATAATCAAGACAATAGTTCTTAAAATATTATACACTATCCTGTGAAAATGCAGCTTGCCTATTTAGCAGTCATTTGAACACACCATATCTGCCATCATTTTTGCTGTCGGGGGGGACAGTGCTTGGGGAATTGCTACCTAGCAAAAGATTTATCTTCATATAGATACTTTGAGCACAGCAAAGTAGTCACTTAGAAGGCAGGAGCACTGGCTGGCAATTTTCTAAGTGAAAGTGGAGGTGGTCTGCCAGCACACATCCTCACTGCTAGAATGACACGTTAAACAACGATGCCTGAATAATGTAGATCCTGAGAGCCGCTGCATCCCTGAGGACCTACAGGCTCTACTGCCAAAACAAAAACTAAACAAAAACTGCCCGCACAAAGCACCTTTGGGTGCCTGCAATTGGAATACAAGTAGAGTCTTTTTAGAGTAAGATGGGAAATTTTAATTTTATACATATATGTGGAAGAATATTAAAAAAATCAAACATCTACTTTTGGTGCCATTACCACCATTATAAGGAAACCACCACCGTATCTGAGCGATAGGAAGTGCACGGGCATCTCTCTATATGAATGGGAGTTTTGGAATTCTATTGTTGAGACTGCTCAGGACCAAAGGCAAATGAAACTACCTATTACATCCTTTAGCAGCCATCACAATGATTACCATTAAAGATCAGTGCTCTTTTAAAAAAGTTCAATTACTGCCTATTAAATTTGAATTTCTGACAAAATGAATTGAGCAGGAATTTTACCAAAATATACTTATTCTCAAAGAGAAAATTACAAGATAAATATTATTTCCAATAAAAAGTGAAATGTAGCATAATACAAAACAATATATGAAAACACATCCTTGTAATCCTTAATTTTGAATGAATGATAGCTTTGAGCTATAACTCAAGCATTCAATGGTCATACAACCATAAAATCAACAGTAAATAATTAGATGATTAAGAGTAAACTATAGAAATATTTTTTGCTAAGGTTTAAGAAAGAGATTCACATGAACTGATAGACTAATTTAAGTTCTTGGACCTCCAATAAATGGATGATTCAGGTTTATCATCAACAGTCTTTTGTTATGCTGCAAAAATATTTTGTTCTTTTTGAACTAATCCTAATTACAAGATCATTTGTAACTAAAATAAGGGAAAACTGATCTTTCATTGGCACATTTTGAACTAGATATAGGTAGCTGAAAATATGTTGTCTGCATAACTCAGTAATTCAAATTACTCATGTTCACAGAATTAAAAAGAGAATTTGATATTAATCATTAAAATATAAAATTATAAATCTAAATTTGTTTAACACACATTCAAAATATAGAAGCCCTGTATTTCAATTAAATGGCAAAGAAAAATAATTAAATGTAATAAGCAAAAGAATAACTTCTGTCATTTGGGATAGCAATGGTTGACTTTCTCACACACTAAAATAAAAATATATACCACCAAACGCCCAAGATTTTGAAATGGAAATGATTCTTTTGGTGACTTCACTAATGTACTAACTGGCTTTGAGTACACAATAATCACCAAGTGGTTGTTTAGATTTCTGATTAGATGAAACATTATTATTCTAAAAGGGTATTCCAATATATCATCGATTAAAAATATACTATATATACCTACTCAAAATAATTAGTAATGAGAGCATATTTTTACTAGGAATAAAAACTAGTTAAAACAAACTTTTCTGGCAGATTTAAAATTGATTTCACTCCAGCCAAATGCCACAAAACATATACAATTACACTTAGCTAAAACGAGACCCTGGTCAGGAGTTTGAGACCAGCCTGGCCAACATGGTGAAACCACATCTCTACAAAAAATATAAAAATTAGCTGGGCGTGGTGGCGGGCACCTGTAATCCCAGCTACTCGGGAGGCTGAGGTAGGAGAATCGTTTGAACCTGCGAGATGGAGGTTGCAGTGAGCCAAGATCGCGCCACTGCACTCAAGGCTGGGTGACAGAGCAAGACTGTCCAAAAAAAAAAAAAAAAAAAAAAAAAGCCCTGGAAACACCCTGACATATATTACAAATGGACGGCTGTTAAAATAATGTCTATAAAAATTAGCAATTCAGCTCAGTAAAACACAGTTCATCAATTAACCACACTAGGGAATTTAAATTAGGTCATGAAATTTGTTAGCACTTTTCCATTCTAGGGCTCTCTACGTACTGCAGAGTTGCAGAATGTTCTCTGCATCGGGGATTTTTACACCTTGAAACTAGTACCTGAGCCAGTGCTAAATAAACCAAAGAAATGACTGAAGGCCATAAGAAAATGGTCACCCTTTTCTTTCTTTGCACTAAGAGGTGCTTGAAATGAGGTGGTTCTCTTTTGTAATATAATTGTTCCTACAATCATCTGTCACATTCTTGATCTTTATAGAGAAAAAGGCCCATGTCAGCCTATCTCCCTTCTGAATTATGAATGTCAAATTAGTAGGGCTCATTAAAAGTGCATTTTCCCCCTATGTGTGTTGTGGTATCCCTACAACATATGCTTCCTGAGATCTGGAGTAACATTTAGTGTAAGTACACCTCTATAAGGTATCTAGAATGATATTTCCTTGTAGGATATAATTCAGTGTGATCTCCAAACTGCGGTCTGCAATATACTAAATTTCTTATCTTAAATGTAGTACTTTTCAATAAACAACTGCTTTTGATTTTACTTGGATAATTATGGCTGAAAAGTATACTTAAAATGGCATCAATTCCCGTGTTGCCCAGACTGAATACAAGTGAAAATACTAATCCTACCAAACAGAGATTTTTTTCTCTCACATTATCTGTTGTGTGCACATTAAAGAAAATCTGTTATTTTGTCTTACTGTAATAAAATAAATAAAATATATTCATAATTCTTGCTTTAATCCCATCTGTGGTTAACCAGTTTAGAATAACTTGAAATGGCAACATCAGAGGTCAGAGCACACACTTTTGAAGGCTTACATAACTCAAACTCTGCTTGTTGCTGTAACTCCTAGAACCCTTCCTCAGTATTTGCACAGGCATTTATGTGTGCACATCGAACCCACTAACTCATACCATGCCAACAACTGACTAGACTTTCATTAATCCAGGATAGACTAGGCCTGTGCTAAGCATTTTAGATGGTTTCTTTCAATTAATTCTCTCAACAACCCTATCAAATAGGACCCTTTGTACGTGAGGAAACAGGATAGCAGAAATTCTGAAAGCTGTCCCAAATCACACAGTTAGTAAGAGGCAGAGTCTTCAAGTGAATGTAGGTTCACTAAGCTTCAGAAGTTAAGCCCCCAACTACTATACTATCAGCTTTCATGACAAAAACTGCAATCACTTTTGCACCAACCTAATACAATGGCAGTCAAGCTAATAATATCTCTCCTCAGTGACCATCTTGTATCTGAACACATTTTGAAACTTTAGAAACATCAATTAGATAACCCTCATACCTTGTCCATTAAGTGGACAGATGACAAGCCCAGATCAGTTATTTTTGCCTATTTTTTGCTATATTCACCCATGATGAAGTTACTTTGTAGCAAACAATCATATTCTAAATCAAAGAACCTGAAATCTTCATAAACTACAGTCTGCACACTTCTCATTATTAATGCCCTGACATACCACTTCACTGGTATATTCTTTCTGGCCAAGGGGAGGAAGACATCTGGTTTTGAAGAGGAAGAAAGAAACGGGAGAAGCATGAAGATCAAAACCAGGCAGATAAGTGACTCTGGGCAAGAAGCATCCACCTCTTCAAATCATCGGTGATGCTCCACATCCTACAGCACTGCACTAGAGTCACTGCATCGTGGAATCATCCTGGATGGGGCTTACGTAACTGACAAGTTCATTCTGGATACCTCTGACTGCCAGATGAAAGGATTCCTCTAGGTACATATAATTAGTACATATCCATTAAGCCAAAAAAGATGTATAAAATATGTTTCATGCCCTGAGGAATTACAATATAGTTGGGGAGATAAAAATATATGCATACTGGTAACAGTATGATGTATAATGATGTGTGCCAGCTATTGTTACAGAAGAATATTATAAGGTCAGAAGTGACATTCTAAGTGCTTTGCAGTTTTGCACACTAAGATCTCTAACAGGAGCCCAAGGCTGCCTTCCTCTTAGAGGAGGTGAAGTCTTAAGATCATATATTCCTCAAGGACAGAATTAGGCTCTGGTGGTAGGAAATGATACTCTCAAAGGATGGCACAAAGGTTTTTCAGGCTGTTTTCCACCTGGCTCCTTCCCTGGGTCTCCTTCTGTTGTTGGCTGGCTTCACATTGCTCATTTTTCTCTCATTTCCCACACAGCTAGTACAGAAAATAAATGACTCCCAATTTCCCCTTAATGGGGGCTGGGGAGGGGAAGGGAGACAACGGAGAGTCTAGGTCTCACCCCAGGGAAAGGCAGGGGGGAAGGTCCAGCTGGTTTTGCTCTACCCTAGGTTTTAGGGGGATACATTGACAATTCCCTTTCCATGAGGTGGAAGAAGGGGAGCTGAAGGTCAAGATGAGGGTGTGAGCCTAGAAGAGAACTGCCAGGGTCTCCGCCCAGCCTGCATTTCACTAGGCTTTAGGCTTCAGGGGCAGAGGAGCCCTGCACATAATCAAACCAGCTTGCCAGAGCAAGAGGCCACATGGGGGTTCATTTTCAGGGTGTCAGGGACCTGGGAAGAGAGAAGTAATGACTCAGAGGTTTGGAAAACAGGCCGCTCCATCTGTACCCATCAGTGCAAAGCCAGCACCTTATGGCTCCCAAAGCACGTCTAGAAATGTTAACTTGATTTCCTTTTCACAAAAATGTGAATGTGAAGAATACTGGGAAATCATTACTTCCTATTTCATAAGTGAGAAAAACAAAACTCAGAGAGAGAGTACTTGGCTTTGCCAGGATGAAGACTAGGAGGAGTGGCAGCTGGGACTTGGACCAGGATCTTCAAATTCCTGCTGCTGATGCCTTCTCAATATTGAGCTTCTGCCTAGGGCAGCTGCAGGAGGTGGAGGCTTCAAGGAAAGCCTTACAAGATGGGGAATCTGAGCAGGAGCACCCAGTGATGCTTTGGAGACAAGAACCAAAAATCACTAAATTGGCTGGGTGCGGTGGCTCACGCCTGTTATCTTAGCACTTTGGGAGGCTGAGGACTTCACTTGAGGTCAGGGGTTCGAGACCAGCCTGACCAACATGACGAAACTCAGTCTCTATTAAAAACACAAAAATTAGCTGGGTGTGGTGGTGGGTGCCTGTAATCCCAACTACCCAGGAGGCTGAGGCAGGAGAATTACTTGAATCTGGGAGGTGGAGGCTGCAGTGAGCCAAGATTGTGTCACTGCACTCCAGCCTGGGTGACAGAGTGAGACTCTGTCTCAAAAAAGAAAAAAATTACTAAATTGTAAATAAGAGTCAATAACCACTAAATAATATTCATATTGGAAATAATTTTTGCTAATTTTCTTATTTTATTATATATATAAAATAAGAATGATCTTACTGGATTCAAGAACATCAACTCCAAAATATTAGGCTGTCCCTCTAAACAACCTTGCACTTTTCCTAATCCACTGTGGATTCATCATCCATGAATATATATCAACTTTTATAGGAACTGATTTATAGTTTTGGCCTGTACTGTCATTTGGGCAAATGAAGTCCAGCTGTTTACTACCCCCACAAGAAACAAAATGTCCTTCAATTTGTCTTTGATATATCGTATTTAAGATTTGAGGCACTTTGAGTCTATTTAATTTCAGACCACAGTTGTGTTCAAGGCCTTGGTGAAGAGTTTTGTGTTCACCTCAAACACACTGCTTCTGGTTTTATAGGCTTTGATGATTTTCCAGAGTCAATGTCCCTTCTGACAAGAATCATAATTAATTTAGTCTTTGCTTCTACCCCCCAAGATCATTCTGGTTATTAGTTTCTGAATGTTCTTCAGCCAGTTATGCCTCTCTTGGTCTTTGTTGACTAAAACTGCATAGAATCTCTCAGACATAGATAAATCACGGCTTGCACAAGACACTGTTATATTCTGTGCTCCAGGGTGTCCAGTACTTTGACAGCCTCTTTGGGCTGCAGTATTGTCCTGGGAGGAAGCCCCTACATTACAGGTGATAGAGACTCTGAGCTTAGTAGATAGTCCTGTGGTTCAGTAGTACCAGAAAAAATATTGGAGTCACCTGCATATTAGAGTCACCTGCAAACTCAGATTTTTCTGAGCATTTCCTCTTCCAGGTCACCAGTACAAATGTTACAACAAATCAAACACTGAGAAATAGTGCCGTCTGCATGTCTCAACCTGTCTGTCCCCATTAGTTTTTACCCCTATTAGTTTATAAAATAAAGTTGAATTAAACTAATTCAGCACATGTTCCTGAGTGCAAGATCACAACCCACAAAGGAAACATATTTTCTTGAATAACTGTATGCTTTCAGAAAATTTAAAAATAATATTTTGTTAACATGATAAAGAATATGTATCTTAAACTAAAAATTACAATTATACTCAATGACAGAACATTTTTAATATTAAAACTTGAAGCAAAAGAAAGATACTGTCTATAACCATCATTCATTCATTTGACATGTATTTATTGTCAACTAAATAGGTACATGTCCTAAATGTGGGGGACATGATAATTAATACACAGTCTCCCACCATGGACTTTACATTACATAATATTATTCTGGATAATGCTATAAAACTTAAAACAGAATTGGATAAAGAGATAAAATGCATGCTTTTGTCAATTATGTGATTCTCTATCAAAAAAAGGAAAAAGAATTGAAAAATTATTGAAATAAAAAGTTCAGTAACATGACATTATCTCAGTAATTTTTCAATATTACAACAATAAATTTAAAACATAGTGGAAAAATATTCCATCCAGAATAGCAACCAATAAATAATAAAAATACCTATAATAACCTTTAGTATGAAATGTAAAGACCCTGTATGGAACCAAAGAATGTTATAATAAAGAACATTCAGAGAACAACAACAACAACAAGCTCTTGTAAATTAAACATATGAGAACAGCAAGGAAGAAATGCAACAGAAGGAGTGGAAGACAGTTTCAAACTCTTCTAGACAGTAGAGCAAAAAAGACAAAGAAAAGAAAAAATGAGAGGAACAAGGCCAAGAAACACAGACAACTACTCCTGGAGGTCCAAAATCCAAATAAGAGTAGGTTCAGAATGACAAAAAATGAAAATGCAGAGGAAGAAACAGGCAAGGTGGCTCACACCTACAATCCCAGCACTTTGGGAAGCTGAGGCAGGACGATGACTGAAGGCCAGGAGTTCAAGACCAACCTGGGCAACAAAGTGAGACTCAAAATTCATTTAAAAATGTAAAAATTAAAACCAGGCGAGATGCAACAGCTCATGCCTGTAATCCTAGCACTTTGGGAGGCTGAGGCGGGAGGATCGCTTGAGCCCAGGAGTTCAAGACCTGGCTGGGCAACATAGCTAGACCTTGGGTCTACTAAAATTTAAAAAAAAAAAAAAAAAAAAAAATAGCCAGGTATGGTGGCACATGCCTGTAGTCCCACCTATTCAGGAGTCTGAGGCAGGAAGATCACCTGAGCCCAGGAGTTCAAGGTTGCAGTGAGCTATGATCACACCACTGTACTCCAGCCTGGGTTACAGAGTGAAATCCTATCTTTCTTGAAAAGAAAACATCAAGCAAATTTTCCAGAATAGGGTATCTGTTTCTAGATTGCAAGGTCCACCAAGTATCTGGAATGGTACATGAAACTTACACACACCACACACAGAATTACACAATTTTAGAACACGAAGAATAAGAAGCTTCCACAGAGACAGATTAGATGTTCATATAAAAAACCAGGAATTTGTTTTCTCAACAGAAATACTGGAAGCTAGAATAAAACTGGCAAAAACCTTCATATTCAGAGGGGACATGATTTTGTGGCAGAGATATTCAATGCTCAGAGTACTCATATGCTCCATCTTGCAGCCCTCTGTCAGTTAAGTGGGACCTTGCGACCAGTTCTGGCTAATGGATTGCTCACAGAAGTGACACAAGTCAGCCAGGCGCAGTGGCTCACGCCTGTAATCCCAACACTTCGGGAGGCCGAGGCGGGTGGACCACTTGAGGTCAGGAGTTCGAGACCAGCCTGGCCAACATGGCAAAACCCCATCTCTACTAAAAATACAAAAATCAGCCACGGCGCCTGCAATCCCAGCTACTCAGGAGGCTGAGGCAGGAGAATCATTTGAACCGGGGAAGCGGAGGTTGCAGTGAGCTGAGATCACGCCATTGCACTCCAGTCTGGGTGACAAGAGCAAAACTCCATCTCAAAAAAAAAAAAAAGTGACACGGGTCACTTCCGGGCTGAAGGGCTGAAAAGTCTCCCTACGTGCCCCTCTAGTTCCTCTCTGCTCTGTGCCACAGTAACACTGGAGGTCCTGTGTTGAGACGGTAATGCCACAAGATGGAAACAGCCTGGATCCCTGAACTATATAAACTATTTCTTATATAAGCAAGAAATAAACTTGAATGTGCAAAGCCACTGAGATTTTGGAGTTTATTATAATTGCATCACCCTAACCTATCTTGATTAATATGGATTTCCAATCTGGAATTCTATATCATGTCAAACTATCAATCAAGGATAAAATAAAGATATTTTCAGAAATGCAGTATTTCAGATGACTTCAGTTCCATGCACCTGTTCTTAAGAAGCTACTGGAGACTGAGGAAAGAAGGCAGAATGATGGTCCCCCAAAGATGTCCATGTCCTCATCTCCAAATTCTGTGAATATGTTACCCTACATGGCACAAAGGACTTTGCAGATGTGATAAGTTAAGAATCCTGAGCTGAGGAAAGGAGCCTGGATTACCCAGGTGAGTCCAATGTAATCACAAGGGTCCTAATAAATTAAGGAAGGAGAGAGGAGAAGGAGAGTCTGAGATCTGAGGATGCAACAATACTGGCCTTGAAGATAAAGGAGACACAAGTCAAGAAATGCTGGTGGCCTCTAGAAGCTGGAAAAGTCAAGGAAATGGATTTGCCCCAGAGCTTCCAGAAGGAACACATCTCTGCTGACTCTTCAATTTGAGCCCAGTGAGACCCATTTCAGACTTCTGACCTCCAGAACTGTAAGACAATAAATGTGTGTTGCTTTAAGCTACTAAGCTTGCTGTAATTGTTACAGCAGCAAAAAGGAACAAATACAATATGGTAATGCAGGAAATAGGAGTGAATACATGTATTAGTTCATTTTCATGCTGCTGATAAAGACATATCCCAGACTGGGCAATTTACAAAAGAAAGAGGTTTAATGGACTCACAGTTCCACATGGCTGGGAGGCCTCACAATCATGGCAGAAGGTGAAAGGCATGTCTCACATGGCGGCAGGTAAGAGAAGAGAGTTTGTGCAGGGAAACTCCCCTTGATAAAACCATCAGATCTCGTGAGACTTACTATCATGAGAATAGCAAAGGAAAAGACCTACCCTCATGATTCAATTGCCTCCCACTGGGTCCCTCACACAACACGTGGGGATTGTTGGAGCTACAATTCAAGATGAGATCTAGGTGGGGACACAGCCAAACCATATCGATACAGAAGAGAGTGAAAGCAGATCCCAAGACACACCTGAGCATGAGGTTGAGCAAGCAACTCGTCCTGATGGGAGCAGACAAGAAGACCCCAGGAGAGACTTCATCAACTCCACACTGACACAACACCTAATGTGTGTGAAGGCTGCGGGGAGATTTACACAACTGGAGGAGTTCAAGGATAAATTGGGGATCATAGAAAAGTATGTAAATAAATTTACAAAACAAGACAATTATTTGTTATAAAGGAAATGAAAAGATAAGCAGGAAAGGAGACATAATCATAATGGCTCAGCTGTCACTCCTGTCTAGCTAGTTGCAACAATAAAATCACTGGGCATTGATTTAGCCCCAATAACATACACCTGGACAAGAAGGATGATGACACAGAAGGGTGCTGGGGGTTGGGGGGCGGGTCAGCTGCAGTGAAAGAGCTAAATCCTTCTCTTGCACAGACAATGCCTAAAGCTGAGAGAAATCCGGAAGCAGCAACATAACAGGTTAACCAGGGATATGAAGTTAGTACTAAAGAACCAGATAAAAGAGCAGAAAGTGATGTGCAGGGCGCCATCGGGGGCCACTGTTTTTCAACGAGGACTTTGGTGCTGTAAACTCTGTGTGTTATGTGCATGCACAACTTTGATTAAACATACAAAGACTGATGAAATATTTGCAACAAATGTGACAGGAGGCTTGAATATTATTAATATACTATAAAGACTAGACGGGTGAAAATGGTTCATTTTAGTTGCCCTTGCGTGGTGGCATTGTGGGTAATTATTTTTTCCTGCTAGTCTATAATTTTCTGTACTTTCCAAATTAAAACACAATAGGAGCATGCATAATTTTTAAAACAAAGAAATGATCATACAATCTAATAAAAAATAAACAAGAAAAGAACTAGGTAGGCCGGGCGCGGTGGCTCACGCCTGTAATCCCAGCACGTTGGGAGGCCGAGGTGGGCGGATCACGAGGTCAGGAGATCGAGACCATCCTGGCTAACACGGTGAAACCCCGTCTCTACTAAAAATACAAAAAATTAGCCGGGCATAGTGGCGGGCGCCTGTAGTCCCAGCTACTCAGGAGGCTGAGGCAGGAGAATGGCGTGAACCTGGGAAGCAGAGCTTGCAGTGAGCCAAGATCGCGCCACTGCACTCCAGCCTGGGCGACAGAGCAAGACTCCGTCTCAAAAAACAAACAAAAAACAAAAAAAGAATTAGGTAGCTAGCTATATTGGGAGCTGCTAAGATGATTAAGTTACTACAACTTTGAGAGCCCTGAGGCAACTGCCACTCTGCCAAGGAATGGTGGCATGGGTTTTCTTAATTTGCTAAAGCAGTTTCTTGATTAAAATATGCTTTCCAACAACAATGTGCCATTTTAAAATTTCATCCTTCATTTAAAGCCCTTCATTTTTGTTATAGACAGCCCAGCCCCAACAACCAGTTAAGCTCATGATTTTGTAACTGATGCTGGTTTGGATAAGGCTTGGTGAACATCTTATCAATGATAACTGGCCCCTGGGGATTGGGGTGGGGAAGATACTAAAAGAACAATTACATAAACTACATATTTTTAAACGTGTGGCTTCACAGAATTTTTTAATTAAAAAATGAAAGATGTGCTTAATAGCACTAAACATTTGTGGAGGAAGAAATGAATTCGTTATGTTCTTCTTGGACAAGAGTAGACACATTACATGCTCATAAAATTGATAAATTTAGAAGGACTGTGTCTGAACTTGGACATGGATCTCCACTGAAAGTTGAAATCTCAGACAGCAGCCAGCTGGGCCAAACACTTCCACATAAATGGTTTAAGAAATGTGATGAGCGTGAAGTAAGAGTGAAGTGGGAATACAGGCGACTTCGGGATTAAAAAACAATAACCCTATTATGTAAGGTTGATTTGTTTTCCTTTTGCAGATTCTTTTACCTTCTAAGCTATTAATTACCCATCTCCAACAGAATACCAAAGCATAAAGTTCTTTATAGCATACAGTAGTCTCAGAAGCTCTTATAATTATTTAAAAATAAAATGTTCACATCATTAATTTTCCTATCGCTTGCAATGATCAAAAAAATGAGAGGGTGGAAGGGACTCTTTCAAGGTCATGTTCATCAGAGTGAAACTGATTCCTAACTCCCAGCCTCGTTCTGTCTTGCTAGGTCTCTCTTTCTCTAAACCTGATATATTTATCATGAATCATTAAACACAAATCTATTACCCAGTGCAATTGATTCTTCCATAAAATGAGAAGCAGCTTCACGTTTGTACTTTTGTAGGATTTTTTTTTTTTTTAAAAAGGGCCTTTGGTAAAGTCAGGTTTGAACACAGAGAACAATATATTCTTAAGAAAAAACAAAATGGCAGGGGATTGTGAAAGGCCTTGCTTAGTGTCCTGAATTAGCCCAAAGGCATCAAAGCGGGGATACCTACAAGACCTCAATGTTCTTATAAGGTAAGAGATTCATATCTGGTCTGCCAACTGGCATGTAATTACTTTTAAAAATCCAAAGAAGCCAGTTGCAGTGGCTCATGCCTATAATCCCAACACTTTGGGAGGCTGAGGCAGAAGGATCACTTGAAGCCAGGGGTTCAAGGCCAGCCTGGGCAACAGAGTGAGACCCCATCTCTACCAAAAAAAAAGTTAGCTGGGCATGGTGGCACACACCTGTAATCCTAGCTACTTGGGAGGCTGAGGCAGGAAGATAGCTTAAGCCCAGGAGGTCAAGGCTACAGTGAGCTATGATTGTGCCACTGTACTCCAGCCTGTGTGACAGGGCAAGACTGTGTCTCTAAAAATAAAAAATAAAAAATAAAAAGATAAGGCTGGGCCTGGTGGCTCACGCCTGTAATCCCAGCACTTTGGGAGGCCAGGACGGGCAGGTCACTTGAGGTCAGGAGTTTGAGACCAGCCTGGCCAACATGGTGAAACCCCATCTCTACTGAAAATATAAAAATTAGCTGGGCATGATAGTGCACGCCTGTAATCCCAGCTACTCGGGAGGCTGAGGCACAAGAATTGCCTGAACCCAGGAGGTGGAGGTTGCAGTGAGCCGAGATCATACCACTATACTCCAGCCTGGACGACAGTATGAGACTCAGTCTCAAATTTAAAAAAAAATTAAAAAAATAAAATAAAAGTAAAAATCCAATGAACATAGGGTGTGGGGTGGGGTGGGGGATTGGGAACTAGGCTTGCTCTAAGTTATAGCAAACCGAGTTACCAGAATCTACATCAAGGAAACAGCTATAGAACCAAGGACCCATTGCTGGGTGCTTACCATGTGTCAGGCATCTTGCTAAGTGCATTCCAGTGATCTCATTTCAGCCTCACAATCCTAAGAGGTGGGCATTACTGTCCTTTTTTAGAAATAGAAAATTGAAGCTCAAAGAGGTGAAGTTCTTATTTTAGAGTACCTAGGGTAACTAGTGACGTAGCTAGGATTTCAACTGAGATCTGATTCTAAAACCGATGCTTCTCAGCCTCCTCCCAGGCACCAAGAATGAACAGAAAGGTCAGAAGGAAGCATGCAGCAAATTAACACAGTCACATGTTTTCAGCCTAAGGGGTGGGTGAGTGCATTGGACATATTGGATATATATTTTATTAGTCTCATTCATTTTTTTGTGTTTGGAATAGTTCATAATTAAAAATAATTGAAAAGTTAAAAATAAAGAGGTTTCATCATTTCAGCCTTAGACAAAAATAAGAAAGTATTATAAACTTCTTGAGAATGCCAGTTCTTTGTTTTTCAAAGAAAATCAGACAATGTAGGTTTTTACCACATCGGATGTTCTTTACAGAACAATGAAAAGGAGCATGGAACCAGGGGCACCCTCTTAGCAGCAGCAATGGCTTCAGGAGCTGTGGCCACATGGAAGCATGCTAGGCAGGGCAGCCCCGCACACAACACAATTTTGTGCTAGAGATTTATTTGCTTCTTGCAGGTCCTCACAGAGAAAAGGAAAACCAGGTGGATGGGCATGTCTATATCCTGAAAAACAGGCTTTGAGGTTTTGGGAGACAGAAACAAGCAATTTGTTTTTCTCTGAAATCTACTCTTGCAAGTAAAAGTGATGCTAACCAAAGGAGACTGTGTATACACACAAAATCCAGCAATCCTGCCCTCCGGGAAATGCAGACTTTTGGATCCAGAAATCTTCTCCAAGGTCACCAATGCTTAATTTAACCAAGCCAACTGAAGATCATTGTACTCCCAATACCTTCTGTAAGTAATTTACCTACTATGATCATAATATATTTGGGTTTTCATCTTTAAGCTCAAAGCAAGGAATAGACATCATGGTTTCTTTACTACAGAACATGGAACCTCTTTCTGCTAATGTGTCTCCAAATCTAAAGAAGTTATTAAAAGAAAAAAAAAATGTAATCTTTCTTAGGAACTTGTGGTAGTTTTGCTTATTAGTCCATTTTCACACTGCTGATTAAGACATACCCAAGACTGGGCAATTTACAAAAGAAAGAGGTTTGATGGACTCAGTTCCACATGGCTAAGGAGGCCTCACAATCATGGCTGAAGGTGAAAGGCACATCTCACATGGCAGCAGACAAAAGAAGAGAGTGAGAATCAATGAAAGCGGTTTCCCCTCATAAAACCATCAGATCTTGTGAGACGTATTCACTACCACAATAACAGTATGGAGGAAACCACCCCCATGATTATCCCCCACCGGCTCCCTCCCATAACACTTGGGAATTATGGGAGCTACAATTCAAGATGAGATTTGGGTGGGGACACAGCCAAACCATATCATATTGTTAGCCTAATGGTTAGTTAGGCTGAGAAGTCTCCTGTAGAAATAGGGGCACATTGTTTGAAAGACAGCAGACTTCCTTACTGTTTTTCTTTGCTGCTCTCATGTCCCTCTGTTGTGTGGCAACAGGACCTCTCTCTTTGGTAACTTTGTCTTAAATGAATTGTCACTGAGATCTTTTTCAGAGAAAAATATGATGTAATATAATATGTTTTTTGTGTACAAGATAACACAATTTGAACAGCAGGAATGAATTTTAAATAGAAGAAATTGGAGAGAATGTTGGGGCTAATAACACAGCTAAAAGCATGAGAATGATGAGGAAAAGTGAAGAAAGAAGGTTGGGGGAAAAACCTGAATGGTATGGAAGGCTGGAAAAAAAACTTAAAAATGCACTGAAATGCCAGGCGCGGTGGCTCATGCCTGTAATCCCAGCAGTTTGGGAGGCCAAGGTGGGTGTACCACAAGGTCAAGAGATCGAGACCATCCTGGCCAACACGGTGAAATCCCCTCTCTACTAAAAATACAAAAATTAGCCGGGCATGATGGCACACACCTGTAGTCCCAGCTACTCGGGAGGCTGAGGCAGGAGAATTGCTTGAATCCGGGAGGCGGAGGTTGCAGTGAGCCAAGATCGTGCCACTACACTCCAGCCTGGCGATAAAGCGAGACTCCATCTCAAAAAAAAAAAAAAAAAAGCACTGAAATTATCCTGATACGCTTCTAAAAACGGTTTCAATGTTTCTTAAATCAAACCAAATAATGCCTAAAAGGCATAATACTTAATTGTATCCTAGTAACTGAAGATATTAAACTCAATCTATTTGCATTGCTACCTGGGGCTGCTGTAACACAGTCCCACAAACTTGGTGGCTTAAAACAACAGAAATTTACCGTCACAGTTCAGGAGGTCAGAAATCTGAAATCAAGGTGTCTATAGGGCTGGCTCCTGCCTGGGGGTTTGGAGGGGGAAACTGCTCCATGCTTCTCTCCTGGTTGGTGGCTGCCAGCCATCCTTGGTGTACCTTGGTCTGTGGCAACATAACAGCATAATCCCAATCTGCCTCCATTGTCCCTACAGTATTCTCCTGTGGGTCTCTATCTCTGTGTCCAAATTTCCCTCTTCTTATACAGACATCAATCATTGTCTTTAGGGTCCACTCTACTCCAGTATGACTTCATCTTCATCTGCAAAGAGCCTAATTACAAACAGGACCCTACTCACAGATTCTGGGGTTAGGATTCAATGTATCTTTTGGGAAAACATAATTCAATCCATGACACCATTCAAAACTGGATTTGTGACTGATCATTCCTTTCCTACTACACAATTATGTAGACATGGACTCCACTGCCAAGGCTATCATCTTTTCTCTCTTTCCCGTTAAAGCCAAGCTCCTCAAAGCAGTTCATATCTCAATTTCCCACCTACCACTCTTAAAACTCCAGCAGTGAGGCCCATCCTTTCTCATCCTTTCCATCCTAGACATTTTTTTTGAAGAGACAGAGTCTCACTCTGTCACCCAGGCTGGAGTATGGTGGTGCAGTCATAGCTCACTGTAACCTCCAACTCTCTGGGCTCAAGCGATCCTCCCACCTCAGCCTCCAAAAGTGCTGGGATTAGAGGCATAAGCCACCATGCCTGTCCACATACCAGGTTATCTGACCTAGTTAGTTCCTCCTATTCAAACTTCAGGACTTGCACCTGGAAAAAAGGTCAAGTTGAGCTTCCTGCGTTCTCCTTGTGTTGAGTGTGCATCCTCATCATAGCATCCAGCAGCCCACTTAGCATACTTACTGTATGAATCTGTTTGCCAGCCTGTCCTTTGACTGGACTAAATTCCTCGAGGGCATAGACTGTGTGTTCTGTGGCCTGACAGCCTCAGCACCCAGCACAGAGCCCAAGACAAACTTGATGCATAGTAAACACTTGGATGAATGCATGTCATTTAGACTTAAGAATCTATCAGTCACAGAACCATGTGCTCTCTGTCTTTGATTCCATCAAACCTTATGACACAACCAGATTATAGGCTGTTAGATGACAGAGATCATCTTCTATTCTTTAAATGTCTTCCTGATCCCTTAGACTAAGTAGGCATTAAACAATTAATACTAAAGGGAAATTAACTTCTGGGGGTGTGGGTAGGAAGGACTCAACTTTATTGAGCAACGGTTCACTGCCAGACACTGCAAAGCACTATACAAATATTATCTCAGTTCATATTACTACTTCTCATTCATTTGGAGATTGCTGGATCAGCATAATAATTGTAAGCCTTCTTCTAATGAACCCATTTTACAATGGAATTTTGAATACTAATACTTTATATGCAAAAATATTTTATATATAAAAATGTTTTGTATATAAGTGTAGATATCAGTAATATATCTTAACCCTCAATATACTATTAGCATCCACTGGACCCACTTTTAGTTTTTTAGATTTTATAAATTTCAAGCAGTTCTAGCTATTTGTATGGATTAATATTTTATAACTTTATTCTTTCTTAAAGATGTTCCAAAGAAAAAGAGAAAATACTTTTTTTGAAAAAAAGAAAGAGAATAAAACTCATTCTGCCTTGCAACTACCATATGGGTCCAGCAGACCATTTAAGAAAATCTCAGATCCATTACGGCATCTTTGTAATTTTATTATTCCTATATCTTGAAACATTTTGCTATTTTATCATCTCAGGAACAATTACCCACCAGTTATATATCAATTATTCCCAAATAAGGTTTAAGAAGACTAAAGTAATAGAAAATATAAGAACAAGGGAATGGATTAGAACACTGCCATTCAGTAGAATGTTCCTTGATGATGAAAATGTTCTATTTTTCTTGTGCAAGACAGTAACCACTAGCTGCATATAGCTACAGAGAATTCGAAATGTGGCTAGTGCAATGGAGAAACTGAATTTTTATTTTTTTATTTTTAATTAATTTAGATTTAAATAGCTAGCTACCTGAGGCTAATAGCTACCATATTAAACAGCGTGGGCCTAGGGGAATGATTCATTAGTGAAATAAATTGTCACTATTGCATCATCCTCCATCTTTCTTATTGTGTTACCCAAAGTATTACATCATCTTTTTGGAGGATATAAAAGGAGACTAGAGATCACCTTTGTAGTTTGTTTTAATTTCATTGACTAGAGTGGAGAATTTCAAATTTTTCATTCTTGCCTATAATGACAAAAAGAAGATAACTGACAGAAAGAGAGATTTCACAAACAACAGAAACATCAGAGATGAATGCAAGCCATCACACGACGGCACTGAAGACTCTAATGATGATGATGAAATTGATCATGGAAACGAAACCTCAGACTACGACTCTTCAGATGATGACATCATAGATTAATTCTCCTAAACTCTCTAAATATATTGAATGAACAATATATTTCTAAGGACAAAAAGAAAACATGCTATTCTTATACAGTCAGTCGTTCAAGAGGAAGGATTCCCTCAAATAATATTTTGTGAAAAGAACCTGGGCCATCCTGTTTTGCTAAATGAATGTAGGATGGTATTCTTTCACCTTTTCAAGTTTGTATACCAAAATTTACTTTATATACAGTTTGAAAATGTTCAGGTGCTGAAGGTAAGTATACAAAGGTTACTGGAAGAAAACGGATAAAGTAGATGTGAAAAAGTTCACTGCATTGATTTTAAAAAATTAAGTGTCCTTTGAACCCAAATGGTAAACGGTGATGACTATTTTTTTCTGGTATACTGAAGGTTAAAATCTGTGTATTATACTAATCAATGTACCAGATTGCTTATTTAAAAGTGCAAAAATTTAGAAATAAGGTAGAAAATTATTGTATTTCTACTTATATTAGTAATTTTGAAATGGTTAAAAACATGAGCACTGGAGCTATACACACAGCCCTGGGCTGGAATCCCAAGTCCAATGCTTACTTAGTGTGTGACCTTTGGCAAGTTAGCCTGTCCCTCTAAAATCCAGCTCCCTTATCTGTAAAGTAAGGATTAAAAAATTACTTCCTCTCTTATATCATTTATAGAGATTAAGTTTTGCATGCAAAGTGCTTAGCATAGTGTGTGGCACACAGGAAAAAACAGATATGGATAGTGATTTTATTATCTTTGAGGCGGTTAGAACAGCTCTTCTTATCTATGGGGTTTGGGAAGTTAATGTATATGAAATGATAGCCACATCCTATTTGTTACCAACAGAACTTATCAGTGCTGCTGCCCGCTGCTTGCACCAGGTACCCACGTCCCAGGTGAAGTGAAGCCAAGGAGGGGAAATGTCAGCTTCTCGGGTCTGTGGATACTACACATGATGCTGCAGAGGCCAAGGCACTGAAGCTTTAAACCCAACTTTAATCTTCTCTCACACCAGAAAATTTCTTTTTCTGATTTTTAGATTGAGCAGGTGTTACTTTAATGAACTCAAATTATGCATAAAAGTATAAGGAACTGGGTAGAAACTTCCCAAAACCTCACCACTTGGAGAAAACACTATTTCCCTTTCCAGGCTTGTCTCTGTAGACATACATACAAACACATGCATGCAATTTCACAAAAAGAGCTATCATGCTTTTGTTTTTGTACTTAAAATAATCTTTCTGTTTCATTCGCTAGAAATCTCCATGGTGATTCTTAGTCAGTGCTCTAACCTTAAACCACTGTATTCTGTGTACACACAAAGTAGTAGTAAAATGTGGCAACCAAAAGAAAATATTAACATCGACCTTTAAATAGCGGCTTAGCTCAAAAATCGAGGTGAGCTGTGAGGTTCAAGTGGATTTTAAAAACAAGTGAAAATCAGAGGCCTTTGTTTTTTCTTATGAAAATATTGGAGAGAATGAGGACGGGGGCCCAGTATGTGTTGTGTGGCACACCCCATTCCCTAAATGGCTATTACTTGTGGAATGTGCAACTTGTGAAATTGAACATTTAATAAAATGAGAACTCGCCTGTAACCTCAGTATATTTTCAGGGTTTAAAAATCTTATTTTATCTAGATCTCAACTCTTTCAGTCTTGGCATCAAAAAGTTATTTTTGAGCACTAAACAAATATGAAAAAGATGGGTCTGGACTGAGTCTTGCTTTTCCCTGCCAGGGTAAGGGTTCATTCCAGAGGCCAGGCATGTGTGAGTCCTCATCGTCTGCATGCCACCCTGTCCCTGGATAAGCCACTGGTCTACAGACCTAAACCACTGAGGCCCCACCCCAGGGGACACTTAAGGGACCTTTATCCGTAGTCTGACCTCATCACTTCTGAGATTCATTTCCACCCTGCCAGAAGCAATAAGAACGGATGAGAAGATGTTCACATGCCAGTAATATTTTTACCCATTTTTATATTCTTCTTCTTATGGCTACTGCTTAGAAAATCAAGAGTGTTTTGCTACTCCAATCCCAGATAATGAAAATACAGTTACAGTGAAAGATTCTGTATTAGGTAAACTTCTGCTGATTTAAAGAGATTATGCTCCCAATTTTCAAACTTAGTAAAGAGTTTATAAAACTGGATTTACTCTAAAGGGGTCTGAATAATCTGCTATAACCTGATCATTTTTGCATATTACAAGCAGCTTTAGTTAGGGGTTGGGGGAGATATGGGGGAGGTGAAGACCAGACTGTAGGGGCAGGGGGAAGAGGCACAGCTAGGGAAGACCCTATAGGAGAAGGGGAAGTGAAGCCAGAAAACACCGAATCTAGGCACTGACAGTCCCAGCAAAGAGGCAGCCAGGACAGACAACCCAGCCACAGCAAGACCAGCAGGAAGACCAAAGTGTTGACTCAGGCTGGCCACCAAGCAAAAAGGTCAAAAAGGCAAGTTCATAAAAAAAGAGTTTGGGTCTTCAGACCAGGTAAAACCCTGTTTATCAAGCCAGGAACAACAAGCCATTGAGGAAAACAGCTGATGGGTCCCATTGACAGAGCCACCTAATCCCACTCCCTAATATCATGACAGGGCAGGGGGCTGTGGAGGGCTTCACCTGGCCCCTCCCTACTTGGGAGAAAAAGGAAGTCACTGCTGAGGACACCTACCAGGACCTTCGGTACCATTCTTTTCCCCCTCTATTGTCCCTACTAGGCAGGTGATTGACCCCTCTAAACATGTTTTCTCTACAAGAAAACTTATGATGGTGAGTCATCATTACATTAATAAATAAACTTTAGATAATAGCCATAGCACTCTCTCTAGGCTATTAACAGTGAAAACACCACAGAAAATGTCTAAGGAAATGGTTCTCTTTACATTCACGGCCTTTAGAACAGTGGCTCTCAAATGTGAACTCCAGACTCACAGCATCACGTGGGAGCTTGTGAGAAATGCACATGCTCAGCTCCCACCCCAGACCCACTGAATCAGACGCTCTGGGGCCTGGGCCCAGCAATCTGTGTTTTAATAAGCCTCCAGGTACTTTTGATGCAAGCTAAAGTTTGAGAATACTGGCTCAGTGAAAGAACCCGGGATGGAAGCCAGAAGACCTAATTCAGATTCCAGCTCTGGATTCCATGGTCTAATTCAGTGAAATTTAATGAATAGTCATGATGTGCCTCTGTGCATTGAGGCTAATGCAAGAATGTGAGGATACGGAGACGAGTTAGACACGGTCCTTATCCCCAGAGAGAACATAATCCTCTATATTCCTTTGCTCCTCTAGAATAGAGGCTATTTTTCTTGTTGTTGTTCTTGTTTTGTTTCGTATTTGTATTTCTACTGCCTGCAGCATCACAGGCATTCAATAAACAGGTGGTGGATCAAGCGGTAGAACCATTTGATGACTGTGATAAATACTGCTGTACCACTCATCAATAATTTTAATGTTACTGCAGTACAGTTAACAGCAGCCACCCTTGATTTAAAGTTTATCGCATGTCAGTGTCAAGTGCTCATCATACATCAGCTCATTCAATCATTTTAGGCATCCTGTGCTGTAAGCAGTATTTTTAGTCCCACCCTGCACATGAGAAACTGAGGCTCAAAATATTAAGTAATTCATCCAGTGTCACACAGCTAGAAAGTGACAGCGTCAGTGTTGAATCCAGAAATATCTTCTTCCAAAGTTCATGCTCATGAATGTGGGGGTGGTCTAAACAGACTTTGGGGCTGATTTGTTTGGATCTGTGTCCCCACCCAAATCTCATGTCTAATTGTCATCCCCAGTGTTGGAGGGGCCTGGTGGGAGGTCACTGGATCATGAGGGTGGATTTTCAGGGTTTAGCACCATCCCCCTTGGTGCTGTCATGGCGACAGTGAGTTCCTGTGAGATCTGGTTGTTTAAAAGTGTGTGGCACCTCCCTCCATCCCTCTTGTTCCTGCTCTGGCCATGTAAGATGCGCCTGCTTCCTCTCTGCCTTCCACCATGATTGAAAGTTTCCTGAAGCCTCCCCAGAAGCTGAGTAGATGCCTATATCATGCTTCCTATACAGCCTGCGGAACTGTGAGCCAATTAAACCTCTTTTCTTTTTTAAATTACCCAGTCTCGGGTATTTCTTTATAGCAATGCAGGAATGGACTAATACAGGAGTAATTTTCCCCAAAGCCTCTAAGGTTGGGGGTTCATTATCTTCTCACTGTGTATTTACAACTGCATTTTGTAGGCATCACCTTAAGTGGTCAAAGACTAAGAAAACCACCAAGTATGGGGAGAGCTAGAGTGCTTGTATCTACACTTTAGGATTTCACAGCCCAGAAAGAACATTCTTGAAGGGACAGATAGAGGGTTGCCAACTTCTTATTTTGCCAAGCACAACCCCTTCCCAAGTACTGATCAACAATCCCCATCATTTCCTAGAAGGAAAAAAAATGATGTCAAAAAAGTCCAAGGGACATACGGTTATAATAAAGGGTAATTGATTGTACTGCATGTATTTTCTTATATACAATGATCAATTTGTTCTAGTTTGCTCACTTTTCAGTAGATGAGCATTCGGTTTTCATTGAGCTCAAGAAAGTAAACAGTGTTAGGGAAACTATACTAAAGGATTATTCTGCCCCTTAAGTCAGACAAAACTGCTTACAGGAAAAACAAAAGTGGACTCACAGGCCAGGCCAGGGCAGCCTTGAGGGGGTATTGGCAGGAACTCAAGTGGAGTATCCCAACCCAGTTAGGCTGGAGAGAACAGGACAGATGTGAGTCTAGCCCCAAAGCCCGAAGGCATGGGGAGGCCGGGTGTGGCTATCACACTGTGGGCCAGCATCGATGCCAAGGCAAATGAAAATGAGGTGCAAACAGGAGAAGCTGCCAGAGGTCTGAAGTCAGTCTCAGGCTCCAATGCCTGGGCAGCAACAGCCACTGATTCAACAATGGCTCCTTCTCCCTGTCATCTGGGCTATCATCATGCTTTTCTGCTTCCTCCTTGTTAGAAGTCAAACATCAATTTCACATATGTCGTCTACTGTTTCTTGTGAATGATCCATGTCCAGGAGAGATCTGTTCCGCTTGTTGGAGGCTGTAAGTATGATAAAAGAAAAAGGGGACTTATATCACAAGCAAAGATCTTACCTTACTAGGAGGTGGTCCATGGTCATCCAAGTAAGTGGAATTTCCTAGAAAATAAAGGAAAAAGTTGATGAATCCGTTTTTTAAACCCCAAATGAATTTAGTGCAAAGTTATTGAAAATAAGCATTCTAGTGATACAGTATTTCTACTCAGACAACAGTACCAAAGAAAAATGGGCAATTAATCACCGGTTTGAATGGATTTTGCTGATATTACCATGTTTGATTAATAGTTTCAGCTGTTACAAACATTCTACACACATGGTTATGTATGCACACAAACATACGTAACACACACAGTAACACGCACCATTACTCCTCACCCATTATCTGCTGAGTTTAGCTTAGACCATCGGTAGTCCAATGTTACTGTACATCAGAATTACCCGCAGGGCTTGTTAAAACAAGACTGCCCAGCCCCAGTCTGAAAACCTGCATTTCTAACCAGTTCCCAAGAGATGCTGATGCTGCCGATCCTGAACCCCACACTCTCTTTCTCCATTTTGTCTTAAAATTGTCCGTTTCTCTTCTCTCCTCAGGCTAGCTTGCTTCCGGAGCTTGATTTGTCTTCACTAATAGCCATTTACTGGCATGTGTGTATTCAGAGTGCACGGCTGTTGTTTCCTGATGAATAAAAGACTCAGAGGGATTTGGAAGGGAATTAAAGTTTACTGACTTCCTTTCAGTAGCAGCTACTCTGCTAAGTGCTTTACAGGTATTTATCTATTTAATGCAAATACCAGACATGGATTAGAAGTGTCCCCTTTTAACAGAGAAGAGAACAGAGGCCTGGAGAAACTCGGTAACCTGCGCACAGTCACACAGCTGGTAAACTGCAGAGAGGAGAGAAGACTGGTTTTTCCAGAGCATGTTCAGGCATCTACCCATCTGAAAAGCCTACCTAGAGTCCTTCCTGCCATCTCAGGCTTCTGTGTGGGGCAGGCACTGTAAACATTACCATCTGGAGACGTTTGATCACCTGGGGAGCCAATGATGCAATCAGTATAATTGAAGGTGCCTATCCAAGAGAGGTAACTCTTTTGAGTCTAGGGAAAATCATCTCACCAGAAAAGTAAAAATGACCAAACAAGCTAATGGAATGAAATGTAGAAAATCATGGAACAGAACCGTAAGAATACCTCTAGAGAACAGTAGATGATTGGGGAATAAGATCAGTGTCTTAGTTTGAGTGGATGAAAGGTGCTTTTGACAGCAGAGAGCAAAAATGACTTAAGAAACTGGACTAAGAAGGGGGAAGCAGGGCTTAAGCCAGGGACAGTTGAACTGGAGAAATGTATCCAAACATAATAAATAAGCGGGTTCTGGCTTATAGGTTTTTCCACACTGAGTCATCATCCTTCCCCTTTTCTTTGTCATCTTCTGATTTATAGCCCACTTGGTGTTCACAATGGCCATTTGTATATAGTAAAGGAACATCGGGGTCCAGTTTTAGTGTATAAGACCCTTAAACACAAACACCCAGCATGCCCATGATTGGTCTATTTTAGGACCCTTTTAAATGTGAACATGATGAACAATTTGTTAGACCTTAATTAATGTACTTCTGAACTCCACTGGGAGCATGCATGAATAGGATGTAAGATCTATGTCGGATTTAGTAAAGAGGTTATATGTGTCAAAGAATTCAGAAAAATAGCTGCCTGTGCCTGGAGAACTATTTAGAAATATTCTAGCACCGTGCAGCTGGTGCGGCTGCCTGGAGCTCCCATCTGCTCAGCATGGGAATATGCCTTCCCCAGGGGAAGCGTGAGAAATCCCAGCACACACCAGCATGTTCTCCAGGAATCAATCTCAAGGATCGAAGACAGCCTCAACAACTAAATATTTCTAAAATACTAAATTTTCCATAAGAACTGAAGTTCCTAAAAACTCCTAAAAAAGAACGATTTAAATGCCTGATTGCTACCTCAAACTCCAGGCTCGGGTACCTCCTAACTCCTTGGCACCTCGGCTTGGATGTCTAAAGGCATCTCACACTTTCCCTGTCCAAAACAGAACCCTATTTGCTCCAATTCCATCCCGCAAATTTCTGCCTCCACTGTCTTCCTTATTGGGTTATACAATATATCCCTTCCTCCAAATGTGTCCCATTTTTCAGGCCAAAGCCCAAGAGTCATTCTTGATCCATCTTTTTCCCCTATGCTATAGGTACCAACCCAAAGACAAGTCCTATTGGCTTGGCTTTCAAAATATAACTCAAATCTGACCACTTCTCATCAGTCCCTCTGGGCCATATGAGAGATGCCTTGTGTCTCTATCACTAATTTCCTCTCCTACTCATATAGCAACCAGAGAGATCTTTCAACCTTATCTACTAGATCATGGTAGCCCTCTGCTTAAACTCAATTTCTCTACGCACAAGAGTCAGCTCCTTACCATGGTCTGTGAGGCCCTGCATCACCCAGGCCCCACCTCCCCCTCCATGCACCACTAGCCATCACAGCCTTCTCTGTGGTTCAGAGCACTCCAGCCTCTTGTCAATGAGGGGCCTTTTGAATTGGCTCTATCCTCTTCCAGAAAAGCTCTTCCCCACCCTCTTCATTCAGTCTCTATTCAAATGGAACTTCTTTATAGACGCCCACTCTGAATACCCTGTCTAAAATAGCACACTCATCTACTTGTTTACTGTCTATCTCTTTCAGCTAGTGTACAAGCTTTATGAGAACAAGGACTTGTGTGACCTGTTCATTGCTTCAGTTCCTAGAACAGAGCCGAGAAAAGAGTAGGTACTCAGTATTCACTTAATGAACAAAATACCACATTAACTAACTCTTTACACCAAAATCTTAGCAATGGCTTGTAAGAAGGAACTATTACTAGTACATTAGCCCAGTTTGCTCCTTAGCCAAAGGGTCTGCAATTTTTTTTTTTTTTTTTTTGAGACAGTGTCTTACTTTGTTGCCCAGGCTGGAGTGCAGTGGTGCGATCTCGGCTCACTGCAACCTCCGTCTCCCGGGTTCAAGCGATTCTCCTGCCTCAGCCTCCCAAGTAGCTGGGATTACAGGCATGCACCACCACACCTGGCTAATTTTTTGTATTTTTAGTAGAGACAGGGTTTCTCCATGTTGGCCAGGCTGGTCTTGAACTCCTGACCTCAAGTGATCTGCTCACCTCGGGCTCCCAAAGTGCTGGGATTACTGGCGTGAGCCACTGCGCCTGGCCCAGTGTTTTTAATAAGTGAACAGAGGCACTAATCATGGAGTTTGGGGGGAAAGACCTATCTTAGAGGACACACATTGTGCAGAAGCTGTCTCATAATTTATCCCCTTACAACTCAATGCCATGACTTAGCTATCTGTATGATACTGGGTCATTTTCTTAATTTCTCTGTACCTATCTCTTTTTGTGTAAATGAAGAGAATGATGTATCCAGGTCATAGACATGGTGTGGGATTAAGTGGAATAATGCATACAGAGCACCCAAGTCAGGATCAAGCACCAATTAAGCCCTTGATAAAAGTTAAATATTGTGACTGTTGTTACTGTCATTGTCTATTCAACCTCAGTGGAAACAGGAAGTCCAGTCTGTTAAGCTTCTACATGGATGTATAGAATACTCAACGTTTCCATAAGAACTGAAGTTCCTAAAAACTCCTAAAAAGAACAATTTAAATGCCTGATTGCTTCCTCAAACTCCAAGCTTGGATACCTACTAACTCCTTAGCACCTCAACTTGGATGTCTAACGGCATCTCACACTTCCTTCTAGACAATCCTTCTCACTACCTTCCACCTGGTATTGATCTAAGTCCTATGGCATACCTTTGACTCAACAGTTAAATCCTTTGTTAGTTCTAAAAGTGAGAAATACTGAAAATAAGAGAACAGTGTATCACAGCAAAATGGTCAATTCTATCTCTTTTCTATTCAATGACTTTTTCTTTTAAGGACACTGGCTTTGTAGCTGTCTTAACAGTTACATCCACACTAAATTATTTCTCTGGTAGAGTTAAGCATTACCTCAAAATTGAGATGCGCGGATGCGCATGACAAAAGTTCCTAAGCATGGTAAGAAGAGATGTGAGCAATGTGGGCCGCGCTAGTTCTCTACCTCCTCATTAGGCATTCTCGCATCTACATATTCAGTCAGTATTTACAGAGCACCTCCTATTCTGTAGAAGGACCTAGAAACCAAATAAGAAATGAAAATCCTATTTTTTGCCACTGGATTGTATAACAACCTTTATTGAGTGTTTACTACTTGGCAGGCACTTTGTAAAGACCATTTTATCTAATCCTCACAAGCGCCTCTCAAAGCAATATTAGTTAAGCATCTTACCCACATCTCCAGTAAACAAACAGCGGAATGCAAACCCATACGGGCTGACTACTGTTGATACCTCCTGCTCCATAAAATGCAAAAATATTCTAATATAATTCCTCATTTTCTTATCTTTCCCCTTCCTTCTTTCTTTCCTTTCCCTCCTTCTACCTTCCTCCTCCCCCATTCCTTCACTGTAGAAGACTTTCATAATCAGATGTCACATCACAGAAATGAGACAACTCTTTTTTTTTCTGAGATGGAGTTTTGCTCTTGTTGCCCAGGCTGGAGTGCAATGGCACAATCTCGGCTCACTGCAGCCTCCGCCTTCCAGGTTCAAGCAATTCTCCTGCCTCAGCCTCCCGAGTAGCTGGGATTACAGGCACCCACCACCATGCCCAGCTAATTTTTGTATTTTTAGTAGTGACGGGTTTCACCATGTTGGCCAGGCCGGTCTCAAACTCCTGACCTCAGGTGATCCACCCGCCTTGGACTCCCAAAGTGCTAGGATTGCAGGTGTGAGCCACTGCGCCCAACCAGGAATGAGACAACTCTCTTTAATGCTTCTTTCCATGCACAGAAGGGAACGGGGGTCCTCAGTGTTGGCACCTGGACCATGGGCCCTGTTATCTCAGTTATCTCACCAGCAGATCAGGGTGCTTCCATGGTTTCTTAGAACTCAGAGGCTATAAATGCTTTGCCCTTATAAGAGAGGTATAGAAAGGGGAAAAGAAAAGTTGCATAGACACAAGGTATTTCTTTAGCAGGAGACAGTGAGTTTCTCTTCTTCTAGGGTATAACTATTTTATTATTTGATATTTAGGTAGAGTTTTTCATCCTAGGATTTTATGCTTTCATCAGAGTGCAAAGTCAACAAAACTGTCAGAATTTTAAAAAATCAAGTTGGTAACTTGCTCCCTGTGGAGATCAAAGGATGAGTGCTATTATCAAAACGAGCTTTCCTGGAGAGGCTCCCAGGCATCAAAGGAGCTTCTGGCTACTCTGCCTTGTCAAGGAGTCGATGGGTGTTAAGTTGTGGGGATGGAAGGACAGCCCCAAACTCTCCAGGCCTTTGAGCATGGAGCTCAAGATCTAAATTCGGGGAAGGGAAGAAAAGACGGAAGTGGGCTCGCAAGGGTCTGGACCAGGACATAGGACAAGCACGCTCCTGACACCCTCCTCCACATGTCCTGTGTACACCCACCCAGGACACCCCAGGCTCAGATCCAGACGGCAGCACTCTGCCAGGCAGGACATTCTTATTTTCAGAGGCCTCTACGGGTAAATCAGTTCATTTCTTTCTGGAAAGTAACCTATACCTTCAGAGTTTTGATTCCAGCCTTGTTTTCATGGCTCAGGTCCCTCCGTTGGAGATCACGAATTACAGTGTCTTGTCAAGCGGGAAAAACTTCACACATTCCCTTTCCTATCATCAGCCAAACTTTCTGAGTTTGTCACCTAACTGCCAAGAAATCACTAGTGAGGGCTGGCCATAGAGCTTAACCTCTTAGAGAAACTTAAGCTTAACCAGGCCCCTCAGGTAAGTGGAGGAGACAAAGGGTGGCTTTGAGGCCCTAGTCCATCCCTGGGAACTCCATGCTGCTGTTCTATACCTTGGAGATGGTGGTGGTTACATACTCTATACATTGATAGAAGAATACACCAAAACCAACAACACTACATTAATGGTTTAATTTTTTTTTTTTTTTTGGAGATGGAGTCTGGCTCTGTCACCCAGGCTGGAGTGCAGTGGTGCAATCTCCGCTCACTGCAAGCTCCATCTCCCGGGTTTACACCATTCTCCTGCCTCAGCCTCCTGAGTAGCTGGGACTACAGGCACCCGCCACCACGCCCAGCTGACTTTTTGTATTTTTAGTAGAGATGGGATTTCAGTATGTCAGCCAGGATGGTCCCGATCTCCTGACCTCGTGATCCACCCACCTTGGCCTCCCAAAGTGCTAGGATTATAAGTGTGAGCCACCACGCCTGGCCTCATATGTTTTTTAAATGACCTGACTAGAAGGCAAGTGATCTCAGACTTTGCAACCAGCTAAATTACAACACAATCTAAATTTCACCTTACCCATCTAGCCCTTCATGATGGAGCCCTCCCAGGGAGGTTGTAAATGTAACATGAGGGATCACATGGAAAGGTACAAAGGCGTTAAATCCAAGTACACAGGAGTTAGTTGGAGCACTTGGAGGACTTTGTATGTACTACCTGAGTCTGCATGGCAGTATGTTATCAAGGTCTCTCTACTTTGGCAGTTTTATAAACTATTTTTAGCAAAGATGCATTTCAAGAAACTCATGTGAAGTCTGATTCTAGGAATTAGGAGGCCAGGATTTGTAACTCAGAATCTGAAGATCACTGTTTACTGTATTACACCTGGGTCTCAGCTGGCAGAACCAAGGCATGTTTGCCATCCAAGACCACTTAAATCTTCTATGACAAGACAACGGATATGAAAAGTCAGAGATCTGGCTGGGCGCAGTGGCTCATGCCTATAATCCCAGCACTTTGAGAGGCTGAGGTGGGTGGATCACCTGAGGTCAGGAGTTTGACACCAGCCTGGCCAACATGGCGAAACCCCATCTCCACTAAAAATACAAAAATTAGCTGAGCCTGGTGGTGGGTGCCTGTAATCCCAGCTACTCAGGTGGCTGAGATGGGAGAATTACTTGAATCCGGGAGGCGGAGGTCGCAGTGAGCTGAGATCATGCCACTGCACACCCTGGGCGACAGAGCAAGACCTTGTCAAAAAAAAAAAAGAAAAGAAAAAGAAAAAGAAAAAAGAAAAGTCAGATATCTTGCACCTAGACAAACAGGTTAAACTTCACCTTTGTAGTAGAGAATGCCCCATGAAACGTGATTTCACTCTGAATACACCGCTGTACCTCCTCAAGGTTTTCCAAGTACACATCAGTGAAAATGAAATAAGCTGATAGGTTATTGTAAGGAATGCATGAGAATAATTTTGTTCTATGAAAAACGCTCAGAACAACGCCAGCACATGATAGGCACCTAGTAACTGTTCACTAGCAGTACTAGCTGCACTACTACAAGTAGCAATAGCAGTACTAGAGCCGCCTTCACTGCCTCGCCATCTTCTCACTCAAGGTTTAGCCCTCCCTGCACATTCTACTCGCCTGCTTTTAAGAAATGTTGCTGTCAGGGCCCAGCCTTAGCGATTCTGATTTTAATTATTCTGGGACAAGTCCATGGTATTTGGCATTTTTAAAGTTCCTCACATAATTCTACTGTCTAGCCAAGGTTGAGAGCCACTGAGCTGCAAAACACAAATTCATGTACTTCATAATCCAGGCTGAATCCCACTTTCCAGAAGTAAAACATAACAGATTTTACTGAGGCTCATCTTCATCTCAGGCCACTTCCATCATTTCCGGTGGGAGATTATACAAAACAAGCTTCTTGTCAAAAGAGGATGCTGATGGAGCGTGGATGATCACAGAACTCCCAGTGACAGGGGAGGGAGATCAAGCAGTTCTGGTCAGCACCTGCTCCAAGGGGGTGCAAGGAAATTGGAAAGGGCCAGGCCTAGCTCACAGGTTGCCTGGGAGTGGGCTGGCACAGGGCACCTCCGGGCATAGAGCTTATCCCCTAAACCATACGGGAGCCTAAACCTTTCTGGGGCCCTAAAGATCTTTTCAAGAATACTTTTCAGAACTTATAATTTCAGAACATATTGTTCCTGCAAACAATGTATTGTTCTGTTGAACCTCTTGTTTTATGGGTAAAAAGAGGAACTAAGAGCATCACCCTCTATCTGTCCAGAGTTTCTCTGGGCCCCACTTGACTTAAACCACCAGGGTATATTCTGTCAGTCCTGGAGACACTCATACATGATCCCCACACTCATACATAATCCCCACACTCATACATAATCCCCACATTCATACACAATCCCCATACTCATACACGATCCCCACACTCATACATGACCCCACACTCATACCTGACACCCCCACTCATACACGATCCCCCACACTCATACACGATCCCCACACTCATATACAACCCCCTACAAAATCCCCACACTCATACACGATCCCCCACACTCATACACGACCCCCCGCGCTCGTACACGACCCCCCCACTCATACACAATCCCCACATTCATACACGATCCCTGCACTCATACATGACCCCCCACTCACACCTGATCCCCCCAATCATACCTGACTCCCCCACTCATACATGATCCCCTACACTCATACATGATCCCGCACACACTTCACGGGCCCACAGAATCCAAAAGTAAGAGGGCTCTGGAAAATCTGAAGCAAAGACACCCTCCAGTCTCATCCCTGAAAGGCACTCCCTCTTTCCAGGCTGTACGACTGGGATGGAGAGGAGATAAGGAAACGTGGTCAGCACAGAGGAGCCCAATGCCATGCCCATGTGACTCCAATAGAGAACAACAACAACAACAACAACAACAGCAAAACGGATAAAGAAGAAATTGGTAGAATTGCTGACAAGAGGAAGGACTATGAAATGAATGATCAGGGCGCCGTGTATTTTAAATAGCCACAATCACGCTTATGTAAGAGGGATGGTGAAAAGGAGCCACAGGGGAATCACTTAATGGATTCATATAGAACTGACTAGTGACAAAGAACATGGTCCAGGGGTTGTAGAGTCAATCCTGCAGGCTCCAGAATCAAATGACCTGGGTTCAAATCTCAGACCTGCCTTCTACTAGCCGAGTAACTTTGGAAATATCACTTAATTTTCTTGATGTTTAATGGCCCCATTTACAACTTGACGACAGTAAGTCACAGAGTTAAGATAATTAAATATATTGATATAGTTTGGATGTCCCCTCCAAGTCTCATGTTGAGATATAATCCTCGGTGTTGGAGGTGGGGCCTGGCGGGAGGCGTTTGCGTCACGGGGGTGGAACCCTCCGCTGTCCTTGTGGTAGTGAGTTCTTGTGGGATCTGATTGTTTAAAAGTGTGTGGCACCTCCCCCACTCTCTCTCTTGCTCCCACTCCTGTCTAGTCCTGTGAGACCCCTGCTCTCCCTTCGCCTTCTGCCATGCATATGTAAGTTTCCTGAGGCCTCCTCAGAAGCAGATGCCAGCACCATACTTTCTGTACAGCTTGCAGAACCACGAACCAATTAAACCTCCTTTCTTTATAAATTACCTAGTCTCCAGTATTTCTTTATAGCAATGCAAGAACAGCTATAATGCAAGAACACATATATTTAATGTAAATTTAAATTTAAAATCAAATGTAAGTTAGATGTATTAAATGTGTACAGCCCTTATCACACTGCCTGTCCAGGATATAGTAAATGCTCAATAAATGGTCGCCACTTCCTCATCTTATATTACCAAATTTTATCAGTCATATTTAGTTTTCTTGTTTGTTTGTTTTTTTGAGGTGGAGTCTCGCTCTGTCGCCGAAGGGGGAGTGCAGTGGTGCAATCTTGGCTGACTGCAAACTCCGCCTCCCAGGTTCAAGTGATTCTCCTGCCTCGGCCTCCTGAGTATCTGGGACTATAGATGCGTGCCACCATGTCCAGCTAATTTTTGCATTTTCAGTAGAGATGGGGTTTCACTATGTTGGCCAGGCTGGTCTTGAACTCCCTGACCTCAGGTGATCCACCTGCTTCAGTCTCCCAAAATGCTGGGATTATAGGCGTGAGCCACCGCACCCAGCCAGTTATATTTAGTTTTATAATTCTATTTATTATTCACAAAATCAAAAGGAATCCTGAGGTCAGGGAATAGTTTATTGTATAAAGGACGAATATTAATATAAAATAATTATTTGATATTTTCCACTACTTTCCAATACTGTCTTGACGTACCTTCTAAAATACACAAAAAAAATTTTCCAATTATCTGAACTACGTTTAACAATGTGCAAATGAACTTCCAGAACCTCAGAGGCTATAATTTATTCTTGACTCTGAAGCCTTGCATTAGCAGATCTATTTTAGTCTGAATTGGTCTCTGAAGAATACAATGTTTTAATTCTAGATCACCTTATGGAAACTATAACATGAATTAGTGTCAATGTCAAAGAAGCTGCCGTGACACTGTGTCAGTTTTGATCAAACACAAGCAATTCCTTTCAGAATCTTTCTTCCACAGGTCCTTTTCAAATCATAATCATAAGCAATTTAAATCCTTTCCCTTTTATTCAGAAGCAGCCGTTTCCCACAGGATTCCGGTTACCTATGACACGATCATGTGGCGGCATGTCGCCCCGGGAGTCCGGGCCTTGATAAGACGCTGTTAACGAAGGAGTCACTGTTGAAGGCAATGCTGCAACCCCAGCTTTGTCCCTGCCAAAAAATTATGCTAATGCCACACTTTCCACCGTTAAACCATGGGTTGCATTTCTCTAAGAGGTAGCTGTCAGCACACACCAGCCATTGCTAACAATGAGGAATTTGTGTGCTGTGTAAATGTCTCCAGCAGCTCCATTGCTTATAATTAATGCAGCCCCAAAACACTATGATGAAAGAAAATTGCTGGCACAGCTTTATTTAAGCCCTAATAAAATTATTTTCCAATGAATTAAAACAAATGGCTTTATTAACAATCAATATTTAAATATTTTTACAAAAATATCTGCTTAAAAATATCTTGAAGGCTCACCCAATCGGTTAACAAAGGCAAACATATCCTGAAAAATACTTTATTGATCTTAAATGTGAAAAATGAGCATTCCAGACACTGAAAAATAATATCCTAATAAAATGCTATCAATTATGATTTAGAAAGTCATTTCATTTCTAATTAAACTTAAAAGCAAATTAATGCTCTTCCCTTACTATTTCAGGCTCAAAAACACTGCCTTGTTTTATAACCCATCTTTTTTTTCCATTAAATCTGAATATACATTTTAGGACGTCAAGGGTAAATTTGTAGAAGGAAATTACTTTCGGAATCAAATGATCAGTGCACTGCTGCTATAATAACAACCAAAATATAAATATGTATAATTTCCAAATTAGCTCAGGAATTCATCATAATGTTATATAACCTCATGCAGGTAGAAATGGAGTATCGAAGAGAGATGGAATCACTTAAGGTTTCTGTTTCATTCCATTTGAAGTAATTGCTACAGTCAACTGATCTCACCTGTAGAACGCTAACGCACCTGCTGACGCAGCAGCTCCAGCTCTGCACATGGCAAGCCTCTAACCAGCAGCCGGGTAGGTCCTCTTCTATCAGGACCTAGATGTCATGTGGCTGCCACAACGATTGACACTTTCCATCATGTGCTTATTGCACAAAGCACCCCTGATAAGTACAGAGCAGGTAAGGTGAAGATGACTAAGAATCTACCCTGGGAGAAAGAAAACAAGACAAGGCTGAAAACACCAGCATCCTCATTGTCATCGTCAGTGGTCAGCATTGATGCTGTTCTCAGCACTGTGCAAAGCACTCTCCGGACCTCATTCTACAGCAACCTAGGAGGCAAGAACCCCAGTTTACAATAGAAGCTGCTCAGGAAGGTGAGGTGACCTGCACCATGTCAAGCAGCTAATCAGCAGGAGCTCCTGGGTTTGACACCAGTAGCCTGACTCTGAAGCCCTGTTCCACACCCACACACTCCCTGCCTTGCTTAGATTCCCATCTGGGAGCCACAGCAGGCTTGTGAGATCTTCATCCCTTTGAGGCTGATCTGTCTAGATCAGGGGTGGCCTAAGCAGAGTGGGGTCTCAGCTCTGGGAGCAACATCCAGCACCCCCCAGCTAGATGTGTACTTCAGGCAGAGTGTCCCTCGCCCATCGAGGACAAAGGGCTGCTGAAGAGCCTCATCACCTGGGAACCCAAGGAGCCAGCACAGTACTCAGCGGCGTGATAACAGGGGGTGGAGAGGGACAAGTGAGACGGGGGCCCCCATCTCAGCAGCCGCTCAGAGCCTCTGGCCACCTCCTGTCTTCTTCTAGCTGATGTGTCCTTTTCCTGGTCCCGGTTAGCTACAAGATGGCTACTCTGCAAGGGTGTGTCCATTCTGCAGAGTCACCATTACTTTGAAATATTTGATATAAAAAGTGATCTTGGATTAGAAATCCATTCACATTATTGCAAGAAATTTCAGCATTACATTTGTCAGCAACAGAAAAGGAAACTCTGCTTGATTCTTTAAACATAATTTCAGTTGATGGGAATTTTTGAAGGGTGGTTGGGATAAGCTGAACAATGATTCCCCCAAAGTTGTCCTCGTCCTCATCTCCAAAACCTGTGAGTCTGTTACTTTACATGGCAAAAGAGACCACGAGTCAAAGAATGCAGGCAGCTTCCAGGATGCTGGAAGATCCTAGATTACTTGGGACGAACCAATGTAATCACAGTGTCTTTGTCAGAGCCAGGCAAGACAGTCAGAGTGGGAGAAGGAGATGTGACGCTGGAGTGATGTGTTTTGCAGATGGAGGAAGGGGCCACGAGTCAGGGAATGCAGACAGCTTCTAGGAGCTGGAAAAGGCAAGAAAACAAATTCTTGCCTAGAGCCTCCAGAAGGAACACAGCCCTACTGACATCTTAATTTGAGCCCATTAAAACCCAGTTCAGACGAACTGTAAGATAATTATTTTGTGTTATTTTAAGCCACTACATTTATAGTAATTTGTTACAGCAGCAATAGGAAGTTGATAGTTGTGAAAATGATTTTTTATTTTTTGTCACTTCTTTCTATGAGCAACATTTCTTGTAAGTGGTGACTCTCTCAAGAATTTGAAGAAACATTTATCCAAAAGGCTCATCTGAGAACTGAATGAAGCATTTCAAGTTGGAAATCCGAAGAGAGGTCATCACTCTCAATTATAAACGGATACGTTTTTTATTTGGAGGTTTCCCACAACTTCAAAATTTAATATCTTCCCTAATATTTTGTATTTTGTTTTACTAATAATTACATAATAAAATGTGGTGAAAGTTTTCATCAAGCCTCATATAGACACCATCATCTCACCAGTTTACTTCAGTGTACCATCAAAATATTATCATTTTTTAAGTATTCCATGATTTGAAAAGTTTTGATGTATTGCTTTACTTAACAAATATATAGATCAACAAATAAGAGTGTTGTCTTTGAAAGGGGGCTTTAATCCAACCAAACTGCCATTGTGCTAAGCCTGATTTTCTCTCAAGCTTTGTTACGAGAGTCAGTAAATTTCACCTGCCCCACAAGTGTGCACATGCACGTGCATGCACACACACACCCACACACACAATTTCAGAACAGAAAAATAACCATAGATATAGTACACCACACCCCTCAATTCACAGAGGAAATAATCAAAGCAATGAGAGGTTAAGTAATTCAGCTAAGACACATGGCTGGTTAGTAGTGAAGGTTAAGAACAGCCCCAGGTGCTTGCTCACTCCGCAGCATGACAACCTTACTACCTGCCATTTTTGACCCTAAGTGGTCACAATTTTCAAGCTTGCTTACCTAGCTTACTCTCCAAACTTGAACTGGAGTGAGTAGGTTTCTCTTATGTAATGAAATTCTTTCTCTAAGGACACACATGTATCCTCACTGAGAGAACTTTTCTTAAAAGCTTCAATCCTTGAAGTCAATTCCTAAAAGCAATACTCCAAGTGTCCTGCATGTGGCCACAGGGAGTTTACAGCCTACCAAGGTTACTACACTAATGTAGAAGTTCATGCTTTAGCATGTTTGTTGAAAAGAAGTAATACTTGTGAATATCAATTTCAGTAAATAACTCAAACTCATAGGAGACCAGGCCTGTGCAGCAATGTGAGTGAAATGCTAGCTGTCTGGGAAAAGTATAAAGGGAGTGTGACAGGTGACGGGTAGAAATCAGAGGCAGGACAGTCACTACTGCACCCATCTAAGATTTACTGAAAATCTCTATGCTGGGCATTGTGCTGGATGCTGGGGATACAGTCTTAGTTTGGACTGCTGTAATAAATTGCCACAGACTAGGTGGCCTAAATAGCAAACATTTATTTCTCACAGTTCTGGAGGCAGGAAGTCTAAGTTCAGGGTGCTGGCATGCTCAAGTTCCAGTGACAGCCCTCATCCTGCCTGTGTCCTCACGTGACAGAAAGAGAGGGGGACAGAGAGAGAGAGAGAGAGAGAGAGAATGCTCTGCTGTCTCCTTCGTCCTTATAAGGCCCCCAATCCCATCATGGCAGCCCTACCCTCAAACCTAATCACCTCCCAAAGGCCCCACCTCCAAATATCATCACACTGGGGGTTAGGGCTTCAATATATAGATTTTAGAGGGACACAGCCATTGAGTCCATAGCACTGTCCCTCAGAAGTCTGCAGAAAAAGAGGTGACAGACATTAAACAAAGGATGATAAAATAAGTATTGATTTATGAGTGTGAGGAGTCTTTCAAAGAGTAAATACAGAGCGATGTATGTGAGAAGGGAGAGCAGAGGCCCTGAACTCCAGGAAGAGCAGGAGAGAGGGTGAGAGCATCCCAGGAGATGGTTGGGCAGCCTGTGCTGGGCCCCAAGTCAGGAGGGAACAGGCCACTGTGAGTAACCAAGAGAAGACCGGAGTAAATGCATCCTGTGGTGGAGTCAGGCACAGCTCCATGTAAAGGGAGTCTCCCCAGCTGTATCTGGAAGAAAAGAGGGACGCTGACAGCAAGAGAAGGGCAGGCGCACCTGGCCAAGGCACCATGCACCTGTAGCAGGGTGTGGCACTGGGAAGAGGGCAGGGCATCTGCATACCCAGGGGACTGCTGGATGGTGAGTCTAAGTTAAAGATGTGTTTACAACTTGAAACCAAGATCAGAAGAGGTAGTCTCATTCAAGAGGCAAATGGAAGTCCTCGCAAAGATGCCAAAGGGATTGGGGCACATCTGAAATGAGCATACACGTGTGCAGAACTTTAATGTTGTCACACATCATCTCAGCAGCCCCTCCCATCAACCCCAGGGGTCAGGAGGGCACTGAGACTCTCACCCTTCACAGGAAAGGAAGCTGAGCCCAGGTCACACGGCTGGGTGGTGTCAGAGCTGGGCTCGGACTGGGTTCAAGTCTCAGTCCAGGGCGGTATACACAGCAAGGCAATGGGTAGACTGGTTTCCTGCTGCCAGTGTGTGTGTGTGTGTGTGTGTGTGTGTGTGTGAGAGAGAGAGAGAGAGAGAGAGAAATACTACCACTGTGAAACTGGAGGAAAGCTAAACCCAGAATCCAATAGAAGTAGTCTGTGAGGACTAAGTAGGCCTTGGTGACTTTCTATGAATGAAATAATTCTTGCTGGGTTATGGGTCACGTGCATGAAGGTTGGTGTCAATGCACACGTAATTTTAAATGGGTAAAATAAAATTGTGCTTTCAGCTCTGCCTCCTGTTTGATGGGTTTCTGGCCCACGGCCTGGTGTGACTGGTCATGACTGTGTCTTCCACATTCTAAATGCATCAATCCTATGTTTGACAGAGAAATGACTCATCACTTGCCAATTCTTCTCATGCTTTAGGGAAACGGGTAAGAAGGAACATTCTACCGGATGTTTCAAATAAACTGCATTAAAATGATATGCATATGAACAAGAGACTTGAAGAGTTGCTCATAAATGCTGATGCTGATTTAGGAAGCGTGTGGATGAAATGGGTTTGATGCCAGCGTCGGTCTTATACAGATGTTGTGGGACAGATAGAACCATCCCATCTGGGATTATGCTTTCCTATAAACTTTGAAGTAACACAAGGAAAGGATCATAGTTTCTTCTTTATTAGGCCTTCAAATGTAAAAGAAGGTTTTGAATAGAGCAGCAGAAATTATTGAAGTCATTTGGAAAGGTAATCCTCACAAAATTAACTAGCAACCTAATACATGAGCCTGATGGTGTCTATTAAAAGGGAGTAAGCTTTAATAAATTCATCACTCTCCTTTTCCTATCATCTCTCTAGTTCTATTTCACGTCAGCTTTAATAGGATTTATGTGAAATTTTGTGGTTCACAGAACTATAATTTTGGAAGATAAACGAGGATTCCCAGACCTCCATATGTTACTCTGTATGCACAGATAAACACAACACCAAAAAACAAAACTACACCAAAGCCAAACAAATAGGTGCCTTAACATCAGAAATTCCTTTCCAAAGATGAGTTGAAGGCACAAGGGAAAGAATGCAGGGGAAAGAATGTGAGTGTGGCAGCCAACAGCCCAAGGTAGTGATCTACTTATTGGATGTAACCTTGGCAAGGTCTTGCAGTTTCTGAGTTTTAGTTTCCCTATAGGTAAAGCAGGAAGAATAAAACTTACCTCATAAGGCTGGGGTGGTGTGAAAAGGGGAGTGGTTAAAATCATCATTTATAAACTACCTGGCATACAAACATAAAGTGTAACTCTTACGATTATATTTAAAATAGAGCCAATTTAAGAACATGGTGCATTAAGTAAAACATCTTCCAAGTAGTCACATACATAAACATCAGTCTGGCACTGATAGATGTAGCCCTTGTTACGCTCTTAGAATGGCCTGTCACAGTCTTCCTGCACATTTTTCAGGATTTATGATGGGGGGGTTATACCTGGGCATAAATTAATGTAATTTTTAAAACCCTGGCAGGGTTTGGGTATTCCTACACTTGTAGTATGATTCTGAAAGATAAAGTGTACTGTGGCGCATAAATACTCTTTAGTACTTAGTAGATCGGTTTCTTTTCTAAAGAAGTCTTAGTCCTACCTTTCAACAAAATGAGTTGGGAAATCCTTTCTAAAAGCCTGGCTGTTTTGAATTGCTCATAAATCTAGAAATATTCACGGTCTTTTCAAAGACGAAGTGAGTCACTCACTTTTGAATCACTGAGTTTGAGGGTTGATGCAGATTACAGGGCTTGAAAGCAAAGGCCAGCACTAGCTCTGTTGGACAAAATCAGAGTTCATCTTTGCAACAAAACAAACATCAAGTTTTCTGGTTTTCAGGGAACTATGGAGAAAACACATTCGTGAATTCCAAATACATCCAAGCCTACTTAATATCAACTTACTTGTTGGAAAATGCTTCTTAATAAAACAATTTTTCTCCAACAGCAGAAAACATCAATCGAGTGAGTCTATCCTTACTAAAAATAAAGTCATTATTGTGGTGCAAAAGGGAGCAGAAGCTCATCAAAGACAGAGCTTTTGTCTAAGGAGTGGCCTGACATGGAGTGGGGCCTCAGATCACAGTGTCCTTCGCAGAGGAAGTGATGATGCCAGGACTGCTCATCAGTGGCAGGCTCATCAGTGATGAGCAGTCTCTGACTGAGACATTAAGAAGATTACTGTGTTGGATGGAGGGAGGCACAGGGTGACCTTCCAACCTTACTTCCAATTCTCAGATTCAGGGACTCCCTGAAGATCCCTTACAGCAACAAGCAAAGCAAACTGCTCATCTTTTAAAAATCACCTTATTTATCATGCAGATTTTAATCCTACAAACAAGTGTGTATTAGTCTGTTCTCATGGTGCTGATAAAGACATACCTGAGACTGGATAATTTATAAAGAAAAAGAGGTTTAATAGACTGACAGTTCCACGTGGCTGGGGAGGCCTCACAATCATGGCGGAAGGTGAAAGGCACATCTTACATGGTGGCAGACAAGAGAATGAGAGCCAAGCGAAAGGGATTCCCCCTTATCAAACCATCAGATCTCGTGAGACTTATTCACTACCACGAGAACAGTATGGGGGAAACTGCCCCCAAGATTCAATGATCTCCCACTAGCTCCATCCCACCCAATCTCAAGATGAGATTTGGATGGGGACACAGCCAAACCATATCAAAGTATGAATAACAAATATCAAGAAGAAGGATATTAATGATATCAAGAAGACATTTTAACATGGGTATGGCTCTTTATAAAGAGTCAGTGCTATAGCACAGAATTTTACAGATAAAATGGCTTTCTAAAATACATACATACGTACATATATATGTGTGTGTGTATATATATATACATATTCAACAATGCCTCAAAGAAAGGTAGAAATGGGAAGGGAAAGCTGTTTGATTAATGCAAACTGAGTTTTTCTCTCAAGAATGACTTTATGCCTGCCAAATGACAAAGGTTTCACAGATTTTTCTCTACTGTGACTAGCAGGCAAATGTGGTTTATACCCAGTGCAGTGGTAGGAAATGGGGTTATGTGGAGATGAGATTGTCTGATCTCAGGACACAAAGATTGAAGTTAGTTGAGCACAGGAGAAGTGAAAGATACTTGCTTTCACAGCTGAGGTTTTACTAGAGAAGCCATAGACCAGGCAGTAAGAACAAGACTCTGGTTGCCCTCGAGGCCATGACCGTTTCAGAATCAAGCAAAGCCATTACAAACCTAAAGAAAAAAAAATGCTTTGTGGAGGTCGTAAAAAGATAAATCAAAGGAAGGTACATGTAACAGAGAATAATTGAAGAAATCACTCAGCAATGGAGGAAATATATTTCATGATAGTACAAAGAGGCACTGAAGCAAAAACAACTTGTAAAGATTATAAAAATAATAACACAGGGTTATAAATGAAAAATTGAATATGCTAATGAAATCGTGATGAAGAAAGCTGGAAAGAGAGAATGAAGTTATACTAGCTAATAGAGATATGAAGCAGTGGAAAATGAATGTTTAGGTAGGGAAGCCTTGATATTTTTCTGAGGTACAGGAAAATGGAATGGAACTGGCATTTATTATGTCTATCATGAGTTGTTCATTAGGCAACTCACTAGGTAGTGCTCTCATTCAATCTTCAGGTGGATGTTGTTTTCTCATCTTGTAGATGAGGAAACTACCCTCAAGGGGTCAAAAAATTTCCCCAGGAAGGGACAACTAGCCAATGGCAGAGGCAGCACAGATTTGGAAGAGTCTGTTTCCACAGCCCATAGTTGACTTCCTTATTTTGCCGATCTACCCCCAACTACTGGTTTTTTCTGTCTGTATAACATCAGCAATTTAATAAACGGGCAGATTTTGAAAAATGTCTTTCAAATAAATAAATGAGAGAAATAAGGTTTGGGAGCTCATCATAGGTTTTCTAAAGTATGTTATTTTATTTTTTAGTTATCACTAAATTTATTTAGTTATCACTAAATATCGATTATAAAATAATCAATATTGTCATGGAACAAAGCAGGGAAGAATTTAAAGTCTAATTAATTCTTTCTTTCCCGAATATGTATATGTATTTGTATATACATATATATACACACAGATATACATATACATACACACACATATATTTTAAAGTTATATAAATAATGTCACATAAGGCTGTGCATACACATAAGAGATAATTGTCTAACGAAGCATGCTTTCTCAATTTAAAAGCCTCAGACATATATTCCATGCATATTCCCCAAAATATTTAAAGTCAAGTTTACAAAAGTTTGTTTCCTCACCTGGAGTGGTTTTATCCCATCTTTCTACCTATTCAAATTTTAGCCATTCATATCCCCATTTTCTTTCCTAAGTCCATTTTTCAACACTCTAAGCCACATTAATTTGCCTCTTCTCTGAATTCACACACACACACAAACACACACACACACACACACAATTTCAGCAAGGAAAGAATGGGTTAACGCTGGACCTGGATGCTAATCACATTTGACTGCTGTATGTTTCATTTCACTTTGGCATGGAGCCAGCTTGTCTAAGAACCAGGTTTTCTCTCTCTCTCTCTCTTTTTTTAACATTCTTTATATTAAACGTAATAAGTAAATGACTTTTCCAAAAAAACCAAGGAATTTAAGAAAACACCCGACTTTTCTCTACAGTACCTCTGATCACAAAATTGACACCACACTGAAAATGCAACACTTGATTCATTTCTGTGGGGAGTCTTTCAAAAGCTTTAAACACGGTGACCCCATGCCCAAAAGGGCATTTGAAAGACAATTTCAAAAGTAAGCCCTGCTGTTACTCCACTCCAGAGACCATTTTGAGCTTCTTTTCCACCACTAATGTCACAAAAATGACCAACACACCAGGAAAGAGGGCTTGCATTTTGAGTCAAATCCCTTTAACAGCAGTCATTCTTAAACATGCCACACCAAACAGATGGAGTCATTGAAGTACCTGTGCTTTCATCCAAATGCTACCTGCAGTACAGACCAAATGAACTTTCAAAGGTTCCAAGCCAACATAATGTTCACAGTCATGACCACTTCTAGGCCTAAAAATTGCAGAGTTACAAAGTCACATTTTGAGTTAGCTTACCTAGATTTTAAATCTTTTATGAATAAAACAACTATATAAATAATGCACACCACATTTTAAAAATTTTTATTAGCACTTGTGGAGAAAATAGACATCAGTCTTTCTGAATACTGAGCATTGTGTACTGAGGGCAAAACAAGGGAAACCAGAAAACCATCTCACTGCCCAGTAAATTGGACACTAGACCAAACTATTTTGTCAAGTTACAATTCATCCCTTTACTATAACTACCGATCATGACATCTTCTGAAACAACCAAGGATAACTACTAATTATTGCCTCAACACATAACATTCCTGTGAGTGTCAACTTGATTGGATTGAAAGATGCCAAGTGTCGGAGGTTCCAAGATAGACGAATAGGAACGGTTCCAGTCTACAGCTCCCAGAGTGAGCGATGCAGAGATGGGTGATTTCTGCATTTCCAACTGAGGTACCAGATTCATCTCACTGGGGCTTGTAGGACAGTGGGTGCAGCCCATGGAGCGTGAGCTGAAGCAGGGTGGGGCATTGCCTCACCCGGGAAGTGCAAGGGGTCGGGGAATTCCCTTTCCTAGCCAAGGGAAGCTGTGACACATGGCACCTGGAAAATCGGGTCACTCCCACCCTAATACTGCGCTTTTCCAACGGTCTTAGCAAATGGCACACCAGGAGATTATATCCCGCGCCTGGCTCGGAGGGTCTCACGCCCATGGAGCCTCGCTCACTGCTAGCACAGCAGTATGAGATTGAACTGCAAAGCGGCAGCGAGGCTGGGGGAGGGGTGCCTGCCATTGCTGAGGCTTGAGTAGGTAAACAAAGTGGCCAGGAAGGTCAAACTCAGTGGAGCCCACTACAGCTCAAGGAGGTCTGCCTGCCTCTGTACACTCCACCACTGGGGGCAGGGCACAGCTGAACAAAAGGCAGCAGAAACCTCTGCAGACTTAAACATCCCTGTCTGACAGCTTTGAAGAGAGTAGTGGTTCTCCCAGCATGGAGTTTGAGATCTGAGAACAGACAGACTGCCTCCTCAAGTTGGTCTCTGACCCCCGAGGAGCCTAACTGGGAGACACCTCCCAGTAGAGGCCAACTGACACCTCGTAACAGCTGAGTGCCCCTCTGAGACAAAGCTTCCAGAAGAAGGATCAGGCAGCAACATTTGCCGTTCTGCAATATTTGCTGTTCTGCAGCCTCCGATGGTGATACCCAGGCAAACAGTGTCTGGAGTGACCTCCAGCAAACTCCAAGAGACCTGCAGCTGAGGGTCCTGACTGTTAGAAGGAAAACTAACAAACAGAAAGGACATCCACACCAAAACCCCATCTGTACATCACCATCATCAAAGACCAAAGGTAGATAAAACCACAAAGATGGGGAGAAACCAGAGCAGAAAAGCTGAAAATTCTAAAAATAGATGCCTCTTCTCCTCCAGAGGAACGCAGCTCCTCGCTAGCAACGGAACAAAGCTGGATGGAGAATGACTTTGGCGAGTTGAGAGAAGAAGGCTTTAGACGATCAGTAATAACAAACTTCTCCGAGCTAAAGGAGGATGTTCAAACCCATCGCAAAGAAGCTAAAAACCTTGAAAAAAGATTAGACGAATGGCTAACTAGAATAAACAGCGTAGAGAAGACCTTAAATGACCTGATGGAGCTGAAAACCACGGCATGAGAACTACGTGATGCATGCACAAGCTTCAGTAGCCGATTTGATCAAGTGGAAGAAAGGGTATCAGTGATTGAAGATCAAATGAATGAAAAGGAGCAAGAAGAGAAGTTTAGAGAAAAAAGAGAAAAAAAAAAAAGGAACAAAGCCTCCCGGAAATATGGGACTATGTGAAAAGACCAAATCTACGTCTGATTGATGTACCTGAAAGTGATGGGGAGAATGGAACCAAGTTGGAAAACACTCTGCAGGATATCATCCAGGAGAACTTCCCCAACCTAGCAAGGCAGGCCAACATTCAAATGCAGGAAATACAGAGAACGCCACAAAGATACTCCTCGAGAAGAGCAACTCCAAGACACATAATTGTCAGATTCACCAAAGTAGAAATGAAGGAAAAAATGTTAAGGGCAGCCAGAGAGAAAGGTCAGGTTACCCACAAAGGGAAGCCCATCAGACTAACAGCTGATCTCTCGGCAGAAACTCTACAGGCCAGAAGAAAGTGAGGGCCAATATTCAACATTCTTAAAGAAAAGAATTTTCAACACAGAATTTCATATCCAGCCAAACTAAGCTTCATAAGTGAAGGAGAAATAAAATTCTTTACAGACAAGCAAATGCGGAGAGATTTTGTCACCACCAGGCCTGCCTTAAAAGAGCTCCTAAGGAAGCACTAAACATGGAAAGGAACAACTGGTACCAGCCACTGCAAAAACATGCCAAATTGTAAAGACCATCGATGCTAGGAAGAAACTGCATCAACTAACAAGCCAAATAAGCAGCTAACATCATAATGACAGGATCAAATTCACACATAAGAATATTAACCTTAAATGTAAATGAGCTAAATGCTCCAATTAAAAGACACAGACTAGCAAATTGGATAAAGAGTCAAGACCCATCAGTGTGCTATATACAGGAGACCCATCTCATGTGCAGACACACACATAGGCTCAAAATAAAGGGATGGAGGAAGATCTACCAAGCAAATGGAAAACAAAAAAAAAGCAGTGGTTGCAATCCTAGTCTCTGATAAAACACACTTTAAACCAACAAAGATCAAAAGAGACAAAGAAGGCCATTACATAATGGTAAAGGGATCAATTCAACAAGAAGAGCTAACTATCCTAAATATATATGCACCCAATACAGGAGCACCCAGATTCATAAAGCAAGTCCTTAGAGACCCACAAAGAGACTTAGACTCCCACACAATAATAATGGGAGACTTTAACACCCCACTATCGACATTAGACAGATCCACGAGACAGAAAGTTAATAGGGATATCCAGGAATTGAACTCAGCTCTGCACCAAGCAGACCTAATAGACATCTACAGAACTCTCCACCCCAAATCAACAGAATATACATTCTTCTCAGCACCACATTGCACTTACTCCAAAACTGACCACATAGTTGGAAGTAAAGCACTCCTCAGCAAATGTAAAAGAACAGAAATCACAAAAAACTGTCTGTCAGACCTCAGTGCAATCAAACTAGAACTCAGGATTAACAAACTCCTGCAATACCGCTCAACTACATGGAAACTGAACAACCTGCTCCTGAATGACTACTGGGTACATAACGAAATGAAGGCAGAAATGAAGATGCTCCTTGAAACCAATGAGAGAAAAGACACAAAATACCAGAATCTCTGGGACACATTTAAAGCAGTGTGTAGAGGGAAATTTATAGCACTAAATGCCCACAAGAGAAAGCAGGAAAGATCTAAAATTGACACCCTAACATCACAATTAAAAGAACTAGAGAAGCAAGAGCAAATACATTCAAAAGCTAGCAGAAGGCAAGAAATAACTAAGATCAGAGCAGAACCGAAGGAGACACAAACACAAAAAAACCCTTCAAAAAATCAATGAATCCAGGAGCTGGTTTTTTGAAAAGATCAACAAAATTGATAGACTGCTAGCAAGACTAATAAAGAAAAAAAGAGAGAAGATTCAAATAGACACAATAAAAAATGATAAAGGGGATATCATCACCGATCCCACAGAAATACAAACTACCATCAGAGAATACTATAAACACTTCTATGCAAATAAACTAGAAAATCTAGAAGAAATGGATAAATTCCTGGACACATACACCCTCCCAAGACTAAACCAGGAAGAAGTTGAATCCCTGAATAGACCAATAAGAGGTTCTGAAATTGAGGCAATAATTAATAGCCTACCAACCAAAAAAAGTCCAGGACCAGACGAATTCACATCTGAATTCTACCAGAGGTACAAAGAGGAGCTGGTACCATTCCTTCTGAAACTATTCCAGTCAAGAGAAAAAGAGGGAATCCTCCCTAACTCATTTTATGAGGCCAGCATCATCCTGATACCAAAGCCTGGCAGAGACACAACAAAAAAAGAGAATTTTAGACCAATATCCCTAATGAACATCAATGCAAAAATCCTCAATAAAATACTAATACTGGCAAACTGAATCCAGCAGCACATCCAAAAGCTTATCCACCACGATCAAGTTGGCTTCATCCCTGGGATGCAAGGCTGGTTCAACATATGCAAATCAATAAACATAATCCAGCATATAAACAGAACCAAAGACAAAAACCACATGATTATCTCAATAGATGCAGAAAAAGCCTTTAACAAAATTCAACAGCCCTTCATGCTAAAAACTCTCAGTAAACTAGCTATTGATGGAACATATCTGAAAATAATAAGAGCTATTTATGACAAACCCACAGCCAGTATCATACCGAATGGGCAAAAACTGGAAGCATTTCCTTTGAAAACTGGCACAAGACAGGGATGCCCTCTCTCACCACTCCTGTTCAACATAGTGTTGGAAGTTCTGGCCAGGGCAATCAGGCAGGACAAATAAATAAAGGGTATTCAACTAGGAAAAGAGGAAGTCAAACTGTCCCTCTTTGTAGATGACATGACTGTATATTTAGAAAACCCCATCGTCTCAGCCCAAATTCTCCTTAAGCTGATAAGCAACTTCAGCAAAGTCTCAGGATACAAAATCAATGTGCAAAAATCACAAGCATTCCTATACACCAATAACAGACAAACAGAGAGCCAAATCATGAGTGAACTCCCATTCACAATTGCTTCAAAGAGAATAAAATACCTAGGAATCCAACGTACAAGGGATGTGAAGGACCTCTTCAAGGAGAACTACAAATCACTGCTCAACGAAATAAAAGAGGACACAAATAAATGGAAGAACATTCCATGTTCATAGATAGGAAGAATCAATATCATGAAAATGGCCATACTGCCCAAGGTAATTTGTAGATTCAATGCCATCCCCATTAAGCTACCAATGACTTTCTTCACAGAATTGGAAAAAACTACTTTAAAGTTCATATGGAACCAAAAAAGAGCCTGCATTGCCAAGACAATCCTAAGCCAAAAGAACAAAGCTGGAGGCATCATTCTACCTGACTTCAAACTAAACAACAAGCATAGAGTAACCAAAACAGCATGGTACTGGTACCAAAACAGAGATCTAGACCAATGGAACAGAACAGAGCCCTCAGAAATAATACCACACATCTACAACCATCTGATCTTTGATAAACCTGACAAAAACCAGCAATGGGGAAAGGATTCCCTATTTAATAAATGGTGCTGGGAAAACTGGCTAGCCATATGTAGAAAGCTGAAACTGGACCCCTTCCTTACACCTTATACAAAAATTAATTCAAGATGGATTAAAGACTTAAATGTTAGACCTAAAACCATAAAAACCCTAGAAGAAAACCTAGGCATTACCATTCAGGACACAGGCATGGGCAAGGACTTCATGACTAAAACACCAAAAGCAATGGCAACAAAAGCCAAAATTGACAAATGGGATCTAATTAAACTAAAGAGCTTCTGCACAGCAAAAGAAACTACCATCAGAGTGAACAGGCAACCTACAGAATGGGAGAAAATTTTTACAATCTACCCATCTGACAAAGGGCTAATATCCAGAATCTACAAAGAACTCAAACAAATCTACAAGAAAAAAATCAAACAACCCCATCAAAAAGTGGGCAAAGGATATGAACAGATACTTCTCAAAAGAAGACATGTATGCAGCCAACAGACACATGAAAAAATGCTCATCATCACTGGCCATCAGAGAAATGCAAATCAAAACCACAGTGAGATACCATCTCACACCAGTTAGAATGGCGATCATTAAAAAGTCAGGAAACAACAGATGCTGGAGAGGATGTGGAGAAATAGGAACACTTTTACACTGTTGGTTTGACTGTAAACTAGTTCAACCATTGTGGAAGACAGTGTGGCGATTCCTCAAGGATCTAGAACTAGAAATACCATTTGACCAAGCCATCCCATTACTGGGTATATACCCAAAGGATTATAAATCATGCTGCTATAAAGACACATGCACACGTATGTTTATTGCGGCACTATTCACAACAGCAAAGACTTGGAACCAACCCAAATGTCCATCAGTGATAGACTGGATTAAAAAAATGTGGCACATATACACCATGGAACACTATGCAGCCATAAAAAAAGGATGAGTTCATGTCCTTTGCAGGGACATGGATGAAGCTGGAAACCACCACTGTGAGCAAACTGTTGCAAGGACAGAAAACCAAACACCGCATGTTCTCACTCACAGGCGGGAACTGAACAATGAGAACACTTGGACACAGGGTGGGGAACATCACACACCTGGGCCTGTTGTGGGGTGGGGGAAGGGGGGAGGGATAGCATTAGGAGATATACCTAATGTAAATGACGAGTTAATGGGTGCAGCACACCAATATGGCACATGTATACATATGTAACAAACCTGCATATTGTGCACATGTACCCTAGAACTTAAAGTATAATTAAAAAAAAAAAGAAAGATGCAAATGTTCCTGGGTATGTCCGTGAGGGTGTTGCCATTTGAGTCAGTGGACTGGAGAGGTAGACCCACCCTCCATCTGGGTGGGCACCATCAAATCAGCTTTCTCCATCTTTCTCCCATGCTGGATACTTCCTGCCCTCGAACATCAGACCCAAGTTCTTCAGCTTTTGGACTTTTGTTACATCAGTGATTTTCCAGGGGCTCTCAGGCCTTTGGCCACAGACTGAAGGCTGTACTGTAGGCTTCCTTACTTTTGAGGTTTTGGGACTTGGATTGGCTTCCCTGTTCCTCAGCTTGCAGACGGCCTGTTGTGGCACTTCACCTTGTGATCGTGTGAGTCAATACTCCTTAATAAACTCCCTTCATATATACATCTAGCCTATTAGTTCTGTCCCTCTACAGAACACTGACTAATACAAAAATGCTTTCACAGTCTTAGAAGGCAGTATGTTTGCATTACACAAAATATTCTATAATGTTGCTACAAGTAAACACACTCTTTGCAATCAACACATACTTGGATTTTTTTTCATTTTTGCCCAAGTGTTGTTTTTTGACTAATGAAGATTCCTATTCACTGACAGGAGAAACCACTAGCCACCCAGACCTGGATCAGACAGAAAAAATAAACAAAGGTGGAGAAGCACTTGCTATGCTTCTTCCTCCTCAAACATCTGAGAATTTTTTTTTTTTTGAGACGGAGACTCACTCTGTCTCCCAGGCTGGAGTGCAGTGGCATGATCTCGGCTCACTGCAACATCTGCCTCACATCTGGGAAATTTCATAAGGGGTAAGAGCACTTCAAGACCACCTGGAATCTTCACCATGAATAAGCTCTACAATATCGGTCAAGCCACTCAGCTTTTCTGAGTCTCATTTCCTCATATGCAGAATGGGAGTTAAGATGACTATAACCGAGTATCTAATGTCATGGTGCAAATACAGTCTGTGCTCTAAGTTCTGCCCTTGGTAAGTTAGATATACTTACCAAGTTGTGTTAATCGACTGTACATTCACGGGAAGGAGTAGAGATAATGTTGGCAGAACTTACGGTGGAAGTTAATACATTTGCCGTGCCTTAAAGGATGGCTATGACTCAATGCAGTTGTGATAAAAGGCATACACATTTACAGTGGGAAACAGTATAGTGATGAGAATGACAGGCAGAATCAGCTTGGTGTGTATGTGTGTGCTTAGGGGGCTCTGACCGTGACAGTAGCTGCGGCTCTCCTTAGAGCATCCTTACAGTTTGTTGCAGAGCTTGTGGGTGAAAATTCACAGTTGAAGCCAAGTTCTGTTCACTGAATGTGTTTAACGATTTCAAGATGTTGTTAATTGACTTCCTCATAAAAATGATGAAAAGCCCAAAAAATTCTAAGATGACATACTACTACACCTACATTCATTCCCTCCTTTAAATTATATAAAATAGGCATATATTTTGTATATTATGTATATATAAGTAATATATGTAATAAATATATGTAATAATAGATGTAATTTATTATATAATGTAATATATATATCACAAAGCTCTCATTGCCAGTATTAAGTAATTCAGCTATAAGAAATTATTTATTCTAAAATGTTATCTCTGATTTTCCTCCTCAAAAAAGGAGGAAAAAAGAGAAAGTCAGGGATTCAACCACAGTAACAGTTTAGATCCCAATTCTCCATAAGCTTTGGTATGAAGACCAACCTGAAATGTAACTTAGGGCAAGTTTATACCTGTCATTTTTCTATTCTAGTCAGTTCAAAGGCAGCCTTGCTGACCAAGGCAAATAACTCATACATAAACACGTGATTTACCCAGATCATCTCTGACATCCCACAAGAGAGTACATGGGAAAGCCCGCCCCCCAACCCTAGTCCCATCTCTTCAAGAGGTAGCTACCGCCTAGTCACTGGCCTTTATTGACTAAGGGAAAAGCCACTATGCAGGACATGCTAGGTTGGCGGCACCTCTGCACATACGTTATCACCTGTGGCTGTCTCCGATGAATATGACTTAGTAGATGCATACTTTGATATATAATGTTTTATTGCACAACGTTATGCTGATGGATGTGGTTCTGGTTTTATCTGTTTAGCATGAATCATCTTTGTGAATATTTCCCCTGTTTACCTTACATAACATTAATCAAAACATATTTTTCGGCCAGGCACAGTGGCTCACGCCTGTAATCCCAGCACTTTGGGAGGCTGAGGCAGGTGGATCACGAGGTCAAGAGTTCAAGGCCAGCCTGGCCAAGATGGTGAAACCCCGTCTGTACTAAAACACTACAAAAATTAGCCCAGTATGGTGGCACATGCCTGTAATCCCAGCTACTTGGGAGGCTGAGGCAGGAGAATCGCTTGAACCCAGGAGGTGGAAGTTGTAGTGGGCCGAGATCGCGTTACTGCACTACAGCCTGGGTGACAGAGTGAAACTCCGTCTCAAAACGAAACAAAACAAAACAAAACCCCATATTTTTCAGCTGTAAGCAATTTGACTAGGTTGTAAAAAGTTAGAATTGATCACCAACGTACAAGGGAGGAAATGTGTCATCAGTTGACTTTTTTGTCAGGTCCAGGTGCTGCCCTAGTTCCTGCCAGCTCAAGAGTGTATAATTTACACAACACAAATTGTATTGCCCAGCATCTACAGTGGAACCCGTGGCCGCACTCCAGGATACATGTCTTGCTCAGCTTTCTAGTGAATCTCATCGTAAGGGTCTCCTTTTTCTCCTGAAGTATGAATATTATGAACATTAGTGAGCAAAACTCAGGTGAAAAAATGCAGATTTCTACCTGTGTGCATGTGCATGGAAAGATGAAACTGCCTTCTGCCAAAACCACTTCCAGAAACTAATCCCCACCTTCCTTGGATCCCTTTTTACTCTGATTGGAAACTGCCATTTAATTTTCTTAGTTATCTGGTTTTCAGGCTCCAAATAAGTCCCTCTCCCTGGGAACAGTGACCTTCCCAACAGAGAGCTTGTTCCTTCTCTCCCGTCTGTTCCCACTGGCCTTCCTCACCTGGCCTTCACCAGAAGTGGGTATTTCTTTAGCTAAGACAGCCCACTGCCTGCTTTCTGTGAGTGAATCCTCCCCTGGTGAGAAAGGGCAGTGATCTGAGAATAAAAGGAAATTGTTAGAGCACTATGAGAGAAGATAACAAATCCCTGGCGAGGCAAGTAGGCTGCAAAGGAATGACTGTTTGAAGCACATTGTGTAAAAACCAGGAAAGACCCTGATATGGTTTGGCTGTGTCCCCATCAAATCTCATCTTGAATAGTAACTCCCACAGTTCCCTCCTGTCATGGGAGAGACCCAGTGGGAGGTAAATGAATCATGGGGGCGGGCCTTTCTCGTGCTGTTCTCGTGATAGTGAATACATCTCGCGAGATCTGATGGTTTTAAAAAGCCTGTACAAGCTCTCTCTCTTTGCTTGCTGGCATCTACTTAAGATGTGACTTGATCCTCCTTGCTTTCCACCATAATTGTGAGGCCTCCCCAGCCATGTGGAACCCTACGTCCATTAAACCTCTTTCTTTTGTAAATTGCCCAGTCTCGGGTATGTCTTTATCAGTAGCGTGAAAATGGACTAACACAGACCCCTAGCGAAGAATTAACATTGGCTTAATTAATATCTACTACAATGCAAAAATATTTCAGCAACACAGCCTTCTAAAATGTTTTCCTACCTTTAATTTCTACCTCTTGACCCAAGTTTTGTGTATTACACCATGATCTCACCCCATCCACATATTAACTTCAATTCATCAGGAAATAAAAGCTCAGCCCTCCCCCAGCTATCCTTGCTCCTTCCCCCACCTGGTATTTTTATTCCAAGGCAATACTTTCTAGAGTTTTCCAACACTGACTTCTACCAAAGCATGGTAATATTAAAATTAAGATTTGTTCCATAATGAATCACCTTTTCCTAAAATGAAAAACTAGGACTGTGTTTCTGTAGACAGTATACTGTAATGCTGAGAATGTAAGTAAATATGAAGGAAAGCACATTTAGACAAAATTAAATTTTCAGTTCTATAAAAGGAGAAGACAAAGAGTAGCTAAGATCTTCTGTGGGGAAAATAGAATAGCCTTTCCGGAAGTATGTAATTTATCATCTTGAAATAGATTGGGCAAGTTCCAACACAGCCACACATTCAGAATCACGTCCACATTCTGTTCGCTCACAATGAACAAGTCCATGCCCCAATTCCAAGATCCTACAGCGTGGGCTCAGCGGTACAGGGACAGGTGCGCAGCTCCAGGACAGACGGTAGCAGAGGAGCTGTATTTGGCAATGCTCACTGCAATGTTTCTAAGTCATATTTTTATAATTGAATCAAAGTGATCTTATTCTGAAGACCCACAGGCTTGCTTTTTTATTTAAAAAAACCTTTTTGTTTGTTTTTCTGTCAACTACCTGACACTAGCTATCAGACTTAATCATGTGTGATATCTGTTAGGGAAGAAAGAAAGAAGTTTGTTATATGATGCAAAAGGTTGCACATTTTTGTCCTTATGTATCTAGAGGACTGGAAATCTAAAATATCACCCCAGTATTTTGGGTATGCAGGGGGTAGGGAAGTGGCTCTGGGAGCAGAAAGTGTTACTTGGAGTACAGGAGTCCCCTATTGAAGAACAAATGCCTTTAAGAAAAACAACCCCATTAAAAAGTGGGCAAAGGACACGAACAGACACTTCTCAAAAGAAGACATACATGTGGCCAACCAAACATATGAAAAAAAGCTCAACATCACTGACCATTAGAGAAATACAAATCAAAAACACAATGAGATACCATCTCACATCAGTCATAATTGCGATTATTAAAAACTCAAGAAACAACAGATCCTGGTGAGGTTGCGGAGAAACAGGAACGCTTTTACACTGTTGGTGGAAATGTAAATTAGTTCAACCATTGTGGAAGATGGTGTGATGATTCCTCAGAGACCTAGAGCCAGAAATACCATTTGACCCAGCGATCCCTTTACTGGGTATACACCCAAAAGAATATAAGTCATTCTATTATAAAGATACCTGTACATGTATATTCATGGCAGCGCTATTCACAATAGCAAAGACATGGAATCAACCCAAATGCCCATCAATGACAGGCTGGATAAAGAAAATGTGGTACATATACACCATGGAATACTACGCAGCCATAAAAGGGAACAAGATCATGTCCTTTGCAGGGACATGGATGAAGCTGGAAGCCATTATCCTCAGCAAAGTAACACAGGCACAGAAAACCAAACACTTATAAGTGGAGCTGAACAGTGAGAACACATGGACACAGGGAGGAGAACACACACACAGGGGCCTGCTGGGGGAGGGAGGGAGAGCATCAGGAAAAATAGCTCATGCATGTGGGGCTTAATACCTAAGTGATGGGTTGATAGGTGCAGCAAACCACCACGGCACACGTTTACCTATGTAACAAACCTGTATGTCCTGCACAAGTACCCCAGAATTTTAAAAGAAAAGAAAAGAAAAGAAGACAGGTGTCCTTCATTCAACAGGTATTTACTAAAGTCACGTGACAGGCACTGTCCTCGGTGCTGGGCATAACAGATGGGGGTTGGAGGGTTCTGACCCTCACAGACCTTACAGTCTGGGGAGGTTTGGAGATAGGAAAGCAGTTGGCAGCTAGGGAAGCACAGTGGAGGAATAACCAACTCAGGCTCAAGGCGGTCAGCAAAGGATTCCTGGGGAAGATGTTACCTGAGCTTCAATAAAAAAGATAAATAGGAATTAAGTGATAAAGGTGGGGATTGGCAAGAGAGAAAGACATTCCAGGCAAAGTGAACAGTTCACTAGGCAGCTCCTCCCCTACATGCCCTCAAAGCAATCTCCTATTCTCCAGATCTCTGAGGATTATGATATTTCTCCATACAAATGGATAAAGTAAAAACAGACTTGGCTTACATGGTGAGAGACTGTAATATATATTTCAGTAAAATCTCCAGATTGAAAATCAGTAAGTCTGAGAACAGGAGCCTCAATGGAACATGAACAGGCCTAGGCTCTTTTCCTGAACTATAATCGTTTAAACACACATCCAGATCCAGGGCACGCAGCACAGGCCTCGGCAGCAGGAGGGCAAAGAAGAGATTAGCATTTAGCCAAACGCAACATATGTTTCCGATAGATTCAGTGTAATTTGTCTATTTACAGTGACTGTCTCTTTTTCCCAGAGGAAAAATCAGTGGGCTCTGTCCATGTTTGTTTCTAAACATTTTAAACACAAAATGTTCCCGACTCTGCTTTGCTTGACGTCCTTTCTTAATGACAACACTGGCATCAGTCACAGATTCACAACCGTGGGTGCAGGTAAAAACGCCCTTTCTGGACAGAGATGAAAGAGCATGATTGCTGGTTTGCTTAATCCCTTTTGCTGCTAATTAAATCAGTACCCAGACATCATCCTCGGATTCCTTGCATCTGGTTTGAACAAAGGTAAGAAGTCATCGTTTGAAACCTTTCCCAGCCACATGCAGTGTGGGCCTCACTCACTCGGCCTCATCGGGGGCAGCCCCTCAGTTGGCAGCCACGGTAAACATGCGGTCAACGCCAGCCACTTCTGTTTCGGCACTTGCCCTCTAAGTTGTCGGAGCAGTGAGCTGGAGGGCTCCCCTCGGCTTTAGTGACTCCCTCGTCCCCATGTACACATCAAGTCTCCAAAGGTTCAGGAAAAATTGCACAAACCCAGATGTTCTGATCGTTCTATTTCCAGCCGTCACCTCACCACAGGAAAGCCCAGTCACAACATTCTTCTTATTTCTATGGGCTAAAATGGTGATTTACATCAGCATTGATTGACCACAAAGGTCGCCTGGCTGAGCAGAAAAGTTTGCCAACAGTCTGCTTAGCATCCTTAAATTCTCATACAGTTGTATCTGTATGCATAGAGATTATACATTATATGTATATATGCATAGAGATTTGCATGAAAAGGTATTTAAAATGCTAATGTTCCCTTTTTAGTAAATAAAGCAGTATCTGTGAGTGGCTGGATTTCCAGGAATTTTCTACCTTGTTTTTTCTAGTTCAAGATTTGCATTTTTTTCTTTATTATTTTTTGTGATGTCCCAGTTGCTTTTATATTGGTAACGTTTCATTTTATTATCAGTAAAAACTATAAATAAATGTGTATGTATATATATGGGTGTGTATACAAATATATTATACATACTTTTTAAAGTAAATCCAGCTGGCTAGTCTGTCCCGAGGCTACACGTCAGGGATGAGGGATGCTAAAAATCCACGACAATAACCATTTGTTGCTCAAAATGTCCAGGAGCAGGAGCGAGCCTGGCTACCAGGGTCCACAAGGACTGGCTGAGCCTTCCTCTGCTCCTACTGACACCACCTCCAAACAAGAGCAGGAAGTCCCAAGCCATCAGCTTCTCAAGGGTGAGTTCTGGAATGGCATGGATGCCATTTAAAGCCCATTCTGAATGATACAGGGAGTTTCAAAGGCAGAGCCTAGGGGTTCTGACCCTTTGCTCTACCCTCCAGCCAAGGAATCCCATGAGAGTTGCCAGTAGAAAGACCACAGATGATACAATGGGAAAATCTTCTCTGGCTTCTAAATGCAGCTCTGTTGAAGGCCTCATCCGAGTGGGACAACGGGAATCATGGTGAGGGCAGGTGTCAGTGTAGAGTCTACGACATCAGTGATACCACAACCACACTTCAGAAACTGCTCATTTCTTTCCATCATTTTTCCCTTCTTGGTTCCTCTGTAATCCCACATGTCAACCTGGAGGCTGCACTTCCAGTTGACCATTGAGGCGCTTCACAGACCTCCATCCATTCCTGCAACTTTTGGTGCTGTTTTCTAATTCATCTGGGAAGCATTTTATGTTGCCCTTCAGAATCATAATGAGGCCATTATTGCCAAGCATTTATTTTCTTTAAAATAGTGAAGTGTGGGCTTTCTTAGATTGGTTGTCCTAACCCAGATGCTTGGGCCAGGCTGGAGCAAGCGTGCTTTTTTGGTTAGTTTGTTCTCCGTAGATGAAATGTGCTGGTTTGTCTTGGACTCTGGTTGATTCTGTTTCTTTAGTGTCAGAAAGGTGGCTATGGCCTACACATGCAAAGAAAATAAATTCTTCAAGACTGGGAGTAGCATGATAGTTAAGAGCAGACATTGGTCCAGGCTGCTGGCACTCAAATGCTGGCTCCACAGTGGGCTGCTATGAAGCCCTGGGGAAGCCACTCAACTTCTCTGTGTCTCATGTGCCTCTCCATACAACTGGAATAATAATAGTACCTATATCGCAGAATTGACTAAAGTATAATTTTCAAAAAGTGAAAACACTACACTCATAGAAATATAAAGTGGGTAGGCATCAAATATTTATTTAGCTCATTAACCAGGGAACCAGCAAGGTGAGAATTAGTATATATCATAGAGCGGGTATATATCCCCAGCACACACACATATACCGCATAGAACAGTATCTGGCACATAATAAGCAGTAAGCACTGTATAACTATAACTATATATATGTAACTATATAACCATAGTTATATACTACATAACACCATTATTATGTTGTAACTAAAATAAAATTGCTCTTTCAGTCTGCATCTGATATGGTTTGGCGCTGTGTCCCCACCCAAATCTCACTTTGAATTGTAATAATCCCCACGTGTCAAGGGCAGGACGAGGTGGAGGTTATTGAATCATGGGGGCGGTTTCCCCCATGCTGTTCTCATGATAGTGAGTGAGTTCTCACGAGATCTGATGGTTTTACAAGGTGCTTCCCCTTTTGCTCAGCACTCATTCTTTCCCCTGCTGCCCTGTAAAAAGGCACCTTCCACCATGATTGTAGTTTCCTGAGGCCTCCCCAGCCCTGCAGAATGGTGAGTCAATTAAATCTCTTTCCTTTAAAAATTACCCAGTCTCGAGTATGTCCTTATAGGAGTGTGAGAACGGACTAATACAGCATCCATCAAAAGAGGCATTTTTTTCTCAAGGTAAACTGCCCGGAATAAATTTGAAATGTGGCAAAAGGAGTTTCCAAATGTCTATTAATATTGCCTTTTTCAACTAGATGACATAAATACACTATTTTCTACTTCATTGGGATGATTAATTCTTATACTCAAAGAAGGAGGTTTATGCAGCTTATGAAGGAGATGAATTTTTAAATTTTTACATTCAGCTCTATGGCTACAATGGTTAATTTTAGGCGTCAACTTGATTGGAATGAGGGATGCCTGGATGACTTGGTGAAGCATTGCTTCCCGTGTGTCCTTGAGGGTGTTTTCAGAGGAGACTGGCATGTAAGTGGGTGGACTGAGTGGGGAAGATCCACCCTCAACAAGAGCAGGCACCGCCCACTCATCCAGAGCCTGAACAGAACAAAAAGGAGGAGGAAAGGCAAATTGTCTCTCTTGCAGAGCCAGGACACCCTTCTGCTCCTGCCCTTGGACATGAGGACTCCAGGTTCTTTGGCCTTTGGACTCTAGGACTTGTACCAGTGGGCACTAGGGCTCTAGGGTCTTTGGCCTCAAACTGAAAGTGACAGCATTAGCGTCCTTGGTTCTTGGGCCTTCTGACTTGGACTGAGCCACACTACCCGCCCCTCTTGGTTATCTAGCTCAAAGAGAGCCTATGGAAACTTTGCAGCCTCCTTAAATGTGTGAGCCAATTCCTGTAATCAATTTCTTGTCATATGTCTCTCTCTCTGTGTATAAGAAACAGAGTTTGAAAGTTTCTCAAAACTTTCAAACCTATTAGAATAGTGTAATCATTTTTTTTTTTTTTTTTTTTTTTTGAGATGGAGTCTCGCTCTGTCGCCAGGCTGGAGTGCAGTGGTGCGATCTCGGCTCACTGCAACCTCCACCTCCCGGGTTCAAGCGATTCTCCTGCCTCAGCCTCCTGAGTAGCTGGGACTACAGGCGCACGTCACCACACCCAGCTAATTTTTGTATTCTTAGTAGAGATGGGGTTTCACCATGTTAGCCAGGATGATCTCGATCTCTTGACCTCATGATCCACCCGCCTTGGCCTCCCAAAATGCTGGGATTACTGGCATGAGCCACCACGCCCAGCCTTAATCATGTTTTTTATAACTGAAAATAAGCCTTTGTGCTTGGTTCAAATTTGGGGGAAAAAACATTGAATTTTTTTTTAACAACCAAGAATGGGTAGAATAACTATACCATGGTCAGGGCAGAACAAGACTCTGCTGTCTTCTTTGACTGTCTAAACTCACCAAAGCTAAGTGTTAAAGCCTGAACATCTTCCAGGTATCTCCTAACAAGTAAAATATTTTGTTTGCTCTGTTTCTCATACGTGTGACTTACTTCTTAAAAAGATTCTCCCAACAGGTATGACAAGTTAGTTTCATATGACCCTAAGATTTTTTTCCGTGTCTGGTCAGAGCCAATCATTCCATTCCAGATAAGCAAATTTGCTGACAAAAAAAATTGGCTTCCTACACTTAGGTTATAGGGGGTCACTCTGCCAATCTCTTTAACCCATGGCAAATTTCAGAGCAAAAGCTCTGTCCAGTGGGAGATTATAGAAAAGACTCAATTCATCTGCACTGAATGAACCCACTGATGAGTATCTATCCAGAAATCACTTCATGTTTTCCAATCAATCTTCTGTGCCAGTGAACATGAACTGCAGATAATTTACCGAGAACAGGCTCTCTGTGTTGGAGATAAAGCTGGAGCCCTTGAAACTATTCATTAGAACAGTAAAAAATGTAATACTCTCTTTGGGTCAAAACAACTATTTTCCTCACAGTATCTGTATTACTTCCACTTTTTAAAAACAATTTTAATGGACCATCCGTGATAGACTCCAAGAGAACCTCCCAGTTCTCCCCACCTCCTGGTATTCATGTACTTGTGTAAGGAATAAGGAGGCCAAATTACAAACAACCACGCAACGAGGGGAAATTTTAACTGGGCCAAAGGTGACAGGGAGTGACTGGGTTTCAAACATCTTATGTCAGGCCTGAAAATGAATGCTGAGGCAGCAACTATATTACACAAATTTATAACAGCAAGGAACCTTGGGCGGCCCCTGGCCAACATTCAGCAGGCAACTGAGGCCCACAATCCACCAGCCCACGTTGACCTGAATCCTGTAACAACCACTTGAGTTTGCTAGCAGCTCCTTCCCCAGTCAAGCTTTGACTTACCCACAGCCCCAGCTGACACTTTTACTGTAGCCTTGTGAAGCAGAAGACTCTGTTAAGTTATGCCAGACTCCTGGCCCACAGGAACCTGGAGATAGTAAGTATGTGTTGCAATGAATAAGGTGTTGCTTTAAGCTGCTAAGTGCCTTCTCATATTGTTATATTGCTACAGATAACTAAAACATCATCCTAAAAGATAGCAGGTCAGAGGTCGACAAGCTAAGACATTATGGCTTCCACTGATATCCAAGTGGACTGTTCATGTCAGACAGATCTATTGCTGAAGCATAGCCTCCCAGCACATAGTGGGACTCACCAGCCTGCCTCACTCAGGAGAGCCCATGCCTGGCTGGTCACTCACTTCCTTCTGGAGATCACCAATCTGCCACTTCACCTTTGAAAGGCTGCTACCCTCTGAAGGCAACTATCCAAAGTCTTTTCAGTGTAAAACTACCTGCATGTCCCATGTCACATGGTTAGGTTTCCAGATTGTCGCTGCTGAAAGGGACTTTGACAACTGTTTTTACAATTCTCAAATTATAGTTTCATGTGCATCATATTTATTGCACCACACACTGAGCTAAGCATGGTGGATGCAAAAACGAATGGTACATGTTTCCTGACCTTGACAGGCTCAAAGTCAAATGGGAAAGAGGACTATTTTAAAGTAGCATAAAACTTTTTGAATATTGGGAAAGATGCAAATTAGAACACTCACACATTGTTAGTGGGAGTGTAGAGTCATACAGACACTTTGGAAAATTGGCAACTGCTTATAAAGTTAAACATGTTTCTACTCTATGACCCAGGGATTACACAGTTAAGTATTTACCCGACAGAAATGAAAGCATATGTCCTCAAAAAGATTTTTGTACATTCTTGTACATAGATGAAGAATATTCATAGTGGCCTTATTCACAATAGCCCCAAAATGGAAACCATCCAAATGCCCAACAATAGGACAATGAATAAATAAACTGTGATATATTCATGAAATGGAATACTGCTGAGCAATAAAAATCAATGAACCACTGATGTAGTGGATATCTTTACATATCACAACACGGATGAATCTCAAAAAATATTATTTTGAGTAAAAGACATGAAAGAGATAAAAGAATACATACTCTAGAGTTCAATTTCTACGAAGTTACAAGCCACCCTATGAGGCTGAAAAGAAACAGAAACACATATACACTGTTGGTGGCAATGTAAATCAGTTCAGTTAGTTCCAAACTGTGGAACAAGTTTGGAGATTTCTCAAAGAACTTAAAACAGAACTACCAGTCAACCCAGCAAAACACATTACTGGGTATATAACCGAAGGAATACAGATCATTATACCAAAAAAGACACATGCACTCTTATGTTAATCACCATGCTATTCACAATAGCAAAGACATGGAATCAGCCTAGGTGCCCATCAGTGGTGGATCGGATCAAGACTATGTGATACACATACACCATGGAATACCATGCAGCCATTAAAAAAAAAAAACAATGAAACCATGTTCTTTGCAGCAAAGCTGGAGGCCATAATCCCAAGTGAATAGCACAAGAACAGAAAACCAAATGCCACATGTTCTCGCCTGTAAGTGGGAGCTAACCATTAAGCACACATGGATATAAACATGAGAACAATACACACTGCACTCTACTAGAGGGGGCAGGAAAGGAGAAGAGCGTGGGTTGCAGAACTACTGACTGGGTACTGTGCTCACTACTTGGGTCCAATATACCCATGTAACAATACTACACATGTACCTCTGTATCTAAAATAAAAGCAGGAAAAAAATAAAATACAATTCAACTGAGAGAAAAAATAAAATAAAATAAGAAATAAATCGATTGATTTAAATAAAGAACAGGCAGCCCTAATCCTTAGTGGCTGGGGCAGACAGGGAAGGGGAATGAGGTAACTTTCTGATCAGTGGACATGTTTTATATCTTGACTGGATCAATGGTTAAGCAGATGTGCATACTATCAAAACTCATCAAACCGTACATGTAAGATATATGCACATTACTGCAAATCTTATCTTAATAAGAAAAGAATATATTGAAAACAGGCGAGAACTGGGTTCTTACTGCATCTTTGAAATTCACTAACTGTAAGACCTGGGGCAAGTAACTTATTCTCTTTAAGCCCCACTTTCCTTGCTTGTAACATAGGACAACAGCCTTACCTCCCAGGGCTGTTTTGAGGATTAAAGAGACAAAATGTGTAGAGTATTTAGTTTAATGTCTAGCACATTGCACAATAAATAAAAGTTATTTTCATTCTTGCTTTTAAAAAAGTGACACGGAAGTACATAAACAGTGCTAAGTCATACAGAGATGAGGAAACAATTCTCCCTCATCCCACTTTGCTGGGATAACCACAGAGGGAGGGATGTGCAGATGGGAAAACTCCCCACCACCTTCCCTTGGGCTCTGTACTCCCTAGCTCTCTTCTACAGGCTGACAAAGTGGGTCAGAGAAAGCCACCTAAAGGAGACGATGGCATAAATTAGTCCTTGAAATAGGATTTTACCAGCTGAACGAAAGGGTGGAAAGGATCCATCCCTGAACCTTTTTAACCAAAGTTACTCTAAGCCTTCTAAATTAAGCAGCTTTCACGGGGCTCAACGTATCTGAAATGAATTAATTCAGCAAGTATTCATTAAGTATGTGCTCTATGCAGAACATTGTGCTAAGTGCTGTAAATGGGAGAAAAAAACCAAAACACAAAAATAAACCATAAATACCCGGATTATACTGGAAGTGTGGTTAACTTCAGCTAAATGGAAAACCTAGGCAAATTACAAACGTATTTGAACTTGCTAGGCCCATTTGCATTGGAGCACGGCTAGTGAGGTGTTTTAGGGAGATGATATAGTTTTAGGTAGACAGAGCTGGGTCTGGAATCTGGAATCAGCCACTTTCCAGTGGCTTCTGCAAATTACTTCACCTCTTAGAGCCTCAATTTTCTTACCTGCAAAATGCCTAAGGGAGTTATCTTCATGATTAAATGAGACAACCTGTGTATTTTCCACCAGACAAAACCAAAGTAAACAACCAACACTTGAAAACATTAGCTCACTTTTGGGAAAGGCTACAGAAAAATCCAAAGACTTCAGTGAGAATAGTGCCCCTAAAGCTCAAACTGCAATCACATTGATTGGATCACTGCCATTTAAAAAATTAGTCCTTTTAAAAATATATATTTTCAGGGTTTAAAGAGATCTATATTTTAAAATCACAAAACAATTCCACAGTAAGGACCAATATCTTCTGAGCTGGCCAAAAGTTCCCTAGTAGAACATAAGTGACATTGGCCTGGGCCAGCGGCCTTTGCTGTCTTATGTAATAGGAAATGGAGCCATTCAGAAGGGGATGTGGACTTTAGGGGCACCTGTCTCACTTACCATCTGCTTCCCATTCCCCCTATGATCAGTCAAAACATTTTCAAAATATTTTACCCAAATAAGACACTTGATAGACGTTGCTTTCCTGAAATTTTAATCTGGGAAATGATGTTTGTTTATTTACAGGAATCTTCAGGTGCCTAGACCACATTCAAATTTAGCGTTGCAAAATTTCACTTCTGGCAATAATTACATAGGCGTGTTCTTTATTTTATTTAATATCTATTTCCGGTGTTTTATTTAGCTCCCAGAACCACACAGAGTATGTCATCACCGCGACAGAGTGGTTTGTAAACCCACTAAGTACTACTCACTAGGATCGCCACAGACTAGGCCTGTTATAAGAAACCTCTTAAAATACACAGACGAGGGCCACGCTGTATTTGCCTTCTCCAAGGGTAGGAATTAAGGCTAAGTGCAAGCATATGCCTACCAAGGAAATGGTCTGACACTTTTTAAACATATCAAATACTCCAGCAAAATAAAGCAGTACATGGTTTAAATAATATTCTCACTTTGCTGGGATAACCACAGAGGGAGGGATGTGCAGATGGGAAAACTCCCCACCACCTTCCCTCGGGCTCTGTACTCCCTAGCTCCCTTCTACAGGCTGGACCCCATTTTCCTCAACAAAGTCAGCTGGCGGCCTCCACACTGTAGTGATCATGGCCTGACCTCCTTCACGCGCTTCTGACTTGAAACACAAGCAGCTAAAACCAGTTTTTGCAACCTCCCTCAAATAGCTAGATCTTGTAAATAAAATAATGATTGGTGTAAGACAATTACATATAACAGATGTGTGCATATGACGGTCTGACTGTCCCTCAAAACACAGATGAGAAAGGATGGGTTGGAAAGCCCCTTCTTGTCTACACAACAAATTAACTGAGGCCTACCTTGGTTTTTCCTGGAAAGTAATTAAGACAAATTTTCCTTATTTCACTGACACTTTCTATACCGTAATGGCAGACTTTAGAGATCCTAAGAATGACAGCAAAAACACTATGTGCTGCTCTGGGAGGCCCTTTTGATTTTTTTTGTTGTTGTTGTTGGGACAGAGTCTCACTCTGTCACCCAAGCTGGAGTGCATTGGTAAGATCTCGGCTCACTGCAATCTCTGCGTCCTGGGTTCAAGTGAATCTCCTGCCTCAGCCTCCTGAGGAGCTGGGATTACAGGCACATGCCACCAAGTCCGGCTAATTTTTGTATTTCTAGTAGAGATGGGGTTTCTCCATGTTGGCCAGGCTGGTCTTGAACTCCCTTACCTCAGGTGATCTGCCCACCTTGGCCTCCCAAAGTGCTGGAATTACAGGCGTGGGCCACTGCACCCAGTCCCCTTTGGCTTTTAATTGACACATGATTAATGTACTGCTATTACAGTATTTTAAGAGTAGTGAAAAGTTAAGTGTTCATTCTTATTCTTCAGAGACTTATTTGTTCTAGGTGGACCAAAGAAAATAATTCAGAAAAACTGCTTACACATAGAAATATGACACAGCTGTTTTGCATCTTCCCTGGAAAAAGCAGCAACAATTTGCTATTTATTCAAACACATGACAGAAAAAAAAAAAAAAAAAAAAAACAGGCCCCCTTGGGCAAATTATAAAGCACAGCTAGGGAGAAAATGAAAAGTGCTTTGAAATTTTTAAATAGTAATTATCAAATAGTAATTAAACCAAAGTAGAACAGGAAACAAACAACAAACCAATCTATCAACTTAGGGGATTTTCTGTCAGGAATAGCACTTCCCACAGATGAAACTGGAGGCAGGTTAGAATTCTGGCATTAAAATAATCAATCATTCATTTTCTCTTTAAGTATTAAATTAATCCTAAGAGAAGGAAATTATGTAAATACATGCAGGTATGGAAATTTGTTTAATGAATATAAATTAATTACTGATGCCGTAAGAAATTTTCTAACATCATTTTTATGTATTCACTTAATAAAAGGTGATCTTTCTCTGCTTTTTAAAAACATTCTTCACAAGCTATAAGAAATACATTTTATTCTATTTCAAATCTTACTAGTCTTTTTTTTTTAATCTATCAAAATATCAAGAAGAGTCACTGTAATTTTACAATTTTGTTTTTGTTGGGGTTTTTTTTTTTTTTCATTTCAAAATATTCTTGGTCATTGGGAAGAATGCAAGGCAGAGATGGTCATGCACAAAGAGAAGTTTTCATTAATAAATACGAGAGGCTACAGCATGGTAAGGACACACACAAAGCTGTGCGACCACCACCCACCAGGGTGACCACTGAAGGGGAAGACTGGGCACCCGGGTGTCCAGCTGCTGGGGCTCCACAAGTGAAGGACTCAGTAGGTGAGGGGCAGGCCCAAAATGCCAAAGAGCATTACAGTTGACCTTAAGCAACGCAGGTTCAAACTGGGCAGGCCCATTTATACGCAGATTTTTTTTCAAAATACAGTCAGCCTTCCATATCCAAAGGTTCCATCTGCAACCAGACACGTATTGAAAATACAATATTCTTGGGGTGTGAAACTTGTGGATGCGGAGGGCTGACTTTTTGTATCCACAGGTCCCTCAGAGTCCACTGTGGGACTTAAGTATGCTTGGATTCTGGTATCTGCAGGTGGGCCTGGAACCAATCCCCTGCAGATACCGAGAGCCAACTGTACTGGCTTCCTTCTGATGCTAACCACTAGGATATGACCAATAGCTAAAGAATTCAGCATTCAGAGCACCTACTGGCATTCTTGCACATACAAAAGAGGTGCATTCTAGCAAATATAGCCTGAAAACAATGCGTAAATCAAACCCCATTTTCCCATGGACATTCCTTTTGAAACAGGGTTTGGATTCACATGGGGCTGAGGGTCTGGGAGAAACCTGGCTCCAGTGGTTCCAGCATGAGCACCAGAAGCAGCATCTCTAGCAGTGTAGCCCCAGATGCAAGCTCCAAGTTTCCATCCAAGGATCCTAGAGGTTGCCTGATCTCTGGGAACATACCTTCCTTTGGGTTCCTTCTCCGACTATTCCTTTTGTTCCTCTTGCCCTCTCAATACCATTGTACCAAACCTCTTGTATTAGATACCCTCTGTTTGCAATAGCCAATGAGTTTCTGTTTCCTGATTGGAGTCCGACTCAGACAACATTCCCTTCAATACCTAGCAAAGTGAGTTTTGCCCAAAATAGGAAAGTAGGGAGGTAGTGTGGTACTATGAAAAAAGCTCTAAATTTGGAATTAGAACTAAGTTGAAACCTCCACCTTACCACTTACTGGCCACGTGACCTTTGGCAAGTTACCCCTTTTTACCTTCTCTGTACAATGGAAGCAATACTAGCCACATACCAAGGAAATTGGCTGAAAGCTTCTAGTTCTGGTTCTCAGCCTTAACTGTACCCTAGCATCATCTGGGAAACTTCTTCAAAAATACTACATTTGGGATCCTCCAAATGTTGGAGGAGAAGCTGATAATCCATTTCTGGTGGGATCCAAGCATTGGTAGTTGCAAAATCTTCCCAAGTGACTCTACCTCACAGTGTGATTTGAAAACCATAGGCGTAGCAGCATCAACATCACCTCTTAGAAAGGCAGACTCTCAGGACTCACCTCAGCCCTATGAAATCACGTCAAAAGACGAAATTACAACAGATTTATTTTAAAGATCGAATAAGCTTTCATTTTTGAGTCTAGAATCAGGCAAAACCTCATTCCATGTAAAATAAAATAGGTGTTCCAAGGAGCTGAGCAGAGGAGGTTGGCTTTAGAGACAGAAAAGGGTGAAAGAAAGCAGAGACAGAAAACAAAAAAGTGAACTGGTGGTTTCAAAGTTACTTTCCTCAGAGGGTTAAAGGAGAGGGGGCCTTCCTGATTATGCTGACTCAGGTTGATTGGAATCTCCTCTTTTTTAGGAAAACTGGCCCGTTTCAAAGTTCAGTTTGTGTACACGGCACTTAGCACTAAGTGACTCCATTCTGGTTTGATCTATTCTGCTGGGGCTGAGTGCAAGAGGCTAATCCAAAACAATGGCCTCCCATAAACTTTGTTTAACTGAATCCACATTTTGCCAGATTCCAGGTGATTCCTCTGCACATTAAAGTTTGAGGAGTGCTTGGTCTAAAATATAGTAGGTACTCAATGAACAATAGTTGAATCCGAATATTAGCCAGTTAAATAGACAATGAAATTGAATATTGGGCAGCTGCATATTGGGGCACATACCTATGCAGGACCCTTCAGGGGACCTGCAGGGGGCCTGCTGGACCCTTTATTTTGGAGCCCCACGCTGCAGTCACACTATCCTGGATGGCTATGCCCTCGCATGCAGTTCAGCAGCTTCTAACTGGTCTCCCGCCTCTACTCTTCTTCCTCTGTAATTCTTCACTCTCCACACAGCAAAGTGATCATTTAAAAAAAAAATCTGTAGAGACAGGGGTGACAGGGGTCTCATTATGTTGCCCAGGCTGGTCTCGAATTCTTGGTTTCAAGTGATCTTCTCGCCTTGGGTTCCAAAGTGCTGTGATTACACGCTGGAGCCACCATGCCTGGCCGAAAGTGATCGTTTTAAAAGAGAAGGAGAGCCTTGACACTGACAGTGATGTCTATGGACCAGCAGCAACAGCAACAGCATCCCAGAAAGATGTTAGAAATGCAGAATCTAAGGCCCTGCCAGGCCTCCTGAATCATGGTCTTCAGCTGAAGTACCTAGGTGATCGGAATACACCTGTTTGGATACTCTAAAGGCTTTCTGTTACCTTAGGAGGAAACCTCACATTCCTAGCTGATCTGGCCCCACTTCCTCTCTGACCTCGTGTCCCGGCACTGTCCCCAACACTCACCATCACCCGCACATGCTGGTCTTCCTTCTGCTCCTTGAGCCCACCCTGCCCTTTCCAACCAGGATTGGTTGGGTTTGGGGCCAGGGTTAGCTCAGTGTGGTCAAATTGAATTGAAATCTCCCAGGTGTAAGCCTTGGGGCCTTAGAACTAGCTGCTCCCTCTTACCCCCGCCCCCAGGCCTTCACGTGGCTGGCTCCTTCACCCATATGGCCCCTCCTGAGAGTGGCCTGGCCTGGCCACCTATTTAATGAGTCACTTTCCTTCACTCTGTCCCTAGTTGCTCTCTATCATATGATGCTGATTTAATCTCTTCAAGGCATTTGTGAACATCGAAAAGATCTTATTCATATGTTTATTTATTACCTTCCCCCTCCAAGAATGTAAGTTCCATAAGAAGAGGGACCTTGGCCAGGCGCAGTGGCTCATGCCAGCCAAGGTGGGCACATTGCTTGAGCTCAGGAGTTCAAGACCAGCCTGAGCAACACGGCAAAACCCTGTCTCTACAAAAAATACAAAATTTAGCCAGGCATGGTGGCACGTGCCCATAGTCCCAGCTACTTGGGGGACTGAGGTGGGAGGATTGCTTGAGCCCAGGGAGGTCAAGGTGGAGGCTGCAGTGAGCTGTGTTTGCACCACTGCACTCCAGCCTGGGTGATAAAGTGAGACCCTGTCTCAAAAAAAGGAAAAAAAAAACACAAAAAACAGGGACCTTGTATGTCTTGTTCTCTGCTGTACCTCAGAACCCAGAAAAGTGCTTTGTACTTGGTAGGCATTTAATAAATATTTGTTGAATACATATCTTCATATTTTTTCACTACAATTCCTAATGCAACAATGAGTTCAATGGTAATTTGTTAGGAAGAGTCTTTCCTTCCCACCCCTTGGGATTCCAAGTGAAGGAACTTCAGCTACAGGATATTCCTGGCCTGACATCTCTCCCATCTCCTTTTAGTAACCTGTCTGATAGATGAACTTCTAGAGAAAGCAACAAAACATTTCTGGTTTTTAGAACAAACCTATCTGCTTGATTCTGATACTCTTTGCTACTAGGTTCTCTGCATGGAGTAGGCTTTGTCCCAGGAAGGGGTGAGGATATGGATTTAGGGGGATAAGTTCAATTTAGAGGAGAGTTAGGGAGTCTTTGGGATGCAAATCAAAAGCTTTTTTGGTCATGAATTACCTGTCTTCAATGGTCCGAAATTGCTTCAAAATTCAGGAGATAACTAAAGGGGTATTATGTATTAAGCCACCTAAAATGCTAACACACATCACAGTATATATATCAGGTGTACTGATAATACCTATCAGTATACATGGGACCATTTGAGAACTAAAAGTCTTCCTCAAATATCCATGGAATGATCTAGAATTCTGTTCTATGCCCTCATGAGTTATCAGCTGAGGAAAATGATCCTGATTCTTGTGGTTTTCCATTACCACTTCTAAAGAGAATTGCTAATATTTTCTTGTAATCCAGTCCCCCAAATGTAAGTGTCTTCAAAGCCTGGCTCTGTTGAGCATCTGTTTCACCTGAAAATGTCCTGCTTTCTCACCCACTTTGGGGGAAACTCCTTGGCTCCCCAGGGGGTCACCTGTGTACTCCTGGACCATCCACCCCCTCCCCAGTCTGGATACTTGGTGGACCCAATGTCCATCTTTTTGCAGGGCCTCTGTGTTTCCAGTGGCATCTTAAAATAGTAACAAGTCTTAAAGAGCGGCAGATTTACCCTAGGAACAATTAGAAAATGTTCATCAAGTTCAAAAATCTCTAATTTCCTTCGGAGCTAGATGTAACTTACAGATTTTCTAATCCAATCCCTGTACCAAGAATCCAATGCTCAGAGAAGTTCAGTGATTGGCCCAAGGCAACTCAGTGAAAAGGTGGCCGTGCCTGAATGCTGGAATTAGTTCAAGATGGACCATCTCAATCATGAATTTCAATAAAGGAATTAGGTAGTTGTGTCGAACACTGCCAGATGCCAAGTAGGTCCTATGAAATTTGTGTTTGTTTGGGTTTTTGTGAGATGGAGTTAACACACACAAATGTGAGCCAGACAGAAGAAAAAATGATGAAACGCTGCCAAGTCATTACAGTACCAATAACAACTATAGCTAAGAAAAGTAACTCATGACTCAGAATAAATAATTTCCATACACATTAAATTAGCATTGGCTTTTGGCGAGAACATCTTTGAGCACACGTAGCTGCAGGGCTTAACTGAGAGTGCTGTCAAGCAGATGCTCCCCCAACCCTCCCATGTGGGTTTGGGCTGCTTTTCCTCTTCCACAAAACATGATGAACTCTGATTGTTCAAATTAAAGAAAAAATGAAACTTCCCAAAATTCTGCCTTCAGTCACCACCACCCAGACCTGTAAATCAGCACTGCTCATTTCAGTAAGTTATTGGCCAGACAACAAAAAAGGTGGTTTCTTTGAGTCCTCACTGAACATAATTGTGTGCCATCATTAGAGGAAAACACATACCCATCTTTAAATTAACCAAAGTTTCTAACATCCCTTTTAAAAAATAGCCATAAATTTGAAAAGGAAAAATATTTTCCAAGGAAAGCTGATTGCTCGGAACTTCCTGCCCCACACACTTCCATATTTTTACACAAATGTCAATACTTAGGATTCAAAAATGAATCAACCAGGCCTCATCTTGGAAAACACTAAAGCCCCCAACAAGTCATGGAGACTGGCCAGTATTCCTAGAGTGCCAGGGACGCCTGGCTCGGTACACACAGGGTGCCCATTTTGCAACATGACAAATGACAGATTGGAGACTCAGAAAATGATAGCATTTGAGCTCTTCGAGATAGAACCACTTGAAGGATAAGTCATTAAACCTTAACAAGCCAAGACAAGAGGTGACCAGGGACTAATATTCAATACCAGGGGACCAGGGACATGTTTGATTAAGACACAGACTCTCTGAGAAAGCTTATTAGGCTACTACCTTTCTCCCAACTGGAAAACAGACTGCTGACCACCTTCTATGTCAGTCATCCCTCAGTATCCAAGGGGTACCAGTTCCGGGAACCCCACAGATACCAAAATCTACAGATGCTCAAGTTCCTTATATTATATGGCATAGTATTTGCATATAACATACACACATCCTCCAGTATACCTTAAATAATCTCGAGATTACTTATAGTACTAAATACAATGTAAATGCTATATATTAATAGTTATACTGTAATTTTTTATTTGTATTATTTTTGTTATATTTTTATTTTTTATTGTGTTTTTCTGAATATTTTTGATCACTGGTTGACTGAATCCACAGACACAGAACCTGAGGATCCAGAGGGCTTAGTATATTGCATAGGGATCGTAACATGTTTTATATTCCTATTTAATTCAATAAAAAGTTTTCAAGTTTCTTGGGATAAAATTTAGAGTCGGTAGCAACACATTGCCTTAAAGATTGACTATTTATTTGTATACTTTGGGCACTGCATATTAATAGGTCATGCTAAATGGCTGTTTTCTATTAGCAAACTGTGGAAGAAATTTATCTTTAAAAGTGTGGATGCCATGATAGCAGGGTCTGTATTTTTCAAATTTAAAAATCCCCCCACATAGCATAGTGCCTAGCTCATTGTATGCCCTCAGTAACTGTTTTTTGTTTGTTTGCTTTCTTGTTTTTTGAAACAGGGTCTCTATTGCCCAGGCTGGAGTGCAGTGGCGCAATCTCGGTTCACCTCTTTCTCACAGGCTCAAGCAATCCTCCCACCTCAGCCTCCTGAGTAGCTGGGACTACACCATGCCTGGCTACTTTTTCTATTTTTTGTATGGACAGGGTTTCGTCATATTGCCCAGGCTGGTCTTGAACTCCCGAACTCAGGCAATCTGCCCACCTTGGCCTCTCAAAGTGCTGGGATTACAAGCATGAGCCACTGTGCCTGGCCTCAGTAACGGTTTAATAAACCAAGGACTAAACGAATGAATGGCTTCCTTATTGGAAATAATGCTGCTTTGGTAAAGAGAATGCTTCCTCAGAAATGATTTACTTTCACCTAGAAAAATCTGATGGTTACCTACTGGTATCTAAGGGTTTTCCTGTAAGAAATAACTAAATGGTAATAAATTGTTTTATTTTTAAAATGTGGTCAAGGAATTAAGATTATTTTGACATTGGATGTTTTTATCTTTGTTTAAATGTATTCAAGATTGAAATGAAATGAACCTTATAACTTTGTGTGACTTTTTCTCCTGGGTATATTAGTGCTATTCTTTTGAAGTCTTTAAAAGCTGTTAAACAATGTAAAACCATGGAGGCAATAGATGGAAAAAATTACATATCTAAGACAGACTGTTACCCATATTGTTTCCATAACAGCATCAATTTATGAACAAAAAACAAGATGGTGAAAAGGTCAACACAGCAATTACCTCTCTCAAAATCAACCATTTCACAGAATGCTCATATTGATAAGAAAAACACTTCATTCTTAAACTGTCACGGTTTATGCCAGCCCTTAACACTGTGCTTAGATCTTGAGAAATGTTTTTCCCTTTAACCTTTTTGATGAAATGGGTGGTTTTAAAGGCATGTTTTTCAAAAATAATATTGAGATTCATGCATGTTGAATTTTAATCATTCTGCTTCTCTGAGCTGGAAATCTAGACAGTGAACAATTCTACAAAGTTTATAGGTGGGCAGTTGGAAAGTTGACACTATTTCCAGCAAAACCAGAACATCTATAACCTGCTTGTCCTCCACCTAAATTTCCCTGACCACAAGGTATCCTTTTCATCTTGAATATAACTTTTTCTCCCTGGAACTTTCTGGTTCTCTTCATTTAAAGCCAAGGCTAAGTTTTCTTTCTATAGGTTCCACAGTTGGGGTTCGTTTTTTTTTTTTTTTTTTTTTTTTTTTTTCAGATAGGGTCTCTCTCTTTCACCCAGGCTGGAGTGCAGTGGCACGATCTCAGGTCACTGCAAGCTCTGCCTCCGAGGCTCAAGTGATCCTCCCAACTCAGCCTCCCAAGTAGCTGGGATCACAGGTGCATGCCACCATGCCTGGCTAATTTTTGTATATTTTGGAGAGACAGATTTCGCCATGTTGCCCAGGCTGGTCTCCAACTCCCGAACTCGAGCAATCCGCCTGCCTTGGCCTCACAAAGTGCTGAGATTACAGGCATGAGCCACTGCGCCTGGCCAGGTTCCACAATTTTAAAAAACATGCTTATACTATTTTTCTATCATTGCAGATAACTGTTTTGTTATACCCTGTGATACTGTCTTCATAGTCCTAAATGAAACAGTGGTGAGAAGGTCATGAATAATCTGGTGCTTTTTCTCGGGAGGACAAGGGGTCAAGAATGATTCCATCAAACAGTGTTGGATAAGGGAGCTCCTATACTTTCTTTTCTTGTTATTAACGATTTGAGATGAAGGCTTTTTCTCATCCTTTTCTACCGGCTATTTGTTCTGACAGTTATGACAAAGAAAAGACAGAAATACAATACTGTCTTGGCACTGCTTGTTAATTTTAAGAAGCAAGTTGAAAAACAAATAAAAGAATATAATACTTTAGGAGTTTTGAGTCCTTGCCTAAATATCAACTAAAACTCATCTGACCGAGCTCCAAATAGAAACTGACTACACTTCACCACTGGGTATCCCAACTCTAATAAGGTAGTGTATCGTAAGGCTCATGTCACTGGATTTGCATTTTCTAATTCACTTTCCAATGCAAGATTACTTGGACTTCTGTTGAAAATGCTCCTCCAGACAACTAAATCACCACCAGGTTTATAACCAACTCAATGTGCGATAGTCCTGACACCATCGCCCCATCCTAACGTGGCAGTGCAGACCTGGGGATGTGCTGCACATGGTTATTTCACTCTATGGGATGCTGATCAGTTTTTGTTCTGTCTCAGCTACACCTTTAAATTACACTTGTGCTGTACTCAGATCCTAAGGGCTTCATACTAAGACATGTAAATTATATCCATAAACAAGATGTTCAGTTGATAGTTTTTTTAAGGATTAAAAAAAAATTAATACGCACACCAAAACTTGGCATCCCATTTTGGATGATTTCAATAAAGATCTCACAATATCCTCAGATACATCTCAGAGTCAGGAAGAATACATTTACGGTGTTTGGTTTAAAGTCAATTAATATTCTTTTTGGAGGCCGAGGCAGGCGGATCACCTGAGGTCAGGAATTCGAGACCAGCCTGGCCAACATGGCGAAACCCCGTCTCCACTAAAAATACAAAAATTAACTGGGCGTGGTGGTGCATGCCTACAATCCCAGCTACTTAGGAGGCTGAGGCAGAATCGCTTGAATCCAGGCGGTGGAGGTTGCAATGAGCTGAGATTGCGCCACTGCACTCCAGCCTGGGCAATAGAGCGAGACTGTCTCAAATAAATAAATAAATAAAGTCAATTAATATTCTACCAAATGTATTTACAAGTATTAGACCCATTGTTTATCATCAGGGTGGGTAATTGAGTTTAACTGCAATGAGTCAAAACTGAATTGGAATCCACCACTTAGTAGCCCTATATATGACTTTGGGAAAGTATTTAAGCAATCTGGGTCTCAGTTCCACCCCACCTACTTTCTTTTTTTATTTTTTTTAAGAGACAGGGTTGTACTCTGTGCAGGCTGGAATGCAGTGGCACAATCACAGCTCTCTGCAGCCTTAAACTCCTTGGCTCAAACAATCTTCTTGCCTCAGCCTGCCGAGTAGCTGGGACCACATGCACGAGCCACCGCACTCAGCTAGTTTTCCTTATTTTTAAAATAGGGGATAACAATTGTTCTCATCTCTGAGGGTTACTGTTAGGATTATATGACTTCTTATTTGTCAGGCACTTAGCACAGTGTCTTGCTTCCAATAAGCACTATATAAATGTCTGCTAAGTGAAAATAGAAAATACAATGCCTGGCACTCAGAAGGGATTCTATAAGTGATAGCTAAATCTGAAGCCAATAGCAATAAAGACTTAATAAAACAAAACTAAACTATAAGGCGAATATCCTATAATAATAAAATAAAAAGAATACTCGTCTGTGAGTCACGAAATGACTGTCCCAGTCGCAAATACACCCTGTGGCTGTGGAAAAGACACTTCGTCTCTCTGCACCTGAATTTTTTCATCTGCAAAATGAGAGAATCGTACCGCAGAAGTTACAGTAGCTTCCAGGTGCTCGTATGTGGCTGCGAAACAGTCGGCGCTGGTCTAGTCTGTGAGAAAGGCGAAAGCAGAGGGCACAAAGGGCAATGCGTTGATCTGCTTCCTAAAGTTATATTTAATCATTTTAAAGGAATTTCCTTCAAGATTGATTCCTCCCACCCTCCCTCTTTTCTTTCTTTTTCTTTCATCTTTCTTTTAATTTTCCTTTCTTTTCAATGTAAACATTTCCTTTCTTTCATGCAATGGTGATGAAAGCAGAATTTTACTGTGGCAAAATACATATATAATTTACCATTTTTAAGTGGACAGTTCAGTGGCATTAAATACATTCACAATGTTGTGCAATCATCACCACTATCTCTCTCCATAACCTTCTCATTAGCCCAAACTGAAACTCTACACATTACACAACAGCTCCCCATTTCCTCCTCCCCGCTGTCTCTGGCAACCATCATTCTATTTTCGTTCCTATGAATTTGACTACTCTACGTACTTCAAATGAGTGGAATCATAAAATAGTGTCTTTTTGCATCTTGCTCATTTCACTTAGCATAATTTCTTGATGGTAGAATTTTTAAAAATGTTTTTACTTGACAGTCCCCAGGTAATGCTCTTCCTAGTTTCTAATCCAAAAAACCACTGGACTAGAAAACCTCTAAGGTCTCATCTAGCACTAAGATTCCATAGTTCCATGATCAAGGGCAGTGGTCACATTTTCAGTGCATTGCGGCACCCAACACATTGTGGGTGAGTGCTCCCGAAAGGAAACGATGCGGCAAGACCCTGGGGCTGCTGCTCAGTCCAGTTGTCTTTGTGGGGATAGAATTGGATAGAATATGTGTTGGGTCTATCACTTCCCATATTAATTGCCATATCTCTTTTGTGCTCTAAACTAGTTATACCATAAATGTAGAAATGAAAGGATAATAGAAAATACAATTTTTGAATGCGTGTATCATATTGCCAGACAAAATCTGGCCCACTTGCCACAAGCTGGCAAGAAATTGGTGGGTGTGGTCCAGTTTCCAGCAAAATTCTACAAAGCACCTCCTCATGTCTGACCTTTGAGCAATTCAGTAAGTCACTCTATTAAGGGAACTATTTTAGGGAGGTATTGGTTTCTCCAGTTACCTTAAAAATCACAGATCTCAGGTTTTGCTGTTTTTCACTCACCAGCCTCATGGACAAGAGGCTTCAGGAATTGTAGACTTTCTGTGGCATTCATCATCCATCTTTTAAGTGTAGTGCCTGGTGGTTTTTAAATGTTAACAGAGTGATATGCAAGTCTTTTCCCGTGCTACTAACCCCAGGATGTTCTTGCACTTTAAGTCACAAACTATGAAATTACTTGTTAAAACACCTTCCAAAATAATATTCCCTAGGTCAGACCAAAGCACGTAGAGAAATACATAATGATGGGTTGGTAAAATTGTTTTGTGTTTTGAGAATTGAAGCTATGAGTAACTATTAGAAAGAAGAGGAATACAAAGAACAAAGTCTTAAAACAAGTGTTTCTGAATATATAAAAGTGAGCCCCCAACCATCCCAAACAAACCGAGGGTAAAAATAAGGAGTAAGGACCAGGAGAACACAGTGATCACAGGCAGAGGCTGGTGCAGAGTCCAGCAGAGAAATCATGGCCTCAAAAGGGCAAGTAGAGATGGTGAGAGTGGGGTGGATTCGAGCCGGATTTTGGAAGTAGACTGAACAGCACAAAGAACACTTAATTCTTGTGTCTGGAATCTCATACAATATATAATTAGCCCATGTGCTCTCCCTGCTTCACAATGATGCTCACACGTGGCTGAAGATTTCTGCATTTTCCAGATAGGGAACTTGGGCCTAGAGATGGTCATTAGTGCACAAGGTCCCTGCTCACACGGCTGTGTGGGATGAGCAAGGCCAAAGCCATATGCACGGTTACAGCGGACCCAGGTGCAGAGGTGCACGCCCATATGAAGATGTACATTAAGACCTCTTTCTTCTAGCAATGTGAAACATGGTTAATCTTAAACGTAACTAAAATCCATCCATCCATCCATCCATCCACCCATCATCCATCCATCCATCCATCCGTCCATCCCAGGGCTTATCTTGAAATGTCCACTTTGTCCCTGGGTACCCTCAGTTAGATCTGGGGCACATCTCTTCTTAAATGAATTTTCCACTTCTTACTCCAAGGAATTGGTGCCATTGTGTTTCTGGTAGGTTATGTATATTTTGAGTAATTTCTGCTTGTTCCCTCCCAAATAAATAGCATCTGCTTTCTAATTTTTAAGGAAGAGGCAAATCCGTTTTCAGCTGACTTATTCAAATGGAGCACTAATGAAAAGTTAACGGCAATGTACTACTGGTTATAAAATGTTATTGTAACATTAAATTGTTTCTAATGTTGATCTGATTAATTTAATGATTTATTAAGACTTGAAAAGTGTCTGATACTTAGTAGGTGGTCAGTAATGATTACTTAATGAATACTTTTGCTCTAAAGCTTAATAATAATAATAAACAATCATCATCATCATTGCAAATACTTTTATTTGCTCCAAGTGTTTTATGTGCACAAATTCATTTAGTCCTCTCTCCATTTTACAGGTGAGAAAAGTGAAACCAAGTGGTGCCAAGTAACCTGCCAAGGACATAAATCTAGAAAGTGAGAGCCAAGAATTTTAACCCAGGCAATCTGGTTGCAGAGTCTGTGCTCTTAATAGCACATTATATGCTTGTCTTAAGCGAATGAAACATAGGTTTTTAAAACCTAAGGAGCATATGATAATTTAAATATTTTCCCAAAATACTATACTGCTATAACTAGCTCTGCATGCTTAATTTTTCCAGTAATATAATGGCGTTATTAACTTATGATTTTGTTCTGTCTGTGCTCTTTCTACACATAATTCTTGACTTCAAGTCAGGTATTAAAATAAAAACCAGTGAAAGAGCACAATTATAGTGTTCTTTGTAAAAAAATAAAAAAATAAATAAATAATATAGACTAGCAAAGTATTTAGGAGCATCCACCATCAGACCTAAGTTGAACAAATACATAATTTGACAGACGTCATATATCCTGACAGACATATTTGACAAATATATATATTTGACCTGTCAAATTACGTATAATTCAAAAGAGATTAAGATTCAGAAAGTGAATGGTTCAAATTCATTCTTAAACATATGGCAACATTTGACAACCTCTATGAAAAAGCTTTTTTTTCCCCAAAAACAACAAATGAAAATAGATTGTTATAGGAAGAATTTCTTACTCTCCTTAATCCAATCACTTCAAAAAGTCATAAAAACAAAAACACATTTCTAAAAATACATGCTTGAGGGTAAAAATTCTCTACCATCTGTTTTAGTAAACCGCATATGTTCATCTAAATATCATGTCAAGTTTTTCTTTTAATGAATACAGAGTACAATCTAATTCACAATTAGTGTTTTTGTTGTTGGTTTTTTTTTTTTTTACAAACTAGAATAATTTCAAAGTTAAGAAAATGGCAAGCCAGGATCATGACTAATATTCTCACTGAATCCTCTCTTTGGGAGTTTAGACTCTTTTTTTTTTCCTTTTTTTAGACAGAATCTCGCTGTGTTGTCCAAGCTGGAGTGCAGTGGCGTGATCTCAGCTCACTGCAATCTCCACCTCCTGGATTCAAGCGATTCTCCTGCCTCAGCCTCCCAAGCTGGGAGTACAGGCATGCGCCACCATGCCTGGCTAATCTTTGTATTTTTAGTAGAGACAAGATTTCACTATGATGTCCAGCTAGTCTCAAACTCCTGACCTCAAGTGAGGCCATCTCCGCCTCCCAAAGTGCTGGGATTACAGGTGTGAACCACCGCGGCCGGCCCCAGACTCTTCTTTTTTCAATGAAAGGCTACAGACTCCTCTCTTAGAAGAACAAATCTTACGTAATTTTAAAAACTCAGAATCTAATTCCACTCTACAAGTAGAATTAAATTAGCAAATCTATTCCGATGATAATTGGAACTGTCCAAAAGTCCATTTGCCAGCATACCCCAAAGTGAGTCATACTTTATGTCATATATAAACCACACGCACTATAGAACAACAAGCATCTTCTGCATTTCGGGCGGTATCAACAATGCCCTTATTTATTGGTAGGTAGAATAATGGCCCTCAATGATGTTTATGGTCTAACTCCCAGAACCTGTGAATGTGTTACCTTGCATGGCAAAAGAGACTTTGGAAGATTATCCTGGATTATCTAGGTGGGCCCGATGTAATCACAGAGAGGCAGAACAGAAAGTCAGGGACTGAGATGTGATGATGGGAGCAGGGTCAGTAAGATGCAACATGAGAGGCACTGAACCTGACTTTGTTGGCTTTGAAGATGGTAGGAGGGGGCATGGGCCAAGGAATGCAGGCAGCCTTTAAAAGCTGAAAAGGCAAGGAAACAGATTCTCTGCCCTAGAACTTCCAGAAAGGAAAGCAGCTCTCCTGGCCCCTTGATTTTAGCCCATGGTATGTGGATTGTTTTAAGCCACTTAATTTGCGACAATTTGTTACAGCAGCATAGAAAACTAATACAGGTACATAAAGTTGAAAGTTAGACCATGCCAATGATTACCCAGAAAATTGAAATGGCTCATGAAGTTTAGGTATCTAGGAAGAATAGTGTTCAAAGAAGAACAAAACTGTGAACAATTCATTATAAAAAGCACATGCCATTTTTGTATAATGACAATCAAGTGAATATTCTATAACCTATGTAGTTAATTCATTAAAAAAAAAATCATGATGAATAAAAACAGGAGCCTGGGCACCATGGCTCATGCCTGTGATCCCAGCACTTTGGGAGGCCGAGGCAGGTGGATCACCTGAGGTCAGGAGTTCGAGACCAGCCTGGCCAACATGGTGAAACCCCATCTCTACTAAAAGTACAAAAATTAGCCAGTCATGGTGGCACATGCCTGTAGTCCCAGCTACTTGGGAGGCTGAGGCAGAAGAATGGCTTGAACCTGGGAGGCGGAGGCTGCAGTGAGTGGAGATTGTGCCACTGACTCCAACCTGGGCGACAGAGTGCAAGGCTCCATTTCAAAACAAAACAAAACAGGATGCTCTTAGACAGAACTCATTTATCTACCCACTGTCAAATTTACTCTCTTGTCTCTGATTTCTAGGTCCCAATCTTGACTCATTCCATGATATCTTGCAGGACTAGCAGCTCTCAGTGTCTCTTTGTGACACCTCTTAATAGCTCTATCTGCCCCCTCCTCAACCCTATTCCTGCAACACCCCTACCTACAACTCTGCTTCTCATAATTCAAATGAGGGAGGTATTTTCCCCTTGTAGAAATTCACACTGAGGCCAACCTTCCCTGTATTTCCTCTTTTCCCAGATGCCATATTATTCTAGAGCCTTCTCCTCCCCCACCCATGGGAAAACATGGAGAAGCTGGTCACTCTCTTCTGCATCTGTGAGGCTGAGAACTCTTCCTTTGGGCATAAAGGCAGCTGAGTCAGCTTCTGCTGAGCTCATGGCAATGTTATGCCAATATCTTGCTCTCTTGAGATTTGCATACCAGCAGATCCATGGAAAGATGGATGGTCCCATAATGCATCACCAGAACTTCTTCCTGGGCAATTTCAGATGGCTTGTGAACTCCAGGAGGTGCTTGAGACTCAGGAAAGTACAGACAATAAGCCATAAAGTATTTGCCAGCTATGCCAAGGATTAGACTTTTCTTTAAGTGCCTACATGGCTCAAGTCCTAGGCTTAAAAATGTTTTGTATCTAATTTCAATGTTTTTTGGGTAAGTAGGCACCCAATGTTTAATTAACAATGTGCTCCTCCAAAGGGGATGCACAAAGGACCTGTGTTCCTATCTTTGCCACTACTGAAGCCAAACAAGCAATTTAAATACAGCCTGCCCAGCAAAATAACTTCAGGCTCCAACCGGAATAACAGAATGTGCTGGCCTACCATCAGGGGACATATTAGTCAGACTGCCAACCCACATCCCTCCCACTTTTGGTGTCCACTGCCTGTCTCTCAAATCTAGAAAGGGGATGTGTCACCCCACCCCTCACCCCCATACCATGCCACAGGTAACCATGATTCAAGTGACCCAGGAAACTCTATTGACCAGATTCTGTACTAAGAAAATACCATCTACCCCCATCGAATTTGACTCAGCGGTAGCGAAAATAAGTAATGAGTAAACCTCCCAGCAAAAACCATCTCCCAGTAGCTCACACCTCTTCAATGTATCAGTGATCTCTACTGATGATGGTGATTGGATGTGTCAGAATGGTATCCACCCCTCCCAGAGGTGGATCTCCAAAGCTCTCCAATAGCAGCCAGTTTCTTATACTGCACAGTCTAAGTCTTCAAAGAAGACTGTTGTTTTGCCGACCAAGTACTGTACATTGCCTCTGAGCTTGTTGAGCAGGAGGCCAAGGAAATGTCTCTTACTGTACCTATATTGCACAATCACCTAGTGACTGGGACATAGATCTTGGCCTGAATCATCTTCTTTTCAAAGCTAGATAACACCCAGGGTTATCCAACACATTCCTGTGATTCAACCCTCAACACCTAACTTCTCCAGACCATCTGAGCATGCTTCTTCAACATAACTTGAACTTAGGGGTCCAGAAATATGAGTTGAAGTTCATGAAGCTAAATACACTCAGATGCTCCTAACAAGCCTAATAGTTGAGTTGTAATGGAAAAATTCTCAGAACATTAAGTATATCTTCAAATTTTCCTGCTATTATTAGTCCTCCACTCTCATTTCCTTCCTCTATTTCAGCTTTTTCTGTTATCTCCTTGTATCAGTCAAAGCCATGCTCGGATTCCTAAATCCTTTCTTTAAACCTAACATGGATTCCATTTTTTGATTATTTATAAGTGACATGAAAATTGCTTGCAGACAAACAGTGGAAGACTAGAAGTCTACCTGGAGGAGGAATACCATCAAACATCCTGCATCATCAACTGAAGGCGATTTTTCTCCTTTCATTCATTCTGCATCTAAAATTCTATAAAAATCTCTTCTCAGTCTACAGAACACAAGATAAAATCCACCAGAGAGCAATGTTAACTGATACCCTAGACACGTGGGCTAATCTTTGTAACACATGAGGTATGGTTTAAGAAAGCTATTATTTCCTACCCTTCCAAATTAAGGTACACTGCTACCCATACTAATATCACATTCCTTTTTCTGTGCTATCAACTTAATGATGAAAAGGAAATGTGAGTAACGGGATAAGGCAGCACCTGTAGGTAATAGATTAAGAAAGAAAATATAATCCTCCTCTAAATTACGCTTATCACAAAAATGCACAGTTCCTCTGTGGCTTAAAACACAAGAGGGCAACTGTTCTCTGGAGGCAATCAGATTACTATTGATTTCAAGAAGATCTGATGTTAGCTGGAGAGATAAAAGGCATTCTTAGAGCAAAGGGCCGCAGATTAATTTATAGGTAGCTATTTTCCCAAAGGTAACTTTTATAATGTCAATGATAAACTTCCTTTCTTCTAATTTGCTTCATTTAGATAAAAATCTTTCTAAATCATTCTTTCAGATTTTGTCATAACCTTTCTGTAGTCTGAAAAGGCATGTAGTTATGCAAGAAAAGTACTCCAAAAATCAACATTTCATGTGATATTTTACATTTTTCAACTAAAAGAGTAGTCTCTGCCAACTCCCTCTTCTAAAACTAAAGGAAATTATCTCTACCTCTCTGGTGATGTAGACAGATGTAGGGAAACACACCACTCTCCGTGTGTGTCCGCGTGTACACATATACCCACTCACCCACAAATACAAACACACCCAAGTCATTTAAGAGCCAGGTAAGTAAGAGCTGTAAATACATTACATCAGCTCTATTAGCACTTTTTACTGGTTAGGTTATTTAATTTGTTTATTAATAAAAACAATTAAAATCTTATTTATTCTTTACACACACACAGAAATGTTTGCACTATCCATAATATATATAGTTTGCCTTTTCAAGTTCTCCCACTAAGATTTTTGCTTTCGATGCAAAAGTAACGTTTTATCCTTATTAACTATGCTTTATATTTGAGATCACAAACCCCCTCCCAAAATAAGGGAAATCAGGTTTGTTTGTATCATTGAAGAAATGGCAAATTACTCATATTCCCCGACAGATATTTCATACCTCATGGCTACTGAGGCTGTAGAAGTCAAAAACCTGCCTTGAGACAATGCATGGGGCTTGGTTTTACAGACTATGCAAAATACTACATTCTCTCTCTCTCATTTTTCTTTCTATACATTCAGTCTCTTTCTCTCCTTACTTCAGTTTCATCTATTTTGCCAATTAAGAATTAGTACATCTTTTTGGGGTCAGGGCCAGTGGATGAGAGCAAAGGAGGCAGCCCATAAGTGCGAGAATTGGGTGTACACAGAGGCTTGAGCAAAAATGTAAGTATATTGACAACAACATAGGTCAGTTTCTTCTCAAAGAGGGAGTTATAAATATGGAAAGAGGAAAGAGTAGAACAAACCTAGAGTGTTAGATTAGGATTGAATACCAATGTAAGCATAAGATTTTTCAAGTATAGACAGACATCTAGAAATTGATATAGACGTGTGTGTGCATGTGTATACATTCAAATATTTTTCTATCTCTGTTCCCTAGAAGCAGCAACCTTCCAGTAGCAATGTGCAAACACAGCACCCAGATCTTGGTTAATAAACACTATTCTCTACTAAAAAAAAACCCAGACAGCTTTAAAGAAATAGCTGATTATAGTGCAGGGAACATAAAAGGTGAGTCTGAAACATCTTGTTTTATCATAAAGTAAGGGAATCGCTCAAAGGATGATGAGGACATGTAGAAAGAACACAAGACACAAATTGATGAGATTCCCACTGGCCAAATCTGGGAAAACTTGAGCATCAAAATAAATGTGGATAGTAATGGAATATAGACCACTGAATCAAGTAGGATGCCATCCATCTATACTGATAAAGATAAATGAATGAATAATAAGTAAACGGGGGAGAAAAACTTCTACTTCACAGTAGAATACCAACTTATAAATCTACAAAGAATGAGAAGGTAGAAAATCACCATCTGGCAGCAATTTGGTAATAACGGCATCCATTTGGTAATAATTGATTCTGACGAGAATCATCAACAGATGCTAAAATGAGTAGATAAAATTCTAATGAAGAACAGAATATTTACATAGTTTTTAGTGGCTCCTTATAAAATATTTATTAACTACCTGTTAGTTACTAAGCACAAAATACTTGTTACTTGAATTTGTAATGTAGAAACTTGGCAGATGCCATTTTATTGAAGTGATAATATCACCAGTGATAAGACAAGTCAGCCTCATGTACTTGCTAACATGATGCACTGAGAACTCAGCCTCCCTTCTGCACTATTTATTTCTACAAAAAAGACAGCATAATTTGCATCTAACTATGAGGAAACATCCAACACTACCAAATTAAGGGAGAAGGTAATTCTACAACGTTATTGGCTTAGACTTAAAAAAAATATATACAGCCAGGCGCGGTGGCTCATGGCTGTAATCCCAGCACTTTGGGAGGCTGAGGCGGGTGGATCACCTGTCAGGAGTTCGAGACCAGCCTGTCCAACATGGCAAAACCCCATCTCTACTGAAAATACACAAAATTAGCTGGGCGTGGTAGTGGGCTCCTGTAATCCCAGCTACTTGGGAGGCTGAGGCAGGAGAATTGCTTGAACCTGGGAGGTGGAGGCTGCAGTGAGCCAAGATCGTGCCACTGCACTCAAGCCTGGGCGACAGAGTAAGACTCTATCTCAAAAAAAAAAAAAAAAAAGGAATTAAAAAAATACTACACGACAATTACATGTAATACATGATCCTGGATCAGATTGTAGATCTATCTATACAAGATATTATTGAGATACTCAATGATTTTTTTTTTTTTTTTTTTTTTTGAGACAGAGTCTCACTCTGTTGCCCAGGCTGGAGTGCAGTGGTGAGATCTCAGCTCACTGCAAGCTCTGCCTCCCAGGTTTGCGCCATTCTCCTGCCTCAGCCTCCTGAGTAGCTGGGATTACAGGTGGCCACCACCACGCCAGGCTAATTTTTTTTTTGTATTTTTAGTAGAGACGGGGTTTCATTGTGTGAGCCAGGATGGTCTTGATCTCCTGACCTCGTGATCTGCCTACCTCGGCCTCCCAAAGTGCTGGGATCACAGGCGTGAGCCACTGCGCCCAGCCTGGGATAATCAATGAATTTTTAATGGGGTTTATGCATTCAATAGTAGAGTTATATCCAGGTTAATATCCTGATTTTGATGGTTGTTCCTTGGTTAGGTAAAAGAGAATTCTGAATCTTTTAGAAAACAGATTTTTAGAGGAAGAATAAGTTTTAGAGGTAAATGAGGCACTGTATCAACAACCAACTTTCATATAGTTCAGAAAATTAAATAATAATGATATACAGAAAGAGAATGTGTGTATATGCACACACACGTCTTGAGAGAGAGAAAACAAGTATGATTACCTTGAGTTTTGTGGCGTCTGAGTGAGGGCATATGGGAATTTTTTGTTATATTATTGGAATTTTTCCATAAGTTTGTAATTATTTCTGAATAAGTATATTTAAAGGAAAAAGATTAGAGGATTTTAGTATGTCGATATCTTCAAACGGTTGTCACTAAGCACCTACTGCATGCCAGGCTCTGCAACACAAAGGAGCCAGACCTGACTGTTAGCTACCTAGAGGAACATGGGGACACATAATATGATGTGAACAACCTGAAACTAAGCTGGCACCCAGAGAGAGAGGCCCCCATGGGCACAGATGGGCCTTCAGAGCATTCTAGAAAGAAATAGCAGCTCGTGGAAAAAGCTGAAGGGTATAAACCCCCAGAAGAGTTAGGAAATCAGAAGCAGAGTTTCGTGGAAGGAGGTGTAGATAATAAGGCTACTCTTAACTAGAACTTCCAATGGAAGATGGTATTTTTTTCTTTTTCATACATAAAAAGATTCCAGGCAGGCTACATTATGTTTGGTACAATGAAAGAAGAGAGTGTTACTGATCTTGATGGTCATACTCATTATGTGCTAACATAAGTTATTAGTGATACATACACAAAATAATGCTTTTTAACATCCACAACATATTGACTTTTAAAAACAATAGCAAAAAATACAACTCCAGTTCTTAACTTGTTTAAGAGCATAAAATACGTAATTATCCATCTGGATACCCTTTCATCAGAAAAGTTACAAAGTCTGTATAAGTTGTCAGTAGGTGAATAAGAAAAAGTAATGTAAGAGATTCCTAATATCTTTCTATCTCTAAGTCAATAGATTTGCCAGTCTGATTCGAGTCACGGTCGTGATTACTTTTGCAAATGTAAGAAGTATTAGGTAACAGGGCTTAGTTTTCTGACCCTGGGGTAACCACACAGTGAACATTATGTCAAATCATATTTTGTTCTACTGAGTAATGAGAAAGCATAAATCAAGAACCCACAGTGGTATTTTTACAAGTTTTTTTTTTTTAACATTTAAACCATACTTGCTTTGCATTTCATTATTATCTCTGCTAACAGGATCAGTAATAGAATTCAGACTATTTTTCAGGCTGAAAAGCAACCTAAATTGAAATCTATTACTTTCTTCTGCAAATCTGCCCTACCTTTGTGATGCAAAGTTCGCTCACAGAGCCCAGCGGGGTTTTGCTTCAAATGCAACCTCTCTATGAAAGTGAAAATTCAATGAGTATTAACCCTTCATTTCTCAGGTCTGAACTCATTTTTTTCCCCAAAGAGTGGTCTTACATTACATAAGAACCCATATTTTTATTATCCCCAGACAGAAAACCAGGATACTATATGGGCCTGAATACCTTAGCAGTTGGGCACTGGAAAGCAGGAAGAGAGGAGGAAGACCACTTTCTGCTTTCTCATTTCTCCCTCTCTTTCAAGATAATCCTCTGTGTATGAAGTTCAAACGCAAAAACACAGGGATGAATGTTCACAAATATACAATTTGAGTGGACTCAAATGATGTTAATTTACCATCCCAATCACATCCAATGAACAACATAATCCTGTCCTCAAATAACTTAAAATTGCCTCAAATAGTTCACATTTTTCTTAATATTTGGCAAAGACTCTTTGAACTTGGCTACCAGCCTAAAATTTCCTTACAATCACAGAATTTGCCCCAGGGTTAAAAGTCAGCCACCCAGGTTTGAAACATTTACGTCTGAACCTGCAATTTGTTGGCCACCCACACTGGCTCATTAAAATGTTGGAACCAAATTTGCTTTGCCAGCTTAATTATCAAAGCCAAGAAATCCATTTCCCACCAACTAAATTAGGGACAGAGTTCTCTCTCAATGGAAAAATGAAGACCTGTGTTTTACCCCCTTCTCTAGGTTACTTAATTGCACCTGTCTACTTCCAATGAAAAGTGATATTAGAACAAGTCTTGTGTATACACCAAGGGTCCAACCTAGCACGAGGCCAGGCCAGGTGTCTCCTTCACCCCAAGTCACACTTTGGCAAATAAAATAAAATCATTTATTTCAGTGGCCTAAGACACATCGTCTACTGCAAGATTTATGCCACTTCACTTTAATCTTGTGTTTTGAACATGTTCCATTCTAGATCATTTTATCGTATGTGGCTATTGGAGACAGACTTCCGACAGACTAGCAAAGTATCAAAGTCTCCTGGTGAAGGTCTTATTTGTTCTAAGGGGAGTAAATGTAACACATCAGGTAGATGTTCATCCTTTAGCAGGTGGCTGGCAAACTTTCCGTAAAGGGTCAGATAGTAAATATTTTAGGTTTTGTGGTCTCTTTTGCAATCACTCAACTCTGTCATTGTAGTGTGACAGCAGCCACAGACTATATTGTAAATTAATAATAAAATCCTAAAGTCCCCCATCTGTCTGAATGAACTTCCTTTTCAACCAGGGAGCTCTTAAAATTTAACCTGAGACTGGTTCAGGCTGTGATGGAAGTAGGACATGCCTCATGATACTTCTCCAGCATTAACCTCAACACAGACCTTAGGTCTCATAAGAAACACTTTACAACCTATTATCTCTGAAGCGTACTACCTGAGGGCTTCCTCTGCAAATAAGAACTCTGGTCTTCATAATCCTTTATCTTAACCCAGACATTTCCTTTCTATTGATCCCAGGTCTTTAGATAAACTCAACCAATTGTCAACAGAAAATGTAAATCTACCTATAGCCTGGAAGCTCCCCCACCCCTTCCAGTTGTCCTGCCTTTCTGAACCCAACCAATGTATTTCTTAAATGTACCTGACTGAAATCTCATGTCTCCCTAAAATGTATAAAACCAAGCTGCACCCCGACCACCTTGGGCACGTGTTCTCAGGACGTCCTGAGGGCTGTGTCATGGGCCATGGTCACTCATATTTGGCTCTGAAGAAATCTCTTCAAATATTTTATAGAGTTTGACTCTTTTCATCAACAATACCTAAGCAAATGTGCACGGCTGCGTTCCAATAAAGCAGTATTTACAAAAATAAAAGAAGGGCTAGATCTGGCCCACATCCAAAGGTTTGCTGACCCCAGCTTTAGTATTTCTTGGCTTTGCTTTCTAGTGAAAGTTAGCCTTTATTTAGCCAAACCAAAACCAAAAACAAACAAACAAACAGAAACACTGGAAAGGGGTTTCTGAAAGCGTAGGCCACGTGCCACCTGCACCAAAATCTCCTAGCACACTTCAAAACTATTCCTATCTCTGGACTCCAATCCCAATTTACTCAATCTGGATCCCCAGGAGTGGGGCCCGGGAATCTGGATGTTTACAGCTTTCCTGGTTAACTCCTACAGCGCCAAATTTAAGACGTTAAGGGACATGACTTCAAGGTAAGATAGGACTGCATCTGTTGGGGGTAATGGTTTGTGGCAACTCTATTATCCAAATAGTAAGCTCAAAAGAGAGATATATTCATTCCAGAGACTATTTGTTACCCCACAAATGAGTGTAACATTCAGCTGTTTGTTGAAAAAAAATTTTAAATACAAAAAAAGGAAATAAATGTTCCATATCCTATTCTCTGTTTCTCCGACATCATAGCCATTTAAACTCAGCTTTGGTTTTCTTATATGTAAGTAAGTGGATATAAACCTTAATTGCTTAATACTTTACAACTCACTCTTCACAAGTCCATGCACATATACTTGAGGTCATGACTCTTTTGTTTGGTTTTGGTTTCTCAGAAAACTTTTCTTTTAATAGGAACCAGCTATTTACTATGTTGTATAGAATTCTATTAACTCCTTTTACACACTAGGCTTTGTAGGAATGCCCTCATCAGGGGTCTAAAGATAGTTGCTTTTTATCCTGTCTCTACTTTCAGTAACATGCTCGATTTGGAATTTAATTATTCTTCTCCAAACTGAGACACACCTCTCAAGTGGGTGCAAGGGTTCCTCTCTTTGCATAATCCACTTGTCTCTCTGGGTGTCTAGTCATAATTCTCCTGAAATGATCATGTTGATATCAGCTGTCATTCATCCTCCTCCTCATGGTGACTATGCGGCTGCAATTCACTGCTTGAGACCAATCAGGGGACTGTGGTGCATTACAAAACATGGGTTTGCTTTTCTTGACATCTGAGAATTTTAACTCAAGTGTGCAAATCCCAGTGAAAACAACACAGTGTGTAATTTCAAGTGCTCTATCTACACCCCAGCTGGCCCATCCTGAGGCACCCAACAATCCCGTGTTGCAGAATGTGGGTGCCATGTAGGTCACAGCCAATCTCCCTTAAAGAGTTTATGCTTCGGCATGAAACACATCAGGTCTATAGCTCATAAGCAATGAAATGTCCCAGACAGGAAGATAAGAAAAAAGGTGGGAAGCTGAGTATAATGAAAAGAAAAGCAGACTCAGGACTCAGCCTGTCTCTAACCACAAAGCCTAGGATAATCTGATTAGCAATAAAATTCTCCCATTCTACAATTTCAGTTCATATAATCAACTATTTAAATCTGAAGACAGGAGTTCATACAGAATAGGAAAAACATGAGAAACACTGACAAAAATAATGTATCCAAACCCAAACTCATTTTCTCCTGACCAAGACCACTATTTGTTCTGAACTCTTTTTTTGTTTTTGTTTTTCTTTCTGGCCAAGACAATTTTCCTATTTAATGAGAAAGATATTTTTAAGTATGTAATATATACATTAAAGTAAAAATAAAGGGTGATTTTTCCATGTAGTATGTATTTTTTCAGTTAACAAATATTTATTGAGGATCTACATGTGCTAGCCACATCTACACTGGGACCGTATGGTTAAAAAAAAAGCAGGGGAGTGGGGCAGAGGCTTGGCTTCCTGCCCTCTTGGGGTTCACTTCTCACCTCCACCCCAAGCTTCAATTCCCCCAGACCTTATTCCAACATTGTCTTCTTTCAATATTTTATTTATTCAGCTCAATATTCAAAAGGCATAGAAGGCTGTACAGTGAACAGCATCCCTTCCATGTGTGTCCTCCAGCTCCTCAGTTTCCTCCCTAGAGGCAACCAATACTATTAGCTTCTTATCTAGCCTTCCCGACAAATGTTATACTATTTAAGCAAACAAGCATATTCTCCCTCTTTCCTTTTCTTTAAAGACAATCAATATTCATGTATATGCTCTACTTTGTATCTTGCTTTTTACAAGTAAGTTTTGGAGTTCATTCCATATTGGTGCCTCTTGTTTATAGCTGCATAGTATTCCATTGTGTGGATATACCATGGTTTATTTAATAAGTGTCTTTAATGCAGATTTATGTTGCTTTCAATCTTTTATTATTACAAACTATTAACATATATCCTATCATTCACATATGCACACACATCCTAATATACAAAGCCATGCTATCATCATTAATGGAGTAAGTTGGCTTAGTGTATTTCTTGCACATACAGGGGGTCTCCAACCCATAAGCAGAAACAACAGGGGCTGACCCTGACCCCTCTACACCAGTGAAGCCCCCATCACTCTGAAGAGATATGTTAAAGAGAATTCACTGCCATTCAGATCCTGTTGTGCTCTGTATCCTGGAAAGTTTCCTTGTGAGAAAGGAAAAGCAAAGAATCCAGCAGAGATTCTGGAAATCTGTAAATAATCATCGTGCTTTTCTGAGGTCTACAAACAACCACAGTGAACTGCATCAACCCCTAGTGCAGCCAGAAGCTGACTGGGTCAGCTGCAGGGTTAAGAGCTTACAGAGCAATAACCCTGGTGTCACACACAGAGTTCAGGCATCGGGTGTCATAAATCTGCAAGAATTTCTTGCTCAAAGGCCCTCTTGGCATGATTTTTTTTTTTTTTTAACGCAGTTAAATGTTCAGAGTTTTGCTTCATCTCTCCATGCAGCTGCAAACTCTACTGGCTCACATGCCCCTACAAGAAGGCATAACTGGTGTGTTTCCTTTTAAATCAAACACCTTCTATAGGTACTTTGGCAGCTCTTCTAAGTCTCTAAAAGCAGAAGGGGGCAGAGAAAGGACCACCCACACAGTTAGGTTTATTTGTACAGCATGATCCTTACAGTGGACTGTAAAGAACAGCTCCTCCCCACACGCTCCTCATACAGGTGGCTCCTCCTGCCCTCTGTTCTGGGGACTTCATCATCAATGCAAACTCTGTCATTAGTGTGAACAACCGGAGTCCTGTCCTTGTTACCCCATCATTTAACTTGGTGATGGCAATTTATTGAGCGCCCATAACATGGAAGGTGCTATAAAATTTATTAAATTTTGAAATGATGGAAAGTGCATCGTGTAAATGAATCCAGATGGGTTCCCAGAAAGGCTGAAAAGATTTTTACAGACATGAAAATGCAACAGTTATATTTTATCTCACATAAATGGCAAAGGGGGGGTGTGGACTCAAAATGTATGACTATTAATTGAATATTCATTTATAACATATTAAATTAGTTCACAGATTGTAATAAAGGCTTCAAAAATTGCCTGATACAGAATGGCCCTTTCAGTACCCTGGTCTAGAGCAGGTTTGCTTTACAGAAATATAAAGATGGCACAACTGAAATTCAGCATAAATGGTGAAGGACACAGTCTATTTCATAATGGTCGAGTTTCTTGCCAATTAAAATTTCTTCTGGGCTGGACGTGGTGGCTCACTCCTGTAATCCCAGCACTTTGGGAGGCCAAGGTGGGTGGATCACAAGGTCAGGAGTTTGAGACCAGCTTGGCCAACATGGTGAAACCCCATCTCTACTAAAAATACAAAAATTAACCAGGCACAGTGGCAGGCGCCTGTAATTCCAGCTACTTGGGAGGCTGACGCAGGAGAATCACTTGAACGTGGGAGGTGGAGGTTGCAGTGAGCTGAGATCATGCCACTGCACTCCAGCCTGGGCAACAGAGCAAGACTCCATCTCAAAAAAAAAAAAAATTATTCTGTTATAGGAACTATTGATGGCAATGGCTTATATTAGGTTGGGGACAGTATGGCCTAATTTATAGAAACCAGGCACAAAATGTAGAAGAAAAAAGGGTTCTGGGAGATAATAGGACTCAGCAGTTTCCCTCTCTCATTTCTCATCCCAAACCATAGCCAACTGAGGGCACTTTCTGGAAGTTCGCTAGCAACTACATGCTTTGTAAAATGTAGTGAATTTTATGTGCACATTAAAACCATAAGAATAATTACATAAAAATATAAAATACAAACACATAATAATATCTTACAATGTAAATACATGTGTGTGTACATACGTGTGTATATATATGTGAATACCTTAACATGACAAAGGGGCACTATCAAATGGTTGATCTGTATGATCTGATAATTCTGCATTGGGGAATATGCTAAAAGTAAATGCCCCCTTATCATTTACCAATAAAAAGGAATTTTTGGAAAGATGTTTATAGCAATGTGTAGTATCCAGGCTCGAAGATGACCTGTCAGTGATCCCCACCTCCTGCCATTCACACCCATGAATAGTCCTCTCCCATGCTGTATCAGGATTGGTCTGTGCGACCAATAAAATATGGCAGAAGTTAAACTATATTACTTCCAAGATTAGGTTATAAAAAACATGACTTCTATTTGAGGGCTCTCTCTCTTTCTCTTTCTCTCATCACTCATTCCAGGGGAAGTCAGCTACCATGTCATGAGCACCCCTATGGGGAGACCCATGTGGCCAGAAACTGAAGTCTCCTGCTGGCTGCCATGTGAGTGAAGTTGGGAGTGGATCCTCCAGCCCCAGTGAAGCCCTCAGATGAGACTGCAGCCCCAGGCAACAGCTTGACTGCAACCTCATGAGAGACCTAACAAGCAGCTAAGCCACTCTTGGATTCCTGACCCCCAGAAACTGCATGAGATAGTAAATGTTTATTGCTTTACGATGTTATGTTTTGGGATAATTTGTTACATTGCAATAAATAACCAATACATGGTGCTATCAAGTTAGTGCAATTATAATAACACAGGTACTCAAACTTGGAAACTGCTAAGCAAATTATGATATATTATCTTGATGAACTCATGGATATTTTTAAAATTACAAGCATTTTTGTGTTTTCTCTAAGCATGTGTATACAAAATGGCTTGAAAAAACAAAGTGCAGATATATGCACTAACTAAACAATATAGAAAGTATGCATGTATGCATTTTCTCAAAGATCACTGAGAATTTGGAATGAAATAAATAGCTACCCTTAATCATTTCCTGGATTACTTTTAAATATACAGAACTATACAAAGTAAGAAAAAAAAAATCTGCACATATAAATTACAAATGCGCTATTTAATGTGAATGGTAAATGCTAAAGATAATAGCACTGTGACCTGACATTGCAGAATGAGGGAACTGATGTCTCTCCATGAATAATCGTGGTAGATTAACGGAGATTTTAAAACACGCCTGCAACTTCTCTGACACTCCTTGCACCAAGAGGTGAGATGTACTTTGCCTCCCTTTGAATTCGGGCTTATTAATGGCTTGTTTGTTAGCAATAGAAGTTACTGGAAGTGAAGACCTGCAGCTTCCAAGACTGCATCGCACAAGTCCTACAGCTTCTGCCTGGTTCCCTTGGGACACTCATTCTGAGGGAAGCCACGTGTCATGCTGAAAGTCTGACTACTCAAATGCTGCAAAAGCCATGTGTAGACACCAACTGCTACCCATGTGGGTGAGCCAAGTGACTCCCAAATGAGAACTGCCAAGCTGAGCCCTTCCCAAATGCCTAAACCACAAAGCTGTGAACAAAATAAGATAGCTTCATGTCACTAAGTTTTAGGGAATGTGCTAAGCAGCCATAGTAACCAGAACAAGACCAATTTTTAAAATGGTGCCAATTCTCACCCATTCCAATATCCATACTTTTTGCTATAAGACATTGAGAAGCAGAGTCTCTTTCCTCATTTTTTGAATCTGGGCTGGACTTGTGGCTTGCTGTGGTGTGCAGAGAAGAAACGGTGTGCTGGTTTTGAGTTTAGGCCTCATATAGCCTCTGCCTTTCCACTCTCATAATACCCAGGCATCACTAAAAGAACAAGCCTAGGTTTGTCTGTTGGAAGATGAAGGACCACGTACAGGTGAGCCAACTACTCCGAGACCAACCAGCTGGGGAGTCACAACACGTAAGTAAGTCCCCCAGGTAAGACCAGAAGAACTGCCCAGCTGACCCATAGATCATGAGCAATAATCAATATATCCTTTGTATGCCAGTAGGCTTTTGTGGTTGTTTGTTACACAGCATTATTGTGGCAATAGATGGCTGATATAATAATCACATTAAATCAATGTATATGATAAACTGGTGAAAGGTACTGGTGTACCTTTCATGAAACTTAAAAATGCCAATTGGAAAAACTCAATGTTGTCACCTTACATATGTCAATTTCTTTTATGACTTGATGCAGATTAATTAGTATACAATACTCCCAACTTTCTTTGGGGAATTATTTTGTATTTTAGCTGATAATCTGTAACTCATAAGGATAGATATGAAGGGATACTATTTGAGAAGTAGTTTTAACACCAGAGTCAGGTTCACTGGCAATGCATAGTGCTGGTAGTAATAATTTTATAGGCTTTCTTTAAAAAAATTGTTCTTCCTCTTTGGTGGCACCTTGTATTATAGCTTTAGGGACTGTAGAGAGAAAAGAGAGTTGAGCCCACCTCCAAAAAGGCCAAGGCCAGAACTACCCTGGTACTTATTTTGACCCCGCATTGCTTAGCAGATGGGCATCAAGGTTCAAACAGAGCCAAATAGCAGGATGGATTTTACCCACACAATTTTCCTAATAATAGCCATGCAGTAATTATGTGCATGGCAACTATGTACCAAACTACTGCGGGGATCTATTTAAGTAATAGAAACGGAAATCTCTACATACAATACTTATTACTCATAGGAAAAGACAAACTTAAATACTATTTACATCAATTCAGATAATGCACTACCACTAAAGCCAATAGCAAACCATATAATGAAGTGTTGAAAGTACAGTTTTTGAACCATATTTATGGCCTTTATTCTAATCCTGATCTATGGGAGTTTACCAAAAATTTCCAAAGGCAACTATAATTCTAAGCAGGCTAAAAATATATTGCTACTCAGTCCACTCTCTTCCTAACCTTTTAACCCCATGATGGTCAGCCATAATGTTCAATATTGTGGTCAGAGTCTAAAAGTTTTAATGTTCAGCTTGCTTCTGGCTACTGGGTTTTATCTTCTAGCTACTAATTTAACCCAACTGCACCCTAAAATTGACTTTGGCAATGCATTTTAAAATGTGGGAAAAACAGATAAGATGGCTCTGTCTCCTCCCTGTCCTCCAGCAGAGAACGCTCCTTCCCTCTCAAATTGATACCAACTTTCTGTACATGATACTGTTGCAGCTGCCAATTTATATCCAGCAGCAGAATTGGGGTGAGGATGGATATGTATACACACTGGGCTGAACAATATAATATTTAAAAAAAAGATTAAGACAATCACTGGAATGATGCCACAGGGCAGTACATGTGAACTGGAGACTAAAATGTGGCTTTGGACAAAGTGGCATTTATGGTGTCTTCCAACCCTGAGACTCACTGATGGGTATCTACACGAATGGCAAAGGTATTTAAAAGACAGAGACGCTTCCAGCGGGTTGAGATAATCTGAAAACGTAGGACTGCTATAAACAATGATACCTCAGAGGCAATCAGCACACCTAGCTCCTAGCTTCTACTTTCCAAATACCCTTCCCAGTTCTGTTTCTGCTAAGGATATAGAAGAATGCCAGAGAACGCCACCACTCCTACACTAACAATAAGAAAAAGAAGAGCAGATAATCCACAAAATCTAATTGTTTCAGCCCGTTAGAGTGTTGAGATGGAAAGGTAATCAAGTGAACTGACTTCCAAAGGGTGACACGCACCTCTGAGGCAGAAAGGATACAAGCACTGTTTCAGCTTTGACAGCGTATGGGAGAAAGAGGTAGCAGCAAGAAAAGCAGGTGAGAAAACAAACAAACAAAAAACGCTAAGGTTTTAAGAAATTCTGTGTTGGTTAGTGTAACAGATTAAGACTTCTGAGATCCTCAAACATGAGAAGTCTGCCCCTACTTCCTACTCTTTTTCCACAGGACTCGGAACTCCCCTAAGAAACTCTGAGGACAGAGCCAAAGGCCTGAGTGAGCTGTGCTCAGGGCACAGGCCCTGCTGAGGTTTGAGTTGCCGACAGGAGTCTCCAGACAAGCCGATCTGCACTTCAGGCATCACTCGAGTACAAGGTGATGATTAGTTGCCAATGAGGGACAGTGTCTTAGTCAGCATGGGCTGCTATAACAAAATACCATATACTGGGTGGCTTACACAACAGATATTTACTTCTCACCATTCTGGAGGTGGGGAAGTCCAAGATCAAAGGGCCAGCAGATTCAGTTCCTGGTGAGGGCTCTCTTCCTGGCTTGCAGATGGCCACCTTCTCATTGTGTCCTCACATGCTGAAGAGAGGGAGTTCTGGTGTCTGTTCTTCTTCTAATAAAAGCACTAATCCCATCATGAGGGCACTAATCCCATCATAAACTCCATGATTTCATCTGAACCTAGTCACCTCCCCAAGGCTCCACCTCCAAATACCATGACATTGGGGGCTGAAGCTTCAACATATGAATTTGGGGAGACACTAGAACATTCAGTCCATAACAGGTGGTACTATATCCACCCATATCCCAACCCTTCTTTAATTTATATCAAGCAAAAGCCATCTGCTGCTGGGGAGGGACGGAAACCTGCCCACATTCCACACCTGACCCTGCTTCAGCATGAGGCAAAAGCCATATGCTACTAGGGGTGGGGCAAGAAAGCCTCCCACCCACCTATCCCCATCCCAGGTAAAGGGTGGCAGTTGCCAGGGCAGGAGTAGAAAACCCACCCCCCTCACAGGCAGGCAAAAGCCATCTCTCCTGGGAAGGGGCTGATGTTTAGGATCTTATGCTGGTAAAAACTATTTTTAAGAAAAGTAAAGGAAGGAAAACATTTCCCTGCGAGGGTGGAAGAATAGGGTGTCTGTTGCTCTTGCTGGTCCCAAAGCCACAGAACATAAGTGACTAGGTAAGAAAAGCGAATGTCCCCGAGGGGGGCACTAGGCTCCCTCAAGGCCTGCCTGGAGCACCCTTTCTGTGTGTGGACACCAACTGATTCCACCATGAATGTCCCTTACTCCTCTCCACCTTAGAATGCCCACGGAAACTCCAGCACAAGGGTGCCTGTCCTTGGATGTCTTAGCCATACCACTGATATCCGTAACCCGAACCAGCCCCAGCCCTGCCTCCCATCCTGGCTTCCCCACCGGCTTCTGTTCGTGGCCCACAGTCATCGACCAGGGCACAAAGTTCAGTTCTATGAACAAGGAGGTGTCTTGTTGCTACTTCCTGGATGGTTTCTTCTCAGCTAGAAAATGAGTTCACGGGGCTTATTCCCATTCCCTTCTGAAGTCTTTAAAACCACGGCATCGATAGATAGCCACACCTGACATCCTGTTCTATCACAAGCATCCAGGGTGATTCTGCAATCCCTTTCAGATATATTAGACACATCCTAAGCTGGTTACTGGCCACCCCATCACAATTTCCCAATATGAAAATACAGCCTTTCCTTCTTGCTTCTTACCCAAGCCCCCTAACACCCTTGCTGAAGAAATCTACAGCTATATCTGTAAATGTACCATGCACTGTCTCACCCTGAGTTTCCCCTGGCATAGTTCATCTTACTGCTCTGGCCTCCTGTCTCCTACTCCTGACCTGCTTGCTGACCTTCCAGAGGGAAGAAAGAGGAAAACTGGTATTTACTGCACACGTACTAGGCAAATATACATTCTATTCTCATAACTTCATTATTATCCCTCAAAAGAAACAAAAGCTCAGAGAACTTGTAAATGACCACATGGTTGGTAAATGGAGAACTGGGATTGAAACCACTAACCCCACAGGCCTGGCTTTTCCTCCATTCTTTGATTCCTCCTTTGAAGGCCTAAAGAGGTAATAGGATGATGAGAGCAGTGTTGCCTCTCTCAATTCCAATTACGCAATGTGGCAGAGGCTTAATCAGATGTATTTTTCCAGTTGTCTACCCAATGTATCAGTAAAGGGGCTAACACTTCCCACTCTCTGCAGCTGATGGAGGAACTGACCAGACTCATAAGAGAGGTATTTTCTAGGCTTTGACAAAGTAACTCTCCCTCTTTTGGGGGATTTTTCATTCGCTCCACTCCTTTATACCTTAGAAACTTGAATACTTAGCTACTTTCAATACATAGAGATTAAGAGAGACATAAAAAGGAAACTGCTGTGGTTTAATGTCCCCTCCACAACTCATATTGATTGAATTGCCCTTGCAACAGTGTTGAAAGGTGGGACCTTTAAGAGGTGACCAGGTCATGGGGGCTCTGGCCTCATGAATAGGTTAATGCCGCCATAGTGGGAGTGAGTCAGTTATCAAGGGAGTGGGGTCTTGATCAAAGGATGAGCCTGGGCCCTCCCTCTCTTGCTCTCTATCTCATGCACTTGCATCCTCACCATGTGATGCCTTCCACCGTGTTTTGATGCTGCAAGAAGGCCCTCACCAAATGCAGCCCCACGATCTCGGACTTCCCAGCCTCCAGACCAGTGAGTCAGCTCAGGCATGCTGTTACAGCAACAGACTAAGATAAAAATGAATTTGGAAGGCATAGGGGGCCAGGTGCAGTGGCTCATGCCTGTAATCCCAGCACTTTGGGAGGCCAAGGCAGGCAGATCACTTGAGGTCAGGAGGTCAAGACTAGACTGCTGGGCAACATGGTGAATGAAACCATTTCTACTAAAATACAAAAAAAATTTTAAAAAAAGCCAGGCACAGTGGTGTGTGCCTGTAGTCCCAGCTACTTGGGAGGCTGAGGCAGGAGAATCACTTGAACCCAGGAGGTGGAGGTTGCAGTGAGATGAGATCGCACCGCTGCACTCCAGCCTGGGTGACAGAGCAAGACTCTGTCTCAAAAACAAAGAAAGGCATAGGGAAGGTAAATCCTTTTAAGTTTCAAGACTAAGCTTGGATAGTGATCACTTTTAAAATAATATAGACATGAGGCAAATGCCTAAAGATTAGTCTGATTTAGTATAAGTCTACAACAACCAAAAGGTGAATCCAATTCAATATTCTCCTCAAAATTCACTTTGAATAGACATGGTTCAGGTTATAAACAGTAAAGCACTGGCTACTTTCAAACTAAGCTGCAATTATACTATATGCATCGATAAAAGAAAAAAAAAAAGTGTCCCTTTGATTTCTCAAAATGTATATTTAGGCCAGCAAAGAAACTGGTCCTCCCAGGTCCTGTAAAGCTGGAGCCTACATCTTTTTTTTCCCCTTGAATAAGCTCTAGTACATCTGTAAAGATAATAGAAAAAGACCGAGAGTTGCTTAAGAGCACCTAAGGTAGAATTCTGCAGTTAAAGCCTCTATTCACAGGCTCCATAAAGTTTTTTAGTAGAGATAAGAATGTGAAAAATGTTTTGAAGTTATAAAACCTGTGTTCTAACCTCCTTCATAATCTGGGTGTTCCAATCATTCACCACTTTTCAAGACACAGCAGAGGAAATTTAAAATTTCCAAAGTGCCGAATGATTTGAAGGACTAAGAAAAGTTTAAGAAAATGAAACTTTAAAGCCCGTATTCTGAATAGTGTTGGAAAATTACATCAACTTTCAATTTCCTCTCCAAATATGAATAGCCTTAAAAAGAGAGGTACTCTCTATTCTGGGAAACTCATTCCAGAAATCCTCACCATTTTATTGTCATTTTCACTTATAATCAAATGACCTTTTAGGACACTGAGTTTTAAAGACAAAATTTTTCTCCCCTTTTTATGTCATGCCTTTTCTACATACCTTTTAGAAGAAGAACAAAACAAAAACAGAAAAACTTCCACTAATTTTCCAACATCTCAGGCTTTTTCCAGTTGACTTTGGATAGTTGATCATGGAATCAAAACTGCAGGCAGATTATTCATTTCCTATTCTTTTTCAAATTAACATGATTTATAAACATTTCTATGCAACGTTACAAACAGTGAAATATTTCTTGTTCAGAATCCCTTGAGGACATTTACATACAACCAAATTGCATAATGACTTGGGGATACTGAAGAATATCCTTCAAATGTGAAATTGGAAATAAACAAAATTATATGGGAAGAAAAATGCGAAGCCCTTAGCTATACAAAATGGTCTATTTTATGTACATGTGCATATCAACCCTCAGATACAGGATTTTCATCACGTGAAACTCAAAAATATAAATATGCAAACATAGAGGGACAGCACACTGGAAAAAATACTATATGTGAAAATTAGAATTTTATATATTTTGCAAGTATATTTTCATTTTATGAACCATATCCATATATGCGTGGTTTATATACTAGAAAAATATTATATGCAAAAATTAGAATATATTTTGCAAGTATATTTTCATTTTATGAACCATCTATATTTATGAACCATAAATATTTACATATAAAAATAGTAAGCACACCGAAAAACTGCTTAGTAATTACAATTTCATGTTTCCCATTAAATATTGATTTTATGAATCTGAACTCTGATTTCAAAATAATATGAAATCACATTTCCAGTATATGATATGCTCACATAAACCTTAAAGACAAATGCTTTTAATACTCATTGGAAAACAAATGATAAAATTCCAGCTTGACTTCTCCCCGCTGAAACACACTTCCAGAAAGCCTTGCCTGTTTAGGGAGGAAATGTAAGGATGGCACATACATGGTGCAGGCTGTTTACATGGGACATTTATTAATTAAGCCTTGTAAACATGCAGAGGAGCACCAGGCCACTTCACCCTTGCATGTGGCACTGCAGTCACCAAGGGTGGCCTTACAGCAGGTGGAATAAGAGGGGCCCATGACCCCCCCTCACACACACACAGTGCAGACAGACAACAGGGGATATGGAGCTGAGTGGGGGAGGGGAACATTTAGAAGGCATCATCTTGCTGGCAGGGTTTATAAACACAATCAGCTGTAAACTCCTGAATGTGAAGAGAAGGACCATTTCCCTCTCTCCATCTCTGAGATCACAGCATTCTATATTGGCCACTCCATCTGACTCCTGATACGACAACGACTCAGAGATTCATACAAGTCACGTCCTGAGTTGCAAGAGTTTTTCAAAAGGAGGCCAGTTGCCCTGTCTTCAGTTCCTGCATTTCCCTCATTTCTTTTATTTATTCACTTAACAAACATTTACGGGGTCCTTATGTGCCAGGCCATTGTAGGCCTTGAGGATACAGTGGAGACAAACCCCAGACATATTCTCTGGCCGCTCAAAGTGCATAATCAAGCCGGGGAGATGATGGAGTGCTAGGAAAGAGTTTCACAAGGCAACTCAGGGAAGACTCTCCTGAGATCTGAAGGACAAGTCGGGGTTAAGTAATGTCAGGAGACTTTCCTAGGTGAATCCCGCATGTGCAAAGGTCCTGCAGCAGGACGTAGCAGGGAAAAATCAAGAAGGCTTGTGTGGCCAGAGCCAGGACAAAGTGAGGAATGATGGAGAAGCAAGAGGAACAGGTAGGGCCTCCTCAGCCACACTGAAGGAGTTCTGGGAGTCAGGGAAAACCTGAGGGTTTGGGGGCAGCGTGGGAGAGTTGTAGGGGCTGGGAGGCTTTATCTGATTTACATTTTGGAAATTTTATTCTGGCTCCAGAGGAGAGAATATTCAGCATGAAATCTGAGTAGATATAGGTAAGCTAGTTAGAAGACTACTACAGAAACCTACGGGAGATAATTTTGTGGCTTCTATAATGGTGTTAATAGAGGACTTGGACAGAAGTACTAACACTTAAGAGGTATTTAAGAAGTAAAGTCATCAGGACTAATGACAGATTGTGTGTAAATTTTTGTTAGGGTTGATGCCCAAAAATGAATATGGACTCTGGCCAACATGGAGGAGAACCAGGTCTCTAGAATATCCCAGGAATGGTAAGAACCGAGAATCAAGATCTTGTATTCAGTTTGATACCATGCCTAAGGTTTCTTTCTTCCCTTTTCAAGAAGGAGAATAGAAATGGATTGAGAAGGAAGAGAGGGGAAGGAGAATTACTCTTGATTCTAGGGAGATTCTATGGATCTACAAAGTACCAGGCTTCTTTGGCAGAAAATACCATAATCTGAAAAGTCAGCAATTGCAACAGTATCACCTTATTCCACAGACTCTAAAATCAGAACTCCAGCCCCTGCCACAGAATTTACTGGGAAGACACACTCTCTAACGATCATAAAAATAATGATAATAATAAAAATGTTCATACCATCACCATCATCAATAATATAAAATAATTACCATTTATTCAGAGCCTTATAGAAGACAATCTAACAGGCATGTTTAATCCTTACAAAACAATGAAGCTCAGAGATGTTGAATCAAAATCTGTGCTAGCAAGGGGACCAAAATAGCCTCCTTCTGGGTCTACCGTTCTGCTCAAAGCTCTAAGACCCCTTTCACGATTTCAGTTCTAAAACCGTTCTTGCCTATTTGGGTAAAGGGATATGTTTACTCCTGAGAATACCTTGGTCTCTTTGAATTTCTTCATGCTTCCCAAGCATAAAACCTGGGACAATATATTATATCAGCATTTCCTCTCACCCCGGCCCTCAATTCTCATCACTTACAAATCTGGCTGTAGTTAAGAGCCAAGAGAGTGTACATAAAATTCTCCATATGAGAGGGAGAGAGCACGAGAGAGACAGAAAATGAATCAATGTGCAACTTAAAGTGATCTCTGAAGCCCTTAGCCCTTAATTTTGAATTGAGTTGCTGCAGATAATCTTTCCTACCCATACTTTTATGCCCAGATCCATCAAAGTCTTGCTCCATTGAGCCTTAAATAAACTTACATATACATTGTGTTCTCACAAGTGAAAAATTAAAATGACAAAAAGATAATTTCAAAAATATGGCAGATGGTTTATTCTTGATTTGCTGATTTATTAAATTCTATCTAAACTGTCAAAGTAATTCATCTTTGTAAGAACTACGATTCCTTGGGGTTGGGAGGAAGCACTGTGATGATGCCTTAGGTTAGCTTCCCTAGAAGCAGAGTCTGGGATAGGGATTTGGATGCAGTTCTCCAGAGAAGCACCAGCTATGAGCCTTAGCAATCTACACTCACAAGCGCTGGGCAATGGGAGAATTTGCCCTGCATGAGGACTTGGGCAGGATGTTAACAACATGCACTACAGGCTGTTTTCACAATGTGAAGTTGCTTACATGGAAAACTTTTCAGTGTATTAAGTGTCTGTGAGGTATTATGCACCCTCTCCCTTTACAGATGAGAAAACTGAAATTTAAGAGTGATAGAATCACTCATGCAAAGCCAGAGAAACAATTAGCAGAACCAGTACTTTAACCCAAATCTTCAAACTTCAACTTCCATCTACTTGACCTGACAGACAGAGCCAACCTGACAACCTGGAAACTCTCCCAAGAAAAAATACCTAGAAATGTTGGATAAAATATAATAAACATCCTATTACAAGCTTGGTTGGGCTCAGAGAGAGAATGAGATATGCCAGGGCCAAAAAGAAAGGGGAGAGTGACTGCTAAGCACATGCTGATGCTCAGGAAGCCCCAGGAGGATGAGGGTGAGAAACCAGGAGCTTGGAAGTTGATGGCCAAAGAGGGTTGAGGGTTTAATCTTGGCTGCAAAAGTGGAGTGGAATGAGAAGCAAGTACCTCCTGTAAAACAGAGACCTTCACACATCTACCACACCCTGTGCAAGGATGCTGGCCTCATTATGGGCTCTGGGTAGAAAAAGAAAGAAAGAAAAAAGAAAAATCTTCCCAGAAAATTGGGTTGTGAAAATCTACCCTACCATCTCGTCTAGGAATCCTCATTATAAGAGATTAACATAAGTGGTCTCAGATCAAAGATGTCCTGGAGCACTTGTCAGAAGTAAACACTAAAATATCTCTGTAGAGAAACACCCTTAACCAGACCCCATGAAATCCCACAGATGAAGTACACTGAAATCAAATCAAAGCTATAAAATTAAATTAAATCAAAGCTATAAAATACCTCAGGGGGAAAAATCCACCAGGAATGCAACAATAGACACAATACACAGCAAAACTAGATCCTCATGTACTCAAAACCCAAATGTTCTTTCTACTATTTAACTTCCAAGAGACTAAGCTGATGAGGCAGCTTCACTCCTGATCAACTTCACTGATGGAGTTACAAGCTATGCTCCAGTTCATTAACTTCAAAGATCTATTCAGCTTGTCAAAAAAGTTGCTCTTTGAATTTAAGAGAAAAGTGGAAGCTCCTCTAATTACTAAAAATAGAAGGATTTACCAATATCTTTCTTAGATAATTTAAATATAGATGCAGCCAGAGGCAAGCAAGTGGAATAGTTTTCTTCTTGAATTCCCTCAGGGTTTTAAGATTCCATGAGGATTCCTCTAGAGCCACGTGTCTCCAAAAGCTTTCCAAAAAAAAAAATCTGATCTGAAAATGTTATGTAATAATTGGCTATAATCAAAAAGAGGGTGGGTGAGGAGGCTGCATTCTGTGCCAATCAAAACAGTAACTATGCAAGAAAAACCCTACTCCTTTGTTTTTGGCAATCCCTCAGATTGTGAATCAGAGATGATACAAATATACCTTGCAGAAATCTAAAGTGGCCCATTATAAGCAAATATATAATCATTCCTGGTAACCAGTAACACAGGTCACAGATGATAGCCCAAACTCTCATACCATAAGACAAGGACACTTTCCAACTCAAACTCAAAGCCAGATTCTTAAATAAATAAGGGGAAAGGAAGTTCTTTTTCTGCATAAAAAGATTATTTGACTGATTTTCAATGCTCTGCTCTAATTAAGGACAAAAGATGGGGGAGGAAGAAAGATGAAGTAAAAATGTGAAGTAAGGGAAAGAAGGGAACCTTCAGTTCTGACTATGATACAGGCCCTGTGTTCGGTAATTTGCAAATAGTATTTCAGTGAATCCTCACAAAGTCCTTATGAGGCTGGCTTCTGAACCAGACTTACAGATTTAAAAACCCAGTGAGGGTCAGTAACTGCCCATAGAGCGCCACTGAGGAAGAGCCTTATCCACGTCCTCCTGATGCCAAAGCCCAGCATTTTTATTAGACTCTGTTCATAAAATCCTTATTCAAATTAAAGACTCATGGAAGCTAGGAAAGTAAAGAATCTTCCTCATCAGGATGCAGACAGCTCTCGTATTCACCTTAGGGTTTGCAATTTTAATGTCAACTATTTTTATAATGGTACCTGACAAATTTAATAGCATTGATATTTATTGAAACACGAAAGAGAGAAAGAGGGCAAGAGGGAGTGAGAGGGAGAGTTCCTCTGATACCTCCTTCTAATTCTACTTCCCCATACAGGCCGAGATTAAGATCCAAAATATTCCGCAATGAACACCACCACCAATCAAAAGGATGCCAGCAATATTTTGCATATAGGTAAAATAAAGGATTAAGTACAAGCTTTATCAGCTTCTAGGTACTTTCTGATAAAGAATGAGTATACAAATAGGAATTGCAATAAGAGAGAGATAAGAAACTGGCAAGAAAAAAAGAAAAAGGGAAGGAGGGAGGGAAGGGGGTTGGAAAAGAAAAGGAGTGATGGGGACCTAAGTGCAGATAAAAAAGGCAAACTAAAACACTCTTTTTCTTAAATGGTTTAAGTAGGGAGGGATGCAAATACATTCCCTGAACAAGAAGGGGCAGAGTTTTACCACTCAGCTGCTGGTAACCACCAACTTCTCCCACCTTATCAATGCTTCCAGCTAGTATCTATTAACTGACCACTTTGGGCCAAAAACCTTGCTACAATGATTGTCAGACACAAAAGAAAGCACCCAGTTGCCTTGGCCATCAGGGAGCTGAGCGTCAATCTGTGGAGATCCAACTTGTAAGCAAATAACTCCCCCATCCCACGCCTCAGAGAAGTCTTTTAGTGTGTGACCACGCTAAATTACTACCTTAACCTGGGATGCCTGCCCACCTTCCCTCTATTATCCAAACCTACATAAATTTTAAAGCCTTTATTTAAATCCTATCTCCTGGTCAGACACGGTGGCTCATGCCTGTAATCCCAGCACTTTGGGAGGCCAAGGCAGGTGAATCACCCTAGGTCAGGAGTTCAAGACCAGCCTGGCTGACATGGCGAAACCCCGTCTGTACGAAAAATACAAAAATTAGCCGGGCATGGTGGTGCATGCCTGTAGTCCCAACTACTCAGGAAGCCGACGCAGGAGAATCGCTTGAACCCGAGAGGCAGAGGTTGCAGTGAGCCGAGCTTGCGCCACTGCACTCCAGCCTAGGTGACAGAGTGAGACTCCATCTCAAATAAATAAATAAATAAATAAATAAATCCTATCTCCTCCTGCATTGCTTTTCCTGACCACTCCAAGCCTCGCTCATTTCCCTCTCCTCTATCCTCCTAACACTAAAGAGTAACAAATGTTTATGAGCACTGACTCTGGGCTAAGCACCTTCGGCAGTGTTTGGCCCTGGTGAGCATCCCTTCTCGAAGCTCTCCCCTTCCCTGGCCCCCATAACATCACTGTCCTGGTTGTCTTCCAGCATCTGTGTCCTTTTGAGGCTCATCACTTAAATCTGAGTGGTCCCCAAGGATCCATCCTTGGTCCTAGTTCTCACTTACACTCGCTTCCTAGGCTACTTCATCCCCATCCTCTAATTTACAGGGCAATCATGCTGATGACTCCATAGCCTCTATCTCCAGGCCACGGCATGCTCCTAAGAGCCTGATCTGTACATCTACTTATCATTTCCTCTGAGATAACCCAACCCACCTGCACCACAAACTCAGTATTCCCCAAACACAGCCCGTTAGCCTCCCTCCCATTCCCCACCACTAAGCCCACTCCTCTTCATGTATTAGCAAATAGGGAAACAGAACAAACCAATGAAATCCCTTCTTTCTAAAAGTAGCCACTCCTCCCCTTGGCTCTGAGGGAAGCTCAAAGCTGGGCTGTGTGGTTAGACTCACCCCGAGTCCACATTCAATCTACCAAGTCCAGGAGATTCTCATTCTCTAATGTCCCGTTCTGCCCTCCATCATGTGCCTGCTCAGTGCGGGCTCTTTTCTTCTCTGAGCTGGATTACTCGTATATCTGCCCCCAGCCTCCACCTCAGTCTCTTGCACACCATTCCCCCAACATTGGCTTCCGGGCGAACACTCTCAAATTCAAACCTGACCACATTGCCCACCTACTTCAAATGGTTTGCCATCCATTAGAATGATGGCCAAACTCCCATCTCCTTAATGGGCTACACCGGTGTGCTCTTTACAAACTTGCCACTGCTCACCTATCTGGCCTCATCATTTGCCACCACTCCTACCCTCCTAGCACCCATCTCTTCATCCCCTAGGCTCTAGAAATGTTGAATGGTGGGCTGTTCTCAAAATCATCACACTGACCTTCTCACATATTGTTCTTCTTGTCTGAATTGCCTTCCTTCCCTCCTTCCTATGAACAACTCCTCCTCGTCTTTCAAAACTCAATGCAAATATCACCTCCTCTGGGAAGACCTCCAGGTTTATTCCAACTACCACCCCTCTACGCTCCCACAACATCCGAAGGATACATTTTCCATCACATACCTTATCACTGTGTACTCTGAACACTCACTTTTCTTACTGTCTTCCCTTCAGAACAGGTGCTTAAAATCATTAAGCCTTCGTATTCCCAATGCATACCACAATGCCTAGCACATAGCAAGTGTTCCATAAAAGCTTGCTGAATAAATCAAGAACATATTAGGAATGTTTTTTGACACAGTTCTTTGTTTTTACAATGTATTGACCTTTGGATTCATTTGTAAGAACTAAAGTATATAAAGCAGCATATAAAATAGTGCTTTCTATTATTTTGTTGTTGCTGTTGTTTTTGTGGGGTTTGTTTGTTTGCTTGTTTGTTTGTTTTTTGTTCGTTCGTTTTTAGAGACAGGGTTTCATTCTGCTGCCCAGGCTGGAGTGCAGTGGTGTGATCATAGCTGATGGCAGCCTCGAACTCCTGGGTTCAAGTGCTCCTCCCACCTCAGCCTCCTGAGTAGCTGGGGCTACAGGTGCATGCCACAACATCCAGCTGACGGTGCTTTCTAAACTGTTAAGAATTATCGGAGAAGGTTGGGTGCGGTGGCTCATGCCTATAATCCCGGGAGGCTGAGGCAGAAGAATTGCCTGAACTGGGGAGGCCGAGGTTGCAGTGAGCTGAGATCACGCCATTGCACTCCAGCCTGGGCGACAGAGGGAGACTCCATCTCAAAAAAAAAAAAAAGAAAGAAAAAAAAGAAAAAAAAAGAATTATCAGAGAAAGTTGGTTTTTAAAGGGCAACACTGCAGGGTGAAGAGAGCCTGTACTGGGGAAGCAGGTGTACCTGGGCTTCACCTTGAAGCCTAAAGGGTATCAGTTTTTCACTTCAGTGTGCTTCACTCTCTCCCTTCCAGTTTTGTTTTTTTTTTTTTTTTTTGAGACAGAGTCTTGCCCTGTTGTCCAGGCTGGAGTGCAATGGCACGATCTCGGCTCCCTGCAACCTCCGCCTCCCAGGTTCAAATGATTCTCCTGCCTCAGCTTCCCAAGTAGCTGGGATTACAGGCCCGTGCCACCACGCCCGTCTAATTTTTGTATTTTTAGTAGAGACAGGGTTTCACCACGCTGGCCAGGCTGGTCTCGAACTCCTGACCTTGTGATCTGCCTGCCTCAGCCTCCCAAAGCGCTGGGATTCCCTTCCAGCTCTGAACCTATGATTTGAATTATAAAACTTCAACTTATATACAATTATCAAGAAATGTTTCTGTTATCAAGAAAATTTCCGTATATAAAACTTCAACTTATATACAATTATCAAAAAATGTTTGACCAAAATCTTATGTCCCTTGTAGGTGTATGGATGAATATACTGAAATAAAGGGCAAAGTGCCATGCTTCTCATCTCAATCCTCATCCTAGAGAGGATGAGGATTCAAAACTACCCTTCAGTTTCTTGGGCTGTGAAACCACACGGGAGCAGTCTGCCCGTGCATCTCAATGGGAATTTTGGTCCAATTATCCACTACGCTGTCCTATCTGGTTTGTTCAGTGATTAAACCACAGTTACTTTAGGCCTAAACAAGATTAACTAAACTATAAATATTTTCCTGAGGATAGCATATGCAGGTGTAGTTAAAAGTCAACCTTTTGTTCTGCTTATAATAAATTGTCTCTGGAAATAAAACAAAATTAACGGTTGTTTATCACTTTAACCAGCCCATAATGAATCGGCAAAATAAATGAGTCAATATTATTACATTAACATTTATCATACCTGACATAACAGGTATACAAATCAAGTCTGTGTCATGGTTTTATAGCTCTGTTAGAAGGCAAAAATACATCATCTCAGCAAAGATGGAAGATTTTAGAGCAGAACAAACCATGGACTACAGACCCACGCCCATCCCACAACCCCACTGGAAGAAGCTATTCTACCTAAGGGTATAGTTGGGTTTTTTTAAAAGTCCCTGGGTAAAATATGGCAGGCGTTGAGAGGACATTTTTTCATATATAGTAGAGAAAAAAAGCTTTTTAAGACTTAGTAATGTGCCCTGCCCAAAACCTACTCTTTAAGAAAACATGTTCACACTAAGCCCAAGAAATCAAACAAGGAGATACTTTGTATCACAAATCAGAAGCACATCTGCCATGAGAAGCAGGTGCTCGTGAGCAAAGCAGCAGGCCAGGCCACCTTTAAAGTTAACCAGCCAGGACACGCCTCTCACTGTCAGGGCACTTCCTGAACGCATCAAAGACCAGGCAACTGAGCCTCTGTCTCCAGCCACGCATTGGTATCACAAGCTGGGGACACCCTCCTGTCCCTTCTCATTCAGCGCACACCTCCACCCCAAGGCTACTTCTCAAATATTTCTTACTACAGCTTTGTAAAGTTTTGAAATTTAATTTTCCATGATGAAAAACATAGTACAAATCACATTACAGAAAATTACAGAAAGGCTTCTTTGCAATCGGACCAGAAACAGAAGTCAGGAAACTGAAGATTGGTTAGGCTCTGCCTCAACAACAGTGCCCTTTAATACTTAAAAACAACATGAGTCAGTCTTTAGTATGACTGACTGCCTTTCCTTAGAATGTGGAAAAGACAACGCAGCCGTCAAAGAGGCTGTGGACCTGTGTTCTTAGCCAGTGAATGCTCAGAGACGAAAAGGAGTGTTTAAAGGATGAAGGATACCCATAGCAGTGTGGTAGAAACAGAAGGAATCAGTTCCCCAACTTCCACACTTCATTAATTATTCCATGTATTTAAGGGCCTCAAATGAAAGACCTTCCACACAAAGCTTTTGTTGGTTCATCCAATATTCTGAGTTTGTTATTCCACCCAATGTTCTTTCTGTACAAGCAGCCACTTCTATCTGGCCAGAGCCAGGTAAATGGTCTGGCTCTGGGATCGAGCAAGCAACATAGGAGCTAAATTTTCTGGCAGTAGGGCTTGCTGGTCTCCCAGGAGTTCATCAACTATTTCTAAATGGGAGGACACTGACTTTTAAAAAAAGGTTGTCTTATAAGATCATCAAATCTCCTAAAGCTGACAACACTTAAAAAAGAAACAAAAGGATTCTGTATTTTCTAATCACACCACTCTAGCATTTTTTACTCAAAAAGCAGCTTCATTATAAATAAATTTCTGTTCAGTGGAATAAAAAAGTATGATACTCTCAAAATTCAAATAATGCAGTTACTAGAAGAAAAACATTGTCACTTGCTCTTCAATCACAAGAAGTATAAGAAACTTAAAGCTGTTCTGAGGAAAGAGAAGGTTCATCTTGAGCCATCAAACACCACTCACCTAAAAAATGTAGGTAATGACTCAAGAGTTTTCTAGAACATCTATTTGATATTCAACTTACAGCTTATGTAACCATAACAGAGATAAAAATTATTCCCAATATGACAGCACCAAATAATTCAGGAAAGTTGAAAGTATCTTGGAGAAATCTTGTGATCAGCACTGGAAAATATAGAAGTGTAAGTGTATGTTGGTACAACCACTCCGGAAAACTGTTTGGCAGTATCTATGAAAGCTGAATAGAAACATACCATATGAATCAGCATTTCCATTCCTAGGTACTCCCCAACAGAAATATGTGCTGATGTTAACCAAAACAATGTTCACAGCAGCACTATTCAGAATAGCGCCAAACCAGAGACAACCCAGAAATCCATCAATCAACAGTAAAATGGAAGGTGGTATATGCAAACAATGGAACTCTGTAAAGCAGTGAAATTGAACAAACTGCAGCCAAAAAAACAATATGAATGATTCACAAATATAATGTTGAGCAGAAGAAGCCACGAACTCAGAAGGAGACATACTATATTATTCCAATTGCAGTCATGAGCCAAATATACAATGATGGGCCCACAAGATGATAATGGAGCTGAAAAAGTCCTATGGCTTAGAAATGTCATAGCCACTGTGATGTAGTGCACTGCATTACTCACCTGTTGGTGGTGATGCTGGTGGAAACAAACCCGCTGCACTGTCAGTCATATCAAAGTCTAGCACATAACATTTCTCAGAATGTGTCCCCATCGTTAAGCAACACATGACTGCATATGAAGTTCCAAAAAACAGGCACTCCCCTCTGCAGTTAGAGGCGGTGGAGGGTGAGGAGAGGGGTTTCTGGGGACCTGGTCTATCCTGTTTGAGCTTGGTTTGGGTTATATAGGTGAACTCACTTTGTGAGAATTCAGTAAGCTGTCACTTATGATTTGTGTACGTTTCTTTATGTGTTTCACAAACATCACCCTTATTTTTAGTAACTTTTTTTTTTACGTATTACAAAAGTAACTCCTATTCAATGTAGAATATATTAAAAATACACATAAGAAAAACAATTACTTGCTCATAATCTCATCACCCAGAGATAACTACTGGCTACATTTTTAGAATAAATATACAGGGATCATTCCCCATCACTATAATCTTGTTTCTCTTAATATTAAAAATCATTTCATGTCATTAAGTGGTCCTCTCCTTCTTTCTCAACTGCTGTATCACAAGTCTACCATACACATACAGTACAATAAATTATTTAATTACTTCTTGCTTTTCTTGATGTTTAGGTTGCTTATAATTAATCATTATTGCAATCAACACTGTAAGAATCATGTCTGTAGCTAGATATTTAACCACATCTATGATTATTTCCTTAAGATAAATTTTCTAAAGAATGTTTAGATCAAAGGATATGTAAAAAATTATCCCCAGGAGGAAGTTTTGCTAATTTACTTTCCTATCAGGTATGTTTGAGTTCCTATTCATGTAACATTAATTTTTGAATAGTACAGCAAAAGACAGTCAAAGCAATGTTGTGTTAAACATTAAATTTGTCTCTCCCCACATATAGGAGTTTTAAAATAGATCCCAGAAAATGGCTAAACTATAACATTTCCCATTAATTGAAAGGCAGGCCCAGCTATATGAGACACACATCTCTGCCGGAAACGTGAGCTCCAGCAGTTTTGGACAACATCCTTGAGCCACAAGCTGACAGCAAAAAGGTGATACAGGGAAGGCACTTTATGGCCAGGTGGACCTCATGTTCCCTTTCGGAAGATTTTTCAAAGTTGTCTTGATCTCCAGTCTGAAGTGTCTGGGAGGGCAGTTTACACAGTTCACAGGCCCAGGCGACTTCGGCGTTTGCTGAGCACTGAGGGGCTTGGTGTTAGCAGGAGAGCAAGACTGTGAGCTCTCATTGCCAGCCCGGCGTCAGCTCTGAATGATGAGCAGCCTCTTGCTTTTTGGTCAAGTATGAAACTCACATAACTTGAATCTATTTTGGTCTGCACGGTGCCAAGCACAATTTATTCAAGGATAGAAACTATTTTCAAACTCACATTAATGGGAACCATCATTCTCTAGGTCATCAGCAACAATGAATACCAATATCCTGAAATTCCATAAGATTGGAAAGAAGCAGAGAGAGACATCCATCTCCTCCTTTGAGCTACCTGCTGACTCCTAGGCTCTCATCCCCTCTTCTCAGACCCACTTTCCCCACTTCCTCTGAGGATTTTACAATCTCTTTCCTCTTGGATGCTGCTTTCCAGAGCCAAAGGTAATTAGATTAGACTATTTGAGAGTGGGGTTTCCATTCGAGTTTCCTAAAGTAAGTGTGCAAGCTTAGATACAGCACTCTGCATCATGTGATTGACGCGTTGGTCCTGACTTACTCGCTCAACAATCGTTTACTGAGTTTTGTGCTAATAGATATGAGTTCCCATGTAATGCATAAGACTGGCAAGAAGAAAACAGGAAAGCTAACCTCCAGGATCCTGGTATGAAATTCCCGGATTTACATGTCCCCCTTATTGTTACTCTAGACAGGAGGCAAGAGGAAGGATTTATTATTTCCATTGCAAGAAAAACAGAAAATCTGGGACAAGTGGTCACAGAACTTAGGACAACAAGAGTATTGTATTGAAATGTGCTTCTCCTGGGTGCTTAGTGATCAGTACTGCTGCCAGCAGTACTGATTACAGAATAGAACTCATGTTTGTTTTTTCCCCAACGAGCAAATTAGCGGAAATAATGACCTCGAGTGGCATTCCTCTGACCCTACGCACTTATGTGTTGTCCTCCAGTAAATGTAAACTCCAGAAAACATATGTAACAAAAATACATTTATTCACATGATAGTTTTAATATGGAAGATTGTCTGAAACATGGCGTCCACATCCTAGGAAAATATAACGGAAGAGCAATATTGAATTCTTCTCCTCTATCTTTGTGACGAATGCTCATCCATGCATTCAGCAGAGTTTCTCAACCTCAGCACTCCTGACACTTGGGGCCAGATAATTCTTCCTGCGGGGACTGTCCTGTGCATTGCAGGACATTTAGTAGCAACCCTGGCCTCTACCCACTAGATGTCAGTAATAATCTCAAGTCTCCAGGCAATGCCAAATGTTACCTGGAGAACAAAGTCACCTCTGCTGAGAACCACTGCACTTGAGGGAGTCAGAGTGGTGGAGTCAGAAAAGCACTGGATTGAAAAAGGTTCCAGTCCAGATTCAGTAGTCAGCGAACTGTAACCCCGGTCACTGATGTGTTGTGAGGTTCCACTAACGCATGCGCCTTTAACTGTTGCGCAGACCCTGAGGGACAGATGTGCATGTACTCAGATACAACCTACAAAGGAGTGGAGACGCAGGAACGGGCAGAGAGAGAAGGCAAACTGCGATGCAGCTGCAACGGAGCTCAGCCTGTCCCACAGGAGCTCTGGAACTGGGATGGCCCATCAGAGTTGTCCCAGATTGATGCAAGGGGATCAGACCTTTGTATCCCCACATCAACCAGGAATTGAATGTGGGATGCCCCGAGAGGAGAGGCATAACCTTGGGCAAGGAGGTTTCCTTCCACACGGGGCACAGCACTCCTTCCGGGCTGAAGGAGGACCCAGCCATGAGACATCAGTAGCCATGCTCAGAAACTGGCAGCCTGAGTGCCTCTCTGAACGGTGGCACACCACAGCATCTGCTACAGCACCTTAACAGTGCAGGGCTGACATTCACCAGGCACGAGGTGGGACGTGGAGGTGATTCAGGGCACAGACTTCAAAATCAGATTCGCCAAGGAGGTATGCCATCTACACCTGGGCAACTGCCTTGCCCTCATCTGAACCACTGGCCTCTTTTTCAGACCCTTGTGGTCTCCACTATTCCAGAAACAGCAAATATAGTGAAGGATTATTCTACATCTGACATCATGAGGCGCTGGAGAGAGCAGACAGCAAAACGGGGTCTCTACTCCCAGAAGCTTTCATTCCAGTTGGAGGCACAGAAGAGCAAGGAGCGAGATGAGCATGGGCATGAAGGGATCCAAGGTAACCACTCAATCCACCCAGCGAGGCTGCTGCCTTAGGAGGAGATGCTACATGAACACTGTCAGGGAACGAGCTACAGGAAGCAGCTAAAGTCTGACACCGCTGCAAGGATAACTACGATAGCAATGCGAATGCATTATTCCCAGAGAAAGAAAAGAGCTAAAGAAATCAGCCTTCCCAGACAAAAAGGATAGGCACTTAAAGCTGGAAAAAAAAAAAAAAAAAAAAGAATCCTGAAATCTTGATGACAAAGAAAAGCTTTTGGTTTTCACTCACATGTGTGATATTTATTTATGAGTCTTCGTTATGAAAATATTTTTGGACAGGCACGGTGGCTCATGTTTGTAATCCCAGCAATTTGGGAAGCTGAGACCGGTGGATCTTTTGAGGTCAGGAGTTCGAGACCAGCCTGGCCAACATGGTAAAACTCTGTCTCTACTAAAAATACAAAAACTAGCTGGGTGTGGTGGTGGGCGCCTGTAATTCCAGCTACTCGGGAGGCTGAGGCAGGAGAATCACTAGAACCTGTGAGGTAGAAGCTGCAGTGAACTGAGATGGCATCACTGCACTCCAGCCTGGGTGACAGAGTGAGACTCTGTCTCAAAAAATATATATTTTCAATGTTGCATTATTTTCTTTTAATTCAATTATCAAAAACATTTATATAAATAAAATACTTTTGAAAGTGTGTGTGTGTGTGTGTGTGTGATCTGCACAAGAACTCTAGATCCTTGCTACTCAAAAGTGTGGTTCATATAGATGCTTCCATTGGATGCAGCTTCTAAGAAATTCAGTGGGGTTGGGGTGGGCCTGAGATTCTGCATTTCTAATAGTTCACAGGTGATGCTGATGCTGCTGACTCAGAACACACATTGAGGAGGACAGTTTCTAGATCATTCAGCTAAAATGGTTGTAAAAATTCAGGTGAAGAAATAATTGAGGCTTCTGGAAAGAAAAAGAAATATGAAAACAATATTGTGCCAAGAACCTAGTAGCTTAAATGCTTCTGTCTTAGCAGCAAAGTGAACCCTAATTAAAACTCTCAGCAAACCAAAAGATATTTCCTTCAGCATTTAAACGTTATTGCCACCGGATCTAAGACAACGCTAAGTAGGTGTCATTCACGGGCAGGCATAGGTAGCTACATGGACTCTGGATGTATTATTTACAACATAAATATCACAAAACAAGACCTGAATAATATTAGTCCATGTGAAAATGGGCCAGCCCTTAACCACAGCATTTTCCTGAACTGAACTGGCACTCACAACCATTCACTTCAAATGTCAGAGCTGAGCCCTTAAGTAAAAATAATTTGCTAAAGACATCATGTTGATGAGATCGTTACTGAACATTTGTAATAAAGGAGTAAGATTTGATCTTAAAATTAGACAAACACCATTACAGCCAAAATTAGTTGAGTTTCTCTTAATTTTATTCTAGACGCCTGGCATCATTCAAGGATTTTATCTTTTTCTTTAAGAGCACTTAAGACACATTATAGGTCAACATTTTGGATCATTTTTTATCACAGCCATGCAGATTGCATGTGTCGGAAAATTATTATATGAGGATAATAAGTGATCTGTACAAATGGCTCAAGTTTATGGATGTAAGCAGAACTTTATGAAATGAATAATAGCATAATAACAGCATTTTTTAAAGAAATTTCTGATTATTTCAGTGATATTTTCATATAATAACCTTTCTTCAAAGTGACTCATATCTAAATAGTTTAAATAAGGCTTATCCTGGCTAATTAATAAAATAACTTTCACTAAGTGTGTGTATATATATATATATTTTCTAATTGAATGATGATATGGTTTGGCTGTGTCCCCACCCAAATCTCATCTTGAATTATACTTCCGTAATTCCCATGTGTTGTGGGAGGGACCCAGAGGGAGATAATTGAATCTTGGGGGCAGTTTCTCTCATACTGTTCTTGTGGTAGTAAATAAGTCTCACAAGATCTGATGGGTTGATAAGAAGAAACCCGTTTCGCTTGGCTCTCATTCTCTCTCTTGCCGCTGCCATGTAAGAAGAGCCTTTTACCTTCCCCCATGATTGTAAGGCCTCCCTAGCCATATGGAACTCTCTAGTCCATTAAACCTCTTTTTCTTCCCAGTCTTGGGTACATCTTTATCAGCAGCATGAAAACAGACTAATACGAGCAATCTATTTTTTAAAACTGACTTAAAAATTCAAGAATGTAAACTATTTTAAAATGATCTAACAGGAAGAAAGTACTCACAAAGATTTGTCATGTAATATCAGTGGCTTTGATTATAATTTTTTAATAGCACTGTCACTATTTGGGTTGTTCATGGATAGGAAGAATCAATATCATGAAAATGACCACACTGCTCAAAGCAATTTATACATTCAATGCTATTCCCATTAAACTACCACTGACATTCTTCACAGAATTAGAAAAAAAACTATTTTAAAATTCATATGGAACCAAAAAAGAGCCTGAATAGCCAAGGCAATCCTAAGCAAAAAGAACAAAGCTGGAGGCATCATGCTACCCGACTTCAAACTATACTACAGGGCTACAGTAACCAAAACAGCATGGTACTGGTGCAAGAACAGACACACAGACCTATGGAACAGAGAACCCAGAAATAAGGCCACACACCTGCAACCATCTGATCTGAGACAAACCCGAAAAAAACAAGCAATGGGGAAAGGATTTCCTATTTAATAAACGGTGCAGGGAGACCTGGCTAGCCATATGCAAAAAATTGAAACTGGACCCCTTCCTTACACCATATACAAAAATCAACTTAAGATGGATTAAAGACTTAAATGTAAAACCCAAAACTATAAAAAACGTAGAATAAAACCTAGGCAATGTCATTCAGGACATAGGCATGGGCAAAGATTTAATGATGAAGATGACAAAAGCAAAAATTGACAAATGGGATCTAATTAAACTAAAGAGCTTCTGCACAGCAAAAGAAACTATCAATAGGTAAACAAACTACCTACAGAATGGGAAAAAATTTTTGCAATCTATACATCTCACAAAGATCTAATATCCAGCATCTATAAAGAACTTAAATTTACAAGAAAAAAACAATCCCATTAAAAGCAGGCAAAGGACATGAACAGACACTTTTCAAAAGAAGACATACATGCAGCCAACAAACATGAAAAAAAGCTCAACATCATTAATTATTCGAGAAATGTAAATCAAAACCACAATAAGATACCATCTCACACCAGTCAGAATGGTGATTACTAAAAAGTCAAAAAATAACAGATGCTGGTGAGGTTGTGGAGAAAAAGGAATGTTTTTACACTGTTGGTTGTGGAAGACAGTGTGGTGACTCCTCAAAGACCTAGAGGCAGAAATACCATTTGACCCAGCAATCGCACTACTGGGCACATACCCAAAGGAGTATAAGTAGTTCTATTATAAACAGATATGCACGCATATGTTCATTGCAGCACTATTCACAATAGCAAAGACATGGAATCAACCTAAATGCTCATCAATGATAGACTTGATAAAGAGAATATGGTACAAACATACCATGGAATACAATGCACCATAAAAAGGGATGAGATCACGTCCTTCGCAGGGACATGAATGGAGCTGGAGGTCGTTATCCTTAGCAAACTAACGCAGGAACAGAAAACCAAATACTGCATGTTCTCTCTTATAAGTGGGAGCTAAATGATGAGAACACATCAATACATGGGGAGGAACAACACACACTGGGGCCATTTGGAGGACAGGGGGTGGGAAGAGGGAGAGAATTAGGAAGAATAGCTAGTGGATGCTGGGATTAATACCTGGGTGATGGGATGATCTGTGCAGTAAACCACCATGGGACATGTTTACCTATGTAACAAACCTGCACATCCTGCACACGTACCCGTGAACTTAAAAGCTGGAAATTTAAACAAAGAAATAATAGTATAAAAACCCTTTTATCTAAAGTAAAGTTAGTCTAAAAATTGAGAGTTGAAACTCCTTGAGGCAAATTTAATGGAAAGAGAATCATATACATCCTGTTAGGAAAAAAAAAAAAAAAAAAGATCTGTCATGGTAGAATTTTCATTAAGCAAAAATGTCTTAAGATTGAGTTCCAATTGTACTATATTATTTAAAAAGCTAACATGATATTTTTGTCTGAACAGGGCAAAACAAAATAATTCTTGTTTTCTACCCCTCAAAATATCCATAAAAAGCAAATTCTGTAATTCTACTTCTCTATATCCAATGACGGTTCCTCAATTCATACATTTTTTATAAGCAAGGGATCAATAATGAGTAAATGTATATTTTAAGGAACTACTTTTTTAACATACGTGGTTTGGGGTATCAGAGTGTATTCTTTTCCTAAGCATTTTTTTTCTGAACACTTTATACTATTCAAGTATTCAAGTGCTGCCCATGAAATATATAGAAATATCTTGAAATCTCATCCAAACGATTAATTGTGTTAGTAGAGCTTTGATGTTAAGAATATTTTATTGTAATTCTTTTTAACCAGAAAGACATGTACTATACTTCTATTATCCAGAATGTTCAAATAATCAGCATGCCATATTCTTCAACCACTTTACACTGGTCATTTTAATGACCAGTAGTTCACTGGTCATTTTAATAGTATATAATTTCAATAAAGGCAAATTAATATAGCACTTTAGTCTTTATAAAGCAATTTTCATTTGCATTGCCTCATTTAACCCTCACAACAACCTTTGAGGTAGGCAGTATCATAGTCCTCATTTGTATATCTAAGTAGTCTCAAAGAGATTATGCAGTTGTCGCCAAATCATCTAGCTATTGAGTAGTAAAATCAGGAATCAAATCTTGGGCTGAGATGCTTTTCTCCTCTTGATGCATAACATGAAGTGTGACACAGACTATAAAAGATAATGGTCTATGGCATCTTAATGCCTAAATGCATGTATGCTTTTTTTTTTTTTTTTTTGAGATGGATTCTTGCTCTGTAGCCCAGGCTGCAGTGCAGTGGCTCAGTCTCGGCTCACTGCAACCTCTGCCTCCCGGATTCAAGCAATTCTCCTGCCTCAACCTCCCTAGTAGCTGGGACTACAGGCACACGCTGCCATGCCGGCTAATTTTTCGTATTTTAGTCGAGATAGGGTTTCACTGTGTTGCCCAGACTGGTTGCTAACTCCTGAGCTCAGGCAATCCGGCTGCCTCAGCCTCCCAAAGTGCTGGGATTACAGGCATGAGCCACCGCGCCCGGCCACATATATGCTCTTCATTATCCATTAAATATTCCATGGCCATGCTCTGCTCTTCCTGAGTCTGCTAAGTCTTCTACACTTCAAGTCCACTGCTAAGACATTTCAAAGTGCCTTGAAACAAAATGCAGCAACTTGCTTTTACCAGTCTATTGTTTCTACCTGACTTGAGGCAGAATGCCTGCCATTCACCAGGCATTCATCCATTCATTCAACAAATATTTACTGAGCTTTTACCATATCGCAGGCACTGTGCTTTCAGTTTTTCTAATGGTGTCTGTGGACACACACACAAGATAAACAGCCAATATATATACAATTTTCCACTTGTTCTTTCCAATTAATACTCTGATTGCCACCAAATCTAATACCTTCCAGCCAGCTTAGATACAGACAGAGGTATGATTTGCCTGACACAGCTTCCCTTTTGGGAGACAGTTCCTCGTGAATGGGTACACAGCTCACTCACTGGTGGAACTTGAGAGGATTTGAGATGGTGTGTTGGTTAGTAAATACTGCCTGGACTTATGTCGAGAGAATGTTATTTCCTTCAAAATTTTCATTCAATAATTCCGATTACATAAAAAAGAGTGTCATCATTTGGGGCTAGTGTATGTTTAACCTCTTCATAACTTGATAATCTCTCTTTTTAGCAGAGAGAAAGCTTCAGGCTCAGAAACTTAAGCGGGCAACTTTAGTTAAAATTTAATATATTTTAGTTAAAATTTAATATATTTTTTCATAGCATTTATTTTTAGTGTTAACTTTTTCATAGTGAGTGAAATGTGGTTACATTTCCACATCGAATATGGATTAAAGTTTCTTTTATAAATTATTCACATATAAAAGTCAGTCTATATTTAAAATGATGAAGCGTATGAGGGTTGGGGTTTCGTGATATGCCGTAAATTACAGAGGTAGGACAGAAATCACTGACATTGGGGAAAACTCATAGGCAGAAAAAGCAGTGGATTGATCAGCAGCAGCCTATTTCTAGGCCGGGTTGTGTGACTTTGAAGATATCATTGAATCTTGTAGCTCATCATCTTCATCTGTAAAATATGGGGTTGGATGAGATCTATAGTGCAACATTTTTCTGTCCCCAACCCCCTGGGGACAGAAAATTCCCACTGCACAGGGGAACCTTACTACTGCAAAGATGGCAGACTAGGAATTAGAAGGTTAGCAGGAAATGTGTAGTTATTTCAAGTTCCCCAGGCTTCCACTCCCAAGTGCATTCTCTTCATTATGTTAAGAACATGCTTAGGGGTTGAGAATCACCAGACAAGGTCATCTCTAAGGCCTCTTCCAATTCTAAAACCACAAGAAGCTCTGATTTTACATATAAATGTGCATGCACAGATATCAAGGACATTTGGTAGCTGTGAGAAGAAAATATGCCCATAATTTTTCCTAAGAAGGAGGAATTATTTAAAATAATGATACGTCTGCTTCTTCAGGGGAAAGGTGTACATGGGAAGAACTCCAGGAGAGAAATGCTTTTTGCTGGGTTGATTAAAACTTGAGCTCTGTTAGTCAATGAGAGTATGACTTATCTGACAAAAACCATCAGATTACAGAAATGTTATTTGTGTATATGTGTGCCAGAGATATTGGAGGTTCAGTTCCAGACCACTGGAATAAAGCAAATATGACAATATACTGAGTTTTTTAGTTCTCCAAGGCATATAAAAGTTATGTTTATGTTACAATATAGTCTATTAAGTGTGCAATACACTTATGTCTAAAAATAATGTATATACCTTAATATAAAAATTATAAATGCTTAATTGCTAAAAATGCTTACAATCATCTGAGCCTTCGGTGAGTCATAATCTTTTTGCTGGAGGAGGGTCTTGTCTCGATGTTGATAACTGCTAATGGATCAGGGTGATGGTTGCTAAAGCTTGCGGTGGCTGTGGCACTTTCTTAAAATAAGACAACAATGAAGTTTGCCACATTGATGTACTCTTCCTTTCACGAAAGAGTTCCATAGCATATGATGTGGTTTGACAGCATTTTACACAGAGTAGAACTTCTTTCAAAACTAGAGCCAATCCTCTCAAACTCTGCAGCTGCTTTATCCACTAAGTTTATGAAATATTCAAAATCCTTCGTTGTCATTTCAACAATGTTCACAGCGTTTTCACCAGGAGTAGACTCCATCTCAAGAAGCCGCTTTTTTGGCTTATCCATAAGAAACAACTTGGCCGGGCACGGTGGCTCATGTCTGTAATCCCAGCACTTTGGGAGGCCGAGGCAGGTGGATCACCTGAGGTCAGGAGTTCGAGAGACCAGCCTGACCAACATGGTGAAACCCTGTCTCTACTAAAAATACAAAAATTAGCCGGACATGGTGGCAGGCGCCTGTAATCCCAGCTTCACGGGAGGCTGAGACAGGAGAATCTCTTGAACCCAGGAGGTGGAGGTTGCAGTGAGCCAAGATGGCGCCACCGCACTCCAGCCTGAGTGACAGAGCGAGACTCGGTCTCAAAAAAAAAAAAAAAAAAAAAAAAAGAAGCAACTCCTCATCTGTTCATCTGTTCAAGTTTGATCATGAGATAGCAATTTAGTCCCATTTTCAGGTTCCACTTCTAATTTTAGTTCTCTCGCTATTTCCACCACATCTGCAGTTACTTCTCCACTCAAGTCTTGACCCCCTCCATGTCATCCCAACTTCTTCCAAACTCCTGTGAATACTGATATTCTGACCTTCTTCCATGAATGACAAATGTTCTTAATGGAATCCAGAATGGTGAATTCTTACCAGAGGATTTTCAATGTACTTTGCCCAGATCCATCAGAGGAATCACTATCCATGGCAGCTATATCCTTATAAAAACTCCAGCCTGGGTGACAGAGCTGAGTTTCAAAAAAAAAAAGAAATGTATTTCTTATATAAAAAGATATGAAAGTCAAAATTAGTCCTTGATCCATGGGCTGCAGAATGGATGTTGTGCTAGCAGAAATTGAAACAACATTAATCTCCTTGTACATCTCCATCAGAGATCTTGAGTGACTAGGTGCATTGTCAATGAGCAGTGACCTTGGAAAGGAATCTGTTTTTCTGAGCAGTGTTTTTTTAAAGCCCAACAATGGGCTTAAAATAGTCAGTAAACCATGCTATAAACAGATATGCTGTCACAGGCAGAGTAAATTTGGCAAATTCTTAAGGGCCCTACAATTTTCAGAATGGTAAATAAACACTGGATTCAACTTTAAGATACCAGCTACACAAGCCCCTAACAGGAAAATCAGCCTGTCATTTGAAGCTTCAAAGCCAGGTACTGGGTTCTCCTCTCTAACTAAAGTCCTAGATGGCATCTTCTTCCTATAGAAAGCTGTTATGTCTACATTGAAAATCTGTTGTTTAGTGTAGCTGCCTTCAACAATGATCCTAGCTAGATCTCCTAGATGACCTGTTGCAGCTTCTACATCAGCACTCACTGCTTCACCTTGCACTTTCATGTTCCAGAAACAGCTTCTTTCATTAAACTTCATGAACCAACCTCTGGTAGCTTCCAACTTTTCTTCTGCAGCTTCCTCACCTCTCTCAGCCTTCATAGAACTGAAGAGAGTTAGGACCTTGCTCAGGATCAGGCTTTGGCTTAACGCAATGTTGTGGCTGGTTTGACCTTCTATCCGGACCACTCAAACTTTCTCGGTATCAGTAATGAGGCTCTTTAGCTTTCTTACCATTCATGTGTTCACCGGAATAGCACTTCTCATTCCCTTCAACAACATTTCCTTTGCTTTCAAAACTTGGTTAACTGTCACTAGAGACCCAGTCTTCAGTTTATCTCCGCTTTCGGTCTATTTCAGCTTTTGACATGCCTTCCTCACTAAGCTTAATCATTTCTAGCTTTTTATTTAAGGTGAGAAATGTGCAACTTTTCCTTTCACTTCAACACTTAGAGGCCATTGTGGGGTTATTAACTGACCTAATTTCAATATTGTTATGTCTCAGGGAATAGGGAGGTCCAAGGAGAGGGAAAGAGACAGGGAACCACAGGTAGGTGGAGCAGTCAGAACACACACATTTATTGAATAAATTTGCCTTCTTATATGGGTGCAGTTTGTGGCTCCCCCAATTACAATAGTAACATCAAAGATCACTCATCACAGATCACCATAACAGATATAATAATAATGAAAAAGTTTAAAATATTGCAAGAATTACCAAAATATGATACAGAGGCACTAAGTAAGCACATGCTATCAGAAAAAAACGGTGCCGACTATTCACAATAGCAAAGACATAGAATGAACCTAAATGCCCATCAATGGCAGACTGGATAAAGAAAATGCGGTACATATATACCATGGAATACTATGCAGCTGTAAAAAAGAACGAGATCAAGTTCTTGCAGGAACGTGGATGGAGCTGGAGGCCATTATCCTTAGCAAACTAACATAGGAACAGAAAACCAAATACCACGTTCTCGCTTATAAGTGGGAGCTAATTGATGAGAACACGTGGACACAAAGAGGGGAACAGCAGACACCAGGGCCTCCACTGGAGGGCAGAGAGTGGGAGGAGGGAGAGAAACAGAAAAAATAACTATATGATACTAGGCTTAGTACCTGGGTGATGAAATAATCTGTACAACAAATTCCCATGACACGCGTTTACCTATACAACAAACCTGCACATGTACCTCTGGACCTAAAATAAAAGTTTTAAAAAAAGAAAAATGAGAAGTGGTGCTGATAAACTTGCTCAACACCAGTTTGCCACGAATCTTCCATTTATTTTTTTAAAATGCATTATCCGTGAAGCACAATACAGTGAACCACAATAAAACAAGGTATTCCTGCATAAGTGTGTGTGTGTGTGTGTGTGTGTGTGTGTAAATATACATACATGTATTTGTATATGTATGTGTCTACGATAAAATACAATAATACCTCACTGATCCATAACTCAGTGTCTGGAGACTTCCTGTATCTGGAATAAACCTGAGTAAATAAGCAGCCAAAATAAATATCACAAAGTCTTTCTGCTGAGTTCACATGCCCTCCAACAACTCCACTCACAGCAGTTCACAGAGGCAGCTAACAGGAGGGGGAAAAACATTGAGAAACACTAAGTTAAACAGAATTGAAAAGGATTTCTTTCCTCCAGGACTTAGGGGAGCCTTTAAAATGTTAAGATGTGTTGAGAGCCCACAAGGAGAGAATAATTCACTATCCTGTAAACTTATTTGACCAAAAATGTCCTTTTCTCTCAAAGCTATACTAATATTTCCAGTCATGATGACACTTACATTTCTAGAGTCACTTTAACGTCCGAATTTTCCAAGTGTTTCCACATATATCACATCTCATTTTGTCCTTACAACATCCCGTGGAGCGGGCTGAGTGGGAATTATTATTTCCCTGGGGTGGTGGGAGCATCAGAGGCAGGACCAGGACCGGAATTCTCTCAGCCCTGCTCATTCCTCCAGATGTCAGCAAGTTCATGGGTGTCAATGCATGACATTCTCCCAGACTTCCCTCACATGTCTTCCCCAGAGTTGGAGATTTCCTTTATCTGGTGATGAACCAAGAGGAGGAACTAACTAACGTCAAAGAGATTCCCTTGAAAACACTCTGAAATTCTCAAAGTATTCTTGAAAAGAGTTGTGATGAAATTTAATGTTACGTAACACTTCTCCTCAAGACTGTATTTCATTTGCTCCATAGAATGACAAGGGTCTGAAATCCACACTTGAAAACGAGACAAAAGTGCTGAGTCAACGGAAGAAGTACAGTGATGTTTCTGAAATAATGAGGAATTTTCCAGGAGGCTTGAGGTAGCACTTTCTGGTTGAAAAAAGAAAATGTTCCACAAAGAACATTCTTTGGTTCTTTGTGGAGAGAAAAAGAGAGAAGTGGATGGAGCGGCATCCACAGCGGGTAAGGACAGCCACAGCTGTGGCTGCAGCCCAGGAGGGTGCGCTCGGCCTTGCAGAAGAGGGCAATGGGCTGAGCTGCTGTGACCACCATGAGGATGGAAAACAGAGGGAAGAGAGGGGTGATATGCTCGACCAATGCAATCTGGATTCTGGATGGGATGGAGGGGGGCAGGCCTTGGTCGTCATCAGAGACGACCAGAGCTCTGGCTCAAGGCCCCGCTCCCTACCATGTAATGGCTTTATAACCCTTGGCAAGTTGCCCCAGGCCTGGAGTTTCAATTCTTAAATCAACACAATGTCAGTGATGATGGCTTACTTACAAGTGCCCTGGACAGACCCTGCGAGAGCCTCAGGACTCAGATCTGTGAGCCTCCGACCGTGTTCCTGCCAGGCCCCACACTGATGCAGGGATTGTCACAGGACTGCACCCCACACCAGAGTGCCCTGCCTGAAGTGGCCTGGGAGGAGGGGTCAGGGGCTGAAAGGGAGGCCATGCTCCATTCACAAGCCATGGTGCCAGAGTCCGCCTCAGGAAGGGCACCGTTATAGAATTAGTCCCAAGGAGTGCCTTTTTCTGTTACCCACAAGGCCCCAGTATGTCTGCCTGGGCCCTGGATCCTCACTCAGGACTTTCAGTCCTTTAGTCAAATCACTTGATATAAAAGAAAATAAGACCAAGAAAAAAATCTCTAATAGGCAAAATCTCCACACCTTGCTTCTGAAATTCTTGTTTAAAACAGAAAACAAAGAAGCTTAACAACCCTTTCTGAGTGGCCTCGGAAAAAAATTTGGAACTAGGGCTCTGTACTCCAGGAAATCCTTATGGGAAAGGAGACATACCTCTATTCTTATATCTAAGGTGAAGGTTAAAATTTCAGTTTATCATTACAATTATTGTATTATTCTTATTTTTTACTTTTTAATTTTGTTGATATGTAACTACCACTAGGCATTGCTTAAGAATGGGTACACATTCTGAGAAATGCATTGTTAGGGCATTTCATCATTGTACAAACACCAAAGCGTGAACCTGCATAAACCTAAATGGTACAGCCTACTCTACACCTAGGCTAGATGGTATAGCCTATTGCTCCTAGGCTACAGACCTGGACAGCATGTGACTGTACAGAATATATTGTAGGCAACTGTAACAGAATGGTATGTACTTGTGTATCTAAATATACCTAGGCCAGGTGTGGTGGCTCACGCCTGTAATCCCAACACTTTGGGAGGCCGAGGCAGGTGGATCACCTAAGGTCAGGAGTTTGAGACCAGCCTAGACAACATGGTGAAACCCCATCTCTATTTAAAAGGTACAAAAAGTAGCTGGGCGTGGTGGCGGGCGCCCATAATTCCAGCTACTCGGGAGGCTGAGGCAGGAGAATCACTTGAACCCGGGATGCGTAGGTTGCAGTGAGCTGAGATTGTGTCATTGCGCTCCAGCCTGGGTGACAGAGCGAGACTCCATCTCAAAAAACAAACAAACAAAAAAATTAACATGGAAAGGTACAGTAAAAATATAGTATTATAATCTTAGGAGACCACCATCAGAATAAGCATCTATCCTTTACCAAAACGTCATTATGCGGCACATGACTATACAATAAAAGTCAATTAAAAATATTCACACTGTGCCTTGTTTTAGCAAAACGAATCTTTTATGTGTGTTTGGCTTCACATTTGTTTGATTTGGTATTATCTGAGAGAAAATGAAAATTGCATAATTCAATTAAATCTTATTTATTTATTCAGAGTCATCCATCAGGCTTGCTTATGTAAAACACAACTGAAAATAAGAGCTAATGGCCTAACGTCTAAAAGAGATAGATAAAGATGAGGCACGCTGTTCCCTTATTCATTAAGAGCAGTTGGTATTAAGTGTGGTAAGTGAGCCGGCACACCAGGATAAAATGGCTCCTGTCTCCGGAGAGGAAACATCCAGCAAGCATTTGGAGCTCCACTGAGGGCCATTCCTGCTGTTTTACAAATTCCAACATGTTCTGTATTTGCTCCCTGAATTTACTGCCTGTTAGAATCAGCAGGTTAGCAGGATGGAGGGCTGCTACTACCAGCCACCTGAGAGCAGGGAGAAGGCCAAGGGACCACACAGGAGATGCAAACCTACAACAGACCCAAGAGTGCAGCCAGCAGGACAGACCAAGGCCAGGTAAGGGCAGGACAGCGGGTCCCACCCACCATGACGGATCCAGAGGAGACGGCTGGATCACAGCCAGAGTCCAGAAACGATGTCTTACAAGATTCAAACGATGACTAATAGTTTCACTGGAGAAGAAAACCATGTGTAATATGTTTTAAAGAGATTTCCAACAAATGGTTAAAGAAAAAGGGGGAGGGTATGATGGTTAAAGCTCTAAACTTTCACTTTCTAGAAAACACCATTATCTGGGGCTCTTCATTCCATGCTATTCCAGATAAGTAAGGCCTTACAGTATGTTTTACTACAATTATCTCTCTTTACCTCTTTTCAAAATGCCCAACTCCAGCTGCTGTATCTCATTAAACTTTAAGTTTCACTTCAAAACTCACCACGTGCAGAAAAGAATGAGATGATTCTGCACAAAACTGGTAGTCACAATAAAACAGCTTTATTTCCAAATCCCTGAAATGCTCAGTTGCGTCATTGACCACACTCCCACCCTCAAAAATCCACCACAAACACTTCTGCTGAGAAAAGGATTGAACACATAGGAAAATGTAAGCTAATGGTCATATTTTTAAAAAAACTTGGAAGAAGATCCACTGAGTGCCTGAATGAGAACCAGAAAGTGCTCCTCTTCTGGAAACCAGGACTGGAGGTCTGAAGCAAAAGCCAGAATTTCTCTAACACAGAACAACACCAGGCTGGTATTTAAAGAGAAGATCTTTGTTATCTATTTTGTTTCTTTCAGAGGAGGCAAATTTGCCCCATTAATTCAGCCAAAATAAATAAGGACAATTCTCTGGAATTCACATGTCCTTTAAAAAATGCAGAAAATAAAGTGTAAGTAATAAAATTTCAGCTCATAATTCCTCCAAGTTATAAAACAATAGCAATAACAATCAAATATATATGTCCTGTTCTCCTAGAACAAGGTATAAAATTCATATTTTACCAGGCCGGGCGCAGTGGCTCACACCTGTAATCCCAGCACTTTGGGAGGCCGAGGCAGGCGGATTTCCTGAGGTCAGGAGTTCGAGACCAGCCTGACCAACATGGTGAAACCCCATCTCTACTAAAAATTTCAAAAAAAATTAGCTGGGCATGGAGGCGTGCGCCTGTAATCCCAGCTACTCGGGAGGCTGAGGCAGGAGAATTGCTTGAATCCAGGAAGCAGAGGTTGCAGTGAGCCAAGATCGTGCCACTGCACTCCAGCCTGGGGGATAGAGCAAGACTCTCTCCCAAAAAAAAAAAAAAAAAAAAAAAAATTAATTAAAAAAAGAGTTTAAATCAACTAAAACCAACACAGTTTTCAGGGATGTACGTGTGCATGTTTTATGTATGCACGCCCACATGCACACACATACACATACACAGAGGTAGTTTCACAGCGACTGCTGAAGCTTAAATTTCAGGAGCCCTTACTTTTATGTGCTCCTTTCCAAGTCTGAGGAGGGGCTCTAACAATAAACGCACATGCTCACGTTTTTTTTGTAAAATCTGCAAAAGGAAACTGCCACTGGTAAAGACCACCACCTTGCTCCACACAGCCTCTCACGCTGGGCGACACTGCACTGGAGTGGGCATTTTTTTTTTTTTTTAACTGACAGTGTTTTATTCTTTGTCCTAAAGGAAGCTCTCAAATTTGCATAATATTCAAGCCTTGCAAAACTTGGCAGAGAACAATAAATACAAGACCAAGAACACTAGTTACCTCAGGTAGAGGGTGGGCCTGGGAGGGACGGAGAGGATAGCATATGTATGTTTAAGATATTCTCAATATTGGGAAACCCTTGTTAGAGGTGAGATCATTAAGAAGTTAAGGAGGAATTAACAAGCTTTTCTTTCATGCACTCTTTTTTTTGTTTTTTCTTTGAGAGGAAGTCTCACTCTGTCATCCAGGCTGGAGTGTAGTGGCGTAATCTTGGCTGACTGCAACCTCTGCCTCCCAGGTTCAAGTGATTCTCCTGCCCCAGCCTCCCCAGTAGCTGGGATTACAGGTGCCTGCCACCATGCCTGGCTAATTTTGTATTTTTAGTAGAGGCAGGGTTTCCCCATGTTGGTCAGGCTGGTTTCAAACTCCTGACCTCAGGTGATCCACCAGCCTCGGCCTCCCAAAGTGCTAGGATTACAGGCGTGAGCCACCGCGCCAGGCCTCATGAACTAATTTTTCTCTGAAATTCACAAATCCTCTAAAAAAATGCTGAAAAGAAAGTCTGAGTGACAAACTTTTCAGCTTGTGTTTTCATTCCATTCCCCCTACAGATTTTTGTTCTAACAGATTACACTTCCTGCTTGCAATTATTGTATTGATCTCTCTGTTCTGTTTCTATACAACAAAACTATACAGGCAAAGTAAAATTCATTTAAAAAAAATTGTGACCATAATGCTTTAAGAGTTTAAACTATATATCCTGAATTTGAGTTATTATTAAGATTACCTTTGTTTCACAGTTGATCAAAACAACATAAATATTTTACACATTTCACAAATAATTAAAATCAAAAGTGGAATTTGATCACAAATACATTGAATAGGGCCTTATCTATAAGTGAATTTCACTGATTTCAATTTTATTCCTATTTATTCATTATATTTATTTTATATATATATATATATATATATATATATAATAACCTTGTTCGCTTTAACAATAGACAGGAATGGAGAGTGTTTAGTTATAGCCATGTCATACGCTTCTTTAACATCTTTCCAAATCCCATAGTGATCTGTTGGTGATCTACCTGAGGGGATAACTAGATTAGATCCTCCTTCACTTTGGTTGAAAGCCAAGAATAGGAGCCATGTGACCTGCAAAAGGGTTAGTTATAGGCACTAGTCATTCATTTTCTCCATGCCAGGATTTTGAATTCTTCCTTTGGCACCTGGAGGTGTTTGACACCAGCATAGAGTCAGATAAGCTTCTTTATAAAGTCGGGGAGGACAGAGGGAAGCTGGTGGGAACTGGGCCGTAAGACAAGTTCTCAGGGAGATCAATTTTAGGGAAGAATAATCTGGCAGCAGACATTTGGCAATTTGATTCCTCTTAGACAATCCCTGCTCAACGCCCGCCCCTCTGGAAGTCTTTGCGTTCATGGCGCCCCACGTACAAAAAAATGCTATTCTGAGTCCTAAACCTGGCATTTGGTGCAAATTCACACCTTCACTCTGACATCTGTCCCTCACACTGTCCTTTTCTTCAGTGTAAAACAAAAGTATGGATGCCCTGAAAAAATATGTCAACAAAATGTCACCCAACGGAAAGGATTTCCTTGTGTACTAAAAGAAATGTTGTTTTGTGTGTGCATAGAAAACAGTCTTCTGGGATTTGCATTTACCTCACTTATACTTGAAAAATAAATTAAACTCTTAATACACATGTCATATAATTCCAAACATGAAAAACAATCACCATTTTTTTTTTTTTTTTTTTTGAGACAGAGTTTTGCTCTTGTCGCCCAGGCTGGAGTGCAGTGGCACGATCTTGGATCACTGCAACCTCCACTTCCTGGGTTCAAGCGATTCTCCTGCCTCAGCCTCCTGAGTAGCTGGGATTAAAGGCATCTGCCACCACGCCCCCGCTACTTTTTGTATTTTTGGTAGAGATGGGGTTTCACCATGTTGGCCAGGCTGGTCTCGAACTCCTGACCTCAAGTGATCTGCCCATCTCAGCCTCCCAAATTGCTGGGATTACAGGCGTGAGCCACCAGGCCTGGCCAACAATCACCATTTTAAAATTCATATAAATTTAGGTAAAATTTCTCAAATTGTAACGCACTTTATAATTATTTCAACATAGATCCTATTTTCTATATTTTTTAAAAAAAATTCCTTAAACAATTTTGTGAGATCACGTACCCACCAATTCCTAGAATAAGAATATGTCAAGACTTGCAAAAGTTGGCTGAATTGGAAAAAGAGGTTCTCAAAAAAATGTTAATAAAGTTGTAAAAAATAGTAAAATCAATTCCATCCTCTGACAACTACTGTAAAATTTAAAGTATGTTCGATCTTTTCTTAAAAGTTCCTCTAACAGATAAGATTTTAAGACATTCAAAATATGTTCATTTAGAATCTCCCCCTCTGAGAAAGATTCTGGCCCAGATCTCGTGTCTTAGGGATGGGGAGTAACACACTGAAAGCTCAGAAGGGGCTGGACACGGTGGCTCAGCCTGTAATCCCAGCACTTTGGGAGGCCGAGGTGGGAGGACCACTTGAGGCCAGTAGTTTGAGACCAGCCTGACCAACATATCAAAACCCTGTCTCTTCTAAAAATGCTAAATATTAGCCAGGCATGGTGGCACGCACCTGTAATCCCAGCTACTTGGGAGGCTGAGGCATGAGAATCGCTTGAACCCAGGAGGCAGAGGTTGCAGTGAGCCAAGATTGTGCCACTGCACTCCAGCGTGGGTGACAGAGCAAGACTCCAACTCAAAAAAAATAAGTTCAGAAGGGCCCACCCAAGGTAAGTTATCTACCAGGCCCAGCCAACCCCAAGCAGGCTACTCAGTAAGAGGGAAGAAGGAACCAGCACATCGCCTGGCTCCTTAATCATCCACACAGTGCGATTCACACTGAATTGTTATACCTTGGGCACGTAGCATCCTTCAACTGACTGCTGTCCTGTTCCTGCCAAAAATAAGGCTGCAGAAACCAATAGAGAGAAACCACCAGGCACAAACTCAATATTCTATTGCTCTCTCCTTTCTAAACACATAAAACCAATGAAAAGTAGGGTACCTAAACTATAAAGGCTCAGTTCCCCAGGGAAATACCACCACTGAGCTGTGGTTTGATATTATGCTTTCACTTTTATAAACAGCCAATGTATAGCGCAGCCTCATGAAGAACATGTCCCCATTTCTGAGGGAAAAAAAAATTGAAGGAGGTATTGTCCCTATGATTCTCCAAGATCGAATAGATACCTACTTTTGGGGGAGGTAGGAAGACAGAGGCCACCCTTTCCCAATGAGCTAGTGTGCACCTTAGACTGGACAATGGTAACATATGATACATTTCACTCCCTTTTTGCTTTGGCCTCCAGAAAATTCAGCTATAAATTTAGTAGTTACCTGCAAAAACTCTCTCATTTCAGGTACATGTTATAATTACCTTAGTAAACATATATCATCCAATAAATTCTAGACCATGTGTAAGTTCAGACAGGCTCAGTTGGGGCATGGAGCACCTGTTTGAGCTGTTTTCTTCTTCATCTCTTCTCTAGAAAGATGCCTTTAAATTCTAATAGTCGACTCATTATCTAAAGGACTATCCACCTACCCACTCCATCTCAGCACAGTTCAATTTTCTGTGACCTAGACTTACTCTCTTCCAACTATATTTTAACAAAATTAAAGATGTAGAAACTTGCTTCTGGTTTAAAAACAAAAATGACTGGAACATTTTGCTTTAGACCTCTCCAGAGCAGGTGGCAGAACAGGGTGGGGCTGGATGTCATCCAACAAACATTGGAAGGCTGAACAGCTCTACAAAAAGCTACGCTCAGAATGCAAGCTGAACAGCCACAACCTATGCAACTTAAGGTAAGATGGAAGCAGAGCCACTTCTATAATCTTCAATAATGGCACAAAGAAAATAAATCTGCCTTATCTGGCCAGCCACTCTGTACTGCTTCGTGTGCCCAAAAATGCCACAATTTTGCCCAGTGGCTTGCCTTTGCACGTGCTCTTCTTTCTAGAGTCTAGAATGCCCTTTTCCCACATCTTTACATAGAAAATGCCTATTTACGCTTCAATGCCCAGCTCAAGTGTCACCTTTTCCCTGAATCCCTCTCCTTCTCTCTTCTCCTCTGTGCTCCCCATGTTATGTGGGCAAATCTCTATTACCAATAATGTCTGCACGAAAATGATGAATTTATACACATCTGTATCAGAGGCTAGACTAGCAGCTCTTGCAAGAACCTTTATGTCATTAGCACACTCAATTTTTTTTAATCTTGAAAAAATTAAAATCTTATCCAATGATCGCAGGGTGAATGTTTTAGAACTCTTAATCGTTCTTTATAATTTAAAGTGAGGCAATCAGAGATCTTAGGACATACAGAAAATTTTTATCTAGTCCTTTGAAAGAACAGGAAATGCATAAAAATAGCCAGTAAACTAAAACGTAATTTACATAATCTTAGAAGGTCTTTTCCTATAAAAAAAAACATAAGTGACAGAAAGAGTAGGGATCTATACAACAAACAACCACTGTTTGTGAATGCCTAGCGGCAGAATTTTTATGAGTTTGTTTGAAGACAACACACACACACACACACACACAAACACAGGCTCCTACATTCCTATACTCCCATCTGCCACCTGCTGTGCTCAGGCTTCTGAGTGACTGACTAAACTGAAGACATGTATGTGTATTAACAGGTATTACAAACGCAAATTTCCACAGTATTCCAGGCTGGAGAATACCACACAGCAGTCTCTTTATAATTTGATGGTGGTTGTTACAGAACAGAAAGAGTCCCTCTAAAGTTCCAACAGAGACTCAGAGAGGTTAAGTGAATTACCCAAGGTCACACAGCTGCACGGTGGCAATGCCAGGACACAAACAGAAGACTTCTGATTTGAAGCCCAATGCTTTGTTAACACTACACTGCCTCTTGTGATATGAAATATCCTGTTAAAGGCAAATTCACAAAAGAAAATGTAATTTCCTCAACAGAAAATATACCTCTACTGGTCCATCTTGTTGGCCTTTAAATGTCTGTGGCGCGTTGAATTTTGTAGACATTAAAAAGGACCACAATTCACAGGAACTAAACAAATGATCACCATCTAGCTGCTTATACAAATAGTGTTCAAATGAGTGCTGTCTGTGTTCCTGAGATACCCCAAATAGACAGCCAGGCTGTTGTTGAGGAGCTCACCCAAAGGGTGTATGTGCAAGGCTGCATGCAGCTGTCCAGGGGTTGCATTTTTTGCTCAAGACCCAGTAGGAATTCAGGAGGCTGAGATCCACACAGTTGCCCAATCCTGCACATGGGCAATCCAGGCCAACAGAGGTCCAGGGAGGACAGTGGCCATGTCTGCCTGGCCTGAGAGCTAGCAACTACAGGTTCCACAGATGTGGGGACAAAAGTTCTCTCCAGAAACAAGGGCATCTGTGGACCTGTGCTGAGAATCATAGCTGGGAGAGGCAGCAGAAGGGAGAGGCCCAAGCACAGGTTCCAGTATCGCGAAGAGGGACCAAACCGCCTCAGAAGCACTCCCACTGCCAAAATTTAGGATCAAACAACAAACAGGGCTTTCAAAAGTCCTCTAAAAAGCTTTCAACTCAAATCAATTCATTTTAATGTTTTAAAAATTCATTTACTGTTAAAAAAGGATATCATTCAAAATGACAACTTTGTTTCCAGACAGACATGCAATATCATTGAGTTAATTTACTTTACACCAAAATAAATGCCAACGGGATTTAAAAAGTAAATGAAAAAGTGAAATAACAATAGAATGAGAAGAAAATATAGAGAATTTGTATCTGATGGGATATAAGTCTTTTCTAAGCCTAAAAGCAAAGAAAAGAATAATAAATGGGAAAATGTAATTAATGCACAGGAAAAATAAAAGAAACTGACTTTTAGAAAAAAAGGACAAATAAAAAGCCAGGAAATTATTACTTGCATGTATGTCAAAGGGTTAATATCCTTCATCTCTAAAGAACTCTTAGAATTAATAAGAGAAAGAGGAACACATCTATAGAGAAAAACTGCAAAAGAAATTTAAAACTGCACTTCCCAAAAGAAGACCCATGTCTTACAAGCATAAACTGGTTCACTTTCACTAATATTGAAACAAATGCAAATTAAAGAATAAGAGTATCATTTTCACCAATCAAATGAGTAAAGGATTTTTAAAAGATTGCATCCAGTGTTTTTAAGGGTATAGGCAAAACAGGTAATAGACTCCTAGCGAAATATACAAAGCCATATCAATGTGCCGGCTTGTAAAATCAGTTTAAAAATTGGTATACATTTAACCAGCAATTCCAAGTCTAGGAATTTATCCCAAGGAAATAGGGAAGTCTGCAACAATTTAATAATGTTCATCACAACCTTTTCTACAACCACAAAAAAACTGGAAATGGGCCAGATATCAAAAAAGCCTTCTTATAGAAATTAATAGTACATTCACAGGCCACTCTGCCACCATGAAAACCAATGTTGTAAAAAAATATATAAAGATGTGAAATGATATTTATGATACTACAGAGTGGAGGAAGCATGTAACCAAAGCAGTTGTGAACAAAGAAATTAATGTGCGTTTTATTTTCTTTGTGCTTTTTTCCTGTATCCCAGTATTTTACAATGAGCATGTATTAACAATTTTAATTAATTCTTAAAATTGTGTTTTTAAAGAATTACACAGAGTCATTCTAATTATTCACTCTACGTGCATCCAATTATTTTCTCTGGCTATAAAAAAAAAAACTTTACCTAGAATATTTGTATGTTAGGAAACTTTGGTAATGAATTCTGATAGTATGCCTAACAGTCAAAAAGTAAAACGGTACCGAATCTGCAATAACTATTTGAAGAAACTTCATCTCTAAGACCAGTTGGTTTGCTCTCAATGCTTATTAACAAACTTGACATTAGGTCAAAATCTGTATGTTCACAAAACTCCAAATAGGCTACGTTTTAATACTATAGTTTCCAAAGATAAATAAAAACAGCCATTTTAAACTTGAAATCATACAAGGGTGTGATTCTCACTTAAGAAATACTTAATGTTCTTAAATTGGAACAATCAAACTGGTGAATGAAAATTCAGTTTAAAAGATATCTATGAAATGCTTAACAGCACAGATCTTTAATGAGCTAAGCTGAACCCTGACATATTTGTTGTTTACAGGTATTCATTATTTCCCAGAAATGCTATGGTATAGACCCTTGCTACTCAAAATGTGGCCCTCCAACTGCAACCTCTGCTACACCTGGGTGCTTGCTGGAAATGCAGAATCTCAAGCCCAGTTCCAGACCCGCTACATCAGGATCTATAGCTTAACAAATCCTCGAGTGATTTACATGCACATTAAAGTTTGAGAGATGCCAGCGTAGAGAAGCTGTAAGCTAAAGTGTTATAAGTCATAGACAAATAAAGATTATAGATTAAGATAAAGCATCCCTAAATAGTACTGTAAGAGGATTTACTGCACAAACAAAACTCTCCGACCCTGTATCTGCTACAGTGGTTCTTTACTTTGGTTGCATATTAGAATTACCCACGGAGCTTTTAACACATACACCCTTGACCAAATGAACACATATCTGTATTCTCCAAAATTCTCCAGGTTATTCTATCATGCAGCCAGGCTTGAGAACCTCCTGATCTACTAGCATCAACAGGGCCTTTAGGAAAGAGATAATCAGTCTAACTATATCCAGGCATGACCAATCACTGCCTCTACTACCTCCTTTAACTCCCCCTGTTCATCACACCTCATATGGGATCTTAAGTCCTTCTCTGTCCCTCCAGGTACAACACAGCCCCATGAATATGGTGATTATCTTAGCACTCAGCACATAACTGGTGCTTGATGAGCATTTGTTGAAGGAATGAACCTGTCTAGATGGAAAAGACAACGGAGGAAGACTGCCAAGCTAAATGTAAAGGAGGGCAAGTGGGTGCGTGGGTGAGAGCAAGTGGGTGAGTGGGTGAGAGCAACAGGAGAACATGTGTCTCTGATCCTTTAAGGCTCATTGATGTGAGACTTCAATGAAGAATAAGCCTTGTGAGCAAGACTTACTCTGCAATTAACAAAGTCAACTATCATTCTGACAAGGTGACAGGGAAAAAATCTGGGGAAGAGAGGCTATATTTTGGCACAGAAACACATTATGCCATAAAACAAATAAAGTATGAAGATACAAGCCTAACAAAAACCATACGATCATCTCAACAGCTGCAGAAAAAGCATTCGGTAAAATCTAACACCTTTTCATGATAAAAGCCCTCAACAAACTAGGCATCAAAGGAACATACCTCAAAATAATAAAAGCCATATAGGACAAACCCACAGCCAACATCATACTGAATGGAGAAAATTTAAAAGAACTTCCCCTATGAACTGGAACAAGACAAGAATGCCAACTCCCACTACTCTATTCAACATAGTAGTAGAAGTCCTAGCCAGAGCAATTAGGCAAGATGTTGCAGGAAGTCAGGGACCCCGAATGGAGGGACTAGCTGAAGCCATGGCAGAAGAACATAAATCGTGAAGATTTCATGGACATATATTAGTTCCCCAAATTAATACTTTTATAATTTCTTACGCCTGTCTTTACTACAATCTCTGAACATAAATTATGAAGATTTCATGGACATTTATCACTTCCCCAATCAATACTCTTGTGATTTCCTATGCCTGTCTTTACTTTAATCTCTTAATCCCATCATCTTCATAAGCTGAGGATGTATGTCACCTCAGGACCCTGTGACGATTGCATTAACTGCACAAATTGTTTGTAGAGCATGTGTGTTTGAAAATTACCGATGTCATTTTTCACAGAATTAGAAAAAACAATCCTAAAATTTATATGGAACCAAAAAGAGCCTGAATAGTCAAAGCAATCCTCAGCAAAAAGAACAAAGCTGGAGGGATAGCATTATCTGAATTCAAATTATACTACAAGACTATAGTAACCAAAACAGCATGGTACTGGTACAAAAACAGACATATAGAGCAATAGAAGACAGTAGAGAACCCAGAAATAAAGCCACATACCTACAACCAACTGATCGTAAACAAAGTTGGCAAAAATATACAATGGGGAAAGGATACCCTATTCAATAAGTGGTGCTGGAACAATAAGTGGTGTTTGAACAATATGAAATCTGGGCACCTTAAGAACAGGATAACAGTGATTTTCAGGGAACAAGGGAGATAACCTTAAAGTCTGGCTGTCTGTGAACCAGGCAGGACAGAGCCATATTTCCCTTATTACCCAAAATGGGTAAGAGAAATATCGCTGAATTCTTTCCCCAGTAAGGAATATTAATAATTAACAGCCTTGGGAAAAGAATGCATTCCTAGGGCGGGGCCTCTAAAATGGCCGCCCTGGGAGTGTCTGCCTTATGCAGATGTAGATAGGGATGAAACACACCCTAGTCTCCTGCAGCGTCCCCAGGCTTGCTAGGATTAGGAAATTTCAGCCTGGTAAATTCTAGTCAGACCGGTTCCCTGCTCTTGAACCCTGACATTGCGTGCACACCAGGACATGGAAGTTCATTAGTGATTCTAGTTTCGCCCTGACCTTCCGCCTTGTGATCTTTTGTTGCCCTTGAAGCATGTGATCTCTGTGACGCACACCCTATTCATGCACTCCCTCCCCTTTGAAAATTGCTAATAAAAACTTGCTGGTTTACAGCTCAGGGGGCATCACGGAACCTGCCGACATGTGATGTCTCCTCCGGACGCCCAGCTTTAAAATTTCTCTCTTTTGTACTCTTTCCCTTTATTTCTCAGACTGGCCGACACTTAGGGAAATAGAAAAGAACCCACGTTGAATTATCAGGGGCGTGTTCCCCCAATAGCAAGAGAAAGAAATAAAAGGCATCCAAATTGGAAAAGAGGAAGTCAAATTATCTCTGTTGGCTGATGACATGATCTTACACCTAGAAAACCCTAAAGACTCCTCCAAAAGACTTCTAGATTTGATAAATTACTTCAGTAAAGTTTCAGGATACAAAATCAATGTACAAAAATCAGCATTTCTATACACCAATAATGTTCAAGCTGAGAGCCAAATCAAGAACTCAATATCATTTACAATAGCCACGAAAAATAATAAAACTCTTAGGAATGCATTTAACCAAGGAGGTGAAAAATCTCTACAAGAAGAATTATAAAACATTGATTTAAAAAACTGTAGATGACACAAACAAATGGAAGAGCATCCCATGCATGTGGATTGGAAGAATCAATATCATTAAAATGCCCATACTATCCAAAATAACATATAGATTACATGCAATTCCTATCAAATTACCAGTGTCATTTTTCACAGAATTAGAAAAAACAATCCTAAAATTCATATGGAACCAAAAAGAGCCTGAATAGTCAAAGCAATCCTAAGCAAAAAGAACAAAGCTAGAGGGAAAGCATTATCTGAATTCAAATTATACTACAAAACTATAGTAACCAAAACAGCATGGTACTTGTACAAAAACAGACATATAGAGCAATAGAAGATAGTAGAGAACCCAGAAATAAAGCCACATACCTACAACCAACTGATCGTAAACAAAGTTGGCAAAAATATACAATGGGGAAAGGATACCCTATTCAATAAGTGGTGCTGGAAAAATTGGACAGCCATATGCAGAAGAATGAAACTGGACCCCTTTTCTTACCATATAAAAAGTTAACTCAAGATGAATTAAAGACTCAAAGGTAAAACCTGAAACTATAAGAATCCCAGAAGGAAACCTAAGAAAAACTCTTCTGAACATTGGCCTGGGCAAAGAATATATGGCTAAACAATGCAACAAAAACAAAAATAAACAAAAGGGACTTAATTAAACTAAAGAGCTTCTGTACAGCAAAGAAAGAATCAACAGAGTAACAAACAACTTGTAGAATGGGAGAAAATATTTACAAAAATGTATCCCACAGAGGACTAATATCCAGAATCTATACAAGGAACTCAAACAACTCAACAAGAAAAAAGCAAATAACCCTATTAAAAAGTGGGCAAAGGACATGAACAGACATTTTTCAAAAGAAGATATACAAGCAGCCCACAAAAATATGAAGAAGAAAATGCTCAATATCACTAATCATCAGAGAAATGCAAATTAAAACCACAATGAGATACCATCTCACACCAGTCAGAATGACTAGTATTAAAAAGTCAAAAAACAACAGATGTTGGCAAGGATGGGGAGAAATGGGAACATGTACACACTGTTAGTGGGAATGTAAATTAGTACAACCTCTATGGAAAACAGTATGGAGATTTCTCAAAGAACTAAAAATCGAACTACCATTCGACCCAGCAATCCCACTACTGGGTATCTACGGGAAGGAAAAGAAATCATTATATCAAAGAAACACCTGCCCTTGTATGTTTATCATAGCACTATTCACAACAGCAAAGTCATGGAATGAACCTAACTGTCCATCAACGGATGACTGGATAAAGAAAATGTGGTCTATATACACGTCTTTTGCAGCAACAGGAATGGAGCTGAAGACCATTGTCCTAAGTGAAGTAACTCAGAAACAGAAACTCAAATACCACACATTCTCACTTCTAAGTGAGAGCTAAACAATGGGTACACACGGACATACAGAGGGAAATAACAGACAATGGGGACTCTCAAAAGCAGGGAGGGAGAAAAGGCTTGATGATTGAAAAATTACCTTTTGTGTACAGTGTTCGCTATTCGAGTAATGGGTACACTAGGAACCCAAACCTCACCATTATGCAATATACCCATGTAAAAAACATGCACTTATACCCCCTCCATCTATTAAAAAAAAAAAAGATAGAAGCCTGCCCAGCAACCAAATTCAGCTCTAGCCGTTTCTCCTGACCATGCTAGGAAGCACCCCTGAAAACATGGCTAAACACACACTCTCTGCCAGAGTTTGGGTCAGAGACAGAGTGCCACCATGGTAACTGCATACATTTCAAGACACTTGCATAAAAAGCACATGCCTCTCTTCAGCCACAAGGAATAGGAGAGAAAGACAAAGATGCTTGAATAAAGTATTCTCCAAATACATTTGAACAATTCATCATCTTATGAGACCCAAAATATTATCACTGATATCCTTTGCCCAGGTGAAAAGAGGAGACAAAAGCCAGAGGTTATGGATCTTAACAAATATTTCCTGTTCCCTCCCTTCAGTTTCTGGGAAAAGTCTTTATCTCGCAGCACGAATGAAGAATATAACTACAAACATTTCAGGGTCTCTCAGGCCTTGGATCTCTGCTCTACAAGCAAACAAGAACAGCCTTTTGAGTTGGGAAATGTATGAGCAAAGAAAACAAGGTGGCCTCAATCCTGTTATCTGCCAAAACAAAATAAAGACACTGCGCCATTTGGTTTTTATATTTATGTGGTTTTCTGGAATTGTTTCTCCATTTTTACCTTTGTGTCCCATGCAGCTGTTAGAGAGCTGCTTCTATGGACTGTTGGGAGAGCACGCAACACATTTTCAAGAGTAACCCATGTTAACCCCGCACTGCTGAAGTTGGCTCAACACTTGGGGGTTATATCAACATTTCTTCCTTCAAGCAGATCTTCCACACAGGAACTCCTCCCTCCACCTGCTAAGAGGTGACCACACCACAATCCCTGGGCCAGGCTGGCAAGGCTGCAGGGGTGAGTGTGGCCAGGCCCAGGTTGCTGAGGTGCCCACCCTCCTTCCTCAGCCCTGCCGGGCCTTCTCCACCAATCGGCACTTTCTGGTTTCTTCCCCACTGTGGTAAAAATAACTTCCTCTTGAAGTGTCTAAATCTGTATGTGATTTTACACACTTTTTTTTTTTTTGGCACGTTGTCGGATGAATTCTGACACTAAAGCAGAATGAAATTGCGAGAGATCTGCAATCACATTTCTGTAAAGCTCTGACCAGATGAGTCAGTTCCACTGTTTTCTCGAAGACTGAGAAAATACTTCCAGGCAAGACACTGCATTCTAAGCACCACAGCAGTTCCTTCTCCCTCAAGCTTCTTAGGAACTTGGCAGTGTGGTAGATGGAGGGAGGCGGAGCAGAAGGCAGGGTGCTGTTTGTTGTGATCTGCCCATGGCTTACTGGCTGTGTTCTGAGCAGAGAGGGCGTCTCAGGGGACCCATCAACCCACATCGAGGTGGCTCCCAGAACTTGGCGGCACGTGCTTGGAGGAGCTGAAGCAGGGCTCCAGCCAGCCTGCTGGGGGCCTTGAAGCCAGGCTCTGTTGCACTCCTGCTAACACCCTCAGAAAAGCGGTGGGAGGAGCATTCTCAAATACCACAGTTTAGAAGTGGATCCCTTCTGACAGTAACATACCACTGCACAAAGTAGGCTCACTGAGGGAACTGGAAAACTGTTCAGTTCTGTGGCTTTTCCAGGCCATGTAGACAGACGAAGGGGGCTAAGATGTGTAAGGGAATCAAAACCATTTCATTTCTCTTTGTGCTTACTGGCCAGCCGTGTCTCCTCTTCTGTGACTGCTCCTGTACTCTGCTCATCTATCTCGTGAGTTGGTTTATCTTTTTCTCATTGATAAACTGAACTTTTAAAGACCTGCATATTAGTTCCATTTCCTGGGGAGATGTCTGTCCCCAGTTTGGGGTTTTTTTGTGTTTTTTGTTTTGTTTTGTTTTGTTTTGCTACGTTTATGGGGTGTTACTGTTGAGCTTTCACTTTAATATAGTTTTTTTTTTCTTTGTGGTTTTTACTTTCTGTGTCTTCAAATGACTTCTGATGAGAAAGTACTGGTAAACAGACCTATTTGTCTGGACAAGATTTATGTGTGTAGCAGAGCAGGGTAGACATAATAGTCATTTTAGTATCTTCAATTATTTGAAGACTATAAAGTCCAATAGACAAGCCTATATAGCTTCCAGAAGAATAGCAAAAAATGGATGGAGGCTAGAAAGGAGTAGCTCACCACGCTGTGAAGAACCCTCTTATCCACTGGAGCTGCCCACAATGAAATGGGATGGCCAGTAGCAGGCAACCGGGAGGAGGCTGTGCAAATCCTCATCAACAACACAGCTTTCACCTATCACATAGTGAGACTCTAAACTCTGGAAACCCATGTCTTGCTCTGCTTCTTCTCTCTGAAGACTCCCTGGGGACATTCTGCTTCCCCTAATTTCTAGAGCAAGTTCTGGCGGAGGTGGAGGAAACGTGCTGCTGATTTTAATTTTAGAAAAAAATTTAACTATGATTAAGACTCAGAAAATGACGACAATGATGGCCTAAAATGTTTTTGTGTATTCTACTTGCCTTGGTCACTTGACTTCTGCAATTTTTTAAATAAGTGTTTGGGTCCAAAGAAAATAGCCTTATATTTGTTTCAGTTGCTACAATTAAATGACCTCTTGTCTCTTTCAGCACGTGATTTGAAGAACAGAAGAGATCTTAGAACGATCTACTTCAGTGATTCTCAAGAAAAAAGAAACACTCTCCCCTCGGAGTGCACAGAAAAATTACCTCAGGGACTTTTTTTTTTCTTTTTTTTTTTGAGACGGAGTCTGGCTCTGTCCCCCAGGCTGGAGTGCAGTGGCGCAATCTCGGCTCACTGCAAGCTCCGCCTCCCGGGTTCACGCCATTCTCCTGCCTCAGCCTCCCGAGTAGCTGGGACTACAGGCGCCCGCCACCACGCCCGGCTAATTTTTTGTATTTTTAGTACAGACGGGGTTTCATCGTGTTAGCCAGGATGGTCTCGATCTCCTGACCTTGTGATCCGTCCGCCTCGGCCTCCCAAGGAGCTGGGATTACAGGCATGAGCCACCGCGCACGCCGCATTCTTTTATTTTTTATTTTTATTTATTTATTTATTTTGAGATGGAGTCTCACTCTGTCACCCAGGCTGGAGTGCAGCAGTGCGATCTCGGCTCACTGCAAGCTCCGCCTCCCGGGTTCACGCCATTCTCCTGCCTCAGCCTCCCGAGTAGCTGGGACTACAGGCGCCCACGACCAAGCCCGGCTAATTTTTTGTATTTTTTATTAGAGACGGGGTTTCACCATGTTAGCCAGGACGGTCTCGATCTCCTGACCTCGTGATCCACCCACCTCGGCCTCCCAAAGTGCTGGGATTACAGGCGTGAGCTCAGGGACTTTTTTAAAAGGACTTCCAATGCCATGCCCTTTCTCCCTCTCCGGGCCACTGAGATGTATTCCCATAGTGACAGTCAAGACCGTATGGAAACACTGCTATGGATGAGGGTCCTAAGGAAGGGAAACAGCTGAGAATCATGGATCTAATGAAACTTCTTCATTGTAGAGATGAAGACACTGAAGCCTTGGAGGCTCACATGACTTAACACTGACAACTGACTTATTGTCGGACGCCCTGCACACCCAGGCCTAGTGCCCCTTCCAACCAGCCACATGGCTCTGCCTGACAGTTCTGCTTATCCAATGGGAAGGCATTCATGTCAAACAGCCTTTGTGTTAAAGCAGGAAGCTCTGTACTGGATGACAAGGTCAGGGTTTTTAAGGTCCCCAAACAAAATACAACTTTCTAGGAAATAATGTAAAATTAGCATTTGCCTTCAACTGCTCAAGGAACTGGGTGATTGGCCATGCCAGATAGTATGGCTCTCACTTGCCGCAACACCTACTGGAGGCTAACAGAGCAAGGCAACACAGAGAGGCTGAGCATGGGAAACAAGCAAGTTCACCAGCCTCTTGGTGAAGACACAAGATCTGCTTCTGCGGTTCACTGCTCTTGCTCTGACTGTCAATGAGAGGGAAGTGGGAACTGAGAAAGGGAAGTGGGAACTGAGAAAAAAAGTGGGCGTACTACTGGACGTGGTAGTTTCGTCATGAATGGGGGAAGTTCTGGGAGCAGGCACAGTGTATGCCTGGCATTGTGATTATTTCTGAAAGGATGTAGCTTATGGATCACTAGTGCAATCCTAGAACAGCTGTCTATCCCAGAGAGTAAGCTCCAGCATACTCCCTCCACACAGCTATTTTTATTTTGTGAATGCAGGAACAAAAAAAGTAGTGTGGATAAATTCAAAACAGAGGAAATCAGGCTGTGCAAAGAATGTGTCCTTTAAAGACTATCTCCAGGAAGCAGAAGAGAAGAAGCAGGAAGGGGTACATATATGTAATTAGTGGGATGGATGAATTACTGGAACTTGTCAGGTGTTGAAGAGCCCTTGCCAAATGCTAGTTATGTAATTGTGTATTTCTAGGTTTGATTGCTTCTTTCAATCGGAAGCCAGGTTATCAGTGAATCTGCATACTCCCCCAGCTGTGTGCTGGTATGAGTGTGTGTGTACAGTCATATGTGTATGTGTGCTAAATGAAGAGGGAGTTAAAGGGAAGCAAAGAACAAGCTGAGAAAATTGACAATTGTTGAACTTAAATGTCAGGCCTCGGGTTAGAGAAGTATCCTGTAAAACAGCAATTATTAATCCTATTGTATACATCAAAACATCAGAGGTTCAGAGAAGTTAATAAAATTGCTCAACCTGTCCCATCTAATAAATGGTAACACAGTGCTTCACACCCAGAGCTCTGCTCCAAAACCTATATCCTTCCTAGTGCCTGATGCTTCTGCCCCAAAGAAGGCCTTCAGTGAATATTTGTTGAATGACTGAACAAAGGAATTCATATGTCTCAGAATATTCTCATTTTTCTTTCATCAAGATTATGAAAATTATACTCATTGAACTAAAAAACAGCAATGGTGTTTCCAGAAATGCAGTACAGTTAAAGGTAATAGGTTATTTAAATCATCTATTAATGAATGAACTCAGAATTGCCTAATCAAAGCCATGACTTAAGGTTATTATTGTATCTTTCACCAAACAAGTGTAAACGGGTTGGTGCATTGAGACCTAATTTTATAGTAAGGTCATATTGCAGTTCTAGGTTAAACTCTGTTCAGTCCCTATTTCAAAAATCACATCATTCCATGGTCTCATCTCCTTCATGACTTAAAGTCATGCTTGAAACATACTGGCTAATTTAACACAAATTGCTACCTAAAGAAGACACTAACCTACGGAAATAACAGCTATTCTGCCAACTTCCAAAACAACTGGTCTAGGATTTCAGAAAATAACAAGTAACAAGAAGTTTGCATTCTAACCGTATGCACACTAATCTCTAAACTGACCTCAGCTATTCTTAATTACAGAGAGAGCTCAAAAGTGTAATTCCAAATGCCCAAAGGTAAGAAGTGGACAGTTATCTCTGTGCACAGAAGGAAATGTTTGTGTTGCCAGGTATGACGGCTTGTGCCTGTAGTCCCAGCTTCTCAAGAAGCTGAGGCGGGAGGATGGCTTGAGCCCAGGAGGTTGAAGCTGCAGTGAGCTCTGATGGCACCACTACACTCTAGAATGGGCAACCATCTCTAAACAAAACTATATGTACTCATATGTCATAAGTGGTTGTAACGTATTTGCTTGGAGCATCAGCTTCAAAGAGCAAGGAAGAAATAGGCTAAAGGCATCAGCTGAGCTAGAGTCCTTCTTGGCATCCCTCCCCATATTCTCTAAATAGAGACCAAACAAAGCAGGGTTTGGAATCCTAGTGAAGAACAGTCGCTCAGCAAATATACTGAATCAACGGCCACTTCCTGAGGGCCTGTGTGGAGCACCCAGAAGAGAGTTACCATATGACTCAGCAATCCCACTCCTAGGTATATACCCATAAGAACAGAAAACAGGTGTTGAAACAAAAGCTTGCAACACAAGTGTTCATAGCAGCACTACTTACAGTAGACAAAAGGTGAAAACAACCCAAATGTCCATTAATGGGTGAATGGATAAACAAAATGTGGAATATCCATGCAGTCTTATGGAACATTTTATTCCGTAATAAAAAAAATTCTTAGGAAATATTATTCAGCCATAAAAAAGAATGAAGTACTGACACATGCTATAACATGGATGAACCTTGAAAACATTATGCCAAGTAAAAGAAGCCAATCGCAAGAGACCACATATTATATTATTCTATTTCTATAAAATGCTGAGAATAGGCAAATCTATACAGACAGAAAGTAAATTAGCGGTTGCTTAGGGCTGGGGTTGATGGGGCAAAAGTGTTGGATAAAGGGTATGGCATTTCTCCTTGTGGTGATGAAAATCTTCTAAAATTGTGGTAATGGTTACACATATCTATAATATATTAAAAGCTATTAAACTATTAAAAACTTTAAATGGGTGAATTATATGGTATATGAATTATATCTCAACAAAGCCATTTAAAAACTAATAGCAAATGCTGAAATGTACTTCATTTGGAATTCTCTTGCAAAACAATTGCTACACTGACTTTTGCAAATAAGAATTTTTGTGAAATGTTAGTGTTTCTGTCCCTATTTCTGATAAAAAAGGGATTTATGTATATCACTGTTTGCTTAAAGCCGAGTTTCTACTTAATACAAATAAATATACTTATGACAAAATTCATTTGTGGTCAAGTCTTCTTTCCAAAAAACAAAAAACAAGCAGTAACTCCTAATAACTCTAGCAGCTACAATCCATCAAATAAGATGCATTTTCATTGTCCATCATGGACACCCACCAGTACAGCTGCAGGCCAAGCTACTGTTTTTGCTCCTTCAGCCTCCCTCTGAGGAAGCAAAAGATACTATTTCTTTTGGGACTCAAAAAGCTTGACCACTTTCTTTCCAGTTTCTCCAAAACAAAACTAACCACTGTCTTAAGCCTGGATTGATGACAGGGAATTTGAAGAAAGACAGTATTTAGATAATCCACATTTATGTGTGTTCTTAGACAATTCATACTGAGACTAGTCTACATTAAAAAATAGTTTACAAGGCAGATTGCTTTTCACCATTCATGCTATTTGTTTACAGAACGGATTACCATAGCTGAATTCCATTTTCTATCCTTTCTCTAATACAGTGCCACTGTGTCCCCAACCAACCCCACAATATAAACTTGTAGCCACGAACAAGAATATCATTTTTTCTATGTCAACAATTTCTATTGATAACATCATATTTTATGCATTCATTTCCTAGATTACTGTTTGGAGCCTAAAATACTATATTTATACCATGTGTGAAATGCAGAAGAAAAATAAAATTTGGCTTTTTAGGTTCAAAGAAACTATTTTGTAACAGATATAGACCTCTATTTTCACATTTTCCTTTAAATGCACTTAAACTTAGAGGATTTCAAATTCAATAACATGACATACTTTTCATTTTTTGACTCTAAATTGCCAGGCTCATATATAATATATGTAAAGATTGGCAATTCTGAGAACTAAAGCTCTATATCTCCATTTAAAGTGGTATAAATTAAAAATGGGAAGGAAAGCATATCAGCTTGGAATGAATCCAACAAGTTTAGCTCCCATAAAGTTTAAATCACATACCCAAGGCTGGATGATAAATCATTAGAGTTTGTCGGTTGTACAAGATCAGTAGTAAGCCATCTGGCTTATTCTGTTTATATCAATGTAATGAGTGTTATTCCAAGTTTTTGATATTTCCACAGCTCATAAGTAATAAGGCTACTGGCAGCAAGGCTGCATCATAACCTAATTTCTGGGGGAGATTTTATTTGATTTTTTGTTTGTTTTCCATAGCAAAACAAAGTTTGAATGCCATTTCAAAAAAAAAATTCACTGAATTGGAAAGACCATGGTCTCCAAGCTTAAGTGTAGCATTTGCTATATATTTCTATTTACCCCAATGTATGTTTGTGTTCCCCTCCACCCAATCTCAGGGTGGGAAATCAAGATAACAGTTATCCTTGCATGATTTTCCTCCCTACCACTTCCTTTACTCTTTTCAAATGTGTTACAGCAGAACATTCTTTAAGTAGAACATACTCTGCCTTTCCCCAAATTGACTAGGAAGGACTGTTCACCGCTGTCTCCTATGGGGAAGAGAAAGCATCATCAGTGGCTCTGTTCTCTTCCTTCCCCACACTGTGCTTTCCGGTTGCCCCACGTCAGCCTACTCCTCACGTCACACCTCTCCTAACCTCGGAAGGTCTAAAGCCAGCTGGGGTGGGTGCTGTTGGCTGGTCCTTCCCTCAAAACAGTGGGCCTTAAGTAGCAAAGAAGATGCATTTTTAAAAGTTGAAATTAAAAATTGAAACCATGTACATTACCTTTAAATACTTTATAAATCTACCCACTCCCCCTCACATTCCTCCTTTCTCTCAAATACACGGGAAGCCTCCCGAAAGCAATACTTTGCTCAACAACAATGGTTCTCAAATTCTCTGCGTTGGAATCACCTGGAGGACTTGCTGACGCACAGATTGCTGGGCCCTGTGCCCAGACTTCAGCAGCTTTGGGATAAGACCTTAGAATGTACATTTGTGACAAATTCCCAGGTGAGGCTGATGCGGCAGGTCCAAGGACCCACATTGGGAACCACTAGCCTAGACATAGCACAACTGCTAAAGAGAGAGAAAACGCCCGGAAGATGCGAGTCCGACCAACATTACTCCCAGTTGTTGTCCAGCTCAGGGACGGTCTAGTTCCCTAAATAAATGGAGGCCACATAGTGGGGATTAATACGGGAAGGTAGAGTTAAAGCAAACCAGCTACTTGAATTATTTCCCTTCTCTGCTGACTCCTCGAGATACTCAGAGTACAAGTATCAAGAAAAGGAAAGTGGAATTATGGATGTAAATGTGATGGATCATTTTTAGCCAGTCCCAATCTTTAGATTCCCATTTGCATCTTGACCGTCCTTCCATTTTCTCCCTTAATCTGCCCATAGTGCTATGCAATGGGTACTGCAATCAGACAGACATGGGTTGAAGTCCTGCCTCGCTTGCTATGTGTCCTTCATAATTCTTTGCCCTCATTTTTTCCGTACAGAAAATGGGAACAACAATAGAACTTACCAACAGTGTTGCTGTGCAGATCGAATGTCACCCTGTGTATGCACTGACTGGCACATGCGTGATAAATATTAGCTTTTACCATGAATGCTACTATCTCTTGGCTTTCCTATGAGAATATTCAGTATGTTCAATATCACACTACCTGTTTGATATAACAGGTTGGGTCATTAATTCAACCAATATTTATTGTGTGTCAGACATAGAATATTGTATAAGTATACTGAAATAATACTCTGTAAAGAAAAGTGTTTGATATAAACATATTTTGATTTGGAAAATTTTGACTTTACATGAACTTACATTTACGAAAAATACTTGCTTCCAAAATTGGCTGAAGAAATTGAGAGGATGTGTTTACTAACCACAAGTTTTGTTTTGACAGACACTAAAATAAAAGAATGGAGGAAAACAGGAGAAAGTAATTCTGCAGACACAGTGGCCTTATATTATTAAAGGTGTATTTTAGACCATCCAAAATACCACAAGCCCACTTTTCCCAAAAATCATTATATTTACGTGACAACAGGGAACAAATTTGGCCAAGGGTATCCTATTTTCAGTTCACAATGATGTCATTTTGAACCTATCACATCAGTCAGAAATGTAATGATCAGCTAGTAACAGGAGCAGCATTCAATCTTTCAGTTCTTCCTAGTTTCCAGAGCAGAAGCTGAGAATTCACCCTTCTACCAACTGACCACCCAAATTTATCAGGCCTCATTGTTTGGAAATATAAAGTGACCATGTTAATGCAATATATGTTGAAATTTCTTGATTTTATCCTCAGTAGTACCTTTGCTCCTTCCTCCTCCCAGAATCTCCCTTCTTCAAGAAAGGTGTCAGAACCCCAAAACTTTAGGAGCTGCGTGGAGGTTTCATTGACAGTCAGGTGTGGCTTCTAATTCTGCCATGAAACACCAGGTCTATGAAGGCTGAGTACCCTACACGAGGCCAGGTGCTTTGAGGACAATGAGCACAGATGACTTCCATTCTGGTCCATTACACTTTTCCCTACAGCCCTGGCCTCCATCTATTACTTAAAAAGAACTTCCGCAAGAATTCATTGTCAGATTTAATGGAGAAAGACCCTGAGCCTCAACGCTTGCCTCCCAATGCCTGTTAACAGGGATTGCTGCTGGTGATGAAAATACTGTTAACTTTTGTGGCAGTAGCAGGTGTCAGAGAGTGGAGGAAGCTATGAGACTCCATAATACAGAACTTATGAAAAGAAGAGGTTTGATTCCCTAATAAAGGATATATTGCCCCAAATCCTCTATGAAACCAAACGCTATGGAAATCTACTTGGGCCAACTTTTCCTCTAATCTGTAGTTCCCCAAAGTTTTTAAAGAAATAAAAGTGTAACTTTTAAAATATGAGGTCTTGTACAAGGTAAAGAATATTATTTGATCCACGTCTACATTTCCAAATGCCCTAACACATTTGTAACTTGGCTGATGTGGTTTTGTTTTTGTTTTGTTTTGTTTGTTTGGGGTTCTTTTTTCTTTTCTTTTCTCTTTTCTCCAAACGGTCTGCTATCTAGACCTGTGGCTTCTGCCACGAAGTGACGTTTGGGGAAACTGTGGCAGCCTCCAGCTGGCCCGGGTCATTTGGCCCATTTTCCTTCCAGCACTTCGGTGACTCTGCTTCCCCGCACTCGCTCTCATCGTGCAGATGCTCAGGCTTATCACTTCGGATGCTTGCAAGAAGCTGGAGCTCTCCCAGCCTTCACCCCCGCACGACCTCTTCTAGCCACAGACTTTTGAGGGATCTGCATCCTCCCTTGGCTCGAACGCGAGTGCCAGCATCGTCTTTGCGACCTGGGCTTGCGCTCGCCTGTCCCTGGCACCCCTGGCTCCCGCAGCCGAGATAAGGGAGCTGCGGGGTCACGCCTTCTCGCTGGAGCGGCTCTTTCCCTCCCGTCACAACCCCTTCCTTACTTCTGCTAAAGACAGGCGGCCTCTCTCCTAATAAACCACATACACACACACACACACACACACACGTTTTGACTTGAGCTTGAGACGCACACAGCGCCGAGGATCCTCGGGTTACTGGAGGCGACACTCACACACACACACACACACAAGTTTTGACTTGAGCTTGAGACGCACACAGCGCCGAGGATCCTCGGGTTACTGGAGGCGACACTGCTGACCAGGCTGACCCGCGCCCTCGGGCATCCCCAAACCCCTGGATGCAACCCGTTCCCCGCGCCAGGCTAGCTGCGGGCGGCGGGGTGGGCAGCGGCGGCCAAGGGACAAGCCAGCCCGGGGACAGCGCGGAGACACTAGGGCCGGCGGGCAGGCGGGGGATCCGCGGGACAGAATTCTCAGAGCGGACCGTGGCAAGGGGCTGAACCCACCCGCACTCCCCGGGGCGCGGGACGGGACTGAACTGTGGTCACTAACAATGCCACGGAGCAGACCGTCCCTTCCCTTCGCCACTCCCCGCGCCGCCAGGCCTGAAGATACACACACTCCGGCACACCCCACACACCCATCCACTCCGCCCCAGTCCGGGTGGGGGTGGCGGAGGTGGGGCGGGGGGAAGGTGAGCGGTGCCTCGCCTCGGGGTACCTGCCGGCAGCGCAACCCGGCGGCGTCCCCGCCTCGGTGAGGACAGTCGGACGCGCGGGAGGAAGAAGGCGCTCCCGACCGCGGCACAGATGCTCACGGGCTTAGCACCTGGAGAGCCCCGAGGCGGTGGCGCGCGGTGGCAGCGCGAGAAGTCCCTGACGCGCCCCTCTCCCCGCCGCACAACTTTGCGCAGTCGGCGCCGCCCTAGCGCCTAACCAGCTTCCTTACCCAAATACTGCCGCAGGTCGAGCAGGAAGCGAGGGGGTCCCCCGCTGAGCTGATAGAGGAGGGAGCCCAGGCAGAAGACCAGCAGGGTGGCCATGCAGAAGCCGTAGTCCCGGAGGGAGAAGCGCAGGAAAGGCAGCAGGGGCACCCGGCGCTTCCAGCTGCCCAGGCCCGGAGGGGCGCCCCCCAAAGGGGCCCCATGGGGCCAGGGATCCGCGCCGCCGCCGGGATGCTGCTGCTTCTTCTTCATCGCCTGCTCCGCCGCCTCGCACAGCCTGCCCGTGCCAGGAAAAGGTCACCCATCCGCCGCGAGGAGGAGAGCCCGGCTGGCCGGCTGCACATGGGGAGGGCCGCGCGGAGGGCAGCCGGGTGGGGGCGGGGAGGGGCCGAAGTTGCCGGGCTCAGGAGACTTTCCTCGGCATGGTCCCCGCCGCCACGGCCCGAGCGGCCGAGGTGTCCGGCCCCGGTTCGGGGCGCTGCCCGTGCCGGGGCGCCGCGCCCGTCCCGCGCCCGCTAGCGTCCCCACGCCCTGCGCCCCGCCGCGCCTCGGGCTCGCTTGCGGCCGCCGGGGCTCGCCTCCAGCGCCAGCGTGGACCCCCCGGCTTTGTGTCTGTAGGTCTCGGCGTGTTTTGTCCCGGTTCAGGCTTCTCTAAAAAACGGCAGGGAGGAACAGGAGGCGGACACCATCCCCTCGCTCCACCTCCTTGACAGGGGTTTTCCTCCTTCTCCTCCCCTTTCTCCCTCCGGCGCTCCGCAGCTCTCTCCTCCCTCTCCCCTCCCTCTCCGCTCGGGTCTCGGGATTTCGCTCGGGTGTCACGTTACTGCTTCTTCTGGGGGCGGAGGGGGGGAGGCGGCGATTATTCGCAACAAGGAAGAAAGTTTCTGGGTGTTTTCTTTTTTTTTTTTTGCCTTCCCCTGTTCTTTACAATCTGGCCGCGGTTCCTGCGCCACCAGCGACCTCTTGGGGGCCCCGCTGACTTCCCTCTCGTAAACAGTCACCGGCAGGAAGAAGCACGACTGACTTTACTATTTACATTTTTTTCAGTTCAGAAAGTTGATTCTCCTTATATACCCCGTGCGAGCTGCTTACTCAAGGCCGATAAAAGGTACTAGGATACAGGCTCAAGACTTTGCTGAAATGGGAAAAGAGCAAGCGGTGCGAGTTATCGTCAAACACGCCCCAGAGGGCCAGGCGCAGCGCCTGAACTCCCGGGTAGGGGAGCCGAAGAGGACGCTCTCTTCTTGCTTTTCCTGGTCCTACAACTACTCCACCTCGCAGTGCCCAGAGAGGCAAGTGGGGAGTGCATAGCGGATTCTAGGAGGTCATTGCCCTGGCAGACATGAAGGGGAAGGAGCCCAGTCCCCCTATACGCCGATTTCATTGCTGCCTCTCTTCCCTCCATGGGGAAGCTTCTGGACCTGAAAGAACCTCCTGAGGCAGAAAAGGCTCCATCGTAGACATAGATCCTCTGATGGGGTGGTTGATCCACGGAAGGACTGCTCTGATCAGCCACACTTTAAGTAAGAATATTATATCACTATTCACAGAAGCTGTAGCACCTGAGGGCTGTGTGACTCACCCGAGGTCCCAAAGCTAGTAGTAGGAGTTGGGTTGGGAGTTGCACTCAAATCTGTTTGACCCTCAGACCCACTATACTAACCGCTGCACAGCAGTACTTCCCAGCCAGAGCCCTTTTCCTTCACGTCCCATAGGAGGATGAGATTTAATTCATTTAGTTCAGGCCATGTTGAGAAATGGAAACCTCAGTTTCTGGTGCCTATCATCTCTGGCTCCCTACTTATTTGTATATTCCAGTAATGAACAATTGGATTTAAGAAGGAACCAGGAGCCAAGAACCTCTGTGATTCTAAGACTAGGCTCCTGAAAACCTTCATCAAGTTGGGCATCTGAAGAATTTTCTGTGGAAAATTACAAAATATTATCCTAGACCAAGAACTTACTCGTTAAGAATATGTCTTAACCCCAGCTACTCGGGAGGCTGAGGCAGGAGAATCGTGTGAACCCGGGAGGTGGAGGTTGCAGTGAGCCGAGATCGCGCCATTGCACTCCAGCCTGGGCGACAGTGCGAGACACCGTCTCAAAAAAAAAAAAAAAGAAAAAGAAAGAATATGTCTTAACCATGGTCATATATGAATGTCTCTGGTTCATGATTTGAAACATATATCATGAGCTAGAGAGATGTGTAGATGAGGTGACAGGTGCTGCACACACACAGAGACACATGTACACACACACAACTCTACTGTCCAATTTTACATTGTCCTAGCCCACTTTCTAAGGGATGAGAAGGCTGTTTTGGGGCCCCAGGAGAAGAGAAAATCTTTTGTTCTGTCTCAGAAAACCTTGAATAGAGTGTTAATCATTTGTTTTACATTTATCTCATGAATCAGGGTTTTATTTGGATTAATATGCACATTTTAGAAATGTGACTTCCCCTAAGAGAATTGAGTAGATCAGTTATTGCCCATTAATGTGAATTACTTTAATCAGTACAATGAGTAGCCCAGAACAGACTCCCAATTAATAACGTTTGAGCTTAAGAAGAGGGACTAGGAGACAGAAGGAGCAAAGCAGTGTTCATAATGTTTCAGGGACCGCCTTCCACAAACTGGACCTGTATCTGAGGCCTGGCCCTGTAATCTGAACACTCGCTGGATATAAAATAGTGTGCAAGACCCTCTGTGTTCACAAGTCCCACCCCCAGGAAATTCAGAGACTTTTCTCACAGCATGCTGTGGGAAATATCCCAATTTTTTCTCCTAAGGAAAGGAATCTGAGGAACAGGGAGATGGAGCAGGAAGAAAGGAAACAAACATCTGAGAAAATAAGTAAATATGAGAATAAATGTTGTTTTAAAAAACGATGAAAAAGTTGCAAGGAAAGTACAAGGGGGCAAAGTCCAGCTTAGAAGAAACAAGCTATGACATGAACTATTTTAGAAAGAATAAACAGGTCAATCTTTAAAAGATTGTGTTAATAGACTCGCTGCCTAAAAAAACTCACAGAAGAAAAAGAAGAGATATCAAGATACAAAGAAGTTTCACATGGAAAAAAATGCTTTGTATTTTCACCCAACAAAAACTTAGTTGTTTGGGTAAAACTTTGTTCTTTGAAGTCCCATAAATATCCCTTCAGAAAAAAAAATTAAATTTAACGTACTTAGACTAATTAATGGTATCTTTATTCAAAGCAGATAACAAATCTAATTAGAGGAAGTTGTGAACGAATTTTATTATTAGTCTTATAATGGAATATACTTTATTCAGCACCTTGACCTCCATTCAATATCTTTAGCTTCTCAATTCCTTCTCTCTCCAGTGACTCATTTGACCTTGTCCTCACTGATGACTAATTGCATCTCCTCCAAAATCTCCTTTTCCCCCTTCACAACCTTCTATCCTTCTGTTTGGCTTCTTTGGAGCCCACCCTGTTTTTCGGTCTTTTCAAGAACTGTCAACTCTGTGTTCATCCATCTCATGTGTTTACTTCTTTCTTTATCCAGTTTTGATTCCTGACCCATCATTCTGATCTCTTTCTTGCAAACACCCCTTCATTCCCCCTGTTTCTCTCATCTCATATCCTACAGTGCTTGTCTGGTGAAACCCAGGCTCAGTTAAACCCAACCATGCAACTGGACTGGATTGCAGAAAAACAGCGCTGGTAAGTGGCTTTTCTTTAAATTAGAGAGCACAGATTTCAGACGGATGCACACCCATGGCTGCCCAGCAATCCCACTCACTAAAAGGACTATTCCATAGTGTCTTTCTCTTCAAACCTCCCATCTCCACCCTCTGCTTTCTTCCCTTCAGTCTCAGGGGATGACCTGGATCAGACTTTGTTGAGAAAATAGAAGCAGTAGGATGAGAGCTCACTCATTTCCTACCAATCTGTGCCCCGTGCTCTTGGCCTCACTTCCTGTTTCATCGTGTTCCTGCTTCTATCAAGGCCATGCTGCCACGTGTGCCCTAGACTGCCGTTCCCACCAACCCCAGTCCCACACCCAAGCCTGCCCCCTCCATAGCCTTCTGCATCTCTTTAAATCATTACACTCTCAAGTCACTTGGGCCCCAAACCAGAAGTCTTAGTTTTTCTATTAATAGTTCATTCATTCTTGTATCTAAACCATCTGCAAATCCTATAGGATTCAAAAAAAAGTCCAGTATCTGACATCCTTTGCCACCCCCCTGGGCCAAACCACTGTCTTCTCTCACCTGGATTGTTGCAAAGGCTACTTATATTCATCAAGTTTCAGTTTAGCTACATAGAGCTGGAAAAAAAAACCCCAAATTTAAAAACCAGTCGCTTAAACAGAAAAGAACTTTTTTTTTTTTTTTTCTCTCTCTCTCTTTTTTTTTTCCTTTTTGAAACAGAGTCTCCCTCTTTTGCCCAGGCTGGAGTGCAGCCACGCAATCTCAGCTCGCTGCAACCTCCTTCTCCCGGGTTCAAGCGATTCTCCTGCCTCAGCCTCCCAAGTAACTGGGATTACAAGCATGTACTACCACACCTGGCTAATTTTTGTATTTTTAGTAGAGACGGGGTTTCATGCAGTTGGCCAAGCTGGTCTCGAACTCCTGACCTCAAATGATCTACCCACCTTGGCCTCCCAAAGTGCTGGGATTACAGGCATGAGCTACCATGCCTGGCCCATTTCTCTCTCATGTGAAACGAGTCCAGAAATAGGCTGTCCAGATTTGGTGTGGTATTTCTATGCTATCCTCAGGGACCCACCTGAGCTTTCTGTTCCACCATCCTCAGCATGTGGCTTCCATTTTAAAGGCCATCTTATGCAATGTAATCAACATTTCAGAAAGGTATGAAATCTTCATACCTCTTTGTTATGTTCATTGCAGCATTGTACACAATAGCCAAGATATGGAATCAATCTAAGTGTCCATCAGTGGATGAATGGATAATACTATTCAGCCTCAAGAAGGAAATCGTGTCATTTGCAATAACATAGGTTAATCTGGAGGATATTATGTTAAAGGAAATAAGCCAGACACAGAAAGACAAATACTACATGATCTCACTTATATGTGAAATCTAAAAAAGGCCATCTCATTGAAGCAGAGAGTAGAATTACAGTTAACAGGGTTTAAGGAGGGAAGGATAGGGATTGAGGAGATGTTGGTCAAAGGATACAAAATTTCAGCTAGGCAGCAGGAATAAATTCAAGAGTTCTGTAACGTAGTGACTATAGTTAATAACGTATCATATCATATCATATACTTGAAAAGTGTTAAGAGAATAGATTTTAAGTGTTCTTACCACAAATAAATGATAAGAATGCAGAAGGGGAGAAAAACAAAACAAAAAGATCTTATAGTTGCAGATGGCTGCTAGAGTTCCAGCTATTATGTCTATGTTCCAGGTTGGCAGCAGAAGGAAGCAAAAGAGCAAAGAACTCCTCCCAATTGAGTAGGCTCTTTTTAAGCAGTGCTCTAAAGTGTGCTATAAATCTACCTTCTTATAGTTCATTGGCCAGAAATTAAACAGATGACTCTGTCTAATTGTAAGGGACGGGGACAGGGTACCTAGGAAATCTAGACTTTAGCTGGGTGTATTTCTGCCACAAATAAGAATCAGGGTTCTATTGCTAAAGAAAGAAAGGGCAGATGGCTACTATGTGGCAATCAGCAATTTCTGTTGTTCCTCCTGACTGGTCTGCCTGCTCCCAGCCTTTCACCCCATATTCCATTCTCCTCAGAGCAGCCAAAATAGCCACTGCTGCTCAGAACTTGCCAGTGGCTTCCAATGCACTCAGAGTAAAAGGCAGCATCCTAGAGTAGCCTCTAAGGTCCTGCTCAATCTGGCTCCATTGCTTCTCTGACCTCAACTCTTATCACTTTTCCTGCTCACCCTTACCTATCCTCATTCATCAGACAAGACAAACTTGCTTCTCTATTAGGACCTTTGCATTCACGGTTCCCTCTGCCTAGAAAGTTCTTTTCCACACCTCTGCACGGCTTGACTTTTGACTTCCTTCTAGTTTTGCTCAATGTTGCCTTATCAGAGGAGTCTTCTGGGGCTACTCTATATGTAATGCACGTATGCATCCACATTCCTTATTCTCTTGACCTCTTTAGCTTTCTCCATGGAATGTACCATAATCTGAAATGTTAGTATTTTGTATGTGTTGTATATTTCTCCCTCCTAGAAAACAAGCATCTTGAAGGCCATGATTTTGTCCCATTTGTTTATTGTTTTATCTCCAACACCTAGAATAGTGCTCACAGGTAGTGATCACTCAAGAAATATTTGTTGAATAAAAAGATTAGTTTTTTATAGGAAGGGTCTGATGTTCGGTGAGTCAAATCTCATTGATTCCGTGGTTGGCCAAGTGCGGATGAGACGTGGAGGTCATAGAAAGTAGGCCTCCGTGCTGCGAGAACATTCAGATGGTCATCAAAAGAATTGTTTGCAGTTGAAGATGTATTCACTGAAAGAAAGAGTGAATGAATGAATGAGGCCCTAACCGCCTCTGTGACCCCCTAATTAGCAATGCAGCTACTCCCTGTGATTATGAACGCCTCATGGAATCATAAAAGAGATGTGAGTCCATTGGCTTTGCCTGGTGTTGCCATTCCCCTTGGCAGAGAGGCTGCTGCTCTTTAGGACTGCTGTTCATTTCAGGGATTGGGGCCATCAGTCTCTTGGAGAACCAAGCTGTCTGAGCTTTGACCTTGGAAAAGAAAGAGAGAAAGAAAGAAACTGGATAGTTGCTCTGGTTTGTGGGGCAGAAATGCACTGAAAACCATCTGGGAAGGTAGTGCTTGCCTTTGCCCGAACAGTCTCTCAAAAGCATATCTGACCAGAGTGTATGGTCTAGAGGCACATTTGGATGGGAGGATTATAAAAACTGCACTTAGTAGCCAATAAGCTATTGCTTATATTTAAACTCCTATGCAATGATACAACTTTTGAAAACTCAGCTTTTAACTTATGCTTAACAACAACTGTATTTCAAATCAAAAGTGCACTGCACAACTGGTCGCTGAGACTGGCCAGTGTGACACTATTAGCCACCTAAAGGCTCTTTTGGAAACAGTCCCAGTACTATCTCTATTTTTTATGAGGTATAATAGACCATTGGTATAAGCAGAGGGAAAGGAAAAAAAAAAGTCAAATACTTACCAGTTGCTTTCATGTTATTCTCGGTTGCATCTTACCCTGCCATGAGTTGAATCTATACAGTCGAATCTCTGACTAACCTTAATTCCTCATTTCCAAGATCCTTGTCAATTTACAATGTTAAGCTAGCGCTCTTCTCATTTTAGAGGTCATTGTCTGGTGTTAATGCATAAAAGCTGAAATCGATGTAGAAGTGATATCCTTTTTCCTTCCTTCCTAACAATGTCATTAGTCCTTGTTCAATGGGCACATTACACATCTTCCTGTCCTCTTAGAAAAAAATATTACTCAAGCTTTGCAAAGTACTTTAAAATAATTTTTTGAAGAACAGCCAAATACTAAACTATGAAGATAAGAGTCAGCCCTCTGGTGAAGAATCTTAGTAAAGATTCCCAAGGTCATTTTAGTAGAAAAGTTAAGAAAATATTACATTGTGAAGTATAATCTTTCAGCCCTGAAAATTACTAACCTTCTGACCTAGAGTCAATTACTTAATCTCTTTGTGCTTTCATTTTCTCTTCTGTCAAGAATGGATGATAAAGCCCATACTCCTGGGTTCACAGGGCTCTGGTCTGGTTCAGTAGCGTGCTTACCTGGCTGGGAAGCTACATCACCAGCTGGCTGCTTTTCTCTATGGTACTTGCTGTGAAGTGGTCCAAGACATTATTCCATCCAGAGAAATTGGACTACAGAATAATGGTACTGCAAACTCTTATTTAAAGAGCAGGCTGGGCACGGTGGCTCACGCCTGGAATCCCAGCACTGTGGGAGGTGGAGGCAGGTGGATCACATGAGGTCAGGAGTTCGAGATCAGCCTGGCCAACATGGTGAAATCCTGTGTCTACTAAAAATACAAAAATTAGCTGGGCGTAGTGGCGGGCACCTGTAATCCCAGCTACTTGGGAGGCTGAGGCAGAAGAATCGCTTGAACCCAGGAGGTGAAGGTTGCAGTGAACCAAGATCGCACCACTGCAGTCCAGCCTGGGTGACAGAACGAGACTGCATCTAAATAAATAAATAAATAAATAAAATAAAGAGCAGGCAATTTGAAGCATGGGAGAAACATGGGTCTTGATCCAGAACTTATATGGGGACAAATGTGATTTGGCAAGTAGCCTGAGTAGACTCTGAGCCTCATTGTCATTATCTGTGAGATACAATAAAGCACGTAGCATCCTGTGATGGGATTAAATATATTTTAAGTGTGGGTATATGTAAGTCAGGATACATGTAAGTCAGATTATTTTTAAAGATAAGAAAACTAGAATCTAAATAAATTACATAATCTGCACAAATCTGCATTATTTGTGACTGACATCACCAGAACTCAAATAGAGGTCTCGCAAGTCCATCTCTAAACTTTTTTTTTTTTTTTTTTTTTTGAGATGGAGTCTCACTTTGTCACTCAGGCTGGAGTGCAGTGGCGTGATCTTGGGTCACTGCAACCTCCATCTCCCAGGTTCAAGTGATTCTCCTCCCTCAGCTTCCTGAGTAGCTGGGATTACAGGCACCTGCCACCATGCCCGGCTATATATATATATATATATTTTTTTTTTTTTTTTGTATTTTTAGTAGAAATGGGGTTTTGCCATGTTGGCCAGACTGGTCTCAAAACTCCTGACCTCAGTGATCCACCCATCTCAGCCTCCCCAAGTGTTGAGATTACAGGCGTGAGGCACCGTGCCCAGCCTCTAATACTTTTTCCACAATAAAATGGATTTCATTTGGGCCACTGACCCCCTCTGAGTATCCAACAAACCTATGAACCTACCTCCCGGAAAAATGAATGTATCTTCTGTATATAATTTCAGCACATCCATGGACCTTCTAGGGGTCCATGGACTCAGATTAAGAACCTGAGCACTACAGGCTGTGGTCTCTCCTGAATATGCCTGAGTGCATTTACTAAAGGAGAATCTAATTTTTTGCCCTTATGTCAGAAGAGAAAAGCAGATTTTATGCTACTAAAGCAGTTTGGAAAAAGTCTTTAAAAGAAGTTGGAAATATAGAATTTTTATTCGCACTGTCATGGTCTTTAAAATACTCCTGGGGTACTAAAGAGTTTCCAGAATTGGAGCTGTATTCAGACATTCATTCAGCAGATCCTTACTGAGGGCCCAACGTGTGCCTGGCCCTGGATTTGCAGTGGGGCCCAAGACAAGCCCTGCTCCCATGAAATTCACATCCACCGTGAGGGGAGACGGATGGCGAATAAACAAATATATTATGCTAGGTAGTGTTAAGTGTTATTGAGAGAATAAGACAGGGTGATGCGACTAAGAGTGATGGGTTGAAAGCATGAATCTACCGCAGACTGCGTGGACAGGGACAACTTCTCTAAGGAGTTGACCTTTGCAATGTGACCTAAAGGATGAGAAGGAGCTTTCTGGGGAAGTTCTGGGGCACAAGCATTTCATGCAGAGAAAACATCCATTTAAGGTATTTCTGCCTCATATCTTCCCTAAAATGGAAATAGACTTGGTATGTGCCACCGTGATGGAAGTGGGTCATTGAGAAAACAGGTGACATGAGATGAGGCTAGAGAGGTGGGTGGTGCCAGTCCCTGTAGGGCTTTGTAGACCAGGATAGAGAGTTTGGGTTTTATTCAAGGTGAGATGGGAAAGGGTTCGATGATCAACATGAGCTAATTTATGTTTTTAATTCATCACTTAGGGTGCTGTGTAAGGTTGGCTTGTTGGCAGTGAAAGTGGCAGTAGGAAGATGAGTCATCCAGTAAAATGGTGAGGCTGGCTGGGCTCAGGTTGGTAATGGGGAAGACAGAAAAAAGTTAAACTCAGGATGTGTTTTTTTGGAGGTTGAGGGTATAAACTTGTCAACGAACTGGATGAGGGGAAGTGAGAGAGAACTAAGTGAGAGAACTAAGAGAGAGAACTAAGTGAGAGAGAACTAAGCTAAGAATGATACCTAAGGTTTTTGAGTCAGAGCACCTGGAATGATGCTGAAGCTATTTCTCTGTTTCTTGAAATGCAGGAAACTGAAGCAGGAGCAGGCTTGGGAGAGGGGCATGGGTGGCCAAAGTAACCAAGAGTTATGATCAGCTATGTTAAGTAGGCAACTGGATATATGAATTTGGAGCTCCAGGGAAAGGTCATGGCTAAAGACATAAATTCAGAAGTTGTTTCTATCACTGTGGTATATAAAATCACATAATTGAATAAAATTACCTAGAGAAGCATGTAGATGGAAGGAATAAAAGATGGCACAGGACGAAGCCTTCAGGAAGTCCAACATGCAGAGGTCAAACAGAATAAGTTCACCCAGCAAAAGAGATTGAGTGAGTAGGCAGAGGGCCCGGAGGAAAACCAGGAGAATGTGGTGTCACTGAAGCCAAAAGAACAAAAGTATTCCACGAAGGAGAGAACGATCCTCTGTAACAAATGCTCCTAAGATGTTGTGGCAGAGACTTCTGCTTGTCCTCTGTACTCATTTTCTCCATTTTTCTTTTAGTAATAGAAACCACTGAGCTGTAGCTGGACACAAAGCCACTTACATGGAGACTACATTCCCCAGTCTCTTACATGGAGACTACATTTCCCAGTCTTTTTTGCAGCTAGGTGTGGCCATGAGGCTGAGCTCGAGTCAGTGGCGTGTGAGAGAAAGGAGCTTATGCAATCTGCTATACTTGGCCTTACAATATTGGGTGTGCATGCCCCCTTTCTCTTTTCCTGGTTTTCCATAGGCTGGAATGTGGACATGGAAGGGGCTCAGCTTCAATCATGTGCATTAGGACAGTACTCCAAGGAATATCAGAGAAACTGGTGAAAGTAACCTGGGAACCTGAATGCTCTTAAGCAGAGCCATCCATCTGCTGTGGATTGCCTACTGCCATTTGCACTTCCTTGTGAAAGAAATAAATTAAATTCTCTCTACAATCACTGTATTTTGGGGTCTCTATTTTAGCATCATAGCCCACACCATAAATAATTCACATATCAAGAAAGATGACAGACACTTTGGGAGGCCAAGGTGAGCAGATCACCTGAGGTCAGGAGTTGGAGACCAGCCTGGCCAACATGGCAAAACCCCGTCTCTACTAAAAATACAAAAATTAGCCAGGCGTGGTGGTGCATGCCTGTAATCCCAGCTACTTGGGAGGCTGAGGCAGGGGAATCGCTGGAACCCAGCAGGCAGAGGTTGCAGTGAGCCAAGATCATACCATTGCACTCTGGCCTGGGTGACAGAGCAAGACTCTGTCTCAAAAAAAAAAAAGAAAAAAAAAAAAAAGAAAAGAAAAAGAAAGAAAAGAAAAGAAAAGAAAGAAAGATGACAGAGGAAACACCCTGGAGCCGATTGGTGAGTTTGACAATTTCAGAGGTATGACTGGGATAGGAGTAAACTGAAGAGCTAATCCATTCATTCACTCTTTCATTCATTCCATGTATTTATTGAGTTTTCATTCTGTGTCATGCACTGTCCTAGGCCACGAGATATAGCAGAAAACAACAGAGACAATGCCCTTGTTCTCATGGCACATGTGTTCTAGTGGAGGAGACAAAAAGTAAACACATAAACAGATAACGCATAAACAGGTCAATGTGAAGGCCAGGTAGTGACCTGTGCTAAGGAGAAAATAAAGCTGAGATCATGGAGAGGAAGTGCTACTTTAGAAACAGTGCTCAGGGGAGGAATTTCAGAGAAGGGTACTTTTGAGATAAATTGAGTAAATAGAAATTAAAGGGAAAGCTATATGGAAATCCTGGGGAAGAGTACACCAGGAAGAGGGAACAGAAACTGCAGAGTCCCCGAGGCAGGAATTCACTTGCTTAAGGAATAGAAATAAATCGGATGTGCTATAGAGCACAGCACATGAGGTGATCAAAGCGCATGAGGGAGATTAAATTGGAGAGAAAAAAAGATGCCAGATCATCAGAGTCTTTGAAAACTAGGAAAAGGGGTTTCAATTTTTTTGTAGGTGTGATGGGAAGCCATTGAAGTCATCACAGGGGGTTTAACCAGATTTTGCATTTTAAAATACTGATCCTGCTGCTATATTGAATGTGAGGGTAAGGGTGAAATCAGTTGGTTGATTCAAGTTATCCAGGCCAGAGATGATGGTGGTTTGGGCTTGAATAACAAGGTGGTGAGAAGTAGTCTGATTTGGGAGAGGATGTGTGTACGTGTGTGTGTGTTGGAGATGGCTATAGCATGGCTACAGAAACATCTTTGGGATGATCTACTATATAGGGGTGCAGAGAAATGGGCAGCAGCTGGGAAGCTTATAGGGATTTAGGAAGTCTCTGTCTCTGTCTCCTTTTCCCCCCTCTCTCTTTTAAAGATAGGAAATACCAGATTTAATGTGGTAATTGGGATGATCCAATAGAAAGGGATGCATTGGTGGTGCCAGAAAGACAGGTGAAATTTACAGGAAAAGTATGAAGCCACAATTAAGTAGAGGGTTTAGTCTTTAATGCAAGCAAAGAGACTTCAGTCATCGAAGAAGGCAAGATGTACCAGAAAATTTATTGGTGAGAAAATACAGAAAATTTCATGTGTTGGCATCCATTTAATCAATGAAATGTGCAGCAACTGAGAGTGAAGATTTGGGCAAGAAAAGAGGTAGGAGGTTTCAATAAAGAGAACCCATAGTGGCATGATTATTTCAGAGTGAGAAACATACAACGAAAGTGCATAGGATTGCTGAACAGTTTGAGCTCATTTAAACTTGGTGGTTCTGAATTTCAAGTGAGTCAAATCAGCACCAGTGCTGTGTTTTCTGGTGGCTCAGTTTGGTGACTTGTGTGTAGGTGCTGAGTAGGTGTTTAGTTGTGCTTAGACATGGCTGAAGTTTTATTAGGGAAATGGAGAACATGCCAATAGTGTTAGGGATGCTTGCAAAAGAGCAGTGTGATGTTAGTCCCTGATACAGTTTGGCTGTGTCCCCACCCGAATCTCATCTTGAATTGCATCTTCCACAATTCCCACGTGTTGTGGGAGGGACCCAGTGGGAGGTAATTGAATCATGGGGGTGGGTCTTTCCCATGCTATTCTCATGATAGTGAATAAGTCTCATGAGATCTGATGGCTTTATAAGGGGGAGTTTCTCTGCACAAGCTCTCTCTTTGCCTGCTGCCATCTAGGTAAGATGTGACTTGCTCCTCCTTCCCTTCTGCCATGATTGTGAGGCTTCCCCAGCCACATGGAACTGTAAGTCCATTAAACCTCTTTCTTTTGTAAATTGCCCAGTCTCGGGTATGTCTTTACCAGCAGTGTGAAAACGAACTCATGCAGTCCCTGAAGTCTAAACTAAGAAAAAAAATAAGGAAATAGGGGAACAATAATCCAGATTTTATAGGACTGAAAGTAATACAATTGAGGGGAAGCCCTATTAAAGATGAGAAGACAAAATTATGAATACAGAATTAGGTATGAGACAATATTGATTTAGAATGACAAAATGAATTCTAACAAATTATGAATTTATAATGTTGATATTTATCAACATAACAAATCCAGAAAATTTATGTTGATAAATATCAACATAACAAATCCAGAAAATGTACATGATATTTTTATTAACTGCTTGAAATGCTTTTATTATATATTTTCTTACATAATGTACATATAAAAGATGATATAAGGTGATCAAAGAGTGTACAACCAACCCATTATTATATTATTATATTATGTGTTGGTTGCATACCCTTTGATCCACCCCTTCACATGACAACAATTTTGTAATAATTTTTTAAATTCTGGAAATAGATAATTCAGTCCTTCCTGTAGCATGGGGAATGGAAACCGAAAAAATGTTTAACTCTAGATATCTGGGATGCAAAAATCATGTGATTTCAATTTCACACACACATGTGCTTGCTGTTTTTTTTCTTTGGAGATGGAGTTTCGCTCTTGTTGCCCAGGCTGGAGTACAATGGTGTGATCTTGGCTCACTGCAGCCTCTACCTCCTGGGTTCAAGTGATTCTCCTGCCTCAGCCTCCTGGTAGTTGGGATTACAGGCATCTGCCACCATGCCCAGCTAATTTTTTTTTTTTAGTAGAGATGTGGTTTCACCATGTTGGCCAGGCTCGTCTCGACCTCCTGGCTTTTTGTAGTATAGCTATAGGTTTCTGCTGTCCTACTGCAGGAATTTTGATCAATTCTATTTTACATGATTCCCATCATAAAAGAAAAAAATCCACAGGGTGATTTTCTGTACATTACATCCTTGAGAATATTCGTGACAGGAGACAACTTCTGTTTTGCCTGGGCGTCACTGAGAACAAAGGCTTCACTGAAGCAATTGCTTCCCTACATTTTTAACCTTGTTTCTTCTCCTCTACCTGTTGCTGGCAGAGGCCTGTTGCTAGCATAGGCCACGTGGCACAAGGTCTTGTGGGCGTAAGTCCCCCAGCCCTGCAACTTTGTGTCACTACATGAGAAGAGTGGAGCCAGTGTGCAGGCAGCAGGAGGAATCCTGCAGCCATTATGACTCTGGCGATTACATGACTCTATTCACAGATGGTTGTGAACCCTATATCCCCACTAAACCCAATATAAATGCATTCCCAACTAAACTTTCCCTCAGTGGCATCCCTACAATGCCCACAGCCCCTCCAACACCACCTTCCTGCAAAGGTGTGATAGGAAGGAAGACAGAGTGGAAAGGGAAAGGGACATCACTCTTCATCATCACTGTTAAATATCTAAGACCATCTATTGAAGTGTCTCAGTCTATGTCCTTCGCCCGTTTTTTCTCTATAAGTAGGACTGTCTTTTCTCTTTTGGTTTTTAATCGTTATGAATTTTAAAACATTTGCTTGGTCTGTATCAAGACATGTAGAATGGTCTAAAAGTCACTCTGAGAATGTACTTGCCACAAAAAATTATCTGACCAGGTGAATACAGTTCATCCTTGAACAACACAGGTTTGAACTCTGCAGATTTTATATGCAGATTTTCTTCCAACTCTGTCACCCCTTGAGAGAGCAAGATCAACCCCTCTTCTTCTGCCTCCTCTTCAGCCTACTCAACATGAAGACAGTAAGGATGAATACCTTTATGGAGATCCACTTCCACTTAATGAATAGTAAACAGATTTTCTTTTCCTTATGATTTTCTTAATGTATTAGTCCATTTTCATGCTGCTGATAAAGACATATCAGAGACTGGGCAATTTACAAAAGAAAGAGGTTTAATTGGAATTACAGTCCCACATGTGAGGCTGGGGAAGCCCCACAATCATGGCAGAAGGTAAGGAGGAGCAAGTCACATCTCACGTGGATGCTGGCAGGCAAAAAAAAAAAAAGCTTGTGCAGAGAAACTCCCATTTTTTAAATCCATCAGATCTCGTGAGACCCATTCACTATCATGAGAACAGCATGGGAAAGACCTGCCCCTGTGATTCAGTCATCTCCCACCAGGTCCCTCCCAAAACATGTGGGAATTATGGGAGCTACAAGATGAGATTTGGGTGGGGACACAGAGCCAAACCACATCACTTAATAACATTTTCTTTTCTCTAGCTTATTTTATTGCAAGAATACAGTTTATAACACATATACAAAATACATGTTCATCGACTGCTTAGGCTATCAGTAATGCTTGCGGGCAATAATAGGCTATTAGTAGTTGAGTTTTGGGGGACTCAAAAGTTATGGTGCATTTTCGGCTGTGCAGGGGGTTGTCACCCCTAACCACTGCATTCTTAAAGCATCAACTGTACTTAGCTGGAGCCCCTTCCAGGCCTTGCACTGGCCTGTGCTGGGCAGGGGCCCTAAAACTTAGGCTTTGGTGGCTTCGTAACAAGTCTGGCTGGGACCAAAAGACCAGAGGTACAGCTGAATGTGAAAAGGTTACTTTCCTTACTAAGAAATCCAGGCCCTCCATAGCTTCCTTGGCTCCCCAGTTGTGCTTTACCACCTTCTCTTTTCCTTCCCCGGCTCCATGTCATTTCCTCTCAGGTACATGTGGTGCATCATGGAGGGGAGACGAGGCATGGGGATTGGCTAGAAAGCATAAATCCTCATCTTTTGGTTCACAATTGGGTCAGCAGTCTCTTTGAGACTTGGTTTCTGCTTCATTGTGGGCTGGGAGTTCCCTTTGCAGGGTGTGAGTGAGGAAGGAAATAAGAGAAATACAGGAGAAAAGATAACCTTAGGAATATTTGCAGTGTAGTCCTGCCACAACTGAAGAAGCCAATTACAATAGCTCATGGATATTAGATTTCTCAAAAGAGGAACAGCCCCATATAACTGTCATTGCTGGTGATGCCAAGGCTATAATTAAAATTCTCTCAGGTCCTGCCTTACTGGACGGCCCCTATGTCCCCTTTATTTATTTGATGAGGGCTGTCAAAAAAGCCACCTCTTCAGAAATGTCTGCATCACAGATCTACTTGAAACTTCCCCCACTGAAATATTCCCTTTAAATTCTTCCAGGAGGCTGGTTAAAATTGGGCAGATCACTTGAGGTTAGGAGTTCGAGAGCAGCCTGGCCAACATGGTGAAATTCCATCTCTACTGAAAATACAAAAATTAGCCAGGCACGGTGGCACACGCCTGTAATCCCAGCTACTCGGGAGCCTGAGGTGGAAGAATTGCTTGAACATAGGAGGCAGAGGTTGCAGTGAGCCAAAATCACACCACTGCACTCCATCCTGGGCAACAGAGCGAGACTCCATCTCAATTAAAAAAACAAACAAACAAACAAAAAAGGAACTGTTTTGTCAGGAACAAACATATTAACATGGCTTAGTTTCTAAAATCAGCTTAACAGTCTACTTAGGGTACTAATGAAATGTGAGCAAAAGTAGGTATGTTTTGATGGTGAAGCAAAGTCTGAGAAGATAAGAACAATTAGCAGGAGAGTGGCAAGTATAACATACTTTTATTTATTGTGAAAATAAATCTAATTTCACAAATTAACCTAAATGTGAATCTTCATCTTATAATTTTGTCCTTTTAGCTGCTGGGGAAGTGAAATTTCTCATTAAATAGGAATTTGAGGGAATTTTTTTCTGTCTCGAAATTTAAAGCACTCCCTTAAGATGAAGCATTATTTAAGTAGAATATTTCTTTTTCATTATTTGCAAAAATGAAGAGACAAACCTAAAAATCCCACTACCAAATTACCATCTCTAGAAATACTAGATAGTAGAAACTGAAAGATATGCTCAAATGTAAAGTTTCCCTCCCACCGGAATTTATTCTTCAGAAAGTGGATAATTACATTCCAGTTCTTACAAAGATTGCTCATAATAGGAGATCCTATCCCAATTATATTATTTAGAACCACAAAATATTTTGGGAAAGTCATATAGTTTGAAAAAGGGCTCAGTCAATGCTACTTTGGAGTGCTTACAGAATAGGTAGAAAGCCCAGAAAAAAATTTAATTGAAATATAATTTATATACCATAATATTCAACTATTTTAATTGTGCATTTCAATAAGGTTTAGAAAATGTATACTGTCATGCAACTCATCCTTACACTATGCTTTAGACCAATCCATCATTCAAAATGTAATTAATCCCTGCTGCCGCTCCCGCCCCCCGCACCAGGGAACCACTGATTTGCTTTCTGTCCCTAAACTTTGCTTTTCTAGATACGCAAATGGAGCCATACAGTGTACTCTCTTGCCTTGCTCCTTTCACTCATATGACATTTTTGAGATCTATTCATGTCTTGCATGTATTAGCAGCTCATTCATTTATTTTTGTACGTATTTTTTTATTGTGGAAAATACACCTACCATGAAATTTATCATTTTAACTATTCTTAAGTATACAGTTCAGTGGCATTATATACATTCACAATGCTGTGCAACCACCACCACTATTCATTTCCAGAACTTTCCAGAACTTTTTCTCCTTTCCAAGTGGAAACTCTATACCCATGAAACACTAGCTCTCTATTCACCCCTGCCCTCTGCTCCTAGCAACAATCACTCAACTTTCTATCTCTGAATTTGCCTATTTTTACCTCATATAAATCCTGTATTGGGATCATAGAATATTTGTTCTTTCATGTCTGGCTTATTTCACTTAGCAAAATGTTGTCAACATTCATCTTTGTTGTAGCATATCTCAAAATTTCATTCTTTTTAAGGCTGAATAATACTCCATTGTATGGCTGGCTATTGGATTACCTTTTACTGGTCCAGTCATCTAACGATGGAAATTTGGGTTGTTTTCATCTTTTGGCTATTGTAAATAATGCTACTATGGGCATTGGTGTACATATTTGAGTCCAGGTTTTCGATTCTTTTGGGTGTATTTCTAGGAATAGAATTGCTGGGTCATATGGAAATTCTATGCGTAACCTTTTGAGAAACCACTATACAGTTCTTTGTTTTTTTATTGGAGCAATTAGAGTGGCTATGTAAAGATATTTCACCATGGTTTAAATTTGCACTTCCTTGATATCCAACGATGTTGAACATATGTTTGGTTTAGCCTCTTATATGTCTTCTATTGTGAAGTATCCCTCTAAATCTTTTGCCATTTTAAAATTGAGTTGCTAGTCTTTTTATTGAGTTGTAAGAGGTTTTTTTTTTTAATATTCCTTTTAAAATACATGTTTTACAAATATGTTTTCCTAGTCTATGGCTTGTCTTTTTATTTTCTTTAAAATGAAATGCATATATTTTAAAAATTTGATGTTGGTCCAGTTTATAACATTTTTCTTTTGCGTTTCATGCCTTTTATGTCCTATCTAAAATTTTTGGCTTACTTCAAAGTCATAAAGATTTTTGTTTGTTTTCTTTCTAAGTTGTATAGCTTTAGCCTGGCTATATACGTCCATCATCCATTTGGGTTAATTTGTGTCTATGGCATAAAAAAGGAGTATTCATTTTCCCTCAAAATATGTTCACTTATTCTCATTCCCCTTATTGAGGGAAAAGAAAACAAAAAAGCTATCCTTTCCCCCATTGAATTACACTGACAAATTGATCATATATGTGTGGGCTTTCTGGACTCTCAATTTCATTGATCTATATGTATATCCCTATAACAATACTATGCAGTATTGATTGATTGCTAATTTTTTTTTTTTTTTTTTGAGACGGAGTTTCGCTCTTGTTGCCCAGGCTGGAGTGCAATGGCGTGATCTCAGCACACCGCAACCACTGCCTTCCGGGTTCAAGCGATTGTCCTGCCTCCGCCTCCTAAGTGGCTGGGATTACAGGCATGTGCCACCATGCCCGACTAATTTTGTATTTTTAGTAGAGATGGGGTTTCTCCATGTTAATCAGGCTGGTCTCGAACTCCCGACCTCAGGTAATCTGCCCGCCTTGGCCTCCCAAAGTGCTGGGATTACAGGTGTGAGCCACTGCACCCGGCCTTTGATTGCTAATTTTTATAATATGTCTTAAAAATAAGTATTGTATGTTTTCCAATTCTTTGCTTCTTTTTAAAAATTGTTTGACTACTTTAGGTCCTTTGCATTTTATACAAATTTTAGAATCAGCTTGCCAATTTCCATATACAAGAAAATATCTGCTGGTATTCTGATAGGAATTGCATTGAATCTATAGATCAATTTGAGAATTGCCATCTTAACAATATTGAGCGTTTGTCTATGAACATGGTATATCTCCATTCATTTAGGTTAACCTTAATTTTTCTTAGCAATATTTTGTGTTTTCAGTACATAGGCTTCAAAATCTTTTCTTAAATTTATTTCTAAGTATTTTAAATGTGATTATAAATGGCTTTTTTAAAAATTTAAGTTTTAGATTGTTGTTAGAGGATGGACCACCTAAATTCACTTATGAGTTCTAGTAGTGTTTTGTAAATTTTCTATGATACGCTAATACATGATCATGACTTTTTGTAAATTAAGTTTTACTTTTTCTTGCCCAATCTGTATGCCATGTGTTTCTTTTAATAGTCTTATTTTGCTGGCTAGAATCTTCAGTATAATGTTGAACAGAAGTGGTAAGGGTGAATATCCTTGTTTTGTTCTTGACCCTTGGTAGAAAGTATTCAGTCTTTCACCATTAAGTGTGATGGTAGCTGTAGTTTCTTTGTTGATGACCTTTAATAGATGGAGAAAGTACACACTATAGTTTGGCTTGTTTGACTCCTTCAAATCTCATGTTGAAATTTGATTCCTAATGTTGGAGTTGGGGCCTAATGGGAGGTGTTTGGATCATGAGGACAGATCCCTCATCAGTGGCTTGGTGCCATCATCACAGTAATGACTGAATTCTTGCTCTGTTAGTTCCCATGAAAGCTGATTGTTAAAAAGAGCCTGGCACCTCCACCCTTTCTCTCTCTTGCTTCCTCTCTCACCATGTAATTTCTGCACATGCTGGCTTCCCTTTCCCTTCCACCATGAGTGGAAGCAGCCTGAAGCCCTCCCCAGAAGCAGATGCTGGTTCCATGCTTCTTGTACAGCCTACAGAACTGAGAGCCAAGTAAACCTCTTTTCTGTATAAATTACCCAGCCTCAGGTATTTCTTTATAACAACACAAACAGACTAAGATAGTTCCCATCCATTCTTACTTTGTTGAAAGTTTTTAAAAATCATAAATTGGCATTGGAATTTGTTAAATGTCTTCTCTCTGTTTATTAAGATTTTTCCTAATTATTCTATTAACATGGTATAGTGCATTAAATGATTTTTGAATGTTAACCCTACCTTGCATTTCTGTGATAAACCCTAGTTATTCATGATCTATTATTCCTTTTGTATGTTGCAGGTTTTAATTTATTCATATTTTGTTAAGGATGTTTGCATCTATATTTATTAAGTATATTGCTCTGTAGTTTTTTTTCTCTGTGATATATTTTTTCATCTTTATATTGAGGGAAATCTTAGCCTCATGAAATGAGCTGAGAAGTTTTCTTCATTCTCTATTTTTTGGAAAATGTTTTTTGTAGGATTGGTATTATTTATTTCTTAGGTGTTTGATTTAACAGTTAATTCATCTGTGCCACAACTTTTCTTCGTGGAAAAATTTTTAATTGGTACTTTAATTCCTTTACTACATATAGAGATTTTTTCAGGGTTTCTATTTCTTCTTGAGTCAGTTCTGGTAATTGGTACCTTCCTAGTAATTTTTATATTCCCTCTAAGTTGTCAAAAATATTGATATAAAGTTGTTCATAGTATTTCCTTAGTATCATTTTAATTTTTGTGGGATATATAGTAATGTCCCTTTTTTCATTACTGATATTGGTAACTTGTATCTGTCCTACATTTTTTTTATTAGGCTAGCCAAAGTTTAATTATTTTTGTTCGTTTTTTCTAAGAAGTAACATTTAGTTTCATTTATTTTTCTATATTTTTAAATTTTATTAGTTTCTATTTATTGGTTTCCACTCTGATCTTTTAAAAATGTTCTTCCACTTACTTACTTTGTGTTTTATTGATCTTCTCTTCCAGTTTTTTAAGATAAGAACTTGTATTGTTTTTAGACCTTTCTTCTATTATAATATACTCATACAAAGTTATAAATTTTCTTTTCAGCATTCTTTTAGCTACATTTAACAATTTTCATATGTTGTATTTTTATTTTCATCCAGTTTCAGAAAATTTAAAAAATTTGTTTTGATTTCTGACACATGAGTTACTTAAAAGTGTGTTAAGTTCTACATATTTGGGGATTTCTCAGATATATTTCTGTTGTTAATATATAATTTAATTCCATTGTGGACAGGTAATATATTTTATATAATTTTAATCCTTTTAAATTTATTGTAATTAACTTTATGGCCCTCCATATAGTCTATCCTGGTGATTGCTCAATGTGCACTTAAAAGTAATGAATATTCTGCTGCTTGGAAATGGAATGTTAGAATATATGCCAATGAGGTCAAATTGGTTGATATTATTGTTCATGTTTTCTATATCACTACTGATTTTCTATTTTTAATATCAATTACTGAGAAAGAACTAAATATACAGTGTGTCATAATTTTTGCATTAAACATATATTTTTAAAATTTTAAAAATATTTTTAACAGAGATTCAAGTTACCATCTGATGCAGATTCCTTTCAGCCTAAAGAGATTTCATTAGTATTTCCTGTAGTACAGTTCTAGCAATGAATTGTGTCAGTTTTGGTTTATCTGAAAATATCTTTATTTTCTCTTCACGTTTGAAGTTTGGTGGCTATAGAATTCTTGGCTGATCCTTTTTTCTCCTTCAGCAGTTTGAATATATCATTCTATTGCTGTCTGGCCTCCATTATTTCTGATGCAAAGTCAGCCATTTCTTGTATTGTTTCACTGTTTAGGTGATCCGTCATTTTTCTCTTGCCACTTTTAAAATTTTCTCCTTGTCTTGCAGTTTGACTATGATATTTTTGGGTGTGGTTTTGTTTGTACTTAGCCAGCTTGGTGTTTTTTGAGCATCTTGATGTGTAAGTTAATATTTTCACAACATATAGAAAGTTTGGATCCACTGTTTCTTCAAAGTTTTTTCCAGTCTTTTTTTTTTTCTTTCCTTTCCTTTGGACCCCATTTGTGCAAGTGTTGAAATACTTGATGTTGCCTCACATATGTCTGAGATGCTATTCATTTTTCTTCCATCCCTTTTCTATTTGGGTTTTCTGTTTGTTTGGTTGGTTTGTTGGTTGGTTGTTTTTGGACTGACTGGATAATCTATTAATCTATATTCAAATTCACAGATTCTTTCTTCTGACATCTCAAATCTGAAGGTAAATTTATGTAGTGAATTTTTAATTTCGATTATTTTACTTTTTCAGCTCCAGAATTTCCATGTGGCCTTTTTCATAGCTTCTATTTTTCTATTGAGATTTCTTATTTTGACTCATTGTTAGTGTATTTCTATTAATTCTTTGAACTATTATGTTGAAGTCTCTTTATACTAAAATCTAACATCTGGACTTACTTGGAGTCAGTTTTCATTGACTGTGTGTGTGTGTTTTAAACCTGTATATTTATTCTGTTTCTCTGAATGCCTAGTAATTTTTAAAGTGAAAACTGGACATGGTAGATAATACACTGAAGCAACTCTATATTTATTTCATTTTTTTCCTGAGGGTTTTTTTTTTTTGTTATAGTAACTTACCTCTATTCAAGCTGAGAAATGTCTACACCATGACACATAACTTCTGATGTCTTTGCTCAGATTTATGTTTGCTTTTTTTAGCCCCATTCCATAAGTCTTCCTGTGCCTGCATAGCTTAGCAGTTGGCTAATTATTTGGCAGAGATTATACCTAGACATTTTGGGCCCATAAAGCTTCTATCCTTTGTTACTCAAGCTCTGTGTAAGTTGAGGAGTGCTTTCAAAGGCACAGCCAGTTACAAAGTCCCCTTTGACCTCACTTTTAATGAGCTCTCTGGGTTCTCCTCCATATATGTGTAGTTTAGCAATCATCCAGAGATTTGTGGAGAGTTTCATTTCAGCCCTTCTATGGCTCTCGCTTCCAATATTTTGCATTTAAATTTCTAGCTGGTTGCCATCTTCCTTGAATTGAAATAGTTGATACTGTCTGATAAAGCTACAAATTTTGTGCTCCTACCCCAAACTGAATCTGTCATCTCCAGCTGGAAAAAACAGGTTTTCACCACCTATTAACAACAACTCAACTACTACTGGATAATGGTCTTTACCACTTGAGCTGTGGAAGAGAAAGGATGAGAAACCTTTCAAGTAAGAAGCCCACAGTCTTGTCGGTCTTACTTCATGCAGTAACGGTTTTTCATGAGTAGAGTTTCCTTAATTTGTTGTCCGCCTTTGGTCATTTCTAGTACCTTGTGATGGTTGTTTTTAATGGTTTTGTCCAGTTTTTTGTTGTTGTTGTTGTTTTTCACTAGTTTTCTGCTTGGAGACAGGAAAGAAATTTAACACAGACCTTGTCATTCTACCTAGGAACTTACAAGTATAACTACATAATTGCAGAACCTCAAACATTTTTAAAGAGCAATACTAAAAGTGATTCGGTTGTGAAGATCTTACAAACACGTAACCTACACGACGAACAACAACAGTAGCAAAAGTCTATCCTAATGTTTTGCCAATAGTGCCATTGATTGTCTACAGGGAAGCCTTTCTCTCTATTTCTTCTTTTCTAACAGAATCAGAATGTGTTCACATATTGTAAGATGTATGTTGCATATGTTTCTTCCCAGTTTTAAGGAATGACAATTAATCCTAATCAATCATGATTAATATCCATTTAGAATTATCATTATAAGTATGGTTTTATGATACAACCCTGGCCAATGAAATAAGAGGAGAAATCTGCCAGGTGGCTTCTGGAAAGTTTTTTTTTCTTTCTCATATAAAGGGACATAAGACAGAAATGCACTCACTGTCCTACTTTCAAAAGATTTTTGATGAAGATATAATAATTGGAGCTGCTCCAGGAGGACAAAGCCAAAGACTGGCTTGGTGATATGATAGGATTACTAATCATCCCAGTTTACTTGAGACTGTACCAGTTTTAGCACTGAAAGTCCTCTGTCCCAGGAAATTTTTCAGCCCTGGAATAACCAGAACAGTTGGTCCCCCTACATTGCTCTGCTACTGAATTGACCAACCAACACTGGTGTGACCCTACTATCAGACTTCTTAAAATATGAATAATTAATTTGCTGTTCTTTAAGCTATCTGTAATTGAATAGGCTATGATGTACAGCCAAAAGTGTCCTATTATAGTACCCAAATATAAACAGTTTTAACCAATTCATCCTTGTATACCCATTGACAACAAGTTAAAAGAAGTCTGCCCTAGGAACTTTTCTTTTCTTTTCTTTTTTAAGAGGGAATGGAGAAGAAGATGGTGAGGAAGAAAAAGTGGGGAGACAGGCAGAGAAGAAGATGGGCGTGGGAAGAAGACAGATGGGAGAGGGAGTGGAGAAGAAGGCAGTGAGAGGGAAGAAGACAGGGAGAGAGAGCAGAGGGAGGGAGCTAAGGAGAGGGAGCAGGGAAGGACTACAGGAGAGGGGGCCTGCTCTAGGAACTTTTGATGCATACTAGAAATGTACGTCGTAATTACAGTGGTGGCCAATGTCAGTTACCCATTGAGAGAAAATAAGCTGTGTGAAATCAAAGACCATATCCATCTTGTAAGGAGCTGTATTCCCCATCATCCCCAGTCCTCAGCCCGTGGAGGTAACCAATAAATATTTGGTGAATGAATATTACTCATTACTTTTACTGAAAATTCTCAGGCAAATAGGAAAGGTGCCAGTAGAGTGAATTAAACAGTGAAGTAAACTTTAAAATATTGATTTGTAGACAAATCTGGTAAATCTGGTATATCACAAATCAGAATGGGCCAGAGGATCTGAAATCTTGTTGAGGAAGGGTGAATCAGGAGAGTAGCAGAGGGAAAGCCGGCCTAGAGTCTGAGAGTTTGAGGGTGAGGAAAGAGGATATGGCTCATGAAAACCTCTAGATATTGATAGAAAAGTGTACATTTAAATAGAGTTAAAGTTTGTGGGTAACTACAAGTCAGATAATGTATAATTTTAATTAACTATGGAATATTGCAATATGATCAGGAAGGGTAGACTTCAGTTTTAACTGAATGATGCAGATGGTGAATGGAGCTGCAGCAGGGGCAGCCACAGGTCCACGGGAAAAGGGCAAAGTGATCTCACATTGAAGATTGGGAGTGGACAGCCAGTCCAGATGGCTGGCTGGAGACCCTGGCAATGGCTTGAGGGTGCAGCCAGCAGGAGCCAAGGTGAGGCTGAGTCAGCCAGGGGAGTGGTGCTGGGAGCAGGGTTGAGCCAAAGGGACAGATCATGAATTCAACAGCTACAGACCTCAGCTTCAGGGATCAGCTGGGTGCCCAGCAAACTAGTAGATAGGGCACTGCCTGAGAGACAATGATTAGAGGACACCATGCTTAAGACCCTGAGTTCCCTTTCTCTGCTCATATCCTTGCTTTATCTTACAGAGAAAGGCAGGGGAGGGGAAGTCTATCTGAGAGGCAGAACTGTTTGATTTAATAGAGAGTCAACATAAAATACCAAACTGGACTAAACTTTAAACCAGATTGGACATTTCACTATTTTTTTACTGCTAGCCAGTGATTGGGAGCTTATGAGGAAGACTGTAATAGATATAGGCTAAATAAAGAAGTCTTATTTTTTCCATACATGAATTGTTGTTAAGTTTTTTGGCCCTCTTCCCCCACATACATATTCCATGTGGACTGTAAGAGGAAAAGAAGGAGCGTGGCTTTCCAGGAAAGCTGGAGCTGGAGAGCAGAAGCACTGGAGCAAGAATGAAATCAACAGACTTCCTGGATTACTCAGAATGAATGTCTCTGAGGCCACAGCAGCGGGAGTTTTGATCCCAGAAAACATTGGAGCAAATCTGAATCTGCTTTGGTGATTCAATCCAGGGCTGTTCGTCTGTGTTATTCTACTTCCCTCTGCTCCTAACCTCTTCTCTTTACTATTTTTCATCATGAACAATTGGCTCTGTGTACATTTTCAATGAGTGTAGCCCACTGGTTGGGTAGGGAGTCAAGGGTTAGATAGCCTAGCTTCCCCTTCACCCTTGGGTCTCATTTCCTGCTCTGGTTGGAAATCCCAGAGTTCCAATGATAACTTGATTTGTACTAAGGCATCTGATGTTAATGATAATTTCTTCTCCAAGGTATTTATGTGTAAACTTGAAAAAAATCATCAAAATCTAGAGTCATGAATTTGTAAGGTGACAGTTTACATAGTGGCTCTAACATGTCCTATATACAAGAATAACCTGGGAAATATGTTTGAAGACAGTGGAAGATAGTGATTGATAAGACACCAAGGAAAAGAACTTCAAAAGGACTGGGGACCCAATGAGGTCAATGATGGCCTGGGAAAGATTTATAATAGGAGAGGTGGACCAGACTTCTAAACCATAAACAACTCCAATGTCCTTGTCTTAGGGTCTAAACTCTAGCATTTCTCAGTGTGGTCTACGCACAAACTGCCTTAGAATCACCAGGGGCACCAATTTAAATTGAAAATTCCTGGCCAGGCGCAGTGGCTCACTCATGGGAAGCTGAGGTGGGTGGATCACTTGAGCCCAGGAGTTCAAGACCAGCCTGGCCAACATGGTGAAACCCTGTCTCTACTAAAAATACAAAAATTAGGCAGGCGTGGTGGTGGGTGCCTGTAATCCCAGCTACTCAGGAGGCTGAGGCAGGAGAATCACTTGAACCTGGGAGGTGGAGGTTGCAATGAGCCGAGGTTGCACCACTGCACTCCAGCCTGAATGACAGAGTGAGACTGTCTCAAAAAAATAAGTAAAAGTAAATAAAATAAAATAAACTGAAAATTCCTGAGATCCACTCTTTCTCCCTCTTTTTTAAAAAAAAAAACTTTCTTTTTTTCATTCTTTCTCTTTCATAAGTACATATAACATAAAATGTGTCATTTTAGCCATTTTTGAGTATTCCATTCAGTAATATTACATACATTCACAATGTTGTGCAATCATGTCTACTATCCATTTCCAAAAGATTTTCGTCATCCCAAACAGGAACTGCACCCATTAAACTAAAACTCCCCATTTCCCCCTCCCTTATGCACCTGTAACCTCTATTCTACTTTCTGTCCCTATGAATTTGCTGAGGCCTGCTCTTGACCTTCCTGGATTGTTCTCTCGGAGCCAGGATGGCAGAACTGACAACAGAGAGGAGGAGAGGAGAACAAAAGAGACAGAGTGATCTGAAATTGCAGGTCCTCCCTCTCTTCTTGCTCATTATAAGCAAATGCTCATAATGTTTTCTGGGATTTTGCAGGATTTTCCCTGAAGCTGGCATTTTCCTTCAGCTTCCTATGAAGCTTCAAAAGGCAAAAGCTCTGATGAAGTCGTGTTTGTATTGTCCTCAGCTAAGCACACACGTTGGACTCAGCAGGCACTGAAAACACCATAAACAGCTATTGAATGATGCCTATCTTACTTCAAAAGTAAAATTTTAGCTTAGCTTTTCTTTCTTTTCCTCCTTATCCAAAAGCAGGTCTTATGCCTTCACAGGGATTTTCCAGGTGAGAAAGAGAAAACAGAAGTAAACATGCAACCGAGGTCACAGCCTGATATGGTTTGGATTTGTGTCCCAGCCCAAATCTCATGTCAAATTTTAATCTCCAATGTTGGAGGAGGTGCCTGGTGGGAGGTGATTGGATCATGGGGGTGGATTTCCCCCTTGCTGTGCTTGAGATAGTGAGTGAGTTCTCACGAGATCTGGTTGTTTAAAAGTGTATAGCACCTCCTGCTTTGTTCTTGTTTCTCCTGCTCTGGCCATGTAAGACGAGCCTGCTTCCGTTTCCATCATGACTGAACGTTTCCTGAGGCCTCCCCAGCCATGCTTCCTGTACAGCCTGTAGAACCATGAGCCAATTAAACCACTTTTCCTTATAAATTAAATTACCTAGTCTCTGGTAAATTTTTATAGCAATGAGACTATACACAGCCTATTAGCAAAAAAAGGAGACTCTGATGTCCGAACTAGCTGTTCTCATCTTTCCCTTTTAATTAACTCTTGTTTCTATATCATCAGAACAATATATAAAGATTGTGGGCTGGGCATAGTGGCTCATGCCTGTAATCCCAGCACTTTGGGAGGCCGAGGCGGGCGGATCACCTGAGGTCAGGAGTTCGAGACCAGCCTGATCAACATAGTGAAACCCTGTCTCTACTAAAATACAAAAAAAAATTAGCCAAGTGTAGTGGTGGGCACCTGTAATCTCAGCTACTTGGGAGGCTGAGGTGGGAGAATTGCTTGAACCCAGGAGGTGGAGGTTGCAGTGAGCTGAGATCGTGCCATTGCACTCCAGCCTGGGCAACAAAAGCGAAACTCCGTCTCAAAAAAAAAAAAGATTGTGGAGAAATCTTTCTTGGCACTTCTTTATAAAAACACACTCATTAAAATTTAATGATGTTCTGTTAGTACAAAGTTGTTTGAACCAGCTTGGTTTCCATTTTTTATTTTCTTAGGGCTATATATATGTTAATATCACAATTTACATGACTAAAGTGCATTCTCTCAAATATTTGAGAGATTATTTTAAGTAAGAATGTGACAATATCCAGATGACTTGTATCCCATTGATTCACTTACTTGTCCTATCAACATTCACTCAACAAACGCTCATGGGATCCCTCTCAAGTCAGTGCTAAGGATGTAAGGAGAAATAACCCTGGCTCCATTTCTCAAGTTGCCTGAAGGCTTTGCATACTGACCTGTTTTTCATTTGAAATCTTGCCGTGCTTTGTATTTAAGAATGACAAAGGAGGCTGGGCATGGTGGTTCACGCCTGTAATCCCAGCACTTTGGGAGGCTAAGGCAGGCGGATCATGAGGTCAGATCGAGACCGTCCTGGCCAACATGGTGAAACCCCGTCTCTACTAAAATACAAAAAATTAACCAGGCCTGGTGGCACGCGCCTGTAGTCTCAGCTACTCAGGAGGCTGAGGCCGGGGAATTGCTTGAACCTGGGAGGTGTACAGTGCAGTGAGCTGAGATGGCGCCACTGCACTCCAACCTCGCAAGGCAACAGAACAAGACTCCGTTTCAAAAAAAAAAAAAGAAAAAAGAAAAAAAAAGAATGACAAAGGACCAACTAAATAACTTAGTATTTCTACGATCTTTTCCACAAGGAAGCTTTAAAATTTAATTTCTGTTTAGGGTATTCATATTCCTCTCCTCTCCCCTAATCAAACCACACATTCCTCTGATTATTATGTTTTCAACATGATGTGGTAACACAAAGTACATCTCAGTCAAAGTAAAAGTTCTGCAATCATTCATTCATCAAGTACTTGTTTACTATTTTGGGTCAGGCACTGTTCCAGCATTGTGGAAATAGAGTAGTGAAGAAGGCAGGAAAAGACTCTGCCATTCTGGAGTTTCTGTGCTCCAAGAGGAGGATGACACCACTAGCTGCTTGTCCAGTAACCTCCTGCTGCGTTGTTCTTAGCTATTAGAGCCCTAATGTAGTACAGGGTCATAATGTGCACCACTGAAAATATCTGCTTAATCTTCCTCTGACTTGAGGATAGCAAACTGACCCATTCTGGCATAAGCCTAAGTCATCAGATAGGACTTCTTTAAAAGATTTCAAAGTCATGCTCCTTTGCCTTTTGCTCCTCACTCTTCATCCTTCTTGCCTAGAAACATGAAAGTGATGCCTGGAAGTGGAGCAACTGTCTTTTCTTGTGGATATGAAAGCCACACTCATATAGAGAGGGAGCAGGGAGCTGGAAGAAACCTGGTTTCTTGGTGCCGCCAAGGGAGCAATGCACCACTTATTTAGAGATATATAGGTGCCTCCTTGGTGGTAGGGTTTCTGTCATATGATGTCAGAAACCCTACCACCAGTTAGGGTGAGTCTAACTGATTGTTGCAGTTTGGGGTCCCTAGAGGCAGACTCTGAAGCAGTGATTTGCATGCAGAAAGTGTATTAGGGAGTGTCCTTGGGACAGCACCTGTGGATCATGCAGAGGGAAAAATTCCAAGCCTGGGATGGCCCTTCAGACTTGTCTCAAGGCGGATAGATGGGGCTGGGCCTTTATACATGTACAATGCCTAGTCATTGAATGCAGGTGCCCAAGGAAAGGGTTATGACTTTAGTTGAGACAACTCTTTCCAGATGAGTCAATTCCTAAAAAGGGCTGACAATGGGATGCTGTCTGTGGACAGCACTTTCAGAAACATGGGAAATAAGTTCTTCATTCCTAAAAGAGAATCAGGGAAGCATATTATAGCACCCACAGCTGTCCATCATATATGCCCCTTGAATACACTTATAAATGCAAGTTTCACAAGCAGCCCCCTTGGATACCATCAAGTCTCTTTTCCTGGGAGAAATTTGTAAGCAAAAGGTTAACAGGGTAAACTATGGCCCCAAAAATATTTAATAGAAAGGAAGAGCTGCAGCTGGTCTTGGAGTTGCCACTGAAGCTCTTTAAATCCTTCTTCTATTATCCATTTTACGTTCCCCTTGCCTTCAGCTGGCATGTTTGCTGGTCTCAGTGGCTTACCTGGTAGTGTGACCCAGATCTGCACCACTGAGGGGTCTGAGCTGCTGGTCACCATGCCTTACTCAGGCCACCACTACAGCAATCACCCTCAAAACCAGACGAGGGACTACTGAGAGATGCTTAAGTGGATCACCAAGTACCAAACACCTTCTTTCCTGCCCTTATTATATAAGAGCAGCCAACCTTCTCCTAATGATCAAGGTCCATTTTCCGTAACAAAGCAGTCACTCCTTTTCTTTCCTGCTGGTCCTTTGGCACATGAAGCCTTAGGTGCCTAGACAACAGCCATAGCTTATAAATCAATGGGACTAATGATGTGTTCCTTGGTAGAAGCATTTCTGTTTGTGAATTAGAATCTCTAAACCCACAGAGCACAGAATTGCGGAGACAAGAAGCACAGATTCCCCGACTGAGGCTGATGCTAAGCCAACGTGATCATTGAGAGAGTGTTTAGGAAAGTCCGTTCTGTGAAAATGACAATTATACTGAGAGCTAAAGGATGAGAATGATGCAGTTAGAAGAGCTGGACAAAGACTTTCTTAGACGGCAACAAAGAGAAACTGCAAACAAAAAATCTAAAGTCAGAACAAATTTAGTTTATTACAAATCAGTGCATCTGTACTGTAGAGAATGTGGGGAAATGGGTAGAAAGTGGACTTGGAGAGGTAGGATTATGTGTGATCTTTGAGGTGATAGTGAGGACTTCACATATCTTCTAAATATGAGGCAAAATCATCAAAAAGTTATAAGTGGGCCCAGCGCAGTGGCTCGTACCTATAATCTCAGCACTTTGGGAGGCCGAGGCAGGTAGATTGCTTATGGCCAGGAGTCCGAGACCAGCCTGGGCAACGTGGCAAAACCCTATCCCTACAAAAAAAATAAAAAATTAGCCGGACATGGTGGTGCATGCCTGTAGTTCCAGCTACTTGGGAGGCTGAGGTGGGAAGATCATCTGAGCCCGGGAGGTCGAGGCTGCAGTGAGCCATGATTGTACCACTGCACTCCAGTCTGGACGATGTGAGATGCTGTCTCAAAAAAAAAAAAGTTATATGCAAAAGAACGTCACCTTCTGGATTACAGTTTTAAGGGACTAAACTGGGGAAAGTTGGGGCACATAGCTGGCAAGAAGCTACTGGTTTTTAATTTTCCTAAATCCCCTCATAAAAGCCCACAGCAATTAGGATAACAAGCACATAAAACCCGGACAATATCTGTAACAAAACTAAATGAAAAAGTAACCTTATTAACTTGAAAATATAGGTTAGTTCTATCCTGACAGCTTTAAAATATGCATAAAATCAGCATTTATGAAGGAGAAAGCAGACGGAAACAATGGTACAACTGATGGACTGAAGAAACTTCAGAATAACCACAGGGCTCACCTGCAGCTCCGAATGAGAATGGTAGCTAACACTGGGAAGAGTTTTCATCCTACAATAGCAAGCCAACTGTAAGGCCTTAAGTTGCTAAAGTAGTCTGGACCTATGAACCCTTAAAACTAACTAGCAAAAGCCCCCTTCCAGGACAATACCCCACACAGAGGTGAAATTCTTGGAAATCAAATCAAAATTGAGCAGGAGAGGGTCAACAGAGACCAAGGAAAAAAGAAAGTCTGGCTAAAAATAGCAAGAGGGAACAAAGCCAAGAAATTTCAAAATATAAGCAATTGTACAGTTGTTCCTGGGTATCCATGTGGGATTGGTTTCAGAACCTTTTGAGAATGCCAAAATCTGCAGATGCTCAAGTCTGATGTAAAATAGCATAGTATTTGCACACAACTTATGTACATCCTCCCATATACTTTAAGTCACCTCTAGATTACTTATCATACCTAACAAAATGCAAATGCTTTGTAAATAGTTGTTATACCATATTGTTTAGGGAATAATGACAAGATAAAAAGTGAACATGTCAACACAGATGCAATTTTTAAAAATATTTTCAAAAAGATATTTTCAGTCCTTGATTGGTCGAGTCCATGGATGTAAAGTCCATGGATACAGAGGGCCAATTGTATTTTCAAACATATTACAAAACAACAGAAGAGGAAGATCTAGGATCCATGAAGTTGGAAACATTAATCTAAAATTCAAAAAATTAATTTCACATAAAAATGAGCAAGATAAAGGAATTAAGGTCATATTAAGGGGAAAAGAAAAAAATGCAAAATAGTATTCCTAAAAACAATGAAAGCATGCCAAAGAGACATGTGCACAAATAGATGAAAAATATAAACTGATATTTTACAACACTATAAAAGACATTTAAAAAATGATGCAATATCTAAAAGGACAGAATAGAGTGGAAGAAAATTCAGGAATGAGAAGAGAGAACTCAGAAAACAATTAAAACTTTTAAAAAATTTATTTCTGAAATAACTTCTAAGCCAGAAAAAAGATAATGAATAAATAGAATAGAAAATGCTTTCAGAAAAATTAAAATTAAGAAGAGTAAAACTTTAATATAAAAATAATGGAAGAATAAACGGTAGAAAGGGTTACAAAGAAAGCCACAAATACAGAAGGCAGGCAAGAAAGATCCAACATACATGTAATAGGAAGCTCTGAAGAAGAAAACCAAATTTAGGGAACAGAACAAACAATAAGAACTACAAAAAAGAAAGGAAACATTTTCTTATTCTAAGTAACAATAAAAAGTTAATACTACATATTGAAAAGGTACAGTGAATCCTCAGAAAAACCAACTCAGAGCGACCAATATTAAAATAGATTCTAATTAAATAATTGGACTTAAAAAATTCCTCGAGCACTTAGCAAAAGGCCGGGTCACCTATATGAGGGAAATAAAATAGATTGCCCTATAAAGGTTTGACAGCAATGCTTTATGCTAGAAGAAAAATGGAATAAAACATTTAAGATACTCCAAAAGGGGAAATATGGATCCAAGAATTTTGTATCTAGCCAAAATGGCTGCCGAGTGTTAAAGAACACAGACAAACTGTGATCAAAATTTAAAAATTCAGAAAATACTGTTCTCATCAGTTCTTCTTTGAGAAACTAGAGAATCATAGAAAAAAAAATCAACATAAAGTTAGTGGTAAGCTCTAAATATATAACTATATGGAGAATTAACAGTAACTGAGAAATGAAAGGAAGAAAAAAGTAAGTTAATATAATTTCTGACAATACAGAAATAGAATAACTAAAACAAATGGAAAGAATTCTCAGAAAAATAAATGTAAAAGTATTTTCAGAATCATATTGCTAAAAACATGATATTGTTAATCTTAGATTGTTTTATGTGTAATTTAGAATAAGCCAAATGAGTAATTATGTGAAATTCTCATTTATCATCCCCATTCTTGACAACCAGGATTTGCGGTATGGGTGAATGAAGGAACAAGTTTCATATGAAAAAATTAAGCAAAACACCCTGTAGTTTTGAATTTAGAAGCCCTGGTACCTTTTAGAGAGAAACACTATATCTAAATCAACATTGCTACTGTTGGTCATTCTTTCCAGGTTTTTTAAGTGTTCAAAAGTAGAATATATGCCTTTTCCTGATTACATGATGTAAATCTTCTGGATCTTAAATGTCACTCTGGGAAGAATTAAGACTTGTATAGTCCTGAATGGACTGAGTTTGAAAATATTGACAAAATCTGAAGTGACTACAGAAATCTGGAATTCAGTTTTCTGAATCATCAGTGGAATGAGAGTTAGAGGCAAAACTCATTCAGTTACAGAAAAATAAGTCTATTTTCTCACACCAGCATTTATGATTATAAATTTTGTTTCTACAATATTTCTGTTACCACAGTGAAAAATAAGGCAGAGTCACCAGCTGAGGGTGGGGAGGGATACGGGGTACATGGGCTGTTTAAGCAGAGAAAGAAGATTTAAAATATGATCACAGAGGAGAATAATAAACTTACTAGAAAACAAGGGTACTGAGCAGTATTGAGTGCCTTTTGAAGTTTGTGGCTATGAATAAAATGTCAATTGTCAAGCTGGTTGAAAGGACAGATTCAACATTTTGCAAGTAGAAGGTTGATCTAGTCAGGGTTAACCAGTGAAGTGCTGTGTTGCAGGAAGATGAGACAGGCAAAACTGATGACAGTAAACAATTTTGATATGTCATATTTTAGCATCTTAGAATAACATGAAAAATGTAATGTTTCAAAACAAATAGAAGCACTGGGTGCAAAATTTCCTCAAAGACTGAGCATGGTAGCTCACACCTGTAATCTCAGCACTTTGGGAGGCCAAGGCGGGTGGATCACCTGAGGTCAGGAGTTCGAGACCAGCCTGGCCAACATAGTGAAACCCTGTCTCTACTGAAAAAACAAAAAATAGCCGGGCGTGATGGCAGGCACCTGTAATCCCAGCTACTTGGGGAAGCTGAGGCAAGAGAATCGCTTGAACCTGGGAGGCAGAGGTTGCAGTGAGCCGAGATTGTGTCACTGCTCTCCAAACTGGTGACAGTGTGAGACTCCGTCTCAAAAAAAAATGTCTTCAAGGATGTTATTTTTAAAAAATAGCCACTGCATACATTGCAGAAGTATGAGCAAAAATGGAAAATAATTTTGTTACCTCTATTTTGTAATTTAAAAACTTATGTTTAATTTTATGCATGAATTTTCATTGTGAGTTAGAGAAATTGCTTTGAAGTTAGTTAATGTGTATTGGGCTTAAAAATTCAATGTTTGATCTTAATGAATGTAATTTATTAGTAGGGAAACATGTGACTAAAATAAACTTATTTATTTCTCACATAAGAAAAATAAACATGGCCAGCCACAGTGGCACACGCCTGTAATCCTAGCATGTTGGGAGGCTGCAGCCAGCAGATCATTTGAGGTCAGGAGCTTGAGACCAGCCTGGCCAACATGGTGAAACCTCATCTCTAGTAAAAATACAAAAATTAGACAGCATGGTGGTGAATGCCTGTAATCCCAGCTGCTCGGAAGTCTGAAGCAAGAGAATCACCTGAACCCAGGAAGCGGAGGTTGCAGTGAGCCAAGCTCACGCCACTGCACTCCAGCCTGGGCAACACAGTGAGACTGTAGAAAAAAGAAAAGAGAGGAGAAGAGAAGAGAAGAAAAGAAAAATAAATGCAATAGAGCATTGCTATGGACTGACTGTGTCCTTCCAAAATCCATATGTTGAATCCCTAATCTCCCATGAGATGGTATTGGGGCCAGTGAAAGGTAAATAGGTTTAGATGAGGTCATAAGTGTACAGCCCCTGTGGTGGATTAGTGCTTTTATAAAAGGATGAAAAGACCAGAGCCTTCTCTCTGTCTCTGCCATGTGAGGATACAACTAAAAGGCAGGTATCTACAAGTCAAGAAGAGGCCCTCACCAAGAACCTGACCATGCTGGCATCCTGATTTCAGACTTCTAGGCTCCAGAACAGTGAGAAATAAGTGTTTGTTGTTGAAGCCACTTATTCTATGATATTTTTCATAGTAGCCCCAACTAACTAAGACACGTATATAAAATATTTCAGAATTTTGGAACCGGGAGTACAATTAATGCTGCAAATATGTGTAAAGTTCTCAATTATGGAATCCACTATATTTACATCCTGCTTTTCAAAGAAATGGAATATTTATAGAACATTAAAAATTATTCATTTTAAAAAAAGATTTATGAAACATATTCAGAGCATGACATAGTTTAATTATACACCCTTCCACGAGAAGGTTAAAGAAAAATACCATTCTTTATTGGCTAACTCTTAGCTATTGTACAAGTCTCTGCCAAATGTCATTTCCTCTGAGAATCCTTTCCTGATCCCCTGAGTTTGGATTAGGTGCCCTTCTGCTGTGTTCTCCTAGCATCATGAATTTACCTCTAGTTGCAGGTTATGGGAACAGCCTGTTTCTTTCTCTCTCTTCCTACCATACTGTAAACTCTTTGAGGATGGGGTCATGCTTTGTTCATCAAAACATCCTGGCATTAGCCCAGCCCTGCTCCAAATAAGGGCTCTGTGTCTATTTGTTGAATGAATAGATAAATCATCTCTACAAAAGCCACTAGCTCACTATTAAAAGTAATGGGGAAAAACACAGTTACTTTTGCACCAACCAAAGAGATAATTGTAAAACAGGCTTTAGAAAAATGCAAGGGGTGGTCAGGCATGGTGGCTTACGCCTGTAATCCCAGCACTTTGGGAAGTCAAGGTGGGAGGATTGCTTGAGCTTAGAAGTTTGAGACCAGCCCAGGCAACAGGGAGATCCCATCTCTATAAAAAAACAAAAAATTAGCCAGGCGTGGTGGCATGTACCTGTGGTCCAAGCTACTTGGGAGGCTGAAGTTAGAGGATCACTTGAACTTGGGAGGTGGAGGTGGCAGTGAGCTGTGATTATGGCACTGCACTCCAGCCCAAGTGACAGAGCAAGACTCTGTCTCAAAAAGAAAGAAAGAAAATGCAAGGGTTTCCACCCTAATTTTATTAAATCAAAAGAAAGAGGAAAAAAAAAAGAAGTAAAAGGCTAGAATTTTTCAAATTGCCCATGTGTTAGAAATGTTGGAAACGTTTTAAAAATATTCAGAACACTAAAGCAAAACAATACATTTTGCCAAGAAGGAAAGAAGAATGTGACATTAAAATTAGCATTGCCATTCCAGAATTTGAAAGGCAAATATCAGAGGAATTTTTGAGGAGGACAATAAAAGCTTTTGTTAACATGGAATAGAATAAGTACATACATCGTACATACAGAGAATTTGTTGAAATTATTTCATTTTATGCACACAGGCTAGTGAGCCCATTTTGGCACTTTTGTTTGTTGTTGTCTTTGTCCAAAATCATGTGCTCCGAGGAAAACTATGAATTGCTTTAAACATTAACAGATGCTGGATTTAAAGAGTGATCAACTTCTAAACTGCTGATTACCATGGAAAAAGTAAATACATATTCTCTGTTCTGTACCAAGTTTGAAGCTATTATACTATGAAGAGGTTTCTTATGTTTGAGAACATGTAAAATATGTGACACAAAAGCAGTGGCTTCACAGCTGTTTGTTTTCCCTTTGTATTTGGAATTGGTTGACGTCAACCAATTTTTGCTGTAATGTACCCAACATGATGATAATAGCTAACAGTTATTGAGCGCTTACTATGTGCCTGGTATTGTTCTATAACACGTGCACGTATTACTTCATTTAAGCATCATAATAACTTAATGGGAAGTATTATCCCCCTTTTACAGATGATGAATTTGTGGAGAGAAATTTGCCTAAGGACACAAGCTAGTAGCTGAGGCATCTGGAATTTGAACCAAAGCTGTCTTGCCCTAGAGCCTGAGTTCTGAGTTGCAATAAAAGCCAACTTGGTTCAAGTTAGCAGAAAAGAGAGCTGCTCAAAGAATAGTGGGTAGCCCACAGAATTTTGGGAATGCTGGAGAGCTAGGCACTGGACTGGTCAGCCAGGAACAATCCCAGAAACCCCAGCGCAGAGCAGCTCTGGTGAGAAAACCACTGTGGTGGCCCCCAGCACTGACCACTAGATGTTTGATACACCAGATACAATCAACCGTTTCCTTGCTTTTGACATGAACATGCAACAGAAAGTCTTTTACTCTTTTTTTATTTTTATAATCAATTGAATATATATCACTATTTCACCAATGTCATTCCACTTTCCACTGAAGCAGAAAATTGTATTTATCAGTGTTTAATGAATGAACTGGATCATATAGGCATGGTGGAAATGGTTCTGTATGGTGAAATATTGTTTCTGAGCTAAAGAGGTCAGGATGCGGCCTAGGGGAAGAACGGTGTGGGAAAACTCCAATTTTCCTGTGTTTTAAAATCCTTGTATATTTTCTCCATCATGTTTGGGGAGCCACTCGTATGTGAGGTCAGGTAACAAAGGCTATTTTGTTTGTTTGTTTGTTTGTTTGTTTTTTAGTAAAGGGGTCTCACTGTGTTGCTCAGGCTGCAGTGCAGTGGCACAATCATAGCTCGCTGCAGCCTGGAACTCCTGGGTTTAAGTGACCCTCCTGACAAAGGTTGATTTTAAGAGAGAAGAAACCCCTAGGAGCAGGGTTTTTATCAAAGGTCAAGTGCAGAGTTAATTAGACCCCCTATCCATAGCATGCAGGGGCTGAGAGCCAATTATATGAATCTCTTCCCAATTTCACATTCAGTGACACCATATTGGTGGCTCAAAATAGGTTAATAAATAGTGGGGATATTGATTATACACCATGGAATTTGGCAAACACTCCAAGAGCACCAATTATTAAACATTTACCAGCAACAGAACTGCTAGAGTGAAAAATCAAGGAGGTCCATACACAGTGTTTCCTTCAAAGAAAACAGCATTTGAAGAATCATGGAGGAGGACTGTGATGGTTACTATTGAGTGTCAACTTGACTGGATTGAAGGATGCAAAGTATTGTTCCTGGGTGTGTCCGTGAGGGTGTTGCCAAAGGAGATTAACATTTGAGTCAATGGACTGGGAGAGGCGGACCCACCCTCAATCTGGATGGGCACCTTCTAATCAGCTGCCAGCATGGCTAGAATAAAGCACGTAGAAGAATGTGGAAGGTCTTGACTTGCTGAGTCTTCCAGCCTCCATCTTTCTCCCGTACGGGATGCTTCCTGCCCTCGAACATCATCAGACTCCAAGTTCTTCAGCTTTTGGACTCCTGGACTTACACCAGTGGTTTGCCAGGGGTTCTCCAGCCTTTGGCCACAGACTGAAGCCTGCACTGTCAGCTTCCCTACTTTTGAGGTTTTGGGACTCAGACTAATCCACCACTGGCTTTCTTGCTCCTCAGCTTGCAGATGGCTTATCATAGGACTTTACCTTGTGATTGTGTGAGTCAATTCCCCTTAATAAACACCCTTTGATATATACATCTATCCTATTAGTTCTGTCCCTCTAGAGAACCCTGACTAATACAAGGATGAAACTTAAGCTTCCTAGAGACATTTATTTTAAAATAAATAGCTACAATAGTGTCACCAGTGATATACTTTAACAACACATGGAGTTTAGATTTCAATGTATTATAGTTCATAAGCTGAAAATATATTCAGAGTCAAAGAACTCTAAGAATTTTGACTTGGAGCATGGAAAACAAGAAAGAGACAAAAATGGTAGAAAATAGTATTCTCAGTAAGCAGTAACAACCAGAGCACTAAACTAAGAATGTATCAATCAAGATGTTACTGATTACTCTAAGACATGAACAAATCACCGTCAGCCCAATGCATGCAGATTCCTCTCTCCTTCTATTTGAATCTACTCCCACTGAGCTGCTCCTAATGGGAAGAACAGCCTAGCATCCCAGCACAGTCTGCAGATGAAGAAGTGAGGTGGTGAGGGGTGTCAGGGAGAACCACGAGCCTTGATAGGGCTAAAGAAGTCAAAATAAATTCTCCACTTTGTAGCCCAAAGTGGTACCCAATGATCAAGAAGAAAAGCAGAGTTCGATTTTACATCCCTTATGGTTTCTTTTCTGATTATCCACAGGTTGCCTGGCCTTGGTGGAAGTCGCTGCACATCTGTGCTCCGTCTGTTCAGATGTTATGGCAATGTTCAATGTGTCCAACAATTGTGTCCTGAGGCTCCAGTAGCCTCCATCACATAAGCGAAGTGGACACAGGGCAGTCATTCTCCAGAACTCACTAGACATGCTGTCTTACCTTGGGTTTTCTAGACACATTTGTATGTATGGGAGAACATACCATCACTCCAAACATGAGGGTCAGTGAATGGTACTTTTCTATTGCAGCCTTCTGGGACTGCCTGGCTGTTACCATTCGTGTCTGATGGAGGGAGTCTTATGTGATGGCTGTTTCCCTCTCTGATGCCATTATATTCGCCAGCTTGGGCTGCCTTAACAAAATAACATAGACTGGGGGCCTTAAATCACAAAAACGTATTTTCTCAATGTTCTGGAGGCTGGAAATCCAAGATCAAGGTTCTGGTGACTTGGTTTCTGGTGAGGACTCTCTGGCTTGCAGACGGTCACCTGGTCACCTTCTCACTGTGTCCCCACATGGCCTTTCCTCAGTGCACGCTCATGGTGGGGGAATGGGGAGAGAGCTCTGGGTATCTCATCTCCTAGGGACACTAATCCTATCAGATCAGGTCAACTCTTATGACCTTACTGTATCTTAATTAATTCTTCAAGGCCCCTTTCCAAATACAGCAACACTGGAGGTTAGGACTTCAAAACATGAATTTTGGGGGGAACACAGACATTTAGTTCCTAACAGCAACTGACCACAGCATCCTGGGATAGAGTGTCACTCAGCATTCTGGGATAGAGTGTCACTCAAGATCTGGAGACAAGTGCTGAGCACAGCATCTCTCATTATTGAATATTAGGACGCCTGTGGATTTTCAGCTGAGTTTTCCCACATAATGAGGAAAGAAGCCAAAGAGAGATATCCTTTTTGTTGCCTGAATAGTCAGGATTAAGGACAATGGGGGAAGATGATACAAATAAAGGTGCGAGATCCAAAAAGGGGGAGTGGAGAAAATTCTACGTGAAGACTTTCATCTGGTCCATTACCCCTCTACAAAGGGTTTTTTCACTCAGGCCCAGAGTTACTCTTGGGGCCGTGTGGCTGGGAGTACAAACGAAGCAGGCCCTGCTGGGAAGTCAGGAAGCCTCTGCCCACATCTATGCTAGAACATCTTACTACAGAATATAAAGGGGAACCTGCCATGCTGTACTGTGGTACCCCAGGCAGTGAGGCCAAGGAAAAACTAAAAGGCTTTTTAAATGATCCCTAACTTTTAAAATTAGGGATAAAAATTTCTTTTTTTAAATTTTTATATTTTATTTATTTATTTTAGAAACGGGGTCTTGCTCTGTTGCCCAAGCTGGAGTGCATTGGCACAATCATAGCTCACTGCAACCTTGAACTCCTGGGCTCAAGCAGGAGTATCAATTTTATAACAATTAATGGTATTAACGTAAAAAATTAATACTATTAAAATATTAATTAATTAAAATTAAGAGTCATACTTTAAAAATTATTTCTTTAATTAAAACACAATTCTTACTTCTTCTTTCAGAGAAATCCCAACTCTGCAACCCCAGTGATAAGTCCCCAGCCAGGTCCTTGGAGTTGTCACGGAAACACGTGCAGTGCCTGCCATCTGAGTACCTGGGTGTTACTCTGGATGCTTTCACTGGGGAGCTAAGCCCAAGACCACCTCAGTTGTGCTTCACCAGCTCTTTCATTTTCTTTGAGCAGTCTGATTATTTTTGTTGTTGTTTGCTAACATGTGGGCTTTGCCCACTATCTAATTATTACATTCCATCATTACAGAGGCTGAGTCTGGACTAGCTATTTGAATGAAAGGCAATGTTTTATACTGACATTTTAATCAGTGGAACTTTCTGTCATCAAATCTCTATGAGACGGTCATGATTTGCTAAAACTAATATACATCTTTTGTACAGCCTGGCATCTGTGTATAATTGACCGATTTATTAGATGTTTGTGGTTCATTGATTTTCTAGACAGAAAAAAAAATTGGGTTGCAGTTTCTAACTGCTGTTTTCCTCAAATTGATCATGTTGGCTCTCATAAATGTTCCCTTTGTGCTCATGTTCTTACTGTTGCAAAAAAGAAACTGTATTATATGCAGTGTGGTGTCACTGGCCTTGGATTTAGAGTCGGAGTTGTTTTTTTCTTCCTGCTGCAGAAGCTAGCTCTTTTTTTGTTGTTGCAAAGTCTTTTAAAGACAGTTTTATTCAGAGAAATTTTCCTTACAAAAGGCTGCTTCTTCTCTGAGTATACATCTCTTCAGTTTAGCATTATTCCTATAAGGGAAATTTTCTGAAAGCTACTTTGCTTGATTTATAATGATGCCAAAAAGATAGAATTATTGACAATTGATCTTGAGATGATATCCAAGACAAAGATGACTTTCAGAAAATTTTTCTTTACGCTATTGCTGGTAATAAGACATTTCTGGCTTAGATGGGAGTTTTACAAAAAGAAGCCACAGTGTTAAAGCATCAGGACACAAAATGATTAAAAGCTAACAGTTGTCTCTGTTTCCTTGCATAAAATATGATGCAACATATGGGGTGAGGCAAGCCATGTTTAATAGACATGAGTTTAGAATTATTGATCATTTTTTGGATGCATGGAAAAAAAAAAGCTAGAAGTAAAAAGAAACAAGGAGAAAAGAGAAACAGAGGAAAATACTTTTCAATTCATTAGATGAAACCAGCCTAACCTTAATGCCAAAACCAGATGAAGGCATTAGAGGAAAGGAAAACAATAGACTAGTATCTCCCAGGAAAATGGATGCAAAAATCATCAACAAAATATTAGTAAATTGAATCCAACAATGTATAAAACAAACAATACACCATGACCAAATGGGATTTACTCCAGATATGCAGGACTAGTTAAATGTTTGAAAATCATAATGTATTCAATCACAACAACAGGCTAAAGAAGAAAAATTATATGATCGTATCAATAGATGCAGAAAAAGCATTTAACAAAATCCACCATCCACTTATGGTAAAAACTCCAAGCAAACTAGGAATAGAGGGAAACTTTCTTAAACTGATAAAGGACATGTACAAAAATTCTACAGCTAACTTCATACTTAATAAAGAGAAACTAGATGCTTTCCTTTTAATTTAGGAAGGCAAGGATATCTGCTCTCACCAGTCTTATTTTAGATCATACTGGAAGTCCTAACTAGTGCAATAAGACAAGAAAAAGAAATTAAAAGCATACAGATTGGGAAGAAAGAAATAAAGCTGTCTTCGTATATAGATGATATGATTGTCCATGTAGAAAATCCGAAAGAATCAGCAACAACAAAAATCCCCTTCTGGAATTAGTAAGCTATTATGGAAACGTTGGCAGATACAAGATTAATATTTAAAAGTTAATTGCTTTCTTACATATCAACAATGAACAACTGGAATTTGAAATTAAGAAATAATGCCATTTACATTCACACTGAAAAATGGGTATAAATCTAACAAAATATGTATAAGATTTATATGATACAAGCTATAAACCTCTGATGAAAGAAACCAAAGAATATATGAATAAATGGAGAGATACACCATGGACATGGATAAGATTTAATATTGTCAAATATCCCTTCTTCCCAACTGTATCTACAGATTAAATGAAATTCCAATCCAAATACCAGTAAAGGTTTAAATTTTTTTTTAAATTTTGACAAACTAGTTCTAAAGTTTGTACGGAAAGGCAAAAGACCCAGAATAGCCAACCCGGTATTGGGTTTCATTAAGTAAGAAAGAAAAGAATACAATCAGAGGCCTTACACTATCCAACTCCAGAAAGTACTGTAAAGCTACAATAATCAAGACAGCATGGTATTGGTGAAAGAATAGACAGATAAGTGGAGCAGAATACAGAGCCTAGAAATAGATCCACACAAATAAGGTCAACTGATATTTGATGAATGAGAAAAGTCAATTTAGTGGAAAAAACATAGTCTTTTCCACAAATGGTGTGTGGGAGTGGGGGAGGTGAATATAGGAGCTCCGTATTTTCTGCTCAGTTTTTCTGTAAGCCTAAAATTGCTAAAAGAAATGAAGTCTATTAATTTTTTAAAAATCGATTCCAAAGAAAGGGTAAAGGGAGAGATATAATCATATAACCATATAAACTTTGGGGTAAGACAGAAGCTTTGACATTAAACACATGAACACACTAGAAGAGGCTTAAATACATGAAAAAAATTGCTAGAAACATCTATATTTTGTAGTAAATTGGGTCAAACCCCAAAATGGCAGGAAAAGAAGCAGCCAGAAAGGAAAATAACATACCCACTCAAAATAAAAGAAAAATAACAACCACTACAAGGCAATCAAATGAGTATTCTAAAGGGCCATGATATAAGCAAAAACACAAATAACCCTTAAAAAAAATCACCCTCACTGAGACTGTGTACAAGCTGGGTCAACAGCCCACTATACAGGTGTCCTGTGAAAACCAGTTACAGCAGCCCTTTCCAGCTCAGGGGATGTTTCCTGAGCCTTTGCCTCAATCTCAGTAGAATATTTGAAAACCTAGAGGACTCTGGAGCCAGACAGAGCATGTTCCAAGTCTGGATTCCCATGTACTAATGGATGCTCTTGGGCAGAAAATAACCTCTCAAAGACCGTAAACCAGGGCAGTCAAGCAGAGACTTGGCGTCCAGGCCCTCTGGTCACACTGCGTGGGTCAAATTCTAGTTCTGTCTCTCCATGGAGGTGAGACCATGAGAATCCAATGAGAAAATAAACGTGCATTTTGGCCGTTCATCTTATCTGGTTTCTACTCCATTGCTTACCACATAGATTCTTTCTCTGCTTTGCCCCCTTGCATTGTCAGTTCAATTGGACAAGACAGATGATATTATTTTGGTTTCACACCCAGGATGCTGCCTCTTGTCTCTCTTTCTTCCTTTCATACAATGCTGCTTCTGTCTCCTGCCCAGGTCTCCGGGTCTCCGAATTCCAGCCAAGAATCAGTGTGCTGATGCTGCTTGCTTTGAAAAGGAAAGTAGCTCCTGTGAACTGAACCTAACACACCAGAATCAATGCAGCATCGTTGTATCTGCAAGATTAGGGTAACAGTTATTTACAACTCAATGGGAAAAGATAAAGAAAACGTTCTCTATGTAGTGGCAATGCGGAAGTTCAAACAAAATGAAAATGAAACTAACTTATTTACACAAATAAGAGGCCCTAGGCGGTTACTGACAGGCAGCTAGGTAGGTCGTGACATAGGCAATGCGTATTGAACAGGCTCCTGAATCTAAGGAAAGTGGGGGGAATACGGCGTCTCTGCCTCTGGCTGCGGGGCTACACAGCTGGCAGCCGGCAGTAGGAGCAATTTTGCATCTGCTTTTTTACATCCCAGTGACTGGGCAGGATTTTATGGCCAATAGCAGTAAAAATCTGTCAACTATACATTTGGAGCCCAGAAATTGAATCACCAAAACAATCCAGGGAAAAAAAATAGAAAAGTGGTAGAAATGAAATTCACCCAATCATCAGAAAATAAGACAAGAGTATTTTTAAAATATAGAAGTTTGGGAGAAGGGCAAAATTTGGCTCTAAAACAGAAAGGGAATTTTTTAAAATGCAAAAAGGCTTGGGGAAAGGAGCACCGTGGAACATTTCCAAAGCTTTAGGGAATCAATGAGATGTATTTCAGAAAAACCCAAAATTGCACAATTGTTTTTTGGAATTAGTACAAGATTAAATTAGAGATGTAAAAATAAAGGAACATTGAAAACAGTGACTAATTTCTCTGTATCTGAAATAAATATTTGCTTTCTTAAGGGAAGAAAAGAAAAAAGAATGAAAAAAATCACAAGTATTCAAGAAGACTTTTTATTTAAAAAATACTTAAAGCACTAAAAACTATCCCAATATTTATTAACATCCAACTAATTAAAATCATGACACTAGAGGTCAGGCTCCTAATTCTGAAGAAATTATATTTACTATATTATCATATCAGTGAAGTTTATAAGCAGCAGGTCCATGAAGTCATTGCCATTATTATTTTAATTATTGGTAATAATGGTAGTAGATGTTGCTTTTTAGTGAAGAACTAGGTTAGCAGAGTAAAAGGTCTGACCTAAATTCTCTGAACTATTGAGTGTCAAGAGTATTTGTTCATGTCAGAAAAATTTTTAACATCTAAATAATTTATTTAGAAGAGAAATTTCTTGTTGAATAATCACATTTTAACAGCCTACTTTCAAAGTTCAAGAATTTTCTCTCTGCTAGTGTTTCTGAGTACAGACTCTGATACCAGGATTCCCGGGCTCAAATCCTACCTGTTTCTGATTTGTTGCCCAACCTTAGGCAAATCACCCATTCGCTGCGCCTGTTTCTTCATGCATAACCTCAGGGTGTTAATAACATGTACTCTATAAGGTTGCTGTGAAGATGAAGAGAATTAACATAGGGGAGGATCCTTGGAAGCCAGGGGAGGATCCTTTGAAGCCAGAAGTTTGAGACCAGTCTGGACAACAAAGTGAGACCTCTCATTTCTACAAAAAACTTAAAAAAAAAATTAGCCAGATGCAATGGCACATGCCTACAAACCCAGCTACTCAGGAGGCTGAGGCAGGAGGATCACTTGAGCCCATGAGCCCAGGAGTTCGAGGCTGCAGTGAGCTATGATTGCACCACTGCACTCTAGCCTGGAGATAGGCCTTGTCTTTGAAAAAAAAGAGCAAGACCCTATCTTCGAAAAAAAAAAAACAAAAACTTAAAATATGTAAATCCTTTAGAGAAGTGAACAAAGTAACCGAAGGGTCAAAAAAAAAGAACAGCAGTAGATCATGGACTTAACTGCTTAAGAAATACCTTTCCAACCAACCCCTTTCACCCAGAGCCCATGCGTGGTGCCCAAGAAGTCCAGTTATTCTCCCGTGCCCTGGCAGGGTCTGCAGTAGATCTTCCAGGAAGTGCTCCAGAAGAAGCCAAGGAGGCTCTGAAGCAAGGCTAAGAGGTGAATCCTCTCCAGCCAGCCTGACTCTAAATAGAGGTGGGCCTGGGAGGAAACTGCAGCAGTGTTGAGAGGTGACAGCGTGCTGGCAGCCCTCACAGCCCTCGCTCTCTCTCGGCGCCTCCTTGGCCTTGGCGCCCACTCTGGCCACGCTTGAGGGGCCCTTCAGCCTGCCACTGCACTGTGGGAGCCCCTTTCTGGGCTGGCCAAGGCTGGAGTCGGTTCCCTCAGCTTGTGGGGAGGTGTGGAGGGAGAGGCGCGGGCGGGAACTGGGATTGCGTGCCGTGCTTGCGGGCCAGCGCCAGTTCCAGGTGGGCGTGGGCTCGGAGGGCCCCACACTCCTAGTGGCAGGCTGGCCCGCCGCCCCGGGCAGTGAGGGGCTTAGCACCTGGGCCAGCAGCCACTGTGCTCAATTTCTCGCTGGGCCTTAGCTGCCTCCCCCAGGGGCAGGGCTTGGGACCTGCAGCCCACCATGCCTGAGCCTCCCCACCCCTCCGTGGGCTCCTGTGTGGCCGGAGCCTCCCCGACGAGCACTGCCCCCTGCTCCATGGCGCCCAGTCCCAACGACCACCCAACGGCTGAGGAGTGCAGGCGCATGGCATGGGACTGGCAGGCAGCTCCACCTGTGGCCCTGATGTGGGATCCACTGGGTGAAGCCAGCTGGGCTCCTGAGTCTGGTGGGGACTTGGAGAACCTTTATGTCTAGCTAAAGGATTGTAAATACACCAATCAGCACTCAGTATCTAGCTCAAGGTTTGTAAACACACCAATCAGCACCCTGTGTCTAGCTCAGGGTTTGTGAATGCACCAATTGACACTGTATCTAGCTACTCTGGTGGGGACTTGAAGAACCTTTGTGTCCATACTCTGTACCTAGCTAATCTAGTGGGGACATGGAGAACTTTTGTGTCTAGCTCAGGGATTGTAAATGCACCAATCAGCACCCTGTCAAAACGGACCAATCAGCTCCCTGTCAAAATGGACCAATCGGCTCTCTGTAAAATGGACCAATCAGCAGGATGTGGGTGGGAGCCAGATAAGAGAATAAAAGCAGGCTGCCGGAGCCAGCAGTGGCAATCCGCAGGTCCCTTACCCCAGTGTGGGAGCTTAGTTCTTTTGGTGTTTGCAATAAATCTTGGTGCTGCTCACTCTTTGGGTCCACACTGCCTTTATGAGCTGTAACACTCACCGTGAAGGTCTGCAGCTTCCCTCCAGAAGCCAGTGAGACTGCGAACTCACCGGGAGGAACTAACAATTCTAGACACGCTGTCTTAAGAGCTGTAACGCTCACCGCGAAGGTCTGCAGCTTCACTCCTGAGCCAGCGAGACCACGAACCCACCAGAAGAAACTCCAAACACATCCGAACATCAGAAGGAACAAACTCTGGACAGGCCGCCTTTAATAACTGTAACACTCACCACGAGGGTCCACCGCTTCATTCTTAAAGTCAGTGAGACCAAGAACCCACCAATTCCGGACACACTGTGAGGCCTAAGCAGCAGGGCAGGTGACCCTGGGCTTCCAGCATGCTGAAAACAAAATGGAAGGTACTCCAGTGGAGCCATTTGGGCAGCAGACACCTTGAGGGCAGGACCCTGTGCCCAATGACTTAGAGGGCTGGGCTGCCCATCAGCCAAAAGTCAAGAGGCACAGCAGTGACTGCCGAATAGCGCTCAGACCAAAGGATCCTCACCGAAATGGACAATCTTCAGGAAAGGTCCACCAGCACCCAGATGTTACCAGGAAAAGGGAAGGTGGAGAGATGGGCACCGAGAGTCTGAGCGTGGGTTCCTAGAGAGACTGGATTATGTTTTAAATCTGAATCAAGCTAGTCTTAAATGGCAAAATTAAGTTTTTTCAACTATCAGTAGAAATGGAGTTTTAACGGAAAGTCAAGATCAGTTTTTAAAAAATAAAGAGAAACTGGCCAGGGTTGCACTTCTCAGAGCTTCAGTCCTGACTAAGGCGGTGATGGTTTCAGTTTGCCCAGGATGGTTCTGCTAGACACTTGTCCCAGGGAGATCAGTGGCTCCCCTTTCACTCTCAGCAGGTTTTGATTGGGATGTTTTTAAGGTCTCCCTAGTCATGACCTGCTCAATTTTGAATGCTTTGTCTAGGATTGCTGAGGGTTGTTACGCAGGTTTATACCACTGAATAACAACAATTCTAAATGACAAAATGGAGCTGTGCGTCGAATGGGATGCAGAGCAGAGGTGAGCCCTCAGAACCAAGAGCAATATTGAAAACAAAGCTGTCAGCTCTCCTCGAGGACCTGGAGAAGAGCTTCACCTAGCATGCAGCCCAAGATGAATTAGACAAACTAGACTAAATATTTAAAGAAAGCATTCTATGGATAATTTGTCTGGATTTTTTCAGGATGGGATGATTTTCCCCAGGGATGACAGTGGCAAAGTGATGCTTGCGGCAATAACCAGAGCTATTGAAAGACAACCTGGAGCCAGACAGGGGCCAGCCAGGTAAGCAACTCACTCACCTGTCCTCACAGCCTCTTCCAGGGACAGACACAAACAAGGCCCTTGAAATGAGGCGAGCCAGAAAGAGGGGGAGGTGACAGAGGCTGAGAAGGGGATGGAAGTCCTGAGATGGAATTTGTTTTTTTGAAAAAAGTAGAAGGATGAGGAGACAGAGCAGGGGCCCAGCCTGGAAGGCTGTTCCGCAGGGGTGAGGAGACCTGGGGAAGTTGGATTTCACCAGACACAGCACAGTATGCCCAGCACACTAGGGCCCTGCCATCGAGTGCCAGTGTCCTAGGCCCCATTGTTCTTACGGGAACATGAGGCTGCAACCCTCATCCCTGACACACCCAGAGACTCTTTGATATTGATTTTCAGAACTTCTCTTCCCCTCCTTTGTCCCAACAACGGAAGTTTTCTAGCCAGACACTTGACTTGTAGGAATTAGAGCCCCAGGGGCCCCCACCTCGGAGATAAGTTGGATAAATGTGTTTATAACTGGACAGGGGAGGGGTCTGCTGCCTTCATGCCCAGATCTTTGGCCACAGCAGCGAGCTTATGCACCAGGCTGTTTGCTGAGCTGGCTTTGCCTGGTCACATGGATGAGGACAGAAACAGTTGCCCCAACAGTTCAACTTCCAAACAAGTCCCGTCAGCTCCAGCCTGATGTTACCAGTAAACCATCTGCCCAGCAAAGGGGGGGCAGGAACCTGTGTCCCCCACCCCCCAACACTGCCAGTCCCTGCTGCCAACCCTTTCACAGAAAGCGTAGGGTGAGAATTGTTTACAAGAGCCTGGCTCTTCAAACACCAAGCTACAGAGAAATCCTGGGGAAAGGTATCAGGGTTAGGGATTAAGGCCTAAGAGGCTGGGCCACTGGCAGGGCCAGTGAGAGCACAGGGTACCAAGTGCTGCCTTACACCTGGGTGAGATGGACATTTTTAATTGGACAATGACTGAAAGAATACTTGGCTCTGATTAGGTCATGTGTTGGGCCTGAGTGTGTAGACTCCTGTAACAGTGCAAAGTCATCAATACGGCACAGAGCAGTCTCAAATAGGGTCCAAGAATCTGCACTTGGTGATTTTGAAGGACATTTGGTGTACATGCCTGTATTAGTCTGTTTTCACACTGCTGTAAAGATAGTACGTGAGAGTAGGTAATTTATAAAGAAAGCAGCTTTAACTGACTCACAGTTCTGCATGGCTGGGGAGGCCTCAGGAAATGAAGCAAGGCACGTCTTGCATGGCAGCGGGAGAAAGTGAGAGTGAGGAAGTACCACACTTTAAAACCATCAGATCTCATGAGAATTCACTTGCTATCAGGAGAACAGCATGGGGGAACTGCCCCCATGATCCAGTCATCTCCCACCAGGTCCCTCTCTCAACATGTGGAGGTTATAATTCAGATGAGATTTAGGTGGGGACACAGAGCCAAACCGTATCAATGCCTTCTCTTGAAGGAACATTGAATGTTACTGGAATTGATTTTTGAAGGCCAAAATATCAAAGCTGGAGATTCTCTTTTGATTTGGGGGGTGTGGAATCCAGCAATCATATGAACACAATCTTTGCCAGCAGTCTGAGCTCAGGCCGTGCGCAGTGGCTCATAGCTGTAATCCCAGCACTTTGGGAGGCCAAGGCGGATGGATCATGAGGTCAGGAGTTTAAGACCAGCCTGACCAAGATGGCGAAACCCTGTCTCTACTAAAAATACAAAAATTAGCCGGGCATGGTGGCATGTGCCTGTAATCCCAGCTACTCAGGAGGCTGAGGCAGGAGAATTGCTTGAACCCAGGAGGTGGAGGTTGCAGTGAGCAGAGATCATGCCACTGCACTCCAGCCTGGGTGACAGAGCAAGACTCTGTCTCAAAAAAAAAAAAAAAAAAAAAAAAATCTGAGCTCAGATTAAATCAAAACAACTTAGTTTTTAATGATGGCCAAAACCAACTTTTTTCCACCTCCATTTGATGTTCTTTATTCATCATCTTACTCTTTGCAAATTTTCTTTTGCATTTTTATGTTTCTTATTGTTTATCTAATTATAAACCACATCATAAGTGATCATTATTGAGATCTATTATATTTGACTCTTCTCATTTATTTATTTCTTTATATTTTTCCAAGAAGAGTGATGGACTTTGGGATTTCCTTCTTGGGGAACTATATGTTTCAAAGTCAAGTGGAAGTTGCCTGAGGACAATCTCTCTTTCTGGGTTTTGTTTTTGAAAACAAAATAATCGAGAGTTTTTGACAGAAGAAAGACAGACAGGTAACAAATTTGGGGGTGAAGGAGAAGATAACGGATGAGAGAGAATGATTAATCTAGACAAGAAGGGAACAGTAGTTAGATTTTTACTTTTAGCAACTGAAGGAGGGTATAGAACCTTAGAGGAGCAGGAGGGAATGCCCATCTCCAGCAGCTGATCCCAAAGCACTGCACCCTCCTGTCTAAGGGGTGGCACTCAAACTGTGGTGCAGCTTCCAAGGCCTTACGAAGCCTTAGGCAAGTGTAATCAATATCAAGGTTGGCCAGAATGGGCCACAGAGAAGTGGAGCTTCCCAAATGTTGTGTCTTGTGTAAGACCATAGAAGCCATAAAGGGATCCTGGCTGGCAATTGGGGATGATAGAAATAAATAGAGAATCGAGTCCCAGTGACGACTGCCTTTAAGTTTTCTATCAGAATTAGATTTACATGTACTTTTGAAAAAAAAAATGAAGTTAATGGCATGTTTCATTTCTTAACACTTGGTGCAGGGGACTACACATTGATCACACAAAGAGAAAATTCACCGGGAACGGTACAAATCATGGAAGTGCATAAAAACGGTCCTAAATCTATCAACATTTTAAATTCAGCTCTTTGAATTAGAGTTGCAAACTGCTGAAGCTGACAAATTCAAGTTTCATTTCCAATTGCTATATCCTCCTTGTAGTGGATGCTCCAATGGGCCTTGCGTTTGGAAGGAGGGAAACCAAAGGTAAAAGAGAGGCAAAAGAACAAGCAGCTGCTGGGGAGGCTGAGGCAGGAGAATGGCGTGAACCCGGGAGGCGGAGCTTGCAGTGAGCCGAGGTCACGCCACTGCACTCTAGCCTGGGTGACAGAGTGAGACTCCGTCTCAAAAAAAAAAAAAAAAAAGAACCAGAAGACTGGCAGATTGGCAAACTAACATCTAAATTACTGAGAGGGCCAGGCGTGGTGGCTTACGCCTGTAATCCCAGCACTTTGGGAGGCCGAGGGGTGGGGATCAACTGCGATCAGGAGTTCAAGACCAGCCTGGCCAACATGGTGAGACCCTGTATCTACCAAAAATACAAAAATTAGCCAGACGTGGTGGGTGGGTGCCTCTAGTCCCAGCTATTCGGGAGGCTGAGATGAGAGAATCACTTGAACCCGGGAGGTGGAGGTTGCAGTGAGCGGAGATGGCACCCCTGCACTCCAGCCTGGGTGACAGAACCAGACTTCATCTCAAAAAAAAAAAAAAAAAATTATTGAGAGGAGACTAATATTAAGATGCCTTAATGCTAGTATTACTAATATTCCAGTAGGGACATGTGACAATTTTGCTGTAGCTCTACATCTCAGCGGGCTTGGTTTTTTTGTTGTTGTTGTTTGTTTGTTTTAAATCTTTGTTTTCTGAATTAAAGATCTCTTTTAAATGATGTTATTTTAAGTATCATTGCCACAAGGCCTTCTAATGTAAGTTGTGTTTAACGTGGAATAGTTTCTGACTCTGTGAGGAATGGAGCTCTGTCTCTTTTGAGTAGAGGTGAAATTGGCATGACTTGTCATCAAGAAACTCAAACAGTTCATGTTCGGCAGAAACAAAGATTATATTTTTTGGTTATAACCTTTTAGGAAAGGTGCTATTGACTTATTAGTCACATTTTATAGTAGCCAGGAGGAAAAAAAATTGACTAAGAAGAAAGCTGCTCACGTATTTTTGAAAGACTTCTATTTTCATATTAGTATGTTGAATATTTAAATATAATTCGTACTCTTTTAAACAGATATTTGCTCAGTTTCAATGGAGTTTCCAAAAGTAAGAAATTATTTAAATTGAGGATTAATCTTTGGCATTTATACTTCCTCATCAACTAAGATTATTGTACAGTGTGTACAACAAAAAATTCTAAAATCTACAGGAAGATTATTTTTGTGAGAGAGGCAGAATTATTGAGAGCTGAATGTGTTTATAGGTCATTTTTAAGAGACATTTTACAAAATAATTACTTGTTATTAAGTAACATACACACACAAAGGAACATACAAAAAAGCTTTGTAAGTGATGGATATGTTTATTTCCTTGATTGTGGTTATAGACAGGTGTGTGCCTATGTCCAAACCCATCAAATTGTATACACTAAATGTTCAGGGTTTTTTGTAAATCAATTATACCTTAATAAAGCTGTTTAAAAAAAAAAGATGAGTTCGTCTATGTTGTCCTTTCGTCTCTCTCAACCTTCTCAAAAATGACTTTTTGAGAGTCAGAGATACCTTGATGAGATTCTACAATATCTACCTAGGATCTCATACTGTCACTAATAATTAAAAAGGAAAAGTATTTAAGCTAAGTAACCCCAAGATAAAAAAAAAAAACATTGCCCTGATAACATTAAAATTAAATTCTGCATCCTCAAACTCTAAGATTTTATTTTATTATACATTTATTTTTTGAGATGGAGTCTTGCTCTGTCACCCAGGCTGGAGTGCAGTGGTGCTATCTCAGGTGACTACAACCTCTGCCTCCGAGGTTCAAGCAATTCTCCTGACTCAGCCTCCTGAATAGCTAAGATTACAGGCACCCACCACCATGCCCAGCTAATTTTTGTGTTTTTAGTAGAGATGGGGTTTTGCCATGTTGGCCAGGCTAGTCTTGAACTCCTGACCTTAAGCGATCTGCCTGCCTCGGCCTCCCAAATTGCTGGGATTACAGGCGTGAGCCACCGTGCCCAGCCCTAAGTAAGATTTTAGAAAAAAAGTAAAGTATCCTAGTTATAAAGGTTACTGGGACCAGGAAGTTACCCTTTTTATTTCTGAAGGAGCTTCAGGTTTCCCTGAAATGAAGGAGGTACAGATGGGGTCTTAACAGCAATGAGAATCACAGATAAATATGACTCCATTTATGGGGCTTTAAATTACTTTCCATAAAAATAATGTGGCATTTTTATTTATATATTACTGGGTAATGCTTAAACTTAATGTAATTAGTGCTAAGGGGCAGCTGGAGTTTTATATATTATTTTTATTTCTGGAAGGTAATCCAAACGAGCAAACCACAAGTCCTTCTAACACTGCAATTCCTGCTCTTAGTTTATTCTAAGCACACATACCTCAGTCCCATTGAAGATGCATCACTAAGATGAATTCAGGTTATCCTACGAAAATAGTATAACCTGAGATGGAATGAACAGCAATTAATTTCTGTCATTTGAAAACATCTTGTGCAACAATGAATATCAGTCTCCCACCCCACCTCTGCCCAACCTGCAAAATCATGGTTGAACAAAACACTCTAAATTACATAAATGGACACATAGACTCCCAGGATCTGCTGCAGAATGTGTTTTGAGATTGCAAACATAATTTAATCCTTGACAATTTCTCTCCCTCCCTCTCCTGTCTCCACTTTGCTAGGCCAGTATAGATGTTTCTGTTTTCAAGTTTTGTTTCACTTTGATATAATTCCTGTTGTAGTGAAACAAGAATCTACCTATTCATGTGGGTCCCCAGCTACCAAAAGCCTCCTCTTGAGGGTTCCCCATATGCATTTCACATGTGCTTAGAAATGTGTCTGGCCAGGTTTCAGGTCATCTTCCATCTATCCATTTTGATACCTGTGTCAGTAAGAAGGTCTTTTAGCACCTCTATTTTTTCTTTAATTCTGAGTATTTCCTGTTTCCTTTTCTTATCCCTCCATCCTGTCTGGGCTTCTGGCAGTTTGAGCCCAGAAGTCCAGATTTAGAGTATAATTAATAAGCATTCCATCCCTTAACCCCAGGGTCCCTGGGAGCAGACTGCTCTGCTGGCCCTGGCCCTGCCCCTGCAGGATATCACCCCTGATGCTGCCTCAGGAGAGCCCCATCCAGATTCTGCAGGGCCCACCACACCCTCCAGACCTGGTGGTCTCCTTCTGGGTAGTGCTGCTGTAGGCACAGACCTCTGCCTAGGACCACAGCTGCAGCTGCCGCCAGCGATGCCTGGGAAGCTTCCAGGTCCCAACACTGTCTGCTGGCCACTGTCCCCTTCCCTATCTCTCATATCACATTCCTTTAGGGAATTACCCAAGCAAAGCGAGTATATCCCAATGTTAGCCTAAATAAATAAATAAATCCTCCAATTATGACTTACAGCCCTTTCTCTTCCTAGAACCCAGATGTAGAGTCTTGTGTACTGATGACAGATCTGTGAAACTGGCACAACACTGTGCTCCAAATTCCTCCCCACCGTTGACCGTGAAGGCTGTATAGCAGTATCAAGCTGGTTGTGCCCGGTTCCTTCTTCCCTTAGGATGAATTACCTCCTAGGAACCTCCTTAGCCTCTGGAAATAGGCTTTAATCATCTCATCCTACCTGCCCACCAGACGTAACCAGAAGTGTCTAAATCCCAGGAGTGGCCACAGTTCTGCCTCAGGTAAGACCTCTCTTCATTTGAAAAGAACAAAGTCCATTTGAGACTGAGAATGGGATGACATGCTTCTGGACAGTTGCATGTGGGGAGCATCTCGTGGTATTTACAGACCTGAGGTATAAAGAATGCAGAGGGAATGTAGGAGCCTTAGCCAGGCCCTAAACTAAAAAACAACAAAACTAACTTCTAAGTAAATGAAATTTACCCTGTTGCTCTCACCTAAGTGAGAGTGGTTGGTGGTTTTAAAGTATATTTCAATGGCTCTTTACCCAGCATATATTTTGCTAAATTTTATACTAAAGTTATAGGTTAGCTTTGACATAATTGCAAATTTGTTTTCTAAGCTATTCTAGGAAGCTTAATTACGGAGCCCTAAAGGAAGTTGAAACTTCCCTGTGCAATTTATAAAAATCTAGTTGTAATTTAATGTACAAGTACATTACAATGTAAGTGTAATCTACAATGTATACTTAACACACCACACATGGAGCACATATCTGCATATTACAGCATACAGAGCGTATTCTATAGGGACCATTCTTGAGATTTGGAGAGCTGACTAATCATACTCTTGCTCTCCTCTGGGTTCTAATCAGTTTGCTGTGTAAACAGGAGACAGATGGGAGGTCACAGAGTGCCAAAGGGTTAGGGGGAGAGTGAGGCTTCCTTCTTCTCCCCCAGCTGAATCTGACTTCCCCTCGCAGCCACAGACAATGCGGCTGGGGAGCTTCAGTCAGGAGAGGCCCTTCCTGCTGAGCTCATCATGAGGGAAGGTGAAATGGGAGGAGGTAGAGCTGTGGACCTGCAACCTGGTGTTGGATTCCACTTCTGCTTTGGCTCAGTTCAGAGCCTGTTGGACTCTCCCATCTGTCCAGTTAAGAAAGTAACTTCTTCCAAAAAGAGGAACTAGTAGAGGAGGAAAGAATTGAGAAGCTTCCTGATTTAGTATGTCCTGAAGATAGTGACCATATTGGGGGAGAGGGAGGAAGCTCTTATTTTAGGCATTAAAATGAGTTTAAGAAAATAAAATTACCTTCCTTTAGGAGAGGCAGAACTAGTTTTTAGTATTTTATGGAAGCTACTGGAGAGTTAGCATAAGCTGTAGAGAGGTCATCTTTAAAGCAAACATGGTATATATAATAAGCCATATCTTAAAATGTAATTTTAAACTTAGACCAAACTATTCTATTTTAAATTGGGACTTTTTAATAACAGAGAATTCTGTCCAGTTTTTTATGATCACATGTGCACATGTACACATGCACACAGGAACACACACACGAATAGGCAAAATAATGAAAGGATATCCACAAAGACAGCTCGGTGTGAAATTCAGTGTGGCATTGTTTTTATCCTTTGGTTTATCAATATTTTTCCCTGAGGTTTCCAAAATGTTACTTTTCTAATAGAAAAAATGTGTGTGTGTGCGAGCGTGTGTGTGCGTGATGTGTGTCCATGCACGCATGTGTGCTTGTGCACATGTGTGTACGTTCACATGTGCCTGTGTGTGTGTGTCCACGTGTGTGCTTGTGTGCACGTGAGCCTGTGTGTGCTTGTGTGTGCGTGTGTGTACACACGTGTGTGTGCACGCGCGTGTGTGTACACACGTGTGTGTGCACGCGCATGTGTGTGTTTAAATAAACAATTCTGTAGCTCCTGAGCATAATCTGGCCCGATGTGTAATAGCAGGAATAAACAAAGTCAAACCATCGCTGTCCTGGGGAAACCTTGGCGGCAGATGAAGGACTGGGAAGATTAGGAAGGCCAAAGCCAGCAAGATTAAGCAAGACAAGCCCTTGATTCCTAGAGAATGAGGCATGAGGACAAGTGACCTAGTATCGGTCACATGTCCCCATAAGACACATGGAAGCACAGTAAAAAAACTGTGAAGAAAATTAAGTCAAGCAAGTGATGACAGCTAAATTCATTCTGATTGTTGGCATTTTGGGATGTTTATAAGTTGGGCTTTTATAGCTGGTGGATTTCCCCAAAATATTGTTATATGGCAATAGTTCATTTAATTCTTTATTTTCCCATGTTAAAGACATAGCTTTAACTTAAAACATTAGAGGGGGAATCAAGGAGATGTTGGTAAGAGGATATAAAATTTCAGTTAGGAGGAATAAGTTCAAGAGATCTATTGTGCAACATGGTGACTGTAGCTAATAACAATGCATTGCATACTTGAAAAGTGAACACTTTCACCACCAAAAAATGATAAATATGTGAGGAAATGGATATGTTCAACAGCTTGATTCAGCCATTCTACAATGTACACATATATCAAAACATCATGTCGTACCCCATAATGTATACAATTTTTGTCAATTTTAAAATTTTTTAAGAAGATAAATTTAGAAATGTACATTTAAGACCTTATTTTTACAAGTGTACTTTTATTATGAAATATACAAATATAGCAAGAAGGAATAAATTTACCCTATTTCGGACACAACCACTGTTAATATTTTGGTGTAAATTCTTTGGCCAAGGATATTGTCTTCCGGCAAGAACCTGATTCTAAGCCACAGACACATGTCTTACATGGTGAAGGCAAGGTAAAGGAGAGAAGACAGAAGAATAGAGATGAAGGACGGATCAGGCAAAGCAGATTCTCTTCAAGTAGAAGCTGCTGATAACTTTTCTGCCCTTAATTTAATAATATATTCATGACAAAGAGATAGTTGTCTTGGATGATTTTACTATAGTTGTTCCTATGCACAGACACATCATGTAGGGGGAAGATAGTGAGCTTGAGCTTGCTAGAACTTCAGTTCCAGACCTACCATTCACGATTCTGTGTCCTTGGGAAGGACTCAGATTGTTACTTAAACAATCTGAGTCTTGTTTTCTCGCCTGTAAAATGGAATTACCAATGCCTATTTCAAATGGTAGTTGAGAGAATGAAATATTGGACACATAGTACTTCCACATACTTTTTTTTTTTTTTTGAGACAGGGTCGTGTTCTCTTGTCCAGGCTGGAGTGCAGTGGTGCAATCACAGCTTACTGAAGCCTTGAACTCCTGGGCCAAAGTGATCCTCCAGCTTTAGACTCCCGACTACAGATATGTGCCACAACACTTGACTAATTTTTTTTTTTTTTTTGTAACAATGGGGTCTATGTTGCTCAGTCTGGTCTCAAACTCTGGGACTCAAGTGATCCTACCGCCTTAGTCTTCCAAAGTGCTGGGATTACAGGCATGAGCCACCACACTCAGCACCTTTTTAAAAGATTCTTTTAAAAATTTAGTTTGACTGGTAAAGTTTTACCCATTCATCTTTCCACTTGAACTGCTTATGCTTTGTTATGGCATTGCTAAACAGGGTGCTTGTGTTTGATACCTAAAGAAACAACTGCTGCCCTTAACGTGGCTCTGAACCTTCCACTAAATTACATATTTTTGATCATGGAGAATTCCTGTCTAAATTTTTGGTCTATGCAACTATAACCTCAAACATGTGAATTAGTAACTATAGGGGCCAGAAAATAGGGACCATTAAGCCAAATTTGAGCTGCTCCTTCATTTCAAGAAAGGGAGGAGTATTACTAAATTGCAATTTGAGGGATGACTTCTTTCCTAGATGTCAACAAAATGAAATGCCACTTAGTAATTGCTGAAAGAAAAGAATATTATCCATGCTGTAATTTATATTTATCTTTCCTTTTAAATACCTCTTCTAAATTGAGAGATGAATGAAGAGTATCAATAAACCATTTAGAAGTCAAAGTTGGTAAATGAAATTTTATTTTCATCTGGGAGAGTTTACCTCATAAATTTGTTCCAGGGGAAAAGCTCAAATATGATGGAATCAAATGTAAATTATAAAATCAATTATTTAGGTGAGGTGGGGCAATCAATAAAATAACTGGGCTTCAGGATGCTTTGGTAGCTGGGCTGTCTTCAGATTATCCAGAACAATTAAGAAGACTCACTGTCATTTTCTTTATTCCTTAACTCTTTTTTTGGAGACTGAGTCTTGCTCTGTCACCCAGGCAGTGGTGCTATGTTGGCTCACTGTAACCTCTGCCTCCCGAGTTCAAGCAATTCTCCTGCCTCAGCCTCCTGAGTAGCTAGGACTACAGGCGTGCACCACCATGCCCCACTGTTTTTTTGTCTTTTTAGTAGAGATGGGGTTTCACCATGTTGGCCAAGCTGGTCTCAAACTCCTGACCTCAAGCAATCTGCTGCCTCAGCCTCCCAAAGTGCTGGGATAACAGGCATGAGCCACCGTGCCCAGCCCCTTAACCTTTAAAATTACTGAATTGCCTGTCAACAAGTAAAGTCCTAAGGATCCTCAAAAATTTGAACTCATACAGAATGCTTTGTTTAAGACCTGGGGGTGAGCAGCTGTTAGTAAACACAAATGCTTAGATGCTATGGCTACACTAAAATTGTGGTGAAAATTTAGAATAGTAAAGCATTATGCCCTATATGCCTTGGCTTAAAATGGAATTTTTCAAAAATCCCAATGGTCACATTACTGTTACTTATCCTAAGGAGATATTGTTTAAAAGTTCTCCTCTGCAGTAAGCATCACAAGCCCCTGTATGAGTTAATGGGAAAGGCAGGACCTTGCAAGGCTGAGTGTATTAGTCCATTCTCATGCTGCTAATAAATGCATACCAGACATTGGGTAATTTATAAAGGAGAGAGGTTTAATGGACTCACAGTTCCACATGGCTTGGGGAGGCCTCACAATCATGGCGGAAGGCAAAGTAGAAGCAAAGGCATGTCTTACATGGTAGCAGGCAAGAGAACGTGTGCAAAGGAACTCCCCTTTATAACACCATCAGATCTCATGAGACTTATGCACTATCACGAGAACAGCACTGGAAAGACCTGCCCCCATGATTCAATTACATCCCACCATGTCTCTCCCACGACATGTGGGAATTATGGGAGCTACAATTCAAGATGAGGTTTGGGTGGGGACACAGCCAAACCATATCACCGAGTAAGACCATTGCGAGGAGTCATAGCCACTTTAGATGCTGGCACTTGGTGAGCAAGTCAATGTCTCTAGACCCAGTCATTGGCCATTGCGTGTCCGCATGGATGTTCACTATCAGTGAGGAAAGGGCTTCATGGCACCCACAGCTTGCTTCTAATTCTGAGGACTTCCTCTTTTGTAGCCCCCTCTCCTGTCTAGGCCCCTGGTGGTGTTTGGGCCCCTGAGGGAAGAGGAAAGACTAATACTGTCCTCTCCTATGGCCCTTGGAAAGCTGAGGCAGTGGAATCTACTAAAGAGGTTCATCGTCCCAGCAAATTTTATCTTCACAGTTCAGAATGTTAGTGCTGTCTCTCCAGCACCAGCCCCATGTCCAGATGGCATGGGCAAATGCTTGAGAGCCCTGCCAGGACCACAGTACTACTGAGATTCCCAATTGCTGATGACCCTTGAGGTTTTTCTGTAGAGAGCCTCATCTAAAACATCTTTGTGTAGGGCCAGTTCACCACATACTGATGTAGTGACCTGAATTTATTAATCCACTTACCTACGACAAATAGTGCCCTAAGGAATGCGATACAGACCAAAGAGGGCAAGGTTAGAAAGCTCTAGAACACAGCACATAATGTAACCATAGAACTAGGAAGAAAGCTGTGAAAGAAAAGGTGATCTCCCCAATTCAGAATTTGTCATGTCTCAGAACTTCCTCTTTCTACGCTATTATTGCTCGCAAGATAATTCACTCAGCACAGGCTTTCAGAATTTCTGCTTTTCAACAAATGAACCAAATTCCTTTAAGCTAGCACCAGCCTCCTGGTTGGCTGCCTCTTTTCTCACCTAATGTAATTATTTCCTGTGAAGTTGGATTGGAGTTGAGATTTCATAATGCTGCCATAACATTTCTCTCTCACTCTCCTGCATCACACTCACAGTGACATTTGGGCCATTTTTTGCCTCGCATAAATGCACAGTCTTGCCTTCCATCATGCCAAGGGCAACTATGAATGAAATGAGCATTAAGCATATTAGTTTTCAATGCTATTAAAGCCATTAAACATATTAGCAGGCCCATTACTTTATTTTCCTACAGATATTTTAGTATCGTGACCTCCAATCGTGAAGAAAATGCAAAGCCTTCCCAAGCAAAAGCCACTATGAATGTGGGTAGGAGGTGAAGTTCACATGGGCCAAATCAGATCACTAATGGAAAATTATGCAGGCTCTAGCCTGCCGCATGACATGGGCAAATGTGCGATATCACACAACCAAGGAAGACACTGGCCTGTGCATGCTTTCCCACGCACCCAGTCATACACAACTCATTAATTTGAAAACCAAAAAGAGGAAGGGAAATTAGGAATTTCAATCTCCATCTACCTCTCTTCTGATCTACCTTTAAATGGCAGCTATAGAAACAGAATAGCCTGAAACGCCAGAAAAATGTAAAAGTTCTTCATTTAAGTTTAGAAAAAGGAAGCTAAAAATAACCTCTAATTGAAGGAGTTATTTCAGAACCAGACTTGGAAACATTTAGCATAGTCTTTTAATTAATTTATTCTGAGGATAGTGCTGAAAATATATCTATCTACCTAATAGCAGAGAGAAAGATCTCCAACTTTGCCTTCTGGCTAGATTTGTTTTACCCTTACTGATATTTCCTCCCCTTATTCGTAGTTTTTGTTTCAATTATCCATGGTCACCTGTGGTCTGGAGATTGATGATTATAGTGCAGTAAGATATTTTGAGAGAGAAAGAGAGACCATAGTCACATAACTTTATTTTATTCTATTTTATTTTATTTTAGTTTAGTTTATTTATTTGAGATGGAGTCTCTCTTTGTCGCCTAGGCTGGAGTGCAGTGGCACCATCTCAGGTCACTGCAACCTCCGTCTCCTGGGTTCAAGCGATTCTCCTGCCTCAGCTTCCCGAGTGACTGGGATTACAGGTGCCCACCACTGTGCCCGGCTAATTTTTTCTATTTTTAGTAGAGGCAGGATTTCACCATGTTGGCCAGGCTGGTCTCAAACGCCTGACCTCAGGTGATCCACCTGCCTCAGCCTCCCAAAGTGCTGGGATTACAGGCATGAGCCACCACGCCCAGCCCACATTCACATAACTTTTATTACGGTATATTGTTCTATTTTATTAGTAGTTATTATTGTTAATATTTTGCTTGCTTAATTTATTAATTAAACTTTACATTAGGTATGTATAGGAAAAAACAGTGTAAACAGGATTTGGTACTGTGGTGGTTAATATTGAGTGTCAACTTGATTGGATTGAAAGATGCAAAGTATTGTTCCTGGGTGTGTCTGTGAGGGTATTGCCAAAGGAGATTGACGTTTGAGTCAGTGAACTGAGAAAGGCAGACCCACCCCCAACCTGGGTGGGCACCATCTCATCAGCTGCCAGTGAGGCCAGAATAAAAGCAGGCAGAAGAACATGGAGAGACTAGAATGGTTTAGTCTTCTGGCCTACGTCTTTCTCCTACGCTGGATACTTCCTGCCCTCGAACATCGGACTCCAAGTTCTTCAGCTTTGGGACTTGGACTGGCTTCCTTGCTCCTCAGCTTGCAGACGGCCTATTGTGGGACCTCACCTTGTGATGGTGTGAGTCAATACTCCTTAATAAACTTCCCTTTCTATATATACACATCAATCCTATTAGTTCTATCCCTTTAGAGAGCCCTAACTAATACAGGTACTATCGTTTGTTTCAAGCATCCACTTGAATGTATCCCTGCAGATCAGTGGGAATACTGAACTTATCAAAGGAAAAGCACCACCCTCATTATCTTTTCGGATATAATGTACCCACATGAGAAAGAGGCTTTCTGCAACAAAAATGGTGTCATGGGAGTTGGAGGAAATGATTTAAAACGTTTGCAAGTTACTATTGGGAAAAGTTAAATGTAATGTAAAATTTTAAACTAGATCCTCAGATTTAAAAATTTCTAGCCTTCCAGTATTTCATGTGTAACCCTGAGGAACACTTTGAGCTGTAAGAAAATGAAGACCTATTCTTTTTTTTTTTTTTTTTTCTTTTATTATCATTATTATTATTATTATACTTTAGGTTTTATGGTACATGTGCGCAATGTGCAGGTAAGTTACATATGTATACATGTGCCATGCTGGTGCGCTGCTCCCACCAACTCGTCATCTAGCATTAGGTATATCTCCCAATGCTATCCCTCCCCCCTCCCCCCACCCCACAACAGTCCCCAGAGTGTGATGTTCCCCTTCCTGTGTCCATGTGTTCTCATTGTTCAATTCCCACCTATGAGTGAGAATATGCGGTGTTTGGTTTTTTGTTCTTGCGATAGTTTACTGAGAATGATGATTTCTAATTTCATCCATGTCCCTACAAAGGATGTGAACTCATCATTTTTTATGGCTGCATAGTATTCCATGGTGTATATGTGCCACATTTTCTTAATCCAGTCTATCATTGTTGGACATTTGGGTTGGTTCCAAGTCTTTGCTATTGTGAATAATGCCGCAATAAACATACGTGTGCATGTGTCTTTATAGCAGCATGATTTATAGTCCTTTGGGTATATACCCAGTAATGGGATGGCTGGGTCGAATGGAATTTCTAGTTCTAGATCCCTGAGGAATCGCCACACTGACTTCCACAAGGGTTGAACTAGTTTACAGTCCCACCAACAGTGTAAAAGTGTTCCTATTTCTCCACATCCTCTCCAGCACCTGTTGTTTCCTGACTTTTTAATGATTGCCATTCTAACTGGTGTGAGATGGTATCTCATTGTGGTTTTGATTTGCATTTCTCTGATGGCCAGTGATGGTGAGCATTTTTTCATGTGTTTTTTGGCTGCATAAATGTGAAGACCTATTCTTAATCATAATGACATTTGTTGTTTTCATAAAGGGTCAGTGGCCTCAGTGTTGATGCAAGCAGCTGAATAATGTCATCAGGGAGCCAGACTCTTTCTATATTTCTGCTTATTCATTCTTACAGGACTTTTTGTTCTCATGGCTGCAGCCTCACTACCACAACATGGCTGCTAAAGTTCTAGGCATCACGCGCATAGGCAAAGCCAAAGGAAAGAGGAGCCCAACAGCTGAGGTCCTCTGAAAAAGAACAGGTTCTTTCCACTAAATTATGAAATCATTAGACTAGAAACTGTATCTATTTTGTCTTTGTGTCTTCCACCTTCCCTGGGCCAGTTCCAGTAAGGACACATAGCAGACGCTGAAACGGTAGAATTAACAGGAAACCATGTAGTATATTCTAATCATGTTTGTCACCAACTATTAGTCAGTGGATTTTTTTTTTTTCTGGTATACTCTGCTCAGTGTATCCACATTCTCATCATCCTCACCATTTGCCGTTTATAAGGTGGATAAAATGGTAAGGTATAGATCACACAGTGTGATCTCGATGAACAGACCTGCTAAAAGGAAAGTACCTCCTAAAGCAAATTCTGCCCTGTTTAAAAATAAAAATGAATTAACACAAAGCATAGTTGGCCGATTACCACAGGTCAGTGCTAAAGGTGATTTTCTTACTGTGGGGCATAACAAAAATATCTTCATTTGTGACTTTTTTTTAATCCTTGAAGATTTAAATATAAAGATGACCACCCCTAAACCAAATCGAAAGAACATAAAAACACTTTGCTCCTTTTCTCCATTTTTAGACAGCTAGGTCAAATGGTATGTACTTTTAAATGGCTTTTGACATATATTGTTGGATTTCTCCATAAAGCTCTCTGTAAGCACTTATGAAAATGTACCTAAACAGAAAAATCGTGTTATTGATCATTTGTTCCTGTGTTTGGTGTCCTTACTTTTCTTCTTTGACATGCTAAATTAGGGAAAGTGAGCTATGGATATGCCTGACTATAGACGATAGACTGCTGGGAGCTTGTTGTGGGGAATTGCTAGGGTTTGCTTTCTGTATCCCCAGTCCCCACATCTGTCACCAACCAGCAGCACTAAAATTTTGCCTTTAAGAGAATCTCCCATTGTGTAGCCTTGCTCAGAAAGATGAACCGCTTTCTTGCCAGAGCCTTTCTTTTCCCTCCCACAAGGGCCGTGCTCTGCCAAGCAGATACTCTCTCCTGAAGTCTGAGTGTTTTGTGACTCTAGCAAGGCCAGTGAGTACTCTTGGCATTCATTTGTTATGTGAAAGTAGTGGTGTCTGGACCAGCCTCTTCTTACTATCTAATCCTTCCACTAAATTCCATTTTGTTCTTAAGATAGCTAAAATGGGTTTCTGCTGTTTGAATACGTGGATTACCAGGTTTCGTTTTTTAAATTAATGACCCCAAATCCCAAAAAGTCTGTCAGTGATGCCCAGCAGTCATCTGTGGTTCTCTAGGAAGCTGCCACTCCACTCTCTGAGATGAGCATTTCATAACACCTCTCTCCTCAGGTTTCCTTCCTCAAATCTCAGCCAACTACCTTGACTCATACTCCTCAAAAAAGAAAGACATCGGACTTGAACTTCCTCATATTCCCATCACAAAATTACAACCTCACCTGCATCTATATTAGCTTCTCTGTTTTTCCTGCATGAGAATTGAGTAATCATCTCCACTTCTCTCAGAGACCACCTTGGATCATGAAGTAGAAGCTTTATGTTGAGGAAAGCAGGGAAATAAAATAGAGGGTGGATTCTGGCAAGATGGATGTGATGGATGCCACAATATGCTGCACAAATATGTGCCTCCAGGACTGAAGCTCTCATTCTTCCAGCTTCCAGGAGTGTTGGCAACATACTGTTGCCAGCTGATCCCTTCTCTGGCATGTTCCCTCAGCTGAAGTGAGCACTATTGTTTAAGGCCAACCCCCCTTCCTGGTAACAGCCCTCCTCCAATGACAGGTCAGTGTAAAGGTATAAAGGCCCATCTCCCTTGCCCCAATTCTGGACAGCTTTGCAGAGCTATCATAGCTCCAGAATGGATCATAGGATAGGCTGAGATCTTTATTGATTGCATCACAGCTTGAATTTTCTTTTTCCAAAAATCCTATTTCCTTCACTCCCGTGAGCATGCCCTAATGCACCTATCAACAAATCTTCTATCAGAGTCTGCTGCTTGGGAAACCTGCCTAGTAACAGTTAGTGCCAGAAGCAGTCTGAGACAGCAGACTCTAAAATGAGGTTTTGGAGCTAGACCACTTGCAGGCAGCTGGCAATGATGATCCCATCACACCTGGTAGTTACTGGTAGACCCTGACATGTAGTAGCATGCAATTATTAAAAATGTTACCATGATGAACTGAGATGTTATACTGATGTAAGGTAATTTACTGACAGGTACAATGTGTGAGGCATTTTAGAGACAGAAAAAGAGGATAAGAAATATAGAACATAAAGGCCATTGCTAGGGTCAATCAGTGCTTTGGAGAAAAACAATGAAAGACTGAGAGTAAATTAATCAGCGAGTAAAGGCCAAATGTAAGAGCCAGAGGGCCTCCTTGGCTACACATAAAACAGCTTTTGATTTTGTCAGAGTGACTTCAGCAAGATGGTGGAATACAAAACCCCCTGGCATCATTCCCTCCACACAAATACAACAAGAAACAATTCAAAGACAAAAATACCAACCTGTATACACCAGAACTCTAGGGAGAAGTGGAGAAACCCCCTGGACCCACAGAATCAAGAGAAGCTATGACCAACCCACAGTTGCCAAGGTGAAAGGAGGAAACTGGAGGTGAAGATTTGATTTCTCCATCAGTTCAGGTATCTTCATAGGAAGCCCACTCTAGTCTCTTCCCATGAGAACTACTGGGAGTGCCAGGAGGGCTGAACAAACTGGGGTGAACTGGGGACAAAGCAGGGCAATGATCACATCGACAGGCATATGGGTCTTAGCAGCTCAGTGCTCTAATCAGTGGGGACACAACATTGAAGACACTGGATGGTGCCATAACACCATAGGGGGCACCATCCATGGGAAGGCCCAAATCCCTAGTAAAATTTTTCACAAAGCCCAGATACTCATGTGGAGCCATCCTCTGGCCCAGAAACAACTAAAAGGTTGGGAATAAGTTCTGATGCCCACTTAAGTCTTCCCCAGAACAAACAACAGCAGGAGAGCAATATAGTTTCAAGGCATCATTTATGCTCCAGTGCCTACTATATAAGTGTTCTCTAGGATGGGAAACAAAGGCAGGGCAGCAATTTATTTCCAGAATAGCACTGAAGTTCTGTACTCACTATAAGTCTTCTAGACCAAGAAACAATGACTTGCCAATGAGTGAGTTCTAGTGCGATGTTTTAATTCTGGTGCTCAATCTAAGTCCTCCACAGAATAGGAAGCAACAACAAGCAAATGTTTACATTCTAATATTAGGAAGTAAAGTTCTAACATCGGCAAAGAACAGCTGCAAAAACTAAAAGAGGTGGCTGTCTCCTCAAATGCACAAGCATCAATGTAAAGATGCAATGATTGTGAAAACTCAGGGAAATATGACGCCACCAAAAGAAACCAACAAAGCTCCAGCAATGGATCCAGAAGAAATGAATATTTATAAAATATCTGACAGACAATTCAGAACAATCCACTTAAGGAAGTTCAGGGAATCACAAAAAAAATACAGATTAAAAACTAAATGAAATTCAGAAAACAATCTAGGAACAAAATGAGAAATTTGACCAAAAAAAATTTTTTTTAAACGAAATAAAAATGCTAGAAATTAACAATACAATAACTGAACTGAAAAATTCACTAGAAAGCTTCAGTTGGAGACTTGACCAAACAGGGAAAAGAATTAGCAAGCTTGAAGACAGAATGTATGAAATTACCCAATTAGAAGAGCAAAAAGAGAAAAATAATTAAAAAGAGTAAAGAAAGCCTACAAGAATTATGGGACACCATTACATAATTGGAATTACCGAAGGAGACAAGAAAGGAAAAGACCTAGAAAGCGTATTTATGAAAATAATGGCTGAAATTTTTCTAAATCTGGAGAAAGACAGTAGCATTCAGACACAGAAAACTCAGAGGTCTTTCCAAATTCATCAGTCAAATTCAAACAAAAGAGGAATTTTCTGGACTTGCTGGCAAGACGGCCGAATAGGAACAGCTCCAATCTGCAGCTCCCAGCAAGATCGATGCAGAAGGTGGATGATTTCTGCATTTGCAGCTGAGGTACCTGGTTCATCTCATTGGGACTGTTTGGACAGTAGGTGCAGCCCATGGAGGGGCAAGCCAAAGCATGGTGGGGCATCACCTCACCTGGAAGCCAAGGGGTTCGGGGATTACCCATTCCTAGCCAAGGGAAGCCATGAGAGACTGTACCTGGAGGAACAGTGCACTCTGGCCCAGATACTGCACTTTTCCCATTGTCTTCGCAACCAGCAGACCAGGAGATTCCCTCTGGGGCCTGGCTTAGCAGGTCCCACCCCCACAGTGACCAGCAAGCTAAGATCCACTGGCTTGAAATTCTCGCTGCAGCACAGCAGTCTGAGGTTGACCTGGGATACTGGAGCTTGGTGGGGGGAGGGGCATCTACCATTGCTGAGACCTGAGTAGGCAGTTTTACCCTCACAGTGTAAACAAAGCTGCTGGGAAGTTTGAACTGGGCAGAGCCCACTGCAGCTCAGCAAGGCTGCTGCAGCCAGACTGCCTTACTAGGCAGGGCATCTCTGAAAAAAAGGCAGCAGCCTCAGTCAGGGACTTATAGATAAAATCCCCATCTCCCTGGGACAGAGCACCTGGGGGAAGGAGCGGCTGTGGGTGCAGCTTCCGCAGACTTAAGTGTCTGTGCCCGACACCTCTTAATAGAGCAGCAGATCTCCCAGCACAGCATTCACACTATGATAAGGATCAGACTGCCTCCTCAATTGGGTCCCTGACCCCTGTGTATCCTGACTGGGAGACATCTCCCAGTAGGGGCCGACAGACACCTCATACAGGAGAGCTCTCGCTTGGCATCTGGTGGGTGTCACTTTGGGAGGAAGCTTCCAGAGGAAGGAACAGGCAGCAATCTTTGCTGGTCTGCAGCCTCTGCTGGTGATACCCAGGCAAACATGGTCTGGAGTAGACCTGCAGCAAACTCTAGCAGACCTGCAGCAGAGGGGCCTGACTATTAGAAGGAAAACTAACAAACAGAAAGGAATAGTAGCAACATCAACAAAAAGGACTTCCACTCAGAGACCCCATCTGAAGTTCAAAACATCAAAGACCAAAGGTAGATAAATCCATGAAGATGGGGAGAAACCGGCACAGAAAGGCTGAAAACTCCAAAAACCAGAACACCTCTTCTCCTCCAAAGGATCAAAACTTCTTGCCAGCAAGGGAGCAAAATTGGACAGAGAATGAGTTTGATGAATTGGCAGAAGTAGGCTTCAGAAAGTGGGTAATAACAAACTCCTCTGAGCTAAAGGAGCATGTTCTAACCCAATGCAAAGAAGCTAAGAACCTTGAAAAAAGGTTAAATGAATTGCTGGACACATACACTGTCCCAAGACTAAACCAAAAAGAAATCGAATCCCTGAATAGACTAATAAAAAGTTCTGAAATTGAGGCAGTAATTAATAGCCTACCAACAAAAAAAGTCCAGGGCCAGATGGATTCACAGCCAAATTCTATCAGAGGTACAAAGAGGAGCTGCTACCATTACTTCTGAAACTATTCCAAACAACAGAAAAAGAGGGAATCGTCCCTAACCCATTTTATGGGGCCAGCGTCATCTTGATACCAAATCCTGGCAGAGACGCAACAAGAAAAGAAAATTTTAGGCCAATATCCCTGATAAACATTGAGGTGAAAATCCTCAATAAAATACTGGCAAACAGAATCCAGCAGCATGTCAAAAAGCTTATCCACCATCATCAAGTCAGCTTCATCCCTGGGATGCAAGGCTAGTTCAACATATGCAAATCAATAAATGTAATCCATCACATAAACAGAACCAATGACAAAAACCACATGATTATCTCAATAGATGCAGAAAAGGCATTCAACAAAATTCAACAGCCCTTCATGCTAAAAACTCTCAATAAACTAGGTATTGATGGAACGTATCTCAAAATAATAAGAGCTATTTATGACAAACCCATAGCCAATATCATACTGAATGGCAAAAACTGGAAGCATTCCCTTTTAAAACCAGTACAAGACAAGGATGCCCTCTCTCATCACTCCTATTCAACATAGTATTTGAAGTTCTGGCCAGGGCAATCAGGCAACAGAAAGAAATAAAGGGTATTCAGTTATGAAAAGAGGAAGTCAAATTGTCTGTTTCCAGATGACATGACTGTATATTTAGAAAACCCCATCGTCTCAGCCCAAAACCTCCTTAAGCTAATAAGCAACTTCAGCAAAGTCTCAGGATAAAAAATCAATGTGAAAAAATCACAAGCATCCCTGTACACCAATGACAGACAAACAGAGAGCCAAATCATGAGTGAAGTCCCATTCACTATTGCTACAAGGAGAATAAAATACCTAGGAATACAACTTACAAGGGATATGAAGGACCTCTTCAAGGAGAACTACAAACCACTGCTCAAGGAAATATGAGAGGACACAAACAAATGGAGAAACATTCCATGCTCATGGATAGGAAGAATTCATATTGTGAAAATGGCCATACTGCCCAAAGTAAGTTTTATATTCAATGCTATCCCCATCAAGCTACCATTGACTTTCTACACAGAATTGGGAAAAAAAACTACTTTAAATTTCACATGGAACCAAAAAAGAGCCCACATAGCCAAGACAATCCTAAGCAAAAAGAACAAAGCTGGAGGCATCACGCTACCTGACTTCAAACTATACTACAAGGCTCCAGTAACCACAACAGCATGATATGGGTACCAAAACAGATATATAGACCAATGGAACAGAACAGAGTCCTCAGAAATAACACCACACAGCTACAACCATCTGATATTTGACAAACCTGACAAAAACAAGAAATGGGGAAAGGATTCTCTATTTAATAAATGGTGTTGGGAAAACTGGCTAGCCATATGTGGAAAGCTGAAACTGGATCCCTTCCTTACACCTTATACAAAAATTAACTCAAGATGGATTAAAGACTTAAATGTAAGACCTAAAACCATAAAAAACCTAGAAGAAAACCTAGACCATACCATTCAGGACAGAGGCATGGGCAAGGACTTCATGACTAAAACACCAAAAGCAATGGCAACAAAAGCCAAAATTGACAAATGGGATCTAATTAAACTAAAGAGCTTCTGCACAGCAAAAGAAACTATCATCAGAGTGAACAGGCAACCTACAGATTGGGAGAAAATTTTTGCAATCTACCCATCTGACACAGGGCTAATATCCAGAATCTACAAAGAACTTAAACAAATTTACAAGAAAAAAAAAACAAACAGTCCCATCAAAAAGTGGGTGAAGGATATGAACAGACACTTCTCAAAAAAAGACATTTATGCCCCCAACAAACATATGAAAAAATGCTCATTATCACTGTTCATTAGAGAAATGCAAATCAAAGCCACAATGAGATACCATCTCATGCCAGTTAGAATGGTGATCATTAAAAAGTCAGGAAACAACAGATGCTGGAGAGGATGTGGAGAAATAGGAATGCTTTTACGCTGTTGGTGGGAGTGTAAATTAGTTCAACCATTGTGGAAGACAGTGTGGCAATTCCTCAAGGATCTAGAACTAGAAATAACATTTGACGCAGCAATCCCATTACTGGGTATATATCGAAAAGATTATAAATTGTTCTGCTATAAAGACATATGCACACGTACATTTATTGTGGCACTGTTCATAATAGCAAAGACTTGGAACCAACCCAAATGCCCATCAGTGATAGACTGGATAAAGAAAATGTGGCACATATATACCATGGAATACTATGCAGCCGTAAAAAAGGATGAGTTTATGTCCTTTGCAGGGACATGGATGAAGCTGGAAACCATCATTCTCAGCAAACTAACACAAGAACAGAAAACCAAACACTGCATGTTCTCACTCATAAGTGGGAGGTGAACAATGAGAACACATGGACACAGGGAGGGGAACATCATAAAATGGGGCCTGTCGGGGTTTGGGGTAGGGAGAGGGATAGCATTAGGAAAAATACCTAACGTAGATGATGGGTGCAGCAAACCACCATGGCACATGTATACCTATGTAACAAACCTCTACATTCTGCACATGTACCCCAGAACTTAAAGTATAATTTAAGAAAAGAGAAATTTTCCCAGGCACATTATAGTCAAATTATCAAAAATCAAAGACAAAGAAAGGATACTCAAAACAGCAAGAGAAAAGAAACATATTACATTCACACAGTCCCAATACAGATATCAGCAGATTGTTCAACAAATATGTTGAAGGTCGGGAGAGAGTGGGATGTTATATTCAAAGTGCTGACAGAGATACTCTGCCAACTAAGAATACTGTGCCCAGCAACGCCATCCCTCAAATATTAAAAAAAAAAAAAAAGACATTTCCAGACAAACAAAACTTAGAGAATTCATCAACACCAGATCTGACTTATAAGGATACTAAAGAGAGTTCTTCAATCTGAAAGAAATGGATGTTAACATGTAACAAGAAAACATCTGAAAGTATAAAACTCACTGGCAAAGGAAAACAGGCAAATTGAGAATACTTTAGTACTGTAATTGTGGTAAGTAAACCACTTGTATCGTAAATATAAAGACTAAAAAGAATTATTAAAAGCAACAATACAGCAATTGGTTAAAGTATAGGCAATATAAAAAGATATAGATTAAAACATCAAAAAAGTCAAAACGTGTGTGTTTTGGGGGGTGGTGTCAAAGTGTAGTTTGTTTCAATACTTTTCTTTGCAATCAAAGTTAAGTCATTTTCAGTTTAAACTAACCTGGGATAACTGTAAGATATTTGTGTAAGCCTCATGGTAATCACCATGCAGAAACCTATTATACTCACTAAAAACTAAAAAACCAACATACTACCAGAAAAAAATTACCCACAAAAGAAGAGAAAGAAGGAAAGAAAGAGAGATAGGGGAGCTATAAAACAACCAGAAACCAAGCAACAACATGGCAGTAGTAAGTCCTTATTTATCAGTAATAACACTTAATGTAAATGGGCTCAATTCTCAAATTAAAAGACACACAGTGGCTGAATGGATAAAGAAATAAGACCCAAATATATGGTGCCTTCAAGAAACCCACTTCACCTATAAAGGCTCACATAGACTGAATGTGACGGTATTGGGGGAACCAGCCCCCAATATTTCAATGTAGGTTCTTTCTATTTTCCCTAAGTGTCGGCCAATCTGAGAAATAAAGAGAAAGAGTACAAAGAGAGGAATTTTACAGCTGGGCCACCGGTGGTGACATCACATATCAGTAGGTCCATGATGCCCACCTGAGCCACAAAACCAGCAAGTTTTTATTAGGGATTTCAAAAGGGGAGGGGGTGTACAAACAGGGAGTAGGTCACAAAGGTCACATGCTTCTGAGGCAAGTAAAGATCACAAGGCAAAGGGCAAAACAAAGATCACAAGGCAAATGGCAAAATTAGAATTACTGATGAGGGTCTATGTTCAGCTGTGTCTGTATTGTCTTGATAAACATCTTAAACAACAGAAAACAGGGTTTGAGAGCAGAGACCCAGTCTGACCTCAATTTCACCAGGGTGGGGTTTTTCCCCACCCTAGTGAGCCTGAGGGTACTGCAGGAGACCAGGGTGTATTTCAGTCCTTATCTCAACCGCATAAGACAAACACTCCCAGAGTGGCCATTTATAGACCTCCCCCCAGGAATGCATTCCTTCCCCAGGGTATTAATTATTAATATTCCTTGCTGGGAAAAGAATTCAGTGATATCTCTCCTACTTGCACATCCATTTATAGGCTCTCTGCAGGAGAAAAATATGGCTCTATTCTGCCCGACCCCACAGGCAGTCAGACCTTATGGTTGTCTTCCCTTGTTCCCTGAAAATTGCTGTTATTCTGTTCTTTTTCAAGGTACACTGATTTCATATTGTTCAAATACACATGTTTTACAATCAATTTGTACAATAGTGGTCCTGAGGTGACGTACATTCTCAACTTACGAAGACAGCAGAATTAAGAGATTAAAGTAAAGACAGGCATAAGAAATTATAAGAGTATTATTTGGGAACTGATAAATGTCCATGAAATCGTCACAATTTATGTTCAGAGATTGCAGTAAAGACAGGCGTAAGAAATTATAAAAGTATTAATTTTGGGAACTGATAAATGTCCATGAAATCTTCACAATTTATGTTCCTCTACTGCGGCTCCAGCCGGTCCCTCCGTTTGGGGTCCCTGACTTCCCACAACATGAAGGTGTGGAAAAAGATATTCCATGCAACTAGAAACCCAAAAAAAGCAGGAGTAGCTATGCTTATATCAGATAAAATAGACTACAAATTTAAGATTGTAAAAAGAGACAAAGAAGATCAATATATAATGATAATAGGTCAATTCAGCATGAGGATATAACAATTATAAATATCTATGCACCCAACACTAAAACTCCCAAGTATACAAAGCAAACATTAATAGAGTTAAGGGAGAAATAGATTGGAATAAGTAATACTAGGAAACTTTAACACCCACTCCCAGTAATGCACTGATCATCCAGAAAGAAAATCAACAAAGAAAGAGTGGAGTTAAACTATGCACTATAGGTAATAGGCCTAACTAACATTTACAGAACATTTCACCCAAATGCTGCAGAATACATATCCTTTTCATCAGCACATGGAATATTCTTCAGAATAAAACATATGATAGGCCACAAAACAAGTCTGAAAAAAATTTTAACCTAGAAATTATATTAAGTATTTTTCTGATCACAATGAAATACAACTAGAAAGCAAAATCAATAAGAGGAATCTTTGAAAATACACGAACACCTGGAGATTAAACAACATGCTCCTGAATGACCAATGGGTCAGTAAAAAAATTAAGAAGGAAATTTTAAAATTTCTTAAAAGAAATGAAAATGAAAATACAACATACCCAAGTCTATGATATATGGCAAAAGCAGTACTAAAGAAGGAAGTTTATAGCAACAAATACTTATATCAAAGAATTAGAAAGATTTCAAATAAACAACCTAATGATGCACCTTAAGGAACTAGAAAAGCAAGAATAAGCCAAGCCCAAAATTCATGGAGGAAAGAAATAATAAAGGTGAAAGCAGACATAAATGAAATTGAGACTAAAAAAATACAGAAGATTAATAAAACAAAAAGTTGGTTTTTAAAAAGTTAAACAAAAGGGACAAGCCTTTAGCTAGACTAAGGAAAAAGAGAGAAGGCCCAATTAAATAAAATGAGAGATATAAAAGGAGAAATTACAACTGATGTCACAGAAATACAAAGTATCATTGGAGAATATTATTTAAAACTATATTCCAACAAATTGGAAAACCTAGAAGAAATGAAAACATTTCTGAATATATACAAGTTACCATGGTTGAACCATGAAGAAATAGAAAACCTGAACATACCAGTAGTGATAAAGATATCCCCATCAAAGAAGAGCCCAGGACCTGACAACTCCATTGCTAAATTCTACCAAATATTTTAAAATCTAAAGATTCCACAAAAAACTATTAGAACTGATAAATTCAGTAAACAATATGAAAAAGAAATTAAGAAAACAATTCCATTTACAGTAGTTACAAAGAATCTAAAATACCTATGAATCAATTTAACCAAAAAAGTTAAAGATCTATACAAGGAAAACTATAATACACTGATAAAAGAAACTGAAGAGGACACAAAAAAATGGGAAAATATTTCATGCTCAATTATACATAACCACAAAAGACCCTGAATAGCCAAACCAATACTGAGCAAAAACAACAAAGCTGGAGGCATCACACTACCTGACTTCAAAATTTACTTCAAAGCTATGATAACAAAAACAGCATGGTATTGGTATAAAAACAGACATGTAGACCAATAGCGAATTCAGATATAAGTCCACACAAGAACATACAATGAGGAAAGGATAGTCTCTTTAATCAATGGTGTTGGGAAAACTGGATAACTATATGTGGACTAATGAAACTAGACCCCTATCTCTCACTCTACACAAAAATCAAATCAGAATGGATTAAAGACTTAAATCTAAGACCCGAAACTATCAAACTATTACAAGAAAACATTGGAGAAATGTTACAGGACTTTGATCTGAGCAAAGATTTTTTTGTGTGTGCAAGACTTCAAAAGCACAGACAACTGAAGCAATAATAGACAAATGGGATTACATTGAGCTAAAAAGCTTCTGCATAGTGTAGGAAATAATCAGCAAAATGAAGAGACAGCCCAAAGAATGGGAGAAAATATTTTCAAACTACCCACCTGACAAGGGACAAATGACCATAATATATAAGAAGTTCAAACAGAAGAGCAAAACAAAACAAAAAACAATTGGGTTTAAAAAGTGGGCAAAAGATTTTTTTAAATGGGCAAAAGATCTCAACAGACATTTCTCAAAAGAAGACATACAAATGAGCAACAGGTATATTTAAAAATGTTCAACATCATTAATCATCAGAGAAATGCAAATCAAAATCACAATGAAATATCTTACCACAGTTAAAATGGCTTGTGTCAGAAAGGCAATAACAGATGTTGATGAGGATGTGGAGAAAAGGACAGCCTCATATACTGTTGGTGGAAATGTAAATTAGTACAGCAACTGTAAAGAACAATATGGAGATTCCTCAAAAAATTAAAAATAGAATTACCATAGGATCTAGCAATTCCACTACTAAGTATAAAAAAGGAAATGTATATATTCAAAAGACACCTGCACTTCTATGTTTATTGCAGCAGTATTCACAATAGCCAAAATGTGGAATCAATCTAAGTGTCCCTCAGTGGATGAATGGGTAAAGAATATGTGGTATAAATATATAATGGACTGTTATTCAGCCATGAAAAGAATGAAATCCTGTCATTTGCAGCAGCATGAATGAAAATTGGAGTTCATTATGTTAAGTGAAATAAGCCAAGCATAGAAAGACAAATATCACATGTTCTCATTCATGTGGGAGCTAAACAAAAAAAAGTGGCTCTTATGAAGATAGAGAGTAGAATGGTGGTTACCAGAAGCTGAGATGGGGAAGGGGAAGGAGCAAGGAAAGACTGAAGAGAAGTTGATTAATGGGTACAAATATATGGTTTCATAGAGGAAATAAGACCCAGTGTTAGATAGATCAGTGGGGTGACTATAGTTTACAGTAAGCTAGTGTGCATTTCAAAATAGCTGAAAGAGAAGAATTTGAATGGTTCTAGCATAAAGAAAAGACAAATATTTAAGGTGGATATCCCAAATTCACTGATTTGATCTTTATAAATTATGTGTCTGTAATTATGTGTCCTGTAAGGAAATAGGAATTTCCTTTTCCATGTTTCCATAGGAATTAATTTAATCAAGAAGGCAAAAGACCGATATAGTGAAAACTACAAATTGATACTGAAATACATTAAAGAAAATACAAACAAATGGAAGGACATCCTGTGTTCGTGGATTGGAAGACTTAATATTATTAAAATGTCTATAGTACCCAAAGTGATCTAGAGATGAAATGCAATCTGTATCAAAATTCCAATTGCAAGTTTTAACAAAATAAAAATAAAAAACAATCCTAAAATCCATGTAGAATCACATAGGACCACATACTGCCAAAATAATGTTAAGAAAGGAGAATAAAGCTGGAGGCATCACATTTCCTAATTTCAAAACATATGAAAAACCTGTAGTAATCAAAATAGTATGGTACTGGCATAAAAAGAGACATATAAGCCAATGAAACATAATAAAGAGCCCAGAAATAATCCTACACAAACATAATCAATTGTTCTTTGACAAGAGTACCAAGACTACATGATGGGGAAAAGATAGTCTCTTCAACAAATGCTGTTAGGAAAACTGGATATCCACCTGCAAAACAATGAAATTAGACCCTTATTTTGCATCATACATTAAAGAACCAACTTAAGATAAATTAAATATTAAAATGTCAGAGAGGAAGCTTTACAATGACTAGCAGAAAACTTAGGAGAAAAGCTTCATAACACTGGACTTGGCAAGAATTTCTTGAGAGGACATCAAAAGCACAGGCAACAAAAGCAAAGATGGAGAACTATATATAATATATATGGACACCATAAGAACAGTATAATACACACATGAACCCCTAACACCCAGTAAATATGATGGTATTTAAGATAGGGTGTTTGGGAGATAATCAGGGTTAGATGTATCAATAGTAATGAAGATGGGGCGCTAGATAAGGCCATCAAGTGCAAAATTGGAAGAGAGCCCTCACAAGAAAGCAAATAAACTTGAACTTTGATGTGGACTTCCCAGCCTCCAGAACTATGAAAGATAAAATTTCCTTTTTTAAAAAACAGAACTCCATAAGATCTGTCATAACTTAGTTCCAGTGACATGTAGAAACTTCTATATAACTCTAATCCCTCTCCACCATTTTTTAAAATCCAAATATTATACTTATTACAGGTATATTGCTTACAAACACAATATTACACTTTCATAATTATTACTTTATATAAAACATATGTCTTTTAGAGAAGCTGACAGAAAGGATGTAGTTATAGAGTTTTCCTTATTAAACTTCCAGTTCACTATTTCTGATTCTCTTATTTTCCTCTTTGGATTCAAGTTACCATCTGGCATCATTTCCTTAGTGCAATAAAGCTACATTCTCACCTGCCTTTTTTGTTGTGTTATTGTCAAATATATTACATTTGTGTATGTTATATACCCTACAGTACAGTACAATATAATACAACACAATACCTATTGTTTCATGTAATTGTCCTTAAATCAATTAAGAGAAGAAAGGAGAAGCAATATGGAATTGCGTTATCTTTTAGAATTACCTACTTAATTATCTTACTGGCACTCATTGTTAATTTATATTGATTCAAAATACTGTTTGCTGTAACTTGCTCTCAGCCTAAATAACTATCTGTTTCTTAGAAGCACATCTGCAAGCTCTTCTTTATCACCTTTTCACCTTCATTTTTGAAAAATAGTTTTTTCTGGATCTGAGATTCTTTGTTGACAGTTTTTGTGTGTGTGTGTTTTGTGTTTTGTGTTTTTTGTTTTTTTTTTTTACTTTCAACAGTATGAATATGTTATTCTAATGTCTACTGGCCTCTGTTATCCCTGATAAGAAGTAAGCTGTTAATCTTACTAGTACTCCCTAGTGCATGATGAGTCATTTTCTCTTACTCTTTTTTGAGATTTTTCTTTGTCTTAACTATGATGTGTCTGTGTGTGGCTCTCTTTGCATTTCTCTTACCTGAAGCTTGTTGAGCTTATTTAATGTGTAGATTACTGGGGATTTTTTAGTGAAATTTAAGAAATTTTCAGCCATTATTTCTTGACTTTTAAATTCACATATAAAAGTTATATATATTTATCATATATGACATGTTTTGAAATATGTGTATATTGTGGAATGGCTCACCCAAGCTAATGAATACATCTATTACTTCACATACTTATTTTTTTGTGGTGAGAACACTTAAAATTTATTCTCTTAGGAATTTTCAAGAATACAATATGTTGTTACTATGTACCATGCTGTACAATAGATCTCTTAAACTTATTCCTCCTATCTAAATGAAATTTTATGTCCTTTAACCAACATCTCCTCAAGTATTCCCCAATCCCCAACCCTTGGTAACCACTATTCTACTCTCTACTTCTATGAGTTTAATTGTTATACATTCTACATATAAGTGAGATCATGTGGTTTTTATCTTTCTGTGCCTGGTTTATTTCACGTAACACAAGGTTCACCCAGTTTACCCATATTGTTGCAAATGACAGGATTTTCTTCTTTTTTATGGATGAATAGTACTTTGCTGTGTACATATACCACATTTTCTTTATCCATTCATCTGTTGATGAACAGTTAGGATGATTCTATATCTTGGCTATAGTGAATAATGCTGTGATGAACATGGGAGTGGAGATAGTTCTTTAATATACTGATTTCATATACTTTGGATATATATTCAGGAGTGGAATGGTGGTCATATAGTTGTTTTATTTTCAATTTTTTTAGAAACTTCCTTTTTTTTAAATAATGGCACTAATTTGCTTTCCCACCAGCAGTATGCAGGTGTTCCTTTTTCTTCACATCTTCTCCAATACTTGTTATCTTTCATCTTTTTGATAACAACCATTCTAAGAGGTGTGAGGCCATATCTCATTGTGGTTTTAATTTGCATTTCTCTGATGATTTGTGATTTTGAGCATATTTTTCATATACCTGTTGTCTACTTATATGTCTTCTTTTGAGAAATGTCTATTCAGATTATTTGCCTATTTTGTAACCAGGTTGTTTTCTTACTATTGATTTATTGGAGTTCCTTATGCATTTTGGATGTTAACCTCTTATCAGATGTACGACTTGCAAACATTTTCTCTCATTCCATATGTTGTCTCTTCACTCTGTTGATGGTTTCCTTTGCTGTGCAGAAGATTTTTAGTTTGATATAATTCCATTTGCCTATTTTTGTTTTATGCTTGGGCTTTTGGTGTCATCAACATTTATTTCTTTAGATATTTTTGTGTGTTTTTCTTTCTCTCCTCCACTTCCGCTATTCCCATTACACATATGTTGGTGCATTTAATGATTTCCCACATTTCTCTGAAGTACTGTTTGTTATTTTTATTCTTTTTTTGTACTCTTCAGATAGTATAATCTCTATAAATCTATCTTCAAGTTTGCTGATTCATTCTCCTGTTAATTCAAATTTGCTGTTGAGTACTTCTAGTGATGTTTTTATTTGTTATTGAAATTTTCACCTCCAGAATTTCCATTTGATTGTTTTAAAATAATTTCTCTCTTTATTGAAATTCTTTATTTGATGAGACACTTTTATACCTTTCTTTAATTTTTAGATATAGTTTTCTTTAGTTTTTAGATCACCAGTACCCTCAGTTGTGATCTTTGACCTCTCTCCAAGTTAATGATGCTGTTGTTTTGGTTGTTTATTTGTTCAGTGACTTGGCAGACCTAACTATGTGAAGTTTATTTCTTCTGAAGTGTGCAGCCTTTGATGTCTCTTCTCTGATTTTTTTCTTGTTTTATATTTTATTCTGACTACCTAGGAGTTGCCTGTAGGTCAGTATAAGCCACTTATTTGTCAAAGATTGTGCTTAAGATCTTCTAGTAAGTTAGACTTTTAACCTTTGCCATGGGATGTATGTGTAGTATGGAGGCTATCACAATTAAAGGAGTTTATCTTTTTCCCCTACATTCAGCCAGGAATGGCTAGCTTGTTCTTTCCTTCTCTGATGTCTCCTGAGTGTGCAGCTTTGTCATGCAAACAGTCTTTCAGATTGCCAAGAATGCATTATTTTTATTTGTATTTATTTATTTATTTTATTTTATTTATTTTTGAGACAGAGTCTTACTCTGTCATCCAGGCTGGAGCGCAGTAGCATGATCTCAGCTCACTGCAACCTCCATCTCCTGAGTTCAAGAGATTCTCCTGCCTCAGCCTCCCAAGTAGCTGGGATTACAGGCCCTCACCACCACAACTGGCTAATTTTTGTATTTTTAGTAGAGATGGTGTTTTACCATGTTGGCCAGGGTGGTCTTGAACTCCTGACCTCAAGTGATCCGCATCCCCTTAGCCTCCTAAAGTGTTGAGATTACAGGCATGAGCCACTGTACCCAGTCTTAATTTTATTTTTAAACCTGACTTCCTATGAGTTTTTCTTGGGTCAGAGTAATTTATAGTTCAGTAATTTATAGTGTTTGGTCAGGAATTGTGCTTAAACCTCTTGTGTCAATGAAGCTTTGTCTCTTTTTGATGCATCTGCCTGTGGCTTTGGAAATGTTTTCAGGTATGCCCTGTGCCTTTCTCCGATTGCTCCTGAGTGAAGCCCAGCACATGTGCACAGTCTTCCTAACTCCTAGAGTTGACTATTATCCCATCTGGACCCTTCTTAGATGTTCTTTCCCTGATTCTCTCTGTTAAACTTTGGCTTGTGTTGCCATTTTGTTTTTTGCTACTCATATCAGGAAGCTATCATTGCCCTCTTTGAAAAATTTTTAATTGACAAACAATAATTTTCTATACCATAGGGTAAAATGTGACATTGTGATACATGTATACATTGGGGAATTAGCAGGTCAGGCTAATTAACATATACATCCCCTCATATATTTATCATTTATTTAATGATAAATATATGAGAACATTTCAAATTCCTTCTTTTAGCAATTTTGATACATACAATACATTATAATTCACTGAAGTCACCTTGCTATGCACTAGATCACCAGAAATTATTCCTCCTGTCTAATTTGTAAACCAAAAATAAAATTCTAAGGTCCCCAACCACCTGAATGGACATGCTTATCAGCCAGGGCTCTTTTAAAATTTAACCTGAGAGACGGTTTCAACCCCCATGAATGAAAAATCAGGGTTGAACATGACTCATTATACCTCTCCAGCATTAACATGGACACAGACCTTAAGTCTGATAAGAAACATTTTACAACCTATTCTCTCTAAAGCCTAGTACTTGAAGGCTTCCTCTGTAAATAAGAACTTGGGTATCCACAATCCTTTATCCTAACCCAAACATTTCCTTTCTAAATTGAGCAATAAATGATTCATAAATTGGGCAACCCCAGAATCCCAGCAGATTCACAGAGAATCCAGCGCAGCCATGTGGTAAAAGAATATTTATAGATGAAAAAATGGAAATGATGTACAGAAATCAGAAGTGAGGTACAGAAATAGCCGGACTGGTTACAGGCTGGCGTTTGCCTTATTTGAACACAGTTTGAACACTTAGCAGTCTCTGAGTGGTTGAAGGATGGCCGCTGGGATTGGCCAAGACTCAGTTATTGTTACAGGCACATACTCCTAAGTTAGGTTTTCAGTCTTGTCTGACTATTAAACTAGGTTGCTGTTCATCCACAAGGACTCAAATATAGAAGTATGGAATCCTTCTCAGGCCACATTTAGTTTGCTTTAACAGTTCCCCCCTTTTGGTCATTTTCTCAAATTTGAGAGATTGACCAAAACCTTAGTCATTGATGTCACTATCACCATTGTAAATGTACTTATATGGTCTTGAAACCCACTGGGAAACAATAGAACAGTGGGTTTTGCAAGAAGGGAACAACGACTGAGTAGGGGTACCTCTTTATGCTGGAACGTTCTGTTTACAGGAGAAAAATAAAACCTGGTCTGCTCTAGGATCTTCGTGTTTCCTTGAAGTTTTAGTTTAATTATGTCACATTTAGCACAAGTAACTCCATATTAGTTTGGATTGGTCTGTTTGGGCCTAGTGCATGAGCTCAGTACAAAATAATGGCTTCCCATAATTTTGTTTAAAAAAAAAAATTCCCCTTTTTGGCAAGGTTCTCACTTAGATGAGATTGTGACTAAAACTTAGGGCCTTAGCACCACTCTCAATTACCATCATTTTGAGTTTCCAGTCTCAGCATGTCATTTATAGGTTGTGGTGTCCTTATGGTCACACATTTCTTTCAGCTTTCATCATTCCAGTTAAAGAGAGACCATTTGACATTCTAGAGATGGCTGCATGCAAACATTTAAAAACTTTGAGAGAATACAGCGTAGCAGGGAGACTATTATTACGACTATTGGGAGGATAATACCAAGAGTTTGGAGTATGTGCCTTATACAGGGTCCCCATAAACCAAACCACTTAAAATTAAATAGATTAAAGAATGAGCTACATGAAGAGTCTGCTCACTCGACTAAGTGGTCTTTTCATTAATCCCCTACAACTGAATTTTTTATTATCTACATTCGATGTATTTCTTTCTTTTTCTTTTCTTTTCTTTCTTTCTTTTTTTTTTTTTTTTTTGAGATAAATTCTTGCTCTGTTGCCCAGGCTAGAGTGCGGTGATGTGATCCTGGTTCACTGCAACCTCTGCCTCCCAGGTTCAAGTGATTCTCCTGCCTCAGCCTCCCAAGTAGCTGGGACTACAGGCAAGAGCTACCATACCCAGCTAATTTTTGTATTCTTAGTAGAGATGGGGTTTCACCATGTTGGCCAGGATGGTCTCTGTCTCCTGATCTTGTGATCCGCCCACCTTGGCCTCCCAAATTGCTGGGATTACAGGTGTGAGACTGATGTATTTCTTTATAGGCCACAAGTGCCAGCAGCTGCACAGATACTTTTTTGTTTAGCTAATTCTGTTATTCAGCATAACTTTCACAGGAGAGTTTAAAGCCTGTTGGGTAATGATTGCCTTTACATAGAATCTGCTGTGGAGTCTATTATGAGGGATACATTTCTAGTTATTGCCTCTTTTATTCTAAATGACAGAAACAGGACCTAACAAATGATGTCCTTCTAGAAGAGTGCAGGTCACCTGGCAATGTTCTCTTTAAATCCTGATGTGGGTTAAGAGGAGTTTTGGCTGATTATGAGACAATATATGTACCATTAAATTTTCTCACTTACATTGGGCCTTCATCTTTTATCTATTAAAGTATAAAGTTATTCATGTATAAGGCTGGCTGCAAAATCCTTCACAAATAAAAGTATATGCTGTAAGTGCACATAATAGACCCCCTTTTCACTTCTATTGTTCATAGAGGCATAAGCAAGAAAAAAAATCAAAGATAAGTGTTTCATGATAGCAGAGAAGTCTTGATCTGTGATTTTGGAAAAAGTTGTTCACATTAAGGATGCCATCTTCTGGGGAGAAACTGTCCTGGTTAGCTTTACCTTAAGGGTCCCACTGGGTGTACAGTTCCAAGAGTGTGGAGGGACACTGCTCAGTATTGAGATTATGAACCCAAAGTTCAAGGTCCCCAAGTTTTGCTGTAGTGTGGATGGCAAGGACAGTCTTTCTCTGATGTTCTTAGAACACCCAGTCTTTGAGTTCTAGATTATGAAGGCGTTGTCCTCAGTGAACCATAAAAAACTTTCTTTATGGGGTGAAAATACACTGTAGCATAATAATCTGCTGTTATAACATCAGCCCTTTCACCTTTCACATGGGAAGGCTGGTTTTTTTGTTTTGTTTTGTTTTGTTTTGTTTTGAGATAGAGTCTCGCTCTGTCACCCAGGCTGGAGTGCAGTGGCGCAATCTTGGCTCACTGCAAGTTCCGCCTCCTGGGTTCACACCATTCTCCTGCCTCAGCCTCCCGAGTGGCGGGGACTACAGGCACCTGCCACCATGCCTGGCTAATTTTTTTTTTTTTGTATTTTTAGTAGAGATGGAGTTTCACCATGTTAGCCAGGATGGTATTGATCTCCTGATCTCGTGATCCGCCCACCTCAGCCTCCCAAATTCTGGAATTACAGGTGTGAGCCACCACACCCGACCTGCAGAACCTTTAATAACAAAAGCTTTAAGGACTCAGGAAGAACAAGGCGGCCATCATGGTTCTCCATGAGTCCATGCTTAACATTAGATTTATGTCCTCTTGAATACCAGTTATTTCTCCAATTTAGGTGCATAGCACTGATAACTAATGAGTTATCATAGGTAATCTGACTTAGACCATGGAGTTCATTCAAATTATATATCAAAACAATTTTAGTATTGGCTGATTTAACATGATAATCTGGCAAAGTGTTTTCTTGGTATTTAATTAATTTTTGTTCTAGTTGGGTTAGCAGTTTTATAAACCAACCTTTTTATTAAAGTTTCAGGAATTCTTACAGTCCAATTCTTGAGGAATTGGGGAATTCATGGGGAATTCTTACCCAAGATATGATTTTAAAGTTATTAGAAACCTGTTTTCAAGAGTACTTTTCAGGGTCCTTTCCATTCTTTCACAAACCTCTTAAAAGACACCATATTATAGGATTTTGCATGCTTGTGAAGTTTTCAGAAACTGCATCAGTATCAAGCAATTAACTGCGGAAATGACTTTAAATAGTGATAGTTAAAGACACAATTGACAAAGAAATTTGGTTATCTCTGTGGTCTACAATAACAACATAATAACCTTAATTATGATTGATAGCATATACTCAGAAATGTTAGGATTCCCATACAATTTTGGAACACATATTACTATCATTCACTAAAATATAACCTGAAGAGTAAACATTATTTTTATTTTGAAAATGCTTCCTGTGATTTTTATACCAAATAAGCCAAATGTCACTGTTACATCAGTGCATTATTGATGTCAAACCCAATTCTTAATAAAACCTTATAGACAAACGTATTCAATATTAATCAGTTTGACCGTAAGGTAGAATATTATAAACCTTGTATAACCTTTTATGATTTTTTAAAAGAGCAGATTAGGGCTCTAAGAAAAACCTGTTGTGCTTTTATTTCAATGTTAAATTTATGGAAAAACCGAATAATACCCCTTTAAATTTAGTCATTATTTTCACCATAGAATTTTTTACAAAGTTAATTTTTATAAACCTTCCACAATTTATTTAAACCTTTAGCTTTATTTAATTTAAAACAATCCTTTAACTCTCTAAACTAGGCAAAAATTTACATTCCCATACCTTCTTATAATCTCGTACCAAAAACACATTTCATTCTCCTTACACATCTTGTATGTAAACCTATTTTTTCAGTAGTCTCAACTTTCACTTTTGGTGCATAAATTTTCTTTTATGAATCCTTTTATGACTTACACAGACCACCTATGACATGCTTGGACTTTCTAACTTGTCCTAAACATCCCCTCTTTTAAACAACCAGTCATTTTACTTTAGGACAAGAACTTACCATACAAGATCCTTTCTTATATAAAATCTCCTTTCTTTATAATCTTCTTTGCATAGTTCAGGGGCATGGCTAATTCTGCATATTCCCAGGACTTATTCAGAATTTAATGTCTCCAAAGTAAATTGAACATTTTCCAAAGTCAAAGCAGTTTATGACCTTAAAGCATGTAGCAAACCTAATATCTGACCTGCATAATTTAGACCAAATGTTTTTATTTTGCCAATAATCTTTGAAGCTGTTTTTCTTTCCCCAAAATTACTAAAGTTACATGAGCTAAAAGGCATTACAGTTTTTATTTTTCTTTCAAAATATTTAAGTATTTATTTTTGTTTAAGCCAATTAGAGCTCTTTTATATAAACATTTACATACACAACACATATATACCTACACAGACAGACAGACAGAATATTACTACTGTAGTTGTAAAATTTTTTATTTGCCAGTTTTTAAGTTTCTTAAGTGGTTATTGGCTTTAGAGTGGAGTCCTTGGACGAACAGGGCCAGGAAAGGGGCTCTGGTGCCTCCTGTTTTTCCCAAGGAGTCCAGGCTGTTAGAGCATGAATATTCACTTTTAATTAAGCTGGCTTTTAACCATAGCACTCTTTATTAAAGTCCTTTTAAAATTTCTTATTACCTGACTTTAGCCAGGCCAAACAGTCTATATTTCTGGCTTTTGAACTTTACCATAGGTAACTTCCCAGGTGCTCAGAGAGAGGAAAATTTAAGAGAGTCCATGGAGGAGAAGAGAATCCACAAGGTTACACAGATTTCAAACCAGAAAGCACTCATTTCCTAAGCTGGGAATACAAACCCAGACTGCCACAGTGGAAGGGCAAAACCTTGTCTACTGAGCCACAGTGCAGGGCAGTCCAATTACCCTTCCCAGAAAGAGTCTAGAGTAGTTAATTTTGAGCTTGCAAAGGCTTTTAACTACTCAAGATAATTTTTAGAGCTATGACATGAACCCTAAAATACCCATTCCCTGGAGGGTGGAGACCAAGAGAAAGTACTGCCACGTGGTTACAAGCTCAAGCCCCCAAGGACATAAAACAAGATGGATACCTCATCCAGTTTCTTGTTTGTTTCAGGGACCCCTGCAGAAAAGTTCATTACTGGCAGCTTGCTGGGCCATTTTGAACAGCAAGCTTATGGGGTCCTATGCCCATGTTTTATCCTAAGGTACCCCTCAACATAGAAAACAAATTCATAGCACAAAATACACCAGATTCATTACAGCTTAAGACTAGCCTCAGAATTCTTTTTTGTATTAATCAAAACTTTGCAGAGGAGATAAACAGTGATTTTTACCATTCACTCAAGCAGTTTGCACAGAGAGAGAAGCCAGAAATCTGACTGGTAAGAAATTCTTACCCTTTTGCTGGCATGCCAGGCTTCTGGGTTCCCTTTCCCTGAACGGCCCTAGTGACCCAGCTCACTATACCATAACCCCGGGGGCCAAGCTGCAACACAAAAGAAAATATTTTTCTTTTTCTTTTAATGCACTTCAGTGCATTGTTGTTCATTTGGAACATTCCATTGTAAGTCATCTTTAGTAAGATTTTGACGTTTCTGCCAGACTTTGCTGCCTCCCAGGCCTAATGTATAAGCCAAAAGGAACTCAGTTTTCCAGAAATTAAGAATCCCATTTTAACCTAAAATATTGGCTTTACTCTCAGATTCTCTTGATTAACTTAGACAGTGATTCCCCCTACCTAGGTGTGCAAGGAAAGTGAAACAAAAGGGTAGAACACAAAAAGCTCCATGAATTTTAAAAGCCAAATTTTATAACCCCTGCAATATTACTGCTTACTACCAGTTCCTTTCTGACCCACTCAGATCTAAGAGACGTCTAACTGGATCCAAGCCAGTTAACTTCCAGATCAGATCCCATCCTGGACCTAGTCCAGTTTCTGCCATGACTTCCAAACCCAGTTTGGATCAGAAATTTGCTCAAAGAAACTCAGAGAGCACAAAACACAAATCCCTGGAGCTCCAAAATCCAAGAGGGAGCTTACCCACAATTCCCAGCCGCTGTGAGAGATCAATGGACACAAGTGGATTCTGCAGTAGCCTGCATGTTAACTCAGCACTCCTGGGGGTGGCTAGAAGCTCCACTTCAGATCCTGCTTCTGACACCATCTGATAAAAGAAAAACTTCAGCCGAATTCAATTTAAAGGAGTTTAATATGTTTATTTGCAATTAAACTCCTTTAAATTGAAGTCAGCTGAAGTTTTTCTTTAATCAGTCCGTAGACAAACTCAACCATTTGTCAACCAGAAAATTTTTAAATTTACCTATAGTCTGGGAGCCACACTTCAAGTTGTCCTGCCTTTCTGCACCAAATCTTAATGTATTTCTTAAATGTATTTGATTGATGTCTCATGCCTCCCTAAAATGCATAAAACCAAGCTGTGCCCTGACCATCTTGGGCACATGTTCTCAGGACCTCCTGAGGGCTGTGTCATGGGCCATGGTCACTCATATTTGGCTCAGCATTAACCTCTTCAAATATTTTAGAGTTTGACTCTTTTCGTCAACAAATTGACACTTTGCACTTTTTAACAAACATTTTCCCTTTTCCCCTCAACTCTCCCGCAACCTCATCTTCTGGAAACCACCATTCTATTCTCTACTTCTTGAGTTAAACTTTTTTAGATTTCACATATAAGTGAGATCATGAAATATTTGTCTTTCTGTGCATGGTTTATTTCTCTTGGCATAATGTCCTCTAGATTCATCCATGTTGTCACAAATAACAGAATTTCCTTCTTTTTGAAGGCTGAATAGCATTTCATTGTGTACATGTACCCTGTTTTTCTCCATTCCTCCACTGATGGACACTTAGGTTGATTCCATGTTTTGGCTATTGTGACTAATGCTGCAATGAAAATGAGAGTGCAAATGTCTCTTTGACATGCCGATTTCAATTTCTTTGGCTATACACTTAGAAGTGGGATTGCTGGATCTAAGTGTCCTCTTAATTGCTGTCCACCATGAAGTAAGATCTCCATTGTTTCTACAACACCCTTAGGCATGAAATTCTCTGCACCATTTTCCTAATCGAGTCAGTTCCCTTGGGTAGGACTACAGAGCTTTGTCCTTAATAAAGGCTACTGCTCTCCTATGGCAGGAACTCTGCAGACTGCACAGGAGCTTGGGTGTAGGTAATAGCCTCCTTATCCTGGTGACATCCCTGCTCTATTGGATGCTGGAGGGAGGGAGAATGATAACCTCCAGCCTTCTTAGCTTGCCTTCTCCTTATGGAACCTCTGCCCTGGGAATGACAGGGGAGGGATCTGGAGCCCCAGTATTCTCAGTCTGCTGGTCCTGAAATAGTATTTCCACCCTATGAGTAGGGTATAAGATGGGAGCCTCAGCCCTCTGGGCTATGTATGATCAGAACTTCTGTATGAAAGAGTTTATGCAGGAGGTTGTGTATAATAAGAACAAAGCTTCTCATCATAGGGGAAGTGAGAAACAGCAGCAGCCTGCATTCCCAGGGTGAAGCTGTAGCCCTATTCTGGGACACAGGAGGGAGAGGGATCCCCTGTATCGTATTCTTGGGCTTCACTGCCTGAAATTGAGTGCCCAGAGCAGTGTTTCCATAAGTCAGAGCTTGGAGGGGGGAGGGAGGAAGCAGTCATGGCTCAGAGGACACTGTTAACGTGAACTAAATATGGCCTGAGGAGGACTCTGTATTTCTGCATTTGGGTCCTTGTGAACAAACTGCAACCTAGTTTAGTAGGCAGACAAGATTGAAAACCTAACTTAGCAGTATGCACCTGGAGCAATAGCTGAGTCTTGGCCAATCCCAGTGGCTGTACTTCGACCATTTATACACTGCTGAGTGTTCAAGCTGTGTTCAAATAAGGCAAATGCCAACCTGGAACCAACCCAGCTGTTCTGTACGTCACTTCCAATTTCTGTACATTATTTCTCCTTTTTGTCTATAAATATTCTTCCACTACATGGCTGCGCAGGAGTCTCTGTAAATTTGTTGTAATTCTGGGGGCTGCCCAATTTGAGAATCATTCATTGCTCAATTAAACTCCTTTAAATTTAATTCGGCTAAAGCTTTTCTTTTATCAACACAGACTATGCTGTTACCAAGGATTTAATAAATTTTCTGGAATAAATATTTCTTCGTTTTCTGTATGCCCTCAGAACAATGTGCAGAAACTTAAAAAAAACTATTTTCTTTAACTTCTTTTTTAGTAAAATGATTGTTATGCTTAGTAAGCTGCTGTGCTTCTCACTTCTTCTTTCTGGAAATCTGTTAGCAATCACTGTCAATAGATTGTTGACAAAGATACCAAGGGAATTTAATGGGGGAAAGGATAATTGTTTCAACAATTGGTGCTGGAACAATTGGATATTTATATGCTAAAAAATTACCCTTGTTTCTTATCTCACACCATAAAGAAAAATTGATTCAAAATAGATAAAGACCTTAAGGTAAGAGTCAACAGCATAAAACTTCTAGAAGACATCAGAGAAAATCCTAGCAGTCGCAAGTTAGATAAAGTTTTCATAATTAGGCTTTCTGGACTACCCAGAGGAGGGTCCATATGGCATTGTTCTGGATTCCATTGTAACTTAAAGGGAAACTTTCACAGTGTCTGGAGCCCTTGATATCCTGCAAATGAAGGAGGAGGATGTCCTCAAGTTTCTTGCAGCAGGGACCCAGTTAGGTGGCATCAACCTTGACTTCCAAATGGAACGGTACACCTATAAAAGGAAAAGTGACAACATCTGCTTCCTAAATCTAAACAGGATCGGGGAGAAGCTTCTTCTGGCAGCTCGCGCCATTGCTGCCATTGAAAACCCTGCTGATGTCAGTGTCACGCCCTCTAGGAAACTGGTCAGTGGGCTGTGCTGAAGTTTGCTGCTGCCACTGGAGTCACTTCTATTGCTGGCTGTTTCACTGTTTCACTCTGAAACTTTCACTAACCAGATCCAGGCAGCCTTCTGGGAGCCATGGCTCTTGGCAATTACTGATCCCAGAGCTGACCACCAGCCTCTCACAGAGGTGTCTTATGCTAACCTGCCTACCATTGCTTTGGGTCACACAGATTCTCCACTGCGCTGTGGACATTGCCATCCCCTGCAACAACAAGGGCACTCACTCAGTGGGTCTGATGTGGTAGATGCCAGCCTGGAAGTTCTGCACATGCGTGGCACCATCTCCTGTGAACATCCATAGGAGGTCATGCCTGATCTCTATGTCTATAGAGATCCCAAGGAGATTGGAAAGAAAGAGCAGGCTGCTGCTAAAAAAGCTGAGGCTAAGGAGGAATTTCAGGGTGAAGGGACTGACCTGGCTTCTGAGTGCACTGCTACTCAGCCTGAGGTTGCAGCCTGCTTTGAAGGTGTGCAGGTCACACAGGTGCCCCCTGTGTCTGTTCAGCAGGTCCCTACTGAAGACTGGAGCACTCAGCCTGCCACAGAAGACTGGTCCACAGCTCCCACTGCTTGGGCCACTGAATGGGTATGAAAAATCACTGAGTGGTTGGTCTTAAGCCATTTTCCACAGGCTCCTAAGCAAAATGGAAATAAGGTTGTTGGAAAATAAACACCAGTTCTTAAAAAAAAAAAAAAAAGCTTTTTATAATTAGGACATAAAAGTAAAAAGTATAAAATAAAAAAATTGGATTTCATCAAAATTAAAAACTCTTGGTCCTCAAAAGAAATTTAAGGATATGAAAAGGTAAGCCACAGACTAAAAAAAATTTTCAAATATTTTCAGATACAGAATTTGTATCTGAAATATATAAATAACTCACACAACTCGATAATAAGACAAATAACCCAAATAAAAATGGGCAAAAGATTTAAACAAATTTAATCAAATAAGATATAGAGAAGGAAAATAAGCACATAAGATAGATGCTCAACATTGTTGTTTATAAAGGAAATGTAAATCAAAACCACAATGAGATATAACTACACACCCATAAACATGGTTCTAATTAAAAAGGCCAATCATACCTAGTGTTAGTGAGGAAGCAGAGCAATTGGAATGATCATACACTGTGGAACATAACCTGGAACACCACTGGAAAACTGTCAGTTTTTTAAAAACATAAACCTGGCCGGGCACAGTGGCTCATGCCTGTAATCCCAGCAATTTGGGAGGCTTAGGCAGGCGGATTACCTGAGGTCGGGAGTTCAAGACCAGCCTAACCAACATGGTGAAACCCCATCACTACTAAAAATACAAAAATTAGCTGGGCATGGTGGTGCATGCCTGTAATTCCAGTACTCGGGAGGCTGAGGTAGGAGAATTGCTTGAATCCAGGAGACAGAGGTTGTAGTGAGCCGAGATAGCACCATTGTACTCATGCACTCATAGCCTGGGCAACAAGAGCAAAAACTCCAAAAAACAAACAAACAAACAAAAAAACCCCATAAACCTGTTCTACCATGCTGCCATTTCAATCTTAGGTATTGCCTAAGAGAAATGAAAGCATGTGCCCATACAAAGACTTGTACATAATCTTCATAGCAGCTTTACTCTTAATAGCCCATAACTGGACAGAACCCAAATGTCCATCAACAAGTAAAGGAATAAATAACTGATGGAAGACCAATACAAAGATGTACCACTCAGAAACAAAAAGAAATAAACTATTGATACAGACAAATGAATGAGTGTCGTAAGTATTATGCTAGGTAAAAGAAAGCAGAAACAAATGCCTATAGACTGTATAATTCCATTTATATAAAATTCTGAAAAAGGCAAAACTAGGTTAGTGCAAAAGTAATTGCAGTTTCAGATTATAAATTTTAAATCATTATAGCTAGGCTCAAATATATCTTTATTAATCAAAATAGGAATCATTACAAACAACACATTTTCGCCAACGATAAATAAGTTTTCTTATTCCTGTAGCACAAAAATCCTTCCTTGCTTCAGGATTCGACAAACTCTTGGAAAGCATTTTCTGCATCCTGCTGGTTGTAGAAGCGTTTTCCCTGCAAAAAGTTGTCGAGATGCTTGAAGAAGTGGTGGTTGGTGAGAAGTCAGGTGAATATGGCAGATGAGGCAAAACTTTGTAGCCCAATTCATTCAACTTTTCAAGCATAGGTTATGCAACGTGCAGTCAGGCATTGTCATGGACTCAAATAAGAAAATTGCTCAAATCTGCCATTCGTCTAACACCATTTCCATGGTCTAAAATGAATGGTAAGTGATAAGTCATTAGAAAAAAACTTAAAGTGAGAAATGCATATTAAAATGATGTATAACATAACCACATTTATTTAAGAATGTATTCCAATATCAAATGGCAAATTCCAATAATGCAAAAACCACAATTACTTAATATAATAATAGAAAGTATGTCACTGGTTGCCAAGAGCCAGGTGATAGTGGAGGGAGGTGACTGTAAAGAGGTTGCAAGGGGATTTTTAGGAGCAATGGATATGTTCTATGTCAAGATTATTGTGATAGTCATACAACTGCATACATTTATCAAAACTCATCAGATTGCTCACCTAAAATTAATTGATTTCATTTTGCATGTAAATTATTTTTAATGCATTTAAGTTTCCTCCATGTCTTTTTGTGACTTGATAGCTTCTTTTTATTACTAAATAATGTTCCTTTGTCCAGTTATACCACAGTTTGTTTATCCATTTGTTATTTGAAGAACATCCTGACTGTTTACAGTTTTTGGCAATTATTAGTAAAGCTGCTGTAAACATACTTTCATGCGCGTCCGTGTGAAGAGACCACCAAACAGGCTTTGTGTGAGCAATAAAGCTTTGAATCACCTGGGTGCAGGCGGGCTGGGTCCGAAGAGAGTCAGCGAAGAGAGATAGGGGTGGGGCCGTTTTATAAGATTTGGGTAGGTAAAGGAAAATTACAGTCAAAGGGAGGGTTGTTCTCTGGCGGGCAGGAGTGGGGGTCACAAGGTACTCAGTAAGGGAGCTTTTGAGCCAGGATGAGCCAGGAGAAGGAATTTCACAAGACAATGTCATCAGTTAAGGCAGGAACAGGCCATTTTCACTTCTTTTGTGGTGGAATGTCATCAGTTAAGGCAGGAACCGGCCATCTGGATGTGTACGTGCAGGTCACAGGGGATATGATGGCTTAGCTTGGGCTCAGAGGCCTGACATTCCTGTCTTCTTATATTAATAAGAAAAATAAAATGAAACAGTGGTAAAGTGTTGGGACGGTGAAAATTTTGGGGGATGGTATGGAGAGATAATGGGCGATGTTTCTCAGGGCTGCTTCAAGCGGGATTAGGGGCAGCGTGGGAACCTAGAGTGGGAGAGATTAAGCTGAAGGAAGATTTTGTGGTAAGGGGTGATATTGTGGGGTTGTTAGAAGAAACATTTGTCGTGTAGAATTATTGGTGATGGCCTGGATATGGTTTTGTATGAATTGAAAAACTAAATGGAATAACAGAAGGAGAAAAACAGGTATAAAAGGTCTAAGAATTGGGATGACCCAGGACATCTGATTAGAGAGTGCCTAAGGAGATTCAGTATAGTCCTGCCAGCAAAGATTATTTACTTCAAGAGTTAAGAGTGGCAGTTTGGGGATAGCACCAGGAGATATCAGCTGTGATGGCTTGGAGAAACAGTGTAAACCGGCAGTGTAAACAAGAGCAGGGCATGTATGAGTAGTTGAGAACGGTGAACAGGTGTATGACTAGACAGAAGATAGTAGGGATGACAAGTTTTTTGGGGGCACAGTCTAAATTGGTCTGGTGTCTGGAAAGAGACTGGGGCCTAATAAAAAGGAACGTCTATACAGGAGCTCAAATGGGCTGTACCTTGTAGCATTCTGAGGACAAGTCTGACTTCTGAGAAGGGAAAGTGGTAAAAGTATTGTCCAGTCCTTTTTAAGTTGGTGGCTGAGCTTGGTGACGTGTGTTTTTAAAAGACCTTTAGTCGGTTCTACTTTTCCTGAAGACGGAGGACCGTAAGGAATATAAAGGTTTCACTGAATACTGAGAGCCTTTAAAAAATGCTTGGCTGATTTGACTAATAAAGGCTGGTCTGTTATCAGACTGTATAGAGGTGGGAAGGCTAAACTGAGGAATTATGTCTGACAGAAGGGAAGAAATGACTGTGGTGGCCTTCTCAGACCCTGTAGGAAAGGCCTCTACCTATCCAGTGAAAGTGTCTACCTAGACTAAGAGGTATTTTAGTTATCTGACTCGGGGCATGTTGAGTGAAGCTAATTTGCCAGTCCTGGGTGGGGGCAAATCCTCGAGCTTGATGTGTAGGGAAGGGAGGGGGCCTGAATAATCCCTGAGGAGTAGTAGAATAGCAGATGGAACACTGAGAAGTTATTTCCTTGAGGATAGATTTCCACGATGGAATGGAAATGAGAGGTTCTAGGAGGCAGGCTAGTGACTTGTACTATAGCATAGCCTGCCTTTGCTGGTGTGTGACGATTATGCCTGGTGGAACTGCCATCAATAAATCAAGCATGATCAGGGTGAGGAACAGGAAAGAAGGAAATATGGGGAAATGGGGTGAATGTCAGGTAGATCAGAGAGATACAGTCATGGGGGTCAGGTGTGGTATCAGGAATAATGTGGGAGGCCGGATTGAAGTCCGGGCCAGGAATAATGGTAATTGTGGGACTTAACAAAGAGTGAATACAGCTGAAGGAGCCAGGGAGCAGAAAGCATATGCATCAGGTATGAGGAAGAAAATAGATTTTGGAAGTTATGAGAAATGTAGAGAGTGAGTTGAGCATAGTTTGTGATTTTGAGGGCCTCTAAAAGTATTAAAGCAGTGGCAGCCGCTGCACGCAGACATGAGGGCTAGGCTAAAACAGTAAGGTCAAGTTGTTTGCACAGAAAGGCTACAGGGTGTGGTCCTGGCTCTTGTGTAAGAATTCTGACTGCACTAACCATGCCTAGGAAGGAAAGGAGTTGTTGTTTTGTAAGGGATTGAGGTTTGGGAGATTAATCGGACATGATCAGCAGGGAAAGCACGTGTGTTTTTATGAGAATTATGCCGAGATAGGTAGCAGATGAGGATGAAATTTGGGCTTGACTGAAGTAATGGGGGCTATCTGTGAAGCCCTGCGGCAGTACAGCCCAGGTAATTTGCTGAGCCTGATGGGTGTCAGGGTCAGTCCAAGTGAAAACGAAGAGAGGCTGGGTTGATGGGTGTAAAGGAGTAGTAAAGAAAGCATGTTTGAGATCCAGAACAGAATAATGGATTGTGGAGGGAGGTATTGAGGATAGGAGAGTATATGGGTTTGGCACCATGGGGTGGATAGGCAAAACAATTTGGTTGATAAGGCATAGATCCTGAACTAATTTGTAAGGCTTGTCTGGTTTTAGGACAGGTAAAATGGGGGAATTGTAAGGAGAGTTTATAGGCTTTAAAAGGCCATGCTGTAGCAGGTGAGTGATAACAGGCTTTAATCCTTTCAAAGCATGCTGTGGGATGGGATATTGGCATTGAGCAGGGTAAGGGTGATTAGGTTTTAATGAGATGGTAAGGGGTGCATGATCGGTCACCAAGGAGGGAGTAGAGGTATCTTATAGTTGTGGGTTAAGGTGGGGGAATACAAGAGGAGGATGCAAAGGAGGCTTTGGATTGGGCAGAAGGGCAGCAATGAGATGTAGCTGTAATCCAGGAATAGTCACGGAAGCAGATAATTTAGTTAAAGTGTCTCGGCCTAATAAGGGAACTGGGCAGGTGGGGATAACTAAAAGGAGTGCTTAAAAGAGTATTGTCTAAGTTAGCACCAGAGTTGGGGAGTTTTAAGAGGTTTAGAAGCCTGGCTGTCAATACCCACAACAGTTACAGAGGCAAGGGAAACAGGCCCTTGAAAAGAAGATAATGTGGAGTGGGTAGCCTCTGTATTGATTAAGAAGAGGACGAACTTACCTTCCACTGTGAGAGTTACCCGAAGCTCGGCGTCCATGATGGTCTAGGGGGCTTCCAAGGCAATCGAGCAGCGTCAGTCTTCAGCCGCTAAGCCAAGAAGATCTGAGAAGGAGTCAGAGAGCCTTGGGCCAGAGTTCCAGGGGCTCTGGGAGTGGCGTGGCTGCCAGGTGAGTTGGACAGTCCGATTTCCAGTGGGGTCCCGCACAGATGGGACGCGGCTTAGGAGGAATCCTGGGCTGCAGGCATTCCTTGGCCTGGTGGCCAGATTTCTGGCACTTGTAGCAAGCTCCTGGGGGAGGAGGTTCTGGAGGAACACCTGGCCACTGTGGTTCAGGCATTTGGAAGTTCTTGTGTGCTGGAGATATGGCTGGGGTTTGTCTCACAGTGGAGGCAAGGAATTGCAACTTGTTTCTATTATTATAGAAGGTGAGGTTAATTAAATCCTGTTGTGGGGTTTGAGGGCTGGAATTTAATTTTTGGAGTTTTATTTAATGTCGGGAGCAGATTGGGTAATAAAATGTATTTTGAGAATAAGACGGCATTTTGACCTTTTAGGGTCTAGGGCTGTAAACTGTCTCAGGGTTGTTGCCAAACAAGTCATGAACTGGGCTGGGTTTTTATATTTGATGAAAAAGAGCCTAAATGCTATCTGATTTGGGATAAAGAAAAAGGAGCGTTAACCTTGACTATGCCTTTAGCTCCGGCCACCTTTTTAAGAGTAAATTGCTGGGCAGGAGTGGGAGGGCTAGTCACGGAATGAAACTGTAAGCTGGACCGGGTGTGAGGAGGGGAGGTGACAAAAGGATTATAGGGTGGAGGAGCCGAGGCTGAGGAAGAATTGGGACCTAGCTTGGCCTGGCGAGGAGCAGCCTGGGGAGGAGGGGAGAGGTCAGACAGGTCTGTAGAAAAGGAAGATTAGAAAGACTCAGTGACGCTTGGGGTTGGGACTGAGGGGACAGGTGGGAGGGAAAGAAGGAAGATTTGGGATGAGTTGCATTGGAAACAGAGACTAGAGAGGGACCGATGTGTAAAAGAATGCCTGGACATCAGGCACCTCAGACCATTTGCCCATTTTACGACAACAATTATTTAGATCTTGTAGGATGGAAAAATTGAAAGTGCAATTTTCCGGCTATTTGGAACTACTGTCGAGTTTATATTGGGGTCAAGCGGCATTGCAGAAGAAAATAAGAGGCTTAAATTTTAGGACAGGTGAGAGTTGAAGAGGTTTTAAGTTCTTAAGAACACAGGCTAAGGGAGAAGAAGGAGGAATGGAAGGTGGAAGCTTGCCCATAGTGAAGGAGGCAAGCCCAGAGAAAAGAGTAGAGACACAGAGAAGGGGTGGGGGGATCTTGCCCTCCAGAAAAGCAGAGAAGGGATTGGGGCACAGAGATATGAGGTCACGGTGCAGAAATAAGGGATTGGGGTGCAGAGATATAAGAGGTTGGGGCACGGAAATAAGGGATCGGGGCACAGAGATATAAGAGGTTGGCGCATGGAAATAAGGGATTGGGATGCAGAGATATAAGAGGTTGGGCCACAGAGATATGAGGTTGGGGTATTTGCCCCTCCCCCAGAAAAGCGGGACTTGCCGCTAAGGGTGAAGGAGAAGGGGTTGGGGTACTTTCGCCTCCCCCAGAAAAGCGGGACTTGCCACTAAGGGTGAAGGGCCAAGGTAGGCGTCCCTGTGTGGTCTGACACCTCTGAAACGTGGGTGAATGATCAGAGAGGTGTCCCTGCAATGATTAAACACCAAGGGAAGGCTGCCTTCCCAGTCCGTGACCAGCGCCGGAGTTTTGGGTCCACAGATAAAATGTGTCTCCTTTGTCTCTACCAGAAAATGAAAGGAATTGAAATTAAGAGAAGGGAGAGATTGAAGAGTGGAAAGGAGAAAGTGGTTGAGGGATAGTGAGAGACATTGGAGAAGAGAGTAAGAAAAGGCCGCTTACCTGATTTGAAATTGGTGAGATGTTTCTTCAGCTGGTTGGTCTGAGGACCTGAGGCCGTAGGTGGATCTTTCTCATGGAGCAAACAGCAGGAGGACAGGGGATTGATCTCCCAAGGGAGGTCCCCCGATCCAAGTCACGGCACCAAATTTCATGCACGTCTGTGTGAAGAGAACACCAAACAGGCTTTATGTGAGCAATAAAGCTTTTAATCACCTGGGTGCAGGTGGGCTGAGTCCAAAAAGAGAGTCAGTGAAGAGAGATAGGGGTGTGGCCGTTTTATAAGATTTGGGTAGGTAAAGGAAAATTACAGTCAAAGTGGGGTTGTTCTCTGGCGGGCAGGAATGGGGGTCACAAGGTGCTCAGTGGGGGAGCTTTTGAGCCAGGATGAGTCAGGAGAAGGAATTTCACAAGACAATGTCATCAGTTAAGGCAGGAACAGGCCATTTTCACTTCTTTTGTGGTGGAATGTCATCAGTTAAGGCAGGAACTGGCCATCTGGATGTGTACGTGCAGGTCACAGGGGATATGATGGCTTAGCTTGGGCTCAGAGGCCTGACACATACCTGTGCAAATTTTTGTGTGGCCATAAGTTTTCAGTTTAATTGTGTAAATATCAAGGAGCATGATTCCTGGATTGTATGGGAAGACTATGTTTGGCTTTGTAGAAACTGCCAAACTGTCATCCAAAGTGATCATGCCTTTATACAGTCCCACTGGCAATGAATGAGAATTCCTGCTGCTCCACATCCTTGTCAGCATTTGATATTGTCAGTGTTTGGGATTTTAGCCATTTTATTAAGCATGTAGTAATATATCATTTTAATTTGTAATTTTCTTATTAAAAAGTCATGTGAACATCTTTTCACATGCTTATTTGCTATCTGTATGTCTTCAGTGAGGTGTCTGTTCAGATGTTTTGCCCATTTTTATATTGGGTTGTTTGTTTTTTTATTATTAAGTTTTAAGATTTTTTTTGTATATTTTGGATACAAGTCCTTTATCAAATATGTGTTTTGCTAATATTTATTTCCAGTCCGTGGCTTGTTTTCTCATTCTCATATACATTGTACTTTTGATGTTTTACCTAAAAATCCATCACCAAATCCAAGGTCCTCTAGATTTTATCCTGTTATCATCTAGACATTTTACAGCTTTTGCATTTAACATTTAGGTCTATGTTGGATTCAGTTGCTACCATTTTGTTGAGGATTTCTATATCTCAGTTTTTTTCCTTTCTTGTAATCATTTACCTGGCTTTTGCATTTGGGTAATATTGGCCTCATAGAATGAGTTTCCTCTCTGCTTACATTATCCATCTAGCTGTTCTTGCAAGTTGTCTACTTTTTTGCATTAGAAACCTTCACATACTAGTTATATTTAAATTCCCTATTTGATATTTAAAAATCTATGTCATATCTGAGTCTGATTTTGATGCTTGCCTTTTCTTTTCAGATTATGTTTTTTCTTACCTTCTATCATGTTGTAATTTTTTTATGAAAGGCAGCTATAATGTACTGGGTAATAGGAACTGATGTCACTAGGCTTTTAATGTGAGGTTCTGTGTTAGCCTGGCTAGGAGCTGACCATGTTTAACGTTTGCTGTGGCTATGGGTGCCAGAGGCTTCCGTTTCCTCTAGTTCACTTGTTTATTTCTCTCCTCTGTTGTCTTTGGATTTCCTATGAACTCCTTAAACAGAGTCTGTGTCTTACAGTTCTCTCAGTTGTAATCCACTGTCATGTTGTAATCCATAATAGAGTCCTGTGGATGTGGTGTTAAGATGCTGGGGCAGGGAAGTGTTCTATAATCTTATGATTAAATCTCAATATTTTAGTGGGCCTGAATCCCTGGGCTTGACCTTCAGAAGTCTTTCTTAACCATTTTTTCCATCTCCTTTGTGATACAAGAAAGCTGGGAGGTGGAGGTGAAGGTGGAGGCTAGGATTGTCTAATTGTCCTTTCCTCAGGTCAGATAAGGCTATAGTAAAGTTGTTTCAAAGAACTACTTTGGTGAACACTCTGTGTGTATTTCAAAATGGCTACTTTTAATAGGGGCATATTTCGAAAAGGTTACTTTCCCCTCCTTCCTGAAACACGAAGGGATTTTTCTCTGATCAAAGAACATGGTGCGATTCCTGGAGGTAAAATCCACGAAAGCTGGGGGGCTTCACTAAGATTGGAACCCCAGGAGCTTTTAACTCTTAAGCTAGACCACACTCAGCCTCCTGGAATTTGTCAAAATTACCATTTAATATTTTCATTAGTTACTGACCACAGCGGCTTCTGCTCCTGGTAAACTGAACTTGCCTGTGATTTTATTTGTTTGTCTTTCTAGTTTTGTGGAGGTAGCTTGCCTTGTGGCCTCAATTCTCTGACAGATCTAAGAAAAGTCATTGATTTTCAGTTTGTTCAGCTTTTCTCTTATTGTAAGAATGGGAGTGATGACTCCCAAGCACTTTATACATTGAAACTGAAACAGGAAGTTGCACGCGCTTGCTTTTTCTTTTCTTTTCTCTCTTTCTTTCTTTCTCTTTCTTCTTTCTCTCTTTCCTCTTCTCCCTTCTTTTCCTTTCTTTCTCATTCTTCTTTCTGAAGCAAATATAGCAAACTACTAACGTCTATTCAATCTCAATGATTCATATTCTTCTAAATTCAGGCTAGAGGCAATGGTAGTGGCATTCTTTTGAAGGCAATCTATGTTCATTGAAAAGTGAATTTACATTCCAGTCTTACGTTACAACCACTGGGATAAAATGGGCTTCAGTTTTTATAACAATATCTACTCAGCCAAATGAGCAAGAGAGCACACAGGCCTCCAGAGCTCATTACTGGTTTTTTGGAGCCTTAAAAATGTATTTTAAGGCATTTTATTATCTAATACTGAAGTGTCTTTGATGGGAAGATAGTTCTTCGAAAGCCATTCCCTGTGTGTCCTATTCACCTGCCTTCCTTCCAGGAAGCAGTCAGTAAGATTAATGAGAGTTTTCAATGAGTTAGACTTGGAGAAAAAGGCCCCCAGTTAACTAATCATGTCTACATAGTGTTCAAGTTGAAGTACCCTATTAAACCAAAACACCCAGATTTTTAAGTTAAGATTTTTCTTATCACTATTAAGTCATTATTATGATAATAGTGACAATAACTAAGTACTTTGGCCTCTTCAGCATGTAATTCTAATAATGTTTGGTTTTATGTATAAATGGTTTAACCACACCTACTGCTAAAATTTTTATTTTATCTTATTCATAAGGAAAATGTATGCTTTATTAGCGATTTACATCCTGCTAGGATCCTGTAGACTAACTTTGCATTCACAATATTTGTTTTTTCTTCACATAGTACACCCCAGATAGTTTGTCATGAGCTTAGATTTCCCTAAAAAAAAGTTACCTTCCAGCTATAGCTGCTTCTGAATGTTAGATTTCTCTCCTTGCAGTGGCCAGATTTTGCCGTATGCCCTTCTGCTGGAGGTGGGATAGGATTTGGTGCCCGTGTTGGTTTTCCAGAGCTTCCATAACAAAGTGCCACAGACTGACTGGCTTAAACAACAGACATTTATTTTCTCAAAATTCTGAAAGCTATGTGTCCAAGATGAAGGTGTCAGCAGGGTTGGTTTCTGCTGAGGCCTCTGTCCTTGGCTCGCAGAGGACCATCTTCCGCCTGTGTGTTCACTTGGTCTCCTCTGTGTGTGTTGTGTCCTAATCTCCTCTCCTTATAAGGATACCTGTCATATTGGAATTGGGCTCATTCTAATGATCTTGTTCTAACTTAAAGACCCAATCTCCAAATATAGTCACATTCTGAAATACTGGGGATTAGGACTTCAACATACAAATTGTGAGTACAGAGACACAATTCAGCCCATAAGGGTGCTGGAGGCAGTGAAGAGTGGAAAAGAACATTTTTTTGAAAGCACTTTGTATTTGAGGCAATTTGCAAACATTATGTCATCCTCACAAAGTCTTATGAGGTAGGAGTTATTATTTCTGATTTACAGATGAGGAATCGGAAACACAGAGACAGGCAGTAACAAAGTGGAAGAGTCAAGATGAACACCTGAGTCTGATTGGCTTCAAAGTCTGTGTTCTGTCCACCAGCATATCCTTCATCTCTGCTGTATCTAAAACTCTTTACTCCTCTGGGCCTTGTCTTTTACAACCTTCTCCACTGGATGACTTGTATTCTTGACTTCGCTGCCCACTCCCCAAACCAAATCATCAACCAGTAGATTTGGGGAAATGAAGACGGTCCATTGCCATCAGAACTGGTAATGGTCCTTGATATGGTTTGGTATGTCCCCACCCAAATCTCATCTTGAATGATAATCCCCATAATCCCCATGTGTCTAGGAAGAGACCTGGAGGGAGGTGATTGGATTGTGGGGGCATTTTCCCCCATGCTGTTCTTGTGATAGTAAGTTCTCACGAGATCTGATGGTTTTACAAGGCAGTTTTCCCTGCTCTTGCTTGCTCTTCTCTCTCTCATCTGCCGCCATGTAAGACATGCCTCTTCCCCTTCCACTATGATTATAAGTTTCCTGAGGCCTCCCCAGCCATCTGGAACTGTGAGTCAATTAAAACTCTTTTCTTTGTAAATTACCCAGTCTCAGGTAGGTCTTTATAGCAGTGTGAGAACAGACTAACCCAGCCCTTGTCCTAGAGTAACCTGAAGACTCACCCCTTCCTTCCTGCCTCTGGGTCAGCACAAACTCAGTAACCTGAGTAGCACGTCTGCTTGGGCAGTTTCCCTTGATGGATCTTCTCAGTTTGGGGTGCTCCAGATATCACTTAAAGCAAACTAATCCTCAGGAATCTGGTGCCATGTTCAGAAGCAGTTGCTGTGGGGATACCTGTTTTCCTTAGGCACTGTGTCCTAGAATCTCTCTTCTAAATTAGGAACATTTTCTCAGCTAGGACTCATGGTAAAATAATCTCTTAGCACAGGCCTATCCAGGGCTAAAAACATTGATGAAACATTTGTGTTGCTTCTTTTGAAACCTACAAATAGGATCAGCCTTGCATGTAGGCAGAGGAGACAGCTGCCCGTGGGATGGTTTCAGGACACCCAGGAAAATATCCTGGGTTAAAGAACTTTGTCTCCCACTCAATGCCACTCTTGTGTTTTGTGGGTTCAGTTTGCTTTTTAATTGCCTAGATTTTTCACTCTATTATTGTGAGATAAACTATTTTTGTATTATTGAGCAATTAACTCATATTCCATTTACAATTCTCAGACTAAATCCCAAGCAACTGCTTCCTCAAATTTTCCACATTTGCAAATGAGTTAGGTTGATTTGCAAGGGGTTTAGAGCTCATCCAACCATTTGATTAATACCAATGCTGATGCAAGGGCCAAAAGAGAGTCACTGAACTTCAGTTTTCAGCTCTGCCAGGCAAAAACACACATATTATTTCACGTATCTATTTATGCAGGCTGTCCTCCCTGGCTGATCTGCTTCCATTTAAAGTAATTTTCTCAGTATTTGCACTGCAGAGTAAATATAAATTTATAAAAGCTTGGGTATTTGCCATTATACAAAATAAAAATATAAGTATAGACAGAAATTATTAGAACTAGAAAGGGATTTATAAATCATTTATTTCAACCTGATTTTATGGCTGAGAAAACTCAAGTTTAGTAAAATAAAGAAATTCATTTAAGGCTTCACAATTAGTTAATGGCAGAACTAGACATTCACTCCAAGTCCTGGCCTCTCACGACAGCACTATTTCCTACTATATACTGTGAATACTTACGTAAGTTTATACATATGCTTGTTATAAGTTGTCCCTACCTCCTTTCAGAGTTGGATTTAGAAAAAAACATTGTTTTTTCAGGCTAAAAATAAGTTAGGAGAAAGCTATGTCTTATTCTTTAAAGATATTCAAGTAAGTTATGATTTATGCCAGCTTTAAAAAAAGGAGGAAATGTGATATTTAAAATGGCATATGAAAATATCATCTATTTCCTAAGTTTTATTCCAATTTACAGTAAATATTTTTAAACCTCTGTGTGTAATTCCTGTACTTCTATGATGTAGCTCTGAGTCTAAACTAACAGCTGAAAAAGAAAATACTAGGCAATAGATGCTATGCCAAAAGCAGGGTCATTTACAGAAAACGCCCTGAAACATTCTGAGGATCACTGTCAAAGGCTATGGACCTAAAGTTAGATCTGTTTTGGTTCATGGGGTCACATTGACACAAATAATGTTGCTATTCTTCTGCCAAGTTGATCTAACCTTCAGATAGTCTACGTCATTCTTGGGAGCAGGTGCTTACTCAGATGCAAAAGACTTTTCTCAGATCCTGCCATCTGGGGTCTTGTTCATCACATTTGGAAATGATTCTTCCATCCCTTACGCTTTATAGTAGCTATTATCTATGACTGCCCTGCTCTATTGATGGCACGTGCTGTCAGGAACGTGTGTGTTCCTGTTTTTTCTCTCTCATTAGATCAAAGATGACCATTTTCAGGTGCTCGTGCCCATTACAGGACCCAAGGCGGTGCTTTAAGTGTAATATATGGCCCATAAATATTTGTTGAATAAATAAATGACTAAGTGCATCCTGCCTGAGATAAAAAAAAAATCTGTTACAAATTAATTGCAAAAGAAAATACAATATATTTAATGTGTTTGAGAATTTAAAAGTTTAAGAGGAAAGGTGTATTTCTTATAGATGTGTATAAATGGTCATTTTTCTTATAATCAAACTTTTCTGTCCAGTAGATGGATTTATCCATTGCTCTTGGACATTAACTTGTATTAGAGAATGTAATTGACATGGAAGATGTCTGTGGGAATGCCTAAAATAGTCATGCTTCTACTGTAGCAAAAGAAAGTTAGACTGGCCCAAATTTCTTAATTTACAGGTAAGGCAATCAAGACCTGGAAAATTATCTCTTGTCAAGGTTAAAAAGCAAGGTAATGGCAGACTTCTGTATTTGCTATAGCTGTCAAATGGGGATTTTTAAAAAATGTATTTGTGAACTGTAAGAATGCATGCACCTGCATGCACTTCTGCTTTTTTTGTTTGTTTTGTTTTGTTTTTTTGGCTCCATGCTTGACATTAACTTTTAGAAAATAATTTAAATTATAACTGGAGTACTTACAGTTCCTACATGAGAGTGCCATTACCTTAGCTTAACTTTGTGAAGACTGTACTAGTACTAACAGGGATTAAATATTGATACAGATTATTCCGGTTGGGAAAGAAAGACAGCACAAAGGGATAGGCCTGGTATTCTAGTTTCTCATGATACAGTAGATTTTTTTGCTGGGGCACAGAGGGGGTCTCACTACATTGCCCAAGTTGGTCTCAAACTCCTGAGCTCAAGAAATTCTCCTGCCTTAGCCTCCCAAGTAGCTGGGACTACAGGTACATGCAGCTGTGCCCAGCTTATCTTCATTGCACTTTAACAGATTTCTTTCCCTTCTGGCTGGCTTTTATCCAGAGCCCGAATCCCCCATTACAGGACTGTCACCAGCTCACATTACTCTATGCTTGGTCATGGTCCTCAATGTAATACCTGACGCTGGGCTTCCTCTGTCATGACATAGCTCTCAAATGCTCCCTACCTCCTTTTCTTTCTGCCCAACTCTTTGCACCGTACACTCTGAAAGCCATATTGCAGAAGCTTTAAAGATGTTGTAAATGCAAACCAACAAAACAAATTCTTTCCTTTTTCACGACTCAGAAAACACGTGGAATATATACAAGATTAGTAAAATAATGTGCAATGCGTTCTGGTGTCTTCTCTTTTTTAAAAAAAAATTGGTTGTGGGACAATTGCATATCCACATGCAAAGAAAAATGAAGTTATATCCTTATTCATATCATATACAACATTTAACTCAAAACAAATTATAGACCTAAATGTAACTGAAAACTAAAACTTCTTGAAGAAAACATAAGGGTAAATCTTTGTGACATTGAGTTGGGCAGAAATTTTTTTAGATAAATTTTCTTTAAAGAATTGATAAATTGAACATCATCAAAATTAAAAATTTTTGTGCTTCGGCCAGGAGCGGTGGCTAACGCCTATAATCCCAGCACTTTGGGAGGCCAAGGCCGGCAGATCACGAGGTCAGGAGATTGAGACCATCCTGGCTAACACGGTGAAACCCCATCTCTACTAAAGATACAAAAAATTAGCTGGGCATGGTGGCGGGCGCCTGTAGTCCCAGCTACTCGGGAGGCTGAGGCAGGAGAATGGCATGAACCCCAGAGGCGGAGCTTGAAGTGAGCCGAGATCGCGCCACTGCACTCCAGCCTGGGAGGCAGAGGCTAGACTTCGCCTCAAAAAAAAAAAAAAAAATTGTTCTTCAAAAGATGTCATCAATAAAATGAAAAGATATGCCTCAGACTGGAAGAAAATATTCGCTAATCATGTAGCTGTTAAATCAAATTTGGCCTAAAGCTGCCTCCTTCATATTTTAAGTTTGGCCTAAAGTTTCTCTGTATCTCGTGAGCTATGTATTATAGTGTATCATAGCCTGAATGGAGTTGTATACAGACTGTAGCCACCACTTGTGCCAATCACTGAGTTTTGGCCAATTGAAGGTGGCCAACTGTTCAAATTGTGTTCAAATAAGGCAAAGGCGGAGCTGTAACCAGTCCAGCTGTTTCTGTACCTCACTTCTGTTTTCTGTACCTTGCTTTCCTTTCTCTGTCCATAAATCTTCTTCCACCACGTGTCTGTGCTGGAGTCTCTGAGCCTACCCTGGCTCAGGAGACTGCCCGATTCGCAAATCGTTCTTTGCCCAATTAAACTGTTAAATTTAATTTTGTTACATTTTTAAAAAACATATCTGATAAAGAAATATATCAGGGACTCTCATAATTCAATAATCAGATTAAGAACCCAATTACAAAATGCACAAAAGATTTGACCATATATGAGTGGTCAATGAGCACATGAAAATGTGCTCAACCACATCAGTCATGAGGGAAATTAGGACTACAATGAGATACCACTACATACACACCCACTAGAAAAACTGTAATCAGAAAGACTAACAATACCAACTGGAGGGTGTGAAGCAACTAAACAATCATACATTGCTTGTGGGAATATAAAATGGTATAACCACTTGGAAAATAATTTAGCAGTTCCTTAAAAAGTTAAATATAAGCTTTTCATATGACACAGCAATTCCACTCCTAAGGATATATTCAAGAGAAACAGGAATATATTTCTACCCGAAGACTTATACACAGATGTTCATAGCAGCGTTGTTTCTATTAACCTCAAACTGGAAACAATCCAAATGTCTCTCAGTTGGTGGCTGGATAACATAATGCGGTATATCCATACAGTGGGCTATTCAGCAATAAAAAGAACATATTGATACACAGTTAACATGGATGGACCTCAGAAACACCAGTGAAAGAAGTGAAAGAAGCCATGCATGAAAGACTGCATATTGTATGTTTCTATTTATTTAAAATATCCAGGACTGGGTGCTGTGGCTCATGCCTGTAATCCAGCACTTTGGGAGGCCAAGGCAGGTTGGTCACTTTAGGTCCAGAGTTCAAGACCAGCCTGGCCAACATGCTGAAACCTCTGACTCTACTAAAAATACAAAAAATAGCCCAGCATGCTGGCACATGCCCGTAATCCCAGCTACTTGGGAGGCTGAGGCAGGAGAATCGCGTGAACCTGGGAGGCAGAGTTTGCAGTCAGCCAAGATCGCACCAAAAAATAAAATAAAAATAAGATATCCAGAAAAGGCACACTTAAGGAGACAGAAAGCAAACCAGTGGTTGCCTATGGCTGAAATATGGAAGCAGAGATGAACTGCAAATGGGCAGGAGGAAACTTTTTGGGGTGTTGGAAATGTCTTAATACTGGATTGTGGTAATGGCTTTGTGAGTAAATTTACTAAAAATCACTGAATTGTACACTTACAATGGGTGATTGTTATGGTGTGGAAATTTTGCCTTAACAAAGCTGCTTTAAAAATTAAAAATGATGCAGGTCAAAATGTACTAAATTGATGTCTTGACTCACTATGGCTCATGAGCTGTTGTGGTAACATTGCCTAATTTTATAGTAAGGAAACTCTCCTTAGCTTCTCACTGGAAGTTCTTAAACTTAAGAAGTTAAAATTCTTAAACTTAAGATCCTTAAGCTCTCTTCACTTCTTGCCTTAACTGGAACTAAGATACCAGTTTTATCTGCCAATGCTATGTCCAGATCTCCTGCAAACATAGGCTCACATCCTTCTGTGAAGTTCCTACAGCAGGGGTTTTCCCTCCTCTTCCCCCTTCTCGCAAATCTAATTAATGGCAACATTCTCCAGTGATACTTACTTAATCTTACTGGCTTCTCTTTACTTCTACTCCTCAGACTTACTGTCTCTTGCCTTGATTACTGAAACAAATTTTATTTGGTTGCTTTGACTCTAATCTTCTTTACAAGAGACATGCCCTTCCAAAGCACAGTCTTTACATGCTAGTCCCTGTTTAAACATTTTAATGGCTTCCAGTGCCCACAGGATGAAGTCTCAACTCCTTAGCAAGGCAAACAGAGTGTCTGGCAGACAATGATTGATAAAATTTGTTGAAAGAGAAAATGAATGTGTCTCATGTCATTGATTTTTCTTTTACTTTCGTTCTATCTATTTGTAAGTATGGGTGTCTCCCCTACAAATAAAACTCTCCTCTAGAACAAGGATTTGTGTGTTTAAACTCATTTGTCTTCCCCAGCCCCCAGCACAATGTACTTCACACAGTGGGAATATGATGTGCATTTGTGAGTGGATACATGGAAGAGTACTTCTTGAAGAGCTGTGTTAGGACCCAAGAGTTGCTGGCTCTCCAGGATGCTCTTGGCTTTGGTGTAACCCGCAAAGCAAACAAGAGGCTCCTAGTACAATATGCAAACTCACCAAATGTTCTACATTCCTGAAATCTGCCTGGGGACTCATCATTCAGGCATTGTTTTGACTTAGGAGAGTTGATGAGCTGGGTTCTGGACTCCATTCAGCAGCCTCCTCTTGCCAGGCACTCCTAGAATCTTCCATAGAGGAGGAGGAACACATGTAGCATTTATGTTGAATGTAGAGATTTAACAGATACCATCCACATGTGTGGTAATAGTTTTTATCCCAAATGTCACTAGAAAGGCTTTGTCCATCTCATATTATCAAGCCTGGAAAAATGACAAATTTGTGTTACGGAAAGTAGTAAAGGAAAACGTCTCATTGTCCTTTCCTTTCTATCATCTTGAAAATAAACACTGTCAATGTACATCTTCTTGATTCACTGCTAAAATAATGAAACACCTTGATGAATTCCTCTGCTGCCTATGTCTAAAAGGATCATGTTCCTTTTATTCTAAAAGTTTGGCTGAGGCATTTTTCAAAAGATGAGCTGGATAACTATTTCTTACACAAAGCTCTTACTTAAAAGAAAAAAAATTACCATTACATTCAGCCAAATTAAGGCTGCCTTCTGTTAGGAAAGAATAGAATTCTTATAAAAAACTTTATATGTGATCATTTTGACTTTTATCTTGGCCTTCAAAGTAATAGATTTAATTAGATCATGTTCTTCAGAAAGAAAAAGAGTAAGATAAAATAGCTGGGACTTGTGAAGAACAAAAATTTTCATTGAACTAACTTCTCAGACAGAATCATTTCTAAATGTTATCTTTTGGGTTACATTTTAAAATGGTCTTAGAATATTTTTATAGCTGTTTCCCTGTATACCCTGTTCTTGCTATCTCCTTGGTTTTGCTTATGCCATTGACTTATTCTGGAAAAACCATTCTTTCTTTTAAAGTGCCCAGTTTAAGTGCCATTTCCTCTAGGAGGCCTGCCCCTAAAACTGCAGCTGTCTCTGAGTAAGCTTTTGAAGAACTGTTTACTGCATTTGAACAGATAGTCACGGGGGATAAGGATGGGGGAGGGGAACACATCAGAATCCGAGGTGTAATTTGAAAAGGACATTATGATATATTTTAAAATTTCAAAATAACGTATTATTTGTTGTTAGGGCTAAGCAAACAAGAAGACTAAGCAAGAATCAGTCTTCTTGAGGCAGTGAAAATCAGCCTCTCTTGCCCTTTACCCTTCTTCAAATCAGAATCTCTAGATGGAATGTTTTAAAATTGAGTGAAACTAACATGAAGTCTACACCACACAGTGCACTTAACATGGAATAGTCAACATGTGTAAACTCAACAGTTTACAAAGGGCTCACGCACATTTTTCAGTTGGTCCTTATTAAAATCTTGCAGCTGGGATCAATATTACCACTTTCCTCTTAGACAAGGTAGCTGAGTGTCAGAAGTTCACCTCTGTCATGACATAAGTAGTAAGGAGAAGACCCAGGCTGGGATTCATATTTAGTTTGCTTTCTTTTGTACCAAGTTATGATCTCTAATTTTTAATGTCTGATGTCTCTGAATTTCTTGAGAATTTTTTCCCTCCATTTCCTCTTTGTGTCTAGTACAATTATGGGTGGGTGGATAGAGTTGCTACAAAGAGACATTTAAGTATAATATATAAAGCTGTTACAGGATTAAAATTTAAGGGAAAGATATTTTTGATTGTCCAACACCTGTTAATATATTTTAAATTAAGGAATCTGCAGAAATCCTAAAGCTTTTTAGATGTTAATCATGATTATTCATTTGATACAGCTGGAAAAACTCAGAAGCCAAAGATTTTGATCACGGTTATAAATCAATCATAGAAGCAAAAAGAAAAGTTGCTGTGATTCCTTTTCTATTCAATAAGAATTATTTCTCTTCTCAATACACATTTGAGCATGCTTATTTGTATTTTAAACAGACTTCTCAAATGAAAACCAACATAGTTTTTGCTAAAAATGTTAAGACAGTGAGTCAACTAGTTATCAATTATCGTTTTTCACATAAATATAGACTTTCTTTCTCAGGTTTCAATGACGGAGCAAAGTATAATAACTAGACTAAGAGGGTCTAGTTATTACATACATACACAATAGGAATATGTAACATTTTTGTATCGCAAAGTGGAGCACCTGTGCAATCTAGCTATGGCCTCTGTGAATTTAGAAACAAAGGGAACTCGTGTGGTGTCTTGATTCTAGATAGCTATCGACTGAAATTGAAGTAAATATTGCAAGTTAATCAAAACTGACTCTTCCTCAGGCTAGGAAAACTGGGTCTCTTGTCAGCTCTCACTAATGAAGACAAAATAAACAACGCTTGCAGTTAATCACTGGCACATGAACTACTTGCAGTGGGAAAATACCATGTCATTCCAAGTAGTCTTCAAATGCATAAGGACCACATATATGTTTCTTCAAAGTTTGAAACTAAATAAATTTTAAGATTTTTAAAAGTAATATTTCCAAATAAATGATTTTCCCCCATACATTTCCAGCTCCGTGAAGAATTTTTTTTTTTTTTTTTAAGTGAAGTCTTGCTCTGTCACCCAGGCTGGAGTGCAGTGGCACGATCTTGGCTCATTGCAAGCTTCGCCTCCCAGGTTCACGCCATTCTCCTGCCTCAGCCTCCCGAGTAGCTGGGACTACAGGTGCCCACAACCACGCCCAGCTATTTTTTTGTGTGTGTGTATTTCTGGTAGAGACGGGGTTTCACCGTGTTAGCCAGGATGGTCTTGATCTCCTGACCTCGTGATCCACCCACCTCAGCCTCCCAAAGTGCTGGGATTACAGGCATGAGCCACCGCGCCCGGCCTGCCGTGAAGAATTTACCAAGTGATTATTGAGGCTCTACTATGTCCCAGGGGCTTTCAAGTGCATTATTTTATTTTCACTCAATTGTTACAGTGATCGTGGTCCCTTGACACAACACTACATTGTTTTCAACTACCAATGATTGGCAGAAAAAAATAAAACACATTGAGAAAGTTTCGGTAAGGTGTGGCTTGGTTTTGTTTGTTTTTGTTTTTGAGACAGAGTCTCACTCTGTCTCCCAGGCTGAGTGCAGTGGTGCAATCTCGGCTCACTGCAGCCTCGACCTCCTGGGCTCATGCCATCCTCCCACCTCAGCCTCCACAGGCATGTGCCACCACATCTGGCCAATTTTGTTTTTTGTTTTTCTTTTTGTTTTTTGAAGAGATGGGTCTCTGGCTGTTGCCCAAGGCTGTCAGTATGATTTTTATTGTCATTTTGTAGAAAACACAAAGAAGAAAAATCAAAACTGCAAAATTTCAAGAAATATGAAGATTATCTTCATTAGAACAAGCAGTACAAATAAAAATGCCATCAAAATAAATTCTTTTGCCCCTAAGTGAGACTTTATATTTATCAAATTCCCTGCGTTTTTGTCATACTAATTATTTTATTTGAAAGCTGGATGAATTAAAAGAATTACATGATAATTATTTTGTACTAGAACAGATCAAACTTCTGCAACTTCCCCACTGTTACAGCCCTATAATTTTTCTCTCTAAATATTTTTAAAACTTACCATTAATGTTTAAAAAGGTTTTTCAAATGTCATATTTAAATACTTTCTCTCCAAGGACTACATCATCCTTCTACTAATTAATCAATCTGATGGCTTCTGGCCAAAATAAACTCTTTAGCAAAAATTACGCTCATGTGTTTACCACAGTGTAGTTATTTGAATACTTGAATTCCAGGAAATGAAGTTTTAAAACATGTTTAGGTAAATAGTTTTTAACATTATCCAAATGGCTCAGTTAACTTGATTTACAAAATTATGAGCAATTTCTGTTGCAAAGCAAACTTTAATTTCTGCAGAAGCTTATCACACCGATCTCTTAAGAATAACTCTTACTATGGGTCATCCAAATTTTTCGAATGGACCTAAATAATTAATATACAGCTATTTCCCAGAGACATAGCATAACTAAAACTCCAAACACAATTTGGAGTCAGAATACCTGCATTTGAATGAAAACTTCTAGTCACAACGGAGACTCTGATATATTTAGGAAATGATACTCATTTTACTGAACCGTTTGTAACTTCAATTTCACAATCTATTTGAAAATTCTATGTAAGTAGATGTTTAAAAATTATTTGCTTTACCTGGGGTGTCAACACCCACATTTGTGACTGAACCAATAAAGGTCAAATGCAGCAAGCAAATTATTCTTTGAAGCTCACTTTTGCTGTGCTCTTAGATTAGGATTTCTGGGCTAGGGGCTGTGGCTCATGCCTGTAATCCCAGCACTTTGGGAGGCTGAGCTGGGGCAGATCACCTGAGGTCAGTAGTTCAAGGCCAGCCTGGCCAACCCTGGTCTACTAAAATACAAAAAACCCTGTCTCTACTAAAATACAAAAAAAAATTAGTCTGGTGTGGTGGCGTGTGCCTATAGTCCCAGCTACTCAGGAGGCTGAGGCAGGAGAATCATTTGAGCAGGGGAGGTGGAAGTTGCAGTGGGCCAAGATCGCGCCACTGCACTCCAGCCTGAGCGACAGAGTGAGACTCTCTCAAAAAAAAAAGAGTTGGGGTTTCTGCTTTGCCTCAGAATAAATCAGAGCGTATTCACTCCTAAGCAGTTACTGACCCCTCCGCCTTCCCCTGGCACCCTTCTGTGTGCAGGCATGGCCTGATACTCATCAAGCTCACCCGTCCCCAAATATTCCCCATCGCCGCCACGTTCTGGCTTCTTGAATTCCTTGTGTTACACACTCTTTCTCATATGCATTTCCAAATTAGTTAATTTATGTAAAAGTACTTATTTTCCATGGTTTTTGAACCTAAGTTATCTGAGAATATTTTGTCATGATTACAAAAAAAGGCACTATAAGATAATCATGTATCAAATAGTAAACTTTATTACCAAGTCACACACAAACAAATAGGATGATAAAATCCTTTTTTCTACCCTGAACCCAATATGGGTAACACAAACCCCTAATGGTGCCTAAAATAGCACTGTGAAAGATGCCTCACTGACTACATCAGAGTCATATGGGTATTATAGAAAATGCTGGACTTCTCCCCTGACCTGCAGAATCAGAATTATCTGGAGCTACTTGGAAGTCTACATGTCATTTAAATTCCCTAGGGCAATGTTACGACGGACCTTTGAGCACGGCAACAAGCATACAGACAGTACTTGAATATGTTTGGATTTATTGAGCAAACCAGCATGTGTAATTACATTTTGACTCTTCTCCCTTTTATTTCTCCTTTTCATCCATGACTCATCCGCTGTTCCTCTGTAATCCACCACTGACCCTTTGAGCCACTTTGTCCAATTCCAAAGCATGTCCTGAGCACCACATGATAGGGGTGGGTCCTTCTTGTGAACACTGTCTTGAGCTCCTTGTTTTTATTTCCTCCTCAAGTCTCATCCCATTCTGCAGCTAACCCTCACCATAGATGAGGCATGTGAATTAAGTTTGGACGGGGTGACATGAAGGGAATAAGATTGCTTGTAAACAGTAGAGCCGATATCTCCACATAAGAGAACAGGCAAGAAAGAAGCTTCATGAGAAATTTCAGATTCATGTTCTTCAAACAGCTTCTATGTTTTTGAGTCATGAATTAGCTGATTTCTTTTCTTTCTTCCTTTCTTTCTTTCTTTTTTTTTTTTTTTGAGACAAAGTCTCACTCTTTCTCCCAGGCCAGGCTGCGGTGGCGTGATCTCGGCTCACTGCAAGCTCCACCTCCCGGATTCACGCCATTCTCCTGCCTCAGCCTCCCGAGTAGCTGGGACTACAGGCGCCCGCCATCGCGCTCGGCTAATTTTTTATATTTTTTAGTAGAGATAGGGTTTCACCGTGTTAGCCAAGATGGTTTCGATCTCCTGACCTCATGATCCGCCCGCCTCGGCCTCCCAAAGTGCTGGGATTACAGGCGTGAGCCACCGCTCCCGGCCGATTTCTTCCCATTATGCTATGCCACCGAAAATACCAACAACACATCTCCTGTGAGCAAAAAAGAATGCTTTAGGCCCTTTGAGTTAAATATTGAAAAAAACAAGTGCCAAAGGATACTAACCAAAAAGTCAAGTTATTCAAAGTGAGATTAAGCTAATGTATTGTTCATCTCTCAGCTAATTTGGCAAAGTTCTCTATAACATCGCCGGGTCTATGAGGCTCTTCCTGTTGGCTACTAATTCTAGATAAATGACAACCAGGCAGGTCTTTGAGCTCTCTTCCTTCATGATTCTGAACACTTTTTCAGACACCAGGGACCAAATAATGAGCATTCTGTGCTCTCTGAAGTCCTTGGCCAGACCTCAGAAGTAGTATAATGGGTAATGCCTCAGAGACCTGGACAGCCCCGTGAAAGCAGCAGCCAAGATGAATTAAGTTGCTAACAACAACATACACAGTTCATTCAACTTTGTACAACAACAATAATGAGCTAAGATTATATGTGAGTCTCTAAATTCTTGTACATTTGTTTGTGCCATCATCTTGAAATTTTGAACTGAGTTTTATTTTGAGAAATTTGTTTGCCAGGAGAAGTGAGCCTGGGCAGAAAGGTTATCATCTGAGTAGAGGTGGTACAGGAGAATAGCTATTACAAAGAGCTCATAAGGTTTCTTTTCTTCCTACCTTGATGAAAATTATAGTGTGGAAACAAATGCAAATACAAAATGCAGCTGATGTTACATGTTTTTGGCAAATCCATTAGGGATCTTATTGTTGAGCTCATTTCTAATTATTTCTGTTCTTTTCTTACCTTTCTAGCTTGTTTGCCTTCCTAGTCATGACCTTGGTCCTCTTCACACTGACAGGGCCATTTCCTAGGCTGATGGGACTCGGGACCTTCTTTCCCTGGCACATTTCGGGGATGATCTTCCCACCCAGAGCCCAGGTCATGATCAGCATTTTAGAACTGTTTCCAGGATGGTCACTGGGAAAAGTCACTGCATTCAGCTCAATAACCTTTATGAAGTGTAGACTAAAACATGGAGTAAGAAATAATAAAGAGGTCAGGCGCAGTGGCTCACACCTGTAATCCCAGCAGTGTAGGAGGCCAAGACAGGTGGATCACTTGAGGTTAGGAGTTGTAGACCAACCTGACCAACATGGTGAAACCCCGTTTCCACTAAAAATACAAAATTAGCTGGGCATGGTGGCACACGCCTGTAATCCCAGCTACTTGGGAGGCTGAGGCAGGAGAATTGCTTGAACGTGGGAGGTGAAGGTTACAATGAGCTGAGATTGTGCCATAGCACTGCAGCCTAGGCAACAAGAGCAAAATTGTGTCTCCAAAAAAAAAGAAAGAAGGGAGGAAAGAAAGAAATAAAGAGAAAGAAAGAAAGAAAGAAAACAGGCAGACAGATTCTCAACACATACTTTAATCGAGATCCTATATGTATAAATATATTTCTCCTGATGTTATATACATCATTCATGAGAATTTATGGAGTTTATTTTGTTTCTTGATTCTTGATCTACAGAACATGGCTGACCACCTCAGGGCCACCAAAAGATTAATTATAAAGATTTGGAGGCCCCTGGGTAGCCAGATGCTTCGTTTTCTCCCAAAGAGGATGGAAAATGTAGCAGATTTGCCATAAGGCATAAGACACTCTAGCAAGAGAAGTCATGGTTGCTGGCCTTTCACTCCTTTCTCTAAATTCTTATCAACTGCTACATAAATGTATGTTCTAGGAAAATGGGACATGTCACCTGGGCAATGACCCTTGGCTCCTTCTAATGGTCCTTGGCAGTAGAAAAGTGAAGAAACACCACTCTTGGGACAGTACCTGAAAACCCAGAGACCAGGAGTCACAGAACTGTGGTATCTCCCAAGGAAGTTCAGTCTTGAGACAGAGCAGGAGAGAACATCTGAGGATTTCCTTGCCACTCTCTGGAACCCAGGAAGAGCTCCATGGGCACTTGATGCCACCAGCTGTGCTTCAGAGAGGACAGTGTGGCAGAATCTTCCCCAAAGAAGAAAGAGTTCACACCAGAGGCCAGAACCACTTTAGAAGGTGCATTTAATGTTCTGAATTTGGGGATATGGAAGGCAGTACAACACAAGTTTTAGAGGCAGATTGACTCGAATTCTGATTCACTACTTGCCAGCTGAGCGATGGGACCTTGGGCAAGAAATTTATTGGTATCCATTTTCATCATTTACAAAATGGAACTATTTATACCTTCTTCATAGGGTTGTTGTATAATCTAAAGAAGATAACATTTATGAAAACATTTGTGGCACATCCCAGTATTGCTACTTACAACTCTATGACCCTGGGCAAGTTATTAAACTCTGCCTTCATCTGCTCATCTCTAATATAGATGAGATGACAGTAATTGCAGTACCTGCCTCATAGGGATCTTGTGAGTATTAAATGAGAAAATACATGTAAAGTACTTAGAATTGTTTCTGGTACTTGCTGTCAGCTATTTTTAGTAATAGCAATAAATGTTAGCTATTGGTAGGAGTAAGCATGGAATAAATTGACGTTGTAATCATTATCATCATCATTATCATTCAGAGACCATAAAGTGGTTTAAAGAAACATTCATTACAAAATTTTGCAGGCTCGCCAGATTTGCTCATTGCAAAACATAAACTTGATCTCCTTTCGTCTTAACCAGCTTCACCCAGTCATAATGTGATCGAAGTGTTTGTAAATAGAAACCTCCAGAACAGGCCACAGGGTGCATATCTGAGACATCTTCGAGCTTAAACTTAAGTCAAGAAACACAAAACAACTGCACAGAAGCTACCTGGGCCTTTCCAGCAACAAGAAGGTTGAAGTAGCCAGATTCCAATGAGGCTGTCCAGGTAGAGCATCGGATGACTGGCATATCATGTAAACATCAAAGAGCGAGAGGACCTTGAGGATCTTAAAGATAAAATAGATATCTTGGTGGCTGTCTCACTCAGCTTCTCACCCAGGGAGAGGTTCTTCATCAACGAGAATTCCTGTTCCAGTCTTCTCTTTGGGGAGAGCTTGCTCAATGCCTGAGCCATTGTTGGACAACTTGAGTTATTTTAAAGTTTTTTTATATACTGAACTAAAGTTGGCCTTCTGGAATCTTCTACCCAATGCTTATTTCTGTCCTCTGAATATAAAAAAAAAAACAAAAGTCAGTGCTCTCTTCCATACAAAGACTCTTCACTCTTACAGGCAGTACTTGAATACGTTTGGATTTATTGAGCAAACCAGCTTGTGTAATTATATTTTGACTCTTCTCCCTTTTATTTCTCCTTTTCATCCATGACTCATCCACTGTTCCTCTGTAATCCACCACTGACCCTTTGAGCCACTTTGTCCAATTCCAAAGCATGTCCTGAGCACCATGTGATAGGGGTGGGTCCTTCTTGTGAACACTGTCTTGAGCTTGTTTTTATTTCCTCCTCAAGCCTCATCCCATTCTGCAGCAAACCCTCACCATAGATGAGGCATGTGATGTCACATGCCACAAAGCTGCTCTCACGCTGCCTCTTCATTTTCTCATCTGTAGCTCTTCTCACCATTTTTCACCCAGTCTTCTTAATTAGTATCATGAAAATGGGAACATTCCCTCCATGGTGGACATCTGTTATGGCTCTTCTAACCATTTCTCACATTAGTATCATGAAAATGGGAATATTCCCTCCATGGTGGACACCTGTTATACTTGCCGGTCTAGTATCAATTTTTCTCCCTTTCTATTCGTAGGATTCCTCATTCATGTGGAAACCTACCTTATGGGGCTTAGATAGATACAATTCCATCTGCTGCCGCTACACCCACCAAAACAGGAGTGGGCACATGGCCTGTGTAAGGCCACTCACCCTAATTGGTTCAGGGTTGTGAGCCAAGCCAGGTGAATGAGACCCCACTCTAGGACTCTGCTGGAACTAATGGGAAAGGGGTTTTTATTCTGATGGGGCTCTGGTTCTGCTAAGTTAGTAGAATGTACATTGCAGGTGAGGGCTATGCTTGCTACCATTTGGTAAGAACCTATCTAAGAAAGACTAACACAGGAAATGAAAGTCAAGAGACTGAGAGAGGCAGATTCCTGCCTGCATTGAGCACTTGGCTCCAGCTATGACAGAAGTGGATTTTTCTCTGGAATTTGTAAATATGATAGTCAACATATGTTCTTTTCTGGTTTTGAATTTTATTTATGTCACTTTTTTACTTAAAACAAAATTAATTAGCACACTGCCATTGCCTAAGCTGTGATGAGAACAGACCAGGACCTAGAGTCCAAACCTGCTCCCCCAAGCCCCTCCCTCGTAGCTCTGCAGTTCCCCTGAGATTAGGCCCCTGAGCATGTTGATGTTATCAGTTGTCTTAAATTCGGAATCCCTTGGTTGCAAGAAAAGAAACCCACCTTAACTAGCACAAATGTTATTACATTTCATCAGTTGCCTTAATTTGGGATCTCTTGGCTGCAGGAAAAGAAATTCACATACATCGCACAAATAATAATATTCACAACAGTGCAATCATAAATGGGGCCCTCTTTCCTTTTACATTGGATCTGATTTATTTTGATGCAATGTCTCAACATACTGAGATCACTTTAAATCCTGATTCCATCACCTTTTGAATTAGCTGTTTCTGGCAGGTGTGTAACTTCTGTATACATTTATGAGTATGTCTTTTCTGGCTTTATTTAAACTACTAATACAAAAGATGCATAAGACAAGGCCTCAGAGTCCTGTGGTCCACCACTAGGAATCTGTTTAGGTTAACCTGACTATTCATTAATATCCTTTGGGTCTAGTTAGCCAGCCAGCTGCTAAACTATCTACCATTTCTGTAATCCAGCTCACATTTCACATATGGTTTCTAATCCACAAACCTATCTCAAAGGAGACTTTGAAAATACTTTTCTTAAAAGAGAAAAGTAATAACCCACCACACCTGGCATCCACTAGACCTTCACTACTTGCCAGCGCTAATTTCTACTAAAGAACTAAAGAACATGTCATTCTGCATTGTCACCGCCTTTCCAACAAGACTGAGTTCCTTGAGCTGGCTCGGGTCAGTGCCTGCAGCATAGTGATGTTCCCTTGACCCTGTTGTTCCCACTATGGTTTTACCGAATCAAAGGATGAAAGCTTCAGTATAAATAGATAAAACAGAGAATAAACCCAATAATGCTTTAATGAATTAGGTTTTAAATGCTTTATTTTACCTTGCATATTGATATTTGAAGAGAAAAGTTTATTAATTAGGAAAAAAAGAGAGAGATGAGGGGAAGGGGGACAAGGATGGAGACTTTGGCAATAATCCAGAGAGATTAGCTTGGCCCTTTTGAAGAATTTATGAGGATGGCACAGGGTTTTGTTACATCGATAGTTTTTTCCTCCAAAACAGGGGTGTCCTTAGTACTATTCTTATGCTTACAAGCCATAATTAGGAAATTAGAGGGTAATGAATGGATTAGACCAAAAGAGGAAAGATAGATAAAGGAGATACGCCAGGACAAAAGGCAATGAACTGCAAAGTGGCAAAAGACAGAGAAAAACTGAAAACAAAAAGGACAAAACGTGCCTCCTTTCCAGCAGGTGAATCAAATCATCCCCTTCCCGGGTCAGTGGCCCAGCCCCAGGGAAGACTGTGATATGATTGCCATGGGGTGGCCTCCAGGAGAGAGGAGAGGTGAGCTGTTTATATAAACAGGGCATCTCGCTGTTTGGATTACATAACGTAGGTTACTGAATGTGGTTCAGATGAACTGGAATGCATGGTCATATCTGCAGTCAATAGTTTGCAGTGTGTCTACCAACAAATTATCATTAGGCTTCCTGTGTACTAGTCATTGCAGTAAACATTTTTTTAAACAAAATATCTATTTTAATTTCCATGATAACCCTGAGAAATGATATATCGCTCTCCTTTTTTTTTTTGGCAGATAAGGAACTGAGGCTTAGAGATATTAAATAATCACCTTAAGTCAATACTTCATTTGTGATGTAGCCAGAATGTGATTCCAGGCATCCTTCACAGGCTCCCAGGGTCCTGAGATTTCATGGCTTGACTTACAGCTCAGTAGGCACGAACAGGTTAAATGTGTTTCTCATTACCTCTTTTTCAAGATGCCTATATTCTTTTTTAAAAAAAACTGTGACATTGAACAGTATTTTGTTACTCAGTTTTTGCAATAAAATTTTTAATAAACTTCAAAGTTTGGATTCTCACTTTAAAGCAAGGAGCAAACCCCTTTGTAACTGGATGAGATAGTCATCACTCTGAGGTTTGAAGGATATTCACTTGCTCGTGTATTGAAGGATAATGCAGCTGCCTGCAATGAACCCCTGATCACAGTCAGGGGAGGGGGATGGAGAAAGGGGCCTGATGGGAACAAACGGAACATCTGGCCGAATAATTCAGATTTCCTCCTTTGGATTTTCCCTCTCTCAAGTGCCATTCATTGCATAACCTCTGATGATCAGTTATGATCCTTGGAAGTAAAGCCAAGTTGTTGGTCATACTGTCAATATTTCTTCGGTACTATCATTTGTATTGTGAAAGCCATCGTGAAGGAAAAAAAGAAAGAAAAATTTAAAATGGCCACTTCTCCCAGAAAGTTTGCAACTTGCAATATTTATAAAGGTTATTAGTGTGTTCTGTAACTGGATGTTACTTCATTTCTTTAATAATTAATCAAACATGAAATGAATCTATTATTATGGATAATTATTTAATGAAATCCATTAGCATAAAGTTCCTAAAGCAGAATGCCAGCACTTCAACTGTAATTCAAAGATGTGTTTTTCCCTTAGAAACTACTTTGTAGACAAGATGGTTTCTAAAAAGCAATACTTTTCACAGGAATAAAGCAGCACGTCTGCTCCTAAGCCCCGTTTTTCTCCTCCTCCTTCTGCAGGTTCCTACCTTCCCCTCTCTGTTCATCACTTCTCAAAGCACTGCTACAGAAAGTTGATGTTAAACTTAGAGTTGTATTAAGACATTAAACTTAGAATCATGAGTTCTGATTCTGAGACTCTCCAGGTACTAGAACTGTCCCTGGAAACTTACCCATCCTAAGAACTAGGAAAAAGTTGCTTCCAAGCATTGGAGAAATTCAGATTGTTCTTCAGCTGTCTTAGGAGATAGTTTAAGGTTCCCTTTTATCAGACCCCAGAAGCAAATCAGTAATGGAGTCCCAAATTAACCTTGTCTTTTTGATTCAGTGTGAGCTGGGCCCATTGGAATCACTGTCAACCAAGGCCCCCTGGCAAAGACAGGCCCTAACTCAGATCTGGGAGGCAAAGCTAAGACCGGAGGCCCCCCAAGCTTAGGGCGGGCCTACATTAATTGCTTGCTTGAATCTTCATTCTTTACTTGTTCTTCTTATTCTGCTCTGTTCCCTGGACACTTGTGAGGCATTGGAAATTGTACAGCAAGCAAGAACCTGTACAGAAAAGGGACAAGGAGCCGTAGGAAAAAAGTGGCCAACCATAAAATGATCATGATACTTGATGACAAAGGAAAAGGGACATCTCTACAGGAGATGAAAGAAGATTCCATCCAAGCTGTGGAAACCTTATGAGCAAGAGGAAAGTCTATGAATACAAGAAATATGGCAAGCCTGAAGCCATATCTGACACATGGAAAGTGGCCATGGCAGGCCCACAGTGGCCGAGTGGCATCCAACTGGCCAGGCTTCACTCACTCAGTCTCAGCAGCCCTGCCAGGACCACGGAAGGTAGCTAAGGATGGCTCTCCAATCAAAGCTCACTGGATTGTCAAGAAATAGAAACCCGCTGAAGCTAGCTAAACTGCAGAGGAGATTTATGACACTGAGATGCGTCTCCGAATCTAAGGTTGGTAAACAAGATACAAACCCTGACTTCTAGGATCTGCAAAGCTTCCAGGAATAAAATTTCCATTTGTCTGTGCCAGTGTGGCCTCTCCTCTTGACTTCTCACTCTATGCTTCCTCCACCCTCTTCTCTCCACAGGTTCATTTCATCATCAGGCTCCATGATATTCAAAATGCTCACTCTAAGTCCGAGGTTCCCATGACTTTCCTGCTTCTGAGCACTCTTGACTGATCAGTCTCTGTACAAAATAGTTCGAATTTTGAGAAAACAGAAGGAGAATTAATTCTTCCTGGGAGACTTAGTAAAATCTTCAAAGGTGCTGATTTACTGCTATGCTTGGAAAAACATACTGAATTTTTACAGTAGATAAGCATGGAACAGCCTTTTTTCAAAGAATTTTGATATTTGAATCTCCCAATAGTGCCATGAAGTATGTTGAGCAGATTATTTCTATTATATAAAAGAGAAAACTAAGTCCTACAAAAGGTAAATTAATTGACCAAGGCCATGTAGCCAGTGTGGGATAAATTCCAGACTAGATCCAAAGTTTTCTGACTTCTAATTCACTGCTTTTTCTATTTGTTCATGTGTAGAGATGAAAGAATGGGTCTCTTTCATTGCCGTTGATAAAATAAAAACTTCAGCCGAATTAAATTTAAAAGAGTTCAATTGAGCAATGAACGATTTGTGAATTGGGCAGCCTCTTGACCCAGAGTATGCTCGGAGACTCCAGTGCAACCACGTGGTGGAAGACGATTTATGGACAGAAAAAGGAAAATGATGTACGGAAAAGGGAACTGAGGTACAGAAACAGCCAGATTGATTACAGTACAGCATTTGCCTTATTTGAACATGGTTAGAACAGTTGGCTACGTTTGATTGGCCAAAACTCCATGGTTGGCACAAGTGAGGGCTACGGTCTGTTTATACCTCCATTTGTTATAGTTCATGATGCACAGAGAAACCTTTAGGCTGAACTTAAAACATTGTCAAGAGGCAGCTTTAGGCTAAACTTGATTTAATACCATCAATAGCCCTAGAATTGGGACTGATACTACTATAATTTTAACTTGCCTTTCTCAAGTTCAATCTCTATCACCTCCTTTGCAAAAACTCATATATTTGTAGAACATATCTGTCCAAGTCATGATGGGAAACCAATGCCATATTTAAACAATTTGATTTGGGAAGAGTTTAATAAAGAGATTATTTAGAGGTGCAGGCAGGGTTTAGGGGATCCAACAAAGAATAGTGCAGGATTCCCAAACTGGCAACAGCAGGGATCCATCATCACTGCCCCTCGGTCTGAGGGGCAAAATGAGAGCCAAGTCACCAGAACATTCAGAGGGTAGCATGGAGAAGCCACCTGGTAGAAGCTGTGGCTTTCACAGAAGGACGCAGCCAGCCCCTGCCAACAACCGCCCTCTCTTCCAGCTTTCAGAACTCCTGCCAGTGAGCCCACTGATTCACTGGCTGATTCCACTGGAAGCCAGAGGGTATGGGGAATCCTTGTTGACATCAAGCTTCCTAAGGCAATAGAGAGAAACTGGGGCTGGAGAGGCAAATGACAAACATCCAGTACAGGGAATAAGGGGAGAAATTCAACATGGGAGGCCAGGCGTGGTTTCTGATCTGTTTTGTGTCACTCTCCTTTCTCACCCACACAGGCCTCTAAAACTGCACTAACACGTGCATACACACACGTGCACACACACCCCATTCTCCTTCTCCTTTCTTCTTGCTGTTTCCTTTTATGTTTTGGAAATCTGACCATTCAAGTCAGTGCCCTGGGTTTTCAGCCAGGAGTCCACTCCAGGTCAATGGAGCCAAATCAATTGGGCTCTTGGTCATTGCAAGTCCTGAACTGAACTTGAGGATGCATGCCTGCCAAGGTGAAGGATGAGTTGCAAAGGAAGCACTTATATAATTCTATAGTATTCCAAACCCTGTCCTTTTCAAGACCTTCTTGATATTGTCAGAGTGGCAGCTCTATGGGATCATTTTGAGGAAAAAATCTTGGCGATCCAGACTGAGGTTTTTCATAAGCTCTGGCTGGGTGAGCCAGTGACGCCATTGTGGACCAGCTGCAACCAATCTGCTGTCTTCTATGCTAGGCCGAGGGGCTAAGGTGGGCCAACCTGAATTTGCTATGACAGATCAGTGCATCACAACAGTCAAAAGAATGCTCTTAGAGGGTACAACCTGAAAATATTATCTTTCTTCTTCTTTTCTTTTTTGTCTGTTAAAGTAACTGGGCATCCAAAAGTTTGTTTTTGTGGATAAGTAATTCCTTGATTTATTTTGCTAATGAATGAAGTTTGCCTTAATTTCCACTTCTGAAAATTTCATAGACATGTGAATTATATTTGTAACCTTATCCAGCGATATTTTTCCTCTCAGAGTCTTGATAGGAAAGGCAATTTTATTGTAAGATAGAAAAGTGACAGTTTAAAAGGGATGGGAAGGTAGTGGTATTTATTATATATCATGATTAATTTTACAATATCTGATACCTTAACAACTGTGTGCCCATTAGAGTAAACCAAAATATTATTATTATTATTATTATTATTATTATTATTATTATTATTTTGAGATGGAGTTTTGCTTTTGTTGTCCAGGCTGGAGTGCAGTGGCGTGATCTCGGTTCACTGCAACCTCCACCTCCCAGGTTCAAGCGATCCTCCTGTTTCAGACTCCCGAGTAGCTGGGATTACAGGTGCATGCCACTATGCCCGGCTGATTTTTGTATTTTTAGTAGAGACGGGGTTTCATCATATTGGTCAGGCTGGTCTTGAACTCTGACCTCAAGTGATCCACCCGCCTTGGCCTCCCAAAGTGCTGGGATTACAGGCGTGAGCTACTGCACCCCGCCGAGTAAACCAAAATATTATATTCAAATAATACTGAAACTATGTTTCTTAAATCAGAGTTCTCAACTCAATGGTAGGCAGGTGGGATGATCCTAGAGAGTTATCTGGTGTGCCTCAAGGTGTTTCCCCACCCTCTACCTCATGGCTGCCACCCCAGAGCCCCTCATATCCCTTCTGGCCAGTTATTCCTCCCAGGGGGAGGCTGCCCATTCATGTGAGACTTTCCTCAGTCCTGTTTCATTGCTTTTTACTTCTCCTACCATAGGCAACAAGGAGTTCAGTTGTCTTGGGATTATTTTATCCTAGAGACATCTCAAAACAGTGCAAGGAGGACTCCAGGAATTTTTAAGGTAGAAGAACAAAATCTCCTACAATAGGGCAATATTTTGCAGAAAAGGAGATTTTCAAAGGGAAGAAGGAAGTTGATTTTATGGGAAACAGAATGTCTGGTTTTTATCTTCCCTGCCTTGCCTTCTAAATTCTTTTTTCTTGGCTGAACTTTTAGAAGTTGGGAGGAAGTTTTGAGTAAGTTTCTAATGTGTCAACTGGCAAAGTTAAAGAGCTTCACAGAACAATGGCTAGCTCTAGTCTAATGATCTCTGCTATATGAAAGTTTGAATGTTAAGTCAGATATAGGCAAAACCGTGAAGTAGGAAGTTTTCTCTTCTCCCAGCTCGTCTTCATCTCATCATGCTGGCTAGTTTCTCAGAACACATCCTTCTGTACCTCTTATTCCTAGCCCGTGGTATCCCTTGGTCACAGCCTTTGCATTTTTGAACCCATCAAAACAATCAATTCACTTGACTTCAATTCTCTCAGTATCCAACCAAAGGAAGTTAGCTAGTTCTCACAGATAGGAGCAGAGAACTAAGGAGTTAACAGGTAACTAGGCAGGTAATACATTTGTGTTTAAACTGGGGCATCTTAGAGACTTTGCTCAAATATAGAGAAATTACTGGCAATTTGGAGACCTTTTGTGTGTGACAGGGCAGTTGTGTTCTAGGGAGACAAGCCTTTTGGGAGCCTTCCATTCTTGTCATTTCGACCTCAGTTCTGCTTCTTTCACACAGGGTTGACGCTTACAGTTTAACTGCAGAAATGGTTGGGAGGTGGTGTCAGAACCTCCAGACCTGAGACCCAAATGTGGGAGAATTTTGTAGTTGTTTGGTTTCGTTTGTTTGGTCTTTGAAACGCACAAGCCAGACGCCACTCAGTAAGATCCAAGATTAGTGGCACTGCTTGCTGCCTGATGACTAAGGCAATTAAATAAGTCTCGGTGCTGGCACAGCACCGCAATAACAAATCCCATAGTGTCAAACGCCTCTGCCAGATGGATTGCTCAAACCTTTGGAAGCATTCTCAAGTACACACAGTTAATCACTGCAGGCCCAGTTCATGGAAAAATGACATGGTACTTGTGTGGGCGGAAGGTTCCTGTCACTTTCCTTGGGCCATCAATCCCATTGTCAGCTTCTATAGCCAATATTGTCCTGATTCCCCTTCTTGGGGCTCAAGATATTGAAGTATTAGAAATACGATGAATTTAGGAGATCTCGTGATATTTTTTCCAAATATTTTAGATTTTTCTAGAACAGGCCTGATTTCAAATATCCTGTACCACTGCCTTGAAAAGTATATCATACTCATCATATTGTGTCTCAATTTTTACTTTAAAACAGGTTATAGCATTTCTTCTATTTGGCTTATTAAAGAATGTAAGTTACTTGCCCAAGAGGGATGCATATATTGAAAAGTAAGTTAAGCCTTGTGAAAACCTAATTAAATCTAATATTAAATACACTTATGCCAATAAATCAGCAAGGCATTTATTTTTCCTTCAATGAGTGTTTACCACGTTCAGGGAACTTGATGAGATAGAGACTCAGCGTGCCGTGATCTCTGTCTTCAAGGAGTTTACAGTTTAATTGAAGATGAATGCACTCGTGAATGACTGAACAAGAGGCATAGATAAGCAAGGGTGATAATTGCATGGCACAGATTGTTACTGTTGTAGAAGTTCAGGAAGAGAGAAACAAGTATAGGAAGAAATAGTCAAACAAGTCTTAGAAAGAGGGTGGCAGATGGCCTTGACCTCTAAGGTCTTGCTGGACTTGGATAGACACAGAGGAAGAGTGTCCGTATAGGAAAAATACTGAAGCAAAGAGACTGTGGTGGGCATATAAACCAAGACTAGGCTGCAGGGGTGGAGGGTTTGTCTAAGAGAAAGGAGACAAGAATGAAGATAGGTAAGGTTGGAATATGGAAAACCTCAGGACAGGCAGAAGCACTCAGACTTAATGGAGTAGTCTGGGGGAAATCACTAGAAAGTTCTGATGAAGAGTTAAATTTCAGGACCCTTAAGCTGGATAACAAGCAGGATAAACTAAGGTCTTCCATCATGATTCAGATGATAGTAAGGAGGCCTTAGACTAACTTGGTATAAGTGAAATGGAAAAGGAAAGAGAGATGTAAGTGATATTGAAAAAGATCTATTAAGACTAGGTGCAAGAAATAAAGGAGAATGGGTCATGGTCTACTCCAAACTCAGCCACAGTGTCTGTGGTAATCAGTGAATAAATCTGCATTACATGGAATTGAGAGAATGTTGATGCCACTGACAGAAAGGAGACTTCAGAAAGTAATCTATTTGGGTTTGAATTTATGATTGTAAGATGATGAAATCCAAATTAAAGTATCTCTTAGATAATCAATGAGGTGCATAGATGTCAGGTGAAAGGTCATAAACAAAGAATCACTGGCAAGAATGTGATGCTGAAGCCATGATAAAGGCTGAACATTCCCAGGAAGGGAGCCTTTTAACCCTTAAATTTGAAGACTGGTTATATCCTACATGGAAGGTCTGTCCAGTGATGAGCAATGTTACAATAGCAGAGCTGTGTGCATAATTTTACCAACTTGATCAAATAGCCTTTTAGCATTGAAACACTGTGTGAGAGATAGTTTGAAAATATATTGACTTCTGCTAAATTTAAAAAATAAAATTTCAAAATTAACGAAATGTGTTTCAAACCTCCAGGCTGCCACATTAAGCGAATCAACATGGTATGTGGATGGGAGGGTGTTGAGGGTTGAAAAATTACCTATTTGGTACAATGTTCATTGTTTAGGTGATGGGTACACTAGAAGCCCAAACCTCACCACTACACAATATATCCATGTAACAAACCTGCACATGTATCCCTTGAATCTATAATTTAATATATATGATATATGTGTGTATATATATATATTTTTTTTAAAAGGCAGATATAAGCATGTTAAAAAAAGAAAACCATGGTGTGTGGCATAACTTGTATCTTCCACCACCTCTGTTTCTAGAATACTATGCCATGATTAAGTAGGGTAGGTTTTTCTATGGAGCTCTGACATACATTGTATCACAACTATCTTGCTATGTTGCAGTTGTTATTATCCTGATTCTTACATGAGAAAACCAAAGACCACAGAAATTTGGTAGCTTGCTTCAGATCAAATAGTCAGTAAATGGCAGAAATAAGGCTATTACCAGGAGTTTCTTGTTTCAAATGCCATGCTTTTTCTGCTATGTGATGAGAAGTCATGTTCGATGGTAATGCAGAAAAGGTGGGACCTCATCCAAAAAGCCAGATGAACAAATTCCTGCAATGCTAGGTCTGCAAGAAGAGTTACAAGGGCACAGACTGCTAACTTCTTTTCACTTTCTGTATCCCACTGGGTATACGCACATGCACACATACACACACACACACACACACACACACACACACAAATCTGCAAGGCCTCTTGGGATCACGAGGTGAATTACAGTCCATTGCAGGTACATAGTTGCAGGATACATGAGGACTAATTATGCTGCTATATATTCATACTTAATAGATATTGGTGCTTTGCTATTTACAAACTTTCAAGCCGTTGATACAGATGAGCAAAGTTCCTTTTCAGAGCAAAAGCCCACCATTTCTACTCTTCACCAACAGATGGCACCATGATTGTGCACAGACATTTTAGTCTTGGCTTAAGTTTGTTACTCTGTGGCCGAAATCATAAACTCAGGCAGGTAAAGTAAATGAATGAAGTGAGACCGAGGTAAGGCAATAGGGAGTGAAACTGTGAATGAGTGTGTCTGCCCAATCAAAAGTGGACAACCAAATCTCAGCTTTAGACCATTGCTGTCATGCAGGTTAGAGGCCCACTATTGTAAGATATTCTGATTTTTCAAGATAGTATGAAAATTCATGTGAAAAGTCTGACTTTCATTTGAATGCTCTTGGTTTTTTAATTTGGCAGCTAATTCACATAGCAGCACTGTAGATGAAACACATGCACATCTGCAGGCCAGATTGTGCTTGTGTGTTTTGTTTTGTTTCTTGAGATGAGTCTCGCTCTGTCACCCAGTCTGGAGTTCAGTGGCATGATCTCAGCTCACTGCAACCTGTGTCTCCCAGGTTCAAGCAATTCTCCTGCCTCACCTGCCTGAGTAGCTGGGACTACAGGCATGCGCCACCATGCCCGGCTAATTTTTGTATTTTTAGTAGAGACAGGGTTTCACCACGTTGGCCAGGCTGGTCTCGAACTCCTGACCTCAGGTGATCCACCTGCCTTGGCCTCCCAAAGTGCTGGGATTACTGTCATGAGCCACCGTGGCCGGCCTGTGTTTGTGTTTTTTGAGTTAGTTTATTAACATCATTAACTTCATCATTTCCAAAAAGTGCAAATTAGGAAGAGTGATGAGAGTCGTAAGAAGAGAGCCAAGAAAATTAAGAAAGTCTGAACTAATGCTGTCAATATGCATGTTCTCTGGAAAAGCCTAACTTTACACAGATATGGATATTTTAATTGATTTGAAAGTGATACTTTGGATTCATGAACCAATGGACTTACAAACAGCTTTTAAGATCCTTATGTGTCATCAAGACAAAAGTGCCAACAGCAAACATTTATACTGTGAACCTTCTTTAAAAAGGATTCTCTTAACTTATTTATATAAGTTAAGAGACTTATATAAATAAGTCTCTTATTTATATAAGTGACTTCCTGTGACTCCAGGAAGGTTGAAAGCCTCTGAAATATTTTAAAAGTTACATCAAACCGGCCAGGCATGGTGGCTCACACCTGTAATCCCAGCACTTTGGGAGGCCAAGGTGGGCAGATTGCCTGGGCTCAGAAATTCGAGACCAGCCTGGGCAACACAGTGAAACCCCATCTCTACTAAAATACAAAAAATTAGCCAGGCATGGTGGCGTGTGCCTGTAATCCCAGCTACTTGGGAGGCTGAGGCAGTAGAATCACTTGAACCTGGGAGGCAGAGGTTGCAGTAAGCCGAGATTGTGCCACTGTATTCCAGCCTGGGTGACAGAGTGAGACCCCATCTCCAAAAAAAATAATAATAACTAAAAGTTACGTCAAACATGAATTTTGAAGGCAAGATTAGTTGAGAAAAAAACAATTTTATCACGAATTAAGAGAGGGATCGGAGAAAAGATATTTTGGTATGGTGATAAAACTACATGAGATTTGTAATCGGAAGGCCTGGACTTTAATCTTAGCTCTGTTATTTATATCTACCTTACCTTGGGCAAGCCTTGTAACATTTATGTATTTAATTTCATTTTTATAGAGTAGGAGTTAATAATTATTTTCCTTACAAAATTGTATTAATTATAAGTATATAATAATACAATGTTTCTAAATAAAAAAATTAAACAAGCATTTAATTTTTTTAAAAATTGCTGTTAAAATTATGATAATGAAGAAGAAGAGGATGATGTTGGAGAAGAATAAATATATCAGATGAAGTGCATAAAGCAGAAATCATTTGCGCTCTGTGAAAAACAAATCTGTATTCTCTTTCTAGACTGAAAGGGAATACAGGCTTCTCAGGGACATTACTATAAAGGACACTAGTCCCAAAACAGTGTGAGCATGGGAGAACAACTGCATCCCAAAGCAGTTCAGGCAAAACTGTCCTCAGGGTTGGGACTCAATAAGTCCTGGACAGTGATTTTTAACAGTTTACCGTTACTTTTATAATTAAAATCATTTTTGTTGCATTGAAAAAGCTTGACTAGAGAATGAGATATATGGGGGTGCATACATCTGCACTGTGATTTTCAATACAGAAAGGTGCAAATGATAAGAGGAGGCCAACTGCCATTACATTGAGGGAGAATCCAGTGCTAGGATATGGGTAGTAGATGAGGGATCCTAGTGAAGTAGATACTATACTGCCACATTTATATTATTTTATATTAAATTTATATGTTAGGTTGGTGCAAACATAATCATGGTTTTTACCATTACTTTTAATGGCAAAAATATGTGATTACATTTGCACCAACCAACTCTCTCTCTCTCTCTCTCTATATATATATATATAAACACACACACATACACATATACATGTATATATATATACAAATTTATATCATTTTATAGCTAGTCTTTGACACCATATATGTCATGATTTCTTCAGCTAATTTATTAAAAAGATTTTGAAGGAGACATCCATTTCAGCCATGATTGAATAATTAGAGCTGGATTTACCCTCCCATCATAAACTACTAGAAAATTGGCAAAATAATAAGGAAACGGCTTTGGGATATTAGGCAACAGGCAATGCAGGAATGTGATTCCTGGGAGAATAGAGACAAATGAAGTGAACCCAGCTATCTGCTTGAGGGTGTTTCTGGATCATGAATCTTGGAGAAAGATTCATTTTACATGGGAGACACAGACTGAATTATGAGGAGGCTAAATTCGCTATAACATGTAGGGCGGAGTACTGGGGAGTGTGGGGAAGTGCATGGAGGAAGAGCTCATGAAAATTTCATAAGGATCAACACCATGTTAAATGTAAATGGTTCAAACGCTTTGATCAAAAGAGATTGTCAAATTGGATAAAAAAGAAAGACTCAACTATATGTTGCTTACCAGAAACTCATTTTACACATTAAAAACACAAATAGGTCAGAAGTTAAAAAGATAAAACCAGATATATCGTACTAACATTTAAAAGTAAATAAATAAGAAAAATATTGTTTCTATGTTAATACCAAACAAAATTAATTTCACAGCAAAGAATATTACCAGAAACAAACAAGTTATTTCATAATGATAGAAGTTAATTAATCAAGAGAACAAAAAATCCTAAATGTATGTGCACTTAATAATAGATCTTTAAAATATATGAAACAGAAATGAATAACTGCAAGGAGGAATAGACAATTTACAATTATAATTGGAGAGTTCAGCACCCCTACACCTCTTTCTCAATAATTGATCAAATAAGTAGACATAAAATTAGTAAGGATATAGAAGATTTAAACAACTCTGTCAACCAAATTGACCTAACTGATATTTATAGGATATTCCACTGAACAACAGCAGAATGCTCATTTTTCTCAAATGCACACACAACATTTACTAAGACAGACCATATTCTTGGGACATAAAAGATGTCTCAAAAAATATAAAAGGGTTCAAGTCTCACAAAATATATTTTCTGACCAAAATGGAATTAAATTATAATCCATAACAGAAAGTAATCTGGAAAAAAATCTTCAAATATTTGGAAACAAAATAATACACTTCTAAGCAATCAATGAGTCAAAGAAGAAATCAAAAGACTACAAAGTATTGTAAACCAAGTGAAGGTGTAAACACAAAATTCCCATACTTGTGTGATGCAACTAAAGCAGTAATAGAAAGTATTAAAAAGGATAAAGAAGTATTAACTGTTTTATAGTAACAAATACTATACTAATAAATTTGATATAGATTAAATGGACACATTCCTTGAAATATAAATGGCTAAAGTTCCTATAAGCAGAAATAAATAACCTGAATAGGACTTCTATCTATTAAAGAGATTGTAGTTAAAAACTTTCCCACAAAGAAAAGTCCAGGCCCATATGACTTAACTGAGGAATTCTAGCAAACATGTAAGAAAAAATGAATACCAATTTTATGCAAACCCTTCCAAGAAATTGAAGAGAAGAGATTATTTCCCAATTCCTTTTATGAGGCCAGCATTACAAACATATTGCAAGGAAAAACACCCTGCACATATATGTTCAATTCAGTTTTGATAAGGTGCCAAGATAATTCAACAAAGAGAGGCTTTTTAAAAAATGTTGCCAGAAAATCTGGACATTCAAGTCAAAAATAAATAAATAACCTCAACTCATACCATATACAAAACAGAACTTGAGTTGGGTCATAGTCCCAAGTGTAAACTGCAAAACTATATAACTTCTAAAGGAAACCTAGGAGAAAATCCTTGTGATACTGGCGTAGGCAAAGGTTTCTAAAGACATAAGAAGACAAACCCACTTAAAAAATTGAGAAATTATACTATGGCAAAATTATAAACTTTTATTCTTGAAATATACCTCAAACAAAATATGTAAACAATCAAACTAGGAGATCTTTGCAGGACACATCTCTGTAAAATGACTTGTATCAAGAGTCTATAAAGAATCCTTGTAACTCAGTAAAAACAAAACCAAAAACAAAAAAAAATGGGCAAAAATTTTAACAGATGTTCACTGAAGAAATATGGCTAGGAAGTAAGTGTTTAAAAAGATGCTCAACATCATTAATCACTGAGAAAATGCAGATTAAGAACACAATGAAAATTATTATGCACTTATTGGGTTGGCTAAAATTTTTAAAACAAACAATACCAAGTGTAGACAAGGATCCAGAGCAAATGAAATTTCATATATTACCAGTGAGAATACAAAATTGGAAATTTACCTTAGAAAACAGTTTGGCAGTATTTTAGAAAGTTCAGCATACTATTGGACCCAGCAATTCCATTCGTAGGTATTGAATTAAAAGAAACAAAACATACATATTCACAGAAAGACATGCATGCAACTTTATAGCAGCTTTATTCATAATTTTCAAAAACAGGAGTTATTTAAATGTCAATCAATAAATGGATAGACAAATTGTGGTTCATTCATACAATGAAATATTACTCAGCAATAAAGAGAAACAAACTGCCAATACCACAGCATGGATGAATCTCAAATGCATATTGCTAAATGAGAGAAACCAGTCTGGCAAAGCTATAATATGGTGTGGTTCCAATGATGTGAAACTTCTGGAAAGGGCAAATCAGATCTATAGCTTCCAGGAGCTGGAGGTGGAGCGGGGGGATTGACTACAAAGGGCCACAAAGGGGAACTTTCGGGGTGATAAAAATAGTTTATATTTTTATTGTGGTAGTGATTATAGGACTATATACATTTGTCAAACTTTATTGAATGTACACCTAAGAAGAGTGAGTTACACTATTGGAAATTGTATCTCAATAAACCTGACTTGAAATAAAGAAGATAATGGGAAGAAAATGGTTACTGTATAGAGTGATAGATGCAGTCTAGGGAGCAGTACAGGCTCATAAAGATTCACAGGATCTTTACCATGAGAACCATGCTTTGATCATCTTTAATCTTATATTTGAACAAGCTCAGAAGCTCCTATGAAATCCGATTTTCATTTAAACCTAACCATAGTAACTTAATGTACACAGCAACTTCCATACCTGAAAAAAATACCCTGAAATGTATAGTTGGCTGACACCTGTCCCCTCATCCATTCCAGGAAGGGAAATAGTTGAAAGTCTGTGTGACAGGAAACATCTTGAAAACAAAAGCACGTTCTATGTCCCTAAAACAAAACAAACAAAACTGCAAATAGTTACCTCTATGCACTCACTTAGATTAGTTAAAATTTAGAAGACTGGCAGGACTAACTGGGGCTAATGTGAAGCAACTGACGCTTGCAGACATTGCTGGTGAGGATGCAAATGGAAACAACAATGGTTCTGCATGCTTCTATCTACATGAAATTCCTTTATAGGGAAATCTAATCAATGACAGAGCAGGTCAGTGATTGCCTGGGGCTGAGTGTAGAGAGGGCATCTAACTGCAAGGGGGCACAAGGAAACTTTTGGGGTGCTGAAATGTTCTTCATTGTAGTGGTGGTTACAGGGGTGAATATATTTGTCAAAATTACTAAACTCGACACATAAATGGCTACATTTTATTACATACAAATTATATCACAATAGTGTAGATTTATTTTAACAAGACTTTTAAAGTCATCTATCTCATGCAGTGCAGTAGACTAGATATATTTTTTAACTCATTCAATAAAAACAAAAATATAGGTTAATATTTAATGCTTACATTGTTTCAGTTACGAACTTGCTATTCACAGCTAAGATACATAGTAGGTTATTATTGTTTTTTCTTTTCCATTCATTAAAAAAAATTTTTTTCATTTAGGTTTGTGGAAATAAAAACCCACCAATGAAAACAAAGGTATTTATTCAGAGCTTGCAATAGCCAGGGAATCAACCACCATCACTTGTATTTTGGCAGAAACTCAAGGCAGGCAGAGGAGTGGGAAAATCTTTAGAGTGGAAAAAAGAGGTTTCAGGTGTGCTCTGGTTAGAAGCTGTTGGCATCAGGAAGTTGGAGGTAGGCTAACAGGAAGTGGGGCATCCTATGTGATTGATTAAAGGAGAATATTTGGCTTTCTCTGATTCGTCCTAAATTGGAAGCAGGAACTGCTGAGACCAGCTCGGTTGGGGAGACCCTAACCCAGTGGCCCTAGAGGAATTAAAGACACACACACAGAAATATAGAAGTGTGGAGTGGGAAATCAGGGGTCTCACAGCCTTCAGAGCTGAGAGCCCCAAACAGAGATTTGCCCACGTATTTATTAATAGCAAGCCAGTCATTAGCATTGTTTCTATAGATATTAGATTAACTAAAAGTATCCCTTATGAAAAACAAAGGGATGGGCTGAAATAAAGGAATGGGTTGGGCTAGTTATCTGCAGCAGAAGCCTGTCCTTAAGGCACAGATTGCTCAAGCTATTATTTGTGGTTTAAGAACGCCTTTAGTGGTTTTCCGCCCTGGGTGGGCCAGGTGTCCCTTGCCCTCATTCCAGTAAACCCACAACCGTCCAGGGTGGGCTTTATGGCCATCATGCACATGTCACAGTGCTGCAGAGATTTTGTTTATGGCAAGTTTTGGGGCCAGTTTATGGCCAGATTTTGGGGGGCCTGTTCCCAGAAAGGAACAAAAATTAAGGAAGTTGTCAGTTATCAATCAAATCCTGGCTGTTTTTTTTAACTACTATTATACTTTAAATTTTGGGATACATGTGCAGAATGTGCAGGTTTGTTACATAGGTATACACGTGCCATGGTGGTTTGCTGCACCCACCAACCTGTCATCTACATTAGGTATTTCTCCTAATGCTATCCCTCCTCTAGTCCCCCACCCCCTGACAGGCCCCGGTGTGTGATGTTCTTTCTCTTCCCTGTGTCCACGTGTTCTCATGGTTCAACTCCCACTTATGAGTGAGAACATGCAGTGTTTGGTTTTCTGTTCCTGTGTTAGTTTGCTGGGAATGATGGTTTCCAGCTTCATCCATGTCCCTGACTGTTTTAACTGACTGTTACAGGGACTGTTTGCCTTCATGGACCACTTGCTAGAGATAACAGTCTAACTTCCTACAAATCTGACTTGTAGAAAACTGGCTGGTTTCCTGGGCTGGTTACTGTAGATAATGAATTGGTTTCTGGGGCTGGTTGCTCCAAGTTGTGGGTCAGAGTTCTATCTTTGTATGTGGTCTGGCCATTGGCTGTATATTCAGTCTGTTGGGTTTCTATGACCTTATCCTGAATGTAAGCCCTAAATCATCATCAGATATCTCAATCTCTTCTCCAGTTCTATCACTTTAATCTTCATAAGGAAAATTACTGGGGATCTTTTAGTCTGTCTCCATCTAAATGCCTGTGTCCTGGGGAGCACCCTGCCCTGTCCTCTGGGGTATGTCTTTCTCCCCTTTCCTGTTTGGGATCTCTTCATTCCTACTCTCCATGCCTTCCTCTATCTTGGTTCATTCTCCTATTTTGGTGGTACATATTAACTTCTCGAGAAAAATTGCATGAGTGGTAAAACTGTGGGGAGGTTGCACTCCCAAAACTCACCTTAGCCCAACTTCGCTTATAAATAATATGGATAGGTAGAAATTCTTTTAGAAAATGTTTTTCTTCAGAAGATTTTCCTTCAGAATTTTAGGCATTGCTCCATTGCTTTTTTTTTTTAACCTTCAAATGCTGCTGTCTTTTTATTTTTTATTTTTTGAGATGGCGTCTCGCTCTGTCACCAGGCTGGAGTGCAGTGGCGTGATCTCAGCTCACTGCAGCCTCTGCCTCCCGGATTCAAGCAATTCTCCTGCCTCAGCCTTCCGAGTAGCTAGGACTACAGGTGTGTGCCAGTATACCCTGCTAATTTTTGTATTTTTAGTAGAGATGGGGTTTCACCATCTTGGCTAGGATGGTCTTGATCTCCTGACCTTGTGATTTGCCCACCTTGGCCTCCCAAAATGCTGGGATTACAGGCTTGAGCCACTGCGCGGGCCCTAACTTTCCTTTTCTTAGAGCACCTAGTTTAGAAAACTTGCAATTGTAAATTCTTTCTCTGCCCCCTTTGAGATGTAAATCTTCTATCAGCTCCTTGCCAGTTTTACAACCCAGGAATGTCTTTCTCAAGGACCTGTGAACCATCCCTTTGAAATGTAATCACTGAGAAAGATGGCCCTCTCTGTGGATGGGTAGGAGCCTGGCTTTGATAAACACAGGCTAGCAAACACAGATGCCCAATCACATTGACCCACCTCTCTCCACCCTCTAGTACTTTTCCACTGGCTCATTCCAGAGTTTAAAAACTCCCCCACCGTTTGTTTTTGTGGAATTGAGTTCAATCTCTTTCCCCTATTGCAACAATCTTGAATAAAGTCTTCCTTGACTGTTTAACTCTGGCTGGTGCAATTTTTCTTTTATGATATGTTTACATTTTTTGTTTTAAAAATTATTTAGATCAGTAACTAATAAAAGCAAATATTTTTTCTGAAAAGAGATCACATTTTTGACACATCATCTAACTTAGTAAATGTTTCTTGAGCAGTTGTATGGTAATTGCATTATGCCAGGCATTGAAGACACAAAAATAAGCAATAAATTCAGAAAAAGGACAACTACTTCCCAAAACATCTACTTACATAATTGAATTTGATTTGTTTACTTATAACTGAGACAAAGACTAGCTTTGAGACTTCGGACAAATCCAGACCCCTCACTGTACCTCTGTCCTGTTCTCAAAAAGCAATATTGGACTACATGGTTTCTAAATTTCCTGTTTGACTCCTGGATCCTGAGAAAGTTTTGAAATAACTCAACAACTGGTTTTTGGCAATAAAATTGCTAAAATAATTTAAAATTTTTTACTTTAAACAATTTAAAAAATGTTAATAGCTTATTTAAAATTTTGGTAAAATTAGATAAGAATAATACGGAATTAAACTAAGCATAGCTGAATACTCTGAGAGGTATTTACAAATCAATACTGGAGCCTTATCTGAAATCCTACCAAATTTTTTTTTCATTACAGGATGTAGTTTCAAGGTTCAAAAATGTATCTCTGGAGAATATTACATTTTGGAGCCTGCTAAAAGTTTTTCTATAAATACTCCACCAAATGAAAGAAAACAAGCCATCAGCAGTCACTCTGACAGATTTATCCAACAGCCCAGAGTGCTGGACTCTAGTCCCAACTGTTGACAAGTTATAAAGGCAGCAGAGTCATCATTCAAATGGATTTAAGTGCCCACTGTGTGTAAAGACCTGCCTTACCTCTCAAGGCTAACAAGTTAAGATGGATAACAGGAGTCTTTCAGCCTTAAAGGGTGCTTGGCATAGCAAAATACAAACAGAAAAGATAACTTCACTCCAACTGCTGGCTGAGCTTATCCCAACAGTGCTAGTGAGGCTTTGGAGAACTAGAAGTAAACTGCAGGCTTAAATTCGTTTTTCGGTCTTTTCCCACTTACTGTTGGTGTGACCGTGGGAAGGCTTACTTAACCCCTTTGAGTCTCATGGAGTTGTTGAAAGAACGAAATGACATAGATTATGTGACATGCTTAGCACAGTGCCTGGGATATAAAATGTGTTCCAAAAGTATTAGCTGAAATTATTAATATTAAGTAAGAGCCAATATGAGAGATAGCAATAATATTAAAGGTGGGAGTTTAGTTCACTGTGTATTTATTGTAGGGAATCAGAATATGCCACCCCAAAATATGCCTTTGGCGTAAGGATTATTTTGATCTGAAGACACTTGAAAAACAGCAGATGCAGAAAGAGCTTTCTGACCTTCCCCTTTCTATCTAAAAGTAGGACATAAAATTTCCCATGAGAAAGGTGCCCTTCCTGTACCAGGAAGAGCAGAATAACTCTTAATAATCAGATTCTTATCAGCCCAGAGATGAAATCTACATAACAAACCTTAGGAAAACAACTTGTCTTTCCCTGTATATTTACCTTCCCACCCCTGAAAGCCTAAGCCCCTTTTCCTCGTCACTTCTCTACCACTTTATCATTCTTTGTTAACATGCTCTATAAGCTCCAAGTTCTAATCGCCCCTTTGAGAGACCAATCACCAGATTTCTTTTGAATGTATTCATGCTGCATGTGTGAATAAACTGTGTTTTTCTCTTATTCATCTGTCTTTTTTCAGTTTAATTTCCGGAGTTCTGGCCATAGAAGCTAAGTGAGGAGAGGAAGAGTTTTTTTAATCTCCCCTACATATGTGTGTATGTGATAACTCTATTTAGAGGAATATTGATCTTATCTATTGATTCAGGAAGGCTCTATGGAGGAGGTAAAAAAAAGTCACAGGATTGATGGCTTACTAGATGAGGGTTAGTAGGCATGGTAGTGTAAAGTACTCTATTTTTACTTTTTTTTTTCCTTTTCTTTCTGTGGCCCTTTGTATTAACTTTTTACTAATGAAATAGTAACCTTTACTCTCCTTCTTTCCACTAGGCACGTCCTTGCATTGCTGGTTTATCTAATTATGTTTGCTTAGAAGTTCTGGAGACTGAATCTTTAGACAATCCAGGTGCCTATGGAATTCTCCTTGACCAGGAGATTACTTTAAGGCTGCAGCTAATTTACAACCCTGTCAAGCCCGAGATGGTGCCAGCCCATTCACCAGATGAGACAATAACTCAGGATAAGTCATTGGAACAAGTCACATAGTCCTGCACTGCATGCCCTCCATACCAAATTTCTCCTTCTTAAACCTTAGCATTTTGCCTGGGAATTTCCAAGTAGTTTTGTTAAGGCTTGTTAAAGCAAGCTAAATAGGGCCTGAGAAGGACTCCATACTTGTATCTTTGAGTCCTTGTGGATGAACTGTCACCTAGCTTAATAGGCAGACAAGATTGAAAATCTAATTTTGGAGTATGTGCCTGTAACAATAGCTGAGTCTTGGCCCATCCCAACAGCCATACTTCAATCGCTTGTAGACTGCTAAGTGTTCAAATTGTGTTCAAATAAGGCAAACATCAACCTTTAACCAATCCAGCTGTTTCTATACATCACTTTCGATTTCTATACATCACTTGCCTTTCTTTGTCTCTAAATTTGTTCTTACCATGAAGCATCCCTGGAGTCTTTCTAAACCTACTGTGATTCTGGGGGCTGCCTGATTCATGAATTGTTCATTGCTCAATTAAACTTCTTTAAATTTAATTCAGCTGAAGTTTTTCTTTTAACAGACAGGAGCCTGAACCATTTCCACACTGCTGGCTTCAGAAAATAAAGTCACTTTCCTTCTACAGCACCCCATCCCTGTTATGGTTTTGCAGGTGGCAAACAGCCAAATCTGTGTTCAGTTACAAGAGGAACTGTGAAATCTGGGGACTCCTCTGGCAGGAGAGGGTTGAGCATCCAACGCTGTGTTGAGATCTAGTCTTGCTCAAGTAAGGTTTCTCATCTGAACCACAGAACACAGAAAGTGATCCCAGTGACTATCTCCTGATTTTTCCAAGGATGTTACATTCTAGTATCATTCTAGAGACCTAGGAAGGAAGTTAATTCGTGACATACAATGAATGCCTTAGGACACTGGGGCTTAATGCAGGTCTTGCACTTGATGTAATCACATGGAAAGTGGTTCAATGGCCTTTAGGAGTCATTTTCAAACACAGCATTGTAAAATTCTATGCATCTGTTAAAAAAGATGAGGTGAGCTTGTACATACGTGGAAGAATATCCATGATTCACTGATAAATGCAAAAGGTAAAGTCTTGAATAACAAACATAGAATACCCCATTTTATTTTTTAAAAATCCTACATGCAAATACTTAAATAAAAAACAAATCCTAGAAGATTCTATATCAAATTGGGGGAAAGATTGCCCCAATCTCTAAAATAAAATAAAATTACTTAAAATAAAATTTAAGTGAAAGTAGTGGGTGAGCAAAGATAAACTAGCACATTTTATTTTTATTGTTCAAATTTATTCAGTGAGCATCTACTTCTTTTTAAATTAGGAACAGTTTCTTTAATCCCCAGTTCAGATATGGTTTAAAAAAATGAACAATGTGAAAAGTGAAGGTAACTTTAAGAATGCAAGTTGTGAGCTGCAGGGCAGTAGGGTAGTAAGAGACAGAAGTGGTGGAAATAAGTTTATAAGTGATTGCAGATGTGTGGGGCAGTGGTGGGTAATTGGAGCATTTGCAGGCTGAAATATTAGGGGCTGGCAAGGCTCCAAGGAGAGGCTGGGACTGGACAGGTCATCTGGGAGGATGAGCCAAGTGTCTTCAAAGGTTGCCCAACACTGCACACATAGAGGACCCATCTGCCTCTGTAGCTCTGTCCTCTGGAGGAGGTGCCACAACCAAGGTCTCCTGCCTCCCAAATCAGAGCTTATCTCACATTGGTGACTGTATCCAAGTTCCCCAAATACCAGTCATTCTCATAGTATCTTTATACTATCCTCTAATTTACTTATTTCTTTTAGCTCCATAAATTTGGCTCTGTTTTGACTTATAATATTCATGAAATAATGAGTTTCAGTGTTAATTATATTTTCTACTTCACAGTACGGTCATGCATCACTTAGTAATGGGGATATATTCTGAGAAATGCATCACTGGGCGATTTCATTCTCATGCAATTTCCTCATCATGTGAACATCATAGCGTATACTTAAGTGTACTTATGCAAACCTAGAAGGTAGAACCTAGTACACACCTAGCCTATTGCTCCATCCACGGTCATGTAGGCAATCCGTCATTGGCCAAAACATCATATAGGACATATGACTGTTTTGAATAATTTTTAAGAAGCTTTAGTCTATATCTCATCTAAAAGCATCAAAGCATATTTTGGGAAATAACAAATTACATTATATATTAGATAATTATTGAGATCATGCTATAAAGTAGAGGAAGGCAAGTGTATTAAGTATTTAGAAAGAAAATATCCGTATTTAAAATGCTGATAATGCTGGAGAAATGATTATTAATTGGCAGGCTGAGTACAGGATACTTTTCATGTGTATGAATGAAAGTTCAATCAGGGAAGAGGAATGACAATGAGGATGATGGAATAGGACTTTCTTACAGGGATTAAACCTTACACAAGTGTGGGAGGAGCTGGAAGTAAAGGTCTGACATGAGAGCTGGAGGTTCTGGGAAAATGCCCTATGCAGCCCTCCTGAAGCACTGGGACAGATGGGCCAGTCAGAACTTGCAGGGATTTCAGGAAGCCAGTAGTAGATCCAGATGCTGGAGAGGAAGGACAGTGGAGTGCTGGTGGGGAAGTCCAGGCAAGATGTTGCTCCTACACCTGGTGGTGGACCACAGTCGATGCTGGTCAGCAGGGCCAGCTGGCAGGAGGAGGGGCTGAATGCAGAGCAGAGAAGCATGATGACCACTGGCAGTAACTGGCACCTCAGCATCTATTTTCACTGAGCATGCTTTGGCCAACTTTCTTTTGGCCAATTCTAACTCAGAACCATACTGGGAAGAGAATTCTGTGAAACATAATTCTAACCAGCCTAAGTTAACACAGTATAAAGCCACTGTAGCATAAGGTAAAGTTAAGAAATAGGAATAAGATGGGAACTACTCTCCTCAAACAAGAATAATGGCCAGAGGTGTAACCGTCACTCCATGGTTAAAACAATTAACGCAGATATGAACTCTCCTGCTAAGGTGAATCAGGCTTATTTGGACCTTTTTATTGGGCCTACGTGGGTTTTCTAAAGGCCACAAATCCAGGCATCAATAGGCCTGGCCACAATACAAGCAGCTGAGAGCTAATACTATCCACCACTTCTCTGCATGCCTCTGCAAGTTTGTAACTGTGCAGATGCACGAGTAACAGTTAAGGTCACCTAGTCATTCATTCAGCATGGATTCATGGAGCATCCATGTGCCAAGCACTGTTCCAGAACCTACAGATATGGTAGTGAACACAGCAGACCCAGTTTCTGCTCCATGTCTGTGAAGGGGATGGGAGACAGGCAATCATCGATATTTGTCCATACTCTATGTGGGATGGAGGTAAGAGCCATAAATACAAAGAAAGGCTCATGTTGACTTTTTATTATTTGTGCAAATTTATGGGGTACATGTGAAATTTTGTTACATGTATATAATGTATAGTGATCAAATTAGGGTGTCCATCTCCTGGGTGCAATACATTTTTGTTTAACTATAGTCACCCTATTCTGCTATCAAACATTGAATTTATTCCTTCTACGTAACTGTATGTTGGCAGGGCACAATTTTAGAAAGGGATCGGTGATGCTGTTTTAGACACGGCAATCAAGGAAGGCCTTTTTGAGGAGGAAGTTGATGAAGAATGGAGCTCCATGGCTCTCTGGGAGGAAGGTCACCGGAACAGATGTGCAAAGGCTCAGACAGTGGAAAATACTTCACATGCCCGAGGAACCCCAGACAAGAGTGACTGGAGCAGCAAGGGTCAGGAGGAGACGGAGAGGATATGAGGTCAAAGACCATGGTTAAGACTTAAAATTTCATCTCAGTGGGAGTGAAAGTCCCCTAAGGGTTTCAGTAGCCATGTGGCCTCCTCTGAACGCTAGGGAAATGGAGCCACTCCTGCCCAGTCAGACTTAACTGGAGTTTTATGTACAGCTTACACTTGTACCGCTAAGTAGAGGTACAGAGGGAAAATTTGGGCGATAATTTAACTTTTGACTGGATGAAGGTACAGGGGTGTCAGAACGGCTCATTTTTTCCCTAGATAATTTAGTTTCACAACCATGCCTTCTAACTGGCTGAGGGCCTTATCTGTCAGAAACTTAGCCATTCGGCTTTACAAATGAAATCTCATGAGCTCTCACTCCTCATCTGGAGCCTGGACCCTTCAATGGGGCCCGAGGCAGCAGGGCAACAGCATCATGTCAGCATCCTGCCACCTCCCTCCATGCAGCAGAAGCAGATGGGAGAAAGGGCAGTGACTCCTGTAGAGAGGGGGCTTAACCCGTGAGCGTGAGAGGCAGTGGTGGAAGTCATTGGCTAAGTCAGAAGAGGCCCAAACATACGGAAAAGGTCATGTGAGTCTAATTTCAACTTCCACTTCCATTCACGGCCACATGCCACTTCTCGTCGTCATAACAATGTTAAAACTGGAACAAAATAATCGTTTAGGGAACTTCAAGTCCTATAAATGATCAAACTGTGCTGAGCAGTGCTAGGATTCCACAGAGGTGACTCAGGGACACTCTGGAGAATGTCACTGGATGTGAGGAGAAGCCCGTGGGTGGACAGAGGGTCTCCTCCCTTCCAAGCCCTACCCTCTGCTTCCATCTTTGCTGGATTGGCTATTTATCTAAGATTTGGCTTCAAGGAAGAGTTTTGGCGCCAAAAAGGAAACAGCAACAACAACAACAACAACAAAAAAAAACAGGTTCAGAGATTAATTAGGACTAACTATGTGCCAGGCACTGCACTGAATTTTTTTTTACAAACATTATCTCATTAATCCTCCAATAACCCTATGAAGTAGATATTATAGTCCTATTAATGAGAAAATTAAGACTTAGTGGAGTTAAGTAAATTTTTCATGTCTCACAGGTACTGCAAAGCCAAGATTTGAACCCAGGCCAACTCATCTGACACCTCAACCTCAACTCCTAACTTTCATGCCATCCTGAAAAAAGAAAACCTATCAACCAAGGTTATTCTCATTACCATTCAAGGAAATGTCTTCAAATGTTTAGAATAGCCATTGTGTTCATCTGCTTGGGCTGCCAGAACAAAGTACCACAGACTGCATGTCTTAAACAACAGAAATTTATTTTCTCACAGTTGTAGAGGCTAAGAAGTCCAAGCTCAAGGTGCTGGCAGATTTCGTGTCTGGTGAGGACTCTCCTCCTGGATTGCAGACGGCACCTTCTCTCAATGTCCTTTCATGACCTTCCTTGGTGCACACGTGTGCAGAGAGAGAGTGCTGGTATATTTTCCTCTTCTTAAAAGAGCACCAGGCCAGGTGCGGTGGCTCACGCCTGTAATCCCAGCACTTTGGGAGGCCAATGAGGGAGGATCACGAGGTCAGGAGAGGGAGACCATCCTGGCTAACATGGTGAAACCCCGTCTCTACAAAAAATATACAAAATTAGCCGGGTGTGGTGGCACGTGCCTGTAGTCCCAGCTACTTGGGAGGCTGAGGCAGGAGAATCACTTGAGCCTGGGAGGCGGAGGTTGCAGTGAGCCAAGATCGCGCCATTGCACTCTAGCCTGGGCAACAGAGTGAGACTCCATCTCAAAAAAAAAAAAAAAAAAATGGTACCAGACCTATCAGATTAGGGACCCATATGTGTGACCTCATTTAATTTTATTACCTTCTCATAGTTGCTATCTCCAAGTATTGTCGCATTGAGGATTAAGATTTCAACATAAGAATTTTGAGGATACACAAATATTCAGTCCTTAACAGCCATAAATGCTAATACAATACTGACACTTATAGAGCTTTCACTATTTAATATATCCTTATGTAGTGCTTACTCTAAGCAGAGTCCTATTCTAAGTGTGAAAATATTGACTCATTTAGTACCTCCAATAGCCCCAGGAGGTAGTTGCTATCAATATTTTCAGATAAGGAAAAAACTGAGGCACAGAAAAAATGATTAATTTGTTCCCTAGTGGTGAGCAGTGATGTAAACCTGTCAAATACTTCACAGAAAAAAAAAAGTATAATCATCCCTCAGACGCCCTGGGGGATTGGTTCCAGAACTCTGCAGATACCAAAATCCCTGGATGCTCAAGTCCCTGATACAAAATGGCGTAGTATTTGCATATAACCTATGCACATCCTTCTGTATACTTTAAATCATCTCTAGATTACTTATAATACTTAACACAGGCCAGGTGCAATGGCTCACACCTGTAATCCTAACGCAATGGGAGGCTGAGGTGGGAATATGGCCTGAGCCCGGGAGTTTGAGGTAGCAGTAAGCTATGATTCTGCCACTGCACTCCAGCCTGGGCAACATAGTGAGACCCCAACTCTAAAAAAAATTTAAAGTAAATACCTAATATAATGTAAATGCTGTGTAAATAGTTGTTACTGTATATTGTTTCCTATTTGTATTATTTTTTGTTGTTATATTGTTATTTTTGTTGTTGTTTCAAATATTTTCAAGTCAGCATTGGTTGGATCTGAGGATGTGGAGCCCACAGATTTGGAGGACTGACTGTAACTGAGGGATCAGACTCCTTTCCCATCCATGGCTCCACCTTCTTCAGTGGATGCTTCCCATGTCATCATGGAAGGGAAAATAACGTGAGAGGTTTTATGCGTCAGCTCTGGCTTCCTCTCACATTCCATTGGCTAGAACTCAGTCATGTGACCACACCTACCCGTGAGAGAGGCTGGGAAATGCAATCCAGTTGTGCGTCCATAACAAAAAGGAAAACGTTAGGTGAACAACTTGCGATGTCTTCTACTATAAAGACACAATAAGTTATATAAAATATTCTCAATTTATTTGGGGAAAATAACCCAATTTCTGTATTTGACTTTTTTAAATTACATATCCAGGAGGGCTAAATGGCAATAGATGATAATTTTTTTTTTTTTTTTTTTTTTTTTTTTAGCAAATGGCATTTTCAGCATAGAGTAGCCACATGTCCCAAGACAGAATCCACATCATTTACTGCCTGTGCCAGTGCCATGGCTAGGCAATCTGTGAAAGTTTGCCCTTTGTTTTTCTTCTTTTTCCTGTGTGTACCCCTATTCTTTCCCTCTGAACCTCATTTCCTCCTCCCCACCAGTTTCATTTTCACTTTTGTGTGGTTCCATTCTCACCTGTTTTGGGCGTGAATGGACAGGGGCACCACAGACATCACCAGCCCCCCTCACTTTGGTGGCCCTTGAGCTGAAGGAGGAAAAAAAGCTGTTTAGTGGAGCTGAGAGGGGGCTGGGCACAGATAGTGCCTGGTTTGTCCCAGTCCCAACACTTTCCAGCTCTAGTTGACCCAGGACAAATTTGCTGCTCATTTTTCCCACCAGTTAAGGTCCAGGTGTATACAGGAATACGTTGGAGATATTGTGGATCCTGTTCAAACCACTGCAATAAAGGGAATGTCACAAAAATGCACGTCACAAAAATTTTTTTTGTTTTCCCAGTATATCTAAAAGTTATGTTTACACTATACCGCAGTTTATCGTGTGCAAAATCATTATGTCTAAGAAAACAATTTACATACCTTAATTTAAAAATACTTGATTGCTAAAAAATGCTAACAATCATCCGAGCCTTTGACACATTGTAAGCTTTGCCAGTGGAGGGTCTTGCCGCAGTGTTGATGGTGGTAATTGTTGCTGAAGTTTGGGTGGCTGTGAGGCAATTTCTTAAAGTAAGACAACAATGGAATTTGAGGCATCCATAGACTCTCTCTTCCTTTTATGAAAGATTTCTTTGTAACATGAGATGCCATTTGATAGCATTTTACCAACAGTAGAACTTCTTCCAAAATTTGAGTAAATCCTCTCAAGCCCTGCCACTTCTTTATAAACTAAGTTGTCATAGTATTCTAAATCCTTCATTGTCATTTCAACAGTCTTCACAGCATCTTCACCAGAAGTAGATTCCATCTCAAGAAACAACTTTCTTTGCTCCTCCATAAGAGACAATTCCTTATTCATTCAAGTTTGATCGTGAGATTGCAGCAATTCAGTCCCATCTTCAGGTTCCACTTCTGATTCTAGTTCTCTTGCTGTTTCTACCATATCTGCAGTGACTTCCTCCACTGAAGTCTTGAGACCCTCAAAGGTACCTATGAGGGTTGGAATCAACTTCTTTCAAACTCCTGCTAATGTCAATATTTTGACTTCTCATGAACCACAAATGTTCTTAATTGCACCTAGAATGAGAAATGCTTTCCATGAGGTTCAATTTGCTTTGCCCAAATCCATCACAGAAATTACTATTTATGGCAGCTATAAGCTTTATAAAATGTGTTTCTTAAATGATAAGAGTTGAAAGTCGAAATTACTCCTTGATCCATGGGCTGCAGAATGAATGTTGTATTCACAGGTATTAAAACAACATTTATTTCCTTGCACATCTCTATCAGAACTGTTGCGTGACTAGCTGCATTGTCAATGGGTGGTAATATTTTGAAAGACATCTGTTTTTCTGAGTAGTAGGTCTTAACAGTGGGCTTAAAATATTCAGTAAATCATGCTGTAAACAGATATGCTGTCATCCAGACCCTGTTGTTTCTTTACATAGCACAGGCAGAGTAGATTTAGCATAATTCTTAAGGGCCCTAGGATTTTCAGAATGCTCAATGAACATTGGTTTCAACTTCAAGTCACCAGCTGCATTAGACCCTAACAAGAGAGTCAGCCTGTCCTTCAATGCTTTGAAGCCAGACATTAGCTTCTCTTCCTATGAAACTCCTGGATGCCATCTTCTTCCAACAGAAGGCTGTTTAATCTACATAGAAAATCTGTGATTTAGCCGGGCACGGTGGCTCACGCCTGTAATCCCAGCACTTTGGGAGGCCGAGGCAGGCGGATCACGAGGTCAGGAGATCAAGACCATCCTGGCTAACACGGTGAAACCCCTTCTCTACTAAAAATACAAAAAATTAGCTGTGTGTGGTGGCAGGCACCTCAGGAGGCTGAGGCAGGAGAATGACATGAACCCAGGAGGTGGAGCTTACAGTGAGCCGAGATCGTGCCACTGCACTCCAGCCTGTGAGACAGTGAGACTCTGTCTCAAAAAAAAAAAAAGAAAAAAGAAAAAAAAAATCTGTGGTTTAGTGCAACCACTTTCATCAATGATCTTAGCTGTCTCTCCTGGATAACTTGCTGCAGCTTCTACATCAGCATTTACTGCTTTACTTTTCACTTTTATGTAATGGAAATGGCATCTTTCCTTAAACCTCATGAACCAATCTCTGCTAGCTTCAAACTTTTCTTCTTCAGCTTTATTACCTCTCTCAGCCTTCATAGAATTGAAGAGAGTTAGGGCCTTGTTCTGGATTAGGCTTTGGCTTAAGAAAATCTTGGGGCTGGTTTGATCTTCTATCCAAACCACACAAACTCTCCATGTCAGCAATAAGACTGCTTTACTTTCTTAACATTTGTGTATTCACTGGAGTTGCACTTTTAATTTCCTTCAGGAACTTTTCCTTTTCATTCACAACTTGGCTAACTAATGCAAAAAGCCTAGCTTTCAGCCTGTCTCAGACTTTGACATGCCTTCCTCACTAAGCTTAATCATTCCTAGCTTTTGATTTAAGGGTGAGACTTGCAACTCTTTCTTTCACTTGAACACTTAAAAGACATTATAGGGTTCTGAATTGGCCTAATTTCAATATTGTTGTATCAGAGAATAGGGAAACCCAGCAAAAGAGATAGAAGGGGGAACAGCAGATTGGTGGAGCAGTCAGAACACATACAACAGTTATTGAAGTTTGCCCTCTTATCTGAGCATGGTTGGTGGTACCTCAAAACAATTGCAATTGAAACATCAAAGATCACTGACCACAAATTACCATAATAGCTATAAAAATAGTTCAAAAGTTTGAAATATGGGAGAATTCAGTTGTCTACAGTCAGAGCTCTGATCTCACCCTGGGACAGGGCCTCCTTTGAGGAGGGACAGCCACCATCTTTGTGGTTCAATCAACTCAGTGGTTCCAGCCTGCCAGCTTTGGAGAGTCCTAGCCTTAAATGTAAATAGGCTAAATCCCCCAATTAAAAGACACAGAATGGCAAGCTGGATGAAGAACCAAGACCCATCAGTATGTTGTCTTCAAGAGACCCATCTCACATGAAAAGACACACATAGGCTCAATATAAAGGGATGGAGGAAAATTTAAAAAGCAAATGGAAAACAGAAAAAAGCAGGAGTTGCACTCCTAGTTTCTGAAAAAACAGACTTTAAACCAACAAAGATAAAAAAAGACAAAGAAGGGCATTACATAATGGTAAAGGGTTGAATTCAATAAGAAGAGCCAACTATCCTAAATATATATGCATCCAATACAGGAGCACCCAGATTTATAAAGCAAGTTCTTAGATACCTTCAAAGAGACTTAGACACCCACACAAGAATAGTGGGAGACTTCAACACCCCATTGACAATATTAGACAGATTATCAAGGCAGAAAATTAACAAAGATATTCAGGACCTGAATTCAGCTCTGGATCAAGTAAACCTCATAGATATCTATAGAACTCTCCACCCAAAACCAACAGAGTAAACATTCTCATTACCACATGACACTTACTTTAAAATTGGTCACATAATCAGAAGTAAAACACTCTTCAGCAAATGCAAAAGAACTGAAATCATAACAAATAGTCTCTCAGACCACAGCACCATCAAATTAGAATGCAAGATTAAGAAATTCATTCAAAATCACACAACTACATGGAAATGGAACAACCTGCTCCTGAATGACTCTTGGGTAAATAATGAAATTAAGGCAGAAACCAAGAAGTTATTTAAAACTAATGAGAACAAAGATAACATATGAGAATCTCTGGGACATAGCTAAAGCAGTGTTAAGAGGGCAATTTATAGCACTAAATACCCGCATCAAAAAGCTGGAAAGATCTCAAATTGACAACCTAACATCTCAACTAAAGGAACTAGAGAACCAAGAGCAAACAAACACCAAAACTAGCAGAGGACAAGAAATACCAAGATCAGAGCTGAACTGAAGGAGATAGAGACCCGAAAAACCCTTCAAAAAATCAAGGAATCCAGGAGCTGGTTTTTTGAAAAAATTAATAAAATAGATAGCCCACTAGCTACACTAATAAAGAAGAGAGAATATTCAAATAACACAACCAGAAATGATATGGGGGATAACATCACTGACCCCACAGAAATACAAACAACCATCAGAGAATATTGTAAACACCTCTATGCACATAAACTAGAATATCTGGAAGAAATGGATAAATTCCTGGACACATACACCCTCCCAGGACTGAGCCAGGGAGAAACTGAATCACTGAATAGAAACAATAATGAGTTCTGAAATTGAGGCAATAATAAATAGTCTACCAACCAAAGAAAGCCCAGGAGGTACAAAGAAGGACTCTACCAGAGGTACAAAGAAGAGCTGGTACCATTTCTACTGAAACTATTCCAAAAAATTGAAAAGGAGGGACTCCTCCCTAACTCTATGAGGCCAGCATCATCCTGATACCAAAACCTGGCAGATTTAAAACCAAAGAAAAGAAAAGAAAACTTCAGGCCAGTGTTCTGATGAACATCAATGCAAAAATCCTCAATAAAATACTGGCAAACTGAATCCAGCAGCACATCAAAAAACTTATCCATAACAATCAAGTAGGCTTCATTCCCAGGATGCAAGTTTGGTCCAACCTACAGAAATCAATAAACGTGATTCATCACATAAACAGAACTGAAGACAAAAAACACATGATTATCTCAATAGATGCAAAAAAGATCTTTGATAAAATTCAACATCCCTTCATGTTAAAAACTCTCAATAAACTAGGTATTGAAGGAACATACCTCAATATAATTAGAGCCATATATGACAAACCCACAGCCAATATCATACTGAATGGGCAAAAGCTGGAAGCATTCCTCTTGAAAACCAGCACAAGACACAGATGCTGTCTCTCACAACTCCTTTTCAATGTAGTATTGGAAGTTCTGGCCAGGAAAATCAGGCAAAATAAATAAATAAAGGGTATTCAAATCAGAAGACAGAAAGTCAAACTATCTTTCTTTGCAGATGACATAATAAATAAAGGGTATTCAAATCAGAGGACAGAAAGTCAAACTATCTTTTTTTGCAGATGACATAATCCTGTATCTAGAAAACCCCATTATCTCAGCTCAAAAGCTTCTTAAGCTGATAAGCAACTTTGGCAAAGTAGAGAGCCAAATCATGAATAATCTCCCATTTACAATTGACACAAAAAGAATAAAATACCTAAGAATACAGCTAACAAGGGAAGTGAAGTTCTCCTCTTCAAGGAGAACTACAAACCACTGCTCAAAGTAATCAGGGACGACACAAACAAATGGGAAAACAGTCCATGCTCATGGGAAGAAAGAATCAATATCGTGAAAATGGCCATACTACCCAAAGCAATTTATACATTCAATGCCGTTCCCTTTAAATTGCCATTGACATTCTTCACAGAATTAGAGAAAACTATCTTAAAATTTATATGAGACCCAAAAAGCTCCCAAATAGCCAAGACAATTGTAAGCAAACATAACAAAGCTGGAGGCATCACACTACCTAATTTCAAACTATACTACAGGGCTACAATAACCAAAACAGCATGGTACTGGTACAAGAAGACCAATGGAATAGAATAGACACATAGACCAATGGAACATAATAGAGAACCCAGAAATAAGACTGCACACCTACAACCATCTGATCTTTGACAAATCTGATCAAAACAAGCAATGAGGAGAGAATTCCCTATTTAATAAGTGGTGTTGGGAGAACTGGCTAACCATATGCAGAATATTGAAACTGGACCCCTTCTTTATACCATATACAAAAATGAACTCAAGATGGATTAAAGACTTAAATATAAAACATAAAACTAGCCGGGCACGGTGGCTCACACCAGTAATCCCAGCGCTTTGGGAGGCAGAGGTTGGTGGATCACCTGAGGTTGGGAGTTCAAGACCAGCCTGACCAACATGGAGAAACCCTGTCTCTACTAAAAATACAAAATTAGCTGGGCATGGTGGTGCATGCCTGTAATCCCAGCTACTCGGGAGGCTGAGGCAGGAGAATCACTTGAACCCGGGAGGTGGAGGTTGCAGTGAGCCAAGATCGTGCCACTGCCCTCCAGCCTGGGCAATAAGAGTAAAACTCCATCTCAAAAACAAACAAACAAACAACCTAGAATTATAAAAACCCTAGAAGAAAATCTAGATAATACCATTCAGGACATAGGTATAGGCAAAGATTTCATAACAAAGACACCAAAAGCAATTGCAACAAAGCAAAAATTGACAATGGGATCTAATTAAACTAAAGAGCTTCTGCACAGCAAAAGAAACTATCATCAGAGTGAACAGACAACCTACAGAATGGGGGAAAATTTCTGCAATCTATCCATCTGACAAAGGTCTAACATCCAGCGTCTACAAGGCACTTAAACAAATTTACAAGAAAAAAACAAACGATCCCATTAAAAAGGACATAAACAGACACTTCTCAAAAGAAGACATACATGCAAAACATGTGAAAAAAAGCTCAACATCACTGATCATTAGAGAAATGCAAATCAAAACCCCAATGTGATACCATCTCAAGCAAGTCAGAATGAAGATTATTAAAAAGTCAAAAAACAACAGATGCTGACAAGATTGTGGAGAAAAAGGAACACTTTTACACTTTTGGTGAGAGTGTAAATTAATTCAGCCTTTGTGGAAGACAGTGTGGTGATTCCTCAAAGACCTAGAGGCAGAAATACCATCTGACCCAGCAATTCCATTACGGGGCATATACCCAAAGGAATATAAATTATTATATTATAAAGATACATGCAATAACTGTATGTTCATTGCAGCACTATTCACAATAGCAAAGACATGGAATCAACAAAATGCCCATTAATGATAGACTAGATAAAGAAAATGTGGCACATATACACCATGGAATACCATGCCGCCATAAAAAGGAATGAGATCTTGGTTTTTGCAGGGACGTGAATGGAATTGGAAGCCATTATCCTCAGCGAACTAATGCAGGAACAGAAAACCAAATATTTCATGTTCTCACTTATAAGTGGGAGCTGAATGATGAGAACACACGGATACATGGTGAGGAACAAAACACAACTGGAGCTTGTCAGAGGGTGTGAGGTGGGAGGAAGAAGAGCATCAGGAAGACTTGCTAATGGATGCTGGGCTTAATACCTAGGTGATGGTATTTCTGGTAGTTAGACAGGCATGAGTGGAACAGGAGAGGGCTCTTTTCCACCCACTAGGAATGTCGAGTGATGGTTTGGCAGTTATCACATTGCCTTTCTAAAAGCAATGAATTGGAAGCCAGTGCCAGGAAGGAGCCATTTCCTGGTGGTCAACACCTGCCCAACTAAAGTGCTAATTGGATTCATAAGCCAGGGAGAAACAACTTCCCAGCACATGCATTAAGACAAAATGGTGGAGTATGACCTTCCAAGGGCATACTGCCAGCAAAGGGAAGAAAGTCTCAGATGGTCATGCATAGAACTTCCTGACCACACTGTATGTGCTCTCCTCCCAAGGGTAAGGAGAGCACTGTGCATGCTGGCAGCCCACCCGAAGGGAAGAATCATGGGAAAGGGGCCAGCCTAGAAAGTCCTAGGATCAAGGTTAAAAAGAGCACTTGATCTGAGTGCCCACTTGGGTCTCTTCCAAGCATAGTTTTATTTCTCTCTTTCCTGTTCTAAAGCCTTTTAAAATAAACTTCCACTCTTGCTCTGAAACTCGCCTTGGTTTCTTTTTCTGCCTTATGCCTCTCTGTCTAATTCTTTCTTCTGAGGAGGCAAGAATTGAGGTTGCTGCAGACCCATACGGATTCACTTCTGGTAACTCGGATACCTTCCACCAGTAACGATGGGATGATCTGTGCAGCAAACTACCATGGCACACATTTACCTGTGTAAAAAACCTGCACATCCTGCAAATGTACCCCTGAACTTAAAATAATAGTTGGGGGAAAAAAATTTAAGTATGATCCTCTCCCCGCCCGCCAAAAAAAAGAAATATGTGAGAATTCTTAAAATGTGACACGAATACATGAAGTGAGAACATGCTGTTGGAAAAATGGTGCCAATAGACTTGCTGGATGCAGGGTTGCCCCAAGCCTTCAATTCGTAAAAAATGCAGTATGTGTAAAGTACAACAAAGCAGAGAGCAATAAAATGAGGTATGCCTGTCCTTGATGATCTTATCAAGTTTGAGGAGTGAGCTCCCTGGCTTAGTCAGGGAACCACACGTGGAGGGTTACAAGCTATTTCAAAGGACTAGGGGATAAAAACCAAACACAGTACACATGGTTTTTAAGAGCCTGCATCATTCAGGAAGTTGCCAGAAGGAAGTGAGGACTTAAGGATAAGGAAATATTAATGGTGCTGGCATAAAAACAGACACACAGACCAGTGGAACAGAATAGAGAGGCCAGAAATCAATCCAACATATATGGTCTACTAATTTTCCACAAAGGCACCAAGAGGATATTTGCCTCTTCAATAAATGGTGCTAAGGAAACTGGATTTCTACATGCAAATAAATAAAACTGGGACTTTATCTTACACCATACATATAAATTAACTCAAAACATATAAAATACCTGCATGTAAGACCTGAAGCCATAAAATTTTTAGAAGAAAATATAGGAGACAAGCTCCTAGACATTGGTTTTGGAAATGATTTTTTTTTTTGAGATGGAGTCTTGCTCTGTCGCCAGGCTGGAGTGCAGTGGTGCGATCTTGGCTCACTGCAAGCTCCGCCTCCGAGTTCACGCCATTCTTCTGCCTCAGCCTCCTGAGTAGCTGGGACTACAGGCACCTGCCGCCACGCCCAGCTAATTTTTTGTACTTTTTTAGTAGAGATGGGGTTTCACCGTGTTAGCCAGGATGGTCTCGATCTCCTGACCTCGTGATCCACCCGCCTCAGCCTCCCATGATTTTTTAAATATTACACCAAAAGCTCAGGCTACTAAAGCAAAAATAAATAAATAAATGGGACTACATCAAACTGAAAGGCTCCTGCACAACAAAGGAAACAACCAACAAAATGAAAAGGCAACCTACAGACTGGGAAAAAATATTTGCCAACCACATATCTAATAAGGGGTTAATGCCCAAAATGTATAAGGAACTCTTACAACTCAATAGCAGGAAAACAAATAATCCAATTAAAAATGGACAAAGGACTTGAACAGAATTTTCTCCAAAGAAGACATAAAAATGGCCAACAGGTATATGAAAAAGTGCTCAACATCACAAACTATCAGGGAAATGCAAATTAAAACCACTATGAGATAATGCCTCACACCTGTTAGGGTGGCCATTATCAAATAGATGAGAGACAACAAATGTTGATGGGAGTGTGGAGAAAAGAAAACCCTCATACATTGCTGGTGGGAATGAAGATTGGAACATTATAAAAAAACAGCATGGAAGTTCCTAAAAACATTAAAAATAAAACTATGACATGATCCAGCAGTTCCTCTTCTGGGGATGTACCCAAAAGAGATGAAATCACCGCCTTGTAAAGATATCTACACTCCCATGTTAATTGCAGCATTATTCATCATAATTAAGAGATGGAAACAACTGAAGTGTCCGTTGGAAGATAAATGGATAAAGAAAATGTGGCATATGTATATCAGTGGAAAGTAACCACTATACTATCTATACGTGTCTCATAACATCATGTTGTAAACCTCAAATATACCAAATACACTTTATTTTTACTAAAGGGATAAGCAAATCATAGAGAAGTGGTTGAACTCCTCCCCCAAAAAGCACACATACAGGCACTCCAAGGCAGACCAAAGCACACAGCCTGGGCAGAGAAGGGGACGAGGTCCCTAATGGAAGATGCTGGGACAAGAGCCACTTACTCTAATCCTGTGGTGTCCAAGCAGGACCCGAATATGCCAGGCTGGCCAGTGGGGTCCACAGAAACTGAGGAACACATGTCCAGTCCAGCCCCACAGCTGCCCTGCAAGAATCTGGGGTGGCTGTTGCCAGATTTACCTATTTTTCAATAGAAATGGAAACACCAGCCTCTTTTCATTCTAGAATGTTGATACTTAATGTTTACAAAATGTAACACTACAAGTGAAACAAAACATGTGCATGTGCCAAATTGACCCCAGGTGGACAATCTATGACTCCGGATTAGGTCCACATGGCACAGTCACCTACAGAGAATTGTCTATGTCAAATCGGAGGCTGGCAGCCGCCACTCAGGACACTTTTCTATGCATGGACAGATATTCTTTACTTGTGGCCTGGGAGGGCTGATGCCCTGGATCTCAACAAACATTAACCAAAACAGATGAAGGTGACATGGTGATGGATTACTGCTGGGACTGTCTTCATCATGAGATGACGTCCTCATTCTTCCCTAAGGCAGGCAGAGCTCAAACAAAGTCGCTGCCTCATTTTCACAGAACTCCTTGCTGCTTGGAGGGCTGCTGCCTCCTTCACACTGTCCCCAGGAGCAGCGCTGCGGAGCTGCCCCGTGTCACTCGAAGGGCGTCAGCACCACTGTGTGGTCAGGCTTCATAGCTCCGCACAGGCTGCTGGAATAAACCAGAACCCAGAAAATGTGATTTTCTTAAGTTGCATTGATGACAACTGAATTGAATTGAATTAAAAATACAATTAGCTTGATATGTATACAAATTCGGTGGGAAACCCTTTTGTAGATTCAAAGAATCTTTTGGGGAAGTAGGTAACCCATGCCCCAGCCTGAATTTCTAAATTCTTGTATACATTCAGAATGATGAGTACCAGGTTTTCTGAATCACAAAGCTGAACATGGGAGCAGGAGGTCCGAGGGCACCCATTTAGGCTTTGCTTCAGGAGTGGGAATTCCCCTCACCAATAACCGCATGAATCTTAGGGCAGAGTTGGGGGAAGAAAGTTAAGAACCATATACAAATAAAAAGAATGAGCTTATTAAGGAAAAAAATAACTTTAAAAATGATTATTTTAAATTATTTAAAATCATTTGATTAAAATTATTAAATATTACATATGTTTAAAATATAAATTATGATATATCTTAATTTCTGTTTAAATTAATTAAAATATTAAATGATTATATGTATCAATTTTTATAATTATTAAAATATTGTTTAATTGTTTGAATAACAACAGAAAACAAACTTCATAAATATCAAAAACAACAGATTTCTTCTATAATAATATAGATCATTGTATAGATGTGTTCAAGAAGAGGGGGAACAAAGGAACTGGGGGGAAATGGGAAAGAAAGACAAGGAGTTTTGGGGGACAAAGATAAAACTGTCTATGGTTAGAGATTCCACTCCTCCAAGCTGTTGAAGCTGCCAACTAGATGGAATTCTCAGCGAGCCATGAAGCCTCTCTTAGTCCCAGCTTCCTTTTCTACAAAAACGGGAATTACATAGCTGACCCTATCTATCAACCAAATATGCTGTCAAAAGGCTTAATAGGATTTTTGTGAAAGCATTGGAAAATTATAAAGTATATAAGACAGTATGGTATTTACGATAATATGACTTTAATAATATACATGGAAAAAAACACAGAAGAAGGCAAAAGCAGGTTGAGGGGGCCAAAGAGTTGGGTGGGTGGCTCTTCTGGTTCTGCCTGCTGTGATGTGGCCATCAGAACAAATTTTCTCCAGCTCTCTCTTGCCTGTAAAATTCAAGTAGTCTCAGTAGTCTTTTGAATGGTCCTGATCAGCTTTATTTCCGACTTTATAGTTTACATTTTACTTTTGTTTTTCTGAGTCTCACTCTGTTGCCCAGGCTGGAGTACAGTGGTGTGATCACAGCTCACTGCAGCCTCCACCTGCTGGGCTTAAGTGATCCTCCCACCTCTGCCTGCCGAGTAGCTGGGACTACAGGCGCACGCCACCACGCTTGGCTAATTTACTAATTTTTTTGTAGAGATGAGGTCTCACTATGTTTTCCAGGCTGTTTTCAAAATCAAGCTCAAATGATCCACCCGCTTCAGCCCTCCAAAGTGCTGGGATTACAGGTGTGCACCACTGCCCCTGGTCCAAAGTTGACATTTTAAATAATGCTTGTTCTGACATGGAGTGTTGAAAAGTGTTACATGTATGAAGAAATTTAGACATTTATATTGACCTGAACTTTGAATTTCTGTGACATCGAAGATTCCTTATCCATTACTTTTTATCAGAGATTGTTTTCCTCCCATTATAAGTGCCTAAGAGTTAGATTCAGGATCAGCATTTGCTTAGTTACTCTACCTCATTGCTTGTATAGCTTAAATGTATGTATGGCAGTTCTAAGGAAGAACAGTGTGTAGGTAAAAGCAGCCTGAAACCATGAACTTCAGGGTAGACACAGCCTCCTTGACCCACAGTTACTCTGGTACAATGACACTGTCAAACACTAATTTCATCTTATCACTTCTTATGGTTCTCCAGTGACTTAAAGGAATCCAAACTCTTTGTGGCAAACCAACCTCTTGACGGTCTTGCTCCAATCCACTTTTCCATCTAGTTCTGCAATCAGCCTAGGATAATACAGGATAACACTGTATAGCAGCCCAGAAAGCAAACGGTTTAGATTGTATGTGGAGAATGGGCACGACAGGGGGGTCTTTAGAGAAATATAAACAATAAGAAAATGATAGACCATCTGATATTCTTCAGCATTTAAAAAAATCCATTGATAGATAAATAATCCAAAACAGAAAAAAAATTAAGTGTCAGTGTATAGAAAGGTAAACCACAATAATTTCAGGAAAACAAAACATTTTGCAAGAATGAAAACATGATAATAGTGGATTACTTAGGTTCTGCAATGAATGTTATTTACAGGAACATACTAATGTCAATACCTGTACCTTTATTGATTTGGCTAAAAGTGGGATATAACTACTGTGGGATTGGAAAGAAAGGAAGAAGGGTAGGGAATAGAGAAGTACTAAATTTCCATCTAGCACAACAGAAAATCAATAGATAATGTTCCAGTTAACAAAGATAGTTCTGTAAGTATACTATTTAGAAATCTAGAAATAAATGTCATCTCATTCATTATACCGGTTATAAAGGTCTATTTTCATATTCTAGATACTCAATTTGAAAATGTCTTGCTTTTCCAGGAAGCTTTACATAGCCAATTGCCAATTTCTCAAGGCACCCTATACACTTAGGTTAAGGTTCTTTGTTTCAGAAAATGGATCTGAGTGCCTATTTTGAGTCTTTTCTTGATAATTTTGAATTCTTTGGACCAACTTCTTATAAAATATAAATGGTTTTTTTCCTACCATATCATTATAGAGTTGACAAATCACTCTGGGACCGCTTGTCCATGGTGTCACTTTCTGGTTGGTTGTTCATTGGGCTTGCATGATTAGTGTTGACTTGTCTATTCCATGAGGATCCTTTCAGTGAAATTCGGCAATATAATCTTGAAAACGACTTCCGTGGTCACACAGAAACAGCAATGTCTTGGAAACTCACCAGAGAACAAATGAATGAGGGACACTGTCATCCCCTGCCCTGCGATGTTATGGAACTCTTTCCTTGGGGTTGGCAGTGACATGGCAACTGTCCTAATGATAGTGTCAGTGGTGACCTCTACATATAACAGGAGTCACGATTCGTTTATTTTTAATATAAAGATTAAATATGCACAGAAGTTCTCTATTTTCACCCTTCATTCTAGTGAATTGCCTTTCATACCCCACTCTGGATTGCAAGGTGTGTCTTTAAAGGGCCAACCTCCAGGCTCTGCTTCTCAGCATTTTCCAAAATGTCCCTGAGTCAGAAGGGAGGGAGCATGGGCCACTGAGGTCTCTAAAGGAAAAAAGGAGCTTTGGCCAGGATGGAGCAAGGGAGTCATTTCCTTGAGTTCTTTTGCTTTACCTTAAAATTTTATGCAGTTTCTTTTCTATTTAAGAACATTATACCTATGCATGCATTAAGCAAACACATTTGCATCAAACTCAAAGTGATAACTCAGGCAGAAGCCTGCTTATTGTTCTAGTATCTCATTTTTGAAGCATATCTGTAGGATAAAGGAATAAGGGTGATTTGAAATGATCACTAAGGAAAGCCAGCTATTGACCAAATTCATTCAAATGTTCTCCAGGAAATATTTTTTATTTGAATCACAGTGTGGCAGTTTCTTACATTTTCTTTGCCCTCAGCCTATTCTCCCATTTTTCTGGCACCTTCGTCAGGAGCTTCCTGTGGTAGTCAGCCTCCCATGGACCCCAAAGATCCTCAATCCTGGATGTCCGTGCCTTGCTCAGACCCCTCCCATACTGAGCCAGGGCTGCCCTGGGTGATGCATTGAATACCGGGAAGGTGATGATGCGTAACTGCAGAGGTGAGGCCGTGAGGGGCACTGCAGTACCTGCCTGCTTCTTCCAATAACTTGCTTACTCTGTGGAAGTGAAACAGAATATTTGATGGCTAAGGGAGTACAAAGGTTCATATATCCGCATTTGTCAATCTATTTGGGAGATGCAAAGACACCCACCAGAGAAGTTTTAATTTCCACTTGGCACTGAGTTAATACCATTAGATTGGATGAACATTGAACACATGAATGCACCCTAATTTTGTATGTATTTATTCATTTCTTGGCGAGTCTAGGGACATAGGATATCATTGTATTGCCCTCAGGCACCATTAGGCCCTGCTAAGTCCTTGTGATCATAATATGGGAAGCCCAGCCAATGGTGCGCTTCTATTTGCATCTTTGTGAGGGATCAACTTCCGCCGCTAATGCCATTAAAACCATTAAAACACAAATAAACCCTTGATCACAGAATCACAAAATGTAAATCAAGATTTTCAGAAACAATGCATCCATATATAATTAGAGCCCTGTCAAGAAAAATGGCATTTTTATTTGGTAACACATCAAGGGCTTTTGGTACCATTAATAAAGTAAAACAATATATTTTCATTATTGTTTATTTTGTCTTCATCTCATACTTTTAAATCTTGTTTGTTTCATAATAGGTATTAGTATAGTAATACACTTAAACAAAATTTGTCAGTAAATAAATGCATCTGTATCTGTGGTATGTATTCAAAGCTTTCTGTAATGCATGTAAGGTCAAAAAAGTTTGGGGAGCACTGAGATTATAAGCTATCATTTTTTCAGGGGTTTTTTTAGACAGGGTCTCGCTCTGTTGCTGATGCTAAAATGCAGTGGTGCAATCATAGCTCACTGTAGCCTCAAACTCCCAAACTCAAGCGACCCTCCTGCCACAGCTTCTCAAGTAGCTGGGACTACAGGCACACACCACCATACCCAGGTATTTAATTTTTTTTTCTTTTTAGTAGAGATGAGGACTGCATTACTGAGATGAGGTCACACCATGTTGTCCAGGCTGGTCTCGAATTCCTGAGCTCAAGTGATCCTCCTGCCTCAGTCTTCCAAATTGCGGGGATTACAATTGTGAGCCACCACGCCCAGCCACTTTTCAGTGTTTGCATAGGAAATTCTTGGACTAGGGATTGCTCTGTCTAGGATGGCCTAGAAGGAGCCACATTGTAGCCTTACTGCTCCTCCTTGTTCACAGCTATGGTCTTAATATCAAATGTGAACTTTACACACTTTATCTCCTTTAGTTCCATGAGATAATAATTAGCTGTGTTTTAGAGATGAGAAAATTGAGAGTCTCTAGGTTTAGTAACTGCGGCTATATTTAACTATAAGTGAACCCAGGTCATACTGACTCCAAAGCATATGTTCTTAATATTACCCTGCCTTGAGTTTCCATAAGAGTAGGCCTTCTTACAACTCAATTTTTCATTCCATGCATATTCTGCTTTACTATCCCTAAGATGTATGGTTTTTTGACACTTGAAAATCTCAGAAGTCAGGCTGCATCTTATAACTGAGGGGGTCTCAGCCCTGCTCCTGCCCAAGTGGCAGTCCTAATGCAGGAGTTGCTGTCTATACACATGAACTGTGCACACTTTCTGACATTCTGGGAGCGTGAACGGTCTACTGTAACTGCACATGGTTTCAGCCCACAAGCAATTTAAGGACGTGGGAATCCGGCGTGTTGAGAAACATGATATTTTTTCTGCGTTTAACACTGTTGCTTCCTTTAACCATTCCTAACAGGGTTTTCCTAACAAACCATGCCCAGGTTATTTCATGTCTTTGTTCCATTTCTTTCATCTGTCTAGAATGTTCTTCCCTCATTCTATTCTTGGTTTGTTCTCCTCCAAGACTCAGAGTTCAAGAGTCAGATTTAAGAGTTACCTTCGCACTGGGCACGGTGGCTCATGAGCTTGAATCCAGGAGTTTGAGACCACCCTGCGCAATATAATGAGACCTTGTCTTGACAAACTTTTTTTTTGAGACAGGGTCTCACTCTGTCGCCCAGGCTGGAGTGCAGTGGTGCAATCATGGCTCACTGTGGCTTCAACCCTGCTGGGCTCAAGCAATCCTCCTATCTCAGCCTCTGAAGTAGCTGGGATCACAGGTGCACGTCACCACACTCAGCTAATTTTTTAAATTTTTAGTAGAGACAAGGTCTCACCATGTTGCCCAGGATGCTCTCAAACTCCTAGACTCAAGCAATCTACCCACCTCAGCCTCTCAAAGTGCTGGGGGTGAGACATCGCATCTGACCCCCCAAAAATTAAAAAATTAGCTGAGTGTGGTGCTGTGAGCCTGTAGTCCCAGTTACTGGGGAGGCTGATGTGGGAGGATTTCTTGAGCCCTCAAGGCAGAGGCTGCAGTGAGTTGAGATTGTGCCACTGCACTACAGCTTGGACGACAGAGTGAGACTTTGTCTCAAAAAAAAAAAAAAAGAGTCACCTTCTCAGTAAAGCAGTCCCACAGCACTTAACTAACATGTTTCTCCCCTCTCAGTGTCCACTATCACACTTTCAGCTCTTAGAGAGGGGACCTCAGCCATCACTATGCCCCTGAACATATAGAACCTGCGTGGGTACCACCCTGGACCCTCATAAAGCCTTCATCCCACACATCCCAATCTGTCTTTCTCATGCCCCACCCACTGGTTGAGCTTGCATGTCATGGATGGAGCCCCCTTCTTCCCGTTGGCCTTGCAGTGTGCCCTGCAGGGCAGCGTGCCACTGACCTGTTTTGTCTGGGATCTGTATGTGACGAACTGCTTCTGTTTCTTCGTGGGCTCTGTGGAACTGCGTCTTCTGTGTCTCCCCTGACTGCGCTCCTGCTCAGGGCTCTCCTAGAGCGCGGCCATCTTGGTGGGAATAAACTGCACGCAGGTCAGACAAGAGCCACAAGGGGACCTGCCAGTATCAACAGGTGTTCTGTGAGAGTGACGCCTGGCCGTGGGTCACACATTTAAACATTAAGCTGTCTGCCAGGATAAAGAGGTACCCCATGAAAGGCTCACTGGTAACATCCATGATGAAGTTCCCTGGAGCGCCTCAAGGGCAGGGCTAAAGTTTGTGGCCACTCTCCTGAGACTACAAGACCAGAGTAGAGTAAAACACAACACCTACTGCCAGGGTGTCAATGATGAAAGGGTCAAACACACCGCTAAAGAATAGCCTAAGGCTGAGAGTCCTGAAGGAAGAAACACATTTCAAAGGGGGGCCGATTTGTGTCCCCCAGAACACATGCACTGAAGTCCTACTGAGAAGGTGACCTTATTTGGAAGTGAAGCCATCACGGATATAATTAATTAAGTTAGGATAAGGTCATGTGGGAACAGGGTGTGCCCCTAATCCAATATGACTCGTGTCCCCTTATGGAAGAAGGAAATGTGGACACAGATGTGCGCACAGGGAGAAGAGCACCATGTGCAGATGAAGGCAGTGATCGGGATGTTTCTACAAGCCAAGGAATGCCAAAGATTGACAGCAAATCCCCAGAAGCAGGAGCAGAGTCTCTCTGCCAGCCCTCTGAAGGAACTGACGCTGCCCATACCTCCTCCTTAGTTATGCAGGCTCCAGAATGGGAAGACAATGCATTTTTGTTGTTTAAGCCACCCAGTCCATGGTACTGTTACACCAGCCCTACAAAACAACTGCAGAAGCCTCCTTCCCCAAAACTACTAGTCAGGCCTCACTGGGAAGGTGTGGCTGCTGCCTGATGGATGATAGATTAGTTTCCTGAACTGGCCCAGGTCAGAATTGGTCCAAGTCACAGGGCTGAGCTGGCAGGAAACAGCCACTGCCTCTCTCAGGTCGGCAGAGGGAGCTTCCAAAAACCTCCTGCTGGTGCCCGTGGGCTGTGGCTGGTGGGCAGGAACTCACTAAGAACTGTAGGGTGCCACTGAAGCTCGGTTGGGGGAGTACCGGTGGATGCCCATCTCCTATATCACTGGTAGCCATGCAGGAGGAGCAATGAGAAAGGAAAGGAAGCATGCTGGGTGCTAGGAAGAGAAGCCCCTTCCTCCTGCATTGGTCCCCCCAGTGCCCTGTATGCACACGCAAAGGAGAAACTCACAGTGCTCGGCTTCAGGGTGGGTAAGCGACAAAGAGTCCATTTAGAGCAGAGGGGCAATAAATTGGTAGCCAGCTCACCCCTTCTTCCCTTCAGTGTATTTAAAGAATATAAAACAGAATGTATGATTTTGAGAAGGATTTGTTTCCACCAAGGAAGTGGCCAAACAAGGGCTGGGGGGGTCACATGGCAAAGCTGCTCTCCACGGGGGTTCTTAAGATTTTTTTGGTGCCATAAGCTTCTTTGACTGTCTGGTGAAGCCTGTGTATCTTTTCTCAAAATAATGTTTTTAATATGCATAATCTAAAATACATAGAATTACAAAGAAACCAATGAAATCAAAACAAAGTAATATAGATATTTTTTTAAAAAAACAAATTTGTGGCCAGTTGCTGTGGCTCACGCCTGTTATCTCAGCACTTTGGGAAGCCACGGCAGGAGGATTGCTTGAGGCCAGGAGTTCAAGACCGTCCTCGACAACATCGCAAGACCTCGTCTCTACAAAATTTTTTAAAAAATTAGCCAGGCAAGGTGTGCACACCTGTAGTCCTAGCTGCTTGGGAGGCTGAGACGGTAGGATCACTTCAGCCCAGAAGTTTGAGGCTGCAGTGAGCTATGATTACGCCACTGCACTCCAGCCTGGGTGGCAGAGTGAGACCCTGTCTCAAAAAACCAAACCAAACCAAAACAAACAAAAAGCAAAACCAAATTTGTGATATAGTTTGATGATTAATGCTATGCGTGAACTTTATGGCATCATGGGGAGCCCAGAGAGCTGGCTAAACATGATTTCTGGGTATGTCTGTGAGGGTGTTTCCAGATGAGGTTAGAATTGAATGGGAGCCTCGGTAAAGCATTGTGGATGGGCATCAGCCAATCTGTTGAGGGACTGAATACAACAAAAAGCTAGAGGAAAGGGGAATTTGCTCGCTGTGCCTGACTGTTGAGCACAGACATCCGTCTTCACCCTTCAGTGGAAACTTACACCATTGGTCCCCTGGTTCTCAGAACTGTACCACCAGGCTCCCCAAGTCTCTAGCTTGAAGATGGCAGGTTGTGGGACTTCTTGACCTCCGTGATTGTGATAGACAATACCTTATTTTATTTATACACAGACACAGACACACACAAACGCAAATACACACGCACATATATATGTATACAGGATAAAATTCCTAAAAAGGAAAGTAGCCTGAAGTTTAAACAGGGTTTCATTTTAATATTAAAGCATTTTGCGTGTTTTTTTTTAAGTGGAGTCCTTATTTAACGGGAGGAATGGGCTCTCCTGCCTCCCTGCTTCCACAGCCCCGGGATAGACTTCGCAGTCTATGGAGTCATCACACCACACTGTCATTAGTGCCCATGTCGATGTTCTCCTCCCTGGACTGAGCTCCCAGGGAGAAAGAATTGGCATGCTGCATCATTTCTACCCCACCAACCAGCGCAGCGCCTCCTCCGTGCCAGGGCTCCACAGGTATTTGTTGGATGAAGAGTACACAACAAGAAAGTACGCCAACACCTTTTTTTTTTTCCTTTTTCAGGAGGCTACCCCAAGGGAGAGTGGAATTGAGCAAAAAAGGAGTGTGCAGCCTGGGGACTTTAGGTCTGTGCTCCAGCCTGTGCCTGCCAGCCTAGGCCACTCTGCCCTAACTTCTAGTTCTGCCTTCTGGGATGTTGCTTTACATAAGCAGGATAGGGCAGGTATATATATATACACACACACAGACACATATAGTAATATATATTATATGATATATAAATGTTATATCATATAATATATAATATAATTATAAAAGAATTATTGTATTATATAATATATAAAATAATTATTATATAATTAATATATATTATATTCACATTGTATATATTATATATGCACACATGCATATAAAATATAAAATATAAGTATATTATAGGTAATATAATTATATATAACATAAAATTTTATATATACACATAAAATATGTGTGTATATATGCATATATGTGTACATACGTATATATAATATATACACGTATATACACATATATATACACATACATATTTTTTTACCCCCTCTGGAGAACTGTAATACACAAGTGCTTCTTTATTACCGCACTAAAAACCAAGATCTAGCAGTGGGTTCAATAGCTACATCATTTCTAAGTAGTGATGAGTACAAATAACATCATGGGCTATTTGTAGCCACTCTGAAGTGATATGAAAATATCTGTGTTTTGAACACTTCCGCTTCTGGTTTATTTATTTATTTTTGAGACAGAGTCTCACTCTGTTGCTCAGGTTGGAGTGCCGTGGCGTGATCTCAGCTCACTGCAGACTCTGCCTCCTGGGTTCAAACTATCCTCCTACCTCAGCCTCTCAAGTAGCTGGGTAGCTGGGATTACAGGCATGAACCATCACAACCAGCTATTTGTTTGTATTTTAGTAGAGAGGGGGTTTCGCCATGTTGGCCAGGCAGGTCTCGAACTCCTGGCCTCAAGCCATCTGCCTGCCTTGGCCTCCCATAGTGCTGAGATTACAGGTGTGAGCCACCAGGCCCAGCCCATTTTTGGTTCTTTATTCCAGAAGTTGCTGGCTGAGGTAGCGTGTGGGTCAGTGTGCTTTCTGTGGGATTCCACCATGGTGTACCACGGCCAGGGCCAGAAAGTTTAGAAGGTTATGGTGCAGCCCATCAACCTCATCTTCAGATACTTACAAAATAGACCCTGGATTCAGGTGTGGGTCTACGAGCAAGTGAATCTGTGGACAGGAAGCTTTATCATTGGTTTTGATGAGTATAAGAACCTTGTATTAGATGATGCAGAAGAGATTCATTCTAAAACAAAGTCAAGAAAACAACTGGGTCGGATCATGCTAAAAGGAGATACTATTACTCTGCTACAAAGTGTCTCCAACTTGAGATGATCAATTAAGTGAGAAATTGTTGAGAAAGATACACTTCGTTTTTTAGATGTCCTTTATCTAATATGAACGTTTATTCACATTGTTTGATTACCCTTTTGTCATTACAAGATGACAATAAATGCTGTAGGATTGTTTGAATTAAAAGAAAGAAAGAAGAAAGAGAGAGAAAGAAGGAAAGGAAGAAAGGAGGAAGGAAAGAAAGAAAGAGAAGAAGAAAGAAAGAGAAGAAAGAAGAAAGAAAGAAAGAGAAAAAGAAAGAAAGAAATTAAAAAAGAAAAGAAAAAATATCTGTGGTTTGTATGGGTGATATCACAGATAGTGCTAATACTGGCAATTGTTGCTTACATTCAGAATTGAAGAAAATGCTAAATTGCAGTCAGAAGTTAGTTGGAAGGAAAAAAATGATAAAATTCTTCTATTCACGTTTGTGGACCCCTGAGTTAAGAATCTCTGTGCAAGAGGCAGTTCCAGCATTAGCATTGAGGTTGACCAAGATTTCACCACATATCAGGCCGGTATTTTTGAGGTTCGCACCGGGGAAACTAATTACCTAAACGCAAGTGTCAGCCATTTCCATGTCCTTTCTATGCATCAAATACTGTTCTGGAACAGAGGCACCTTTAGATGCCTCTCTGGATGACCCACTGAAAGGCTTCTGCTACTCCTCTTGTTTCTCCCCTGCCATAATTGCTGCCTCCTGCATGAGGAAGCAAACAAGACACAAATGCTTGTGGTCTGAAATGTGAGGAAGAGGAAAGTTCCTGGCTTCACAATGCTTGCTCACATGAAAACACAATCATGTACTTCATAATTCTTGGTGGAAGGGTCGTATGGTTCTGCCCACGCCTTCTCCAAATGAGTCAGTCAAAGAGGAAATGCTTGTGTATTTGCATGGGTGGTGCTGGGCAGGATAACTGACCCACTGACCACTGGTGAGGATAAAGACATGACTGACTTCCTTCATTGTGTTGCACAGCTTGTAAAGCAACGTCCCAGAAGACAGAACTAGAAGTTAGGGCAGAGTGGCCTAGGCTGGCAGGCACAGGCTGGAGCACAGACCTAAAGTCCCCAGGCTGCACACTCCTTTTTTGCTCAATTCCACTCTCCATTGGGGTAGCCTCCTGAAAAAGGGAAGAAAAAAAAAAAAGGTGCTGGCATTAACTTTGTTGTTGTGTACTCTTCATCCAACAAATACCTGTGGAGCCCTGGCACGGAGGAGGTGCTGCGCTGGTTGGTGGGGTAGAAATGATGCAGCATGCCAATTCTTTCTCCCTGGGAGCTCAGTCCAGGGAGGAGAACATCGACGTGGGCAGTAATGACAGTGTGGTGTGATGACTCCATAGACTGCGAAGTCTATCCTGGGGCTATGGAAGTAGGGAGGCAGGAGAGTCCATTCCTCCCATTAAATAAGGACTCCACTTTTTAAAAAATGATATGCAAAATGCTTTAATATTAAAATGAAACCGTGTCTGAACTTTGAGTTATTTTCCTTTGTAGGCATTTTATCTTGTACAGAAACAAAACCAACAAATATTTACCCAGGAAGAAAGAAAGGAGATACGGAATGACTTGTCATCACCCTGGAGAAAGCACTCAGTTTCCACCACCTCTCACTTCCAAGACACCTTTTTGTCCAGCCCCACTCTCTGCCAAAGTCAATAAAAACACCAGGAAGTCAAAAATAAGGATAAAACAGTCTATAAAATTCCATAAAGCAACTAAATTTGAAGACAAATTCTGGTTGCCATCCCTTAGAAGTGAGTGAGTTAGTATCTGGCGATGAATGAAGGAAACCGTGACAGAAGCTCAGACTTCTGAGACAGCACTCAGCACAGCCTCTGCCAGCATGGTTTAGCAAGTGCTAGAAGCAGGGCCAAGGCCAGTGTGGGTTAGCATTCTGCTCCCTGGGGAAATCAGGCCGAGAGAGATCGCAGGGCTCAGCGTTTGGGTGAAACGTGGAGATCTTTCCACTAATGTTGATGGAGGGACAGCCTCTGACATGTCTTCTCCGTGGCCACCCACTGTTTTTCTGGGTGGAAAAATAGGAGAGGGAAGCTCGAGGTGATAACCTGGACGCTAGCACAAGTGGCCACCTGCATGGCAACCAAGTAGTTAACACATTTCTGAGGGCAGCTTTGGGAAAGTAACGGGTGCTAGCAACGCCACCTCTCCTTTCTCTGCCAAATATGAGAGTAAATTAATTGTCCAATTTGCACATTTTTAGAGAGTGTTATGATAGAAACCAGTCCATCCATTTTTCCACCATTGGGCATATATTTGGTCTCACCTGGGAGTGCCTGAAGAAAAAATTTGATTTCTTGGTTTGTGAAAATCATTCTTTACATACCTTTTGAAAAGATTCCCGCAAGGAACGCTATGCATTTTCTCCAATTTTGGAGGGGAAAAATATCTGCAAGGAAAGTTTGAGTATTTGTAACATCCTCCACGATCCGACCAGCATGAACCCCTCATCAAACGTTCTTTTGTGGGCTACTCCTTAAACCTCAAAGCCAGCAGGGGAGGAACCCTAGGGAGGGAGAATGGGAGGTCCCCGATGGCTCGCGCAAACACAGTCTCCATCTGTCCTAACAGTGTAGAGAAATACTACCACGGGACTCAGCAAAGCCCAATTCCATACGTTTGGAGCTGGGACTAACTAGGAAGTGCCTAGGTGCCAAAGTAAATGAGCTTCCTCCCTGGGGTGGTGCCAAGGCCCTGAATTTAGACCACAGCTGAAAGGGCCCTTGGAAAACTTGTGGAAAGCTCCCCTAGGAAGATGGAAGAAATGCACACACTGTCTCTGTGTCCAGCACTGAATCTGCTCTGCAAATCACTGCAGGGTATTGCAAGAGCTGCAGCCGTCTCATGTGGAGCCTTCTTCTGGTCCCTAGGTGGACTCTGGCAGCCACTGGGGCCCTTGCAGATGTAGTGAACCATTCTGCAGAGATGAACTCAAACCAAGAGAAAGGATAACTTGTTTTTGGTCCAAGCTTCAGGTCCCAGATCTGGGGCAACTTAGAATGTCTCCCTCTTTATCCACCTTTCCTCCAAACCTACCATTACCCACTGCTTCTTTTTTTTTCTTCAACTTTTAAGTTCAGGGGTACATGTGCAGGATGTGCAGTTTTGTTACATAGGTAAACGTGTGCCATGGTTGTTTCCTGCACAGGTTGCCCATCACCTCAGTATTAAGCCCAGCATCCATTAGTTATTCTTCCTGATGCTCTCCCTCCCCCCATTCCCCACTCTGACGGGCTTTAGTGTGTGTTCCTCCCCACCATGTGTCCATGTGTTCTCATCATTTAGCTCCCACTTCTAAGCGATAACATGTGGTGTTTGGTTTTCTGTTCCTGCATTAGTTTGCTGAGGATGATAATGGTTTTCAACTCCATCCATGTCCCTGCAAAGGACATTATCTCATTCTTTTTATGGCTGCATAGTATTCCATGGTGTATATGTATCATATTTTCTTTACTCAGTCTATCGTTGATGAGCATTTGGGTTGATTCCACATCTTTTCTATTGTGAATAGTGCTGCCATGAACATACGCATGCATGCATCTTTATAACAGAATGATGTATATTCCTTTGGGTATATGCTCAATAATGGGATTGCTTGGTCAAATGGTGTTTCTGCCTCTAGATCTTTGAGGAATTGCCACACTGTCTTCCACAATAGTTGAACTAATTTACACTCCCACCAATACCCACTGTTTCTAAAACAATCCCTTGAAATAGATTTTCACCTTGGCACATGGGATAGAAGCCAAGAGGAGGCTTATTGGAGCTAGAAGAGGACTGGAATTAGCCAATGGGGAAGTGGGTGAAATGAATCTCAGAAGAGCTATTCCAGAGGACAAAGGGACAGTGAGGTCCCATCTTCTGATGTGCCCTAATGACCTCGGTGTGGAAACCCCAAACCCTATCCCTCCACCTGTCAAGAAAAGAGAGAGGTCAGCCTCCAGCCTGCCTCAGCTGTCCTGGGCCTGCCCCGGTGCCTACATGGTCTTCAGAGAGATAGGCCTTGTCTTCCTGAGGGAGACATTCCCAGGTCTGCCCTCCCAGGCAGCTGCATGAGACAGATGGCATCCAGGCTATGATGGAAGGGAGGGGAGAGGCCAGGACCAGTGCAAAGTCCCTGACTTCCCCTGCATGGCTTCGCTGAGTTCTGACCAGAGTTCCTGCGGTGGGGGGAGCTTGAGCCCTTTCTGAGCTTAGAGTGTGAACTCTAACCAGCCTGGCTAAGCAGGACTTGAAGTAGCTGCCAAATGAAAAAGACCTGCCAGTTCTCCACCTAGGTGGATACCCAGTCACCCCCGTGCAGTTTCAGGGGCCCCTCCTAGTGACTCCCTTTTAAGGCAAGTAGTCACTAATTACCCGGGGACATTGTTGGTCAAGCAGATCAAAGAGGTTAGTTGTTTTCAGAGATGGGACAAACTGGAAGCTCTCGGCATTCTCTTACCTCTATTACAGGACCTTTAGACTAATGACATATTTAATTAAACAGGAGCATGTATGAGAGATAGCAACATGTCCTCCAACAGAATTTCAGCCAATCTGTGTCACTTTCAAATGTGGTTTTACATTGATTTGTTAGGAATTGATGGTTTAGGAAAAGGCAAAAGAAGAAATGAGATGCTTTGCAGGTTTAAACTGCTAGTGGTCCCCCCTCCTCCGGGATCTTCTGTGATTCTGAGATCCGATGTCTTAGCTAAGGGCGTTCTGAGCTGTCAGGAAGGGGTGGTGTTGACTGGAGTTACTTGACTCTTGCTGAAGCAGGCTTGACTTCAGATGGTAAAATTCAGACAGAGAAAGAAGAATGTGGGGAGGACTCTAGGATGGGAAGAAAATTCAAGCACGGATGAAATAGGAGTCACTATGCGATATTCAGGAGACATTGAGGGGACATTGAGATATTCAGGATGAATCGTTATTTACTGAAGGAGCCTGTGGTAAATAAGAGGTTTTTCTCTATGCGGAGGCACTAGAGCCAGGGGAATCCACGTTCAGCTAGATCCCTGAGTTCTGAATCTTCCCTCTCCAAAATCCCTGTTAGCTCCACACATTCCAAAGCTCTGAAATGAGACAGCTACAGAATCTTTCTCTCCCTTTGCCTGCCTTGACTACTGCAATCAGGGCAGGCGTTCTTGCAAATACTTTATAATTGAAGGAGGAAAACAGTGCCCTGGCTCCAAAGTGGCATTGAGGACCCAAGCTATGTCTAGTTTCTGATTTTCCTCCGTGTTGGGTGGGCTTGAGTCATTGATGTGGTCCATGTGGCTGCTGCCCTACCCTCATCTTTACTGTTGCCTGGGAGGTGGCAGGAGAGTCTTCTATGAGTGAGGGAAATATCACCCTTCGCCTGTGCCTTATTGGATACAATTGGGTCCTGTGGCCACTGCTGGCTGCAAGGGAAGCTGGCAAAGGGGGGGCTTGGGAGGGAGGGGCTGACGCAGCTGCCACTGGTTTGAGCCAATTACGATTCATGTCCTGGGACTGGAAATAATGAGGCCAAACAAAGCAGAGATTCTGCCATCAGATAGCAGAGGGGTGGCTTTCGGAGAAAGGTCAGTGGGGGCAGGCAGGTCTTTTCCCAGCACCCGCTATGTGCACAAATAATGACAATGAGGCTGAGCAGTGAAAGGACCTGCCTGGGGTCACAAAGCAAGCACAACTCCAGAGCACACTGCCTCCAGGCTGGGCGCTGTCTTTTCTCCTGTGATCCCAGCACAGTGGACCAAGTGCTGGTGGCTCAATATAAATTTCAAGGCCCCAGGAACTCCTGCACTGAAGATACTCATAGTTTTTAACCCTTACTGTGCATCAGAATAACCTGCAGAACTTGCAAAAACTCATGAATGTCCAGACTTCATTCCCTGAAGTTCAGATTCAGTTGGTCTGCAGTAGGTCCCAGGCAGCCTCCTTTGCAAAGCTTCCCAGGTATAATGGTGTTCTACTCTCCCCAGTTATTCAATGAAACACAAACTTAGGTGTTTCTATGAAGGTATTTTGTAGATGAGAGTAAAGCCCCAAATCAGTTGACTTTAAGTAAGGGAGAGTATCCTAGACCAGCAGTCCCCAACCGTTTTGGCACTGGTCACCAGTTCCATGCAAGAAAATTTTTCCATAGATGGGGCGGGGTGCAGGGGGATGGTTTCAGGATGATTCAAGCACATTTCATTTATTGTGCATCTTTCTATTATTATTACATACTCACCATAATGTAGAATCAGTGGGAGCCCTGAGCTTGTCTTCCTGCAACCAGATGGTCCCTTCTGGGGGTAATGGGAGGCAGCGACAGATCATCAGGCATTAGATTCTCATAAGGAGCATGAAGCCTAGATCCCTTGTATGTGTAGTTCACAGTAGGGTTTGTGCTCCTGTGAGAATCCAATGCCACTGATCTCCCAGGCAATCAGATCCTAACAGGCCATGGACTGGTACCAGTCTGTGGCCCAGGGGCTGGGGACCCCTGTCCTAGATAATCTAGATGGGCCTGATTCAGTGCATCAGAAGGCCTTAGAAGCAAAGCTGAGGCGTCCTTGATGAAGAAGAAATGTCATGGTGGACAGCAGCGTCAGCTGGTGTCCGTGAGTTCCAGCCTGTCCTTCCTGATGATCAGCCTGCCCTATGGATTTCAGACTTGCCTCGTCACACCTCACAATTAAGCCAATTCCATGCAAAAAATCTCGAATTATACATCTCTCACGGGTTCTGCTGAGAACCAGGGAGTTATTCAGTAGTTGTTAAGCCAAAGGGCATCAGAATAAAATAACACAAGGTCAAATCTCATCTCTTCTCCCTGCGACCTCCGTGGCTGCAGTTCCTTCAGCTGTAAAGTGGGGATCTCGGTGTTCGGTGCACAGGCATCCTGTGAAGGGTAACTGCTCTCAGGCGTGTGTACGTTCACTACACATCAGAACTGAGTGATGGCCGCTGCTCTTATACTGCTGGGCTATTCTGGGCCATGAGCAAATAAATGTTCAGACAAAAAAGGCGGCTGGTGTTTCCTCACCATTGCTTGACATCTAAAGTTTAGGGCCTTGGAGTGACCTAATCCGGCTTCCCCCAGCTTGCTCCCGCAGTAGGCAAGAGGGTGCCTGCGCACACACAGACACGTGGACGCTGCATCCCAGCAGGTGCAGGACACCGAGGCGGCCACCCAGCTCCGGTCATGAAAGCAGCCAGGAGTTCCATCGGTCACCCATCATCACTCTCCTGGGAGTTTTAATAGTTGTTTTGGTTACAGGACTCCAGGTCTCGCTGCTCACTTGGTGAGTCGTGGCGGTCCTGCCGGCCCTGCTGCCGCCGCACTCGGTTTCGGGGCTGCAGCTCAGCTCCACGCAGCGCGGCGTGGACGCGCTCCTCCCGGGGGCTCCCGCGCCTCCCGCCGGCTCGGCCCCCAGCCTGGCGAAGCAGTGCCCTCTGGCGGCCGCGCTCTGCAGCAGCTGCTCGCTCGGCAAGACGGAGGCCGAAACCTGAAACCGGCTCTGGGCCCTGATTTCTTTCTAAGCCACAGTTTTTTGACTTGGAAATCCATAAGAAATCCAAAATTGTATGTTTTTCTCTTTTTTTATGAAAGAATTTTTGTATGTTCCACAGACAATAAATTAGATGTTTCTATTCCTGGTAGTGCACAATGTGAGGATGGATACATTTAGCACCTGCACATGTGAAGGTGACCCGACATTAAAAGTAGGGAAACTCCGTGTGGATTTCGGTGATGAGCTACACGTGCACAAAACCACCCTTGTTAGTCATTTCCACAACTTCCAGTCCTGAGAACTGGTCACTCCAGCAGGTTTAAAGTAATAATCTGTGGATCAAAGTTAAGCCTTGGATGGGCAGAGAGGAGCCGCCTCTTTGTCTATTTACTCTGTCGCTAGCCATCCGCGTATGGACCTCAGCCCCTCGTGTCACCCCTCTGGGTCTCCGTCTCCTAACCTAGGGAAGAAGAGGGTTAAAATAGAGCCTCTTCAGCTTTCGCATTTAGGATCCAAGGGCTAGTTATTCTGGGATAGTCATTCATTCAGCAAATACCATGTGTCAAGTGGAGAGGGTTCAGGTTCACCAGGGAGCAAACCTGTGCGTTCCTGGATCTTAAATTGTAGCAAGGGAGAAAGGTACTAAGCAATAAACCTAAAGATGACACAGTGTGTTAGAAGGTGAGAATGAACGCCAGGTGGAAACTGGCACAGGTGTGGGACTTGAGAGTGGTCGCTCAGGGAAAGGCTGAGGGAGGGGCAGTTTCAGATGACGGAATCAGGCCAGGACTCTGAAAAGTGTCCTTTGAGCAAAGACCTGTAGGAGAAGAGCATGAGAAAACCACAGGGTCTTTCTGAAGAGAGCCTTCCAGGCGGAGAGAAGCCAGCAGAGGCCCGAGTTGAGAGCGGTCCGGTAAACTTGCGGACCAAGGAGAAAGCCTGTGTGGCTGAATCAGAGTGGCTGAAGAGTAGCGATGGCTGGGGAGGCTAGGAGGTCACGAGAGATGGTTACACAGAACCTGCTGGGCCACTGCAAAGGATTTGCCCTTGACTCTGAAAGAAACGGGGCCATTGGAGGTTTTGAGCAGAGGAGTGGCACGATCTGCCTGATGTTTTCACATGGTCTGTCTTAGCCTGCTCGGGCTGCCATACATAACAAAATGCCATAGACTGGGTAACTTACACAGCAAACATTTCCTCACAGCTCTGGAGGCTAGAAAGTCCAAGAAAGTCCGGTGAGGAGGCTGGGCGCTGTGACTCACGCCTGTAACCCCAGCACTTTCGGAGGCTGAGGCAGGTGGATCACTAGGTCAGGAGTTCGAGACCAGTCTGGCCAATATAGTGAAACCTCATCTCTACTAAAATTAGAAAAATTAGCTGGGTGTGGTGGCACGTGCCTGTAGTCCCAGCTACTCGGGAGGCTGAGGCGGGAAAATCACTTGAACCCAGGAGGTGGAAGTTGCAGTGTGCCGAGATCATGCCATTGCACTCTAGCCTGGCGACAGAGCGAGACTCCATCTCGGAGAAAAGAAAAATCAAAAAGGCCTCCATCTCAAAAACAACAACTTAAAAAAAAAAAAAAAAAAAAAAAAAAAGTCCGGTGAGGGTCCTCTTTCTGGCTTGCACACAGCTGGCCACCTGCCCACTGCGTCTTCACATAGTAGAGAGAGGAAGCAATGCCTAGTGTCTTCTTCCTCTTCCCATAAGGGCACTAATCCCATCATGCGGCTCCACCTGTGTGACCTCATCCAAATCTAATAATCTCCCACAGGCCCCACCTCCAAATACCATCACATTGGAGGTTGGGGCTTCAACATACGAATTTGGGGGAGATTCAAGTGTTCAGCCCTTAACAAGGTCACCCAGGCTACTGTATGAGCTACTGTAGATCACAAGCGTGGGCGGAGATGGGGGCAGGAAAAGCAGGAAACCACAGTGAGCATCGAGGCGAGGGTGGTGGCTGTGGCTTGGACTGGTTTGGTAGTAGTGGAGATGGTGAGGAATAGTTAGATTCTGGAGAGACTTTGAAAGCAGAGACCACAGGATTTCCCAACAGGTTGAATGCAGAATGTGAAAGGAAAAAGAAGTAAAGGATGATTAAGTCTGAATGAAGTAACTGGAAGCTGTTATTGAGAGGTGAAATTGACATGGGTGGGGCAGAGATCTGCAGGGGGGCCAGATATTTCATTTGGGACACGTTGATAAACTTTAAGACATCTGTTTGTGAAGAGAGAGAAGTGAATGTGCAAAGTTCAGGAGATTCAGGGGAGAGTTGTTGCTAGAGATAATTTTCATCCTATAAAGAACGTGGGTTCTAGAGTCAGGCGGATTTGTGTTCAAATCTCAGTCCTGTTACTTACTGTCTATGTCAGCCTGAAACAATGTCTTAGCTTCTCTGAACCTTGTTATTCAATATTTATATTTTCAGCTCCTCATGTGTCAGGCACTGTACCGGGTACTGGGATTGAAAAAATAAGCCAAGCAAAGTCCCTGTACTCATGGACTCTACACTGGTCAAACAGGGATGAGAATAAATGTCCACTTAGTGTTCATCGAATGAATAAAGGGTATAAATTGCCTCAGGCACTCAGTATAGTGATTTGCCCAGTAAATAGCTGATCTCACCACCCTTTCCTTGCTTTCTACCCATTGGAGGACAATTTGTGTTGCATACGCGGACTGACAAGTAAAGATCTAGAGGACATTTTGGGTGCCACGGAAACTATAGAACTGATTCGCCAAGACTAGAAGGTGGCCCCAAATACCAGAAATTACAGAATCATATGTTGTCTGCACAACAGAATACAGCCTCTGATTTTCCTTCTTTGGAATTATTCTAGAGACCAGATACTAAACCCAGCTCAGGGACATTGCAACAATGACCAACATTGAGCTGGTGCTTGAGGATGCATGGGCAGTCTAACAAGCAAATAGCTGGGGAAGCATCTTACCATGAGGGTTGTTCTCATTGTAATCAGCATCCTCTTAGATAGAAGCATTACATTTCTTCTTAAGTGACAAATTTCTGGGATTGCTTCTTTTACTCTAAGCTAACTCTTGGAGATGAAAAGTCAACCACAGAGAGATCACCAAGGGCGAGAAGAGGCGAGAAGGGCGGGCAGATAAAGAAGCTGCCAAGGGTGCTAAGAGGCAGTGGCTGTTGAGATGGGAGAGGGCAAGAGGGGACTGGGGAAGATCAAGAATGGGAGGTGGGAGCAAAGGGCAGCCCCATACAATGCTGCAGAGAAGACAAGGAAGTGGAAGCCGGGGAGGTTGCACTGGATTTAGCAATGTTGCTTCCGTCCGTGGCCTTAGTTGCATCCAGGGAGCAGTGGGCTGAGGAATATATGGAGGATAAGGAAGAGACAATGGACAGAAACATAATTCAAGATATTTGGCTGTGAAAAGCAAGAGACTGGATTATCTAGACAAGGAAAATGGGAGTTTGAGAGAGAGTTTTTCAAAGGAAAGAATGGTGAACCCTGTTCTAGCCTGGCATGCGTTGTGCTCTACTTGGAGGAGGATGGGGACACATGACGGGAAAGTGGTGCCAGGAACAACTTGAGATGTGGAGAGTGCAGTCTTCCCCAAGGCAGAGTGCAAATATCAAAATAGAGGACTACAGGCTGGCCTGAAGAGCACAGCACCACTTGCCACAAGCACGTGCCCAGGAGAAGGTACAGAGAAGCGAGGGAGTGAATAAGGGGCTGGGAGTCCCGGGACAGCATCCTGAGCTCAAGTAGGGTTAGATGAATGGAGAAACACTTCCTTGGTCATGGCAGGAGCCACGAGGAAAGATGAGAAGAGGATGCCGGGGGGTTTGCAAGTGAGGCCCGATGGATGATTTCCATTGTTCTATGAAGTGGGAAGAGACTCAGTCAGGCTGAGGGCCAGGTGGATCAGGAGTTTGGAGACACACAGGATATTCCTTAATTATTTTCTTCTTATTTCCAAGACTTTTGTATTTCTTTATTTTTTATTTTTTATTTTTTTTATTTTATTATTATACTTAAAGTTTTAGGGTACATGTGCACAATGTGCAGGTTAGTTACATGTGTATACATGTGCCATGCTGGTGTGCTGCACCCATTAACTCGTCATTTAGCATTAGGTATATCTCCTAAAGCTATCCCTCCCCCCTCCCCCCACCCCACAACAGTCCCCAGAGTGTGATGTTCCCCTTCCTGTGTCCATGTGTTCTCATTGTTCAATTCCCACCTATGAGTGAGATTATGCAGTGTTTGGTTTTTTGTTCTTGCGATAGTTTACTGAGAATGATGATTTCCAATTTCATCCATGTCCCTACAAAGGACATGAACTCATCATTTTTATGGCTGCATAGTATTCCATGGTGTATATGTGCCACATTTTCTTAATCCAATCTATCATTGTTGGACATTTGGGTTGGTTCCAAGTCTTTGCTATTGTGAATAGTGCCACAATAAACATATGTGTGCATGTGTCTTTATAGCAGCGTGATTTATAGTCCTTTGGGTATATACCCAGTAATGGGATGGCTGGGTCAAATGGTATTTCTAGTTCTAGATCCCTGAGGAATCGTCACACTGACTTCCACAATGGTTGAACTAGTTTACAGTCCCACCAACAGTGTAAAAGTGTTCCTATTTCTCCACATCCTCTCCAGCACCTGTTGTTTCCTGACTTTTTAATGATCGCCATTCTAACTGGTGTGAGATGGTATCTCATTGTGGTTTTGATTTGCATTTCTCTGATGGCCAGTGATGGTGAGCATTTTTTCATGTGTTTTTTGGCTGCGTAAATGTCTTCTTTTGAGAAGTGTCTGTTCATGTCCTTTGCCCACTTTTTGATGGGGTTGTTTGTTTTTTTCTTGTAAATTTGTTGGAGTTCATTGTAGATTCTGGATATTAGCCCTTTGTCAGATGAGTAGGTTGTGAAAATTTTCTCCCATTTTGTAGGTTGCCTGTTCACTCTGATGGTAGTTTCTTTTGCTGTGCAGAAGCTCTTTAGTTTAATTAGATCCCATTTGTCAATTTTGGCTTTTGTTGCCATTGCTTTTGGTGTTTTAGACATGAAGTCCTTGCCCATGCCTATGTCCTGAATGGTAATGCCTAGGTTTTCTTCTAGGGTTTTTATGGTTTTAGGTCTAACGTTTAAGTCTTTAATCCATCTTGAATGAATTTTTGTATAAGGTGTAAGGAAGGGATCCAGTTTCAGCTTTCTACATATGGCTAGCCAGTTTTCTCAGCACCATTTATTAAATAGGGAATCCGTTCCCCATTTCTTGTTTTTCTCAGGTTTGTCAAAGATCAGATAGTTGTAGATATGCGGCATTATTTCTGAGGGCTCTGTTCTGTTCCATTGATCTGTATCTCTGTTTTGGTACCAGTACCATGCTGTTTTGGTTACTGTAGCCTTGTAGTATAGTTTGAAGTCAGGTAGCATGGTGCCTCCAGCTTTGTTCTTTTGGCTTAGGATTGACTTGGCGATGCGAGCTCTTTTTTGGTTCCATATGAACTTTAAAGTAGTTTTTTCCAATTCTGTGAAGAAAGTCATTGGTAGCTTGATGGGGATGGCATTGAATCTATAAATTGCCTCGGGCAGTATGGCCATTTTCACGATATTGATTCTTCCTACCCATGAGCATGGAATGTTCTTCCATTTGTTTGTATTTCTAATCAAGTCTGATGCTTAGAACATGGCACACTGTTATCCATAGAACCACCTCCTCTGGCCCTCTCTCTCCCCAGGCCAAATCCATCCTCCCTCTAGTTCCCACAGCAATTTGTACACATCTCTCTTATGGTTCCAACCATATTCATTACCCAAGTTTTGGGGAAAGTCCATCGAGGATGAATGGGGATGGTGGTAAAATCCAACCAGATTAGTCTTAACTGCTGTGGCTGTCACACAAGTACCCTGGGATCCTTCCAGATTGAACTCAAACTCAGTTTGGTCAGGGTCTTCCAGTGTTTTTGTTACAGTATGCAGAAGGTGACAGCTAATACCCTTTTCAGAGCATTATTCTCTGAGGTCATGTGGGAGGGGTGCTGTATTGGAAATTAGAATATTTCCAAATAATGGTTCCTATGGTTCTCTGATGAGTGGTCCAGCCCTAGACCTGAATGAGCATTCATCTTCTCTTCCTCTCTCCCTCCTCCCTTTCTCTGTCTCTCACAGACACGGACACACTCACACACACTCTAAGTTCTAGGAAGTACAACGTACATAGTTTGCTCTGAGAGGGTCCTCATAGCTAAGAGTAAAGACAGTCACAATTCTAAGGGTTCGAAAATGAATTGTGTGGTTGAACAGTGACAACCAACCCCCTTCTCTTTTCTTCTTTCCCTAATCAAATTAATGTTCTTTTTAAGTGAATACATCATAGGTATCTACATACGAAGAGAGATTACAGGAAACACCAAGACTCTGGCAAGGGTTTCCTAGAAATCGTAAGAAAAAGAGCATCTTCTTTGAACTATTGAATCTTAGGAGTTAGCAGGGGATTGGGAAGATTTGAGGTTTATGGTTAGTTCTTTAAAATGATGCAGCAGTCAGGAGAACACCCACTCCTAGAAGACATGAAATATCCCCGTTCACGAAATGGATTGGAGGAGTTGGGAGTAAGATGATTTAAAAGTGGGCCAGGCACAGTGGCTCACGCCTGTAATCCCAGCACTTTGGGAGGCCAAGGCAGGCAGATCACCTGAGGTCGGGAGTTCGAGACCAGCCTGACCAACATGGAGAAACCCCGTCTCTGCTAAAAATACAAAATTAGCCGGGTGTGGTGGTGCATGCCTGTAATAGCAGCTACTCGGGAGGCTGAGGCAGGAGAATCACTTGAACCCAGGAGGCGGAGGTTGCAGTGAGCTGAGATCACGCCATTGCACTCCAGCCTGGGCAATAAGAGCAACATTCCACCTCAAAGAAAGAAAGAAAAAAAAAAAAGGTGAAACCTACATTAAGCTTCAATGAAACCCACCTTATTCTATCAAAATTTAAAACACACACATAACTTTAATACAGCAATTCCACATGCTAAGAAGTGATATAGGTATAGGGATATCCACAATAGCTTTTTCTTCTATAACAGCAGAAGGTTGCACTTTCATAGAGTACTGGTTAAACCTGCATAATAGAATACTATGCAGCCTTTAAGGAAATGGGAGAATGTTGACATGGGAGGACCTCCAAGATGTATTAATTTAAAAGTATGGTGAATAGCATGAAAAATCTGCTCTCATTTCTATATGGAGAAATACATATGCAATTATATTTATAAATACAGAAGAATTTCTCTGAAAAGATGGTAATTTTTTAAATAGTTTCTCAAATGCATACATTACCTCTCAAAGTTTATTACAAACACCCTCTTCTCCCTATTAAAAATGTGTCTTTGTATCAATTGTGGTACACTGAAATTAAAAACGCATTATTGTCAAGTTGATTAATTTCTAGACTATCCAGACCTAGACTGGTTTTTTCTCTCTTTCTCAGTAGAAGATATGGGTGGTGTTGTCATTTAGCTGTATAATATTGAGCAAGTGAATCATCCATGTGGACTCAGATTCTTCATTTGAAAATGATAATCTTAGACTCAAGATGACTTCCAAAAAATATCTTGCTGGTCTAAGGTGCTATCATTATATGACTCGATTATGCATATTTGAAACTAAAGCAATAAAGTGGCAAAGAGAATCTGGGTGGATGTCAGAGGGTGAGTTCTGGTGATGGCAGAATTGCAGACAACTACAATTTTCCCAATATATTTCATTATTTGACCACTTTATAAATTCTTTTTCATTTCTACTCCATTCATCTTTAAAATACCCAAGAAACAACAAAAAAGGCATATTCAACTGAAGAAATTTATTTACTTTTTTCTAGGTACATAGATGACATAATTATAGACAAGTTTTGATACATAGGAAAACCCTTCCGTCCACCTCTCTTTATGCTAAATGAATCATCACAATAATTTTTACAATTTTTAAAACAATACACAGCTTTCTTGGGCTGAAGCAATTGCAAGAACATATGGGTACTGGTATATTACAGCTACTTACAATGTTTTTAAGAACAGCAATGGAGAAAAATAAGTTATTTAAATATTGATTTCATATACAGAAAGTGCAATGTTGTTAGTTGTTATATAACTTGCTCGACAGTTTCTTTTCTCTATCAATCAATTTTAAATCAAGATAACTTGGACTCAGACTATTATATTTTTTTCTGAAAATAATACAGTACACACATGGCAGCAGTGACTTGGCAAGTTGACCTTTTTCACTGCAGTTATGAAAGCAAATTTTACTATGTCAGGAACTGATTTCCAATAGATTAGTAATTTCCAATTTCACCCATACCTGGGGGTTCAGGACAGAGAAAAGGGCCTCTGACGAAGGCAAGGCCATGAAACAATATCTTAGTTATCTGGGTACATAAATAGTACGAGTTGGAGCCGACTGCATTTCCTTCCAGACAGCTTTGAAGTGAAAATCATACACAATGTTATGTGTAGCTACCTGAGCCGAACTGCCTTTCCAGGTTTCTTTTGTGCTTCCCAAAGACAACAATTTTCACCATTACTCAAAATTCTGTACCAAATGCAACTGATTAAAACTGGATATTGCTGAAGCCTACCACCTGTTCACTAATGTCCACAGGCAGCCCCAATCCACCTCAGTCAAACGTCACACCCAAACATTCAGCTTTTCTCAGACCAAATTAAATGTTTAAAGAAAAAAAAAAAAGACCAAACACTAAAGAAAGATATTTTTAAAATATTTAAACAACACAATAAAGTAAAAACAACCTCAGACCCCTCAGACTAGACATTCCCACTGAAAATTCTTTGTGGTCCCTGAATTTGATTTTTTATGCAAAGGCAGTGATTTCCAAAGAAGTGTGATAAAAATGTGGTTTGGCATTCTCAGAAACTCCAGAAAGTTCTCTCTTCTGCTGCGACTTTCACTTAAATGAAAATCCTTCATGGAGAACAAATTAAAACTTGGAAATTCACATGAGATTTCTCTCTCTCCTTTGTTATCTCTTACACAACTTTTGTGTTTTTTGCTCAGCTTAAACAATGACAGGATCTGTCCAAATGTCAAGCCGAGGTATTTTGAGAGCAGGAAGAGAAGAAGCCTGTCTACAGCACCCACATCCACCACAGCACGTGAAATGCATTGAACGCTTTAGCTATACAAGAACCCTGCAGCTTCATTACATTGCAAATAGGCTAGGCCACAACCCGAGAGGACAAACATGAGCTGTTTTTAAGAGTTCAATAGAAATTTGGCAGCTTTAGCTTTTTATTCTACATTTCCACAACTTCTTCACATGGCATCTTATAGAAGATGAAAATTATTAAAGAAACATGCATTATTTTTTAAAAATGCATACTAACGCATGAAAAAAATACATCACCTGAGAATGTCTTTTTCCTCAGAAACATGGATCCAGACATAAGCAATATGCTAAAGATGGCTTTCTAATTTATGAAATCACTTCCCCTCCAACCCAAGGGAAATTATTTGTTTTAATAAGTAGATGAAATATTATAAAACTTTCAATCAAGAGCTTGTGGTCAAGGTGTTTCTGTTATAAATGATTGCCCTTTATATTTTAGATGATTGCATTTGATGCTTAAAATAGTGTTCATGATGAGAATGTAAAGGAAAATCATTTTGTAAGCAATGGAAACCATAATAGTTTACTTGTTTAAATTTACTGTTTGCTAGAAAACCAGACACTAGACTAAAAGAGGATAGAGGCCAGGTGTGGTGGCTCACACCTGTAATCCCAGCACTTTGGGAGGCCGAGGCGGGTGGACCACCTGAGGTCAGGAGTTTGAGACCAGCCTGGCCAACATGGTGAAACCCCATCTCTACTAATAATACAAAAATTAGCTGGGCGTGGTGGTGGGTGCCTGTAATCCCAGCTACTTGGGAGGCTAAGGCAGGAGAATCACTTGAACCTGGAAGACTGAGGTTGCAGTGAGCCAAGATCGTGCCATTGCACTCCGGCCTGGGTGACAAGAGCAAAACTCCATCATCTCCAAAAAAAAAGAGGATAGAATGTGCTGAAATCAGTTGTAAAACAATTTAAAGTAGCAAATACTTAACACATGGCTAATGTGGTTTGTCTGGCTCCATATTGAACCTTTGTTTAAATTAAAAGAATTATCTAAATTAAAAAAGAAGGATAATGGTATTAGTTGTAATACTGAAAAGACTTTTAGAAAACATCTTATACGTGACTTCCCTTTTTAAGGACATCTTTCTGAAATATGCAACCTCACAGTGACCTTTTGCAAAGATGATCCGTTAACTGAGGACTGAATTTTGGGATGGACATGGTCAGGATTCCAAGTCAATACTGCAGTGCGACGACCCACACAGTAACAACACTAAACTGGTTAAAACCAAAAGCACTTACTATGACTATAGACACACACGTGCACGCACGCATGCGCACGCACGCACACACACGATATCTTTGTGAATTTCAGATAGCTTGTCACTAGATTTGTAGTTAGCTGAAAAACCAAAAACCAACATGAAGTGTGTGGCTGATGAATACCTCTACAAAATAAGCCATGTTACAATAAGACGATTAGAAAAGCTCACTTTTGCTGAAAACATCCCAGAGAGGTTAGATGTCCGCCTAAGCTGAAGATGTGGAACTATGGTTACAGGGTTGTGGACACTAGTTAGATAACTGCTTAAAAGCTTATATTAAGGCAAATAAAAGCTGATTGCTAGAAAGCAATTATGAAAATGTCTCGTTTATCTAAAGAAGAACAGGATTTTTTTTTTTTTTTTTTTTTTTCCTGATGCAGCCAGATGTTCTAACTTTTGAACAAAGGAGCGTGGTCAGTAATGTACAATAACTCTTGAGTCTGTTACTTTGGCCTAGCTAAGCCCGTCTGGCCCTTGGGCATCCTGCAAGATGACAGACAGAAGGGCAAGGGCACTATCAGAAATGGAACAGGCTGCCCCCTACTCCTCCCAGCCTCTACCAGTGCACAGAGACAGACTGGAGACAGAGCATTCGCAGCCAGCTGGCATCTTGGTTCTTTTGTCTTCTGAAAATAAAAGTAAGTGCTTGTCTTGTCTTTGGAGGTCAAAGAGAACCGCACTAACTAACTTCCTCGAGGGGGCTTTTCTGGAGGAGAGGATCCTCAGTCCTGTGCCAAGGTTTCATGCTGTTTGGCCACACACCAGGCCTTTCTTCTGGATCTGGTCTGCACGTCCAGAGATGGAGGAATTGCATCAGCATCATATGCACAGTGAAAGGGTGGCTTTTGTCCAGAGAGGCCCATTCCAGGCCTGGTTACATGGCCTCAGGGCCTGGCGGCAGTTTGAAGAGTCTGGCTGCAGATAGGAGCTTTCTTATGTGTCTCTCCTCTGTGATGCCGGCCTCCTGAAGGCAAGTGTGGGACAGAGAAGGCACTTGGCTCAGTGTGCTGAAGCCTGCGGTGGAGAGGGTGCTGGCATACATGGGCAGACCAATGGAAATGAGCCAATCTGACACAGACGAAATGCATCCAGGAGAGACGGGCTTTCGGCAGATTTCCGTGAGTCCACCACTTGGAATCTGGATAAATTAAGAAAGCAACATGATAGAAACGCTCCATGTGTCATCGGAGGACTACTTCGCGTATGTCTAAAAGGAACAGCACTGAAATACTGCATCGCTAGACTATTATCAGAAAGCGACAATGCAATGAGTGTCAGAGATCAAGACTAGCAGGAAAAATTCTTCTCTAAGATGAAACAAATCTTTAAGGAAGTGTTCCACAAGGTTCTCGAAGGTGTTGGAATGAGGTCAAATCCCATTTATGTGTCCAAGTCTCCAAACTATAAGCATTTACATATTCTGCTATTTTGTTTCACTGTGGACATGCTCTTGACAAGAGCCCTAAGGTAGTCTGAAGGGACAAATCTGGGTGATGGTGTGAAAAGTAGCACTCAGTGGGTAGGGTTTTTATAAAGGAGACTTTCCACTGTATTTTGAATCTATGTTAACAAGCGGAAAATTACATATTTAGTCAATACGGTTATGAAGCATTTAAAATACAATAATATCAAGGGTTGGCTGGAACAGGGAAATGTACGTTTAACCTTGACTACTGGGTATAGAAAGGGCCTGCACCTTTCAGAAAGGTGATTTGCTAACGAGTGTGAAAATCTTTGGGATTTTATACAATTTTGATGAAGCAAACCGTCTTCCAGGAATATATACTCAGAAATTAACCTTTAAAGTCTACAAAGATTTACTAACAAGGATGTTCTTCATTACATTATTTAAAATAAAACGTTAGAAAAATCTAAATGTTTTAACTATGAGACTCACTACTAGAGTACACTGACCTACTAGAATACTTTGAAATACAATAGCCACCCCCCCTTATCCATGGTTTTGCTTTCTACAGCCTGAAAATATTAAATGGGAAAGTCCAGAAATAACCAATTCATAAGTCTTATATTGCATGCCATTCTGAGTAGTCTGAAGAAATCTCACACCACCCAGCTCTGTCCCACCTGACAATCATCCCTTTGTCTAACAAATCCATGCTGTCTACACTACTGGCCCTGCAGTCACTTAGTAGCCCACAGTCATCAGATCAACTGTTGCAGTACTGCAGTACTTGCATTCAAGTCACTCTTATTTGACCTTATAATGGCCCCCAAGTGCAAGAGTAATAATGATGCTGGCCATTTGGATGCGGCAAAGAGAAGCCATGAAGTGCTTCCTTTAAGTAAAAAGGTGAGAGTTCTTGACTTAATAAGAAGAGGAAAAAAATTGTATGCTGAGGTTCCTAAGATCTACAGTGAAAATGAATCTTCTATCCATGAAATTGTGAAGGAAAAAGAAATTTGTGTATGATATCTACAGGGTTTGGTTCTCAGCAAGCTTTCAAGAGATCCACTTGGAGGTCTTGGACCGTATCCCTCATGGATATGGGGAGACTACTGTATTGATAATATCAATTTTTTTTTTTTAAGTAACAGGGAAACAGATTCATGATCTGATAATAGCCAACAATCAGGTTTCGGTGCTATACATTTACTATTATGCATGTGCAGAGAAATGATTAGACAGAGTTTTAATGGACAAGTAAAAATTGTGTATATTTATGGTGTAAAACGTGGTGTTTTGATAAATGTACACATTGTGGAATGGCTAAATCAAGCTATTTAACATATGCATTACCTCACATACTATATTTTGTGGTGAGAACACTTGAGATCTGCTGTCCTAGCAATTTTCAAGTATACATTGTTATTAACTGTAGTCACCATGTTGAACAATAGATCTCTTGAAGTTATGCTTCTAACTGAAACTGTGTCATTCAGACGGATTTTATTTTGTTTCTTAAGAGATGGGGTCCCACTATGTTGCCCAGGCCACCATCAAAATTCTGGGCTCAAGCAATCCTCCTGCTTCTGCCTCCCAAGTAACTAGGATTACAGGTGTGCACCATCATGCACAGCACTAGACGGATCTTTAAAAAGTTTTTCACAGTGTTGGGATTACGGATAATTTTCATTTTTTTTTTTCTTTCTGAAAGTGTATTTTCAAACATTTCTAGGCTGACCATGTATTACTTTCTCCCCAGCTGTCTCCTTTCCATAGCTACGCAAGCCCTTGCCTACTTGGCAGTTGTTAGTATGCTCATCACTAAGCGTGATCACTAAATGTGACTCAGGAAGCTGGAGAACTGTGGGCTGCTCACCGCCATGCGGTGCTGCTTCCGAAGCTGCTTCACCCGGATCTGGTCCATGTTGGTGGCGACGTCCCTCTCGGGCTGATCCAAGTCCTCTGCGTATCTCTGCACCAGGGCTTCAGGAATCCCACAGCGGCCATGCTGCCAGGGAGAACAGGAATGTGATATCAAGAGTTATAAGGATTTTGTTTTTCTTTCCCTAAGATACACCACATATAACGTAGGGTCTCACTGTCACTTAGACTGGAGTGCAGTGGTGTGATCATGGCTCACTGCAGCCTCAAACTCCTGGGCTCAAGCGATCTTCTCGCCTTGGCCTTCCAAAGCGTTGGGATTCCAGGCATAGGCCACCACGCCCAACCCTAAAGTTTTAATTTGAAATGAACATATTTTCTTTATTGGTCAGGATGAATGCTTTAGAGGGAATACTTTTACATCTTTATCTTAAAGTACTGATGAGCTCTAGGAAAATGTTCTAAAGCATAGTTAAGGCAGAACACAATTATTCTACATTTTTCAGGCCAATGCCTTCACCTCAATCGGATCATTTTGCAAAATACAACTCCTCTGATGTTATTGAAGAGAGTCTTCTAAATGGCAGGAGGGAAGGACTAACTTCTGCTTCACAGATATTCAACTGTTTGCACTTTACCTGCTACAAGTGATACCACCAGCTCACTAGGCCAGCATTTACTGTATGGTCATTCTCACTACTTTTTATTTAAAGACATTCACTCAGGAAATATCAACGAGGGTCAGGGAGGTGGAGGAGGATCTGATTCTAAGGCATGCATTGTCATGAGAATTTTGTAATAAAGGAATCTCAGGAATGCATCCTAATAGGACCTTATTTCCAGGAGTAAAGTACTGCTGTATCTGTTAGCATTGCTTTGTCTTTGGAGTCACTTGGTATTGGTAGATCTCATTTTTTTTGAATGAGAAATAATTTTTCATTATAGAGCTAAATGTTTTTGGTACAATGGGGGATTTTATATTATCTTTTTCCCATTACCCATACAGATAACTGTATAATACAATTATTATATCTGAATAGGGTTCTTTTGTCCACATTTATTTTATTTGCTCCTAGTAATTCCTCTAAGAGGTCTTCAGGCAGGTTATTTTTAACCTTGGTTTACCTACGGAGAGATGAAATGGGGAGGTGTCAATATCTGAACACATGTACTTTCAAGTAAGGTGTGGACACATGGATTCAGGTGTCTCCTGTCCACTGGGCTGGCTACCGGGCTAGCTTCAGATGTGGGTTCATCTCACCTGGCTGCCTGACTTCTACAAACAAAGGCCTGTGAACGTGGTGGGCCCAGGACCTTTGATACCTTATCAGAATACGGCTCCTCCGTGAGATCGATGCCTTCAGCGTGCAGCTTGTTTTCAGTGAGCGTTTCTAGATCCACTCCCCGGGCACAGGAGACCTTCCTGGTCAAAGCCGGGCCCAGCTTCACACCGTGCTCCTGGAGGCTTGTGTTCTCGGGGAGCTCTGAGAGCCAGGGGGGTGGCCTTGTGCTTGGTGGGCTGCCAGGCGCCTGCCCTGAGAGAGGCCTGGGAGCCAGTGCTGGGGGACAGTCGCTCGGGCTGGCGGGGCTGGCGGGGCTGGCGGGGCTGCCCTTTTTCACTGGCAGGCATGGTGCATCGGGACTGGGGAGGGTCCCACCGGGGCCCACGGGAACAGGGTGGAGTCCGTTAGCAAGGCGTTCTCTGCTCTTTTTGGCAGGAACAGGTGGAGGCTGTGATGGAATTTTGGGCTGCGTTCTCTGCTCAGCATCTACCCCTTCTTTGGTGCCCAGGGGATGATGTGTTCCTTCAAATTCGTGTCCTTTTCTGTGGCCCTCCAGAGGTGTCCTTGCTAAACCGTGTTTAGCCCCAGGAGGCTGAGCATCATAGTTGCTGGGCAAACACTGAGGGGGTGACAGGCCGCGACCGGAGGCTGCGATTGAGCCCTCCAGTTTCTTAGTTGTCAATTTCTGAGGTTCAGAAAATCTCTTGCTTTGGGTCAGTAGCAATGCATTGTCGACAGCAGAGTCTCGCTCCAGGGGCTGGGCCTTCGTGGAAGAGGCAGTCGTCTTCTGTGGCACTTCGGGTACAATCTGAGGGGGCGGTTCTGTCACCTCGGTAGGCACGTCTTGCTCAGCACCAGGCTCCGCTTGAAGGTCATCCAGGGAATGGGATCGGGGCCAAGTGTCCACAGTCTGGGGGCCCTCCAGGGTCTCACAGCTCCGGCAGATGGAAACTGGGAGGCTTCTTCGGTTTTTATTCAAACCAGTCACACCAGGTGGGTCACAGCTCTTGGACGTGTCTGGGGTGAGGCCACCACCCAGCCTGCCCTCCTCCTGTCCCTGCTTCAGTGCATCCCCTGATTTCATTAAAGGCAATGTTGGGTAATTGCCCAACTGGTTTCTGCTAAAAGACTTCAAGTTGGGCTCGGTGGATGACTTGGCAGATAGGAGGCTAGCTTTCCGAGTCTTGCCTGTGAGACAAGGGAATATTTTACAATCACATTTTAAAAGCAAATCAATCAAACGGATGCATAAAAGTGTGCTAACATAATTGAAATCTCCAACTCCCACATCCTATTGTTCAATTACACTAAAAACATAAAATCACCATTTATGACATCGGGTGATAGAGGGTTATTATGGTTCCATTTTTATTTTTAGAAAGAATTCTTAGTCTTATTAAAGGAATCATGAAGACTGAAATTAATTGGGTTACATGGGAAAGAAATATGCTGTGTCAAGCAGTAAAATAAATCTTGGCTTAAGTCTGTGCCCCTCTGCAATCGACGTGGAAAGAGGCTGATCATCATACCGCATATTGATGGGATTTGTTGGGTGAGTACAATTTCTCAAGGTCAAGATGGAAAAGGAGAGCTGGACTGAATTTCAGAACAGGTTCTATAAATGGTATCCCCTACAGAGTGATCAGTGAATACTCAAATCCCACCTTCCTTGAAGCCCCTCCTTTTAATAAATTTATCCTAGAAACAATCAACCAACCTGGACACAGACAGGTAAACTTATGTGAGTACTTTGCCAAAGAAAATCTACAAAATACTGATAAAGTTTTAGGTCCCAGCAAAGCAACAGTCCTAGTTACAACTGTCAGACTGATAACTGAACTATCAACCAGACATAATCTACTTATCTGATGACTGGTAATTGATACTAAACTGCTGCTGATGGATAAGCTTTGCCAAGAACTTACTTACAATTCATGGGCCAGGCAATGTGCTGAATGCTTTGTTCTCATCAGTACTTACATGCACACACACACACACACACACACACACAGATTAACTGTCCCTTGTTACATTTTTGGTTGATAACATGTTTGTTGTGTGCTTTGACCCTGTCCACCTGTATGTTCCACACTGATAAACACCAACATGCTATGCATTTGTAGGATATTATTGTTGTTACATAAAGATCATCAGTCTAGTGCTGCTACTGAAGATGCGGACCATGGTCCTACTTTTCATTATTAGAAAAATCATCACAACTTTAGGAGGCCAAGGAGGTGGATCACAAGGTCAGGAGATTGAGACCATCCTGGCTAACATGGCGAAACCCCGTCTCTACTAAAAAATACAAAAAATTAGCCGGGCATGGTGGCAGGTGCCTGTAGTCCCAGCTACTCAGGAGGCTGAGGCAGGAGAATGGCGTGAACCCGGGAGGTGGAGCTTGTAGTGAGCCAAGATCGTGCCACTGCACTCCAGCATGGCGACAGAGTGAGACTCCCGTCTCAAAAAAAAAAAAAAAAAAAAAAAGAAAAGAAAAATCATCACAGATAAATGAAGAAATACCTCTTCAGAAAAAAAAATCGCATCAGATTTTAAAAGTAGGTTGAAATAGAAAATTATTAGAACCTCTTTAGCATAAATTTTAGAAATATGACTTTCTTTTCCCTTAACTCCCAATATAAAACTATATATATAAGTTCCATTTTTGCATTCTGCATTACATTAGAAAGATCCCTGAACTTACTTTGAGTTCAAAGTATGGTTCGCTAGCAATCTAGTTCTTCAGCAGGTACATCTGAATTCATTTGGGCATGAAAAATTCTGCCAGTGATATCTGTGAGATCCTTACCAATCACCAACAGTTGGGGGAATTAATTTCCTGAAAAGTTTTGGATATGAAAAGGTTATTAAGAGAAAAAAAAATTCTTCAGAACCTACATGAGCTACATAAGGATTCTGATGTTTACTGAAACTGAGGATGTACTGGGATACTAGGTGGGTTTTGCATCCTGTCTTGACCGAGGCTGTCTGAATATTATATATAGTTTGGGGAGAACTACTATCTTCCCAAGTTGATAGAAAACCTTGAATAGCAGGACGTCATGGCTCAAATTCTGAGGTCCCCAAGATGCTTCTTAGAATTGGAATTAGAGTGAGGCAAACGAGGTGCCCAGAGGACAAACTCTAAGGAGGTGAATGCCGAGTCACGTGAGTGCAGGGCTGGTACCCAAGAGTGAGCACCTGCTTAGGGTTTGCATCCTGGACACCCACTTTCCTGTCCTTAGCCCTGGTTTTGGTGCCAACAATGGCTCTCAAACTATTTTTTCCCATGATTCCCAGTAAGAAATACATTTTACACTCAACATGTAGTACACAGAGACACACATGCATGTACACAAGCGCAAGCACACACACAGACATAACTGAAACAAGGACTACAAGTGACAGTGCTAACAATACTAACCTTTATCTTAGGGGATGCTCTCTGATATTTTGTATTCTATTTTGTCTTACAAAACTGCTGTCCATGACCCACTAAACTGCTTTCATGACCCACTAATAAAGTACAACCTGCAGTTTTAAAAAAGTTTGCTTTAGTAGGTGCTTAGTAAATATCTTAACACATGGGCTACTAGATAGGATTCCAATGGCTGCTAAAAACTATCAAACCTTGGCATTTTTTATGACGGCCTTCAAGAGTTTGACAGAGATTTAGGTCACTGTGGCAGCATGAGCCTCTTACCATTGTTTCTCATCTTGCTACAATGGGAATTCTGGGGTCACGACAGGAAACCACAAAGCCATCCATGGTAACGTTTAGCCCACCTGACCCCATACCACTTAAGACTCCTCTTCTGTTTGAGACAAGTACGTTTTCTGAAATTTCATACTGATCACTTCCTGACTGGCTGTACAGAGAGGCCACAAACAAGAGATGTGGCCATCCAATCCTTCTCTCCTGCAGTAACTGCCTCGACACTCAGGCCGTGCAGCCGAGGCATTTAAGACACTGCTGCTGGTGTGACCCTGATGGATGGTCTACCTGGTAAATTGTTTTCCTTATGGATCTAATAGCTCCCAACACTCAAATGTTGGTTTTTATTGAGTAAAGAAAAGGGCATAGGACACACACAATTTAGGTTTTCCAGCTGCAGGTATTTTACACAATTTATTAACCTCACCCAGCAGCCAGGAGAATAGATAGGGAGGCTAACTTGGACTAGAATAGTGTAGAGGTCAGAAAGGAAACGATGATTGCTGAGTTCATGATAGGAATAGAATCGTCCTTTTGCAGAAAACTGTGCTTTGAAATCAGTACTTGTCAAAGCAGGTTCCCAGCGACTCATGCTGACATTACCGTTTTCCAGGTTCTCACTGCTTTCGTAGCATCCTGAGTCTCGGGGTGAGCATCCACTCAGGCCCTGGCTGTCAACGAGCAGCTTCTCCTGGGATCCTGACTGGTCGCTGTTACCTAGAGGAGAGAACACGGCATGAAATCAACAAGGGGAGTGAAAAGCAGAGGTTTCAGAGTCAACAGATCTCGACTTTATCCTCAGTTACTGCCCTGAGCTTTTGGAAGAGAACAGTTTATCTTAAAATAGATGAGATCAAAATGAACTAGTGTGATCACAACTTTTCTTCCAATAAGGTATTCATCGCACGAAGATAAGTTTGGAGAGAGCACACAGTTGGAATATGTTGACACTTTTTAAGTTATGCGAACAGAAGCTGACTCCGGCCTTGGGGCTATGAGGAAAGGAGAAAGGTAGAGTGTTGTTTTGGCAGTGGGGCTCCCAGTCCCTTCTGAGTGATGGCACCATCAAGGAGAAGCAAAGAAAGAATAAACGCCCCATTCACAAGGTGTGATTGGGTCATATGTTTTTCCGAGATCTGTAAGACTTGTGCTTGAAGACAGTTATGTTGCCAACTTTCCAAATTTGGGAGCTAATATTAAAGTGTCAAATGAAATAAATTTTATTAGCATTTAGGAGCATTCTTAGCCCTCAGGGACACGTGCTGAGGGCTCTTGTATTAGCTCAGCAAGAGTAAGGCTGGCAAGACGAGGCACAAACCCCAAAACAGGACAGGCCAGTGGCAAATCTTCTTTTGTTTTTGTTGTTTGGGATGAGTTAGAGGTTGTTCTTTCTTTTCTGCTTCTCCCTTTGTCTTGTGCCAGCACATTTTTGTCTCCTGCATATAAGTAAAAGCTGGGGAAAGCTTAGGAAACCCTCGAACTTGGAAGCTGAGTAACAGATACACGCTTGCTGGTATAGATAAATGGATGACTGAAAACTGAATGTCCTCATTCTGAGTGGATAAAGAAAATGCAGTACCTATACACCACGGAATACTACTCGGCCATGTAAAGGAAACAAATAATGTCTTTGCAGCAATTTGGATGGACCTGGAGGCCATTATTCTAAGTGAAGTAACACAGGAGTAGAAAGCCAAAATCCACACGGTCTCACTTGTAAGTAGGAGCTAAGCTATAAGCACATAAAGGCATACAAAGCAATATAATGAACTTCAGAGAGTCAGAAGAGGAAGGGGGAGGGGAGTCTAGGGATAAAAAATCTACACATTAGGTACAATGTATACTACTCAGATGACGGGTGCACTAAAATCTCAGAATTCACCACTATATAATTAATTCATCCATGTAACCCAAAATCACTTATACTCCCAAAGCCATTGAAATAAATAAAAAATAAAATAAAACAAAGAAAAAAAAAGGAAGACCTCATTTTGAGGAAGGCTTTTAAAGAGAAGCATCATTATTTGTTAACTGTGCCTCAACAAAGCTGGAGGGGGAAAAAAAAAAAAAAGAGCAGCATCAGACGCTTCTGTTGAGTGAATCTGCCCCAAGAAAATCACGTGGAAAGCCACGAGGGCCTTCAACACCCCAGCAGCATCACCCGGCATGTTGTAGAAAGGGCACGTGGAGCCTTACATGGGACACTGAGGTTACACGCAGAACATCTTTGCATTATTATGCAGAGTAAGTGCTTGGTCACATAAAACAGAAACCAAGAAAACATTTTCTACACAAAATAGCTAGTTGCAATGATGAATGGCTTTATTTTCCTTTCTTTTCATCCCCCACCAACTTCCCCACTCCAACCACATACACAAAGAAAAAAAGAAATCAATAAGCCAGAAATGTGATGCCTTTTCTCAGGTCATCAAAAATGCGGGGAGGCGGAAGGCTCTGGCAGCTCTCCGGCTGTCCACCACTTCCTGCTTGCATTTCTCACGGGGAAAGCATTTTACAGTCCCAACTACAGCAGAGCTCGTGGCAGCGTAAGTCCTTCAATTAGAATCCCAAATTAAGAGTGCTACTTTCAAAATGACTAATGAAAAATTAACTAATTGGAAGCACAAGAGCAAATACTGTCCCCCTGACCACCTAAAAGTGGAACATTCTAGAGCGGTGTCCTCACTGTGTGGAAGAGCCTGTGGCTTTGCAGTGGCCTTTGTTCTAGCCTAGCATGTTATTTAGAAAAATGATACTTATAAAATGAGGGCTTTGTGCTATCCATTACAACCCAGGGAGAGGAGTCGGTGTACTCTGTCCCTGGTGACACGGTTCAGTGCACCACAGTGGCCAAAACAGACTCCAGAGAGCTGGGTGGGAGTAACACAGAAGACCTGCTCCTGCTGCAGCATGGAAATATGTGCTGTGACTGCATCTTTGGGGACCCCAGCCTCACCAGACACAGCAGAATACCTGAAATTACTTTGGAGAAGGAGGGGAGCCATTGTGTCACCTGAAAACCACAGTTCTATTTATAGACTCATGAGGCATAAGGAAGGGGGCTAGAATCGCTGTCTTCATTAGGGAGAAGAGAAAAAGAGGTGAGGTGCCTCTCCTCTGTAGTGCAGAATCAAGACCATGACCTTTTCCCACAATTGTTAGCATGGGTGCCAAGGTACAAAAGACAAGAAAGAAGACGAGCTAGAACCCTGAAAATTCTCACAGTCAAATCACAGCAAAGTGCTAGGTTGTGAGGCTGTAACACCATTTGAGCATGACCTGAACTTTGACCTGAAGGGACTCTGCTCGGGCTAAGCTCTCTCTGCCTCCAGCCTCACCAACCCCCCCCCCCCCACACACACACACATATATAGAATATGCTAAGACACCTATGAATATTCCAACCTCAAAAGGTAGTGGTACCCAAAGGCACATAGCATTGCCTGGGGAGCAGTTACCTTGGGAAAGAAGAGAAGGGAATGGGATTCTCTGAAAGCAGGACTTTCCATGAGCTTACGCCGTATTTCTTAAAATGTAAGAAATGAAGAAAATATGGCAAAACATTAACTTCAGCATGTGCATGCATATGTTTGCTTTCTTTTCCTCTGTACTTTTCTGCATGTTTGAAATAATTCCTAATTAGAATTCTTATACAAGTTATTGTTTATACTTAGAAATGGCTAAGACAGTAAACTTTAGATTATCTGTATTTTACCACAAGTAAAAATTCTTTTAGCAATCTGTAAGAGGCTTTCATTTGCCAGACCTAAGATAGTGGGTCTGGGCTTGGTGTAAGGAATAGCCATCTGACAATTAGAGTCTTTTCCCAGTGGAACCCTATATGAAGGCTGGCATTTTCCCACGCTTCGAGGGAGGCTGGACGGGTCTGACTTCCAAGTAGTGCTGGAAATGTACTTTTTGCTCTCAGTGATGGCTAAGCTAGAAACCTTTCAAGATCCCTACATATCTTCAAAGATCTCAATAGACCTCTGCATCTCCCTAGCGTATAGAAATCTGGTTTGACAGAAACCTATCATGATCTAAGTTATCAGTTAGAGGCACTACTTCCTAGCCATGATGACCTTTTAACTGTATTCGATGTAAAATCCTATAATGCTAGGAAAAGTCTGGACCCTGACTCTTGGCACTAATGGGTACCTCTGGGACCCTGAAGCCTTTGTTTTAGAACCAATAAAAGGAAGTACAACTTTATATATCAGGGAAGTTCCAAACACCAGAACAGAATAGATCCACAATGGAATGTTTGAAGAGGCAAAGAGGTCTCCTTCACCTTCCAGGTTAGCAACCTGATGGATAGCGATACCCTCCTACAAAATGCTCCTCGGTACAAAAAAATCTCAGGATGTGATCCCAGGAGGAATGATGGGTCTCAGCCAACATGGCATGGAACAGTCTAAGCACAGATTCCTGCCTTACACTCAGGAGTTAGCTTTTCTCCTCCAAAGCTGTGGATGATAAAGGAAATGTAATGGAGAGTATATATAAACCAGCTGTTGGTTGGATGCGGTAATCTCAGCACTTTGGGAGGCCAAGGTGGGTGGATCACCTGAGGTCAGGAGTTTGAGGCCAGCCTGGCCATCATGGTAAAACCCTGTCTCTACTAAAAATACACAAATTAGCCATGCGTAGTGGTGCATGCCTGTAATCCCAGCTACTCGGGAGGCTGAGGCAGGAGAATTGCTTGAACTGGGAGGCGGAGGTTGCGGTGAACCAAGATCGCACCACTGCACTCCAGCTTGGGCAACGAGAGTGAAATTCTGTCTCTAAAACAAAACAAAATAAAACAAAACAAAACAAAACCCCAGCTGTTCTCGGTGACTGGGGAAGAGCAAGTGAGCTGTTTCTGGACAGATGTGGTTCAGGACAATACATGATTTAATACTGATTCATACTAATTGAGCTGATAGGCTACACCAGTTATTGTGCAGGCTCTTTACACACAACCTGGCCACAGACCCCAGCGTGTTTCTTGGGCAATCAAATATTTAAAAGACCTCGTTATAAAGTGATATTAACTATGAATCACAATTGCCTCCAAATCTATCCCTAAAGGCAGCCTGTTTATCTTAGGCTCAGACATCTATCTGATGGTGTGTGTTTCTCTAGCTTATCAGTTCACTTAGAGGGACTGCCTATTTAGCAGAAGTGAATTTCACCTGATGACACTTGCTTCCATGTTTCTCAGGCCTGATACATTTCAGTAATGTATAATTCTTTTTTCCACCATCAACCACGGTTTTAGTGTGTCTTTTCGCAACAAATAGATATGCTATTAGCTACTGATAGCCCTGAAGCAGAGTCCTTGAAGGAAAATGCATTTGAATTCAGTAACTGGAAAGGATACTCCTTTAAGATGAATGATTTCAGGAATATTTCTGATGGCAGATTGAAGAATACAGAGCAAGATAAGACTGAGTTAATGGAGCAAAGGATATGGTGTATTCAAACAGACTTCATAAAAGCTGTGAGCTCACTGATGATTCTGCTCACAGGCTGTAAAAATAAGCTGTCATTTAGGTTGGGAATTTGCAAGCCAATCGATACGGAATTCTCTGCTCTACACATTCACTGCGGAGAGACGTCTCCTCCTTTAACGAAAGCTGATGAATTTCATTTATTCACTAACCAGTCTATTCAATAAGAACACAACTCCTCGTGTGCTCTGAGAAGTAATCAAGCCTTAGCTGAGCGAAAACCTCCCAGCTGGTCAGTCACTTTTGTGCTCAGCTGTCCCAATGGCCTGCTGGATGCTGCACATCTCAAAAGTGCCAAAAGTAGAGTCTACTCATTTTTTTGGGAAAACTAATTCCATGCTTGCAGACACTTGGTGCAGAATCCTCTTCAACTATCACCTAGAAACACGCCCGGAAAGGTGGCGGCGGCACATAAGGTTTTCTTTTGTTCCCATGTCTGCACTGGGAATTTATGATTTTGTGCTGTTTGATCTTGGCTTGGGAAAGAACAGGACAGAATAAGTGACTCCAGGGACCTAAGCACATACTGGCAGCGTATGTGGGGCCTGCTGTGGCCAACCTCACAGGGAACACCTCTGTGCGTACAGGGACTTACTGTCATACTCTTGTAACAGCTCCACTGCTGTCAAGAGAACAGCTCTGTGTTCCGGGTCCCTGATATTTAACTCATCCAAGTCTTCCTCCTCCAGCAGCTTAAAGGTGTCCAAATCTTCATAGCCATTGAAAAGGAAAGTGGGCATGTGCTCCTGTGAGAGGGAGAAGGAAGACAGAAGGGAGTCAGCCAGCCCAGACACATGATAACACCACCACCAACTAGCCTGCAACCCACATGCTGTTCCCATAGTCATCTTCAGGCTAATCAAAAGATTAGTAAGTATCATTTGCAATGGATCCTGTACATCCCAGTCCTCTGGCTTAGTAGGCAAGCAGCGTGTTTTATTAATCATGGGTTAGGAAGATGTACATTGCAGGCTGTGATGGATTCTGCTGGCTTGCACTATAATTGTACTCTTGATAAGAGCTAATTGCTTTACCTCCACAGAGCCCACAACAGAGGAGACTCCTCCTCCATTTACAGAGCTATTAAAATCCAGCTTTTAATTCCTCAGGATCAAGAGTTTTGCAAAGAGGAAACATAATCTCTCATTGCAGACTCACGCTAGTAGATGCTTGGAGTGATGGTGGGAGACAGGTGGGTACAGAGTTTCCTCGTGGCCCCTGTGGAGCTAGCTGCGATCAAGGTGCCAGGAGTTTCTGCCTACAGCTCTTCCAGCAGCAAGGTTTGACCCGGGGCTTACGCTATCACCCATAGCTGAGGTCAAGGGCAGTGCTGGAAAACTGGTAACTCTTTCTGTAGAATAATGAATGCTCATCATAGTAACGAGCTGCCCTTATTGGATCACACAGATCAGCCCCAACCCTACCCTAAAAATGCCCTCACTTGCTTAGTGTAGGAGAGAAAAAGGCAGTGAGGGAGTAGCGTGTGACAAGAATCAGAAGTGACTGACTTTTAGGTTAATCCGATCCAGGAGATCCTCCACAGACTTGGGCTGGGGTGGTCGTCCTTTCCGCCGCCTCCTGGTGGGGCGTTTGGGTTTCTCCTCGTCCTCACTGAGCACGTCCACGTAGATGAACTTGAACGTGCCGACTTTGTTGTTCAGCAGGCCCATCCAGGTCCCCATGGGTGGCTTGCTGATTATATCAATGATATCTCCTTTCTGTGGCCCAGGGAGCAAAGATCTTTCCATTAGGTACATTCCATGAATGTACAAATCATGAGTCTGTCAGATACACAGGTCATGCAGAAGTGAAGACGCCACAAAGGCCAGAATCGGAGTCCCACAAGTCACCCCTCTGAGTGACCTGCATAGGGGTCTGTGAGCTCCGCAGAGGCCAGACAGGTGTCTCTGACTGTACGGAATTCCACGCAGGCCCCCGGTTACAGCCCCTCCACCCTCCTGCCCTGCAGAACCAGGGGTGCCTGGGTTGCCCCTGGTGCTGTCAGCCAGGCTGCCCGCACAGCACTCTGAATGCCTTCCCTCCTCAGAGGGCTCCCACTTCTTAGAGAAGGCACTTCCCACCTGTCCTAACCAGTGGCAATCCCGGCCCTGTCATGGCTGCACACACTTTGTGGAACCCCATCTGTCCCATAAAGGTATCTCTGAGCACACAGAAGGCAGAAATCTGTCTTCAGATGGAGAAAACACAGAAACCAGGTGTGTGGAGCAGGATCCAGGTGGGGAGAGGGAGGGTGTGCAACAGGAATTCTAGAGGGAAGCTGAGGTCAGAGGGGTGAAGTGATAATAACCCAGGGATTAACACGAGACCCTCCCTCTGCCTCGAGGGCTGGCTGGTTCTTGTTCTGTTTTTCACTACAGAGGAGACCAGTGATCGAGGTAACCAAGATACTGTCCAGTCTGTACCATAGTAGCCCAGCATTCAACAGTAAGGAGGAAAGAAAGCCTCCTAGAGAAATGGAAGAGCCCAGTTAGCTGCTCTGAGGCCAGGGAGAGAGATACCTTGAGCTTGAGCGAGTCTGTGTCATAGGGACTGGGGGTGAAGTCGGTGTGCACCCTGGCACGCCCACAGAACGGGCCTCGGTAAGGCGGCTCTTCGTCATCCCCATCTTCCGACTTGACGCTTTCCCGGTTGCTGGTTGAGGAATCGGTGGTGCTCACTGTTTGACCACCTGTACAGGGAAGAACATAGGAAGAACAAGGAAGAACAAGGGTAGATACAGATTTCCCACCCAGCAAAGCAGAAAGGTATTGAAGGTATGGCAGATTACGAAATGAAGGCCCAGAGAAAGGAAGCCTTGAGCCACAACCCTCTGTCAGGACCAGGGCAGGGCCCAGTTATGAATTCTCCGAGTGTTATCCCTCAGCTCCTCACTGGACAGGGGACTCACAGCAAGTTACCCTCATGACCTGGGAACCCACGTGGCACGGAGGATCCCGCGTGGAGGACACTGCAGGACCAGGCACTAGACTCTGCTCTTAACATTCGTGACCTCTCAGTGGTAATTCACACTCTCTCTAACCATTTTACAGAAGAGGAAACAAATTCAGAGCAGTCATGTCATTTGCCCAAAAGGGTAAGAACTTAAAGTGGTAGGTTTAAACTTGATCTCAGGGCACAGTGGCTCACACCTATAATCCCAGCACTTTAGGAGGCCGAGGTGGGCAGATTGCTTGAGCCCAGGAGTTCCATCAGCCTGGGCTACATGGCAAAACCCCGTCTCTACAACAAAATTAGCCGGGTGTGGTGGCATGACCCTGTAGTACAGCTACTCGAGAGGCTGAGGCAGGAGGACCCCTTGAGCCAGGGAGGCGAAGGTTGCAGTGAGCTGAGGTCACAACACTGCACTCCAGCCTGGGAGACAGTGAGACTCCATCTCAAAATAAAAATAAAAATAAAAATAATATAAAAAGTTAATCTTTTCCTTCATACCATTCAGCCAACTCCAACTACCATTGGCCCAAATTTATCAGTCACATATAAAATTCCCCTCCCTTCCCCACTCCCTTTATTTTGCTGGTCATCTTCATGAGCTTGTCTCCCTGGCTTATTCCCCCTGCTCTCTAGATCCTTCTTCTGAGATGCTTTCCCTGTTGTCTCCGATCAAAATTCATCACCTCCTCTTTTGGGCTGCTGCTGCTGCATGTCTACTAATAAACAAACACGACTCTGAGTCCAGAGAGTCTGCTGGTCTGATTCTCTAATAGCACCTGAAGGGCAGGACTTGGTCTTATTCACCTTGAAATTGCCTGAACCTAGTGTTCAGTATATGTCAGATATTAACACCAAAGAAAATAATCTACAATGACAAACTAGACTTACTCATGGAGCTCTGCCCACTCAGAGAACTGCGAAGACTTTCTACAGAACCCCCGGCCTTGAGCTTGGGCTTGTCCAAGTGTTCGGGGTCAGGCTGTGAGGGCGGAGGGGAGCCAGGCATTCCATCAAGGCCCGAGTCCTGCCATGGGTTTCAACAAAATGAAGAAGTTCATCAGAGTGGACAGGTGTTGTTTTGTAATTCTCAGTGACTTGGCCTTCAATGAAATCAATCAAATCAATCAATCTATACCCATATTTGATTCTACAACCAATATTCTCCTCCTTTTAAACTTACATCCTCACTTACTTTTAAAGTCGTGGCCAATGTTACTATTTATTAAGCACTCAAATATTATTTCTCATTCTCGAATAGATATTCTTGGAATCTCCAAGAAAAAAAAAATCTGTCTACCACACAGACAAAATACTTAAAGGTTTAGAGACTCAGCATACACAAAAGCCCAGTAGCAAGGCTGGACTTCAAATGTAGATCAAGTACAATCCAATACATGATTAATGGAATACCTGGAAGTGTAGTCAGAGGATATTTAATCTACTTGGATAGGAAACATGTGCACTTTTAAAAAAGTGTATTCCTTGAAAAAAAAAATTGGCTAGATTCTTATATTTCTATTTATACAAATTATTGGCACTGGCTAAAGAAACATGAATTTAAAACCCACATATACAGCAAACATACTATTTTCCAGTCTACAATAAAATTTCCATATGTCACTCTAAAGTTTTAGCTTCTTTCACTTTTCTAAAGTGTTGTCAGTAAAAAGCTGGGAAGTCTCTTTCACACCAGAATCCTGATGGGAGTGACTCAGCAGTACTTTCTGCATTTTGAGTAGCTAAGTATTATTCTCTCAGCGGCTCCTCATTTGCACATTTGAGTATAGCATGCTTATTTGATTCGTGGTGCTATATCAATAGATGATATCACACTTCAGAAAGTTTGCAGTGAGCATTGTTTACTTGTCAAAATAGAAAAGTCTCTGGCATATTACATATGGCCACAGCCACGTGAGCACAAAACCAGCTAAATGAAACCTGCTATTTGCATGCTGCCGAATCATCAGAAGGGCCTTAACACAGCTCCGCAGGCCCTGCAAACATCTAAGGACATCAGCAACAGCAGCTTCTGATCCAACACACATTAATGCTTTCAATGTGAGGAAAGTGAGCAAGAGACCTCAAAAACAACAAAGAAAACTAGAGCTGACATTATTAGGAAGTTACTGAAGCTCCAAAGTATGAATTCCTTAAAAAAAAAAAATTCATTCCTCCTTTCTGTGTCATAAAATAAGTGATTTTTTTTTCCCATTAACATCTTCTGTAATGCTTCTGAAAAAAGCACGCAGTTTGAAAAACAGCAATAGTAAATGTGGGTCTCTGATATATTTTCAAATGCTTTAAAAAATTATTAATTCATTCATCACATGTTTATTAATTACCTACAATAACAGGCACTAATCCAGGTATTGGGCATATAGCAGTAACAGAGAAAACAAATATCCCTACCATAATGGTTGGTATATTTACTAAAAAGTTTTTTTAAAAAAACACACAAGGTGGGCGCAGTGGCTCATGCCTGTAATCCCAGCACTTTGGGAGGCTGAGGTGGGTGGATCACGAGGTCAGGAGTTCGAGACCAGCCTGGCCAACGTAGTGAAACCCCATCTCTACTAAAAATACAATAATTAGCTGGCTATGGTGGCACGTGCCTGTAGTCCCAGCTACTTGAGAGGCTGAGGTGGGAGAATCGCTTGAACCCAGGAGGCGGAGGTTGCAGTAAGCCGAGACCACACCATTGCACTCCAGCCTGGGTGACAGAGTGACACTCCGTCTCAAAACAAAAACAAAAACAAAAAAACCAACCACACAAAACCTTCCATTATTTTTGCTTTACAGAAAATTTATAATGATCAGTTATTCCTTTTATTCCTTAACTTATGTGAAATGGCTGCTTTAAAAAAATAGAACTAAGCACATAAGATTGCTATATGGTAGTAAAATTATTGAAAAATGCCAAAATGACATTAAAATTCTATGCTTATGATTCATAAAGCAGAAAACCTCTTTGAACACAAGCTTAAGAGTTTTAGTGGCTGTTTCAATTTTGGGGAAAAGCAAACTTAATAAAATGCTTTAAATTAGTAGCATGCTCTCACTAGCATGCTGACTGCTTCATTGCTGGGAAGAAATATAGAATCACTATCACTCCGTCACCCACAGGGACAAGAGAATGAAAAGAATAAAGAAAAAAAATCATGGATAAGACATACTGAAGGCAGTCCAGACATCTCCTGCAGGTCTAACAAGCCACGGTTTCTCAGCCTGAGCACTGATCATTTTGATGGACAGTTCTTTGCTGTGGGGACCGTCCTGTGCATGCTAAGATGTTTGGCAGCGTCCCTGGCCTCTATCCTCTAGATCAGCATTCTCCAACTCCCGGGCCACGGACCAGAACCCGTCTGTGGCCTGTTAAGAAGTGGGCCGTATAGCAGGAGGTGAGTGGTGGGTGAGCAGGCCAAGCTTCATCTGTTTCTACAGCTGCTCTCCATTACTCACATTACTGTCTGAGCTCCACCTCCTGTCAGATCAGCGGGGGCATTAGATTCTCATAGGAGCACGAATCCTATTGTGAATTGTGTATACGAGGCATCTAGGTTGCACGCTGTTTATGAGAATCTAATGCCTGATGATCTGTCACTGTCTCCCATCATCCCCAGAGGGGATCATCTAGTTGCAGGAAAACAAGCTCAGGGCTCCCACTGATTCTATATTATGGTGAGTTGTATAATTATTTCATTATATATTACAATGTAATAACAATAGAAATGAAGTGAACAATAAATGTAATGCACGTGAATCATCCTGAAACCACCACCCACCCCAGCTCTGTGGAAAAATTGCCTTCCACGAAACCAGTCCCTGGTGCAAAAAGATTGGGCACTGCTGCTCTAGATGCCAGAAATATCCACTCCACTTCACCTCAACCCAGTCTGACCATTGAAAGACATTGCCCTGAAGTCCATGGGGGAGCAAAACGATAGCCTCTCACCCCTTCCCCGTGAGAACCACTGTAATCAACTGAAGCTGCTGTGCAGGCTTTGTTTGAATCAAGTGAGGTGGGTGGCAGGCTGGTGGTGTTCAGTCATTCGCATAGGGGCGATGCTTGGTTTTAGCTCACTGTGCCCACCAGAGAGCAGCAGCTGAGCAAAAACGTCTGCTTTCCCTGCTGTTTTTATTCGGTAGATAAAGCGCATTACCTACATATTTCAAGCAGACAACCAGCTCATACACAGGAACTTCAACAGGCTACAAAATGAGTGCTATACACGTGCCGGATAGTGTCTTGAAAATTGAATGGTCATAATTACCTTGAGGCCCAGCTCTCCAACTATCTTTACTCCCTCCACCCATGCCATTAAGACAGAAACAGTCATTTCTCTAGCAATGAAATTATAGATCCGGGGGGAAAAATCAATTGTGTGATACCTTCCTTCATGGTATCACACAGATAGGGCAAATGAGGGAAAACACCCCTCTCTGAAACATTATTACCAAAGCCTGGTACCCAGGAAGAACTTTGAGTTTATTTCTTAGACTGGCTATGTGCTTTTAGAACAACTTATGCTATGATCGACAAGTCCACTGTCCAAAAAAAAAAAAGTTTTAGGTGTGATTCAGGTAACATCCATTTTGTAGCAAGGCATAGTTTAGAAAATAAAATTCGTCCTTTGTATTCAAATTTACAACGCTTAGTGCACTGAAGAATAACCATTTCTTTACATGTCTGTCTCTCTTGTCTGTACACAGAAGGCAAGTCCTATATTTTGTATTCCCAGCACCAAGCATGGTGCTGAACAGCCCAAAGTGCTTAATAAACGTGTGTTGAAGTCAGTGTTTCTCTACGAAAATAAAGCACGGACTTGGAGCAGGTTAATGCCAACGAATATGTGTATTTAGCACCATTTAAAATGTCAGAAGGGCCATCCTCAGCTTTTCTTGTCGGGAAGAACCAAGGGAACATTCTACCAGGTAGCTGCCTACCTGCTCAGAGACAGAGCTGCTGTATTTTTTAGACATTCTCTTTCTCATCGTCTCTTTCACTGATTTCACCTTTTTCCCAAGAGAGATGCGAGAGGCAGTAGGTGATTTGATGACTTCCTTGTACACAAAGTCTTCTTTACCCTGTAAAACAAAATGTTGCAAGTATTGTTGGTCGCAGAAAATGAAGAATAGTTTTTATTATTTAAACCATTGACATCCTAGCTCTCAGAAATATTGGCACTCCTCAGGATCTTGAAGTTTTTCTTGTGTTAACTCAGTGCTATTATTTATCTCTTTGATTAAAAATTAAAGCTTATTGACTATAGGGCTTTTTGTTTGCTTAAAGTGGGATGTGAGTCGCTTTTTATTTTACTTACTTTTAGTACATTCTTATCAGGTTACATTTTTTCCGCTATTTTTAACACCCAAGGGGACTGCATTTCATCAGTAAAGACTGATTTACCTTTGGGAGGCCAAGGCAGGTGGATCATGAGGTCAGGAGATCGAGACCATCCTGACTAACACGGTGAAACCCCATCTCTACTAAAAATACAAAAAATTAGCTGGGCGTGGTGGCGAGCGCCTGTAGTCCTAGCTACTCAGGAGGCTGAGGCAGGAGAATGGCGTGAACCTGGGAGGTGGAGCTTGCAGTGAGCCAAGATCGCGCCACTGCACTCCAGCCTGGGCGACAGAGCGAGACTCCCTCTCAGGAAAAAAAAAAAAAAAAAAGTGATTTACATGAACCAATGTTCATGTAATCCCAGCAATGGGGGAGAAGAGAGGGATAATACTGCGGAGTTGCCCTGAGAAAGAGGTTAGAACAAATGGTGAAAGCTCAGTTGTTAGAAGAGCAACATCTGATTGGATTTCCATCACTATAGCACTCAGTGTGTAAATTTCTCTCTCTTAAAGAGCTAGATTGTGGTCATCTCTCATTCTAGTTCGCATTTTTTTAAAACACAAACTTTTCCCTGAGAAAGAAAAAAAATCATATTTTCTCTCATTTCTAAAAAAGATTGACAGCAGAAAACTATTGACTTAAGAATCAATATAATTTGATAGCCAAATAAAATAGTTTAATTCTCTTCCAGGAAATTTTCAAAACATTTCATATATATCCCAGGTGAGTATTTTAGCTGACCCATGATCATAACAAATATGAAACATGAAATCTTCATTTTACAGTTTTATGACACAATGCAAAGGACAAGCTAAACTACATATAAGACTCACCAAAGGCCGGGCCCGGTGGCTCACACCTGTAATCCCAGCACTTTGGGAGGCCAAGACAGGCAGATCACAAGGTCAGGAGTTCAAGACCAGCCTGGCCAACATGAAGAAACCCCATCTCTACTAAAAATACAGAAATTATCTGGGCATGGTGGCGTGCACCTGTAATCCTGGCCAGTCGGGAGGCTGAGGCAGGAGAATTGCTTAACTGGGACCTGGGAGGCGGAAGTTGCAGAGAGGCAAGATTGTGCCACTGCACTCCAGTCTGGGTTACAGAGCGAGACTCCGTCTCAAAAAAAAAAAAAAAAAAAAAGACTCACCTTCACCCTTGGGGTCTGAGAAAGCAAATTTCAGGAAACAAAACTTGTGTGCCACTGTGGTGGCCTATCCCTAGACTATGACCCCAAAGCAGGTCTGAGAGGGCAGACACCTGGGCCTGACACCAGACCCCTGAGGGATCTGGTCTGCTTTGGTCCCACAGGGACTGGGTTCATTCCAGGACACCCCAGACCACAAAACCCTAGGCTTAGTATAGGCCATGCGGGGCCAGGTACTGGGCCCGTAATAAGACTGGTGTTCCAAAATGCCAGCACATACTCTTGGGGACCAAATCACAGGGCTCCACTTCATGGCACTATGTGTGTGTAGTAGTTACATGCTTGCAACTAGCAAGAAGAAAAGGCCGCGTGCAAAATGACTCAGACCACAGAGGCCAGACTTATCTGGATTTGTTACTTGAAGAAAACCGGAAGCGAAGGCATTAAAGGAACTGTGCTACTCAAGGAAGGAGATGGCAGTGAGAGTGGTCATCTCCTTCCATGTGGAACAGTGGAGTCTGTAAGGTGAGTGAAATAGAGCATTTTTCCAAACGTTACTCAGGATTACCAAGGGAAACAGTACCCAGTATCAATTCTCAAAGATGCTCAATGGTCAACTATTGTCAACCTCATCGCCTGAATCCATATTTTTTGCTTTCCTCTGACGCTACTCACCATTGGGTCAGAATTATTACTGCCAACGTGCAGAGAGCGATTCGTCAAGTCAAATCCTCCAAAACTGCAGGTTCTCTGTGGAAAAGAGGGCAGGGCAGAAAAAATCCAGTTATGCTTAAGCCAGCCGGCAGTGCACCAACCCAGCAGTCCCCGTTTGCAGGACATCTCTGAATCACAAATATGCGGACAGGATGAAAGTAGAAAACGAGAAATGATGAGAAAAAGACACATGAGTCATGTCGTAAGGAAACTTCACTCATTTTTCCCTTTCACAGGCCACTGGAACTCTGCCTACCCCAGAGGTCTAGAATCCCCTTAACATGCAAAAACCAACCATTTTTTTAAAAAGCCTGAAAAACAAAAGAAAAACCCTCCATGAGTCCAGTGCTGTGAGATTCCCTGTCTCTAGCACAGAACTTCCCCTAACATCAGCTACATTCAGTAGAGATAATGAAGGGATATGTGTTAGAGGATCCATGTACTCAGGCATCCTGAAAACCCAGGTTTGAAATCCCATGGCTCTGACACCAACAGCAAGCTTTTCAAACAGACTTTCGTTTTGTTTAGCTTTAAATCGCTGAGAAGAGGGGGGGAAAAGGTTATGTTTACAGTTGTCCAATCAGGCCAAGAGAATTACTCACTCACTGCTTCCCCATCCTAGCCAAAAGCGCTGGTAACTTTCCCATCGAACTGCCCAAGTTAATTCATGGTGACCCTTTTCTCTCAGTGAATGAAGATGCCACATTTGCCCAGAAAGAAAACGGTTGATTCAGTGACTGTCTTTGACCACACTCTTTAATTTCAATAGGAAAAATGCTGGTGTTATAAAGAATGAAAACTTTATTATCCTTTTAGGTGGTTACAAACTTCACGGAACTGCTTATATCTTAGTGATTTTTGTATTTGCAGAACTTGGTTCAAATTCACTGTTGTTTTTCTAGTAAAAGCCACTGAGTGACTGCTCCGCGCCCCGCAACCCACATTAATGTTACAGCTAATTATCTTTTTTAAAAATCAGTAATAAAAGTTTAATTGTAGATTTGGGCTTCAATATTTTGTATTACCAGCTTCTCAGAGAAGTCTAATGAACAGCTATTAAATGGAAGAAATGAACAGAAAAGTACAATGTATTAGGTTGGTGCGAAAGTAATCGCAGTTTTGCCATTATTTTCAATGGCAAAAACTGCGATTACTTTTGCACCAACCTAATATACTATAAGCATTGCTTATTCATTAAAAAATATATATATATATAAAATTAACTGAATTGATAAAGTAGAAACATCCTAGAAGGAAAATGCCTATGTTTTTGAAGTCACAGAAATCTAGACGCAAATCCTGGTTCTGCCACTTACTTGCTGTGTGATCTCAGGTAAGTACTTACACTCTCTGAGCTTTAGAGTCTTCATTATTAAAATAATACTTATATCATATTTGAAGCCTTCTAGCGCACTGCCTGGCACAAGACAGACACTCTGTGAATGCTGGTTTCTTCCACTACTTTTCATTAAGGCTGTACTGAGAATGTGGTAGTCATCCTGACAGCTGTTATACTGAAGTTGAGGCTTAGTTAACATTACAAATATGCAAATGCAGGGCTGGAGCTTTGTTCTGGGCCTTACAATCTAATCTTGGAGTTCAACTATAAAATCAGAGCATACCAGGAATGGGCCACAAAGTGAGAGATAGCCATTGGGGTCTGGGGAGGGCTAGGAGTTAAGGAAAGCATTTCATGACAACTGACATCAGGATGTCTCAGAGCTGTTCTTATTCACCAATGCTGCTGCTGCTGTTGCTACTACCGACTTGTTTTCTAATAGACATTATCCTAATTCTGTATTAAATATCAATGGGCAATCTGATTTCTTTTATCATCAGCTTAACTGGACCTATATCTATTCTATAGAAAGAGAAAAACCTTTCTACATAAATATATTCACCAAATCACCTAACTGGGTAAGCAATGTTATGACCACCTCTCAAGGCTAATTTTTAACGTTAACCTTCTCTTTCCAGCTTATAATGCCATGTACATTTCCTCCTTCTTGCAAAAGCAGTGATTTTATTCTAGTTCCTTTCCCGTGACTCAGGGCTTCACAGACATGGTATGGCGCCCAGATGCCTCATCATTGTATAGCTTTTGCATGTCCCTGCTTTAAACTACAGCATCAACTGCAATGTTGGTGCTGAAGTTATTTCTGATACCTATGAAATAACTGACAAAGAATTTATGTGGAAATTATGACTGCAATAAATTAGAATCTCATTTAAGTTTTCACATGCCTATTATATGCATTTATTTCTAAAATGAAAAACTTAAAGAATGGACCAGTTTTCTTAACTACCAACTAAAACGTCTTTCAGTGATAGGCTAAGATATCTGGAATTGATTCTTTTTTACAGTGGAGGAGTGACAAAGAATATAACAATAAAGATTGCTTGAATTAATTTCTAACTTTTTCTATAAGATCAAGTAGTTCTTTAAACAGCATTCCTTCAAAAGAGAAAATGGACTGTAAAGAGACTCATAAAAAATAAATCAATACATCAACCAGCCTTTGACGTTGATGACCTAAATAAATGAAGCCTAAATGAAGTTTTTTTAGTTCATACACCTCCTGTACTGAAAATTATAAAAACACTTTAGACAGATGCTTGGGATGAGGAGGGCTAGTCAATGGAATGGCCATGCAGTTGGAAACACATGTTTTGGGGTTGAATTCAAAAATGGACAAAATTGCAAAATGTCATGCATGTCTGTTCTCTCAAACAAAAATTGAATGACCAAATAAAATACGAGACAAGTGACCACTTCCAGTGGATACAAAGCATTATCATTTCCCTGAGGCTTCATCAAGCAAATATGGCATTTTTGAAAGACAAAGAGATTGAGGTTGAAGAATAAAGGAAACTTTTAGATAAAATGAAAGAAATTTGACAAGGAGAATGGAAAATAACCTTTTAAATAAATCTAGCAAAGAAATAAGACTAATCCCTTTTTAAAAAAGTTCTTTCTATTGTAAGATAAAACACTTATTTACATTCTCTGGATACTTAGAAAGTTAAATTTGTTTGATTGTACAACTGTACTACAAGAAAAGGAATATGCAAATATATAACTTCCTACTGAACACATATTTTTGCAAGTGTTGAAACTGTCCATTAGTGTCTCAAGCTCACAGTATTTTAAAAATACTCAGCCTCAGACTGATACTTGGGATAGGGATTACACAGGAGCACGTTAGGTGGGGGCGGTGCCTGGAGATGAGCTTGCCCAAATGTCCATACTCAATGTCAATGAAGAATTAATCACCGGCCCACAACACTAACTAGCACAAATCCCAGAAATATAACTTCTAGAGACAAAGCCCTCATGGAGTTATAGTATTAATCTGACAGTAACTAACATGAGAGGCACATCAACAATTCAAGGTGCTCAGACTGGGAAAATTCTCAGTATTACATGATGTAAACTCACAGAGGTGAGTCATCAATTAACAGAAGAAGTGCGTCTGTTCTATCAAGGTCATGTCAAAATGTACAAGAGCGGATGAACTGGGTAGAACACTTCTGAAAGTAAAAAATAAATACATAAAACTAAGACTGGTTATTTTTCAAAATATCTGTGAGTCAGAGCAAACCAGAGGCTGAATGAGTGAGAAAGAGAATTGTTATTTTAAAACAAAAACCATTGAAAAACTGTTGCCATGATACAGAAAGAGCCAGAAGCAAAGTTCCTGCTACATACTAGTAGTATTAAAAGTGCTGCAAGAATTACGTGAATATGAAAGGACAGAAAATAAGATCTAGGAAGAAAGTCAACATGTGGTAATATGTGGAAAACCCAGGGGCTAGGAAGGACCTAAGGATTCTTTTACAACAGAGAAGGTCGTTTTAAGAATGGCATTGACCAATCCGTCTTCACTTTCACAAAAGCAGAACCTGACTGAATGAATTTAAATTACACTAATTGTCTGGGGAAGAACATCCTGCTCATGAACGGGAAGGCCCCCTGGGAAAACCACTATTGAAGGACACTCTATTCTTTCAGGTCTTTAAAAGGGCCCACAGCCAACCGTCCTGAGCAGATCAAGCAAGGTGCCAGGTGACAGAGGGCCAAGAAATCTACTTCCTCATTTTGCACCATTTTATATGCGCCACTGTGCAAACTAAAAGTTAGGTGGGAATTTCAGAAGGAAAAATATCTATATTCTGAAGTTCAAAGTAAGTCATGCCTTGAAAATAAATCTTACTAGGTCTCTCTGATCATCCAGTGTTAAAAATGAAAAACATCCTACTCTTTGAAAGTGAGTACTTTATTCCTTGCTGAGTACAGAAGAATCTATAGGCTAGGGGAAGGCATTTCCAAATGTTGATTTGTTTATAAAGATAAGAACATGGAATAGACTTAAGTAAAACAAAAAAGCTCCCATTTTTGTTGTTAGATTTACGAACTTTCTGCTTGCCTCTACTAATAAAATAAATGTGCTTTATAATGTTTTCAAATCACCGAATTGGTGACTGTGATGATGGCAGTTTTTCCATGAGCCTGCTCCTATTGTTTTAATTTTAAAACCAAGAGCAAGCATCTCTTTCAAGGGTGAAATGCCCTTCTGTTTTGAATCAGCTTCTTTGAGGTCAAGTGACATAATGGCCGAGAATCAAGACAGCCACTCCTGGAGGCGGCCAAACCCCACCCCTGTACCCTGGAAGCCCCTCTCTGGGTTAGCTTCAATGCTTATTTTAATGGGCACTCAGCTTCATCTGACAAGAGGAGAAATGGAAGAGAAGGTGAAAGCTGCCTGGAAGAGAAAGCAGGATTTGAAATTGAAGGTGATGGTGGGATGTGCCCTGACGTCATGAGCAGGAGAGAGGGGAGGAAGCCGGTCCCCGCAGAAGAAAGGCCATAATGCTTGACTGCACATCACAGAAATGACAAGGCCGTCCTCAGGACCATCTTTGTGACTCACAGACTTCTGGTGGATTCTCAAGAGAACCCTTTTAGTACAGCGGTCGACCGTGGCGGCCCACTTCCTCTTTGCCTCCTCATCCTCCTCCAGCAGGCACCGCCTCAGGTCCTGTCTCTCAGCCTTGCTCAGGGTCCTGTCTGAGGCAGGCCGCACTAGCTGGGTCAGGTTCAGGTGGCTGTACAGGCTCCGCTCCACCACGTAGGTGATATTGAACTCGCTGACCGAGGTGCGCCCGCGCACCCTCCTGCCAGGGAAGCCGCAGCTCCCGCCCCCTTTGCCTTTCTGCCGGAGCAGCTGCAGGTCACAGGTGGTGCTGGTGACGCCTTTTCTGGAGGGACGCTGGCAGAGAAAAGCTCTGGAACAGGAATAATTAGTATCCGTTTTCTTCAAGCGGATTTGCTTCCGGACACTCTGAAACTCCTCCAGGGACACCAGAAGGTGGTGCCTGCGACGGTGGTTGTCATAGAAGCAAACACCATCCGTACTTACCCCGTGGCTTAGGGACCCGAGACCCTTCTTCATCTCCCCCTCGGTGAGGGAGCGGGACACTTTCTGGGCCTTTTCTTCTTCTGGGTAGGAGAAGAATGTCCCCATCTTCTTGGGGGGCTTAATCAGGCCCCGACTCTCTCCTTTGCTGAAGGTTTTGACCAACTTCCGGCCAGCCCCCCAGGTGTCCAGGCTGCTGGAGGATGGAGACGCCGTGAGAGAGTCTGAGTCATCTTCGGGAGGTTTCTCAGGAGAGCCATCAAAGAAAAGGGGCTTCTTGTGCACGCCAGAGTAGAGGGCGGACCGTTCATCCAGGACGGGAGAATTCTCAAACACGTGCTCCTCCCCACCTGGAGGGAAACCAACAGTCTCTTGTGAACACACCTTTGCATTCTTGCATACATCTTTCTTTATATTCACCACCTTTCTCCGTATCATGACCCTCTTTATAAACCCAGCTCCCACTTACATATGTACAGAAAAATGAAAATGTACTGTGCAAATATATGGTTTCACACGAGCTTAATGTTAAAAGGTTTCAGATGTGTTTTCTGCTTCTTTAAAAATTTCTGTAGACCTAACACCTTCACAGGCGTATTTAAAATGCCGTTTGCAAAACCTAAGCTAGCCATAATCACAATATGCCTTAGCATTTCGAGATAATGCCCTCCGCAGTTTGTAAATGCAACCCTCTGAAACTAGGAATCAGGATCTTTACCCCTTCTGAAAGGCACTCCTTTATGTTGGCTCTGGTCGCTTTTTATAGTTGGAGTGTGATAAATGTCATGTGGCTGACAGTGATTGTTTTATTGGTACATATGCCATTTGAGTGACTAAATCTCCAAGGAAGTTTTGGTGGGGAGAAAAACTATAAAGGGTTGTATCTTGCAAATGTGACTGACAAATCGTCTCCAGCTGACAGGCCAAATGCAAAAAGTTAGGAAACTCAGTGATCCCGGCCAGATACTCCCATCAACTCAGGCCTCGCTAGGAAGCAGCAAGGGCGTTTAAGGGCCCTGACACGCAGGCAGCTCCAGGGTCCCACTGGTCTCAGGGATTCCAGCTCTTGAAGCCCTCACTGGAGCCAGGTGGCAAGCCAAGCCCTCCAGAGCCCAGTGGAAAGGTTTGGACTTGCTGGCAGGAAAACCGAGTTCTTTTCCGCATGTGTTATGTGAACAGATGTGAGAAAAGAAGTAGGTCAAACTGTGGGTGTAGCGATCCCAACTGGCTGTGTCCCTTTAATTATAGGGAAACTTTGAGCTCTGCAGCTTTCCACCCGCTGAATTGTGAAGAGGAAAAAAGGAAAATTTCCTTGGAACAGAAGGATGGCACTAAATATACCAGCTGGGACGAGGGCGCCAGTGTGTGGTTAAATGTCAGAGAAAAAGGGGAGCTATGCTCAGTTCAGAGCAAAACTCATAGGGGAAAAGAACGGCAGCCGTCCTTTAAAATTCTAAAAATGGCTTACTTTCCCAATTGACGGGATTTATAGGTACAAATCTAACAACAACAACAAAAAAGAACAGCTGCTATTAAATACAACCCAAGGTCAACTTTACATTCACGTCCAGCAGACGGTGGTGGGGAAGGTGGTAAGTGGGAAAGAAGATGTAAAACTCTGCCTAGCCCACAGTCCCCTGAAGAATTGTTCAGGGATCTTTCAGAAGGAGTTTAAAGGCAGGATTTGGGGTTCTCACAGAAATTCACCAGCCCAGAGGCAGGGTACAAATATCCTGGAAGTTTCCCGCTCCTTCCTCAGGACACCTGACTGACAAGGTGTGGAGACCAAGGGTTCTTATGCTGTTGGAAATAAAAATGGCAACCTCTTCTAGTTATAGTCTACCCTCCACTTCCAAGAAGAAGCGACTGAGCCAAGACTACAGGCACAACCTGTGGCAGGGGCAGCCCAACCATGGACTTCTCTATTAAAGAAGTCGAGAGTGGTTGTGGCTTCACCATCCACCCAGGTGTCCACGCAGATGTGCAAAGGCCCTTCTCCACCCACAGTCCTAAGGGGTTTCAGGGAAGTCAGGTGAGTCCACCCTGCGTATCCTAAGGATCTGTCACTCAGCAGTTGTTTTGGACATTTTCTGGGCTCTGTGCTTAGGATTGTTGTCAGAGATTCCAATACTTTGGTATCACATCTGAGTCTGGAACCAGCTGGTGCACGCATGTCCATGACAAATGTAGCTCTATTCTCGGGTTCAGGAAAGTCAGCATCTGGTAAGGGGTTGTGAGGGAAATGTAGCAAACGCTTCCCAGGAGGCTGCATCTGCCGGTGCCGAGGGCAGGCCTCCTGTAGTGCGGGCTTTTCCGTCTGAGCCTGACCAGTGGCTTGGAATCCCAACCTTGACCTGGACGGCTTGAACTTGGAGCATCGCTTCTCCCATCCTTCTCTGACTTGAGCGTACAACTCTCCTACTGGAAGAGTGACCATCCAGATGAGCTCACTCCATCACATTTGCTATGATTTCCTTCACATGAAGGCCTCCATCTGTCTTATTCAGCTGAGACCGGCTTATCAAAGGCAAGGTGATTTTGGCAGGAGGAGAGAGGCAGGCTGTGGGCTGACTTAATGCCAGGAACTCAGGGGTATGCTCTGCATCCAGCCCGGCTCTGCCACTCACAGCTCCATGACCTTGGGCAATTACTTCCTGGCTCTGAGCCTCTGTTTCCTCATCTGTAATATTGCCTACCTATCTATCTTTCCATAATATCCCTGGCAAGGCTGTTGTGATGATAACAGTAAACATTATCCTCATAAAAGAGTTACGTGAAAGTGCTGTATGAACTGAAAGGCTTTCTACAAAACTGGCGATTCATTACTAGAGAGAACTGAGTGGGAGCAATGAGGGAAGGAAGGGTGTCCATTCTGTGGCAAAGACACAGAAATGGGCAGATAAAGGGCACCGATGTAGCCTAGATTAAAGATTGGCCAGGGTTGTCCGTGACAGGATAAGGACTTGAAACCCAGGGTGCAAGGGTGAGAATGAGTGAAGAACTGATCTCTCTCCTAGCTTTCCGAGGACTCCAGAGCTGGTGGGGGAGGGGGTGGCAGCGGAGTGAGAACAGGCTGCTGTCAGGGAGCAGGCTGCCTGGACACCGTGCTGGGCCTTCTGCTGGCTAGCTGAGTGGCCAGGAGTCAATTACTTAGCCTCTTTGAGTCTCAGTTTCCTCGTTTGTGAAATGAGGATGGTGTAAGTGCTTACTTCTGGTAGCTATTCTGAGGATGACATTAAAGAGAACATAAAATCTAAAGTGTTAAGGAAAGTGCCTGGCACATGCTGTGCCCTCAATACATGATAATTATCATGCAGACAACTTGGTATTAGCACAGGCATAGGAAGTCAAAGGATCAACCCTTTGTAAGTCCAAGGGTGGGGGAGGGGGGAGGGGGGGCCTACTGGAGTATGAATCCTTCCTGCTCTGCAAGATGGACAGGGGCCAAGGTAGCCTGTCCCAAGTACCACTGCCAGTGAAGCCCCTCAGAGAGTTCTCTATTGTGCAGGGGTTGGAGGAAGTTCCAGTTTAGCAGGGAAATGGGGGGCAGCCCAAAGCAGGCGCCTTGAGCTACACACAGACCTGGGACCTCTCCTGAGAAGATGGGTGAGCTTGGCCAACAGCAACTCAGCACCCTGACTCATCAGATGCCAGAGTGTACCTTAGGATCTGAGCTCACTAAATCAATCTTCCATCTGTGAAGCCTGATTTGTGCCCAGATAAATTAAAGTTCAGAGCCAGAATTCCATATGGTTATTACTTTTTACTCTAGAGTTATCCCTTTTGGTATATTTTTCCTTTTCAATTGATGCCTCTCAAAGATAGTTGGATTGATTTATTCTAAAATAAATATGCAAATTACAATGTCTGTATTTTTAATCATGTTATTCTAGTGGAAAGGCTGCTTTAACACACCACTATCATGTGTGAAGGGCCCACTGGGGAACAGGCCCAGGACTAGGTACTTTGCCCACGTTATCTCAGTTATGGATGAACCCCACCCATCTATTTGTTATATTTGAGGCTTGATTTTGGCCGAGTGTTCATGAGATTTGTTACCAAATGTGTCCTTAAAGTTGAATGTTGGCAATCCCATATGGCTCCCCCTAACAGTACCAACTGACCCTATCTGTGATTTCAGTAAGGGCCGCCACAGGGTACATTCAATACTGTGGAATTCACAACTGGCGGGCAGGTATTAAAACACTCAAATGTAAAATCAGCATTGCATCCAAATGTAAACAGAATTACCACGCAAAAAGATACCCTAATGAAACCCCAGAATTGAAAACAACCCTAGTTTATGAAATTGGCCATAAAGCTGATTTCTCTCCCCATGTTTTTTTTTTCCCCTTCTAATCCCCATTTTCTCACAGTTACCCACTTAGCTTCAGTATTATTCTAAGGGATTTAAACCCACAAATAATAACAAACACAATTAAAAGCAGCAATAAAAACAAAAAACCCTTATCTTTGCAAATAAGGGGAAATTCATTTCTTTACATGGCTTGATTTTATTTCTATATAACAAAAACGCCTCTACAAAAATAATTTTAAAACCTACATGTTAAAATTTTGAAATTCCTCACAATGTAGATATGACATTTTAACAAGTAAGGTGTTTTTTAAAAAGCATAGTCTTTCCAATATTTTTATCCAATTCAATTATTTTCATTTTTCTAACAGAAAAATCTTATTCTTTTATTTTACCTTTTTGGGGAGAATTTATAAGATGCTGCAAATGCACATCACTAGCAAGAGAGATGAATACGGTTGAGATTTGAACTGTCATAATTATATGTCAAAGGCTAACTATCCATTTCAATAAATCCAAGCTGATGTCTTTTGACATTACTGATTCACCTGGCTAACCCCAGCAATACAACTCTTAAAAGATTCTCTTCGAATCCTAGGTCCTTAAAGCCCCCATTTGAATTGAGACTTCAGACTCTGTACAGGAAGAACAAATCATCCCCGAGAAATTTAAAGGGATATTAGGTGCCTTGATTGTTAGGCATTTCTTCAAAATGTATGTATATCAAATTTGAACTAAATTCACTGAGCAAGAACCATAGTCCTTTTTGGGATTGGAGGCTCACGTGAAAAAGTTAGAAAGTTTATATAAAATGGTATAAGCTCATACATAAAGCTATACTACACCTCGAGAAAATTTCCATTTCCCGTCTTTTAAATTTAAATGACTAAGCACCCCAAACGCCTGACACCAGGACCCTTCATTCCATCACATCATCGCATCTGAGCATCACTCTGCTGGCAGGCACAGTCCTGCCAGATTCAGCCAGAGCTCAATGCATTTTCCACTTGAAATCGTATCCCTTTTCTACTGAGAAACTGACCCCAAATGATTTCTTTTGGAATAACCAGGGTGGAGTTTGCCTTTTTTTTTTTTTTTTTTTTTTTACCTTCAGTGCTGGGTTTTTTCATTTCTTCCACCCTAATTAGTTTCTTTCTGACTCTGCGAGTGGAGTTTACCAGCTTGTGTAACCTCTTAAACTTCACCGACTCCTCAGTCTCATCATCCGATTGTTCTCTTGACTGGCAAAGAAACAAAGGAAAAGTTAATCAGATAATTGCTCCAAGCTTTGCCCGTGCGGCTGGATGTAGCCGGCCTTGCTGCCAGTCTGAACCTCGGCAGCTCTGTCGCTGAACTTGGGAACCAACAAATTTGCCCAAGAGGTTTACAAAGTGCCACATACCATCTTAAGATCTAAATCGGCGTAGAATTAGGTCCTAGGCATGGAAACACACATTCTTGCCCTCAACTGGCCTGTGGGGACATCTGTCTCAACTACTTCCTTGTCCTCTTTTAGGAGGACTCCGGCAGGACTCTCCCTCCGATGCTGGCCCTGTAATTCCAGTTTCACTGCTGTGGTTTGGGCCAGGCTCTCATCTGTCTGGCCCATCGGGGCTTGCTGTTTAACGTGGTCATCAACTACTTCTCCAAACCAAAATTCTGTTGGCTTTTTCCAGCCCTCCCCCAAAAATCAAAAACAGCAGGGCAGGAAAGGGAAAGAGATGCAAACAGCCTCTTCCATCCCATTGGCTAAGACTGTCTGCCACATTGCAGCCAGCCCTTCCGCCTCTCCCGGCTCCTTCTAAGGGCTTACAAGGCGAATGTGAGGACAGACCCTGCATTCCTCCAAGAGAGACAAGGGAAAAAGCTGACCTTTCAGCCATACAGTACAGTCCATATTCCCCAGCAGCCCATTGCACTTTACAGGGAGTCAGCATGCTCAGGCCCAGCTGTTTTCCCTCAAGTATCAAACATTACAGAGAGAGGGAAAAAAAATCTCTCTCTGCAGCAGTGACCCAGGCTAAAAAACAATCCTTTCCTTGTGAACAAAATGAGGGTTTCATTTCTAAGTCAGCTCCAACATCCAATATGCAGCTTCCTCTGTTGTATCTGTTCAAAATGTAAAACAGCAGAAGAGATCTCTGGCTAAATAAGCGTGCAGTACGGGTGCGTGGGCATGCCTGGGAGCAGCCGCCTCGGCACACCCTGTGCAGCAGGTGAGCAATTCCAGCTCACATCGCACGCCCTGACAACAACCTTCTCTCCATTTTCTCCAACTCAGTTCATGGAATAGTAGGAAGACAAATGCCTCAAATGAACACACAAAACAAAAACAAGCCTCATCTCTGAACACGAGTCTAATGTAGAGACTTTTCTCCCAAAGAAAAGCTCTCACTAATCCCAGTGTTACAGACAATAAAACAGATAAGCAAGAGTTGCAGAGAATACCTCAAGAGAAGAAGAAGTAGAGTTTCTACGCATTATTTAGGCATAAAAATGGTGCACGTTGTGAGTCCTCTTTGCACTATGGCACAAACGTTAGTACAAGGATAGTAAGGGATATAAACAACTAATGTCCTGGCCTCTGTCCTCACCCTGGAACTCAAGGCATGGAGCCATGGTACTTTCTCCCTGTATGACTATCAGCAAACCGTTTACCCACTTATGGTTAACTATAAACCTAACATCAGCAAGTCATCAGGACAGAAGTGTTTCTCAGACTTCTCTTCTGTAAAGTGTATCAATATCTATGTCCAATTTCTCTAAAATTACTAGATAAAATGTTGCCTGCAAGTGTCAGAATTAAAGCTAAGTACTGGTTACCTGGTAATAAAGAATGGGAACTAGACTCCCAGGTAACAGTGGGGAGAGGCTACACTGGATGCTGGCAATTAGGCTTAAAACTAAAAATATAAAAAATTAAAATAGAATAATAAGTGTAGTTCATAATACAGAATGGTATTGTCTGGTTTGAGTTTCATTTCTACTTGGTTGGATTGTTGACATGTGATGAAATGGTTGGAGCGGTCAACCAGAGGAATGAGAACTTGGTTAACCCTCATTCTGGGTAACCAGCACCTGAAAAACCCACAGTTCATGGAATTACATATAAACATTTAAAAACATTCTGCTCTCTTGATGTAGCTCAAAAGCCAAGCAATTCTAATAGAAGAAGAATCAACATTATGTTATAGAAAGTCTCTATAACTATCAATGGGACAAACCTAGAATATGTCTCTAACCCTCACATTTAAAAATGTTGAAATCAGCACTTTGGGAGGCCGAGGTGGGAAGATCACAAGGTCAGGTGATTGAAACCATCCTGGCTAACACGGTGAAACCCCATCTCTACTAAAAATACAAAAAATTAGCCAGGCGTGGTGGTGGGTGCCTGTAGTCCCAGCTACTCGGGAGGCTGAGGCAGGAGAATGGTGTGAACCCAGGAGGCGGAGCTTGCAGTGAGCCGAGATCATGCCACTGCACTCCAGCCTGGGCGACAGAGCGAGACTCTGTCTCAAAAAAATAAAAATAAAAATAAAAATAAAAATGTTGAAATCAAATGAAAATGAAATAGGTACAGATTGTTTGTAATCAAAATACAAGAAGCTGTGTTATAGGATGAAAATTACTGATGTGTACACCTCATACCTAGTTTGCTGGTTGTTGGTGGTGGTGTGGGTGTGTGTACGCATGGGACAGTGGGCAGTAAGAAAAGAAATGGGGTATAGAAAAAACTAATACAAAATTTTAGTCCACAAAGACACAAATCATTATATGTACTAGAGTGAACTTTCCAAGAAGAAATCAAAATAGTTAAACCAGGACAGTAGATTTAAAGGCAATGCCTTCCTCATAAAATTCTACTTTCCTCTGCCCAGATTCACTGTGGCAAAAAGTAACATATTCCAGGTACTTATTTAATTGTTTTCACATGTTCCATTTATTTTTGAGAAACATACCTTTGAATTATACCTTTGAATTATACTTCTTTGTACCTTTGAATTAATGCTATTTTTATTTTTCTAGAAAAATCAAGATTTGGAGGTGTTTGTCATTGACAAATCACAAACCATGGCAACCAAGTCCTTCTTTTCCATGATCATTTTTTGGACATTAGACAAGATAGATGCGGCACAATTTATATGAAGAAAAATGCAACATAAAACCCAGGTCATCCAAGGGGGTGTGTGTGTGTGTGTGTGTGTGTGTGTGTGTGTGTGTGTGTGTGTGTGTGTGTGTGTGTGTGTGTGTGTGTGTGTGTGTGTGTGTGTGTGTTAAATAGAAAATTACCTAGTGCGTGTGTGTGTGTGTGTATGTGTGTTAAATAGAAAATTACCTAGAAGTCAGCCTAGAAGTTACTTGAGTTCAACAACCTATCCCAAGAATGTATTGCTGCATCCATGATATTGATGGAGAGGTGCTGACTTCTCACTTCCTACTGAGTCCAGAGGAAAAAAGGGTTGTGAAATATTTGCCTTTAAAAAATTCTCTCCAGCTGTTTTAACACAAAAATGCTGTAAAAGGCTTGCATTTCTTCTAAACTGGAGAGTAAATCTTGAATTCCTCATGTCATATTTCTCTTTTTAAGTATATTCCACTTCCCAAATGCTGAAAATAACATAGCATGTCTTTTTTTTTTGAGACAGAGTCTCGCTCTGTCTCCCAGGCTGGAGTGCAGTGGCGCGATCTCAGCTCACTGCAACCTCCGCCTCCTGAGTTCAAGTGATTCTCCAGCCTCAGCCTCCTGAGTAGCTGGGATCACAGGCACACACCACCATACCCAGCTAATTTTTGTATTTTTGTAGAGATGGCGTTTCGCCCTGTTGGCCAGGCTGGTCTTGAACTCCTGACCCTCAGGTGATCTGCCCACCTCAGCCTCTCAAAGTGCTGGGATTACAGGCGTGAACCACCATGGCTGGCCAGCATGTCTTTTTATTCAGGAAATACACCACCAGGGATGGGGGCTTGAGAATTTTTATATTTATAAACACAAAAAATATATAATTTTTAAATTCAAATACTATGTATATTTTAAAAGAAATCTTCCTATGTGAAGAACTTCGTAGAAAATAGAGGAAATCTGCATTGTATGTAAAATAAATGATTGATTCTAAGAAATAGGCTCAGCACTATTATAGAACAGGTTTTAAACTAAAGTTAAAAAATAAAAGTATATATTTACACACATTCAAACATGAGATGGTGTGGCCTCCCCTCCCTTGTCCCACCCTGGGTCAGAGTTAAACAGATCATCTTCTCAGTGAAAAGGTGAACTCAATCATCTGTATGACAGCTCCTCACCAGAAAACCTTCAAGAGAAAAAGGCAACTTATCCCACCAAAAATTGTGGAAAAGTGGATTTCCAATATTGTAAACAGAAACATTTGATTTCCAGCCTCTCCTCTGCAGATTTTTTCCAGCAGAAAGCCCATATGGCTCAACTTTTAATTACTTTGGCTAATGCTATATGTAGTAATTCTGTGGTGAATGCTTAAGTGTTTCATTTCTGGTTTCCATAGCAACATTACATCAGATTGCAGACAGCTGGCTCCACAGTTTTAAACCATAACAAATTGACCAAGCCAAGACACAAAACTATAGCTGCTTTAAAGAGATAGCACACCATTCGCCGGCCAGGCTGCTGAATGAGGAACCTATGGGGCCCGTTTGGCACCCGGAGGAGGGTGGAGCCTCCTTCCTTCCCCGCTTCTTTTGGAACAAGTGCATCCTTGACACATCTGCAATGTTCTAATAGGAAAGACATGGAGCCAGCGTGGAGAACTTTTTATAACACAGCTACACGCTGGAAGATCAGAAAAAAGGAACAAAATGAATAGCATCTGTAAGTACAAACATTTGTGTGCTGGAGCTCACTAAATGCATCCCCTCCCTGCTCCAAGTAAACCTGTCACTGCTGGTAGGTAACAGATACTTCACCGGACCCTGTAACAAACAGTTCTTGGGACTGCAGCGTGCACAGCAAATCCTTTCCAAAAGCCATATGGCACAGTTGTGCAGGCACAATGGCAATATGCCGTAATAAAGGCTGAAACAAACTTGCAAGGAGCAACTAGACCCTTTGGAGGACCGCTTGAGACCACCACGCTGATCACAGGATTACAACTGTGCCCTTTGCAGAAGCACTTTCACTCAGCTTGCTTCCCTAGCTCGAAACACACGACACGCTGTCACAATCAACACCCAGACTAAGCCCACTCATCTCCCCCAGCGCCACATAACACCGAGAGATATTTAAACATTTCTGAAAAGCAATTTGAAACTGGAAATGTACTTGCCTGTGAAATTCACACACTGGTCTCTCTAACCTAGCACATGATCAGACATACATGCTTCAGCTTTCTAGGTCGGCTGTAGTCACAGCATTAATCTTAAAGTTAAGAGAAGGAAGCCAATCAGATATAAGCTTATGAAAAGCAATGTGCAACACTGTCTGAATTCAAGTCCTCCCCAGGAAAAGCCTCCACAATTCACAGCTGAGCCATATATGCTCATGTCTCAGATTCTCAAAATAATATTCACTATTCTCTAAAAGTTACGCATTTTCACTGGTGAAAATGCCGGGCAAAAATGCTCAGAGTTACCAGGTAGGGAAGTAAACAGGGGAAGAAGGACAAATCAAGAGGAATTTAAGAAGAAAAGAGAGAGAAACATCATAGGCAGGAGCAGCAAAAACTTTTACTTGAAGCAACAGAAAACACATTCTTTCTTTCCCATTGAACGCATTCAGTAACTTACCGGCTTCGGCATTTAGCAAGCCTAAGGGGCAATTCTGAAGACGTCCGGTACCTCCCACCCCCCTCCCCACTCGGAGAGCGTCTTCACTCTTGTGGCATCAACTCCGCAATCTCAAAATTAAGATTAGGCACTCCTGGAACATGTCTCTCTGGAGTTACATGATCAGGCAGGCTCCACCGTCACAGCTCAGTATCCGAAGGAGAAAGGGGAAGACACTGGATTCAATTAGCTTCTTTCTGCTTGCTGACTGATTCCCCAGTCGCTTGCTAACTGCATAACTTGCAAGAAAGGCATAAGTCATCAGCTCTAAGCAAATCTCCTATTCACCACAAGGAAAAAAGGGAGTGTTGTGCATGGCCAACAATCCCTGTTTTCACTGAGGAAGGCTCCCTGACCTCCTGCTGGCCTCCAGTTCCTTAATTACTGTCTATGGAATTCCAGAGACAGAAAAAAGAACACGAGAATCTGAGCAAATCCAGGACAAGGAGGACAAGGACTAACCCTTAAAAGTGACTGAACTTAAAAAAAGATCTCTTTTGCAGACGTTCTTCTGAACACCCCCTTAAGGGAGTAGTCTCAATTGAAAATAGACACCTTCCAATGGCTATTTTTGAAATTACCGAATTAAAACTTATGATTGTGGTTTTCTCCTAGAGTTGTCACTTTTTCTCTCTCTCCCCATTCCTTTTTAAAATTTTAACAACCAGAGTAAATGTAGGATATTTCCCCTTCATTGGTGCTTCTAAAACTCTCTTAACAAACTGTTTTAATGCCCATTTCAGAGCATCTGAGTTCTCCTGCATTCTAGAAATGTGAGCATGAGGACCGTGTCACAAGATGATCATTTAATTTTCTCAAGGATCTCAGGGGAGCCACTAGGCACATGCTGTTACTTAAACAGAACATCATCTAAACAACACAGGACTAAAAACCCATACAAAGTCTCCATGACGTGGGCTGCAAGTCACGTTTGTCTTTTCAGGGCTAAGTTCATTCACTTGGGTAAGTCATTTATTCTCACAGCACAGTTTGAGCTGCTTGTTTCTAGATGTCCCTCCTATTGGGTGAGTCTTTATGTATAATGCTTGAGCCCATCTCTTTATAGGACATCACACGACATAAAATACCTAGCTACACAGGACTCAGAGATGCGTAGGAACCACTGTCCCTCCTTAAAATGACAGAAATTTAGAGTTGGACAGGATTCAGAGGTTACCTAAACTAAAAACGGCCAGGCACAGTGGCTCACACCTGTAATTCCAACTGAGGTGGGCAGATCACTTGAGGCCAGGAGTTCGAGACCAGCCTGGGCAACATGGTGAAAACCCGTCTCTACTAAAACTACAAAACTTAGTCAGGCGTGGTGGCATACACCGGTAATCCCAGCTACTCAGGAGGCTGGGATAGGAGGATAGGTTGAGTCCGGGAGGCAGAGGCTGCAGTGAGCCAAGATCGCCCGACTGCACTCCAGCTTGGGTGACAGAGCGAGACTCCATCTCAAACAACAACAACAACAACAAAAGAGAATTGGAATACGAAGCTCCCAAGTGGAGGGTCATGTTTTAACATGCACACGTTGCAGGTTCTGCATCAGATCACCAGAGCTCCATCCCCTTTTCCTCGGCTCTTGTCCTGCTCTTCTTCCCTGGGCGGGCTGGCGTCTCTCAGTCCTTGCCAAGAATTAAACTCCCTTCTCCCACTCTGTCTTCTGCTCAGAAGTATCTCCTCCCAACCTTTATTGAATTTCCTCTTCTTTCTCCTGCAAGGGCTCACCACACCTTCCCTACACTGCCCAGTTCCCCATTTCACAAACTGATTCTCCCACAAACTCCCCCTCCCCTGTCACCACCTGATGGACCAGGTGCTTTTGCGATGTTGTACTTCCAACACTTGTATTTGTCCAAAGCTTACCATTCCCAGGCACTGTGCTAAACATTTGCATATAAGATCCCATTTCACAGCAATGGCAGGGGCAGAATCTGAGACTGTATAGTTTTGCTCCTGTACCACTACTCTACCTCAACAAGACCTTTCTTCATCCAAGACTGACAACTATGCTGCAAAGTTATGCTCACAGTTCCTTAAAATTGAGTGTAGACATTTTCCACCAAATTCCTTCATTACAGGATAAAAACGAAGAAAATGAGAGTGCCCCAGTGAGACTGGGGTAAAGGGAAGAGGATTAGCCCAAGGCCTCAGGGGTTAGAACAACCTGGGTTTAATTACCAAGTTCTCTAGCAAATCACTTTACTTTTATGGGTCTTAATATTCCCGCACATAAATTCGGTACAGTAACATTTTTCTTACAGTGTGGTTGTATTAAATACTGCGTACATGAAATCCTTACTGAACTGGAGTTCAATAAGGACTTAATATTTTTACTATTATTATTACTATTATTATTAATATTATTATTTGAGATGGAGTTTTGCTCTGTTGCCCAGGCTGGAGTGCAATGGCTTGGTCTCAGCTCACTGCAACCTCTACCTCCCGGGTTCAAGCAATCCTCCTGCCTCAGTCTCCCAAGTAGCTGGGATTATAGGCACCTACCACTATGCCCAGTTAATTTTTGTATTTTTAGTAGAGACGGGGTTTCACCATGTTGGCCAGGCTAGTCTCAAACTCCTGACCTCAGATGATCTGCCCGCCTTGGCCTCCCAAAGTGCTGGGACTACAGGAGTGATCCACCACGCCCAGCCTTATTATTAACTCTGCAGTCTTCTATTCATAACTCACTGGAGTTCAAACAACACCTAATTTTCACGAACTGCTCTTTTAGGTGCTGTGTAAATAGCAAAGACCACTTAAAAACCCAACAACCAGGCCGGGCGCGGTGGCTCACACCTGTAATCCCAGCACTTTGGGAGGCTGAAGCGGGCGGATCACGAGGTCAGGAGATCGAGACCATCCTGGCTAACACAGTGAAACCCCGTCTCTACTAAAAATACAAAAATTACCTGGGCACGGTGGCTCACACCTGTAATCCCAGCACTTTGGGAGGCCGAGGTGGGCAGATCACGAGGTCAAGAGTTTGAGACCAGCCTGAACAACATGGTGAAACACCGTATCTACTAAAAATACAGAAATTAGCCGGGCGTGGTGGCACATGCCTGTAATCCCAGATACTCAGGGGGCTGAAGCAGGAGAATTGCTTGAACCTGGGAGGCAGAGGTTGCAGTGAGCTGAGATCATGCCACTGCACTCCGGCCTGGGTGACAGAGCGACACTCTGTCTCCAAAAAGAAAAGAAGAAAAACAAAAAAAAGCAAAAAAAAAAAAAAACAACCAGCCAGGCACAGTGGCTCATGCCTGTAATCCCAGCACTTTGGGAGGCCGAGGCAGGCAGATCACTTGAGGCCAGGAGTTCAAGACCAGCCTGGCCAACATGGTGAAACCCTGTCTCTACGAAAAATACAAAAATTAGTCAGGCATAGTGCACATCTGTAATCCCAGCTACTCAGGAGGCTGAGGCACAAGAATCACTTGAACCTGGGAGGCAGTGGCTGTAGTGAGCCAAAATCGTGCCACTGCACTCTAGCCTGGGTGACAGAGCAAGATTCCGTCTCAAAAAACAAAAACAGAAAAAACCAACAACTTTTTACATGTGAAAGCTCGTCATATGGCCAGCATCTGAGGCTGGTTCTGGACAGGCTGTTCAGATATAGAGAAGACTCTGAGACAACTCTGAGAAGACTCAGATCCCCTCTGTGCCACATGGGAAGAGCATGTGGCTGTGGGCATGTTTCTTCTCTCATTTCTAAGATAGGCAGTGAGAAGCCTCCTAGGGCTCTCTAGAGGATAAAACGAGACCTTGAATGTGAAGCCTAGAGCTTGGCAGGTAAGGAAGTCCTCGTTCCATGTGAAATACACATGAAGTTCGTGCACTGATTTATCCAGATACTTTGGGAAGGGTGGCGGGAAGGATACATCCCCAGTATTTCCCTCGAGCAGCCTCTCCTCACAGCTCAGGACTTGGAGAGCGTCCTAAGAGGATGGGAGAGAGAGCTGACCTTGTCCACCCCTTTTTAACCTCACTGCCACACCTCTCAGGGAGTCATTCAGGTATTTATCAAGATACTCGATGTCGGACCCTTTGTGAGGACGTACCATGGCTTGACTTTCAGAAAACAGGAGGCTCCCTGGGCCAGGAGCCTTGTCTGATCTCCTGCTCCTTGCATTCCTAGTGCCCACCCATAGTAGACTCCCCATAAATATTGGTGCGATCACTGTGGAATGAAGAAGTTAAGACTCCGCAGCCCTGTAGCTCTCAGCCCTGGCCATGTGTCAGAGTAAACTGTGGGATATTTGAAAGACTAGACTGAGCCAGGCCACCCTAGGAAGCTTCCTGGTGAGGGACGGATTGGGGGATAGACTTTGTGAGGGAAGGCCACTGCGGGTCCTGTTCTCTGGGTGGCGGGCTTGAACACAGTAGATGTGCAAATTTGCTGAGAAGGGATTTCAGTATTTGACTCCTATGGTGAGGAATTGTTCCTCATTAGCTCCTTGGAACAAGGTCCAAAGGCCTTATAGTGGAATATGTGACTGTGTGTGGTCAGATTCAGTTTCTGGTACATTGTGCTCCACTCTTCAGATCCCATGTGGTAGAAAGGGCATCAGAGCACCTGGTCCTCACCCCCTGCTTCCTCGCAGCATCTCAAACACTCCATGCCCATCACTGCCCTGATGGCTCCTCTTCCGCAAACAGCTCTGCTGATTGCATCCACACCCCTAACTCCCATGAATCCTTCAAGTTTCAGTCTGCATATTGCCTCCTCTGGAAAGCCCTCCTGGCTTTGCTCCTCATCTACCTTAGACTAAATATACTTTATCCAAGGACTTCGCACATATATTGGCATTGCTAGATTCCCTAGCCCATCACTAACTGTCATGCAGACAATGTACCTGACCATATTCATTTCCACATCTGCATGTTAGTAGCATTTATTGTTTCTGACTACACATGACATGTATCATTAAAAATTTGGAGAATGCAAAAATGCACAAAGTAGTAAGAGATTTTGGTTTATGCCTTCCCACTTTTTCCCCATACACACATATGCACATGCACACACAAAATATACCCTGATGTTTCTGTATGTTTCTTTTTTTTTTTTTTTTTTTTACAAGAAAGGGTGATCTTTGATCTTTACCTTCTCCAACTCCTCTAGTCACTATCAGTGTCCCCAAATCCTCCCTCAAATGCACACGCACAGTCTAAGTAGAAATAACACATCTGCCTGTAAGTGGGGACCCTCTCTGGGCCACGGCTGCCTCAAAAGATTTTCCTTTAGAGAAACCCCAGGCCCCTGGTGTATACCGTAGCCACACTGTTTCATAGCCCATTTTTTAAAGCTGTATGTTTTGAACATTTTCGCATGTCAACAAATGTTCAATACAATACAATGTATTAATGATACAGTAGTATTTAGCCATCAAAGTATACCATAATTTACTGATATCATGGCCCCCATAATTAGACATTTGCCTGTTTCCAATTTTTCAAATAATCCTTGGATGCACACTTTGTGGTAAAATTTCTAACATGTCTAACACATTCTTTTTTTTTTTTAGAAAGATGATTCGATTGTAGAATTGATGGGGAAAAGGGTGTGTCTTTAAGACTTTTGATACATATTAACAACTTGCTCTGAAGAAATGTTGTATGGTTTTAAAATCTCAGGAGCAGTTACCAACACTGAGAATTACAATATTCTTTTCCATTTAGATAAATAAATATCTATGTTTGTGCTAAACAGGTATTTCCTGATTGAAATGAATGAATGAATGAATGAATGCACTGATTCAAGGCATTAGGAAAGGCAAGGAATAGCAATAGGAGGAAGCCAGCATTCCCTGGGTTTATAAAGGTTATCATCTAGAAGTCTGAGGGTAGGGAGAGCCCCAAGAGAAGTTCAGAAATATGATTAATGTTAAGGTCAACCGTGACAACCACATGAGAAAAACACAGAGATACAGAAATTTCGATGTGGGAGGACTCATCTCTGGTTAAGGAAATTGAGGCACACTTCCGTGAGGGGAAGAGGAACCTGACACGGGTTTAGGGACATTTCCATGTCCCTACATGAGCCTAGTCCAGTATTTACGTGGTCCTGGGGCCCTACTTCTCCCACCCACCCCAGCCCAACCTTAGATGCCCTCCTATCTAGACAAAGAAGAGCTCAGCTGATGTTGTTGCTTTTATAAACAGCATGTGACATCAGTCAACAGGAGCTTCCCGGCCCTCCTCTTCCCCAAGCTTGATTTCATAATCTCTCCAACTGCCTGATCTCCCTCCACGGTTCAAAAAGTGAAGCACTGAAAGTCCCTCCCTACCTCAGGGGCACCGCACTGACTCTGGGGCCGTGGCAGAGGCCTTTTGGTCACAGTCATCAGGTTAATGTGTTCTTCTTCGTATTTAGAAAAAAATTAGTCTCACTGTTCGAAAAAGTTAGAGTTACTTAAAAGTGTGTTTATGAGTTGCTAGAAGTAACAGTAGAAAATATGAAACACATTGTGGGTAAGTTTTTTTTTTCTTTTATCACAAAGGAGTCAGGGGAGGACTCATCTGTTTAGTAAGAAATATTTTGCTCATTAGCTGGTGACATCATTGCCCTCTGAAATTAGGAGATTTTGGTTAGCATACGGAAAAAAAAAGATGAGATTCCATTCTTCTCCCAGAGGTGCAGCAGAACACTGAAATAATCTCCCTGGAAGTTTCAAAATTAACTAGTTGTTGCCAGATTTGAAGAAAGAGACGGAGGAGGAGGCGGCGGCGGAGAGAAGAAGATAATTACATGATAGTTTTATTTGGAAAAAGTATGTGAGAATTTGAGGTAATATTACCATTCCTTAGGGGCAAAGCCTTGTCAGCACTTAATTCACTCAAGAAATTGCATTAAAATTTAACCATAAAACCAAAGGAGCAGCAAATGGATGTTATGTTCCCTAATCAACTGTAATCTATTTCTTAAACTCATGAACTTTGAATCGTTTTTAATCGCCCCCATGAGGAGAAGGGAGAAAAATACAAAATCTCAGGAGTCCTACAGCCAGATCTAGGGAGACATAAAGCAAAAGTGAATCCTCCCACCCCAATTCTGCAGGTTGCCACAGAGCAGAGAATGCCTTTCCTCCCGAATGGGTGGGGGGAGAGAGAGGTAAGTAGAGGCGAGAGGACTGGCTTCTCCTTCACTCTGTAAACCTTTGGAAGACATTTCTGCCTGGGGCTTTGTCACCCTGACCATAGGTCAGAGAAACGCGTTGTTTCATATTAAATAAGTGAGTTAGGAAACAAAGTGTTGGGGAAGGTAATCCACAGCTCTACAGGTCCCTCTGTTTAGAGTGGGGTAGTGCTATCCAGAGCAAATCTGTGGGATCAGACACACTGAAGACTAAAGCAAAACACCAAACCCACTCATTCCCAAGGGCATCCAATTCTCACATGCCATGGAAAAAGGATGATTCAGAATGGGACTGCCAAGTAGGGCAATTACATATGCGTTTAAGGCGCTAGTTTCTGGAGCCGATGAAAGTGTTCATCCCAGAAGCCGTAAGTCTCCTAAGGGATTGGGTGGTGTTTGCAAAGTCACATTACTTTTATGGCATCTTAGGCTGAATGACTCATGGATCAGGCATGATGACTTCTCCGACAGGGCTGCCAAACAACCTTGTCTAGGCAAATGGCAATGCAGAAATACAGAGAACTGATGGAGCCAAATGGCAATGGAGGGAAGGTGGGACCACCAAGACCATTCCTCCAAGCCAAACTTATGCCACCAGGTCAGTGGTCATCTGTCGAAGCTGGAGGCGGGAGGGTCCAATGTCACCTCCTAGACTGACGATCTACAACCTTAACGTTAATCTCCTTATGTTTGCAGAATAAATAAGCAAATTTACTTCAAGTTCCAAACCGAAGAAATCTAGACTCAATACCTTCAGAGAGGAATTATTCCGAGCTAGAAAGGTTGTTTGTGGTCATCCAATTGGCAAAACTGTCAGGTCACGAACTCTGCTGAACACTGAACCACAGAATATTTTTCTCACAACGACTAACGAAATAAGCAAAAGCCCCCCAAGAAGAAAAAACAAACAAACAATAAAACACTAAAAACTATCAAAAATATTGCGCCAAGAGCAACCAAAGAGAGAAAGCTACATAATCTAATGTACTAAACTCCATGAACAAGGTAAGAAACATATTTCTGAGGCCCACTGGAAAAGGCCCACAACTTCCACAAAGGCCAGGCTGGCAGGAATCCACAGGATCCTTTCATGTGACTCCAAATCTGGAAGGAAACTGTGTGACCTCTTTATCTTTTTCTGACCTAAAAGCAGTGGAAATGGCTACAGAAGAGCAATGAGTGAAACGATGGAAAGTCAAATGAGGCTGTTCTTGATTGAAATACAGTCTCTAAAATTCAAAAAATGAATGAAAGGCAGAATGGCTATATTCTACCAATTACCCCAGCTATGAACCAGGGGGCATAAACTATGATATGGCACATTCAACACAGTTTCAGGAGAGAAAAGGCAGAGTCCAGCTATCCCAGTGAAGACCACATTTCACCATATATCACGGCCAGGTTGTAGCAACAACAAACATAAATGGACCACAAAATGAAGTCCTCAACTGTATCCTGAAAGGAGAAAAAAAATCTATTGTCAGATAGCATGGCGAACAGGTCAAAACATAACCTTCAATATCAGCACAAAGAGAGAATGTGATCAGAGCCACCCAAACAGGACGAAGGTGAAAAAAAAAAATGCATGACAACTATACAAACAAACTATGGCAAAGAGAGGCAGGGAAAAGAAGCAGCATAGATTAAAAACAAAAAGCCAATCTTTTGCTCTCATCACTTCATCATCTCAACTCAAGGAACAGGAAGAAATTCCTAATAGTTGCTTCTCTCTATAAAATAATTTAATAAGAACATGAATTCAATTAAATGAGACCTCAAAGACAAGATAAAAAACATAAATGATATAAATTCAAAGTTTGCAGAAATAAGGAAACAACCTATTACAGAACCAATTTATAAATAAAAATAAGGAAAGAATAGAATCTATACCCTAGAAGTCAAAATACTGAGAGAGAGAAATGCTTCATATTACTTGACCCAATTTTCTCATATTACCCAAGTTTTCCGATTTACTCAGCTCTTCATCTAGACCTCTGACTTTGCTGCTCCCTCTCCTGACACACATTTCTCCTTCTCCTGGAAAGCTCTTCCTCAGTGTCAACCACCTTCTCTGGGAAGGCTTCCCAGACCCTTCTTGCTGGGGCTTGCTGGGCTTTCTGTGTGCACCTATCACAATAGGCAGGAAAATCTCAATGAAGTCCACAACCATGCCATCTATTAATCTAATCTTTTTCTCAAACCCAAGCTCCCTGTGTACAAGGACTGGCACATAGTGGGTACTCAATAAATGCTTGCACATAAATAAATGAAAGAATGCTCAAGATGGCATTCTTTCAACCTACACTTTGGGTCAAATGCTCAGTGTAAGAAGAGATTTGCATCCTTTTATAAACTAATTATGTGATGCTATTAGCATAATACTAATAATAAATATTAGAGTGAACATTAGAAAGTTAGGAGTGTGGTGTGGTACAAAGAGGGAGATGAATGGGATAGAGAAGAGAATAAAAGGATATTTTGATAGAAATTATACTGTAAAAATATTTGGTTGTGTTAAAATATTGCTTTCCAAATGATTTGTCTGATGACTGACTATCGTTATAAGAATTTTGTTGCAGTGAGCCGAGATAGTGCCACTGCACTCCAGCTTGGGCGACAGAGTGAGACACCATCTCAAAAAAAAAAAAAAACAAAAAAAAAAGAATTTTGATACAATGGGTAATTGTGACAACATTCAAATGGACTCAAAACAAGTGATGGGCAACCTATGATTCTAATAAGCAGGCTTAGGTTGGAGATGGCCCGCAGTCTAAATTCTACTTATGAACAACAATAGTGCCTGGGTATCTCCCCAACCCATCCATTAAATGAGGACTGGCACTACGGCAAATGATTTAACAAGGAATTGACATGTAATGAATCAATAACATTGAACAAGTAATGGAAATCCTCTTATCCCCAACTTCCCCAGCATTGTTCCCAAGAGCACAATAAGAAACTGGGATTGCAAACTGAAATGCCAATCTCTAAACCAAATTAGATTACAAATATCTGTACTGAAATATAATCAGCTAGCAGGGGAAATGTGGCATATCCTCTTTGGTATGTATCTATTAGGTTGAACAAAGGAAATCACCACTTTTAAAGGTCAAAAGCTGTCTGGTATCTCTAGTTCCACAAGGTTCAACCAAATGAAAGAAACAACAGACCAAATTGTATCCATAATCTATCTTAAATTAATTTTTTTAAAATAGGTATCCTCAGGTTATATAGTATCTGGGTTATTTTGTCATTTGTTTTTATCAATGTGGCCCTTGATATGTTTTTCTTTTTCTTTCTTTCTTTTTTTTTCTTTTTTAGAGACAGGTTCTTGCTCTGCCACCCAGGCTGGAGTGCAGTGGCATGAACACAGCTCACTACAGCCTCGTTCAGGCAATCCTCCTGCCTCAGCCCCCCAAGTAGCGGGGACTACAGGTGCACACTACCACACCCAGCTAAATTTGGTGTTTGTTTGTTTGTTTGTTTGTAGAGATGAGGTTTCACCATGTTGCCCGGGCTGGTCTAGAACTCCTGAGCTCAGACAATCCGCCCACCTTGGCCTCCCAAAAAGCTGGGATTACAGGCGTGAGCCACCATGCCCGGCCAACCCTTGATATGTCGAGGAAGGCCTCCAAGCAGCAAGCACCCTCAACTTCCTGAAACTGTAGAAATCAGTAATGATAAAGATGTGCCTGGTTAGTTCCCAAAGTCAAACAGCCAAATGGGCCTGCCATGAGAGTGCCTTCTGACATAACAGGTATGGAACGCACACCCACACACTCCATGAGACCACGTCATCAGCACTGTAGGGCCCTAGATTATTTCAGTACAATAACTACTCACACTTCACAGACAGTACTCCCAAGTCCAAACATGCTTACTAAAATCATACCAGACCCACCCTTAAACCCACTTATACAATAATACCTTCTGAAATAGGAAACAAATTGTTTATGTGTTTGGTAAAAGTGTAACCAAGTAAACACGCACTTTTACATTAAGCTTGTTCTGACAATTCTAGCCTATCTGCTGATACATGAATATAAGCCATTACTACCATGTTAATGGCATGTACAAAAATAGCACTTTTATGGGAACTCAAGTATTTTAAGAATGGCAGTTGACGGGAAGGGCAGAAGATCTTCACATCAAATAACAAAGAGATGTAGTGCCTGGCCACAGATGCAGAGCTAATAGGTGGGAGATTTGGATCTGAGCTCAAGCTCTGACTCAAGTCTGAGCTTAACCAGTCTCCTCTCTTGCCCACGCAGGGCGAAGGCCTGGTTTCCAGGGACTAGTAGAGGCAACAGCTTTCTTCTTGTGTAACTTTGTGGAAACATGGTGCTCTTAGGGACTGAACAAATACATGCCTGAAAACTTTGGCCCCTGTCCCAGAGAAAAGACTGGGAATGGGAGGGCAGAAGAGAAGAAGTGACAAGAAGCCACCTAAGCAATGGCTTCTGGGCAGCTTATAACCAGACGGAACAAAATGGGCATTTCTCAAAACCTCTCACTATGTATATTTTTCCAATGGATTGATTTTTCCTTTAGTCTCATCCTAAGTTGTAGATTAAAGGAATTATTACTTTTACTCTTTTAATAACAACTTTAATATATTCTTATTTTACTATCATTTTTAGTTTCAGAATCATGGTTTTACTAAAATACAGAGTAATACTTCCTCCTATAATCTCCTACCCAGTGAAATAAAATGAAAATTTGTAAGAATTATCCATAAAAATCAGAATAATCATATGAAGGTCTCAAACACATTAGTATACATTATTTTATATTTTTAAAAATTTTTTTACTTTTTTTTTTTTTTTTTTTTTGAGACAGGGTCTCGCTCTCTCACCTAGGCTGGAGTGCAGTGGTACAATCACAGCTCACTGCAGTTTTGGCCTCCTGGGCTCACGAAATCCTCCTGACTCAGCCCTTTGAGTAGCTGGGACTATAGGCGTGTGCCACCATGCCCAGCTAACTTTTTTATTTTATGTAGAGCCCATGCTGGTCTTGAACTTCTGGCCTCAAGTGATCCTCCTGCCTCAGCCTCCCAAAGTGCTGGCATTACAGGCATGGGCTACCACACCCAGCCAATAAAAGTTAATTTTAACATAGTTACATATAGAAAGATTTTTGGAAAGGGTTCATCTACACAAGGTAATACTGCATGCATGGTATACAGAATTGCTGATACCTGTCCCAAGGATACAGGGCATAAATCCCTTCTGATAAATTATTACTATGTTTTGTTTCTTCTTTCTCCTGGTCATATTACAAGTCAAACAAGTAAACTTTTCTTCCATGTGAGAAATAAAGAACTGAAGAACATGATCCTAAGACAACCATTAGAGCTTCAATAAGTAGAACCATTTTCTAGCTGTAAAAACCAAAAAGCATCTTGCCAATTAGAACCCTTTTAAATTTAAACCCACACACTCAGAGTTATGAAAAGATCCCTTAGGAAAAGAGATGCAGTGGAAAAAAAAAGTAAACACCATTACAAAGCAAAATGCTTACTCAGAAATGACAGTTATTTTTATACTTGGAATCTATCCTCTCTTAAACTTCCTTATCAAACACGTCTGTAATTCCAGCACTTTGGGAGGCCGAGGCAGGCGGATCACCTGAGGTCAGGAGTTCGAGAACAGCCTGGCCAACATGGTGAAACCCTGTCTCTACTAAAAAATACAAAAAAAAAAAAAAAAAATTAGCCAGGCGTGATGGCATGCACCTGTAATCCCAGCTACTCCGGAGGCTGAGGCAGAAGAATCACTTGAAGCCGGGAGGTAGAGGTTGCAGAGGGCCGAGATCGCGCCACTGCACTCCAGCCTGGGTGACAGAGCAAGACTCCTTCTCAAAAAATAAATGAATTAATTACAAGAAGAGAAAGACAGTAGAAATAAAATCCATCATTTTCTTGGGGATACTTTCACTGTACCTACAATGCCGACTCAAGTACAACGGAATGTGTCACTCTTCACATAATTTATGCATCTAATCAATATTCACTGTCATCCAAGTCAGCAAAACTATAAAAATTGTACACATTTTTTTAGGTTGCTGGGAATATTTATAGGTGGGAGCAGATTTTGTAAATTCATCATATGCTGCCATTAAAGAAATCTTCTTTGCGGTCAGACTTTTCCATATGATGAAGCTAATGATATAGGTTTATATGTTAACAACTTTGAAATGTAAAAACAAAACATCTGGTAAATTTTAACCTAAAGATAGTGTCTAAAAGTTACTCTAGTTAAAAAAAAAAAAAACATTCAAAATAAACAAAGCAAGAATAGTCAACCTTTAAAATTTTGAGTTGAGCTCAGAATAGCAGATTCTATAAAGGAGGACAGTGGTTATACAAGTAGAAGGATGCTGCCACTCTGCTCCAGAAAGCAGTGAAATCACAACTGCTCAGGCCACCTTATGAGTGTGTGCACTGTTCTTCCGCCATATTCTATAAAAAGGGATTACAGTGTTAACCTTTTCTTGTGTCATAATGGAAATTAAGCCATTTACCACAAGAACCACTTAAAAGGAACTCCTGCCGGTGCCCTGGCTTTCAGCACATACCAGAATTGTTATTAATAAATTATCTTTCAGAATGTTCTATTTCGACTAGGGCTGTGACTACCTTTCCTTCCAAAACTTCGAAACTGAATCCTCTGGCTTGAAGACAATGTCTGTTATTGAGGCAGGTGAAAGGACATTGAAAACTCTAAGTAAAACCTGGCCACTGGAGAGGCACATGTTTATGGTTTACAATTTTAGAAAGTCCCAAAAAGATTTAAAAGGTGCCAACTAAAAGATCTTATAATCTGGGGATATTTTAGTTGAGACCTTGGAAGTCCTCAATCGAGGAAACATTGAAAATAGCTCCACGATGTTCTTTGTCTGTTGCCCAAAGTTTTGGACACAGTTCAACCACATGGCTCTCTCTGCCTCAAACCAAATTAGTGACAAAAACGTACATATGGTTGAATGGAAGGCTATGAAGAGTGCACACATGGAGGTAAGGTGGTGTTATAAGGCCACAAGCCCACAGTTATAACATTCTTTTTTTTGTTTTTGTTTTTTGTTTTTTTGAGACGGAGTCTGGCTCTGTCGCCAGGCTGGAGAGCAGTGGCATGATCTCGGCTCACTGCAACCTCCACCTCCAGGATTCCAGCGATTCTCCTGCCTCAGCCTCCTGTATAACATTCTTTGCACAAATATTTCCCAACTCTAAAACTCCCCAAAAGCAAAAGTGATCAGTTATGAAACGATGACTTGCTTTACTCACTCAGAACAACATTTCCCTAGAGGTCCTCCATCCTTGTAAGGAACTCCAGTTACAGAAACACAATTCCAGCTTTTCCTGGAACACATTTTGCTATGAAGTGAAAAATCTACTGAACGATAAAGATGACTCTAGCCCATCTTGTGCTTTGTTGTCATGGTTGTTGCTTTCATTTTTCTTCATACATTATATATATTGTTAAAACATTTTAAATAAGATTGCCGTCAAATGACTTTTGATTTGGAAAGATCTTTCACAAAAAACATTTTTATTAATATTCAAGTACCAGGTATAGATCACTAACTCTTACCCACCAGCTTTCTAAAAACAGAAAAAACATGATTTACAACTTACGTTAGCAAAAAGCTAGAAAACCCGGTAAAACAGAGATCATAATTTCTTTAAATGTCTTCTTAACTAGAAAATAAACTGAACCTTAAGGCACAAAGCTTGAGAACTCTTACAATCATCCCTCCTTGCAGGAGGCAAAGGAGAAAATAAACTTACCAAACTAAATTAAAATGAAAGATAATAAATAAATGTGCAGACATTTAATAAGAAATCGAGCTAAGCTCTCAACCAAAAATATCTTTTTTTTTTTTTTCAAAAATCTCTTTTAAAACTTTTAGCACTCCCAACAGAAGTTTATTATTAATGGAAAACAGCACAAAACAGATTCTTCTCTGGCAAAGGGAAAGCTATTTTTCACTTCCCCTGGTAACTATCTTTAGTACTTTACACTCTTGGAAACTAGGAATGTGCATATGGATTTACTGTGAGGCAACACGCGATTATCTAATTTCAGCGATGGGGGTGGGGAAGCCTATGAAATCAATGCAAATGAAATCCTAAGGCATGACAGGCATCAATATAGGCATTGAGGTCTGGTGACAAAGGCCTTGTGATCCCTAAAACTTTCATGGCCTGGGCATTCCTGATTCGAGCCAGTGGGCTATTCACATCTCTGTATTCTAGAAAGGAATCGATAGAAAACAGAAAAGCTCCGGCTCTTGCACAAAAAATACTCAAAGCGCCTATAACCCGTGGTGGCTGAATTCTGAAATTAACTGCTCTGCCATAGAGGAAAATCTAAAATAATGAGAATGAATATTTTGGATGGGGTTTCTGGCCAACTCTTCATAAAAATGCAGAACAGGCTAAAGCCAGAGTAAGAGGGGCAAGGGTCATATATATACCTTAGGATTACAATCAAGTTCAAGCAAACTTCAGTGGTGATGGTGGTGGGTTGTAGCTCTGAACAGCATGACCAGAGGGGGGCATGGGTGTTGGCAGAAAGTCAGCTAGCAAAATACACAGAGTAAATCAACTGCTTCAAAAAACTGCATTGCTGACTAGCCTATCATCACCTACGCCTCTCAGCCAAAAGAGAAGTCACTCTTCAGAACTTCTGGAAGACTGTGCTCTGAGAGGAGGAAGCATATGGTATTTCTGGCCCTAGGTCTAACTAAGACAGGCTGAATTTATTTGCGAGCCATCTATGAAGAAATCGTTTGGTAAGAAGTTAGTAATGCAAATGTGTATATGGCATCTCAAATCTGTGTGCACACGAGTATGATTTTTTTTTTATATATTTATTTATATACATTTTATGAGACAGAGTCTCGCTCTATTGCCCAGGCTGGAGTGCAGTCTTGCGATCTTGGCTCACTGCAACCTCTGCCTCCTGGGTTCAAAAGATTTTCTTGCCTCAGCCTCCCAAGTAGCTGGGACTATAGGCACAGGCCACCATATCCGGCTAATTTTTGATTGTATTTTTGTAGAGACAGGGTTTCACCATGTTGGCCTGGATGGTCTCAAACTCCTGACCTCAGATAATCCACCTGCCTCAGCCTCCCAAAGTGCTGGGATTACAGGCGTGAGCCACTGTGCCCGGCCACATGGGTGTGATTTTAACCTCTGCTCTAAAGCATAAACTGTCAGAAAAGGACCTTTCTCTTTCTCCTTTACTTTTATAACTCAAACATCTAGCACAATGCCTGCTATATAGCAAGGGCTCCATAAATGCCTCCCAAATGAATAAAGAAATGCTGAAGAGAATGAAATGTTCCACCTATTAAGAAGAACCCATTTCATTCTCACAATTTATATCTAGGTAATAGTTCTGACCAGCCCTCTGAAAGGGGTCTCATAAACCAATGCTTAATAATGCTTTCTCAGCAGCTTGTTCTAAATGCTTGATAATACTTACATTAACTTTTTCCTAAACAAAACAAGCTTCTCTCTTTGAAGTCTAAGTGTGTGAGGTTTTACTACAGTCCTGTTTCTCTGAATGGACAAAGTCTTCTAACCTCTCCCCTGACTCAGATGCTATTAATCAGGACAGTATACAGTGGGTCTGATACTAAGGGACCCAGTATGGACAATTGGGTCTTTGTTTTCTCCCCCAAGTTGGGTTTGAATCAGTTCTGAGTTATTGTATTTATTCCTCATGATCCTTTGGGTTCATGATTTACATCTATATTATGTTAGAATTTAGGACTTGAGGATTAGAGACCCAAAAAGGCACATTGATAACCATGGACATGGCTCTTTTGATTACCTCATCGTCCCGGGACACACTCCTGGCTGGCCTATGACACATTTATTATTATAAACGGTAATGTCTCAGTCACTTTCACACAAAAGTAAACCAGGCAGGGCTTTCAAGTTCATAATCCTTTGTTTGTTTTTTAGCTGCAGTGGAAATCTGGTGCTTGATTCAGGAAATTGGGAGATGATGGGAGGATTATATTTATTTCTGATAAACTGCCATTTGTTGCTTAGATACAAAAAAAGGTAAAGACTGAATCTGTAGTTGCAAGACATAAAACAAGCTCTTAAGGCAACCAGGAAGAATGAATGTTCAGGCCAGGTACGGTGGCTCACGCCTGTAATCCCAGTACTTTGGTAGGCCGAGGCGGGTAAATCACCTGAGGTCAGAGGTTCGAGACCAACCTGGTCAACATGGCGAAACCCCATCTCTACTAAAAATAGAAAAATTAGTTTGGCGTTGTGGCACATGCCTATAATCCCAGTTCATCGGGACACTGCGGCAGGACAATTGCTTGAACCCAGGAGGCGGAAGTTGCAATGAGCTGAGAAGTTGCAATGAGCTGAGAAGTTGCAGTGAGCCGAGATCATGCCGCTGCACTCCAGCCTGAGCAACAGAGTGAGACTCCATCTCAAGCACAACAACAAAAAAGAATGAATGTTCAAATACAATGCTCTTCTTGAAACATTTCTATAGGAGCTGGACATTGGAGAGACAAAGAATACAGTCTTTCTTGCCCAAGGGGGTCACTATTTCCAAGGAGGCTGAAATATGTACAACCAATTTCGATATGCTAGGATAATTGTTTAGGTTTGATCTATAAAGCCAGTTTAACAAAAGCACATAATAGGAAGCAATAAATACGCTTGAGGACGGGAAGGAAAGTTTCAGAGAGGAAGGAACAGTTGGACTCCACCTTGAAAAACTCAGATTTTTACCAGGAAAATTTTGGAGGAAAACATTTTAGATAAAGAAAATTACATGAGTTAAAGTGCAGAAGAATGAAAAGTACAAGGTTTGTCCAGTCATGCATATGGGGTCCAATATGTCTGGTGTATAGGGTATTGGGTGTGGAGATAGAATATGAGATTTAAGAAATCGATTAAAGCGAGATCACACAGAATTTTAAGTGTGCCAAGAAGGGTGGAATTTATCTTATAGAAATGGAAAACCATCAGCCTTTTCAAAACATAACTGCAAGAAAAGAGGGATGTTTTAGAAAGATGACTGGTTGTATGGAACATAGATACGAAAAGACAAGAGACTGAAGACAGGGAGATGGGGTTGTTTCCAAATTTTAAGGATGAGATAACCTAAAAAACAAAACACAACTATGTAATACATGAAAAGAGGTAATTCCTTCTGTTTCTGCTCCACAGATTGTGAAGAAGGCACCCTAAAATGTTTGTATGAGGCCGGGTGCAGTGGCTCACACCTGTAATCCCAGCACTTTGGGAGCCTGAGGTGGGTGGATCACAAGGTCAGGAGTTTGAGACCAGCCTGGCCAATATGGTGAAACCCTGTCTCTACTAAAAAATACAAAACTTAGCTGAGTGTGGGAGTGCGCACCTGTAGTCCTAACTACTCGGGAGGCTGAGGCAGGAGAATCGCTGGAACCTGGGAGGTGGAGGTTGCAATGAGCCGAGATCGCGCCACTGCACTCCAGCCTAGGTGACAGAGCAAGACTCCATCAAAAAAAAAAAAGCCTATATGAAATTCTGGAGCCTTCATTCCTATCATCCCTGTGGAACTTGTAGAATAAGAAGTAGTGTTTTGGTCATATTGAAACAGTGTGAATAATACAAGGTACGTAAGATGGAAAGGAAAAAGTTAAATAATAATAATAATAATAATTATTATTATTATTATTATCTTGCAGAAGACATGATCTTGTTTTCTTGGTTTTTGTTTGTTTGTTTGTTTGTTTTTAAGATGGGATGGAGGGCAGTGGTACAATCACAGCTTACTGCAGCCTTGGCCTTCTGGGCTCAAGCAATCCTCCCACCTCAGCCTCCTGAAGACACGATCTTATATACAGAAAACCGTAACACTATACACACACACACACACACACACACACACACACACAGCCTATATAGCTAATAAATTCAGCAAAGTGACAGGATAGAATATCAATGCATGAAAATCCACTGCATTTTTATACACTAGCAATGAACAATTTGAAAAAAATGTAAAAAGCATTGTCATTTACAATAACATCAAAAAGAATAAAATACTTAGAAATAAACTTAATTAAGGAAGCAAGACTTATATACTGAAAACTGCAAAACACTGCTGAAAGAAATTAATGAAGACATAAATAAATGGAAAGATACCCTATGTTCATTGACTGGAAGATTTCATATAGTTAAAATGATATTACCCGAGTCAATCTAAAGATTCAATGCAATCCCTATCAATATCCCAACGATATATTTTTCAAAAATAGAAAAACTCAAACTAAGATTAATGTGCAATCTCAAGGAACCTTTAAATAGCCAAAACAACCTTAAAAAACAAGAACAAAATTGGAGGTGTCATACTTCCTAATTTCAAAACTTACTATAAAGCTATGGTAATCAAAACAGCATGGTACTAGCAAAATGACACAGATAGTCCAATGGAATAAAATAGAGAGCCCAGAAATATATCATCACATATATGATCAATTAATTTTCAAAAACTATGCCATGACCATAAAATGAGGAAAGGATAGTCTTTTCAACAAATGGTTCTGGGAAAACTGGATATCCACATGCAAATGAATGAAGTTGGACCCATACATTTCATCATATACAAATATTAACTCAAAACAGGTCAAAAACCTAAACTTAAAGGCTAAAACTATGAAACCCTCAGAAAAAAACAGAGGGCAACGTCTTCAAGATATTAGATTTGGCAATGATTTTTTGGATATGACACCAAAAGCACAGGCAACAAAAAAACAAATAGACACACTAGATTTCAAAATTTAAAAGTGTGTGCATCAAGGACACTATCAAGAGAGTTAAAAGGCAACCCACAGAGTGGGAGGAAATATTTACAAATCATGTATCTGATAAGGGATTAATATCCAGAAAATAGGAAGAACCCCTGCAAGCTAACAACAGCAGCAAAACAACATAACTGAAGACCAGGCAAAAGACTTAGACATTTCTACAAAGATGATACACAAATGGCCAATGAACATATGAAAGATGCTTGAGGGAAATGCAAATCAAAATCACGATGAGATACCATTTCACACCATTAGGATAATTATTATCAAAAAAGTACAATAACAAGTGTTGATGAGAAAGGCGAGAATTTGGAAGTTTTGTACATTGTGGGCAGGAAGGTAAAACAGCTACTGTGAAAAAAAAATATGGCAGTTCCTCAAAAAGGTAAATACAGAATTACTATATGATCCAGAAACTCTACCCCTAGATATGTGCTAGGTATGTGCAAAAGAATTGAAAGCAGAGACTCAGAGATATTTGTACACCAGTGTTCAGAGCAGCGTTGCTCATAATGGCTAAAAGCTGGAAGCAACCTAAGTGTCCATTAACAGATGAATGGATAAAAAAATGTGGTATACACATATAGTGGAATATTATTTATCCGTAAAAAGTGATGAAGTTCTGATACATGCTGCAGCGTGGATGAACCTTGAAAGAATTATGCTAGGTGAAATAAACCAGACACACAAGACAAATATTGTATAATTCCACTTATATGAGCTACTGAGAGTAGTCAAATTCACAGGGGCAGAAAGTAGAATGGTGGCTTCCAGGGGCAGGGTGTGTGTGGAGGTGGGTGAGGCGGGGGCGTAGGGAGAGTTATTGTTTAATTGGAACAGAGTTTTGGTTTGAAATGATGAAAAACTTCTGAAAGTAAATTATGATGCTGGTTGGACAGCGATGTGAATGTACTTAATGATCAATATCATTAACAGTATCAGTATCACCGAACACTTTAAAATTGCTGATATGGTAAATGTCATGTTATGTGTACTTTACTGCAATAAAAAAATAAAAAACAAAACCCCAGCATGATAACACTATTTTGACTGTAGATGAGTCTCTGTCAGGTAGAGAAAATAAGCAATCTATATGAACAGACACCTCTTTGCAGACCCAGGTGCGAGTCGGAAGTTGCAAAAAGAAATCCAAAGACTAAAATGGTGAAGACTGTCCCTTATCAGCGTAGGTGATCAAGATGTCAAAGACGTGATAAACTCACATTGCAGTTTGATGAGCCATCAAATGTTGGGTAAGAACCATCTGGCCAGTCAGCAGGATCCAGGGCAGCCGACTGCCGGTGCTGGGCCTCGTATTCCTTGAGCTGTAACAAGAAGAAATGGATACTGAAATGGAAAGAATGGCCAGACCCTGGCCAGACCTTTTACAGGGAAATGACTCAAATAATACATCTAAGTTCCTGTTTCATAATCTTGTGCTCAAGCAGCAGAGAGATCACTTTGGGTACCTATTTCATGCCAGTTTTGGTAACTAAGTACCAGCCAGACACCTCTCCCAAAACCAAGAGGAAGATAAGTACCCTGCCCTATGGGTTTTCATCTAAGTCAAATCAACAAGCAAAATGGACTCTTCGTATCCTGTGTTCCAGAAAGAATTTTCACTTTCCCCCTCCAACATCAAAACTTCTGTTTCCTCAGCTTGATTATAAAGAAATTGTCTGTAGTTTGGCCTCTGAATTACCTTTCCAAGTGTGTAAGTCAAAAACATGCATGTCCTTTTTAGGAAGAGAAAATGATGGACTACAGACATTTTAGTGAAATGGGGTCAAATCCTGAAACATATATATGTGTGTGTGTGTGTACATATATACATATGTGTGTGTGTATATATTTATATATCTGTGTGTATATATATATTTGTTGTTTTACAGATATATATATATATATATAAAACATACATATATATATTTGTTGTTGTTGTTGAGACAGGGTCTCACTCTGTCACCCAGGCTACAGTGCAGTGGTGCAATCATGGCTCACTGAAGATTTGACCTCCCAGGCTCAAGTGATCCCACCCCAGCATCCCAGCTAGCCTGGACTACAGGCATGCACCACCATGCCCACCTAATTTTTGTATTTTTTTTTTTTTGGTAGAGATGTGGTTTCGCCATGTTGCCCAGGCTGGTCTCAAAATCCTGAGCTCAAGTGTTCCACCCCTTCAGCCTCCCAAAATGCTGGGGTTACAGGTGTGAGCCACCACACCCAACCCTGAAACAGATTTTTAAAAATCACGTTTGTCTTGTTCAAAATGGCTTCAAGTTGCTAGTCCCATGCTATCACCTAACAAATGTTATGGGGTTATTGGAGACCTTTGAGGATGGTCTCTCTATTGAGATCTTAGAGATATTAAAAGTTTATGTTCAGAAACAAGGTTTCTAGTTTTTGAAAAACACAGAAAGACAATTGAAATCCTATAGCAGGCCAGGCGCAGTAGCTCACACCTGTAATCCCAGAACTTTGGGAGGCCAAGACAGGTGGATCACCTGAGGTCAGGAGTTCGAGACCAGCCTGGCCAAGATAGTGAAACTTCATCTCTACTAAAAACACAAAAATTAGCTGGGCGTGGTGGCATATGCCTGTAATCCCAGCTACTCAGGAGGCTGAGGCAGGAGAATCGCTTGAACCTGGGAGGCGGAGGTGGTAGTGAGCCGAGATCGCGCCATTGCACTCCAGCCTGGGCGACAAGAGCGAAACTCCGAGGAAAGAAAGGAAAGAAAGAAAGAAGGCTATAGCAAAGTGAGCAGATTTACTTTAAAAAATTTTTTATAACGTCTTTTACTATACTTCCCAAATAAGTGAGCAAATTTAACTTAGCAAGATGAGATCTTTCAGAATGGCATATGTGAGAGAGTGTTACACAGAAACTGAGCTCTGGGGTTCAAAACAATTGTCACTGCATTCAAACCCTATTACAAAGCAGTGTGCACATATGAATTTAAGACAGTGATCAAATCATGTTCCATGTGCCAAGCAACTTAAAAACAGAAATAATTGAACCTGCTAGCCCACGTGATGGTGACTGGACAATCCCGAAGCCCTGGAGCTTGAGGATGTGGTAACGCCACGACAATGACAGTTATTCCTCTAGGAAAAAGCCACTTTCACAACTGTGATTTCAACCTGCGAAATTCTTTTCTGCATATATGTGGGAGGAGGTAGGCAGTATTGATTATTGAGTAAGAGCTTGAATGCAGAACCAAATACCAGCTGGGAGGCCTGAGGACAAATTATTTAACCCCTCTATGTTTCGGTTCCTCCACCTGGACAACAGGCATGACAATAAATCTGTCTTACAGAGCTGTTACCAGAATTAACTATGATAATGCAGCAAAACTCTCAGCACACTGTATCAAAGCAATAGAGTTAGCATAATACTATTATTATTACCATTGTGCTTTCAGAGAAAAGAAAGCTCAAAGTTCACATTAACTTGACATGTTTAAACTTTTGGGTATTAGGGGTATTAATCATTTTAATCTTTCCATTACATTAGGGACACTTAGATTGTTCCAGTCTTTACATTATGTTATACACTAGGATGTTCTCTCCATTTTGATATATTGGCTTGTGAAATGCTACATTCTCCCTGTATGATTGAGAGTATCTGTCCATTGGAAAATGGGATTATCATGAGATTATCAGGTCTCCAGGTCTCTAGTCCATGTTTATACCCAACCTTAGCTGCATCTCCTAGGAGCCACTAAATACCTTTCAGCTTTAAGGAAAACAGGTACAAATTTCTAACTAGTCAATCATATATGATGATTTTTTTTTCCCTGCTGTATGCTCATCTCTGCTCTCTACTTTGGAGCCTAAAACTATGTGTGCTCTTCTGATAGAGATTTTAATTCTGTGCCCTACCCAAACTTTGCTACTTAACTGGTTTTTCGGTTTGTTTTCTGTAACAGGGTCTCGCTCTGTTGCCCAGGCTGGAGTGCAGTAGTGCAATCACGGCTCATTGCAACCTTGATCTCCCTGACTCAAGCAATCCTCCCATCTCAGCCTCCCGAGTAGCTGGGACTACAGGGGCATGGCACCACATCCAGCTAATTTTTTTGTATTTTTTGTAGAGATGAGGTTTCATCATGATGCCCAGGTTGGTGTCGATGTCCTAGGCTCAAGTGATCCACCTGCCTTGGCCTCTCAAAGTGCTGAGATTGGAGGCGTGAGCCACTGCACCTAGCAACTGTTTTTTTTAATTATCCTAATTACACAACTCTAAGTGTTTTAAAGTTACAAAACAATCTCTCTATTTTTTTTTAAGTGCACTGCACAGGAAAAAAAAAAAAAAGCATGTAATTGCACAGTTATTACATGGATAATTACCTGTTATAATTACATTTTTATATTCCACTTTGGTTCGAGAAGTTTTGGTTTAATTATAATTTCATGAAGGCACGACCATTTGTAATTTCATTAAAGGATGTATACCTTTTAAAGCAAATCTGTAGTGTTTTACATTAATTCCAGGAGTTATAAAATAATGACATTTTAAGGTGTGTGTGTGTGTCTTAAGCAAAAACATTCCCTCACATCCTGTGTTCCCAAATCTCATTGTTTTCTCACAGTTGAAGTCCAGGACATGATTTTTTAGAGTGATGGCCATCTTTAAAAGAGTAATGCTCATTCCATCTTGGAGACCTTTAGGGAGAGATATATCATAATGTTCCAATTTCTACTAGTGCTTACTATAAAGAGCATTTACATTATATTAAACTGAAATCCACTCCAGCTGCTTTTTAAATTCATTTCTTTCTAATCTATCCTCAGTAGAGATTTTAAAAACAAACAATCAAACATTCTCCAGGACATCTGAAAGATGTACTCTTTAACAACCCTCAGGCACTTGAAGACTGTGATTAAGTTCTTTTCTGCTTCTTTTGAGATAAATCCTTTCCAACTTCTCCCCATGGGATCAATTTTTTAAAAATCTCCTATGGACTCTATATGTGTCCAAATCTCTGTGATTTGATGCACAGTCGCTTTTATAAGGAAATTACTCAACAATACATCTAGGTTCCTGGTTCATAATCTTGTGCTCTGGTATACCAGATGCCCAGATTACCTTAATGACTTTACAAGAATGTCCTATAGGTATAAATTCACATACCCTGCTCTAGAGAACATGACTAAAAGAAGCTGTCTCCACAAAGATATCTAGATGGCTGCTCCCCATCCCCAATCAGCTTTCAGACATCTCATCCCTGGCATGACAAACTCTACAATGCCATTCACCCTCCAGGGCTCCCCACTCCCTTTGGAATCAGGCTGAGTGAGGCTAGACTCCTCCTGAAATCACATCTCTGTCCAACTTCATCTTTCTCCCTCACTTTTAAGAGGTTTCTCTTAAAAGCCTTCTTTCAATAAGCCACTTGCACAATGCTATATATAGTTTGGATGTCTCTTTCCCCAAACCTTATACTGAAATTGAATTCCAATATTGGGGATGGGGGCCTAAAGAGAGGTGTTTAGGCCATAAGAATAGTTTAATACCCTGGGGAGGGGTGGGGAAGGTGATTTCTCACTCTATTTGTTCCCCAAAGAGCAGTAGTTATAAAAGAGCCAGGCACCTCCCCTCTCCCTCTTGTTTCTTCTCACCAAGTGATCTCTGCACACACACTGCCTTCCACCATAAGTGGAAGCAGCCTGAGGTTTTCACTAGATGACCAATCCCTCGGCAGTAGAATCATGAGCCAAATAAACCTCCTTTCTTTGTAAGTTACCCTGTCTCAGGTATTCCTTTATAGCAACACTAAATAGACTAAGACACACAAGAGTCCCTATCTCAGGCTGTGCTTCCAGGGAATCAGATGTATGACACCTGAATTAAGAAAAGTTTGAACCAGGCACGGTGGCTCACGCCTGTAATCCCACCACTTTGGGAGGCTGAGGCAGGTGGATCACTTGAGGTCAGGAGTTCGAGACCAGCCTGGCCAACATGGTGAAACCCTGTCTCTACTAAAAACACAAAAATTAGCTGGGTGTGGTGGCGCGTGCCTGTAGTTCCAGCTACTTGGGAGGCTGAGGCAGGAGAACTGCTTGAACCTGGGAGGTGGAGGTTGCAGTGAGCCAAGATCGTGCCACTGCACTCTAGCCTGGGTGACAGAGCGAGACTCTGTCTCAAAAAAAAATTAGCCAGGTGTGGTGGCACATGCCTAGAGTCTCAGCTACTAAGGAAGCTGAGGCATGAGAACTGATTGAGCCTGGAAGGTCGAGGCTGCAGTGAACCATTATCACGCCACTGCACTCTAGCCTTGGCTACAGAGCAAGACCCTATCTAAAAAAAAAAAAAAAAAAAAAGTTCACCATGCCAAAACATCAGTGACAGTCAATGACAAACATTAAGTGTTCTTTGCTTAATCTCCAAAGGACTTTATTTCTGACTTTCACACAGATATGGTCTTGTTGGAATCACATACATACATTATCAGATCAATGTGTAATACTTAATGATTAGATCACATTGACTTGAGCAGTCTTTAGTATAAATACTTATTTTTAAGGAAATCTGATTCTTAAATCACGGTCATAGATCTCTCTCAATTTCATATAGACAGTGCTTCCAGTTAAAATGGCAAAGGACATATTTTTCTACAATATCGCTCATCAATGCTGAGTATTATCATTCCAATAAATTTACTACGATTCTCTTTTATCCAAGGCTTTAAATGTGAGTGTGTTCCCTTCCCTCTTATCTTCACCCCCCAACAAACAAATTACTCACATAAATTATGAATAACCTATAGCTTCCAAGTATGGGCTTTCTACATCTTATGGAATTAGTAAAAGATTTGAATGTCCTGAACTTACTTGCCAAGAGCTATGTAAGCCTTTAAAATTGGTACAGGCACACCTCATTTTACTGAGCTTGACTTCACTGCACATCACAGAAACTGTGTTTTACAAATCGAAGGTTTGTGGCAGCCCTGCATCGAACGAGTTTATCAGTGCCACTTTTCTAACAGCATGGGCTCACTCTGAGTCCCTGTTGTCACATTTTGGCACTTCCTACAGTATTTCAAACTTTTTCATTCTTATTACGTCTGTTATGGTGACCTGTGATCCGTGACCTTGGATGTTAATATTGTAATTGTTTGGGGGAGCCACGAACCTAAACATATAAGATAGTGAACTTAATGGATAAATGTGTGTGTTCTGATGGTTCCACTGACCAGTCATTCTCCCATCTCTCTCCCTCCTGCTCAAGCCTCCCTATTTCCTGAGACACAACATATTTAAATTAGGCCAATTAATAACCCTGCAATTGCCTCTGTGCCTTTAATTGTAAGGAAGAGTAGCATGCTTCTCACTTTAAATCAAAAGCTAGGAATGATTAAGCTTAGTGAGGAAGGCATGTTGAAAGCCAGGGTAAGCTAAAAGCGAGGTCTTTGCATCAAACAGTTAAGTTGGGAATGCAAAGGAAAAGTTCTCGAAGGAAATGAAAAGTGCTACTCCACTGAACACACAAATGATAAGAAAATGGAACAGCTTTATTGCTGACATGGAGAAAGTTTGAGTGGCCTGGGTAGATCAGAACAGCCACCACACTCTCGTAAGCCAACGCCAAATCCAGAGCAAGGCCCTAACTCTTTTCAGTTCTATGAAGAGATAAAGGAGGTGCGTCTTATATTAAATCCAGAAACTATTTTTTTGAGAACACCAACAAATTTATGTGACTCACTTTACTGCAATATTCCCTTTACTGCAGTGGTCTGATGCCAAACCTGCAATACCTCTGAGGTATCCCGGTACACAGAAATTGTTATTTAAAATCTGCCGATGACCTAGATCTACCTAAGCAACATTTTCACTAATGAGCTTGACTTCCTTAAGCATATGTGTTAATTATCCATCATAAAGCTATTAGAAAATGTCTGTTAATGCCATTAGACGGGATGAAAGCATTCAGTAAATAAAATATTGAAATCCTAAGTTAAGCTATCTTTTAAAATTACACTAAAAAAGACAGTACACTGAGGTTTGTTTTGTAAATTTCATTCTTTTCCAGTGATTTTTGAGCTTACAGTAATGTTTCACATATTAGTTCTCTGTAGCCTTTTTCATTTTGATCTTCATTTGTATGTGATAACTGGGTTTTTAGGGGTGTGATAAATCATGGTTTTATAATTTATAGTGGGAAAATATCCATCAATGAAATCAAATTCATACAAATGAAACAGAGTGGACCAAACTGTCTTGATCTGAACATGGGCAAAATTTTTCCCAATATGATGAGGCCCACCTCCAAATGGCACATAGACAATCTTCTCTCCTGTTGAGATGTCCTGTAATCACTGATCAGGATCCACAAGCTCCACCCAAGTGTCTTGAATTCCTTGATTGACAGTGGGAGATAAACCCATTTGGTGGCCTGGAGGAATGGTACGTCCTATCACACCCTCTGAGGCAGTTTAGCCATTCTCAGCATAGTCGATACAGGAAGTCTAAGTCTTAACTTTCTCTGTACAGTGATTAAATAAGTTTCAATCTTTTTTTTTTTTTTTTTTAAGATGGAGTTTTGCTTTTTTTGCCCAGGCTGGAGTGCAATGGTGTGATCTCGGCTCACTGCAACCTCTGCCTCCACGATTCTCCTGCCTCAGCCTCCCATGTAGCTGGGATTACACGTGCGTGCCACCACGCCTGGCTAATTTTGTATTTTTATTAGGGGTTTCATCATGTTGGCCAGACTGGTCTTGAACTCCTGACCTCATCAGGTGATCTGCCTGCCTCAGCCTCCTAAAGTGCTGGGGAGTTTCAATCTTGAGCAGGTCATAAGTTAAAGAAGGTAGATCCTCTCCACGGACAGTTTTCTGCTTCAAATAACATTTTTCATGAAGTGTTTCATCTCTGGCTATAAAGCAGCTCATTTAGGCACCAGCAGTTGAGGATGTATGCTGCCCTGAGAACAGTCTAATAAGCAGCCCTGTGACTTCCTCATCTGCCAACAGGTGCTCACCCTTGTCTGTAGTATCCAGTAAAGTTTGGAGAATGCCTTGGACTTTTTCTTCTGGTTTCTGTGTTTCTGGGTTACCTTACAGACAATAGTTGTGCTCTCAATGAGCTTTGTAGCTGCTTCTGCAGCCACGCAGAGGCGGCCAAGGTGGCCGCAGCCAGGCCAAAGGCTTGAAGCCGCCACTCACATCTGTGCACAGCTGTGCCACCTCTTACTGAACTGACTTCTGATTTCCTTTCCATGTAAACCATGGCTAGCTATCAAATGATGAGCTCAGAAAGAGCTTCACACAATTTTTTTCTCTGCTTTCTCCCCAGCTTGAAAGTATTCCTTTCTATTTCAGTTATAGAAACTTGCTGTCTAAAGTGGGCTACATTAGGCTACTTTTTAACATTTTCTCTTGCCCCAACACTGGATTAGGCATGTCATATTCAACTCCCTTCCCAAACACAGGTGTCCTGAGATGACTGTAGACATCTTCTGCATCTTTGATTTTACTATTAAAAAGTGGTGCAGTCGGCTGGACGCAGTGGCTCAGGCCAATAATCCTAGCACTTTGGGAGACCAAGGCAGGTGGATCACATGAGGTCAGGAGTTTGAGACCACCCTGGCCAACATGGTAAAACCCCGTCTCTACTAAATATACAAAAATTAGCCTGGCGTGGTGGTAGGCGCCTATAATCCCAGCTACTCGGGAGGCTGAGGCAGGAGAATCACTTGAACCCAGGAGGTGGAGGTTGCAGCGAGCCGAGATCATGCTACTTCACTCCAGCCTGGCCGAAAGGGCAAAACTCCATCTCAAAAAAAAAAAAAAAAAAAAAAAAAGTGGTGCAGTCTCATCTCTCTCCAGGAGTAAATGTCTTGCTCACCATAGGAAAACTAAATACAGGTCCATACTCTTCATATGCCCATACTTCTCATATGCACTTTCTAGAAACTCAGTTGAACTTTTTCCAAATGTATGGCATGCCCAAGGAATGGAATGAGAGAGAAAACATATGATGAGCATTTTGCACCAGCCGGCAGCTGGGCCAGGTGGTTACTATTGTGGCAAAGCAGACCAGGCTGAGAATGAAGGCGCAGGAGATGAGCAGCATGGACAGGAGGCTGTCACTTTCACCTGCCACTCACTCCACCACCTGCCCCAGCACCGACCTGCTCATCTGCACTAAGCCCAGCATTCCAATTATAATCTTTTCGTTATTTTTAAATGTACAATATATTATTGTTGACTGTAGTCACCCTGTTGTGCTAGCAAATCCTAGATGTTATTCATTCTTTCTAACTATACTTTCGTACCCATTAACCATCCATACTTCCCCTCACCTCCTCACTACCATCCCCAGGCTCTGGTAACCATCATTCTACTCTCTATCTCCATCGGTTCAATTGTTTTAACTTTTACCTTCCACAAATGAGTGAGAACTTGTGCAGTTTGACTTTCTGTTTGCCTGGATTATTTCACTTAATATAATGTCCTCCAGTTCCATCCATGTTGTTGTAAATGACAGAAACTCACTCTTTTTTATGGCTGGGTAGTGTTCCACTGTGTATATGTACCACATTTTCTTTATCCATTCATCTGTTGATGGACACTTAGGTTGCTTCCAAGTCTTGGCTATTGTCAACAGCACTGCAATAAACATTAGAGTGCAGATAGCTCTATGCTTACTTCCCTTCTTTTGGGTAGATACTAGCAGCGGGATTGCTGCATCATATGGTAGTTCTATTTTTTTGTATTGTGAGGAACCTCCATACTGTTCTCCATAGTGGCTGTAATAATTTACATTCCCATCAACAATATATGAGGGTCCCCCTTTCTCCATATCCTTAACAGCATGTTATTGCCTGTCTTTTGGATAAAAGCCATTTTAGGCCAGGCACAGTGATTCATGCCTGTAATCACAACACTTTGGGAGGCCGAGGCAGGTGGATCACCTGAGGTCAGGAGTTCGAGACCAGCCTGGTCAACATGGTGAAACACTGTCTCTACTAAAAATACAAAAATTAGCCAGGCGTGGTGGTGGGCACCTGTAATCCCAGCTACTCGGGAGGCTGAGGCAGGAGAATTGCTGGAACCTGGGAGGTGGAGGTTGCACTGAGCCAAGATTGCACCACTACACTCCAACCTGGGCGATAGAGTGAGACTCCATCTCAAAAAAAAAAAAAAAAAAAAAAAAAAAAAAAAAATTAGCCAGTTGTGGTGGCAGGCACCTGTGATCCCAGCTATTCGGGAGGCTGATGCAGGAGAATCGCTTGAACCCAGGAGGTGGCGGTCACAGTGAGCCGAGATCTCGCCACTGCATTCCAGCCTGGGCAACAGAGTGAGACTCCATCCCACAAAGCCATTTTAATTGGGGTGAGATGATATCTTACTGCAGTTTTGATTTGCATTTCTCTGACGACCAATAATGTTGAACACCTTTTCACATGTCTGTTTTCCCTTTGTATGTCTTCTTCTGAGAAATGTCTATTCAGATATTTTCTCCATTTTTTAAATTAGATTATTGGATTTTTTTCCTATTGAGTTGTTTGAGTTCCACATATATTGTTTATTAATCCTTTTTTAGAGGGTTAGTTTGCAAATATTTTCTTCCAGCATGTGGGTTGTCTTTTCACTTTGCTGATTGCTTTGTTTGCTGTGCAGAAGCATTTTAACATGATGTAATCCCATTTGTCCATTTTTGTTTTAGCTACCTGTACTTTTAGGATATCACTCGAGAAATTTTTGCCCAGTCCAATGTCCTGGAGAATTTCCTCAATGTTTTCTTTTACTAGTTTCATAGTTGAGTCTTAAAGATTTGTCTTTAATCCATTTTGATTAGATTTTTCTATATGGCAAGAGAGAGGGTTCTAGTTTCATTCTTCTGCATATGAATATCCAATTTTCCCAGCACCATTTATTGAAGAGATTGTTCTTTCCCCATTGTATATTCTTGGCACCTTTGTTGAAAGTAAGTTCACTGCAGATGTATGGGTTTATTTCCAGGCTGTCTATTCTATTCCATTGGTCTACATGTCTGTTTTTATGCCAGTAGCATGCTGTTTTGGTTACTACAGCTCCGTAGTATAGATTTGAAGTCAGTTAATGTCATTCCCCCAGTTTTGTTCTTTTTGCTCAGGGTGGCTTTGGCTATTCTAGGTATTCTGTGGTTCAATACAAATTTTAAGATTATTTTTTCTTCTTTCCTTTTTTTGGGGGTGGGGGGGATGGATTCTCACTCTCACCCAGGCTGGAGTTCAATGGCACGACCTCGGCTTACTGCAAACTCCGCCTCCCCGATTCAAGCTATTCTTCTGCTTCAGCCTCCCAAGTAGCTTGCTACAGACACGTGCCACCACGCCTGGCTAATTTTTGTATTTTTAGTGGAGATGGGGTTTCACCATGTTGGCCAGGTTGGCACCGAACTCCTGATCTCAAGTGATCTATCCGCCTCGGCCTCCCAAAGTGTAAGATTGTTTCTTCTAATTCTGTGAAGATGTCATTGGTATTTTGATATGGATTGCACTGAATCTGTAGATTGCTTCGGGTAGTACAGCCATTTTAATGATGTTGATTCTTCTAATCCATGAACATGGAATAGCTTTCCTTTTTTTTTTGGTGTCCTTTTCTTGCATCAATGTTTTATTGTTTTCATTATAGAGAGCTTTCACTTCTTTGGTTGAGTTTATTCTTAGGTATTTTATTTGTAGCTACTATAAATGGGATTACTTTCTTGATTTCTTTTCAGACTATTTGTTGCTGGCATATAGAAATGCTACTGATTTGTATGTGTTGACTTTATAGCCTGCAACTTTACTTAATTTATCAGTTCTAATAGTTTTTCAGTGGAATCTTTGGTTCTCTTTTATTTCTTTCTCTTGCCTGATTGCTATAGCTAGGACTTTCAGTACTATGTGGAGTAACAGTAGTGAAAATGGACATCTTTGTCGCATAAGTTTTATTACAGAATATTGTTATAATTGTTCTATTTTATTTTTATTGTTGTTAATTTCTTATTATATCTAATTTATAGATTAAACTCTACCATGGATATGTATGCATAGGAACATAAGAAAAAACATACATAGTATGTATAGGGTTTGGTACCATCTGCAGTTTCAGGCATCCACTGAGGGTCTCAGAACATATCCCTTGCATGTAAGAGGGAACTACTGTATATTAAACTAAACTGAGTATATGTGTGCCACTGTTTCAAGGTTTCAGACCTTTAAGATTCCACTCAATGGTTGCTATAGGTTGAGTGTTATGGTTTCTGTGTGTTGAATGTTTGTCTCTCCCCAAGTTCATGGTGAGAATTTGGTAGCTGTTGTGGCAGTGTTAAGAGGTGAAACTTTGGGAGGTGATAGGGTAGTATTACTGTCATTATCAAAGGGTAAGTTTGCTCCCTTTAGCTTCTTGGCATTCCTCCTTCTGGCTTATAAGCATCTAGCCTTCCTCCCCTGCAGATGATGTGGTGTACAAGGTGTCATCTTAGAAGAGCACAGTCTCACCAGACACCAAACCTGCTGGGGCCCCTTGACATTAGATTTCCCAGCCTCCAGAACTGTGCACCAATAAATTCCTGTTCTTGATGAATTACCCAGTCTGTGGTATTCTGTTACAGCAGCACAAAATGGACCAAGACAATGGTAAAGTCTTAACTCATTCAATGGTTCCTTGGTGATTTGAAGGTTTTTGTCAATTTCTAAACCTGTTTATTTGGGACTTATCTGCACAGTACTGAACCAACTGTTCAAAGTGAAAATTCAAGAATCAACGGGTTCGTTGTTCAACAACAAAGCAGGGAATCTCTTAATAAATTGCTGCCTATCATAAATGCTGCTCTAGTATCCTAAAGGTTAATTAGGCTTCTTGTAGTGCCTAACTTAACTCAGGGGGAAATACTAAAAACAAAAAACAAACACAATAAATTGCAATTAATATTTACTTAGATATGAAAGTAAGTATAACCTTTAGATTATTCAAAATTCAGTTTGTGAAGGCATCTTATAGAACTGATATTTATAGGCCAGGTTCGCTTGCTTATGCCTGTAATTCCAACATGTTGGGAGGCCGAGGTGAGAGAATCACTTGAGCCCACGGGTTTGAGACCAGCCTGGGCAACATGAGGAGACCCTGTCTCTGTAAAAAATTTAAAAATTAGCTAGGTGTGGTGTCACACACCTGTGGTCCCAGCTACTCAGGAGGCTGACATGGGAGGATTGCTTGGGCCCAGGAGGTTGAGGCTGCGGTGAGTTGTGATTGCATCACTGCACTATAGTCTGGGCAACATAGTGAGACCCTATCTCAAAAAAAAAAAAAAAAGAAATCCTGATGTTTACAATGTTTTTAGTACATTTGATTTTTATTTAATAATTAATCTTTTACTACTGATTACATTCTTTTCAAAAGGCTTGTGAATTTTGCAGCTGCATTCAGAAGGCCATTTTCCTCATTAATGTGGTCCACAGATCAAAAATATCTGCCATTCATTCATTCATTCGTGTTTTCATTGACTATAGAAGTTTCACCTCACAAAGTAGAATGTTTGTATCAAGTAAACAGAATAAATATTTTATCTGACAACATGGGTACCTGATTCCTATACCCCTTGTTGGCCGCAAACATTTTTACACTTCAGAAAGTCAAATCCTCACAAATATAAACCAGGTATCTGCATGCTTACCCTAGCAAGTGCTTCCTCAATTGTGATCATCTTTTCTTTGACCATCATCATTAGCTGAATCCGCTCCTCATCGCTCATTGTTATTTCACTGGCAACATAACCAACGTCTTCTCCTGGAGATTGAGGACAAAGAATAACGGAGTGACAAGAATGGCAAAACAGAATGTCAATGCTGAACATCTGCTGTCTCGGGCTAGGGAAGAATGTTGCTCAGGACACTATGTATGTTGAACGTTACTGATGAAGCAAAGGATGGCAAAACTATGCTGCTTTTTAAGAAGCCAATAAGCACCTCTGATTGAGAAACAGGCTTGCAGAACACGTGGGTGTCACCATAGAAACAAATCCTTCAAGATGATCAGAGCCTTGGAGATAGAGTACCCAGTGGACGGGTTGTGGAGGAAAGTGAGAGAGAGCTCCTTGCTATAGGTGGAGTAAAGATCTAATTTACACACCCAACTGGATCATACAAGCATTCCAAGGCTCCTTCAGCTGTGGGTTCTCTGTGTCCTTCCATTAGAAATACAAATGAGAAGAAAACATTTTTGCAAAGAAGTGGGAAAGAATCCTAGGTCACGACAGAGGAAGGAAGGTCAAAGAGTCCAGACCCACAGCCTGGCAAAACCTTCCATTCCTACTAAGCTATTTCACTATTATTATTCCTCAAAACTAAGTGCACTGGGCACAGTGGCTCATGCCTGTAATCCCAGCACTTTGGGAGGCCAAGGCAGGTGGATCACTTGAGGTCAGGAGTTCGAGACCAGCCTGGCCAACAAGGTGAAACCCCATCTCCACTAAAAATACAGAAATTAGCCGGGCATGGTGGCAGGCACCTGTAATCCCAGATACTCAGGAGATTGAAGCAGGAGAATTGCTTTGAACCCGGGAGGTGAAGGTTGCAGTGAGCCAAGATCACACCACTGCACTCCAGCCTAGGTGACAGAGCAAGACTCCATCTGAAGACCCAAAAAAAAAAAAAAAAAAAAAAAAAAAATGCTAAGTGCAAATCACAGACATGAAGCATGTTGAGTTAATCAGAAGAAGGGTGCCATATAGGTCTGTATCTGAAAGTATTATTGTCATAAATTGGTTTCCAAACTGAGGCAAAATCAACTTCCAACTCACACCTGAAGGCAGCTAGAACTGCAGAGAAGAGAATGTCCCATTAGATTCCAAAGATTTTCCTACAGAGCAAACAGACTGCTATTGCCTCTGGTATATCTGAGCCACATTGGGCAATGGTGCCTCTGGTCAGCGTGTGGGGAAGGACATGTTACTGAACGTGAGCTTTAACATCCCCACTCCAGTCCCACACCCTCCTCTCCTCCCCATCTTTCTCATTCATACTTTTTACCAGCTTCCAATATCGTTAGGATGCCCCCGGCTGTGGCTTAATTTGCCTTTGGTGTAAGAGACAGAGGGAAAGAGTCTGCCTGTAGACTTGTAGGAAACCATTTCAGGCATGGCTGACTTTGGAATTTATGTTGCCCTGTATTTCCATCCCATTTCCATTTTGTAATCAATCAATCCAAAAATACTCCTCAGGTTCCCTTTGCTACTTGCACAGGGAGAATAATAGTGTGTGCTGGGTGAAGAGACAAGCCTGCTGGGTTGATTCATTTTACTATCTGTGTCACCTCAAATGGCAGAGAGGGTGATGGGGAGTTGGTTGGGTTCTTTAAAAATCCACGTTAGCTGGTAAACTGTTGCCTTCCTCCTTCCCTCCCTCTCCCTCTGTACCTCTCCCTTTCTCCTTAGCTTTAGACTTTTTTTTTTTTTAGACTCCAAGGTTTATTTTGAATCACAAGCGATGCTGGGTGAATACAAAAAACTGGGAATGCTTAAAAGTAGGACAACTTGAAAAAAGAACCAAGTGGAATGTTGCCAAGGAACCCAGGTGTGCTCTGACGTGTCTGCTGTTCACATCCGTTTTTCTCATTTCCATGTGTACTGATAATTAAACAGACGTTCCACACAGCACAGGACACTAAGATTTTGTAAAGGAAAACAAGCAGTGTCACTGGTGATCAAGGAGAACTTTTTAATCTACTGATAACCTCATTCAGCTGGACTGGAATCTGGAAGTGGATTTGTTCTGGTTTCTTCTTTGAATACTGGGGAAACATAAATTATGTAACTGAGCCTCAAAGGGATGATATATTTACTTACTATATAAACAACAACAAAAGACACAGCCGAGAGTAGGGCAGAACTCCCTTCACAAAGCCGCCCAGGCAAATTCCCATGATGTCAGACCACTGGAGTTTCCAGGGGCAACACCCCATAACCGTCCCGCTGCAGAAGAGCATCAGAAGTTCAGAAGAATGCAAAGGATCTCAGTGGGAACGCGGACAGGAGAGTCCCAAACCAACACATGCTAGGGCTCTCTAGGCCCTTTCAGGCTAGATCTTGATGAGAGAAGAGTAAAGATCTTTCTGAGGTTGGTGCGACTGAGAAAACGAAAGATTCGGCCTCTGCTGTCAGATCTATGAAAGGAAAGAACTGTGAACTTGTCCCCTTTTGTTTTCTTTGACTCAAAAAAAAAAAAGAAAATCACTGGGACAAAGTCTTAAAGTAATAACAGGAATGTCAGAAAAGTTGAACATTTTAGGAGCACATGCGGTGAGTTACGCTAACTTATAGCAAGCATCCACTGAGATTAGCAGCACAGGATTCTTCACACGTCAGAGCTAAAAGGACCTACTGTCCGCCAGCTGCATTGCAGTACCTTTTGAAGTCTGTCTCATTATTCCTTTCTGGTTCTTTCGGAAGTTCTGCCAGAAATACTTATTTTTTTTCTTCCAGTCTCCTTTTCCTTAAAAAAGAAAAAAAAAAAAAGGAACAAAAAGCACAAGCAATAAATTCATCATTAATAACAAAAGTAGCCTCTTCCTTATAATTCAAAGCTGGTAAGAATATTTTGATTTCACAAAAGGACAGTTTTTTCTTTCAGTTACTGAAAGAATGGGAGATGCCTATAAAGTTGTTTAAAAGAAATGCAAATTTCCTAGTAGCAAGAAACGGTGCAGTGAGGTTAAGACGAGAAACAGAAACATCAAAAAGGAAGGCAAAACATGCATTCTTGTGTTTACTTTGATGTTTGTTTAACTAGTATGCCTAATTTGGCCTCGTCTTGCAGTATATTTCCCCCCTTTGGTCTTAGCCACAATTATTTCAACTACACCACAAATAGGGTATTTTAAGAAGTTCACTTTGTTTTGTTGTTATTTCTGTTGCTGATCTACCCTTGGTTTATTTCTGTTATTCCAGATTTAACGACAAGAAGAGAATGGTTGGTATGTCCTGGGCCCACAGGTCAGGGGAGCTGGTCCCCTGGGTCTCTGGGTCTGGCCCCCAGTGTTACTCTCAGAAGTGTGGTCTGCATGGGTCTCGCTGTGGCATGCATACGGCACTCCCTGGCATTCAGGTTACCTGGTGACCCACCTACAGCTTACCCAGGGCACAAAGACAAGCAAGACTGCAATCCGGCTGTGTCACCTCCCAAATGGGTCTCCCTCTACCCACCCCACCCCCCATCCTTTCCAGATGACTTCGGCGACTTTCAAGTGAAAACAAATTCGCCGCTATAGCTAGGCATTTTTAATATGTGGTAGGGTTCCGATCATCAATAATATGTAATACCTTTTTAAAAGCAAAGCGAAAGAGGAGAGTAAGTAAAATGAGTGGGTAGAGCAGTCCTTTATTCTTTACAAATAAAAAGCAGCAGCAGCGGTGTCTGCCATCGTGCTGATGTGGCACATTCAAAATAGCAGCTCTGTCACCACTTGTAGTCTGTCTGGTTGCTCCACGGCCACTGGAAATAGGGCCCAGCGAAGTGATGGGTTTCCCCAGTCTAGACTGGTGGTGCCAAGCAATGAAGCAGACGTGTGGGAACCATGTCTATGGTGCTCCCAGGCTAGAAAGGGCGTCGTCTGTCAAAACAGGATGACCACACATTTAAGTTTTGACAGCCCCCAGAGCTGTGGGAATGAAACCGGAGCCTTTCCGCCAAAGACAGAGCTTCATGGCAAGTTTTGTATCACCCACTGCCTTTGGGCTTAACACTGAAGCAAATGTCAGACATGCAGGGTTAAAGCAGACTAGTTATTATTAACTCAACCTTGCTCTTGGACAGTTCGGGAATATTTATTTTCTTTCTTTCTTTTTTTTTTTTGTGAGACAGTCTTGCTCTGTTGCCTAGGCTGGAGTGCAGCGGTGCAATCTTGGCTCACTACAACCTCTGCTTCCTGGATTCAGGTGATTCTCCTGCCTCAGCCTCCTGAGTAGCTGGGATTACAGGCATGAGCCACCACGCCTGGCTAATTTTTGTATTTTTAGTAGAGATGGGATTTCAACATATTGGCCAGACTGGTCTTGAACTGCTGACCTCGTGATCCACCCACCTCAGCCTCCCAAAGTGCTGGGATTACAGATGTGAGCCACCACATTCGGCCTATTTATTTTCTTTTTAAGAGACATGGTCTCTTCGTCCAAGCTGGAGTGCAGTGGTACAATCACAGCTCACTGTAGCCTCAAACTCTTGGGCTCAAGGGATCCGCCCACCTCAGCCTCCCAAGTAGCTGGGACTACAGGTGCATGGTGCCATGCCCACCTAATTTTTAAATTTTTCGTAGAGAGAGCATCTTGCTATGTTGCCCAGGTCAGTCTCGAACTCCTGGGCCCAAGTAATTCTCCCTCCTTGGCCTCCCAAATTGCTGGGATAAGAGAAGTGAGCCACTGCACAGGCTGAGAACATATTTCTTTGACTATAAGCTATACTCCCTTCTCCCTTCTCCCATTTTCATGTTTCTGAAACAGAGATGCAGCCTAATAACAGTAATAGCTAACATTTATTCAGCTACTATATCCAGGCACTTTGCTATCTAATGGCAAATTTCATTTAATACTCAATTATATGACACATCATTGTTCCCACCTAGCAGATGAGAAAACTGAGGCTTGGTGCAAGTGAGCTGCACAAGGTGATAGCTATTGAGTTGGCAGATTCAAAGCCAGGCAGTCAGGTTTGATAGAGTATTTATGTTCCTAATCACTATCAGCCACCCACCCTCTGACCCAAACAGAATAGCTGTTACTAAACCAAGAGTGAATTTTATAATCAAGAATATATAAAACATACAATGCCTTAATTATGCATAATCTTGGATCCAAAAAATTCCAAATTGAAGGATTTATCCTAAGGACATTATTAGGGACACAGATCCCAGGATTTTTAAAGCAGCAGTAAATTTTTAAGTCTGCATAATATTCCACCATATTGGATGTGCCATAAGCTAATTAACCAATTCGTTCTTTGCTGGATATTTAGGTTGCTTCTAATTTTTCTCTATTAACGTAGAGAATATTCAGTCATGGGAAAATGCTCATAACATATTCAACTTAAAAACTATAAAACAGTATGCAGAATATGATCACAATTACGTTTTTTTAAAACCCCCTAGTAAAAGGAGAATAAGGTTGTACATCAAAATCTCAACAGTGTTTATTTCTGAGTAGAAGGATTACTGTGAGTTTTGTATTTTCACGTTTGTGTTTTCTATAAAGTATTAAAATAATTAAAGAGGTAAACCAAGAAAAGTGGTACTGACCTACAGAGCTGTCTTCTGAGTTTGATTTATGAAGAGGGTTCCTAGAAAAGAAAAACAAATCAGATTACCAGAGAGCCTTGCTTTCATGGGAGAACTGAAAATCCTCCTAACTAGTTTGACCCAGCATCAATACTACTTAATACAGCCAGGGAAATTGTTATAGGCTGTTTACCACTGGCTTTTTCTACCCATCTGCTGACTTCCTAGAAATAGACTCGTGTGCCATTTGTCGACATTTATTAAAGACTCACTCGAAGGTGAGATCTGTAATATTAAATGAAGAAGACAGACTTCACTAGACGATTGCTGAAGTACCTTTCATTCTGTGAACTATTAATACAAGTGAAGTTACTGCCATTGGGAAGTCTCTTGTGTAAGAGGAAAAGAGAAAGCAAATAATAATGAAAACATAAACTCAGCACCACAAATGCCACTTGGGCCCGCAGATGAATACAGTGGTCGGCTCTAGGAAAACAAAAGGGGCAGGGAGGTGGGTGAGAGACCCACAACAGGATACTGAGTGTCCTTAATAGAGGGGGCAGCCAGTATGTAGTTCCTCCAGTTGGTTGCTGCCAGTTGGCAAGTGCAATGTCCATCCTGCTGAATCTTCCAATGTTCAAAGAGAAGACAGAAATCTGCATTTTTTTTTTTTTTGAGACACATTCTTGCTCTGTTGCCCAGGCTGGAGTACAGTGGCATGATCTCGGCTCACTGCAACCTGCACCTCCTGGGTTCAAGCGATTCTCCTGTCTCAGCCTCCCAAGTAGCTGAGATTACAGGTATGCGCCATCACGCCTGGCTAATGTTTGTATTTTTAGTAGAGATGGGGTTTCACCATGTTGGCCAGGCTGGTCTGGAACTCCTGACCTCATGCAATCCTCCTGCCACGGCCCCCCAAAGTGCTGGGATTACAGGCGTGAGCCACTGTGCCCAGCCAGAAATCTGTATTTTTATACAAGAGCTCTAACATTTTTAAGTGATGGCAAATAAACCGATGTTTTTAAAAATATGTCCAAATTAATCAATACATGTCTGGGCATCGAATTTGCCCCCCACCCCAACACCTTTGGCTGCCAGTTTGTGAAGGCAGATACAGATTAACCCAAATAATCTGAAAAGTGTACACAGCCCAAAACCAGTTCATTAAGCATTTCTCCAGAAAAAAACTTACACAAACAAAATTTAAAGAAAGAAAGCGAGAAAACGAAAGAAAGTTAAAATTGGTTGTATCAAAAAGGGAACGAGGTGGGCGGATCACTTGAGGTCGGGAGTTTGAGACCAGACTGGACAACATGGCAAAGCCCCGTCTCTACTAAAAATACAAAAATTAGCTAGGCGTGGTGGCACAGGCCTGTAATCCCAGCTACTCGGGAGGCTGAAGCAGGAGAATTGCTTGAATATGGGAGGCAGAGGTTGAAGTGAGCCAAGATCGCACCATTGCACTCTAGACTGGGCAACAGAGTGAAACTGTATCTCAAAAAAAAAAAAAGGAACAGTAGAGTGTGGAGCAAAATCTTTCATTAGGTGTGTCCAAATCCCAGAAGGAAAATACAGTATCCTTGGGCTTGCAACAAGGGAAACCAGAAAGAAGGCACCTGCATCAGAACAGACACAGACACTTGGGGGATTTAAACCTGAATCTTCACTACAAGTTCACCACCAGGAAGGAAGATGGAAGAGGTGATTTTTGCATCTGAAGGCTAGGCAAGAGAAGAAAGTGGGAGGCCAGGTATGAGTTACACTGAAAAAATTAGAGCAAAGGCTGAGGCAGGAGGAGAGCAGCCTGGGCAACATAGTGAGACACCGTCTCTTTAAAAAAAAAAAAAAAAAACTTTAAAAAAGTTTAACTGGGCATGGTGACATACATCTATAGTTCTAGTTCTAGCTACTCAGGAGGCTGCAGCAGGAGGACTACTTGAGCTCAGGAGTCCGAGGTTGTAGTGAGCTATGATCACACCACTGACCTCCAAACTGGGTGACTGAATGAGACTCTGTCTCATTCAGAGGAAGAAGAATTGAATATCCTGATCACCTAAAGTGATTTTCTGCCTACGCTTTGGATAAAAGGACCTTGAGAATCTAAGGTGACCAGAGAGAGGGGAGGGAGGCTTTTTCATGCAGAGCCGCCCTTAATAAGCCACCACCCTTTGGTGTAGCTGCACTGGTGTGGACTGACCACTGGGTGCCATTTCTGAGTGGCGGGCCCATGCCCTGCAAGCACCACCATTCTCCACGTCTGAGTGCAGAGAACTGTTGATGACCAGCACAAAAATCTGAAAGCTTTCGATTGTAAACTAAGGGAGAGTCGGAGCTAAGAACAGAATCAGGGGAGAAACCGCTGCAGAGGACAAGAGCTAGTAATGAATTCTAGTTATTTCCCCTTACTCCTGTGCTGTGAATACAGAACATGTAAGGAAAATCTCACTTATCACCAAATTGTGCCAGAACATGGCTAGGACCTACTCTCCTTCCTCCTATCCACACAAAAATGAAAATACCTGTATTTACCTGCAAGGCTTTTAGGAGGTAGCCATTTCAAAATTTAAATCATTCAGCCAAAATGTACTGAACAACAGCACAAGGAAGGTACATGGATGAACACGAAGAAAGGGGAGCTACAGGTTAGGGATGGAGGGAGACGGGAACAGAAAAGCATAAGAGATGATGAGGGGGGAGGGGAGGAGAAGAATGAGGAAGAGAAGCAGCAAACGTAACATGCTCAGGCCCACGGGAGAAGTAGGAGCAAAATAAGAGCGAGCTAGTTGGCTAGGGACTGAGGCAGGAAATCCTTCAGAAAGAAAGACGCGTTTCTGCTAAGTTTAGATTCTTAATTTTTTAAAAAAATCTTACTGTGCTGTACTTTGCACTTCAAGTCATGGGACTATGCAGCTGCCCACCTTACTTCAGCGGGCTGGGATCTGCAGCTGGTTAAACATGTTTTCTGTAAGGGGCCACCAGAGGCACAGGGAGCCCCATATGTATATTTGTCCTCACCCTAAGGACTAGGGATGTCTTTTTTTTTTTTTTTTTTTTTTTTTTTTAAGAGACAGAGTCTCACTCTGTTGCCCAGGCTGGAGTGCAGTGGTGCGATCTTGGCTTACTGCAACCTCCACCCCCAGGTTCAAGCGATTCTCCTGCCTCAGCCTCCTGGGACTACAGGCATATGACACTATGCCCGGCTAATTTTTGTAGCTTTAGTAGACACGGGGTTTCACCATGTTGGCCAGGCTGGACTTGAACTCCTGACCTCAGGTGATTTGCCCGCCTCGGCCTCCCAAAGTGCTGGGGATTGCAGGCATGAGCCACCATGCCCGGCCAGAACTAGAGAAGTCTTGACCTAACTGCTATGGACCAAATATCCCCACCTCAGGATAAAACTGATTATGTAATAAGTGAAAACATAAATTGAGAATTTTTACTTTCCCTAAAAGTCATCAAAATACTTCAAAAAGTACACTGCAGAAAAATGTACGCTCCCACTGCTACACCATTATCACAAAATGTGATTGCATTTTCCTCTCTGAAATGATGACTGACAATATTTTCATTATTTTTAATCTACTATCTTCAAACTATCGCACACTTTGAATAATTTTATCCTCCGGTTTGGACTTGGCCCAGGCATTGCTTGAATTTCCCCAGGATGCCAGCAGATGGCACTGTAGTTTCTTTATTCATCTTGCTGTGGTGGGTGGGCTTTTGTTTTTAAAATTTCACAAGTTCACCACCTAGATGCTGGCCAAAGAATAACAAGCCCATGTTTCACAAGCGTGAGGCTCCCCAACTCATCAAATTTACAAAGGAGGAAAATGACAATGTATGAATTTGGACGCAGTGACTTTCTCCCTGCAAACAGAAGCTGGCATAGAAGCAGTGCAAAATGCCATCTCCTTTCTCCTTGAGAATGATTATTAAAATTCATCCAGCAGGAGCAAAAATCAATGATATAACCCAAGTCCAAATGTGGATGGCAGCAGGTGGAAGGGGTCATTTACTAATCTCCTGGTGGAAGAAATTAATGCTCAGACGTCAGCTCCAAAGAGGCCTCCTGGTAGTAGTACCTCCTTCCTCCAGCCAAAAGCCCCAGGTCTGAGGATGGTGGGTGCTGGAGGTGGATCTGCTCTTTGGACTCATCTTTTTCATTGTCAATGGGTAAAAAGTATCGTAACTTCAGCATGGATTTTGATGACCAGGAAGCAATAATTAATATTCTGCTGCGCTTTAAAAATCCATTTAAACATTTAATTATCATCAAGTATTGGATTTAAGGTCTCAGAACTGAAACTTAGCAAATATTTGTTCATCAATAACTCCTACTATTAAGCCCCCAAATCTGCTAAAGTGTCAACATTTTTCCTCAAGATCCCTAAACTGCTTTTGCTGTTCCTGAAGGCAAAATTCACTTAAGAAAATTCCTACATTAAGGAATTTATCAATCCCATTAAAAAAATAATAATTTAAGAGACACTATCCCCAGAACTGAACTAGTTTCTTTCCTCCTACCTCTGCCTTTAACAAATTCTTTGCTAACTTGCTTTGTGTATTCGTTTTCACTCATTCTTTCATTCAGTATTTATTTATTCACCTCTCAGTAGGAGTCAGGCATCCTCTGAGGTCCTGAGAACATAGCAATAAACAAGACAGATTCAAGGAGGGCAATTGCAGAGTCAAGGAGTGAGGAGAAGTTGAGGTGATGGGACAGAGAAGGCTTCTCTGAGCAGAAACCTAAATAATGGAATAACATGCACTTCCCCAGATGGGGAAAGCTGGGCAGGGGAACAGCAGGGGAGGGAACAAGAGGTCCCCTTTGGACATGCTAAGTGTGCGGTGCTTATTAAACATCCCTGTGGAGACAGTAAAGAAACAGTTGGATATGTGAGTCTACAGCTGCAGATAAGAATTTGTAAGTGACTTGCACACTCTAAGCTCTGAGACTGGCTGAACACTACGAAGAGAAACATTATGAAGACTGAGCTCCAGGGCAACCCAATTTTTAGGGGTCAGAAAGAGAAAGTGAGGCCCAACAATGAGACTTAGGACGAGCGGCCAGTGGGAGAAGGAAAAGCAGGCAGAGTGCTCCTTTACCTTTCTGGCTAGAATATTATTAAACTCCATTTTACAAAAATTATATTGCAGCTGGGTGCGGTGGCTCACGCCTGTAATCCCAGCACTTTGAGGCCAAGACGGGCGGATCACCTGAGGTCAGGAGTTCGAGTCCAGCCTGGACAACACGGTGAAACCCCATGTCTACTAAAAATACAATAATTAGCTGGGCGTGGTGGAGAGCACCTGTAATCACAGCTACTCAGGAGGCTGAGGCAGGAGAATCGCTTGAACCCGGGAGGTGGAGGTTGCAGTGAGCCGAGATTGCGCCACTGCACTCCAGCCTGGGTGACAAAGTGAGACTCCATCTTAAAAAAAATAATAATAATTATATTGCAGTCTCACACTCCACACAGTGGAAACTCTAGGTTGCCATAGTTTCTTTTCCAGTGAGTCTACTGCTTTACAGTGGAGATCCTCGTAAGACCATAGAGTAGGAGGAGGAACACACACAGGTCAACATGAAATTCTTTACACTTGTATAGAATTCCACCTCTCAAATGCAATACTCTCTTTACCCCCCATCACAGAATAGGACTATCACTGAGATGGGAGTGATGACATCCCTGAGGTCGAATCGTGCTGGGCAAGGGCATAACTGGGCTTGGTGGCCACGTCTCTGACTCCTGAGTTCAACACCTCACCCTCTTCCCCAGACTCCTCCTCATTTGTATAACAGAATTCCAAATTGTATACATTCTTTAACAGGGTGCCTCTTTTCTATTATTTAAGGGATAGACAGAAAGGGGATACCATTATATACTGGCCCAGCTCTTGAGTAAACTGCTAAAATGATACTCAGAAGAACCTGCAAAAACAGAAAGTTTTCAACACCAAATCTGACCATGGTCTATGGAAGTATCAGAACTAAATATTCCAAGAACACTTTTGAGGAATTGACTATCTGGCTATTGCAAGACCCCCCTATCTGCTTCTAGAAGGAAAGGAGGCCAAATACTATGGCTCAAACTCATTTTTCTTCTTCTGTTTATATACAAATAGTCTAAGCCACATCCAGACAAAGACAACTCTATCTCGTTTCTGCATACTGAGTCCAGCACACCAGAAAAGTGCAATGAATGGCCAAGCATAAAGAAATTCCTAAAATACACTTCATGTTTTGGCTTTGGTGAGCGGTCCAGAAACTTCATTATAACCAAGAAAAAAAAAAAAAAAGAAAAGAAAAGGAAAGAAAAGTGGTTCTAACCTAATTTCCAAGAAAGGAACATATGCTATATGTTACTGGAAAACCCGTACTTAAGGGATTTTCAAAGTTCCTTAATCTTGAGTCTCAGGAAATCAACTTCTCCATTAGTTGATTTCCTGCTGAATTTGAAATCTGGGCTTTTGCTGTGTCTGGGTCTTTTCCTGCATCATCCCAGGCCTGCCAAGGCAGTCCCGAAAGCCAGTAGCAGCCTTTTCTCCACCATTTAAAAAAAAAAGCCGGATACATCTGTGCTACTGAATTGTGCGTGTACACAGGGAGGCAGGGGAAGGTTAAAAGGTTGAAGGGCTTACATTAATAAGTAGTTAAGATTTTCATTTTCTTTATGTCCTACTTAAGTATGGATAACTCTGTACCTTCATATTTTGCTCCTTTCATGACAAATCATTTCATATTAAAGAAGTAATTCCTCAATTTAATATTTCTTTCTATCCTTTTGGTATCAAAGATACTTTTATCATACAAACCTATCTCCTCTGTTTAAGAGAAATAGATATGAAACAAAATTCAATTCACACTATCCACTAGTTGCCATAAAAACTCAAGAGTCACCCTTTCTCCAGCCACAGGGCCAGGACTTGGATGATGCCAGAGAGACACAGATAGCCCAAGCTGTAAGAGGTCACCTCTTACAGATTTGGTGTTGATTTGGTGTAAGATTCACTCTCAGAATCCAGCAGGTGCAGGGAGTGAGTTGCCTCCTTAAATTCCAAGCCCTACGCACCTCTCTTGCTTGGCCCCATGATTTAGCTTGTGAATTCACTGGCTAAGACAGAAAAGCAATTCTATTGCCAAAATCTGGCATATTGTTAAAACTCCAGGAATATTCAGTATCAATGACAACATGGGTGACATTTTGTCAAGCCGGTAAAAACAATCCCATACAGGTTTTTTTCTTTCATTTCACAGTCTATTCCCAGCCTGGACTTGCTGGCTTTTTGTTACAAGGTCACCTTTATAAATGAACAAGGCAGGTGTCTGCAGTACCAAAACCAAGACAATGGCCTGACCCAGCACACACATTCAGGAGTCAGGCAGAACTAGGGGTAAATGACAGCGCTGCCACCAATCTAAACCTTGACTGTCTTTCCAAGTGCAGTTGTGAAGATAAAAACAGTACGCCTTAATGGATTGTTAAGAGGATCACATGAGACACTGAATGTTAAGAGTTTTGCACAGTGTCTGGCACTGGGGAAGCTCCAAGGAAATGTTACTTCTTGTAACTATTCACAGAGCAGTCCCAAATTGACGAACTATCTTAGTCTTCTCCAGCGGACTCATTGTTCTCATTCCACCAAGTATTGCCATGACGTACCTCCTATTCTAGATTCTAAGCTTCCAAATCACTAAGGATCCTCCTTGTAAATTATTTTATCATTAACCTCTCTCAAATAATTGAGATGGACACAAGGATTTCTCTTCTACGTCCCACTTTATAAAAGCAATTTGTATGTTTTTTAGAATTACAAAAAACAACACATGATTGAGCATGACGTCAAAATCTCTTTATCCAACAGATTTTCAGCATATTATTTCCATTATTCCCATGTTATTATATCCTATTGTCTTCCTTAAGCAGTATTTAGCTTATTGTGTATGGCACATTGTCTACTAAACAATTTTTCATTGATGTTGCACAGCTTTTCAAATATAGGCACTTATATCAAGGGAAATGGCTTGGGTCCATCAATTACCTCAATTATCATTAACTCTCCAAAACATTAACTCTCTGAAAGAAATGGCAGGATTTTCAGGTATGAAGTGTGGATGTTGTCTCTAAACAGTAATACCATCTAACCTTTAATTCTGGTTCAAAGAGGACTTTTTGCCCCATAATCCAAATTCTCACACTTGGAGGTGCTAAAAGGACATTAAAAGATCTAAATTTTCCAACTGTGAGTTGTAGAATTTTTAATTTTTCTACCCCACCCTCTTTGTATATCTTTGATTTACAACTGCCATCAGAACCACTTTAAGTCAGCCTATTCCTTCTATATAAGATGTCTCAAAAGGGCATCTTGCTCAGAAAAATAAGGAGAAAGATACAGCTAATTTAGACATGCAGCGTTAGTTCTAATGACAATCACCTTTGTTATCCTTCAATCCCCTGCTAACTGTATTAGACATATGGAAGTTGTAGGTAACTAAACATTATCTTTCCTGCTGTAAATCAAGCTTGCCTCCTTTTGTTCTGTCTGTGGTAGAGGTCATGAGCAGCTGACTGGTACCTCCATGTGAAGGATGTCTCAAATGCTGTCATCAGGCCACCACCCAGGAAGCAGCACTGCACAATGAATGGCTCAGAACGTGGGTTCAGGAGTCCAAGCTCTACCCGCTACTGATTACTAACTCTGGCACGTTACTTAGTCCCACTGATTCCCAGTTTCCTGCTATGCAAAATAGAGACAAAATGTTACCGATCACATAGAATTTTTAGAGTTTTCAGTGAGTTGTGACTTTTACTGTACTTACTACACGCATGCACATGCTAAGTACTAAAAAAATTTAATAAAATAAGCTAGATATTATTAGCGGTCTTTTTTTTCAACTGCTCTACCTATGAACCAAGTCATCCTCAGTTCTTCTTCAAATGTACTTCCATTTCTTAACTTGTAAGGGGCTGGTTCTCTGGCACCTCGGGAATGGCCAACAGGCTTTCCAGGCCAAGGACAGGTCCCACTCCTGTTGACTCTAAAAATCCCTCACAAAAGTGCAGTGAAAGAGATTTGTGTCCTTTCATTCACCAACTGGTGACTTGTACCGAAAGTTAACGATGTGGGTCACTGGCAGAAACTTAAAGAGTTTCACGTCTGAAAAGCAGCCAAATGCCACCTCTCCACAGGGGAGGCCCATGGCCTGGTTGTATCTGGGCCACGGCCTCACTAAGGGCAGGACTATCCAAGTGCAGGAGCGATGTGGGCTCGAAGGGGGAGAATCAGATCTGGGATGGGATTCAGTCATCCTCTGAGGTTTCCAAAAACCCCTCAGTGGGTCTTCTCTTTTCCATCTGGGCCATATTTTTCTTCATTTGTGGCTTCATGGGTCTGAACTGCATAAGAAGTTGAGATAAAATTGCTCCATGAATGCCAGCTTTGATACTAACACCACTATGGACAGTAACAGCATCTATCCCAGCACTGTAAAGTTATAAATGCCTTCTCAATTCCTTCAAAGTTAATAACTAATGTTCAGAATATCCCCATGACATATGCTAGAGGGTGTGTGTGTGTGTGTATAATTTTTTTTTTTTTTTGAGACAGGTTCTTGCTCTATCACCCAGGCTAGAGTACAGTGGCACAATCATGGCTCACTGCAGCCTCTACCTCTTGGAGTCAAGCAATCTTCCTGCTTTGGCCTTCCACATAGCTGGGACTTCAGTCGCATGCCATCATGCCTGACTAATCTTTTGATTTTTTGTTTTTTGTACAGACATCTCATTATGTAGCCCAGGCTGGTCTTGAACTCCTGGCCTCAAGCAAGTCTCCCACCTTGGCCTCCCTAAGTGCTGGGATTACAGGCGTGAGCCCCCATGCCCCAGCCCACATAGTATTTTTCACAATGAGAGGTCATATAAAAAGGAATCAGCAACTGACCAGTTTCATATACAATCAATGATTTGTTGTTTGCTTGGTATAGACAATAAAGCTCTATGCCACTGGATGAGTAAACTGCACACAACATGGCGCATACCTTCCAGGAGTTTACAAAACTCAAGGAGATCTTACTGTAACATAAAAATAGTCAAGGTAGTTGCCTCCCATGTCAATATCCAGTTCATTTTCTTTCTTACTTACAGAGTCCTGATTTTGTTTGGGGTAGCAGTATATCTTGTTAAAAAATCACTTCCCCAGACTCCCTTGAAGTTAGTTGAGGCCAAGTGTCAGTGTCTGGCAGAGAAGAAATACTAGAACTTTATGGTGAGATGTTTCTAAGAAAGCTAGTGTTTCTATGACAAAAAGGATTTACTCCATCTACATGCCTTTTGCCTGGCTCTTCCCATTATCCCTCCTGGAACAGGCATCATTTTATCATAAGGAAGAAAGTTCCATACTAAGGATGGTAGAGTAGGAGAGGGAATAATTTCCTGAGCAGCTGCTCAAGCCTTGGAAAGCCTAACTCCAGACTCCCTGCTATATGAGAAGATGTCCCCATTGTCTAAACACTGAAGTCGGGTGTCAGTTACATGCAGGAGAATATAATCATAACAGTTTCATATCATTTGGCTCTATGTCCCCAACAGGGGTGGGACCTGGTTGGAGGTAATTTAATCATGGGGGCGGTTACCCTCATGCTGTTCTCGTGATAGTGAGTGAGTTCTCATGAGAGCTGATGGTTTTATAAGGGGCTTCCCCCTTCGCTGGCACTCATTCTTCTCCTTCTTGTCATCACGTGAAGAAGGACGTGTTTGTTTCCTCTTCAGCCATGATTGCAAGTTTCCTGAGGTCTCCCCAGCCATGTTGAACTGTGAGTCAATTAAACTTCTTTCCTTTATAAATTACTCAGTCTTGGATATGTCTTTATTAGTAGCGTGAGGATGGATGAATACACAGTTAGTGGCTAAGAAACGAAAATGACTAACTTCCACAAAGCATTGGTCTGGCTTACCAAAGTAGATTCATAAATCTCATCGTATTTCAGGCTCATAGAAACCCTCAAAAAAACTAGCCTTGCTGTATGTATGAAGAGATTCTGGCCTAGAGTCTTTATGTAAGTGACTTGTCCAAGGTCACACAATTAGTCACTGTAAGTCACAGAGCTGGAGATTAAACTCAGCTCTTCCCACACCCAAACCAATGTTTTTCCCACTAAAACTTGAGCTTCATGGAGTCAGGGGTTCACTAGTCTTACTGATCACAGCATTCACAGTACCTGGTGCAATACTGTGAGCCGAAAGCCAAAACCACATTGTCTCTAATTACCGGTATTGAAAGTGCAATTTAAGTTTGTAATGCTGCCCCTGGAGTCTGTGGCTTCAGGTCAAATTCTGACTTTTGATGATTCTTCAGTAGGCATACACATTAAGGTGTAAAAAAAGGGTGGGGGGAGGGGGCCTTGAAATTCTGCTTTTTATTCTGGTTTTGATCTAACCAGTAAAAACAAATGCCTTCATTTAATGGCCTCACTGTGAATTTTAAATTTTACTTAGCTTTTTTTTTCATCTTAAGAATTACTAAATTATTGTCAAAAGCAAAATAAAATAAAACAGGGCTGTAGCACATTATTTTCACCACAAAAGCTAGTTATTAAAAAATGAGCAAAAAGTAATTTCTTATGAGCTTAAGCAGCCTACTAAAAAGAAAGTACCTTTGTTTATATTATTATTATTATTATTATTATTATTATTATTATTATTATTGTTATGAGACACTCTGGGTCTCACTCTGTTGGCCACGCTGGAATGAAGTGATGTGATTACAGCTCACTGCAGCCTCAACTTCCCCAGGCTCAGGTGATCCTCCCACCTCCTCAGCCCGCAAATAGCTGGGACTACAGGCGCGCACCACCATGTCCAGCTAATTTTTGTTTGTTTTTGTAGAGACAGGATTTCGCCATGTTTCCCAGGCTGGTCTCGAACTCCTGGGCTGAAGCAATCCACCAGCCTCTGCCTCCCAAAGTGCTTGGATTACAGGCGTGAGCCACTGCGCCTGGACTATTTACATTATTAAATGGCTCCCAATTATTTTGTAAATGGGACAAAATTATTCGTTTGCTCTATTTCCTTTATTAAAATTTCCTGCATATGTGTAATAAATATGGGGTCCAAGAGAGGCTTTTCTGCGGGGAAATGTGGCTGAGGCCGGCAGGGGCCCCTCTGGAAGGCCCTCTCTGGCTCTCTGTTTGTGTGAGGCAGCCCCAAGTTAAGAGCTGCTGTGAGAATGGGCTGCCACACGCTGGGGCGGCGTGGAGATGGGGTCACTGATCCCCATATAGATGGGCAGGGAGGCCCCCCGGCTTTGAGTATTTTTACCAAATGTGCAGGAACCTAGGGGGAAAGCGAGGCAGCAGGGGGCTGGCCGTTACCAGCCTCGGCCTGGGGTGGCGAAGGGAGTGGGGCAGATGGGGAGGAAAGAGGCTCCATTCAAGAACCTCCTCCTTGCGTTTCCATGGCAATGGCTCCGGAAGCAGGTCAGGACTTTCTCAGTGGAAACAAACAGTGGCTCCCATTCACCATCCCCAAGGCCTGCTGGCCACGCAGGCCGTTGTGCAGCCTGGACACAGAGGACCCCGGAGGGATGTGGGGCCTGGGGCTGCCGCTTTTCTTCTGCCAGCTGCCCTGGGGGCAGCAGGGGAGTCCAGGGGAAGCAACACTGAAGGCCAAGGCTGGAGGCACTGCAGGCATGGAGGGCCCTTCCTCTCGCTGCCAGAGCACAGTGACCAGCAACCCCTCCAGACCACTGCCGTGGGAGCCGCCCACCTGCCCTACTTCTCCCAACGGGCAGCATGGACACACAGCAGCCCTGAATCTGCATCCAGCCAGCAGCAACCACTTGAGCCTTCCCCTGCTCCACTTCTAATTCATTCACAGACATGGCTGATGGAAAATTTTTATATGTTATAAATACTATGAAAATGGAAACTCAAGTTTTCCTGTCTTCTCAGATCTCATTTTTAAATTCCCAAGCATCTCTGTCACTTCCATGAGCCCTCCACACCTGGACTCACTCCAAATGGACCCTGTCCTCTCATTCTTGATCACTCCGCACGCTGATCTCACCCTGCCCTCAGATTACTTCACGTCCTTCCCCTGCTGATACTGTGAGCGCACCAGCACCTGCTGGAAATGATTCAGACACCAGGAAGCTTTCCAAGGTCACCGTAATGATGAAATGACCTCTATCGACATCAGCTGAACAGCCCCCAACTCAACCTGTGCTTATGATGCGGAGTAGAAGCCAAGAGCTTAAAGCTGACAAGACACTGATCTGGGTGGCGATGAATAAAGCCAAGCTGGCTGCTTAAGAGTCTCCTGGGAAACTTCCTAGAAGCCTCCAGGGTTCCACATCTGGAGACTGAATGCATTAGGTCTGGGCAAGGCCTGAGGATCTGTCTCTCCAACAAGCTCTCCAGGTAATTGTGATGTGCAGATATGCTTGGAACCACTGGCTTAGCCTAGCAAAGGCCAGGGATCACAGAGCCCATCTTCATTCTCCATTCCCTCCCTGTATCCAACACCTCCAAAATAAAATAAGCAATACTGCAAGTGAGATGTTCAGAAAAGAATACAGAGTAATACGATAAAACAATTGGCCAATACTTTTCAAGCATTAGCCTGACTTGTAAGGTTTTATTTGGGCAAAGCTTTTAGATGAGAGGTTGGGGATTGCATTGTCTCGACCACCAAGCATTCCTGACATGAAGGAGACACTCCCTAAAGATTCAACGAGTAATGAATCAGCTGGTGGATAAAAGAATTTAGAAAGTAGAAGCAGAATAAAGAAAGGCTTGACAAGGCCTTTAGACCCTCCAGATCTCTCCCTCCCTTCACAGTTCTCCCTGCCTCCTGGGATGCACACAGCCCACCTCCTCACGCTGACAGTGACCCGTCTACAATACGAAGCCCATCACCAGGAAATGTCTGAGCTGGCTCTGAAAGCCTTCCATCAGCCAGGCCTGGGGCTCCACCACCCAGTCCCCCAAGATGCTGTGCTCCCATGGTTTTGCACACCCTTTCTTCCACCAGGAACTTCCTTCCTCTCTGCTTTTGCCTAAGAGAACCCCCAGTCAGCCCTCAGGTGCTCACTCCTATGGGAACCTGTGGCGATTTGGAGTCTTGACAATTTAGAACAGCCGGATTGCATTTCTCAGAATTCTCTTTCCTGCATAGTTCCAGGTTAGCCTGGACCGCAAGAGAGATTTTACATGAAATGCAGAAAGTAGCTCTTTTCTTTCCATGCTTCACGGTCAGTGTGGGCATGGGGCCCTGCTATAGCTGTTATTGTTGGTCCTCTGGGTCAGGGGGTGGCATGGGGCAGCAGCTGGGCCTACAGCACTCACACTGCTGCTGGGTCTCCTCCTCAGCTCCTCAGTCCTGGGCCTGCGATGTGTGGAGCTCCTGAGGAAAGATGTCAACAACACCTGCAGGCCCTCTGCACCCGCAAAGCTGAAGCCTCGCTTGGAGACAGTGACTGATGGCATGGGTGTCAGCCCGCCCTGGCAGGGTAGACTTTGTCCTTGCTCTCTTCACTTTGCAGGCATTGTTTTTGCTGAACTGCCTGCCCTGCTGACTTCAGGCTGTACCACCTGACACAGAAGTAACAGCCTCACCTGGCCTGTGCAGCCAGCACGGGCTGTGATGCATGAGGTCAAAAGCACATAACAAAGTCCTTATTCTATCTTAACATTCTACTTCTCAAATAGAACCCTGACTGATGCCAAAATACAGGGTCCTCAGCACCATGCCTATCCCCCAAGCGGGGTTCACCATCCCTCCTTCTGCAGTTCCCCTGTCCTGATGGTTTTCGCATTGCATTATAAGCATCTTTCCATGTCTTCAGATTGTAAGAGGACAGGTACCCTTCCTATCTTACTCATCTTTCCAGGGCTTACTGCTGGATAAATGCTTATTAAATTAAACTTCCTGAGCTGCCTGGCCCTTCACTGGTCTCTCCGAGCACCCCAGTCTTTGATTGTACCTGTAGTTGGGTGGATGAGAAGCAGTCTGGCCCTTGCAGATAAACAGAGCTGGATTCAGAATCCAGCTCCGCCTTACCCAAGGTCTGTGATCTTGCTAAGTCACTGACCTTTCTAAACCTTGGTTTCCTTAACTGTAGAATACCATCTGCATTATAGATTTGGTAGGAGAATTAATAAGATATGCAGAGAGCACTCACTAAGCTGTAGGTGTAAGTCTCCCCATCTTCCTGCGAGTATAGGAATGATATTTATTTACTGATAGGCTCCCACCATCACCCTATCCTTGGCTTAATATTCTGTTTCTTCTTATGCAGGAGAGAGAATAAACAGCAGCCACCTCCATACATTAAACAATTCCTGGCAGCAGCACCTGTCCCCAGCCATCCCAGCAAGAACACACACAGCCTGCCACCGGCAAAGGACACAGGGCAGACGTGCAGACTCAAGCTGTGTCCGGGTCGGCTGGTGGCTCACTCGCCGGACAGAGGGAAGGGCAACGGAGTTTCTAGTTGGGAACAGCTGAGGAGGAGGATTCTGGACCAGCTGCTCCTACTCCAAGCTCCTGCATTCTGGAATGCTGAGCCCTTCAAATATGCTGTGCAATGGTGCACGCGTGCACACACACATGTGGACACAGTTATGCCTGCACAAACACATACTTCAGCGCATTGCTACCGCACAGGCTCTATGAAGATAGCTGTTGTTTCCTAGCCACCCCCATTGCAGGCATCACTAAAGAAACTAAAGGTCATGTGGAAAGGGCATATTTTAGGGGGCCATGGCCAGTGATAAGCTCTGTGTGTATGGCACCGTCTAATGAGCCTGAGAAGAGACACCACAGACTCACTGCCCTCACCAGGGGCAGCACTGCACATTACAGAGGGGGTGAGGGAGGGAACAGCAGAATGTGAGCACCTATCACGTGCCAGGCAGCGTGCTGGGCATTTCACAGCACCACCCTTGAAAAGAGCTGTTTTTGTGCATGCTTTATTGAATAGAAACCTGAGGCGTAAAGAATTCGAATAACTTGTTCCCAGTCCCACAACTAGCGGAGCTTAAACTCACGATCAGATTCTGTCCAGCTCCAGAGCCTACGCCAGCTACAACATAGTGGGATATGCAGAGTCCAAGCTAAACTGATCGGTGCAGGGCATGCTTTAGACTGGAGCAGAAAACGAGAGATGGCCTGAGCTAGAAGGACCCTGGAGACCACCTGACTCACACTCCTCACCATGCCCACGAGGGAGCTGAAGCCCGGAGGATGAAGTGGCAAAGAGGACAAGTCACAGATGGACAAGCCTCCTGGCCAGTGACCTGGCCCTCATGCCCTCAGCCTCTACTGATTAAGGCAGAAGAGTACCTAATATCATAATAGCACCTGGCTCTTGGGCCAGTCCATTTATTTTCTGAAACCTAAGTTTGCCATTTTGCCTATGCTTCCCACCCTAGTGCGCCTGAAAAAACAAATAATGGTGGCTCCAGTTGCCTTTGGTTATCTTAGAGATGCTCTAACAGCCCAAGGGGACCAAGAAGATGCTGGGCACAGAAGGGCACATCCACCTGTGTGGGGCAGAAGCGCCCTGTGATCCACTCTGAAGGGCATGCCTCTGTGTGACGTCCTCACTCCCATACACACAGGCCCCAGGCGCAGGGCACACACACATGCTCCCTAGGGGAAAACATGGGTGTCCCCACCCTATACCACAGCCCCGCCACAAACAGGATGTGGAGACAGGATGCATTCATGTCAGCACCAGGGGACGTGGCTTGACCTGGATTTCCTAGCAAACTCACAGACCTCATCAGCCCTTTTCACTGAATCTGGTCTACTTCCAAAGGAGGACTAATAATTCCACAGCATGATTTTCTAAATCACAATATTATGTATGAGTTTCTTGGTATTGTACCTTCATCTGAAAGTATTATGTAGTCTGTTGTATCTTTCTTCCTTTCTTTCTTTTTTTCTTTTAAGAGACTGGGTCTTGCTGTGTTGCCCAGGCTAGTCTCGAACTCCTGAGCTCAAGCAATCTTCCTGCCTCAGCCTCCCGAGTAGCTAGGACTACAGGCGCATGTCACCATGCCCAGCAGTTGTTTCTATTTTAGAAGAGGAAAATCTAGGGAGACTTGAACCAGACTATGAAATAGAATCCGGTAAGAAAAGGGGGGCAACCCTTAGAAAAAGATTTGGCAATTTATGGAAGCTACTATGTTAAATGTTTATTTACAGGTGTCTTTATAATGTTAATATTTACAAGCAGAAAGCACTTTTTATTCACGCCATCAGTCTGGGGAGACACTGACACATGTTGGGTAACAAGTAAGCCCAAGGTAGCTTCTCTGAAATTCCAGTCCTGGGAACAATCCATTTGTAGCCCTATTTCAAATAACTAGGGGCATTCAATGAATTCAATGCAAGTACTAAATGAGCACTTGCTCTGTGCAAACCATTATTCTGGATGCTGAAGAAAATCAGAAGAGTGAGCTCTCAGCCTCAGGGCTCATGACTATGTTGGTTCTTCTGGGATTAGGGAAGTATACAAGTGGCTCAAGCCACAGGCAAAGGCATGAACGTGGGCCAGACAAGACAGATAACAGACAAGATTATCAAGCACTTACTATGCTCTTGACAGCTTACTAAGTGAGGTAAGCACTATAATGATCATCTTCATTTTATAGTTGTGGAAACTATAGATAGAAAGGTCAAGTGACTTGCCCAAGAGTTGCAGAGCTGGTAAGAAAGACAACCTGGATTTGAACCCAGAGAGTCTGGTATCAGGTAGGGCATCTTAATTCCAAGGATATAATGACACTCAGAATGGATTGGGATGTTTGTCTCTAGCTCTGGAAATTAAAGCAAGCTAATGAGTCTCAAATATAATATATACTTCAATGAGTTTATACAAAAAAATAAATAAATAACATATAATAAGGGATTCACACAGTACCCAGTATATAGACATCACCCGAGAAGCCATGTTATGATGATGTTGACAACAATGATGATATGATACGTGTTAAAGTGCATTAAGAGACATCAGATCCATGGAAAATGCTACTAGAGTCCAAGGAGAGGAGAGGATACAGACAGTGAAGAGACTGAGAAAGCACTCAAGGAGAAGCAGTCCTTCAAATAGGACTCGAAGGAAGGAAATGCTTCCAAAGCATGAAATTCAGACAGCCAAGGGGGCATTTGGGTAATCGTAATATCCAGTTGGGCTGGAGTTGGGGTTATATGGAGGTATGAGGTTATTGCTGGGGAGACTGAGCAATAAAGAAGGGCCAGGGATGTATGTAGGGGCCACTGATTACCAAGGTGAAAACCTAGACAGGTCCTAATTCATAGATGTCACTGGGGAGAGCTGAGCATCCCCTCAATGAGATGTGGCCTGAGTGTATTTTAGGGAGATAAATCCAAAAGCAATTTCTTGAATGCTCTTCAGTTCATGAAAAGAGCATTAACGGTCTCACTTGGAACAATAAAGATTAAAAATAAACAGAGAGTGCTATAGTTTGGGTATGGTCTTTCTGACCCCAATGAAACTCATGATGAAATTTGAGTTCCAGTGTGGTGATGTTGGGAGGTGGGGCCTAGCAGGAGGTGTTGGGTCACGGGAGCAGATCCCTCATGAATGGTTTGCTGCCATGCTTGTGGTAGTGAGTGAGTTCTCCCTCTCGAGGGCCTGGATTAATTTTCATGGAAATGGATCAGTTCCTGAGATAGTGGGCTGTTATAAAGTGAGGTTACTCTCTTGTTTGGTCCTGGCTCTTCACATGTGTTCACTTCCTCTTTGGCCTTTTTCACCATGTTATGACCCCACAGGAAGGCCCTCCCCAGAAGCCAGGGCTTTGCTCTTGAACTTCCCAGGCTGCAGAACCCTGAGCTAAATAAACATTTTTTCTTTAGAAATTAGCCAGTCTCAGACCGGGTGCAGTGGCTCACACCTGTAATCCCAGCACTTTGGGAGGCCAAGGTGGGTGGATCACCTGAGGTCGGGAGTTCGAGACCAGGCTAACCAACATGGAGAAACTCTGTCTCTGCTAAAAATACAAAATTAGCTGGGAGTGGTGGTGCATGCCTGTAATCCCAGCTACTCGGGAGGCTGAGGCCGGAGAATCACTTAAACCCAGTGGGTGAAGGTTGCAGTGAGCCGAGATAGCACTATTGCACTCCAGCCTGGGCAATAAGAGCGAAGCTCCATCTTAGAAAAAAAAAAGAAAGAAATTAGCCAGTCTCGGCCAGGCACGGTGGCTCACACCTGTAATCCTAGCACTTCGGGGAGCTGAGGCAGGTGGATCACTTGAGATCAGGAGTTCATAACAAGCCTGGCCAACATGGTGAAACCCTGTCTCTACTAAAAATACAAAAATTAGTTGGGCGTGGTGGCACATGCCTGTAGTCCCAGCTACTCAAGAGACTGAGGCAGGAGAATCACTTGAACCCAGAAGGCGGAGGTTGCAGTGAGCCGAGATTGCACCACTGCACTCCAGCCTGGGTGAGACTCTGTCTCCCAAAAAAAAAAGGAATGAAATGAAATGAGCCAATCTCAGGTATTCTATTATAGCAACACAAAATGGACTAAAACAGAGGGAAACAAAGGAAAAATTATTGAAGTTGAAAAACAGGATTTGGCAATTGACAATCAGGGGTCAAGGAAAAAAAGCAGGACATCATGATGAAAAAGCCTGGGTGAAGGGCAGAAAAGTTTCTCAAGAATAGAGAGAGGGAAGTGTGGACAAAGAGCAGGTAGTTAGAGAAGGGTCAAGAGGAAGTGGTGAATTATGTTATATGAATGGGCAGTTTGGGTGGCTGAGATATTAGTGAGCAGGCATTTTTCAGCAAGAGGCTGTAACGGGCAGGCCACCAGATTGCAAAGGTCAGAGCGAAAGAGTTAAATCTACAATGAGTACCTAAAGAGCTCAAAGCCACGGGCGCAGGTAAGAGCCTTGGGAGAGCTCACAGGCTGGGTAAAAAGCCCGGGGTGCACTCACAGTAAGGGGTGGGCAGAGCTGCAGAGTGCACATAAAGGAGAAGAAACTCGAAACTTGGTGGCAAAGTCGCAGCCACCAAGGGAGATGAGAGAAGCGTGACCCGAGGAAAAGTCAGCAGGACCCAATGCAACAGGGACTCATGTGGGGAGAGGCCTCTGGTTAGGTTCCTATGAAGCCACTGACCTCCGAAATAACATTTCATCAGGGAATGAAGACAGGAGCCAGGCTTCATGGGAAAAGTTTAGCAACTAGGGAAAGAGAGAAAAAGAAATATAGTCTGGAAGAATGGCAAGAAGATTTTTCTAGAGTAAAGAAGACCTAAGCATGTTTGTGCATGCTCACTCACTCAATCGATTTATTCAACATTACGGAATATCTTCTGTGTGCCAGGAGAGAAGCGAAAGATCTAGGGCTCAAGGAGTTCAGGGTGGAAGGTGACAACAAACACATACACACATACACACATACGCACACACTCCACCTCAACAGGAGCAGGAGAATCCAGGGGGTATACAGGCCAAGTAGCAGGCCACTTCACCTCAAGTTTGTGGATTAGGGGAGAATTCTGGGAGGGGCCAACCCCAGAGCTGAGGTTTTAAGATTGAATGGAGCTTGCCCAGGGAAAGGTCGGGGGGTGGGTGGCAGGGGGTAATGGTGAGAGTGGGAGACAGAGTATCCCGCTGAAGGAGCAGCATTTCCGAAGCTCAGCACGCCTTGGGAAGATAGGGCCTGTCTGAGAAACTGCAGCAGCTTTTGCTCTGCCTAGGGAGCACATAGCAAGGGTTAAGGTGGTCAGGTAGGTGGGCGGCAGACCACAGAGGAAGAGGAGGAGGAGGAGGAGGAGGAGGAGGAGGAGGAGGAGGAGGAGGACGAGGACGAGGAGGAGGAGGAGGACGAAGAGGAGGAAGAGGAGGAGGAGGAAGAGGAGGAGGAGGATGAGGAGGAGGAGGACGAGGAGGAGGAGGAGGAGGAGGACGAAGAGGAGGAAGAGGAGGAGGAGGAGGAAGAGGAGGAGGAGGATGAGGAGGAGGAGGAGGAGGAGGAAGAGGAGGAGGAGGAGGAGGAGGAAGAGGAGGAGGAAGAGGAGGAGGAGGAGGAAGAGGAGGAGGAGGAGGAAGAGGAGGAGGAGGAGGAAGAGGAGGAGGAGAAGGAGGAAGAGGAGAAGAGGAAGAAGAAGAGGAGGAAGAAGAAGAGGAAGAAGAGGAGTAGGAGGAGGAAAAGGAGGAGGAGGAGGAGGAGGAAGGGAAGGAGGAGGACGACAAGATCAGATCAGTGGTGCAAGCAATCCAGAGAGCAGCAGATGATCCAAAGCAGGGAGTTGGAGGGACTGCAACAGGCATGTGTGTGCTGGGGCTTCTTCCCTGCAGTCAGAGGAAAGAGGGTGAAGACAAAGATCTTTGAGAGGGAGAAAAGGAAAGCTGACATAATCAAAAGAGTAATCAGCTCACCAGATAAAACATACCTGAGAGCGAAGCATTGTCCAAGGAGAGTAAGTGTCCGCAGAGAACATTTATAAACTATATTCGATCCTCTTTATTTAACCACAGAACACTGTTCTATTGGCCTTCTCTACTTTTATTTACCTTCCTTTTCCATCATGCTATATATTTTTGGACTTTTTCACCATAAAATAGTTCAAGTGTAGCCACAGATAATGAAAAAAAGTGAAACTAAATCAGTGAATGTTCAACTCCAGTGAAAGACTTAGTAGAAAAGAAGTTATAAATATTGGCTTAGGTGAAGTTTTGAGATTTATTTTGGACCTTCCTGCCTCTACAAATAAATAACTGGGACCTAGCTTATATCTGGATGAGGGTAGAATTTGCTCCTATTTTCAAGGGAGCCCTGAAGTGTAGGTTTTAACTGCTGCTATTTATTTGATGCTAACGAGCACCATTTGCCACTAGCCTCTGTATTTGCATAAGCAATGCATTCTAAGGACTCTGGAATTATAGCTTTGTGGTTAGGGTTATGGGTTCTTAACTGGGATCAAATCTGTGTACTGCTCCTTAGTAAGTGTGTGGCCCTGGGCAACTTACCTCTGTCCTTTAGTTTTGCATTTGTAAATGGGAATCATACCATTTGTCATCTCGTAGGGTTTTTGTATTAAGTGAGTCAATGTTAAGTGCTTAGCTCAGTTCCTGGCACATAATAAGAACTCAATAAACATCACCTATTATTACCTGTTTATGCCTTTTCAATTTTTAGTCTATATAAACCACCCCATGAAGATTTCCTCCATAAACATATTACAAAATAGCCAGGTGGCCCTCCCTACAGTTGGCTTCCTTGAATGTAATGACACTAAAGAATCTTGACACAGCTTATTTGTCAGACATCTAGGTAATTTTCAGATTCCTTTGTTTACATGCATACAAATAAAAGTTAAACTTTTCATAGAAAACACTGCTAGTTTCCTACGCAATGTCTATTCACCCTCTTTCCTTAAGAAAAGAACCCTGGCCGGGCACGGTGGCTCACGCCTGTCATCCCAGCACTTTGGGAGGCCAAGGCGGGCAGATCATGAGGTCAGGAGATCAAGACCATCCTGGCTAACACAGTGAAACCCCATCTCTACTAAAAATACAAAAAATTAGCCGGGCGTGGTGGCGGGTGCCTGTAGTCCCAGCTACTGGGGAGGCTGAGGCAGGAGAATGACGTGGACCTGGGAGGCGGAGCTTGCAGTGAGCCGAGATCACGCCACTGCACTCCAGCCTGGGCGACAGAGTGAGGCTCCATCTCAAAGAAAACAAAAAACAAACAAAAAAATAACCCTATGTTGTTCAGGATAGCAATGTGCTCCATTAAAAATGCTCACTTCTCTAAACTCCCTTATAGCTATGGTGGTCAAGTGACCCAATTCTGGGTCCCCTTTCTTTGCTTTATTTTTGTCCATACCATGACTTTAAATACGTAATTTTTGTTCTAGTATATGCCCCTGCCTTCAAACGTAAGCTGCACGTAAGCTCGTGACAGCTTGTCCATCACTATATCCTGGGCGCCCTGAAGGGAGCCTTCCATAACAGGTAGCTGGTCAGCAAACAGCTGCTGCATGAGGAAATGAGCGGCATACACTGGAATGTGGTGGACATGGTTTCTATGAAAGCTCTGCAAAGTACAAGGTTTAGCCTTGGGACCTATTGCCTTCTTCCCTCCCTTCGCCCTGCTTTTTCTTCCCACTTAGAAGATGCAGCAGCGACTTTGAGGCTATGATGGGAAAGAAAAAGAAAGAAGAAAAAAGAAAGCAGTCCAGCCATCTGGGTTTCTGAAGGCCGACTTGAGTCATGGAGCCAGCCCTGGACCCATTCATGGAACTCGGATGTGTCTAAGGAATCACTATTTGTCAGGTTTTCTGCGACTCATAGCTAAACTCATTTGTCGTAGTTGTAAAGCTATTTCCCAGCCCTCTCAAGAAAAGCCTTACCCTCTAAATATTCTTGAAAGTGTCTGGTAATAGAAAATTAGTTAATTTCACCTCTTCAGCCAGTTGACACAAATCCGAGATTGAGCAATAAAGCAGGTATGTCAGCGGCATTTGAACCAGAGCGTCTCCACCTTGAACTGGGGCTGGGTAAAATAAGGCTGAGACCTGCTGGGCTGCATTCCCAGAAGGCTAGGCATTCTTAGTGACAGGATGAGACAGGAGGTTGGCAGGACTGGTATCACAAGATACAGGTCAAAGATCCTGCTGATAAAACAGGATGCAGTAAAGAAGATTGCCAAAACCCACCAAATCCAAGATGGCGACGAAAGTGACCTCTGGTCATCCTCGCTGCTCATTATATGTGAATTATAATGCAATAGCACGCCAAAAGACACTCCTACCAGCACCATGACAGTTTACAGGTCCCGTGGCAACATCTGGAAGTTACCCTATGTGGCCTAAAAAGGGAGGGACCCTGAGTTCTGGGAACTGCCTGCCCCTTGCCCAGAAAACTCATATATAATTCACCCCTTGTTTAGCACATAATCAAAAATCAACTGTAAGTCTATTCAGTTGCGCAGCCCATGCCACTGCTCTGCCTATGGAGTAGCCATTCTTCGGTTTCTTTACTTCTCTAATAAACTTGCTTTCACTTTACTCTATGGACTTGCCCTGAATTCTTTCTTGCATGAGGTCCAAGAACCCTCTCTTGGGGTCTAGATCAGGACTCCTTTCCAGTAACAGACAGTCTCATCAATAAGCAATGTAGACAGATATAAACAGAAGAGGCTCAAATGAAAGCTCCCTTGGCCTTCTTTATTAAACTTCCAGTGAAAGCATCTGGAGAGACCAGATAGTGTAAGAAAATAAGGATGAATGGGGACCCCACCAAACTCATGACAGGGTAGGGAGGGTCTGTTCTTTCTTTTCACACACCTACTTACCTATCACCTACCTATCAACCTACCTCTTGTATATGTAGGTCAAGCACATCTGGAGGCCAGCAGCCCCATTTGGAAGGGGCATCCACAATAGATGCTGAGATGCCAGGTATGTCGGAAATCTCACTGCTTGCCTCTCTCCCTCCCCCTCTTCTGGTCAGAGCTAACTTCCTGTGACTTGAGACTTTAAACCCTGTTAAATGCAAATACTACTGACAGAAGTGATGTTAGAAACAGACATTTGAAGCATAATTAAGGCCAGATACCTCCCTTGGAATAGGTTTTAGCTGGGCGAGGAGGACAGAGGCGCGCACACAGGGGGTCCCTGAGACAAGTTGGGAGACTGGATCTGTGAGGCAGGAGTCACAGAAGCAGTGCTCAGCTTCCACGCTGCCTCCTTCTCCGCATTTCTGCTTCTAAGGGTGGGCCCCTGCAGGTCTTGCCCACATGTGTTTTCTAAGTTCTCTTGTTTTTGGAATAAAAAGCAGGGAAAACTTCTGCCCATAGAACACCACTCTGACGCAGAATGATATTTTGATTGGCAGAGACTTTTGCAGACACCAACCAGACATAGCCAACTGGTTCGCTAGGTCACCCTTTGAGGATCCTGTACTCAACAGCAAGGCTCCCAGCAAGCATTTTGATGTAAGGGAATAGTGAGATTGTCTATTTGCATCTTCAAATACAATTTATAAATTATTCTATAGTGACAATGCATCAAACCTATTCAAATTATAAACTGACTTAGGATTTTCAGAGTGATACATCTTTAAAAGCAAATGAAATTTAAACACAAAACCTCTTGGGAGATCTTATACAAGATAATCATCAATGCAAGAATAAGTATCACCCTTTTGCAACCATCACAGCAACACTGATTCGGGCAAGAATCATGGAAAGAATCTAAAACCAATAGGTAAAAGTTTGATGAGAAACATGACAGTTTCACGGTCTCAGATGATCAGATGATCACCTCACTATATATATATATATATACACACACACACATATATATATACACACACATATATATATACACACATATATATATATACACACACACATATATATATATATTCACTACAAAGAAGAAATTGTAACTTCTCAGAGAAAACCTGGCAGATACCACCTTAAGTGAATGACCAAAATTAATATTACTAATAATAAAATAAACGGACATCACGGGCCCCTGATGTAATGCACTGTGGAGCAAAAAAACACACAAAAAACAAAAACAAATAAACCCTAAACAATAAATACTTCATCAAACAACTAGCTTACACTCTGAAAAATGTCATCATTGCAAAGATAAAGTAAGGCTAAGAAACCCTTTCAGATTAAATGTGACAAAAGACATGACACCAACATGCTGTGAGTGATTTTTTTTTTTTTTCCTAAAAAGTGCTGGATTGGAAAAACAGTGCTATAAGAGACATTATTGGGACAATTAGTAAAACAAATACAGCCGGCAGGGTGGCTCATCCCTGTAATCCCAGCACTCTGGGAGGCCGAGGCAGGCAGATCATTTGAGGTCAGGAGTTCGAGAACAGTCTGACCAACATGGTGAAACCCTGTCCCTACTAAAATACAAAAAAAAGTAGCTGGGTATGGTGGCGGGTGCCTGTAATCTCAGCTACTCAAGAGGCTAAGGCAGGAGAATAGCTTGAACCCAAGAGGTGGAGGTTGCAGTGAGCCCAGATGACACCACTGCACTCCAGCCTGGGTGACAGAGCGATACTCCCTCTCAAAAATAAAAAAATAAATAAAAAAGAAAAACTTGAATAGAAACTGTGTATTAGAAAAAGTTATTAAGTTTCCTGTATTTGGTCATTATACTATATTATTCTGTAACAGAATGTCATTGTCCTTAGGAAATATTTGCTTAAGCATTTAGGGGTGACAGTCATGATGTCTACCATTTATTCTCAAACAGGCCAGCAGTAATAATAATTAGTGGTGGTGTGTGTGGGGGGGGGGGCGGGTGTGTGAGAGAGAGAGAGAGAAAGCTCAGGAGTGTGCAAATGTCAACAACTGGTGGCCTACGTGAAGATTACATGAACATTCACTGCACAATTCTCAATTCTTGAAACTTTACTGTAAGTTTAAATTTATTTTATTATTTTTTTCTTTTGAGATGGGGTCTTGTTCTATCACCCAAGCATGATCACAGCTCACTGCAGCCTTAACTTCCTGGGCTCAGGGGACCCACCTGTCTCAGCCTCACGAGTAGCTGGGACTACACGTGGGTACCACCACACCTGGCTAATTTTGCGGGGGCTGGGGGCGGGGGGTGGTGCTGGATCAGACAGGGTCTTACTATGTTGCCCAGGCTGATCTCAAATTCCTGGCCTCAAGTGATCCTCCCACCTCTGCCTCCCAAAGTGCTGGAATTACAGGCCTGAGCCACTGCACCCAGCCATAAAAGTTTTCAAAAGAAAGTGTTTTTAAGTTAAAAGCAAAGGGTAGAATAGTTTTCAAAAGCCATTAACAGAGAAATAAAGGACAAAATGTTTTTAAACTTTCAAATTGTTTAGAAACACATTAAGTTTGAACCACTTAAAATTACAGAGGCAAAATGACAATATTACAAATGGAGACAGTGGGCGTGTGTTTAAAATTTTTTGTTAACCTCAGAAGAGGCCATCAGTCTCTCTCGGCCACAAGAGCCATGCCACATTTTACTAAGTAAAGGATATAAACACGGAAAGAATGACTCTCCACAATTGAGAGGAAGAAGTACTACCCAGCCTAACTAAGGTTAATACAAATTTGGTGAGTCACTTCCTCTTAGGAGGAAGAGCAAACATTTCTCGTTTCCTGAAGGATTCAGAGATTCTGAGGGAACACCTGAGCTCTCAGCCTGAATCATGCTACATAAGTAATAAACTAGGGCAGGAAAAGCTACGGCCCATTCACTCGATGCTTCTACCCCACCACAGTACCTCCCAGTTCGAAGTCAATGTCAACTTGAGCCTTTTTTGTCTATTTCAGCCTCCATATTACTAGGTTCCTGGGAGGAGGCAAGGCAAGCAAAACAAAAAAAGTTGATGGGACGTGCACAGTTATCTTCTCACCCTGAGTGGGCAGTGGCCTTTGTTTGCTATGGCACATCACCCACAACGTTCCTCAGACCAGAACAAAACCCACAAAGCCTCTTAAGTTTAGAATTATAGCTTTCTGGCAAAGCAGCCCTCCTCCCAGAACCGCCTGTGCCAGCAGCACACACACGTGGATGGATTAGGCAAAGCTGTGCTCTAAAGCACACACACGCTCTCCCCAACGTGTGCTTTGCATTCCAGAAATACTTGATGCCTAAACCACTTCTATGCCTCCCTTGGCATGAACGTACAAGTGGCTCCGTGCCAAAGGAAGCGTCTGTTTAGAGATGTGGACTTTCTTTAAATTTTTTTACCATGAAAGATCACAAATAGAACATTCTAGTATAATGATGATGCAATAAAGTAGAAAAAGAAAAGGTTTTAGAAAAAAGATTCTCTTGTTTTTGTCTTATTTATGTTGCCTAAAAGAAATACTGAAAATATAACATGAAACATAAAATTAGCTTCCATGAGAGCAGAAATTACAGGGTCCAAGTTGGGTCAAGGAAGCAAAAATATTACCTTTAACAGGAAACGCTAGGGATCATTTGCCATTTTTTTACACACAGATTCACTGTTGTTTTAAGGTCACCTACCAAAATGAGGTGCAGAAGACGGGTTTTTAATCATTGGTTTATTCTGGAATATAGTATATTTTATATTTGTATCTTGCTTCTTGATAACTTTCATCCTATATTAAAAATTAATGTAAAAGATGAAAATCCATCTTGGTTAATGCACCTATCCTTTCCCTTTCTATTTCCGGAGATTTATTTAGGGTTTATTCACAATAAGTGTAAAATCAGTAACTCTTCACAAAATCCTTAGACATCACCAACTGCATTACAAAACACACTCTTAGCCACCTAGATACACACACATGCATGTAACATGTTAAGGAAAATGACATCAAACTCCATAGTACATACGCACACGATCGCCTGTTTGATTTCCGTCAGCATGGACCTAAAAGACACCTTCTTGGAAAGTGGTCCTGGACAGAGGGAGAAAGACTTACTTTCTTTCCACTTCTGGTGTTGACACGGCGCTACAGAAGCCAAGCGACTCCTACGAGAGAAGATTCGTATAGTCAGTGTGGTCAGAGCAGCAGGCTTCATCTGATTTGTATAGAGTGTCACTTAAAAAAAAAAAAAAAGGCAGAAGCAAAACTAGATGATTAAAGTCATTGTGCTTACTTCGATCTGGGACCGCAGCTGAAGTGACGTGGGGCTAGCATCGGGTTTCTCCTAAAACAGAACAGATGCCGGTTTAACGGGACTTCCAAACATGTCACACGCGAGAAAGACAAATAGACATGTAAGAAGAGAGGGGAGGATTCGGGAAAGGTTAGGGTATAGAGTGGGAGGAGATGGCAGAGATAAACAGATTTTCTGGGAAAACTAAAATACTTTTAAAATGAGAGCTCTGGCCCCCTAAGATTGAACTATTTTCCAAACTTTGTTGCCAGACTCTGCTGACAATTTCATTGCAGAAGAAAAAAAGCACAATTTCAGTCAAGGGGACTGACAGTTCATGGTGAAATAATTCTGTGGATATACTTAGTTGGTCACTAAGACACTGAATTTACTGCAACCCATTTGAGTTTAGCTGTTTTCCAATGACACTAGAGTTCCAATCCAATTTTTTTTTTTTTTTTTTTGAGACAGAGTCTAGCTCTGTCACCAGGCTGGAGTGCAGTGGCATGACCTCGGCTCACTGCAACCTCCGCCTTCTGGGTTCAAGTGATTCTCCTGCGTCAGCCTCCCAAGTAGCTGGGATTACAGGCATGCGCCACCACGCCCAGCTGATTTTTGTATTTTTAGTAGAGATGGGATTTCACTACGTTGGCCAGGGTGGTCTCGATCTCTTGACCTCGTGATCCGCCCGCCTCGGCTTCCCAAAGTGCTGGGATTACAGGCATGAGCCACTGCGCCCAGCCCCAATCCAATTTTAAAGTTCTAAATGTATTCAGAGTACTTAATAGCTTAGGAGAAGTTGCTAATGTCTTTAGGAAGTTGGGAAGCTAACTGAATGTTATCTTGCAGCCTTAAAAATCACTATACTTCCCTAACACAAATGAACTGACCTATCTGGAAATTTAAAAACAAACACTCTCGGTATCGAGTTGATAAATGAAATATAAATACTTGATATTAAGAAGGCACTGAAATATCATTAAATTGTCAGAGGCAGAAGAATCAAAGAACATTACAGATAAAACCATATAGTATAACACCCTCATTTCATAGTTCAGGGAGGCTGTATCTCCTTTGAAAGTAAAAGAAAATGAAGAATATTTAGATAAACAAATTACCTGTGATAAAAATAAATTATGTAAATTATGCATTTTCACATGCATCTAATTGTTCAATTGCCCTCTTCATCATGAACACAATTATAAAACTACATCAATACCGAAAAACTTTTGTTGAAGTATAAAAGTAGCAATAAAGTATTAAAATAAGTATAACTCAGGGCAAAGTTATACTTTTAAATAAGGAACAGGAATCCAGTACGAATATAGAGTATCAGAATGAATGCACTTTCATGCAGGATTGTGGGGGAGTGTTCTGGAAATCTGTTGCTCAGCAATGAGCATGTGGCTGACAACACTGCACCGCACACTTGGGGAAGCTGTTGGGAGTGTGAATTTTATGTTATGTGGTTTTTTTGTTTGTTTTGTTTTGTTTTGTTTTGTTTTTTGCCACAATGAAAAAAAAAGAATGTGCTGGGATGAGTACATCTGAGAATGGGATGACTGTAGACAAGCGGCCACAAGGAGAAATGGGTTTTAATGGACAAGAATTTAATGAACTGGCAACTCACTCATCCCCTAATCTCAGGCCCTTGTTTGTTATAAAAAGTTATCACAGTGGCGTAAAAGCTCCATAGAACTCTCATTAACATCCTCCTGGTTTTTATTGCTGCCGTTGTTCATGAGAGACATATTTCTGTACCAAACTTGATACACCATTTTACCAAACAGTATATGGACAATGTTTTGAGTTACATATTCCAAGCGTGAATGGTAGGATGTCAGGCTCAGGTGCAGTTAACAAAGGGGATATATACTTTTGGACATTTCTGGTGCTCACAGACCAATCACAATTTCCCAGGAGCTAACCTTTCAGCCTCACATAGAGAAATTTACAAACTTAAATAGCAGGAGGTAAGCAAAAGTATCATTTGCAATTTTTTAATCCCAAATCTTCCTTCCTATTCAGGAGTTGGTACAGAGAACTCAGAGTGATGATGAAACTAAACTGTTAGTTCCTCTGAAATTTTCTCTGAAATTGCCCCTTTAACGCCCAATTGCAGCCCATGACTTTCTATAACCATCAGCAAAAGTGACTGGTTCAATTCACCTCCCCTCCTCCATTTTTACCTTTTCTTCAAGCTCTAAGTTTCTACCTCACTAGTAATAGTAATAGTCATGCTAGGAAATGATCTTCTTTTGTTATATCTGTTTATCTGCATTTTTTGAATAGATTTTATTTGCTAAGTGCATCATTTGCCATGTCATATCACAAATGTAACATATATGGTACATTATGCAAAATGTACCTGTCCCTGCACACAAAGTAGTTGCTTATTAACAACCATATTAAATGTTTGATGATAAGGAAGGAAAATTTTAATCATTTCATCTTAGCATGTTCGTTACTTATAATAGGCATTTGATTCTTTTAGCTATTTAAAGAAAATTTTTTTTTTTTTTAAAGAAATAGGGTCTTGCTCTGTTACCCACACTGGAGTGTAGTGGCTATTCACGGGCGTGATCATCACGCAATGCCGTCTTGTGCCCAGAGCTCAAGCCATTCCTCAGCCTCCCAAGTACCTAGAACTATAGTTCATGATCACGCCCAGCTTGTTTAGCTACTTTTCAGAAAATTGATTGGGGCTATAGTTTGACACATAGTGTTAAAATCATGGAGACAGGTAACGTTTTCATGCAGAACGTTTGTTTTATCAAGGGCAGCTTACTGATGTTGAGCAGGAGATCTTGTATAGTGATATTTCTAGTGACTTGTTTTTTTTAAGACCAAGCAAGAGAATAATTTTTTCAGGATGTCTTATTAATTTTATCCCCCAAGGATAAGAGATTACAGTCATCATTTAGACGCATGTCTTACAGCAAACACATTCTAAAGTAAAAATATTGCACAACTGAGGAGAAGCTTGTAAAGTTATCCACTAAGTTAAGGACCTATAAATGCTTGGAGAGAGAAAAATGGAATAAACTATTGGCAAAATTCCATTATTATAACACTTATGAGTGTCACATGATGTCAATGACAAAAGAGCAGAAGAGTAATTACTATAATGTGCCATGTGTTATGCACCTGACTGCTCAGCCACGATCCCTTTATTCAGAGAATAGCTGATGGTTTACACTACAGCTCCTGATCTGGATGTCATAATGTAGACAGAAATAGTAAACATTGTGAACCTCATCAAAACAATCATTGAGTATATGTGTAAATATGTATCACTTTTGGGCATGTTGTACACTGAGAAATAAGACCCTTCTCTCCTCCCCTAACATACGCCGACTGCCTCATTTACTACTGCCGTGTAACAAATCATCCCAAATGTAGTGGCATAAACCAACAAGCATCTTATGATGTTCACAGGTTCTGTGAATAGGAATTCAGAAAGGCAATAGCAGAAAAGGCTTGCTCTGCTCCACAGTGTTTGGAGCCTCAGCTGGGAACATGCAAAAGCTGGGGATGACTTGATGGGTGGGCTGTAATCACTGGAAAGCTTGCTCACTCCCATGTCTGGAAGCTGATGCTAGGGCTGCATGGGTTGCTGAGGCTTCCTCACAGCAGGATGCTGGGTTGCAAGAGTAAGCATATGGAGAAAGGCAGGCAGCAGCTGTATTGCCGCTTTGGTTTTGGGGTTTTTTTTATTTTTATTTTTATTTTTGAGACAAGGTCTCATTCTGTTGCCCAGGCTGGAATTCAGTGGCGAGATCATGGCTCACTGCAGCCTTGACCTTCCAGGCTCAAAGGATCCTTCCACCTCAGCCTCCCAGGTAGCTGGGAGGCACATGCCTCTAGGTGGCACATGCCACCATGCCCGGCTACTTTTTTTGTACTTTGTGTAGAGATGGGGTTTCACCATGTTGCCCAGGCTGGTCTCGAACTCCTGGGCTCAAGCAATCCGCCCACCTTGGCCTCCCAAAGTGCTGAGATTTGTATTGCTTCCTATAACAGCCTCCTGTGGTAAGATATCTGCCAGAGTCACCAGCCCTCCCGGGTTCACCGCCACCTCTCTCAGCTGGGGGAGTGCCAAAGCCACACCGTGAGAGCAACACTGGATGGCAGACATCGCTGTGGCCAGCTTTGGGAACTACAGTCCGCCGTGCTGACTGCCAAGGAAATGGGCCTGCTCATGAGTTTTCAAAATGAGGAATGGGGTGCAACCCCATGACAATATCTGGAAGGATTATCTTGTGGCTTTTACAACATTTACTCAAGTATATCTTGGCAATAGTCAGCCTGAATTATCACTTAAGGTCAAAATATTGCACTGTATTAGGCTGCAATGATCATGTCTCTCATTTCAAACCTATGATTATAGAAAATTTTAAATATACAAAAGTAAAGAGAAGAGGATAATAAACTCCCCAATTCCTACTACCCAGCTCCAACAATCAGCAGTTCAGAGTTGATTTTGTTTCCTCTATACCTTTACCCTTACTTCATGTTCATCTCATTTTACTTTGAAGAAAATCCCAGATATCAAATCATGAAATATCACCATTTCTAAGTTAAGAATTAGCTATCAGAGTTCCTTAACTGTTGCTCAATCTTGAGCACGTGGCTCAACCACCAAGAATTTTACTCCTTCCTGACACTGGAGGACTTTCTTTGGTCATAAGGAAAAATCATATTTATGAAATTTAGATACTCCATCTAAATGTTGCAAAGGGACGTGAAGAAATGCATTCTGAAGTTGAATGTCACTTTAGAGTTTATTAGAAAAGTATTCACTATTGTTTCCTAAGTGAAATATACTATCCTTTTTTTTTTTTTTTCTTTTGAGTCAGAGTCTGGCTCTGTCTCCCAGGCTGGAGTGCAATGGCGCGATCTTCAGCTCACTGCAACCTCCGCCTCCCAGGTTCAAGCGATCCTCCTGCCTCAGCCTCCCGAGTAGCTGGGATTACAGGTACCCACCACCATGCCCGGATAATTTTTGTATTTTTAGTAGAGATGGGGTTTTACCATATTGGCCACGCTGGTCTCTTGGCCAGACTGGTCTCCAACTCCCGACCTCGTGATCCATCCACTTCGGCCTCCCAAAGTGCTAGGATTACAGGCATGAGCCAACACACCTGGCAATGCTTTTAATATTTTTTTCTTATTTCCTCTCCCCTCCAATAGAGACAAGTCTCATTATGTTGGCCAGGCTGATCTTGAACTCCTGGCCTCAAGCAATCCTTCCACCTCAGCCTCTAAAAGTGCTGGGATTACAGGCATGAGCCACAGCACCTGGCTACATCCTTTAAAATTTCCGAATATGATATGCTCATAAACTTTGCTTGGAAAAAGCATATTCTAAGCAGAATTTAATGAGAAGTTACTCCTCAGAATGACCTGGGAGAGCCACACAACACTGGTGGCTGAACTTGAACCTTAAGTTAGGGCATTATAACTTAGTTTGAAATGTTTTAAATACTTTTAAAAAAGAAAGTGAATTGTGAATTTTTTCTGTGGCTGGTGAGGTGAGAAGACTTTGAAATTTGACCTATAGATTGAATTGTTCATCATTAAGTCACATATGGATACTTTAGTTAAGAATGACAAATCTCATTAACATTACAAACTCTTAAAGAAACCCTCCCAAGTTAAGTGTAACAGTGAAAACTAAACACAAATATAAATATATCCCAACATGAACGCATGCATGTTTGTTCATATATGAATGTGTGCACACAGAGGAAAAAAAAAACACTGAGAGTATATCTCACTGAATTTTTTTACAAGCATGTAATCTTGCATTACTTTTTTCTAAAGATGAAAGATTAGCTTAAAAATACGATCTCCAGGCCGTGAGCGGTGGCTCACGCCCGTAATCCCAGCACTTTGGGAGGCTGAGGCGGGCAGATCAGGAGGTTAGGAGATTGAGACCATCCTGGCTAACACGGTGAAACCCCGTCTCTACTAAAAATACAAAAAATTAGCCCAGCGTGGTGGCAGGCACCTGTAGTCCCAGCTACTCAGGAGGCTGAGGGAGGAGAATGGCATGAACTCAGGAGGCAGAGCTTGCAGTGAGCCAAGATTGCACCACTGCACTCCAGCCTGGGGGGGCAGTGCAAGGCTCCATCTCAAAAAAAAAAAAAAAAAAATCTCCAGTTCCCCTATGTTTTTAAATTATCTACATATGTATGTCTATAAACGCAGGAGAAAATATCTAAAAGAATTCTACACGCCAATGGTTACTTCTCAATTTGTAACCTTTTTCAATTACTTTAATATATTTTTAAAACACAATAAAAGATGAATATAACGAATTCCTTTTGTAATAAAAAGTATACATATACAAATTATTCATATATTTTTTAAAACTTAATAAAAGTCCCCAAAGTTAACTTTGATAACAATTTAAGAATGACAAGTCTCACTAACATTACAAACTCTTAAAGAAACCCTCCCAAGTTAAGTGTAACAATTAAGTCCAACAATTAAGCTAAAAAGCTACCTAAGAAATGTTAAAACAGGCCGGGCATGGTGGCTCACCAGCACTTTGGGAAGCTGAGGCGGGCGGATCACAAGATCAGTAGTTCGAGACCAGCCTGGCCAACATACTGAAACCCTGTCTCTACTAAAAATACAAAAATAAGCCAGGTGTGAAGGCACGAACCTGTAGTCCCAGCTACTCAGGAGACTGAGGCATGAGAATGGCTTGAACTGGGAGGCAGGGGTTGCAGTGAGCAGAGATCACGCCACTGCACTCCAGCCTGGGCGACAAAGAGAGACTCCGTCTCAAAAAAAAAAGAAACAAAAGTATTAATACTTTATTTCTCTAGTTAGGTCATGGCTAGTATTAAAATATTTTCTTGATGTGTTAAAATTTGTATATTTTATTATTAATAGAGAAGGACCATGCTAAAACGATTTCATATTCATAGTTTGACTAAAAGAGGCTCCACTATAGTATGGTATAGTTAAAAAGAGAAATGAATCAGGTGATCAAAAATTTTACTGGGGAGAAAAACCTCAAACGCATTTATTGTCAGATTGGACAATTTGTAGAAAAAATAGTTCCGCTAACATTTATTGTATCTAATACAGAAGCTAAATAAATAAATCAATCCAACAACAAAAGCAAAACCCAAGTATTGCAAGATGAAATCAGTAGTTTGCCAAAACCAAAACCAAAACAAATGTGTACCTGTGTGTGCTTTCACCTGCTTGTGTATGTATACACACACACGTCTACAGCCACACTAAAAGGGACTAGGTCAAATACAAAACTAAGTCTCTGACCCTAAATGATGACATTCTGGCTTTAGGAGCTACGTCCCATTGTGCCAAATACCAGACTCAAAAACCCACCCAGGGCAGAATTAGATCCTGGAAAACAAATATCATGCCCTCATCCCCACTCCCACTTTGTCTCCACCTTCTTGTGGAAATCCACACGTTCCTCCTCCCTTAATGCTGCCCAGGCTCCAAGCCAAATGAACTTCACAGCTGGAAAAGCAGGAGGGACAAATCCCCCTTCTGTTCCAAAAATGGAGAGGAAGAATACCAGGCGCCCACCAGCTCAGCTCAGTGCCAAGTTCTCCTCCTCCACACTAGGTACAGGAAGGAGGAGGTGGAAAAAGCCAGAGGCGATCGGATGCTTAGCCATATGCAGCTAAAAGTAAAATGCCACATGCTACTACTGATGCATGCAATTAATGGAGGGACCCAAGCTCTGAACTGCTGTGGAAAGTTGCTGCCAGTCATGGATTTACATGGTTTTTATCACTTTACAAGAAGGCTGTAGAGCTGTGGTATCTCCCAGTTGGCAAACTATATCATATGTGTTCTTTACAGGAGAGATCCTTACCAAGTAACAGATAAACTAGATGAACAGAAACTTCCAGGTAAACTCTACTTAAAAATGTAAATATCGGCCAGGCGTGGGGGCTCACGCCTGTAATCCCAGCACTTTGGGAGGCTGAGGCAGGCAGATCACCCGAGGTCGGGAGTTTGAGACCAGCCTAACCAACATGGAGAAACCCCATCTCTACTAAAAACACAAAATTAGCCCAGCGTGGTGGCACAGGCCTGTAATCTCAGCTGCTTGGGAGGCTGAGGCATGAGAATCGCTTGAACCCATGAGGCAAACATTGCAGTGAGCCGAGATTGCGTCACTGCACTCCACCTGGGCAACAAGAGCGAAACTCAGTCTCAAAAAAAAAAAAAAATTATATTACCTTGTACACTATCTAGTCTTGGCTTTTATTTGGTTTCCCTGCTTATTACAAATGGGTCCACATGATCAGATTCAAGTAGGTTATTTCTCACCTTTTAAAGGAGGCCCCTTTCTCCATGTTTTAAACCTAAAAATACCATCACATCTTTATTTTTATTGAAAAATCAAAGAGACTCTAACTATTTGCAAAGTTCTGGGAGTCCAAGCCTTGACTCCATGACCTGCTGGCTGCTGTTTAACCTCTCAGTCCTGGCTGACCTGTCTCAGACGAACCAGCCGTCCCACTAGATGAGCTCCAGCAGTCAACACATGGACTAGTGCAGGGCGGTCAGGCACGTAGATCCCAGGGCAACCTGAAAGTCAACATTCTCACCTTTGCCAGGAAATCATTCCACTCTTGTCTGACTTCTCTATTCCAGTCAATTCACGGAACATGTGTCGATTTTACCAGGACTCAAAATTCAACATTGTCAGCCAGGCGTGATGGCTCATACCTATAATCCAGCACTTTGGGAGGTTGAGGTGGGTGGATCATCTGAGGTCATGAGTTTGAGACCAGCCTGGCCAACATGGTGAAACCCTGTCTCTACTAAAAATACAATAATTAGCCAGGCGTGGAAGCGGGCATCTGTAGTCCCAGCCACTAGGGAGACTAAGGCAGGAGAATGGCTTGAACCCGGGAGGAGGAGGTTGCAGTGAGCCGAGATCACGCCACTGCACCCCAGCCTGGGCGACAGAGTGACTCCATCTCAAAAAAAAAAAAAATCTATTGTCTTAGGAGTCTTCTCACTCCCCACTAAATCAGCTGCCCAAAGCTACTGCTTTTCTCTTCCCAAGGTTTCTTGCATCCATCCAGTGAATCCATTCCACTTGCAGTCCTTTGCCTCACAGCTACATGGGCTACCAGCATATGGTTGCATGGTAAGTACTGTCAGCTGGGAGACTGGAGTCCAGTTCTGCTCCCCGCTGTAGTGCAACCTTTAGAACCTGTTTTATTTTGTTTGGTTTGGTTTTTCCAATGGCAACAAAAGGCAAATGGACCACTTGATAATCTTTAGTGTCCTTTTTTCCTCTAAAAGGGCTATGATAAGTGGTGTCATGCCCCTCTAATCACTATTGTCAACTCCATCTTCTGGAAGTAGTACTCTGTGTCTCTGCTATTCAAAATGTGATTTGTGGACCATCTGCATCAGCATCACCTGGGAACCTGCTATACATCCAGTCATGGTCCCATCCCAGACCTCCTGAATCAAAACCTGCAATTTGCCAAAATTCCCCAGTGATGTGTACTGTTTGAGAAACTCACTGCTTCTGTGTCACTTCTCTCTTCCAAAATCTTTCATGGAGGCCGGCTGCAGTGGCTCAAGCCTGTAATCCTAACACTCTGGGAGGCCGAGGCGGGTGGATCGCTTGAGGTCAGGAGTTCGAGACCAGCCTGGCCAACAGGGTGAAACCTCATCTCTACTAAAAATACAAATATTAGCCGGGAATGGTGGCATGCGCCTATAATCCCAGCTACTTGGGAGGCCGAGGCAGGAGAATTGCTTGAACCCAGGAGGCGAAGGCTGCAGCGAGCTGAGATGGCGCCACTGCACTCCAGCCTGGGTGACAGAGCGAGACTCTGACTAAAACAAAACAAAACAAAACAAAGCAAAATCCACAAAATCTTTCATGGAAACACAATACTGACAGGATGAAGTCCACGTTTCAGAAGAAGAAGCCCCTTCACCAAATAGCCTGATCATAAACCCTCTTAGTGAACAGTTACCATGTCCTCTGCTCCCTGAGTGTAGACTGAGCCTGGTGTCTCGCTTCTGCTTATGCTACCTAGAATGTTTCTCCTTTCTATCCATCCAAATCCTACTCATCCTTTACCTCCAATTCCAATACGCTCTCCTATTTAACCTTCTCTGCCCACTTGTGCCTTAAATGATATCCCTGAGTATGGGCACACCAATGACTAGCCACATCACGTATTCATTAAATGTACCTATGGGTAGCAACTCTTCTCCTCACTTACTGGTTTTCCTCAACTAGACTGTAAATGGCCTTCCAATAAATTCCTGTTGAAATTCATTGTGTGCCGCCACAATCCATCAAAACCTATTTACTTAGCATTTACTATCTGCCAGGACATCCCCTTGAGAATGCTACTTTCTACAGCCTTGCACAGGCTCCCTGTACAAGGGAGTACTATTGGGAATCTATTGGGTTTTTTTGTTTGTTTTTGTTTTTTTTTTAAAGAGATGGGATCTTGCTCTGTCGCCCAGGCTGGAGTACAGTGGTGTGACCATAGCTCACTACAGCCTTGACCTGCTAAACTCAAGTGATCCTCCTTGCCTGAGGCTCCCAAGCAGCTGGGGCTGTGGGTATACACCACCACGCCTAATTTATTTTTTTTAGAGATGGAGTCTTGCTATGTTGGCCAGGCTGGTCTCAAACTCCTGGCCTCAAGCAAACCTCCCACCTCAGCCTCCCAAAGTGATGGGATTAGAAGTGTGAACAACTGTCCTAGGCCTGGTTTGTTTAAATTGGATCACTTTGCCAATAAGCCTGACTCTTTTTTCCTTCCTCTTTTTTTTTTTTTTTAAGAGACAGGGTCTTGCTCTGTCACCCAGGCCTAGGTTGGAGTGCAGTCATAGTTCACTGCAGCCTTGACCTCCCAGGCTCAAGCAATCCTCTTGCCTCAGCCTCCTGGATAGCTGGGACTACAGGTATGTGCTACCATGCCCAGCTTCCTTCTTTTAATTTGTGTTTGCAATTATAATGCATGGGACGTGTATTTTCATGTTTTTATTTAAGATTTACTTTTGGATTGCAGAGTTACACTAGGATGTAAAAATAATTCAACAAATATTTAAGATCTACTACTTAGATACATAAGAACTTAAAACAGAATGTTGTAATGTTTAATCACTTTTAGGTAAAAATCAGTAGTGGCCTGTCAGTTTCTTCATCCATACCTAACTCTTCAGCTTTTCATGTCTCATTTCACCCATATTGCTAGAGGTATAGCAGAAGATGTTAGTCATTGTTCTGGACCCCCATAAGCTCTTGGCCTGGTATAAGAAATCTTCTTCCGAGTGAAACTGACGGAAAAGTACTCTCATCCCATCATATCAAAGAAGAAAGGTTCTAAGGGGGAAATTTTTATTTCACAGCTGAAGAATTCTATTCCACTAACTGCAACCTTTAAGTCTCACCATAATTAAGGGATCAGTGAATTTCTGCAAGCTTTCATAAGAAAGAAACCTGAAGTGGCAATTTCCACCCAGCCATTAACGCTTTCTGTTAAAATAATTGAGTCTTTTGCTGTATTCGTTTATATTCTTTTTTTTTTTTGAGATAAAGTTTCACTCTTATAGCTCCGGCTGGAGTGCAGTGGCGCCATCTTAGCTCACTGCAACCTCCGCCTCTCAGGTTCAAGCAATTCTCCTGCCTCAGCCTCCCGAGTAGCTGGGATTACAGATGTGTACCACCACACCCGGCTAATTTTTGTATTTTTAGTAGAGACGGTTTCACCATGTTGGCCAGGCTGTCGCAAACTCTTAATCTCAAGTTAAGATCCGCCTGCCTCGGCCTCCCAAAGTGCTGGGATTACAGGCATGAGCCACCACACCCGGCCTGATGGTTTACATTCTGCAGTTATTAGTTACTTATTTATTTAGGCCTCACCACGTTCCAAAAAATGACTTAAGATGGCTAAGTAACTTAGTTCAGTGTTACATGATAAAAGTAAAAACCTAAAGAGCTAATTAATTTATATGATACAAATAGCAGAGGGAACAAGACTATAAAGTAGAGTAGGCCCAGGGATTCGGTTTGTTCATAAAAGGTGAGCCATGGGATGCTACAGTACAGACAGACCACTTGATCAGTTATGAGACGGATGTTACTATACTTTTATGTCTTAAGGTAGCCATAGGAAAATGGCTCTTTCTCCGAGTAAAAATTTCTCCTCTGGCTTCTGGCAGAGGTAACACACTATTATTCTGAAAGATACCACATGGAAAATTCCTGAAGAAGTCACCTTGCTCTGGAAATGCTTTCACACTGGGCAAAGCTGAATCAGGTCTGAGATCCCCGAGTGAAAGCGGAGGAGCATACCAAGGGGGCCTCCCTGAGGTCCACACTCCCGTACTCATTCGGAGGAGTCAAGAAGTACCCAGGGCAGGAGCAGAAATCAGTCTGGGAGGACAGGAGGGTAAGTTCCACCATCTTGAAGCATGGCTGTGCTAAAATACGTCAGAGTTGAATTGGTTAAATTCAGGAGTAATTTGAATCTAAGAGGGTCAAGCTTGGTGCTCCCACACCTCATGTCAAACAAGGCGTATACTTCTTTAATGTCTAAACTGTCTTTGTTTAAAACTATGTACTAGATCGTTTAAGCCACAACTTTACCAATGTTGAGTGCATACCACATACCAAGCATTTTGCATGGAGATAAGAATAAGATCTACACACCACAATGTGGCAAGGGATCACTTCAATAAGATGTGAGTGTTGTGTTAGAAGAATGCACCTTTTACAGTGTATAAAACACCAGAGTGTCATGTTATATAAATGTAATCATTAAAAGACACAGTGTCCATGAAGACATTTTAGTTATCCTAAAAAACAAATCCAACAAGTTCTATAATTCAATTTTTCATTCTACTAGCAGGACTTGGCATATCCACACTATAACCCACCCCCTGGGTGAATTTCCCAGGGGTAGAGACCATGATATCTGGCCATTCTAGATGGTAGTGGCCATCCCCAGAATCCTCTCACCCTCCCTGTTCTCATCCCGTGCTCACTAAGTGATCTTCTTTGCTTTTTTGAGACAGAGTCTCACTCTGTTGCCCAAGCTGGAGAGCAGTGTGCAGTGGCACAATCTCAGCTCACTGCAACCTCTGCCTCCTGGGTTCAAATGATTCTCCTGCCTCAGCCACCCGAGTAGCTGAGATTATAGGCATGCGCCACCCACACTGAGCATGTATATATATATTGTATTTTTAATAGAGATGGGGTTTTGCCATGCTGACCAGGCTGATCTCAAACTCCTGGCCTCAAGTGACCAGCCCGCCTCGGCCTCCCAAAGTGCTGGGATTACCTGCGTGAGCCACCGTGCCCGACCACTACGTGATCTTCTGAGTACATCCGGTTGCTCACTGGGATTAACTAACATAAGACAAAAGTGACAGGAAGCACTACGTAAGCTCATTTCCTTTTGCTTTCTCTGTTTTTTTCCATCTCCTCTTTCATCTAATCATTCCATACTTTTAAAAATAGTTACTGAGCCCATAAGTCAACGAGGATAAAACAGTGAAAGAGACACACACCACTTCAGTGGGGTTTCCATCTAGTGAATTCTTAAGTCACTCACTTTGCATTTCAACTCTAAGCCACAGGTACAACACTCCTTCTGTTCTGGCACCAGGTACATGACATCTGGGTAACTCTGCTCAGCTCTGGATGCCACATTTCCCAGGGACAATGGAAACCAGAGCACCTTCACTAGAATGGTGTCTGGAAATGGTATCAAATACTCAGGATCAATTGGAGGAAGCAGGGCTGTTTACACAGAGAAGGGAAGAAAAATATAAACATGGGAAAGCCTTCCAGGGAGCAGGGAACTACCCAGTGCAGAGCTGCCCGACCCCTTTCCCCACAGCGGTCCCCTGACAATGAGAGCACACTGCACACTAGGAGAAACTGAGAACATTTTAAATGGAAAAAAAAGTATTATTATTTTTATTTATTTATTTATTTTGAGATGGAGTTTCACTCTTGTTGCCCAGCCTAAAAGAGTGCAGTGGCACGATCTCGGCTCACTGCAGCCTCCGCCTCCCGGGTTCAAGCCATTCTCCTGCCTCAGCCTCCCCAGTAGCTGGGATTACAGGTGCGTGCCACCACACCCGGCTAATTTTTGTATTTTTAATAGAGACTGGGTTTCACCACGTTGGCCAGGCTAGTCTTGAACTCCTGAACTCAGGTGATCTGCCCGCCTCGGCATCTCAAAGTGATGGGATTACAGGTATGCGCTACCACGCCTGGCCAGAAGTATTCTTTTAAAGTAATACCTAATGACCACTGAGAAAATAAAATCAGGCCAGACACGGTGGCTCACGGAGGCTGAGGCAGAAGAATCACTTGAACCTAGGAGGCAGAGGTTGCAGTGAGCCAAGATTGTGCCATTGCAGTCCAGTCTGGGGGACACAGGGGGACAGGGGAAAAAAAAAAAAAGGAGGGGGAGGGGAGGGGAGAGGGGGATGGGAGGGGGGAGGGGAGGGGAGGGAAAAGAGAAAAAAATCAGAATATTAGTGAAGATATTAAATACTGAATTGACATAATACTTTCAAATAAAATACTTTCCAATTTTTTCAAGAACCTTGAGCTTACTTCTTTGAAAATAACTGTCTTTGAAATAACTGTCTATATGATTGAAAGAACTATACACCATTCCAGATCAAGATGTTTAATGATGATCTCTTGATGTTCTTGTTGGTCATTAGTAACAAGAAGTTTTACTCAAACTAAGAGGTAAAAATTGTTTTAACCATTTTTACAACCATTTTAAATTTATTAAGCATTTTACAGCCAACAGAAATATGGCCATTTCTATTTCAAGAACATAACAGCCCTTATTTCATTAACAGACATAGTGAGATCTCTTATGAAAACATAACAGATTTTAAATCTAGTTTAATTTTTCAATTAGGTACTACAATATACTGACAAAGTTCTTGCGTGCAGCCTTGTGCATGCAGTGTTCATCCTGAAGCTAGCTTGGCTGCGCTGGTCCAGAGCTGCCTCCCACCACATCTGACCACTGCACCTTGGACTCCATGCCTGAAGCTTCAATTCATCTCTTCCATGAGCTTCAGGGACCCTTGACCATGATGACCAAGTATGCCGCTGAAGTGCATATCACCCATCCTGTGTACTCTCATGGGGATCACTTACACCGCTCTGCCCTGGGACCATGCTCCAATAAGCCCTGTCAGTGGTTCTCAAACTTAGTGCCTTGCAATCCCTGGAGGTCTTCTTAAACACAGATTGCTGGGTCCTACCCGAGAGTTTCATCTGCATTTTTACCAAGTTCCCAGGTGACGCTGATGCTACAGGCTGGGGAACCATGCTACGAGAACTGCTGGTCCAAAGAAGGCTGCTCAGAGCTGCTTCTAGTCAGATTGAGTGGCCTGCAGGTGAAGGGGTAGGTATACCCGGAGCCCCACCTGAAGTCTGGCCTGATTTTCAGTGCTCTAACAGGGATGATCAAGACCAAGGATTTTAAAGTTAAGAGGAGGCTGGACTCAGTGGCTCACACCAGTAATCCCAGTGCTTTGGGAGGCCCAGGCAGGAAGATCCTTAGAGGCCAGGAGTTAGAGGTTACAGTGAGTTATGATTGTACCACCACACTCCAGCCTGGGCAAACAGAACAAGCCTCGTCTGGCCGGATATGGTGGCTCACGCCTGTAACCCCAGAACTTTGGGAGGCCGAGGAGGGTGGACAACTTGAGGTCAGGAGTTTGAGACCAGCATGCCAACATGGTGAAACCCCGTCTCTACTAAAAATATAAAAATTAATCAGGTATGGTAGCACATGCCTGTAATACTAAGTACTTGGGAGGCTGAGGCAGGAGAATCACTTGAACCCTGCAGAAGAACAAGACACCGTCTCTAAAAGAAAAAAAAATTTTTAAAGACAAAGATGGACTCACCACCATTTTATTAAAAAGGATGGGGGAGGAGGGCAAGCAGAGCCAGGTGTCCAACAATAGAATAAATTACTTACAACATGTGGAAACCACATCAATGGAGAATTCAAGCTTGACTGCAGGACTGTCTGCTGTCTGGGATGGGGATTTTTTTTTTTTTTTTTTTTTTCCCAGAAACTGGTCAGACCTCTGACTGACTACTATAATTCCACTCCTTGATTGGAGTGTAATCATTGGAAATGAAATTAAGTTATTGTGGTATAATTTATATTTTACATGATTTTTTTTAATGGGAGAAGGAACTACAAGTTCTAGCCCAATGACTCAAACATTTGAAACAGACGACCTTCAGAAGTTGGCAACAGCCTACAACTGAACAAACATTTATGTCTTCATCTATTCAACGAGTGTTTCCTGACCAGTTTGTACTCAGTTGACGTGCTGGGTACTGGCAGTATAAAAAAATAGTCACTGACCTCCAGGAGCTCACAGTTAAGTAAGAGAAACAGTCACTGAGAATATAAAAAACTAAAGGCTTTCATGTGATCATATAAATAACGTCGGAACTGATTAGTATGCAGATTGGGTGACTGAATAGGGGATTTACAAAATTATGTAGCCTGATCAAACAGGAGGTGCTAAATTTGAATGGTTCCTCTAATAGATCAGCTCACATTTTGTCCTAATGAAGTGTCACTATTATTGTGGTCTTTGCTATTGTAAAATCATGTGGTGCTATCATGACATTTAACCACTTTCCTTTCTCATTCTCTGAACCATATTTTCTAACCACCTTTAAATATTGTGTAACCATCTTTAAAAAGCTCCAGAATCAATTGCAAGCCAATACATTCTGAAATCATCAGCCACAAATTTGCTTTTAAAATAAATAAACTTTTGAATTAGTCATGTTGTATGATGATGTAACACATTAAAAAACACATGGGACTGGGCGCAGTGGCTCACGCCTGTAATCCCAACACTTTGGGAGGCCGAGGCAGGCGGATCACAAGGTCAAGAGATAGAGACCATCCTGGCCAACATGGTGAAACCCTGTCTCTAATAAAAATACAAAAATTAGCTGGGCGTGGTGGCGTGCGCCTGTAGTCCCAGCTACTCGGGAGGCTGCAGCAGCAGAATCGCTTGAACCCGGGAGGCAGAGGTTGCAGTGAGCCGAGATCACGCCTCTGCACTCCAGCCTGGAGACAGAGCGAGACTCCATCTTAAAAACAACAACAACAACAACAACAACAAAAAACACCACACACACACGGATAGATATCACATTATTTGAGAAAGAAAAGAATTATATAAAAATTGGAATCTCAGAAACAAGTGGCAAACTTTAGCCCAGGGCAAACTTTTTATTGGTCTATTATAAATGTTTACAAAATCAGGTTTATAATGGAAACACAGGCAGACAAAGTCCCAATGTAATATACATAAATGACATGTTTCTGTTCTTGTATAGTGATTTTCCTCCCTTCTGAGCATTAATCTTTGAATGACTTACTCTATAAATTATGAAACTTAGTTCAAAAGCAAATGAAATTTAAAATACCCATTTATTGAATGGCAAAAGTGCCATGTTGAAATTACTGTGATTTATCTGTGTCTGTAATGGTTACTATAGCAAACATACTTCATTGCTCAAAATTATTACCTGGTGGCATAGTTTACTCTGGTTTAAACATAAATTTATCCCGCTGTTCAGAACAGCAGCTGTTTGTCAGGGTCGTGTTCATTCATCCACAGCCACAAGGCCCAACTTTTTCTTTCTACAACTCTAAAGTGGCACACTGACGTATACACATAACACTCACTTTCTGGAAACCAATTAAATTCACACGGATCACTGACTACTAATATAGGAGGAGGGGACAAGGTGGAGTACTGTTTATCCAGAACAGAGTTCATCTCCATGCTCACATGCCTACTTGGACCCCGCATGGTTCGGGCAGCTCAGGCAGAAAGCATAGATTGGCACTATAAAAGCAGCCCTGCCTGCAAAACAAATGGGATTCTTGGGCATTGGTGCTTGTGGGCACTGCCATCACAGTGACTGAGTCACTGCTGCTGTGCCTAGGAAGAGAGATCCTGGTTGAAAAGCCAACCTTTCCTCTATACCAAGAGGAGGGCCCTCTCCTTTCCCTCCTCGTCATTTGCCTGGTAGAGAAGTTGGGCAAAAATGCATATTCTCCACCTGGGAGAAAAGTGCCACATTCATGATAATGGACTAAATGGCTCACTATATCAAAAGTGCTGATAAATAAACAAGAAAGACATTACTTTAAATAGAAAAATGAGCAAATGACTTTAAGCGATGAGTCAGACAAATAAGGATAGAAAAATATGTGTGTTCTTATAAATAACGAGAGAAATATAGTTTAAAAGCACAATAAGATTACTTTTCAAACTGGTAACTTTTTCTCCCTAAATACTGGGAAGTACAGGAGTGCTGCTGGTGGGAGTGCAGAATGTAGAATATTTCCAGGTGGCCAACAGTGTGTCAAGAGTCTTTCAAATGTTCTTACTTTTCAGCCTGCTACACTCATATCTAATAATTGGCCCTGGCTGGGCGTGGTGGCTCATGCCTGTAATCCCAGCACTTTGGGAGGCCGAGGTGGGCGGATCAGCTGAGGTCAGGAGTCCGAGACCAGCCTGGCCAACATGGTCAAACCCCATCTCTACTAAAAATACAAAAATTAGCTGGGTGTGGTGGCACGCGCCCATAGTCCCAGCTACTTGGGAGGCCGAGGCAGGAGAATTGCTTGAACCCGGGAGGCGGAGGATGCAGTGAGCTGAGATCGCACCACTGCACTCCAGCCCAGGTAACAGCGAGACTCTGTCTCAGAAAAAATAATAATAATAAATAAATAAAAATAATTGGCCCTAGGGAGACAGTGAACTCTTAAAGTAAAGATACACATTTAAAGATGTTCATAGTCACTTATTTATTTCTTTCTTTTCTTTTTTTTTTTTTTGGAGACAGGGTCTCACTCTGTCACCCAGACTGGAGTGCAGTGGTGGAATCTTGGCTCATCACAACCTCCACCTCCCAGGTTCAAGTGATTCTCCTGCCTCAGCCACCCTGAGTAGCTGGGATTACAGGCACACGCCAACACGCCCAGCTAATTTTTTTGTATTTTTAGTAGAGATGGGGTTTTGCCATGTTGGCCAGGCTGGTCTCAAACTCCTGACCTCAAATGAACCACCTGCCTCAGCCTCCCAAAGTGCTGGGATTACAGGTGTAAGCCACTGTGCTCACTTATTTCTATCATAACAAAAAATTGGAAATTGCCTTAATAGTTCAAACTGGGGGACACAAAGTATGTTATACTCAAAGACAAAGGGTACATAATGATTAAAAAAATATGGAACAATAATTCATAAGGGAAAGGTATTCCTTAGTGAAGGCTAAGGAATATGAACAAGCAACCATATACACAGCTTGAAGTCATTGTATATTTTAGTATATGGTGTACATATATAAACAGTGGCATGTAAACTCCCTGGGGAAGGAAATTTTGTGTGTTTTCTTCACTGGTGTATCCTCAGGACCCAGCAGAGTGTCTGGCACTGAACAGATACTCAATATTTACAGAACAGATATATATGTGGTTATATCTGAGTTGCAAGTGTGAATAGAGGACTTAAGTATCATCCTTATTTTTTTTAGGCCTTCCGAATTTTCTACAATGTATATATACAAATTTTACAGTCGAAAGCAGAACAAAAATGTTTCTGCTTAAAATCGGTTTTTCTTAATGTTATTCCTTCTACAGACCCAGAGTCAGATTTGATCTAAAATTTACATACACACACGCACACTATCAAGATTCTATACTACAACTGGGATATAGAAGGTCCATGACAATAGAAGATCTATGTTAACTTTTTAAAATCATATATAACAAACTTCTTTTCTACACATAGACCTTTGTGGGGCACTTGTCATTTAAAGATACGTTATTCAATACACACTTTTTTTTTTTACTGTATTATATTAATAAGGATTTTTGAAGCATCAATATGCAGAATTTTTCTCACAGAAATTTTGCTTTACTTTCCCTTTTTCTTAAGACACCTTGTTGAACTCTCCTTTCCTGTAGCATGAAAAGGAAGAACTAAAGTATTTTCTTGTTGTCTCTTAACTGGCCTCAATCAGCTAAATACCACCAGGGTGTTAATTACAAAACAGTTATTTCATATAAGGTTATGCATATTACTGCACAGAAAATCTCCATGTACACAAACTAAGCCAATTTCCCCCCAGCACATAGCATGTCTTTTTCTCAGGAAAAGCAAACAAGCAAAAACTCAGAAGAGTACAAACAGGAAACCTATTAGGACCTGATCTCCAAGGGCAGAAAACAGATGGATGGTCTGTAGCAGAGCAGATAAAAGCAGTGAGTCTGAACACAATGACTGATGTGGCTGAGAAACAGGACAGGAGGGCGGACTGCATCCCCAATACTACATGGTCATCTAAAAAGGATGACGTGAACCTAGAGATATGATTGCTATTTAAAGAATAGAGACAACAGTCTTACATGAGTACCATCAGATCTGTTTTTTGAAGAGCCATAATCCCTATAGTGATATGGCATCAACCTCAAAGTCATCCACATTTTCTCTGTCAAGCCCTAAAACAATGTATGCAAATTCAAAGCACTAACAGTTGAATTTTTCGTTCATTCTATAAAACATAAAGAGAATCCAAAGAGGGTGCTTACCTTTGCCACAAAACCCCAAGCTAGAATGAGAAACCATTAGCATCCCAGTACAGATTTTAAATATTTTACCTATACATTTTGAAAGTTGCTATGAAGACTCTCTTTGAATATTCCAAATTTTAATCACCAGACAAATGGCCTTCACATGTAAATGCTTATTACCTGAAAGAGAAAATGATCTTTGGAAATGGAGAGGATTTGTTTGTTTTTGCCATAAATTATTCAGAGAGCAACAAGAAAACCTCTCAAATTTCACCAAAAATATTATAAAGTTGGAATAAGCAATATGCCACATGACAATGCCAGCATGCACAGGAGAGAGGAGGGGAGTAAGTTTCAAGGAAGATTCAATGTTGGGGAAAGGACTGGCTGCATCGCAACTGCAGGGGGCTTTCAAACTTATGATCTGAGGGTGGAAGAAGGGTTATGATTTGGGGTCTGGAGATAAAGTTCTTCACAGAACTTTAGAGAAATTAAAGATGCTGCCTCCTCCTGGGCCTTCCCTGATCCCCTAAGACTGGATCAGGTGCTTCCATCGGAATACTGCACCACGCTATCTGTGTACTCAGACTTCAGTGTACCCTGGGCACAGGCTATGGGTCGCTCACCATTAACATCTCAAGACCTAGCGAAGTGCTTGGTTCAGACTAAGTATCTAATAAATATCTGTATCGTGAATTCAAAAAGGAATAGAGTAGAGAAGACTGGAAGCGGAGACGCCATCACACATAAAGCCCAGTGCCTTACTATGGAAGTCATTTAAAGTTCTACTGTGTTTTTAGTTGCTGGTTAGTAACATTGTATAAGTTGACTGACAAAGCATGAGAAAGACAGTATGTTCAACAGTGAAGCAAAACAATGACAGAAACATGTTCACGGAAGGACACAAACCATGTTAAGCACTATATATAACTTCTACCACATGTGTCAAGGGTTTTGTCAGGGATCACATAGACTGCCATTTGTCCTTGTTTATCCCGAGTAGGCAGCCAGGGAAAAGCTGAGTGGCGTGGTAAGGAAATACATAAAAGTAAATTAACTATTTTCTTGAAAATTCCCTCTTAAATAACTATATGCAAGTGGTAAACAAAAAATTGAAATGATGGCTGATTCGGTTATTTACACCTAGATGTTGTCAAAATTAACTATAGAAAGAACAATGACAAACACCTTTGGAGCTACCAAACATCTACATACCTCATAAGCCCCAAGTATTCACCAGGTGCCCACTAGGACCACTGGGTTTGTTTTCAGATTGCATCCCACTTCCCCACCTTTTGTCAATCACAACATCTCCACCTATAAATTGAGTACATGTGCCAGGGCCAATCCTGGAGCTTCAGGTGCTTCTGTAGCGCTGTCTGGTTCATCATAACCATCATCATCATCAAAGTGATCATCATCAACGTGATTATCACCATCTTCATCTTCTTCTTTGCTTCATTCCCATCATTGCCAACATTTATCTAATGCTAACTGGGTGCCACACACCATTCTAAGCACTTTTTTGTTCCATGTAATCTGAAAAAAAAACTTATAAGGTAGGAACTTTGCCTATTTCCAGTTTTTTTTTTTTAAACCAATGAGGAAACTGAGGCATGGAGAGATTAAGTTATCTTGCCCAAGACCATGTCTGAAGGTGGCAGGCTCTGTGGAGTCTGTCTGATTTGACTACGGGATACACACTCTTTTTTTTTTTTTTTTTTTTTTTTTTTGACAGAGTCTCGCTCTATTGCCAGGCTGGAGCGCAGTGGTGCAATCTTGGCTCACTGCAACCTCCGCCTCCTGGCAGAGGCAATTCAAGCAATTCTCCTGCCTCAGCCTCCTGAGTAGCTGGGACTACAGGTGCATGCCACCACACCCAGCTATTTTTTGTATTTTTAGTAGAGACGGGGTTTCACCCTGTTGGTCAGGATGGTCTCAATCTCTTGACCTTGTGATCCGCCCGCCTCAGCCTCCCAAAGCGCTGGGATTACAGGCGTGAGCTACCACCGACCAGGGATACACACTCTTAACTGCTACCCTAAGATCTACTGGCCCTCCGGGTCAGTGCTCCAGGGCTGACAACAGGCTTCCTTTAGCTTCCTGAGTCTCTGCCCTCCTCCCCTACTCTCTAGCCTGTACCCAAGTGTGTTTTCATTTCTTCCTTGCAAGGCCTTGTTCTGGTAACTGCACAATAACCCTCGCCTTCTCCCAGGGCAGGGGTTCCGCCCCATCCATGTTCAGTGACTGAGTCTCTTCCACCTACTCACAGACCTAGCTATGAGCAGACACACAAATATGGACTGTTCTCAGTTTCCCAGGGCCACCCCTACCCCATTATCTTGTCTTGAGGGTCCCCATCATCTGCTGCTTGCCCAGACTTCAACTACCTACTGGAGGACTGAGTCTCTCCAGTAAATCTCCACAATGAGGTCTCCCTCAATGGCTGGGTCTAAATTCAGGCTGGTTTCTCCTGCAAATTTCTGCTCAACTAACCATAACTGGCCTTGTGTGGCAAAAACCCAAAGTTGCTAAGAATGGTAATGAACCTCACTTAACGATTCCCTGGCGGATCCTGGGTTATTTATCTGTTTCTGTTGCAATCCAACGAAATCACATTCTCTCTAGAGGCAACACAACCCCAAGACACAGAGCCACTGTTCTGAGCTGGTGGCGTGTGTGCAGGAGCCCCCTCTTCCTGCAGGCCTCTGAGGGGTCTGCCACCTGTCAGACATTGTGCAGTTAATTAGGTAACACTTGTGAAGGGTTTTGCGACACATAATAGCACACATGTCGTCCAGGATCTCACACATGGTGCTCCACGTTGCAAAACTCAAGAGCTATTTTTAAACTCTATCTAACAGTTGAGCAAAACTTGAGTATCTCCTATTGCAGATACTCAATATCTGCAATATTTAAACTCATTACTCTTCCACTGAAAATTCCTCGAAAAGAGCATACAACTGGTGGGGATTATTAAATAGGATACAAAGGACACTTTAGGAAAAAAAGAAAAGAAAAAAAAAAAACCTTGTTGCAATCCATGCCAAGTTTTCAGGGAAACCTCAAAGACTTTGCTTTTGTTTCATCTATTCTTTTGAAAACAAGCAATTCAAGAGGAACAGGAGGGAACAAATTGCATCTTGTCTGCCCAGATGTCATGTCCATATAGGTGAGTGAGTCACGGCACTGGTGGGCCATCTGAGGGTACACTGAAGAGGCATCTGTGATGCCTGTAACCTGCTAAGACAAAGGCCAGCTTTTCTGAAGCCCTGGCCTGACTTGCTTGGGCAGTTAACCAAATGCCTTGATGGATGTAGGCTTGAAGTGTGGGATCTCCTTTACCTCCCCACACTATAATTACACAAAGCTTTTCTGGCTTAGGGAAAAATAAAAGGTTTATTTTTAATTAATGAGGGCAGGTCCCTAATTCTCTCTTTAAAAGAGCTTCCTTTTGCCAAAGGGAATCCTCTGAATGAGTGGGTAGGTTTAATGGACTGCCTTTGGCTAAGAGGTTTGCGGGTAGTTTCCCCAAAGAGTTAAACTCCAGTGACAGAGCCATGGATGTGGGCTTCCTCTTCTACGGCACTCCGTATCATGATGGTTCTGCGGTGACCTTTGTCCTGCTGGCTTTCAGGTGATTGCTATCAATCTTTAAATTCTTGAAGTTTGCAAGGGCAGGTGCTAGCATGTGTTCAAACTTACTTGATTTTATCTTTCAGATATCTGTGCTCCCAGACAACATTAATGATCATACCAAGTTACTTAGCCAAACCTGAAGAGTGATCTTCCTCTGATTTAAGTGGTTTTCATTTTTTAAAGAAAACGGTCCTACAAAATTAATTTATGTATATTTCCTACAAAATTAATATTAAGTATTGCTTTATCAATCTTGTCTTCACCCCAGATGTGTGACACAACCCAGGGACCCTTTAAAGAAAAGGTTGTGTCAAGCAAATGTCAGAAAAGTGATATTATTTCCTCGTGCTTACCATTTAATAGGAAGGAAAGGAATTGGCACAAATACATGAAAATCAGTGCCCAGGCACCTTTAGAGTAATCAGAACTTCCTAGACAAACAAATAATTATCACTAATGTCAGTATGTAAATTGTTCGGCTGGCATGCACACACCAATAGCACTAATTAATTTTTTCTCTCAAATTAAAAATACTCAATACAAAGTTCTAAACTCATTTGTCAATGGAAGCCCTACTCATTTGTCATCATAAAAATAAGAAAATACGGTGCACTCTGTGAAGTCGATGGTGGTGACTCACGTTGATTAAATGCACAGTCAGGCATTATACTTGGCACTTTAAAAATATTCCCTCTTGAGAAATGTATTAACTCTTCCTGGGCTCAGTAGAATGTAAGCTCCAAGAGGCTGGACGCAGTGGCTGATGCCTGTACTCCCAGCACTTTGGGAGGCCGAGGCGGGTGGATCACTTAAGGTCAGGAGTTCAAGACCAGCCTGGCCAAGAAAATACAAAAAATTAGCCTGGCATGGTGGCAGGCATCTGTAAACCCAGTTACTCGGGAGGCTGAGGCAAGAGAATAGCTTGAACCCAGGAGGCGGAGGTTGCGGTATGCCAAAATCGCACCACTGCACTCCAGCCTGGGTGACAAAACAAGACCCTGTCTCAAAAAAATAAATAAATAAATAAAAAGAATGTAAGCTCCACAAGAGCAGACACTTTACCCACTTCCCTCACTGCTGCAGCTCCAGGACTTAGACCAGTGCCTGGCACATTGTAGGCATTCAATAAGTATGTGTTGGATAAACTTTTAAATATTATTTCCCATAGTTCTCACTGCAGCCTCCAAAGGTAGGTATGGTGTTTATCTCCTCACAGGAAGAGAACCTGAAGCTCAGAGAGACTAAATCACTTGCTCATAATCACATAGCTAATAAGTGGCAAAGCCAGGATTTCTACCCCAGTCTACCATCTTCCTCCATTCACCCTAGCCCTCGCCCTGAACCATTCTGCTTGACCGCCTGAGTCTCTTACATTCAATTCTCTGCTAAAGACATTTGCATCCACAAAAGTGTCCACATGAATATACATATAGGAACACGCTAGAAATTCTTCCCATTATATTCTTTCTGACTGTGCCTTAAGCCCTAATACTCAGCATGCCTTGGTTCTAGAACCTAATTATTTTAGTGCTTCTTTTATTTCCTTACATAATAATTTTTGTTTTTAGTAAATATCGTACTGACAAAAGTACAGACACAAATTTTGTAGGACAACTTGCCCCTGCTGTAAATATTACTGATGTGCTCCTGGCTAAGGAGGGTCCCAGAAGTGACCCAAGCTTCCAGTGTTTTCCATTCTCCAAAGAGGGACGGTTACCATTCTTCAATGGTTTTTACACAGACTTCACAAAAGGGGGGAGCGATTCCCCATATATTTATTCTTTCTCTTTATTTTCTTTTTATGCTTCGTCATCATTCTTTTCTCTTCCCTTTGGCATGTTCATACAACCAGGTTCAACTCTCCCCATAGACAGAAGAGGGGAGCAGAAGGAGAGGCCTGGAGAAGGAATGGGAGAGCGGTAAGGGGAGAAGAGAGAGGAAGGAAGGTAGGGTGGTTCATTCTCTTATCATTGCTTCCATTCCTTCAGAGCCAAACGTGCAAACTTCTTGAATAAATGTTCTACATCTACGGCCTCCATTCACCTGGCATTGATTATTTCAGGCCACTCATCAAGCTAGGTGCTAAGAGCACAATGACTAGTGAGCCTTGGATGCATTTCTCTCGCTCCCACTGCTTCTCTTGAGCCCCCATTCCACAAGAATGTCCCAGCAGCACCTCAACTACATATCATAAAGTGAGCTCCTTATCTTTCCCACACATTCTCCTTCCTCCTCCTCTCTCTCCCCTGTTAACAGCCACAGTCCCCTCCCAGCATCTTCAATTAGCCCTATCCATTCCAATTTAGGTCAATCCAGACCTAAATTCCTCCAACAAAATATTCCTTCTGTTCATTTCCTCATTTCCATTTCTACACTTAGTGTCTTTGCTCAGCCAGCAGCAATACCCTTCGGACTGCTCTTCCTCCTCCCAAGAGCATAATCCTTGGGTCATTCTCCCAATCAAAAGTTTTCCTATGTCCCCTCTTAACAACAGAACAATGTCAAACTATTAAACTGGCATTTAAAGCTTCCACATTATGGATGGAACCTATTCTCCAAGTCACTTAGTCTCAGTAATGTAACTGAAACTGAACTTCTCTAAGTTCCCTTGAGCATCCTAAACAAGATTCAAACTAATCAAATACCAAAGTAGCTCAAATTACTAAATTGAAAGTGAAGAACTGTGCATTCGACAAGAAATCAACACAAACAACAGGTTTACAGTTTCCAAAATGGTAAATATTTCCCTACAGAGTCTCATCATTAAAACTTCAGCAATATTCTGATACACTGAGTTGCTTTAAGGAACACTACTTTTCTTTCTTCAACAGTAATGATTTTCCTATGACCCTTTCTCTGTATTCTTTATGACTTAGCATCCTAGTGATATAGTTTGGATGTCTGTCCCCTCCAAATCTCATATTGAAATGTGATCCCCAGTGGTGGAGGTGGGGCCTGGTCGGGGGTGTTTGGGTCATGGGGGCGGATCCCTCATGAAGAACTTGGTGCCTCCCCACGGTAATGACTGGGTTCTTGCTCTATTAGTTCACTAGAAGCCAAGCAGATGCTGGTGTTGTGCTTGTACGGCCTGAAGAACCCTGAGCCAAATACACTTTTCTTTAGAAATTATCCAGCCTCAGGTATTCCTTTATAGCAATGTGAGGTGAACTGATATGCATAGCTTTCAGGGAACTCATTGCAAACTGAAGTAACTATGGTACAAATTCTAAGGTGAAAAACGAAACACTAAATGCTTCATCAAATCACTTTACATCATTTTTAAAGCAACTTTTTCTTTCATTCATGGATGCTGTAGGTGTAACTATAATTTATTAAATAATTATTCTCTCAAAACCCCACTGCCCATTTACATACCTGCTACTATTACCAGGAATAGAATGAGATACAAATTGAAATTTATGTGAAAAACAAACACTAAGTGCTAAATAAATGTAAAATAAAATAAAAACAAAAATGATTTCTTAAGTGAACTGTAAATTTCTCAATCCTTTTATCAAAATCTAGCCAAAATAATGCTTCTGATTTGCAAAAAAATGGAACCATCTTAAATATCTTCAAATACATATATATATATATTCCTTCAACATCTGAACTACAAGTTACAACGAGTCATGAGTGGCAACATTCAGTGTGGCTTCAGGCCATGAAAGGGTTATGCAACAACATAAATTATATCAAAACAGAGATTCAGTATTTGAAAAACTGATGAAAAATCTATCAAGAGTGAAACCTCCATAGAGACTTGGGTGAATATTCCCATTATGATTTTTGGGAATAAATTTTCAAACAACTGAGAATTTCAAGGGGGATTTTATGATTCATATTAATTTCATCAAGTTGGCTAAGCACAGTGGCTCACGCCTGTAATCTCAGCACTTTGGGAGGCCGAGGCAGGCAGATCACTTGAGGCCAGGAGTTCAAGACCAGCCCGGACAACATGGTGAAACTGCGTCTCTACTAAAAGTACAAAAATTATTTGGAAGTAGTGGTGTATGCCTATAATCCCAGCTACTTGGGAGGCCAAGGCACAAGAATCGCTTAAACCCGGGAGGCAAAGGTTGCAGTGAGCCAGTATCACACCATTGCACTCCAGCCTGGGCAACAGAGTAAAACTCCATCTCAAAAAAAAAAAAATACTAATAAATAAAATAAAAATAAAAATTCATCAAGTTTTACAAAGACAATTACTAAAAGGCCAAATGGCATTTCTGTTTTCTTTTATAAAGTTTAGATACAGCCTTGTACATGCTGAGGATTCAATACATGTTGACTGGATATAATTGCATAAGACTGAACTCCATAAATCTTGTCTTCTATGTTATGTGCATATGTTTACTGGGGAAATATTTTTATATTGTATTTCTCTTGGTCCCTAGGGTACCTGTAAGGCTCAATCAATATTTAGTGACTGACTGAATCACAGAATTATATATGTAACTAGAACTAATGAAGTAGATAAAACAAAAATACAAAAATACAGACCTGGAAGGCCTTTTTTTTTTTTTTTGGAGATGGAGTTTCGCTCTTGTTGTAGGCACTCAGGCTGGAGTGCAGTGGCACGATCTCAGCTCCGCAACCTCCACCTCCTGGGTTCAAGCAATTCTCCTGCCTCAGCCTCCCGCGTAGCTAGGACTACAGGCATGCGCCACCATGCCCAGCTAATTTTGTATTTTTAATAGAGATAGGGTTTCATCATGTTGGTCAGGCTGGTCTCAAACTCCTGACTTCAGGTGATCCGCCCGTCTCAGTCCCCCAAAGTGCTGGGATTACAGGCGTGAGCCACTGTACCCGGCCGCCTTTTATGTCTGTGACAGATGTGTGAGCAAAGCTTTTATATTTCACTACTGGGTAGCTTGTGGCACTACAGTGTGTTAGTTCACAGTGAGGTCCTCCTTACAACTAACCCACCTTACACTGAACGCTCATATCTAATGCAACATGGTTGTTTATTTCCTTATGAAGTTTCTGTTTACTACGGAATGTCACTTTAAGTGCAACTTATAATTAGGCTTGTCCTATAGAGAAAATGTAATCCTAAAAGTTATGATTCATTGGTTTACAGGAAAATATGGCTCTTGCCTCAAGAGAACTAATTCTGAGAACTTTAAGAACTTTCTGGGATAAGAAACATCAGCTCTAGATTACTAGTAATCTCTTTTGAGATTTCAATATGCAACCATTAAATGTATCGCTGTGAAGTACTGCCTTCCACAAACGTTACCTTTTCCTTATAACAAAAACATACAGCCGCCCCAACATTTCAGCAGTTTCTTACGGGGAGGGCTCATCAGGACTGCTCTGTTGGGAGGCCGAGGCAGGCGGATCATGAGGTCAGGGGTTCGAGACCAGCCTGACCAATATGGCGAAATCCCGTCTCTACTAAAAATACAAAAATAAGCTGGGCGTGGTGGCAGGCGCCTGTAATCCCAGCTACTCAGGAGGCTGAGGCAGGAGAATTGCTTGAACCCGGGAGGCGGAGGTTGCCGTGAGCCAAGATCGCGCCACTGCACTCCAGCCTGGGCAACAGAGTAAGACTCTGTCTCAGAAAAAAAAAAAAAAGGACTGCTCTGGAAAACACCCTACCTAGTTCAATGTCCCTCTTGCACAGGTATCCTCACACCTTCTATTTTAAGAAGAATTCAAATTTGTGTCAAGATAAGAGCATGTTCCCTTACAGTCTGGGGTGAAAGTTATTCTCCTTTTTTGTTGTTTGTTTGTTTGAGATGGAGTCTTGCTCTGTTGCCCAGGCTGGAGTGCAGTGGTGCAATCTCGGCTCACCGCAGCCTCGCCTCTGCCTCCCCAGTTCAAGTGATTCGCCTGACTCAGCCTTCCGAGTAGCTGGGATTACAGACACGTGCCACCACGCTCAGCTAATATTTGTATTTTTAGTACAGATGGGGTTTCACCCTGTTGGCCAGGCTGGTCTCAAACTCCTGACCTCGTGATCCGCCCACCTAGGCCTCCCAGAATGCTGGGATTACAGGCATGAGCCACCACGCCCAGAACTGGTCACTTGATACATGCTTCGTGACTGCTTCCAGCCATTCACATTTGTTAAAAACACAAGAAAATCTCTTTCTGTTGTCTGACTTAAAATACGGATTGCAGTTTTTAATGACAATCTTGAAGTCACTCAGGTAAGAAATTTCTTACATAGCCCTGAGGTGGTACTGGTATAAGACAGCCTCTCCTCTCTTGCCTTAGCAATATGGATGGCAGCTTTCAGAGTATTTCAGACACTGTCAAGAAAACAAAACTGAATTTGAGAGTTGATTTACGCAGGAACTGAATAAATGTCTACGTTTAATATTGTTAATCATATAATACCATCTATTTACGACTCTTTATAATTGGATATCCAGTTAATATCTGTTGAGCTTCTGCAAAATACAAGTCACCGTGAGGCACAAGGCACTATGGCATATGGTCTGAAGGACACAAAGATGCAACTTAAACCCAGCCATCCAGATGCTTAGAATTTGGCAGAAGAGATGAGACAAGCACATGAATAACAATACATGGTAGGAAAGCACAGACATGACATGAGAAGTATCATAAAACTGCAATGCAGATACACAAGGACAAGAGCCACTTAGCTTGGGGAACCAAGAAGAGCCTGCAGAGAAAGTGACATTAGAGCAGGGTGGAGTGACAAGCATAGCAGGTGAATGTAGCCGAGTGACAAGTGTAGCGGGCAAAAAAGGTGGTGGGAGGGAGGCAGGGTCTGTTTTTCTCCATAGCAAATCACTTCAATTTATGCGACTATGTGTAAACTTCAAGATAATGAAAATAAGGGGGCACCTTACACCATATGCAGATAGTAACTCAAAATGGATCAAAGGCCTAAACGTAAGACGTAAAAGTATAAAACTCTTAGAAGACAACATAGTGAGAAAGGCTCGCAACACTGGATTTGGCAATGATTTCAGTGGATATGACACCAAAAGCACAGGCAACAAAAGAAAGAATAAACTGAACTCCATCAGAATTATGAAAACGTTTGTGCATCAAAGGACACGATCAAGAGTGAAAGGCAACCCAGAGAAGCGAAGAAAATATTTGCAAATCATATATCTGATAAGGGATTCATATCCAGAATGTATAAAGAACTTTATACATGGAGTTGGATTGAAATAAACTTCTTTTATACATTGGTTGGATTGAAATAATCCAACTCATAAATGGGGAAAGACTTGTGTAGACATTTCTCCAAAGAAAATACACAACTGGCTAATAAGTATATGAAAAGATGCGCTGGGCGTGGTGGCTCACGCCTGTAATCCCAGCACTCTGGGAGGCTGAGGCGGGCAGATCACAAGGTCAGGAGTTCAAGACCAACCTGGCCAACACAGTGAAACCCCATCTCTACTAAAAATACAAAAATTAGCCGGGCGTGGTACAGGCACCTGTAGTCCCTGCTACTTGGGAGGTTGAGGCAGGAGAATCGCTTGAACCCAGGAGTCGGAGGTTGCAGCGACACAGCAAGATTCTGTCTCAAAAAAAAAAAAAGAAAAAAGAAAAGATGCCCAACATCACTAACATTAGGAAAATGCAAATCAAAACCATAATGAGATACCATTTTATGTCCATTAGGATAGTTATTATCAAAAAGGAAAAAAAAGTGTTAGCAAGGATGATGAGAAATTAGAACCCCTGTTCCCTCCCTGCTGGTAGGAATGTAAAATGGCATACCCAGTATGGAGGTTCCTCAAAAAATTAAAAGTAGCTGGGTGCGGTGGCTCACGCCTGTAATCCCAGCACTTTGGGAGGCCAAGGCGGTGGATCACCTGAGGTCAGGAGTTTGAGACCAGCCTGGCTAACATGGTGAAACCCCATCTCTACCAAAAATACAAAAATTAGCCAGGTGTGGTGGTGCGTGCCTGTAGTCCCAGCTACTCGGGAGGCTGAGACAAGAGAATTGCTTCAACTCGGGCGGCAGAGGTTGCAGTCAGCCGAAACTGCACCACTGCACTCCAGCCAGAGTGACAGAGCAAGACTCCATCTCAAAACAAAAACAAAAACAAAAAAATTAAAAGTAGAACTGCCAGATCATCCAGCAGTTCCACCTCTAGGCATATTCCCAAAAGAAATGAAAGCAGGGATTTGAAGAGATATTTGTACACTCATGTTCATAGCAGCATTACTCACAATAGAAAAATGATGGAAGCAACCCAACTGGCTGTTGGTGGATAAATAAACAAAATGTGGTATATGGGACAAGGAAATATTATTCAGCCTCAAAAGGGAAGAAAATTCTGACACATGCTACAAGACAGATGAACGCTGAGGGCATAATGCTAAGTGAAAAAAAACAGTCACAAAAGGACAAATAATATATAATTCCACATACAGGAGGTATTGCAAATGGTCAAATTCATAGAAACAAAAGCAGAATAGTGGCTGCCGGGAGATGTGAGGAGGGGAAATAGGGAGTTGTTTAATAGGTACAGGGTTTCAGCTTTGCAGGACGGACAGAGTTCTGTGGATGGTTGGTGGTGATGGTGGAACAACATGTGATTATACTCTCACTGAACTGCAACTCAAAATCAGTTAGGATGGTAAATTTTATGTTATGTATATTTTACTATAATTTTTAAAGATTTTTTTTTAAAAAACTAAAATAATATAAGATAAACTCAACTTAAAAAGTTCCACCCTCCTCTATACCACTCTTGCCATGGACTAGGCCTTCCTAGATCCTTGGAGCGCCTGATTCTCTCTGCTCCTCCCTTGGAGAGCCTGATTCTCTCTGCTCCTCTCTTGGAGAGCCTAATTCTCTCTGCTCCTCCCTTAGAGCACCTGATTCTCTCTGCTCCTCCCTTGGAGCGCCTGATTCTCTCTCCTCCTCCCTTGGAGCGCCTGATTCTCTCTCCTCCTCCCTTGGAGCACCTGATTCTCTCTGCTCCTCCCTTGGAGCGCCTGATTCTCTCTGCTCCTCTCTGCCTTCTCTGTCATCTCTGGACTTGGCACCTTGCTTCACCTGTCTCTTGGGGCCAGACCCTGTCTTGCTTACCTGGATCCCCAAGCCCAGCATTCTGCATCTATGCTCCATGATCCCCCACAAGCTGTTGTAGAAGGTGATAGGCATATGTCAGCTGCCTTTTCTGCTGGGTGCTGATGGAGAGGACACTGTTCTAAGTTTGACCACTGGCAAGTAGGAATCTGTATGCAAACTGTAACACTATTTCACATAATGCAACAGATTAAAATAACATTAAACATATGCCAAGTGCTTTTATCTATGACTTCTTTTTTTCTATCTCTTGCAGCTCAGAAATAGATTTCACTCGTATCAGCAATGTTCACACTGGGCCCCCAAATGAAGTCCTTCAGAGGTATTCTTTGAGATTCCTGTGACCAGCCAAAACAAACAAGCAAAAACAAAAACAAGCAGATTGCTGAATACATTCAAATCTGACTAAAATGCTGGCTTGTGTTCAAAATTGTCATCTCCTGGGGTCAGGGCAGGTGACTGGCACCCAGCAATGAGAAGAATGCCCATCTGACCTGTTCTACAGCCCTGCCCTGCCCTGCCCCATTCTGAAATCAGTGTGGCATAGGCAGAGGGCACATCTCTGCCTGCAGAAAATGTCTCTAAGTTTTCTTTTACCTTGGAGGCCACTTTCAGCACAAGAATTGGAGTCCAAAGATTACACTGTCGATTTCTGATTTTTTTTTTTTCTAAGTAACAAGTTGCACTTTAAAGTTAGCAAAAGAAGACACATTCCCAGGTCAAACCAGTAAGTGCAGCTTTTCTCATGATGTGCTGGGATACAGAATTACAGAACTTACCCCCCAGGCATAACAAGTTTCTATGGGAAAATGGAGTCAGGGGTCCAGCTGAGGTTTCTAAGATGAATCCACTCCACAGAGGGAAAGAGTGAGTGCATACGGCCTCAGCCTAGAGTCGTTACTAGTGGCCACTTTCATCTGGGCAGTAGAGGCGGTGAGGACCCAGAAGTGAGGATGGGCTCTAGGTGGATGGAGAGCCAGGCAATATGAGGAGGGAACAAAGGCCAGAGGTAGCAAGGAAGAAGGCTCACAGGAGTGAGGTGGGGCTGTGCAGAGGAACAGATGGAAAGGGAGAAGGAGCAGGCTGCCAGCGTAGTTCCTTGGTATCTTCATTCTTAGCCCTGCTAACCTGAGCCTGGAGCAGAATGCAGTAGGAACAGGGCAGAACTTTCTGTTTTCCTCTGTGCCTTTCAACAAAACCCCCCTAGTCAAGGCAGGAAGGAAGAAGGGACAAGGGTCGGAGGGGAGCTTTCTATTCTCCTTTCTTCCTTGCTCCTCCTTCTCTCTCTTTTCCACTTCTCCTGGCAACTATTATTTGCTAATATTCTCACTGGCACACACATACATGCACACAGAGATGATCACAGGCAGGAGGGGATGCCTAGGTAGGCAGAGCTGGGAGACAGTCAGGCCTAAGAAAGGCACAGCATCACCCCATGTCCAGGGTGTGCAGTAGGAAGAGGAAATGGAAGAGGGAAGCAGAGGCAAGAGGCAGAAGGTTTGAGCAGTAAGTTCTGCAAGCTTTCAGTCAAGCCGCCCTGTGAGCAGAATCAACAATCTCTTCCCAGACTGTGATGAGCTAGCTTGGTTCCACTCCACTTCCAACACTGCATTATTATTTTTTCCTCTCTGCTATTCTGCAGCTCCTTGTGACTACACAATACACTCAGCTGTGTTAAACAAAAACACAAAAGTTGCTGCTGTCTTGGACAGTTCCCTATCAGATGAACAGAAAGGCCAACCAGGCAGAAGGCGCCAGCAACCATAGCCTGGGCTGGGGCTGGGGGAGGGGTGTTGGAGGGGGACTGGGGACTGGGATGGGGGCAAGGCTGGGGTGGGGCATGGGCTGGGAGAGGGGAATGGTGGGGCTGGGGCAGGGGGCTGGGCTTGGAGGGCAGGTGGTGGGGGTGGGGCTGGGGTTGGGATGAGGGTACGAAAGGGCTGGGATGGAACTGGGACAGGAGTGAGGATGTGGGAGGCTGGTGGTGCTGGGCTGGGGGTGGGGCAGGTGGTGGGGGTTGGGGCAGAGCAGGGATGGGCTGGGCTGGGGGTGGGTAGTAAGTCAATTTAGAAAGGACTGAAGTGCTAAGCACATTTTTTTTCTATTGTACTGGTTTTTAGGTCGTTTATCCTCAGTGGATCCTGGACATTTACATTTGTATACCCATTTGAAGACAACAGCCTATCCCTTAGAACCATATTTAAAAAATAGGTTTACATAAGCAAACTTTACAGCATGAAAGACTTTTGTCTTATCAAATACACTTTAATTGGGAGCCTTTCCTCCTCTAATTAGAAGTTCTGAACTTGTAAACATATTTTACGTTTTTATTAGCCAGCAGGTTCATTCTGTAATAAAGGCATTTCTTTTCCAGAATTATACTTTCAAAACTTTCTTGCTTGAAAGATTTTTCTTATTAAATATTTATGCTTATTTTTAAAACCCAAGAGTGTAATAAGAAAGCTTCACTTTATGAGTCTAGGAATGCAAATATCTCCAGAATGCACAGCTATTGTCATTCATTCATCCCACAAAAATTTATTCCTCATCTACTATATTCAGCGGATTGTTCTGGCCATAGAGATACAGTAATGGACAACATACTCACTATAGAAAGGTGAAACAGCATTCAAAGTACTATGGAATTTTGGAATTAGGAATAAAGGTACTAAAAATCACTGAATCGTACACTTAAAAGGGTGAGTGTTATGGTATATGAATTATATCCCAATTAAAAAACTCATTTTAAAAAACACTATGGGAAGGTGGGGTATGGTGGCTTGCGTCTGTAATCCCAGCACTTTGGGAGGTCGAGGCGGGTGGATCACCTGTGGTCAGGAGTTCAAGACCAGCCTGGCCAACATAGCAAAACCCCATCTCTACTAAAAATACAAAAATCAGCCAGGCGTGGTGGCAGGCACCTGGAATCCCAGCTACTTAGGAGGCTGAGGCAGGGAGAATCACTTGCACCCGGGAGGAAGAGGTTGCGGTGAGCCGAGATTGAGCCATTGCACTCCAGCCTAGGCAAAAAGAGCAAAACTTCGTTTCAAAACAAACAAAAACCCAGCTGTTAACAATTGTTATCTTTGGGAACTGGGTATTAAGAGACGTTACAATTCTACTTTGGAATTTTTATTCAATTTTTTTTACAATGAATGTATGTTGTAATTGTATAGCAAAAATTACTTTTGGCTGGGCACAGTGGCTCATGCCTGTAATCCCAGCACTTTGGGAGGCCTAGGTGGGAGGATCGCTTGAGGCCAAGAGTTCAAGGCCAGACCAGGCAACATAGTGAGACCCCCATCTCTTAAAATATATATATATATATAAATATTCTATATTATTTCATGCTTTATAATATTGCATTTTGATATATTACCCAAGGACATAAACTAATCTGTAAATCAAGTCAACACAAACTGATTCTTCCAGAAGGCTCTGAGGAGACTCTAGAGAAGAAAATGCAAAGTTCGGGAGTGGCCGGGGAAGATTTGGCATTGGCCTCCTGGTTTCAAATCTCATCTCTGATACTTACTAGCTGTTCAACTTTTAACAAGTGCTAACTTTATAATGAATATCTCTACTATAAATAATAATATCTATGATAAGTATTCATTGAGCTCTAGCATGTACCCAGGAACTACGCCAAGTGCCATATATATGAACGTTATCTTATTTAGCCTAGACAACAACTGGACGAAGAGGGCATTGTCTTCCCCGTCGGTCAGTCTTGGAACTGTGGCACCTCTCAGTGGGGTCCAGGCTGGTGTGTGGCGCAGCCTGGGTCTTCCCCACCAGGTGGTACTTTCAGAGCACTGGTTTCTGCCTCTGTCCAACCTAATCATCAGATAACTAATATCCACCTCATAGGGTTATTAACAACAACTAAACAGGGTAATAGATGTAGATGTCTCGTCAACTCTAATGTGCTTTTAAAAATGTCATTTTTGGGCCGAGTGCTGTGGCTCATGCCTGTAATCCCAGCACCTTGGGAGGCTGAGACAGGCAGATCACGAGGTCAGGAGATCTAGACCATCCTGGCTAACATGGTGAAACCCTGTCTCTACTAAAAAATAGAAAAAATTAGCCGGGCGTGGTGGCGGGCGCCTGTAGTCCCAGCTACTCTGGAGGAAGGGGAATGGTGTGAACTCGGGAGGTGGAGCTTGCAGTGAGCCAAGATCATGCCACTGCATTCCAGCCTGGGCAACAGAGCAAGACTGTGTCTCCAAAAAAAAAAAAAAAAAAAAAAAGTCATTTTGCAGTGGCTCACTCCTGTAATCCCAGCACTTTGGGAGGCCAAGGCAGGCGGATCATTTGAGGTCAGATGTTTGAGACCAGCCTGGCCAAAATGACAAAACCCTGTCTCCACTAAAAATACAAAAAAAGTCGGGCATGGTGGCACACGCCTGTAATCCTAGCTACTTGGGAGGCTGAGGCAGGAGAATCACTTAAACCCAGGATGCAGAGGTTGCAGTGAGCTGAGATCGCACCACTGCACTCCAGCCTGGGTGACAGAGCAAGACTCTTAAACAAAAAAACAAACAAAAAAAAAGTGATTTTTGTGATAATTATCTGCAGGGTTGTTATTACCACCTTCCCATACTTTGTTTTTTCCTCTTTAGTTCTTGGCAGTAATTTAGGTAGCAAGGCAGATAAAGTACCCTGAGGTTTAGACATGTGAAGTGAAACTGATGATCAATGATGCAGAATAGCTTAATTGATAATTATCACATCACTGGCATTGAAAAGATTCATCAAAAATATTAAATAGTAAAACTTTCCTTAAGTTGAAATTCTCCTTTAGAAGGAAATGTTTAATCTTCATGAATCAAGTGACTGACTCCAATGAAGAATTCAGATAAAATACCCAAACAGATCCCGAAAGATGAAAGAGATCAAAGGAATATCTTGGAGAAAAGAAACCCACACCCTAAGGAGAAAGGACATACACATACAAACAAAGATACCCTTTGAAATCACAGATGAAAATCTGTCTTCCTTTTGGCATCTTTGTTAAGAAATTATGTTTCTGCTGTTGCACACATTAAGAAAATAACATACACCCCTCCACACACATCCAGATGTTCACGAATATTCATGGTGTGCTTCCAATTTGGTTTGGACTTGCTCTTGATTTATTTTTGATTAAGTTTCATCAGCTTCTGCTGGGGCCCATGAGATGGATGGCATTGCTGTAGCACAAATTTAGAATATCTTCATATTCTAAATAATTGCTCCAGTCTCTCAAACTATCCCTTATACATAAATTACTTATGCACAGGTCTCAGAATGGCCAGAGATAGGAGCAGTGGCTTACTCCTGAACCTAGATTCTTAATACCATTCTAGAGTTGGTAAATTAAGTCTCCATTTCTAATACACAGATTGACCTGTCAAGGGAGAAAAAAAAGCAACAACCTAATTTTCTTTTTTGAGAAGTACAGTGAAACACTAAGGGAAAGGCATGAGCTGTGCTCTGGGGTGTATTGAGATGTATTTTCCAAAGTTACCCCATGAGCTAGTTTGTGTCCTTCCTGATAGTGAATAGTTGAAAAGTCAGGATAACTGATGTGACCGCATCCATTTTTTTTTTTTTTTTTTTTTGAGACAGGGTCTCACTCTGTTGCCCAGGTTGAATTGCAGTGGTGCAATCTCGGCTCACTGCAACCTCTGCCTCCTAAGCTCAAGCCGTCCTCCCACCTTAACCTCCGAAGTAGCTGTGACTACAGGCATGCGCCACCATTCCCAGCTCGTTTTTGTTTTTTTGGGTGTTTTTGGTAGAGGTGGGATTTCACCATGTTGCCCAGGCCAGTCTCAAACTCCTAAGCTCAAGCGATCCACCAGCCTTGGCCTCCCAAAGTGCTGGGATTACAGTCATGAGCCACCACGCCTGGCCAGCACCAAACAAATTTGCTCAACATTTTACCATCTTGTTTTCTTCAACTTAAAATTCTTAAAACTTCCAAACCGAAAGAAAAAACAATCCCAAATGCAAACATACTGCTGGAATGGGGGCAATGGTCTTCTAATGAGAGGGAGCAAGAGAAACCTCCCACTGATATACATGGTGATCCAGAGCTCAGAGCTTAATTCTCTTTTTTTTTTCCCCAGACAAAGTCTCACTCTGTTGCCCCGGCTGCAGTGTAGTGGTGCTATCATGGCTCACTGCAGCCTCAACTTCCTGGGTTTAAGTGATCCTCCCACTTCAGCCTTCCCAGTGGGTGGGACAATAGGTGTGTGCCACCACGCCCTGTTTATTTTTGTATTTTTTTGTAGAGACAGGGTTTTGCCATGTTACCCAGGCTGGTCTCAAACTCCTAGGCTCAAAGGATCCACCTGTCTCTGCCTCCCAAAGTGCTGGGATTACAGGATGAGCCACCAGGCCCAGCCCAGAGCTCAGTTCTCTCTACTGTTAGTCATTTCGGTGCACAGGAGCTGTGGTGAGAGATCAGTCTAAAACATGGACTGCGTGCGTCAGGAGGACAATGTCAGGTGTGGTGTGTGACAACACCAGCATAGGCTCGGGGGCCCTGCCTCAGCTGACTTCCAGGCTGGGCCCTGCAGGTGTCTGCCTAATTCCATTCCAGATGCCAACCTGCCTCAGGCCCCACGCAGGGTTCTGCAGAATAGGTGGGCCACTTGGCTTGGACCACTCAGTCATTTCCTACAGTCTCAAATGTGGACTGTTGACATCATCGCTAAATGACATAGATCCAGCTACAGAAACCCACTCTGAGGGCCTGGAAATAAGCAAACATTCACTGCACTCCTTTACATTTTGTCTCACTTCAAGATCATACTGCCTCTAGTGTGCTACAAATTAACATTTTTAAATAGTCTATAATTAGCTTCTGATTAGCCTAAATAAATTATACTGTAATCTTCCATGTTAAAAATGTATATAATTGTTAAATGTAAAGACTGAGATCACACTACAATTTTGGCATCCTGGTTTTAATATTCCAGGATCCAAAAAGGCACCTGGCCTGGGCCTCGTTCACCCCCTGAATGGTCCTGACTCCAAAAACAGGGATGCTCCTTTCCCTCCCAAGCCCTGGCCAAGCCCTGGCTACCTGCTAGGTTCTGCCATCAAAGTGGCCACTTTTACCTGAGTTCCTAACTCTTCTCCCCAGTTAGTGTCAATTTCCTTAACATTTAGGAATGCTGTCTGTTGTATGCAAATGGAAACAACAAAGCTCAGACTTCTTCCTTTTTGGCAAGTACTAGTATTGAAGTAGTATGCTAGTTTGGTGTTTAATCCCTCAGGTGTACTACTTTTTATTAAAGCAAGCAAACAAAAACCATTTCTAAATGTTCAAGAGCAAGAGAAAAAGAAGCTGAAATTCTGTAATCCTAGCACTTTGGGAGGCTGAGGCGGGTGGTTCACCTGAGGTCAGGAGTTCGAGACCAGCCTAGACAACATGGTGAAACCTCATCTCTACTAAAAATACAAAAATTAGCCAGGTGTGGTGGTGGGCACCTGTAATCCCAACTACTTGGGAGACTGAGGCAGGAGAATCACTTGAACCCAGGAGGTGGAAGTTCCAGTGAGCCGAGATCACGCCATTGAACCCCAGCCTGGCAGACAAGAGTGAAACTCAAAAAAAAAAGAAAAAAAGAAAAAAAAGAAGCTGAAATTGTTGATGCACATTTGAAAAATCTGAAGCCCTCTCTACTCTTAGACTGTCATGCACAACACATCCAAGCCGGCAGTTTCCGTAAGTGTACAAACAGTCTGCAAAGGTGTCTAGTGCCTAAGTGTAAGGTTGGAAACACCTGAACTGACTGCAGGGTTAATAAAAAAAACCTTCTTAATTACCAAAGGTATAGAATGCCAAGATCAAATCTGGCACCAAGAGATCTGTTGATGTCCACGTTCACATAGTGCCATGTGCAAAAAATGCTGACTACATTGGAACAGGGCATTTGATTACAAACGTGACTTTGTCTGAGAGAGGCCGGAGCACAGAACTGTATTACCATCTGGCTTAAGATATAATGCCTCAGTGTATTTGACATCAAGTGTGTGAATCCCATAGCAGAATGGAGTTCAGACTCACCATCTAATGCCCACAGATACTGATCACAATCTTCAAATCAACTGTAGCCTAAAGTTAGCAAATAATGTAAGTGAAGACAAAAGGAAACTGAACAAAAACAAATGCCATTTAGAGAAAAAACGGGGCTTCAGCAGGATAACTCAGGATAGTGTGCGGCACCGTTCTCATTCTTATCCTATGGGGATGAGAATAAGAATTCAGGGACGACATAAGTCTTCTGTGTTTCTATGCTCTGGGGGCAGACCTGTGTTCCTTCAAAACAATGGTGACTTTGTAGACTGAGCTGGGCAGAATCTCACTTTCCTGATCATTTTCTTGAATATTCAGGAAGCTCGAAGGTACAACAGGAAACCTGTTTCTCACACGCTTTGCTGTCTGTAGCAAATAACAAAAGAGCAGTCAATGAAACCAAACAAAAACCCACACAGACCGGACTATGTGCACATGTCTGCGTGAAGCCACAGGCAAAGCAAGAACAAGTTCACCTTGGCCCGGCGGTCAACGATTGCAAAATGGCAATTTATTCGGTTTCGCCCTGTGAATAGTAATGAATCGGAATATTCTACTTTATCTTTTATATCATTAATAATCCAAGGACCAGTGAAAGAACAGCCTGCCTCTTTTTTCCCCTCACATCGTTTATACCATAGTTTCTAGCCACATTTACCCCTCCCTCCAATTTTTGGCCTTGGATGAAACTGTGACCTCTCCCTGAAGTTACTCCCCACGGTCCACACCTCCCTCAACCAGGTCAGTCTTCCCTGTCCCTTCTGATTGGGAAGCCTGGGTTATTACTCCCTCTAAGGAGTCATCAGGGACCCTCTTCTGTACTCCTGCACAGCACGGTAAGAGTATGTTACTTGCCTCACACCCCGACTAAACTGTGGCCTCTGTGGGCAGGGAATACATATTTTGTCTGTATCCCACATAACAGACTCAATGCTCATTAAATATTTCCAATATATTTAAATGCTCAGTTGAATATTTACACACATGAATGAATTCAACAAATACTTATTGGGCACCTATTATGTGCCATGCACTGTTCTCTATGCAAGGGTACAGTAGTGACCAAAATAGACCAACAAAAATCCCTGCCCTCAAACCAGGCAGGACCCACTGGAAAGGACAGGAAGCAACTCTGGATGTGTTGGATGTGTTCTCTATCATGCTGGGCTGTGGGTGACGTGGGTATATTTATTTGATGAAGTTATACAACTGACATTTGTGCATTTAGATGTATATAAGTTATACCTCAAAACAAATTTTTTTTTTTTTGAGACAGAGTCTCACTCTGTCACCCAGGCTGGAGTGCAGTGGTGCGATCTCAGCTCACTACAACCTCCACCTCCAGTGTTCAAGCGATTCACCTGCTTCAGCCTCCCGAGTAGCTGGGACTACAGGTGCCAGCCACCATACCTGACTAATTTTTTTTGTATTTTTAGTGAAGACGGGATTTCACCATGTTGGACAAGCTGGTTTCAAACTCCTGACCTCAGGTGATCCACGTGCCTCAGCCTCTCAAAGTGCTGGGATTACAGGCACGAGCCACCGTGCCCGGCCAAAACAAACTTTTAAAAAACATAGTAATCATGAAGTGTGAGTGGGGTGTGAAGATGAAACGATGGCAGGATGCTGCTAGCTGTGGATGCCAGGAAACAGGCACAGGACGTTCACGGTATTATGATCTTTATAGATGTTCACATTTCCAACATAAAAAGCTATAAAAAAAATCCCTGCACTCACTTGAATAAATATTAATGAAGTACAAGTAATGGATACTCTTCAGCATTACTGCAGGGATTTTTCAACTCAGAATAGAAAGGAACGGAAAGAAATCAACAGTTACAGTCACTTATGATGACAGCAATTTTTTTCATTTAAGCCTCTAATAACTCTGAGATACTTTACTCTCATTTTATAAATTGGGAAACTGAGGCCAGGAGAGGTCATCCCGCTTGCCAGGTAAGTAAAAGAGCCAGAATTTGAACCAAGTTTGTGACTCCCTCAGCCTCTTTCCATCAATGTTTCTTACACCCTCTTGCTCACTGCAGCAAGCCCGGGTAATGGCTCTTGCTCCAGCCTGAAGAGGGGGTGGTACAGCCAAAGGAGGCTCCGACAACTAGCAGTGGTCACAATGGACACTACTCTTACTGCCTCTGTCTTAATCCAGAACTATATTTGGAAGGTTTAAGTTATTAAAATTGCAAGGAATGATAAGTCATTCCTACGCCATTAACCATGGTTCTCTTTCTTTCTTTTTTTTTTTTGAGATGCAGTCTCACTCTGGCACCCAGGCTGGAGTAAAGTGGCATGATTTCGGCTCACTGCAACCTCGCCTCCCGGGTTCAAGCGATTCTCCTTTCTCAGCCTCCCAAGTAGCTGGGATTATAGGTGCGCACCACCACACCTGGCTAATTTTGTATTTTTGGTAGAGATGGGGTTTCACCATGTTAGCCAGGCTAGTCTTGAACTCCTGACCTCAAGTGATCTTCTCACCTTGGCCTCCCAAAGTGCTGGGATTACAGGTGTGAGCCACTGCACCCGTCCAACAATGGTCCTGCTATGACCTTTCACAGTTATAATATGCAATATTTTTATTGACATTCCCAGTCCTTAAAGACCTCAGTGCATCTCCACCTGGGCTCTCTTTTCCTTGTATTCACACAGTCATGACAACAAATTGGCACAGAAGCTGGGCCAGGCTTCAGTTGCTGATGAGTATGTCATCATCAACAGAGTGCTGCTGGGGGTAGGGACTTCTCTGTCAGCTCCGTGCCACATCAACAACTGCACAAACTTGTTTTCTGCCAATACCCACACAGATTCCACCTCAAAGATGCTGAAGAAGCTGATACTGCCAGTAATAAGAAGCCACCTTGAGTGTGTTCCTTTCCTGACCACGGTGTCACTTTGACAGATGTCAGACTTAGCATCATTCGAGTTGGACCATTATGGGCTTGGAAAGCTAGTAGCATTTCTGATTGTGGCTTCTCCCAGCCAAAAAAAACACATGGTGCCCAGGGATTGTGCCAAATGTGGAGAGATATGGGCAACTTCCCGGCTGTTCACAAGCACTAATGTCCCAATCCCCAGCAGAGGGAAAGGCTGTGGTCCAAACACACCATTCCTGCAGGGCCCATTTGGTGCTAAATAAAAGCTCTCACCATAGTTATAAATGTGAATCATAATCTCTGTTTATATTGTTGAATTTTTACCCATCTGTACTCTCTGTTGTCTTCACCAAAACTAACGGGCCCCAAAGACACTTTATCAAATGCATTATTCCAGTCAGATCTGGGTGATTAAGTCCTAGAGAAAGAGCTTGACATCCAGTCCAGAAAGTTAATTACTAACATAATTATCAAAACCTTTTATTTTTCAGGGTTAAGTCAAGCAACTCTGTGGGCTGAGTGTCCTTTTGTTTTGTTTGTTCTCCAGTTGATACATAATTAGCTCTTAAGGACAATGCATTTTTTGACTTTTTAAAGCCAAACACAAATATCTAAGTATTCTATCTATAGACTATTTCTTCAATCTCCAAAATTCACCCAGAAGATTTAGAATGAAACAAAGCCATAAGCCAATTCAACCCATCACCCAAAATTCTCTGTCCTCAAGGCTGTCTTCTAAAATGACATTTTCTAGAGCAGACACAACAAATCTAATGCTACTTTTTCCCTATAAAATGTTTGAGGCTTCTAATATGTTACTGCATATTTCCTCTCCTGCTTTTAACAGATTATTTCATCTCAAAGCCATCTCGCATTCAGCTTTGACAGGGCTGCTGACAAACATAGAAAGAAACTGGCCAGTCGCAGTGGCTCATGCCTATAATCCCAGCTCTTTGGGAGGCTGAGGCGGGTAGATCACCTGAGATCAGGAGTTTGAGACCAGCCTGACCAACATGGTGAAACCCCGACTCTACTAAATACAAAAAATTAGCCGGGAGTGGTGGCACACACCTGTAATTCTAGCTACCTGGGAGGCTAATGCAAGAGAATCACTTGAACCCAGGAGGTAGAAGTTGCGGTGAGCTGAGATTGCGCCAATGCACACCAGCCTGGGCAACAAAAGCGAAACTCCATCTCAAAAAGGGAAAAAAGAAAGAAAGAGAGACAGAGAAAGAGAGAAAGAAAGAAAAAAATTATTAAGCTGCAGGTCCTCAGACCTGAAGTTGTGCCAACCAAGCAGCCAGGAGGGAAGGCATATTGTTTACTTGTCTGAAGGCAGAATTGAAAGATTAGAAATATATGTAAAATTCTGATGCAATAAAAGAGAACATGACAGACTGGAAGTCACAGCTTTTCAAGGAAATGAGTTCCCATCAGGAATCAAACTGTTAAGCACTGTGAGAGGGAACTTTCAGTAGGTTAACAGTGTTGTGTCATAGCCTAAATGATGACTAGCCTCAAAACACATCTAACATGGACATCTAGACTTTGGAGCCATGGGAGTGACACAGGAAACATCCAGCACCTAAACCCGATCCTTGCCAGTTTTAGAATTTCCCTTTTCCACTGCAACTTGTCTGGAATTTCATAGAAAGAGAATCTGAAGGCTGAGCGCAGTGACTCATGCCTGTAATCCCAGCACTTTGGGAGGCCAAGGCGGGAGGATCATCTAAGGTCGGGAGTTCGAGGCCACCCTAGCCAACACGGTAAAACCCTATCTCTACTAAAAATACAAAAATTAGCCAGGCGTGGTAGCGGGCACCTGTAATCCCAGCTACTTGGGAGGATGAGGCAAGAGAACTGCTTAAACCCAGGAGGCAGAGGTTACAGTGAGCAGAGACCATGACATTGCACTCCACCCTGGGCAACAAGAGCAAAACTCTGTCTCAAAAAAAAAAAAAAAGAGAGAGAGAATCTGAATATGCCAATTTGGGGTCTTACTTGTTAACTACAATTTAAAGAATGAACAGTCATGCTTCCAGCCTGGCTTGAATCAGCTCCCATCAATTTTACCCACCACCAAATTCTTGCACCTTTGATGGGAACTAATTAAGCTCATGTGGTGTCTTTTTCCCCCCAGACTGTCTTCTGTGGTTTTGGAACAGAGCACGCCAAATTAGCCCCATCTGTTTGAATGAGAAGGAGGTTATTTATCCCACTGATGGGCAGACTTTCTCTCCTACCTAGAAGCTGCCTTCCAAAGTTCCCAAACACCATGGGATGATGATGGTAACCCCAACTCCTAACCAGCTAGAATCCTGAGAAGAGCAGTTTAGTGTTGTGTCAGTGATCTGTCTTCCGCCAGTTCACAGCAATCATTTCCTCAAGCACGGTAAAATGTCTGAGGAGGCCACGGAGTCCTACCAGACTATCATTCGAGGCAAGAATTGCAACATTCTGGCCAGGTGCGGTGGCTCACACCTGTAATCCCAGCACTTTCAGAGGCCGAGGCGGGCAGATCACCTGAGGTCAGGAGTTTGAGACCAGCCTGACCAACATGGAGAAACCCTGTCTCTACTAAAAAAAAAAAAAAAAAAAATACAAAATTAGCCGGTCATGGTGGTGGGCGCCTGTAATCCCAGCTACTCGGGAGGCTGAGGCAGGAGAATCACTTGAACCCAGGAGGCGGAGGCTGCAGTGAGCCGAGATCACGCCACTGCACTCCAGCCTGGGCAACAGGAGGGAAACTCCATCTCAAAAAAAAAAAAAAAAAGAATTGAAACATTCAAGAATTCAGGGCATTATGCAATATTTAAGTTGTCCTGTGGTAATCTTGCCAAAATGAAAGTGTTTTTTCATTAACTATGCTCCAACAGGAAAGCCTAATGAATTTTAAGAGTGTGGGAGTCTTCTGACACATAAAGTTACTTTCTTCAAAAGGAGGAAATAACCCCAGCATTCACACATGTCAAGGAACAAAGTTAAAAGAAAGAAGCCCTTGACAATGCTGCAGCCCACCTGGGCCAAGGCGTCAGGCTCCCGTGGTGATGGCTGTCAGCCCCTGGATGACACTTCTCAGCCTCAGTCAACTTTAAACTAACTCCCATCCCTGCAACTACTAAATTGGTGAACATAAAAGAAAGAGAATCAATTAATATTTGGCAGTCATGATATAATGTTACTCCTGATCCAAGGAATCTTTACTTGGTTAAGAAAAGAAATAATAGTACATAAGAACACCCTAGTCTTACCGTGGAAACAGATTATAGGGCAGTGGTACCCAACCACTTACTGGGTCCCTTATATGAGAGGAATCACAGAACCCTTGTATGTAACATAAAAATAATTATTAACAAAAGAATTCCCTGTTCCTAATTAGTTCTAAATTAGTTACTTAATTATTATTTTTTTGTGTGTGCTCACCCTAAGTAGATAAATAGGAGGTAGGAGGAGGATAAATAAGGATTCAATTGAATCAGCAGTTTTCAAACATTTTTTTTTTTGAGACAGAGTTTCACTCTTGTTGTCCGGGCTGGAGCACAATGGCGCGATCTCGGCTCACCACAACCTCCGCCTCCCAGTTTCAAGTGATTCTCCTGCCTCAGCCTCCCGAGTAGCTGGGATTAGAGGCATGCGCCACCACGCCCGGCTACTTTTATATTTTTTTAGTAGAGACAGGGTTTCTCCATGTTGGTCAGGCTGGTCTCGAACTCCCGACCTCAAGTGATCTGCCCGCCTCGGCCTCCCAAAGTGCTGGGATTACAGGCATGAGCCACCACTCCCGGCTGAGTTTTCAAACATTTTTTTAAAGGCAGAGGAACTCTGTTACTTAATTTAAAGGCAGAGGAACTCTATTACTTAAAACATATCCATGCAGCCCCTACTATATGAGATGGCTCAAAAGGAACAGATCTGGATGAGGAGATACAGAGGGTTGAACATTTTCTTCTGCCTCAACCCCACTTCTTGAGGAGGTCCTGAGGTTGGCATAATGAAACAAAACTATTTGAAAGGCATGGAACTAAAGTGAATCCAATAGTAAGATATTTAAACTGAGAAATGCAGATGCTTTTATGATATTTTACAGCAAATATACAATTTTGAACTACTAGTATACATATAAATTATATATATGGCACCTATGCTAGTTACTGTTTATCACATACAAGTCCAAATGTGCCACTGATTATACACATAAAGGTTTTCACAAACAGCCAAATTTATTTCAGTGCACCTGAGTGAGAGGAGAATACAGCCATGAAAGACGGTGATTGCAAGTCTCAAGGACGGGGAATATGAGCTACAATAAAATGTTAAGTAATAAAGGAAGAAGTTTTTTTTTTAATATATAGATACAGCATTGTTTCACTGATTTTTTTTTTTATAAAAGTGTCTTTAGGCCGGGCGCGGTAGCTCACGCCTGTAATCCCAACACTTTGGGAGGCCAACGTGGGCAGATCACCTGAGGTCGGGAGTTTGAGACCGGCCTGACCAACATGGAGAAACCCTGTCTCTACTAAAAATACAAAATTAGCCGGGCGTGGTGGCACATGCTTGTAATCCCAGCCACTCGGGAGGCTGAGGCAGGAGAATCACTTGAACCCGGGAGGTGGAAGTTGCGGTGAGCCAAGATCACGCCATTGCACTCCAGCCTCGGGGACAAGAGCGAAACTCCGTCTCAAAAAAAAAAGAGTGTCTTTAGTGGTGGACTAGTTTTGCTGATTTTTAAATGCCCACAAAAACACTGGAAGGCTACCTGCTAAAACACCAATGTGATTATTGCTAGGTGAGAGACTACAGGTGATTTATTGTTCCTTTAAATTTTATGTTGCTTTCCAAAAGAAGAAAAGAAAAAGAGAAGAAATGAAAAAAAAAATTAGCCCAGACACCCTTTGGGCTTAGAGTCAATAAAAAATGTAGTATACACTGGTGAATAGTAAAAACATACTTTTCCCTTAAGTAAAAAAATAAAAATAAAAATCTATTCTTTTAATGAATGCAAAGGTTCGATCCTATTGCTCCAGCCAACACTCACTCAGTTTGATATCTGCGGCAGAACTGGGCCAGTCCTTTAGGGATCTGAACTTTTTACCCCATGCTAGTGCAGCAGCCTACAGATTGATACCCCAGGAACAGCTAGCACTGGGACAAGGACCAAGGAGAAGCCCAAACTGGAGCAGCTCTGCTCACAGAAGCATATTCCCAGGACCCCCACTCACCAATTCCAGGTCCTGGGAAACCCGCCGTTTCCGCAGCTCCTCCATCCTCTCGCACACATCAGAGAAACAGGTGTTGTAATAATCTGCATACTGCTGCGCCAGGTCATCGATGTTTCCCAGTGAACCGTCCTGAAGGGGTGGAAAAACAAAGGCGGTCAGGTCAGTCCACCCTGGAAAAGCCCACAGCCATTGGACCTCCCTCTGTGCAGAGTTTATAGTAATAAAGGCCGGTATTTAAGTGGGAAACATCAAGTGCCAGGTTGTTTTACATGCAGCATCTCTTACTCCTCAGGACAGCCCTCTGACAGGGGCCTGTTTTTTCCCCACTTATATTGATGGGTAAACAGGAGCTCAAAGAAGTTGAGCGACTGCCCACAAATCCCAGGACTAAGAAGCACAGAGGCCAGCTCTCCAACCTGGGACAGTCTGGTGCCAACGCCAGGGTTTTCAACCCCCATCTCTCTGCCTGCCTAGCAGGGCTAAGAGAGGAAACACCAGGGAAGCATCTTCAGCAAAGATACCGTGTGAGGAAGAGGCTCCTAATGCCCGGTGTGGCCCCTGGCCTGCACCACCACCTTCTGGGAAGCTCATAGAAGAGAGAGATGTCAGGACCCCTCCCAGGGATTCTGATGGGAGCCTGAGAATTCAGGAACCGACAGAGAATTGCATCTGGGACAAATCTCACTGCGCCTCTCAGGAGACCCTCAGAAAACTGGAAAATCTTTTTATTCATTAGTCATTAGTGTTCATTAATATTCATTATTATGGTCATTAATATTCATTATTATGGTTATTAATATTCATATTATTCATTAGACTCATTATTCACTAGGCATTCCAAGTCCAGGTGCAAGAGTACATGTTATAAATTCACCTGCATAAATAAGTAAACATGTTACTTGTTTCTTCCCCAAGGCAAGTGCCACGTAATTGCTCTAGAGCTCATTCTGAGTTTCCACCCAGCTCCATAGCGCCTGGTACTGGTTAAGTGGCCTTAGGCATGTCTCTTAACCTCCGAGGAACACTGAATAATCACAGCACCTACTTCAGTGAGGACTACTGGAGTAACACGTGTGAAGCACTTAGACCTTAGCCGGCTCATGTAGTCCACCCGGCATGTAGTAAATGCTAAAAATTTCTCGCAATGTAATACTCACTGCAAGATTATGTTCCACACTATAGTCTTCCTTTAGAGCAATGGATTCCTAAAAACATACCTGAATACATACAGGGAGGATGACAGAAATGCCTTGTACATTTGTAAGTTATGCCATTTCTTCTATCAGGACCCCTCCCAGGGATTCTGATGGGAGCCTGAGAATTCAGGAACCGACAGAGAATTGCATCTGGGACAAATCTCATTCAGAAAGACCTCTCCTCTCCTCCAGTTCTTTTTTTTTCTTTTTTTTTTTTTTAACCTCCCAACATTCTGCTCTTTGGTATAAATAAATGACTTTACCAAGACAACCAAGGAAAATACGACTTTTAGACCACCTAAAGCCACACACACATTTTCCATTTTACAGACTGCTAGCCAACCCCTTCAGTTATTTAATGTTGGTGCACTGCCCATAGCAACACACGCCTAACACTGCAAAGCAGGCTTAGATGCAAGCGGGGCTTGGAAGTTGGATTTCTCCCAAAGCCTTTCTGCTAAAGACCTACACCCTGGTCAGGAGGCCTGGGGCAGAGCAAGGATCATCTCTACCCTACTTCTGCATTCACTGATTTTATAGAACCAAGGGAGAGGAGAAACAGAAACGGGAAAAAATGACGCTTCAGAAAAACTCCTTGCTTCCCCACCAATAACATGTTCTGCATTTGAGCTGATTGCCTCGAAGTTCCTAGCACAGTGTGGAGACAAGAAGGACTCTTCTAAGGCCAGTAAGATCTTTTAATGTGTCTGGACAAAAGTCACTCCTTCACTACAATCAGTCTTGTCTGTCTGAGCCCACAGCCTGGACTGACACAGCAGGCAAGGTGGGAGACCCTCTCCTCTTCAAAACGTCATCTATTGTCAAGTGTCCAGTAGAAAAATAACAAAGGTCAAGACGGAATCTGCTGCTGCCCCTCTGAGGACATGCACCATGGTGCTGAGCCTCCTGGCCTCTGCTGTACTGCCTCCAGGAAAGGAAACTGCCTGAAAACAGAACCTGGGCCAGGCGCGGTGGCTCACGCCTGTAATCCCAACACTTTGGGAGGCCAAGGGTCGGGCATGGATCACCTGAGGTCAGGAGTTTGAGACCAGCCTGGCCAACATGGTGAAACCCCATCTCTACTAAAAACAGAAAAATAAGCTGGGCTTGGTGGAGCACGCCTGTAAACCCAACTACTCTGGAGGCCGAAGCACAAGAATCGCCTGAAATCAGGAGGCGGTGGTTACAGTGGGCTGAGATCGCACCACTGTACTTCAGCCTGGATGACAGGGTGAGACTCCATCTCAAACACAAAACAAAAACCCAGAATCTGTCTTGGAAGAAGAGGGAGCCAGGACAGAGTATCTTAAGGTGGGGTTCCTGAAATACAGCATGATAAACTGATATTAGGATCCTGAGGATCCTCCGACTCATCACAACTCAATCACGCATGCCCCAGGGTCACAACTTGACCAATTCCATCCACAGCCTCCCGATGGCCCAGCCTTGCCCAACCTGCCACCCAAATGACCTTGCTAAAAGATCTGACGGAGTCTCCCCCGCTGAGATCCTTCCATAGCCCATCACCCATCTTACAGTATAAACCCCAAATGTACCAGCCTTTCAGTCCCCTTCACCTGCGGTCCCCACATCCTCCATGCAGTAGGGGCCTGAGAGGACCCAGAGAGCAACAAGCAGTTCCTCCTGGGGGCACGAAGCAGACCTTCTCCCACGCATCCCCAGTAACCCCATCGACACACACCCCCAAGAGAACTGAGGGAACTCCTGGAGGAAACTTTAAGAGAGAAGGAGGGCAGAAGAGCAGCTCCCATGGGGGCACGGGTTCTGACTACCAGCTCCTGACAGCTGTGACTAGGAGAGCAAAGCGCCAGCCCCTGGGAGGCAAGGGCTCAATGCCACAGCTGCCTCAGCTATTCAAGCACCTGGGGCCAGGTGCCTGGCTCACGCCTGTAATGCCAGCACTCTTGTAGGCCAAGGCATGCAGATCATTTGAGGTCAGGAATTCAAAACCAGCCTGGCCAACATGGTGAAACCCCACCCCTACTAAAAACAGAGCCAGGCGCAGTGGCTCACGCCTGTAATCCCAGTACTTTGGGAGGCCGAGGCGGGCGGATCACCTGCGGTCGGGAGTTCGAGACCAGCCTCACCAACATGGAGAAACCCCGTCTCTACTAAAAATACAAAATTAGCTGGGTGTGGTGGTGCATGCCTGTAATCCCAGCTACTCAGGAGGCTGAGGCAGGAGAATCACTTGAACCCGGGAGTTGGAGGTTGTGGTGAGCCAAGATTGAGCCATTGCACTCCAGCCTGGGCAACAAGAGTGAAACTCTGTCTCAAAAAAAAAAGAAAAAGAAAAAAAAATTAGCAGGGCGTGTTAGTGGGCATCTGTAATCCCAGCTACTCAGGAGGCTGAAGCAGGAGAATCACCTGAGCCTGGGAGGCAAAGGTTGCAGTGAGCAGAGATCGCACTATTGCACTCCAACCTGGCTGGGGCAGCAGAGTGAAACTCTGTCAAAGAAAGAAAGAAAGAAAAGGAGGTCCAGGTGCGGTGGCTCACACCTGTAATCCCAGCACTTTGGGAGGCAGGTGGATCATGAGTTCAGCAGTTCGAGACCAGCCTGACCAACATGGTGAAACCCCGTCTCTACTAAAAATACAAAAAAATTAGCTGGGCATGCTGGCGGGTGCCGGTAGTCCCAGCTACTTTGGAGCCTGAGGCAGAAGAATTGCTTGAAACCGGAAGGCAGAGGTCGCAGTGAGCCAAGATTGCGCCACTGCACTCTAGCCTGGGCAACAAGAGCAAAATTCCATCTCAAAAAAAAAAGAAAAGAAAGAAAGGAGAGAGAGAAAGAGAGAAAGCAAGCAAGAAAGAGAGAGAGAGAGAGAAAGCAAGCAAGCACCCAGGTAGTTCCCAGGATGGAGGGAGCTGGGCTATCTTCAGCACCAGGGCATCCTCCTTGATTTACCTAGGGATGTTTGTTTGCTGATACTTCAAAGAAACAAAGTGCTCACCATCCCTGTTCACCATGAAGCCTCTCCTAGTTTCTTAGCTCCTTTCCCCAGCCTATATTGAGAAAGACAAAGGAGATCCCTTTTGTGTGTGAGTTTGAGGGCAAAGGGGAGCAACTTAACCTGAAAGTCCATTTTTATGAGTTATAGACCTGATCCCTATCACAACCAGGGCCCCTGGAAGATCCTAGGCTTTTTGGAGTTGTCTTGGTCTCAGGAACGTGATGCTATCCTCATCCAGAAACTTCTGCCTTCATCCAGCCAGGAAACAAAACACATCTGCCACTTTGACCAAATAGAAAGTCCATGTCTCCCAACAGCCAAGTGCACTTGTTAAGGGGGTTACAGCTTACACACTACCCTGGGGCTTTCTGGTCTGGAATAGAAATCCATCACTCTCTCTGTCTCTTATACACAGAGGTCCACACTGAGGTATTCCAACATGGAATACCGGTTTCTCTCTAAAACAACCAGCTTTCACGTTTGTGAACTGTCCAACTTATCACAACCAACCGTCGTCTTGGACTAACCAAGACCACTGGGAAAAAAATTATTTATATATTATTTATGTAATTATTAATATAGCTTTGTCCAAACTACTTTCTTCCCCTTTTTCTCTTCTCTCTCATATATCCTAAGAATATTCTGATGATGTAGAAAAACCAAACTCAATGTCTTCTACAGCCTCAACACAGAGATCACTTCTGACACCACACATGGTTGGGCAGGGGAGGTGGTTCCCCTTCCTCCACACTCCAAAGAAGCAGCAGGTTCTGCAGTGGACACTAGCTGGGTGTTTTCCAGTTCAAATCCAACACTACCAAACTGGAGACAGCCTCATAACCCACAGGCTGAAGGCTCAGTTCCACAAGACTGCTCTTCACTTCTGATGCCAGAAGCAAGCTCCAGGTTGTTTTACCCACTACAAATTAGGGTTCCCACGACCCCCTTTTGGGGCTCAATTAATTTGCTAGAGTGGCTCGGAAAACTTGGGGAAACACTATACTTACATTTACTGACTTATTTTGAAAGAATTCACAAAGGATACCAATGAATACCAGATGAAGAGATGCACAGGATGGAGTATTGAGGAAGGGTGTCGGAGCTTCCCTGCCCTTTCCAGATGCTCCACCCTACACAAACTTCTACATGTTCAGCTATCCAGAAGCTCCAGAACCCAGTCTTTGGGGGTTTTTATGGAAGCTTCATTATGCAGGCATGATTGATTAAATCAAAGGCCATTGACTAGCAGCTCAACCTTCAGCCCCTCTTCCCTCCCCAGAGGTTGGGAGGTGGGGCTAAACGTCCCAACCCTCTAATCCAGCCTGGGTCTTTCCTGTGACCAGCTTCCATTCTGAAGCTACCTAGAGTGGCCAGCCATCAGTCAACTCATTAACATACAAAAAATACACTTATCACTTTGGAGGTTCCAAGAGTTTTAGGAGTTTGCCAGAAAACAAGATTAAGACCAAATATGTATTTCACAATATCATAAAACCAACAACAAGCCAACTCTTCACTTCAGTTCTGTTTTCCCTACGAGTGAAATTCTCTATCCCATTCCCAATCACTCGAAACTCCCCCAATAACTTGGGGACCTGAAAAATATATTTGTTGCTCCTGAGGAAAAGAGCAGCTGTTCAACTCAACTCAGGCCAAAGAAAGCCAGCATTTCACACCCTACAACATGCCGTAATAGCCACTCCTCACTACAGATAATAATTAGAACACGGTGGCACAGCTGCTTTTACATCTTCCCAAATTACTTTCCAGATGTGCAGTAAGTCCCCATAATTACCACTTTCATCAGTCCTGATGATTTAAATGCCAAGAAAGGCAACAGAATAGAAGAATGTATGTGTGTGTTTTTAAGAGTGGGTCTTGTCTGCCATCCCACAAAAAGAATCTTTTACATTCCAGTCAATGAAACCAACCAACTACCTGATGATTTTCTTTGCCCACTCAAAATTCAGGCTTTAAAAAATGAAATAATAAGAATCATCATCATTTCTATGTTATATGGGGGTGGGAGGAAACTCTGGGAATGATGGATATGTTTATGACATTGATGGTAGTACCATATACTTATTCCCAAACTCACCGAATTGTATACATTCAAAATGCACAGCTTTTTACTTATCAAGCATACCTCAATAAAGCAGTTTTTAAAAAGCCATGCTCTTTCAGAACTGACAGTGTTTGCATTATTTTTATTCAGCTTGTTCCTTGAGATAGCTACAGACCTACTCCATAAAAATATTTAATTTTACTAAAAATACTTGCAACATGAGTCTGCAGGAAATTTAAATAATGCAGATGAGGTTTCCATAGGACCGCATGCTGCCATCTTTACGGAAACACAAAATCTATGTCTGACTCAACACCCCACCATGTTAATGTCAAGCACTGATGTTGCAAAATAAACTTGTAACTATAATAAGACTTTAAATCATCTCTACATTTATTATAACAAATATCATGATTAAAACACTGAAACGGATTCTTTAATAAGACTTTAAATCATCTCTACATTTATTATAATAAATATCATGATTAAAACACTGAAACGGATTCTTTTATAAACCTTTTCTTTTAAGGTGTTCAAAAGTTTCTGCTCTGGAGTTTATTGCTTGCCTCATCTGTTTCACTTCTTTCTTATTTTCCCTCTTTGGTTCTCTGGCATTAAACTTAAGCAATATTAGTTCAAGTTTAGGAACATGGGAAAACTTTACTTCCTCAAAATAATTTTTTGAGAAAATTGTGAAATTTTGAGTCACGCGATCTTTTTATAAGAATTTTCCCACCCCTGTCTTTGAAAACAGGAAAAGAGATACATGCAGATTCAAGTTCTCTTTCTTTTTCTTCTCATAGAACCTGGTCACAGCATCTGTCCATATATATGACAATCCATTTCACTTGCTGCAGATTTAAATTAAATCTGTGGAGTCATCACCCGTGTCAGCTCAATGGACAACAAACTTGTATAATCTTCCCCCAAAGCCACAGAGCACCTTTGTCCCAAACACCCGTCTTTCATACAACCAACATAAAAATACAGAGATAAGGGGCATTGTACCGAGCAGTTCAGATCGGGTGGACTGCTGTTGCAATTAAGGAGAAAAGACACAAAGCACTGTTCCCTCAACAATCGGTTTCACAGTATTTCTGAGATTTATCCCAATTCACTTCTGTCTCTGGAAAATGGAAAACCTAAAACTACTACGAAAACAAAAGGCATTTGTATGATTACTTTTGTTATTTCTGCTCTTCTTTCCCCAGATGTCACTTCCAGTTTAGAATAAGTTGACAGACTGGGGAGAGGAAAAAAATAAAAAGAAAAAAAAGCATCTGAAAACATCAGGAGATACAATGTGATCTGTTGCATGCAGATTGTATGCAAACGAATGTGTGATCCTCCTATTTTATGTATCTATAAAGTTTTCCCCATGGGAAAACTCACGTGTGTTGCTCTAACTCCCCAAAGTTGAGAGGAAGACAGACGGTTGACTCCTTTATTGTTTCTTTGCCTTTTCTGTCCTTAATAATAAGTACATATATATTTTATATAATATAAATTCTGTTATATTTACATTGCTCCTTGTTTGAAGAGGGATGGATGGAGATATACACATCCCCTCTAAGCTAAATCCATTGAAAAAAGAAGTCACTATGGTACAATGAAACCTAACTGATTTTTTGAATGACTTCACAAGGTGTTTTCACTCTTAATTAGCTTGTTTAAAGATTTTTAAGGCGATAAACACTTTTAGCAACCTTTCAGGTGAAATTGCTACAACCATAAAAATGCCTTTAATTCTGGTTTTCTTGTTTGGCCTCATTGAATCCCTGTAATGTTACTGTTCTCACCAGCTCTGTCATCACTTCCTGCCACGTCATCGTCGTCGTGCTGGAGACATTCACTAAGTGTAATAACTGATCTCAAATACTTTTCTGAGGTATCATTCCCAGTGTTTCTACAGATGGGTTGAGCTGGAAGTATAGTTTGTCTCAGGAAAAAGTTTTAACGTGTAACAACATATGCCAGAGGGATGTATTAGGTCATGCAAATGGCAAGTGAAGCCCCCGGGGGCACACCCATAGGGCATGTGGCTGGAGTGGGGCTTATTTCATACCTTCCATCCCCTCTCTCCAAAAACACCTAGAACCTGCCAGCACCCATGTCGAATCCTGGCTTTGGCATATATAGTCATGGTGATGCTATTGCACACAGGTGGATCCCGGTTACCACAGATCCCCTCCTGAAGAATAAATAGCCTCCCAGAAGGCAGGATTGACAAAGCCTCCTCCTCAGAGCTCTCTCAGCACCTGCTTCTAGGTCTCCAAATGTCTAAGGAAAAAAATACCAGAAAAAAAAATTGAGGGGCCGGGCACGGTGGCTCATGCCTGTAATCCCAGCACTTTGGGAGGCCAAGGCGGGTGGATCACCTGAGGTCGGGAATTCGAGACCAGCCTGACCAACATGGAGAAACCCCATCTCTACTAAAAATACAAAAATTAGCCAGGCGTGCTGGTGGGTGCCTGTAATCCCAGCTATTCAGGAGGCTGAGGCTGGAGAATCACTTGAACCCAGGAGGCGGAGGTTGCAGTGGGCCGAGATGGCACCATCGCACTCCAGCCTGGGTGACAGAGCAAGACTGTCACACTCTTCACAATGGACCTGCACACATGGCCGAGGACACAGAAGGCGGAGATCTGGCGGGCTCTGGAGCTCTTGTGGGTTCAAATGCTGTCTCATGGCAGCAAGGTAAGTCAGCAGATCAGTGACACCATGTGGAAGCTGCCACAATGCCTGGCATCCTACACCAACCTTCAGAGTCTAAAAAATATGCTGCTGATTCACTTCCAGCTCCCAAATCTCACACAAGGTGTCTTTTGTAAAGGTCACTAACCCAGAACCATACCAGAAAGGGTGAACACAGTACAATCCCCCACAGAGTCTTTGGATAAATTTAAACATTTGAGACTTGCATTTGTTTAAAGGATATCACATAGCATATCAGAAGAGCACAGAAGAGGCTGGGCACAGTGGCTCACACCTGTAATTCCAGCACTTTGGGGAGGCCGAGGTGGGTGGATCACTTGAGGTCAGGAGTTTGAGACCAGCCTGGCCAACCAAAATGGTGAAACCTCATCTCTACTAAAAAAATTACAAAACTTAGCTGGGCGTGGTGGTGCATGCCTGTAATCCCAGCTACTCAGGAAGCTGAGGCGAGAGAATCACTTGAACCCAGGAGGCAGAGACTGCAGTGAGCCGAGATCGTGCCATTGCACTCTAGCCTGGGCGACAGGGCAAGACTCTGTCTCAAAAAACAAAACCAAAAAAACCAACCCTGTGTCTACTAAAAATACAAAAATTAGCCGAGCATGGTGGCGGGTGCCTGTAATCCCAGCTACTCAGGAAGATGAGGAAGGAGAATCACTTGAACCTGGGAGGCGGAAGTTGCAGTGAGCCGAGTTCGTGCCACTGCACTCCAGCTTGGGTGATAGAGTGAGACTCTTGTCTCAAAAAAAAAAAAAAAAAAAAAAAAAAAAAAAAGCACAGAACAGAATGGAAAATGTTGAAGCACATCTCATGAAGCTTTGTGTATATAGTACTGCATTTGATCACAATGTAAAATATATTCCTTCCAGTGAATCTCTGACAAAAGTTTGAAAGCCACTGATGGAAGGCCAGGCCCGGTACCTCACACCTATGATCCCGAGACTTTAGGAGGCCAAGGCGGGTGGATAGCTTGAGGCCAGGAGTTTGAGACCAACCTGGGCAACACAGTGAAACTCCATCTCTACTAAAATTACAAAAATTAGCCAGCTGTGGTGGCACACGCCTGTAATCCCAGCTATTTAGGAGGCTGAGTCAGGAGAATCACTTGAGCCCAGGAGGTAGAGGCTGCAGTGAGCCAAGATTGCATCACTGCACTCCAGCCTGGGCAGCAGAGCAATACTCTGTCTCAAAAAAAAACAAAAAAAACAAAAAGAAAGTAAGTAAGAAAGGCACTGATGGAGTTTGCTTCCTAGGCAACAGCCATGGGGGCCCACACTGTCTCTATTTTAGAACCCCACTGCCTGTGAGTTTCCCTGTCACCATCCACCCCTCCCCCTCAGCACACCCTTAAATGCAATGATTCCCCAAGGCCCTCTGCATTTTTCTCTTCTTACACTCCCTGCTCCCTTGGGGAAATGTCATCTGTGGTAGGACGGAGTTAAAGTCTCGGCAGAAACACTTCCCCTCTCCTGTACTTCCAACAGGCCCAGTGCAGCCTGCTTGACCCTAGGATTCAGCAGGCTTGAGACTGGTAGTAAAAATGTTATTACCAAAATCTTATGCATGAACTAGTCATCCCCAACTACCTACTGGGAAGAAATCTGAAAAGTTTAGTCTAAATATGAACAAACTCAGTTTCCTGGCCAGGCAGAGGAGCAGCTCTAATAAAAGAGATGAAGAAGAAGGCCTACTCCACATCCCTCATGCAGAGTATATGCTAGCACCTCTGCACAGCACATTGATTGTCACGTATGATGAAGAAACTGAGGAAAGCTGTAATATTTGCCTGTGTTTATGCCCTTCAATCATCAACAGTTTACAGGATATTTCATTAATTCAAATAATATTTACTAAACATCTACTATATTCCGAGTGTTGTGCTAGGTATTAAGTATGCAGTAGAAAATCAAAAAACATGAATGTTTATTTCTACTGCACAGAAGAGCAAAGTGCGGCCATTAGTTTATTTTAATGCAGTCATATGGTTAAGTCATGAGAACTTCTTGAAGGGATTTACTAAGCTGTGTGCTTAATATTAGATCTCTTTGGAATGAAAGGCTCTGAAAAATCCAATCTGCTGGCTATCAGTGGCTCAAAAGAGTATTACACAAAGACCCTAAGAACTTGAAAATTTGGAGAAAAGAATGGGAACATTGATCATTGGTTTTTAAAAAATACAAGCCTAGATTCAGGCTCAAAATGGACATTTGGATTTAGCAGATGGCAGTTTTAGACCGAACTCATTTTCCATTTTTAATCTGCCCTGAGCTTAATAGAATCACAGATTTGAAGAGCAGCACAGCTAATTGGGTGGGAATGAAGTCACAATCTTAGACGTTCATACATCTTGATGAGCATGAATCACACTGAGTTTTCTCTGGCCGCCTTTTTGGCACACAAACGTGAGGATGTGAACATTTTCAAGCATTTGACCAACAAGATCCGAATGTGATATGACCAGAATTTTAGAAATGAAAATATTGATCTCAGAACAATCTGAAATTTCTAGTACTGTGGTTAAATGATGTACAATATTTGAGTTTTTGGGTTTTAGAAAAATTACAATCTGCCACAGCTTGACTAGAAAGCCTTGCGGTGTGACCGTCTGTGGTATGAGACTCAGCTTGACTCTGGCTGATTTCCTCACATAGCTCCTCGGTGCAACTGGTAAGTGAGACACAGGAGTCCAGACAACTCGATCAAAACTGACTGACAACAGGCATCACGCTGGTAACCATTTGCTTTTATACAACTAAAGTTGAAGCAACCGTTTCTTGGTGCTATTGCCAAAATTCCACATTTTTAAGAACTGACAGGTAACAACTGAAAAATACTCTTTGCATGGCACCTACGTTCCGCATCTCACAAATGGCTGCACACGATATCCAGGACTTGCTTTAAAATCCTGGGGCTGGGAGGGGTGGCGAGTGTAGATATAGATGGAACAAGATCAGTGGTGATGCAACATGGCAGCTCTTTAACATATGCTCCCTGCTTGGTATACATCTGAAATTTCCCACTGTGAGGAGTTTTTAAAAGGTGGCTTATTTGTTTACATGTTTGTTGTTACCAGGCAACTTTAGAGTTTATGAAAACTGGGAATGGATCTTATTCATTTTTATAACCTCAATATCTAACATTATTGCAACGCCCAACACTTAGCAGTTACGTAATAAATACTTATCAAATGAATGAACAGATGGATGGATGGATGGATGGATGGATGGATGGCAGTAGAGTTGATCCCTCTCTTTCCTGAGAGTGCCATAAAATTCACTCAGTAACTAGGAATTGACAGACTGCCCGCTAAACCAGCATTTTTATATATAATGGTGAGCTTCTAGTCACAATTCTTGTCCCCACTGACCTCACAAGAGTAATATAGTCTAATGAGACATTGATACATGAAATATATCATTAGAAACAATAACAAACGAAGATCTGAGGGAAGGGGGTAGGAAGAAGTTCCAGACAGAGGGAATATCAAATGTAATTCCTCTGAGTCCAGAGAGAGAGCTTAACATGTTCCAAGAGGTAAAGCTACCCTGGGTGACTAAAAGGTCAGAATGCAGAGGTGTGGCAGGACAGGGGACTGCAGAGACAGGAAGAAACCCAGGTTTGGTGATTCCTCGTGAATTCAATAGCCATAGATATTTAAGCAGGAATATAGAGGGCATGCAGTTTGCTTTAAATAAAGTACGGAATTCGCTGTCATACACTTCAATGAAAACCAAACCACAGAGATTTTGAAAACTGTGACCCTGATTTCATCAACTTTGCATCCACACAAAAACCTCTCAACAGAACATAGAGTTGGCACCTGTGAATTGATAGTGCCTTGTCCCTCACTAGCTAGAAAACCAAACTAACAAATGGGGATATAATCCTAGAAGCTCAACCAGCCCTTGGCCAGCTCTGTTTCATTATATTTTTGTCCAGCTGTGAATCTTAATGCTGCTGACACCAATAAAGTGAACCATTAGCATGGTGTCTGCCTCTGTGATCCTTGGCAGCAGACCCAGTCCCACCTCTGTCATGGAAGAGGCTGAACAGTGAAGACAAGATCTAAATCCACTGGGATGTTATTCCTCTTTTCAGGTATGGCTACAGCCCAACAGGGAGAGAAAAGCTTCACAGAATAAGGGTGGCCTACATGAGAAAGAATCATCAACCAGGCATGTTGGCTCACGCTGATAATCACAGCACTTTAAGGCAGGCGGATCACTTGAGCCCAGGAGTTTGAGACCAACCTAAGCATCATGGTCAAACCCCACTTCTACCAAGAAAAATATATAAAAATTAGCGGGGCATGATGGTACACGCCTGTGGCCCCAGCTACTCAGGAAGCTGAGGTGGGAGGTTCAATTAAGCCAGGGAGGCAGAGGCGGCAGTGAGCCAACATCGTGCCACTGCACTCCAGCCTGGGCGACAGAGTGAGACCCCGTCTCAAAAAAAAAAAAAAAAAAATTGTGGCCGGGCTCGGTGGCTCACGCCTGTAATCCCAGGACTTTGGGAGGCTGAGGCGGGTGGACCAGCTGAAGTCGGGAGTTTGAGACTAGCCTGGCCAACATGGTGAAACCCCGCCTTTACTAAAAATACAAAAAAATTAGCCAGGCATGGTGGCACATGCCTGTAATCCCAGCTACTCGGGAGGCTGAGGCAGGAGAATTGCTTGAACCTGGTAGGCAAAGGTTGCAGTGAGCCAGGATTGCACCACTGCACTCCAGCCTGGATGACAAGAGCAAAACTCCGTGAAAAAAAAAAAAAAATGGGGGGTGACTGAGAACTCCAGTCAATGGATCAGGAAGTTTGGCACCTGAACCCTTCTCTCTTTCTCTGCTACTTACTGACCCAGAGTAAGGTAGTTAAATGTGTACAGCCTCATTTTCCTCATCTGTAAGATGGTAATTACAAAGCTACCCCATAGGCTGTAATAGGATTAAATAAAATACTTGTGAACCCTTGACAGATCATCTGGCATTCAATAAGCACTCATGAAATAGAAGTCCTCACTCCTCCAACAGGAAGGTTAAAATTTCTATTATTTGATGGGACCAAGTTATATCACATGAGTGGCACAGAATTCCAACCTATTATAAACATAAAGATCTAGAATTTCAATACAGGGACAGCACTTAAATATGATCTCATTTGATAACTTTATTTCAAAGATGAATTAAGAGTAACCAAAGACCACAGGGTTTTGAGTGACTTGTCCCAAAAGACAAGAAACCAAGCCTCCTAAATCAGAGTACAGGAATTATTGATTTGTAATTATTTACATTTATTGCTGATAATTTTTAACATGTTGAGGGTCAAAGATCTTCCTGAATCCAAAGATATTTCCCACACCAAAAGGAATAAAGGGAAAGTTCCTTGGTTCAATGGGCTTAATTAAAGTCTCACAATCTTTTCATCTCCTGACAGAAAAAAAACAACTAAGATTTTGAAATAAAGATAGCCCATCTAGAAGGACACTGAATACACAAGGAGCTTATCCAGAAAATCCTCAGCATTTTACCACCATCAGGGAGAACAGGAGGAATGCCAATGGTTCCCTCCACAGGTTTGAGTTTCATAAAGATGTTTTTAAAAACAGGATCTCACTCTGTCACCCAGGCTGGAATGCAATGCTGCAACCACAGTTCACTGTAACCTCGAATTCCTGGGCTCAAGTGATCCTCCCTCCTAAGGCAGCCTCCTGAGTAGCTGGGACTACAGGTCACGCCACCAGGCCCAGCTAATTTTTTGTATTTTTTGTAGAGATGGGAGTTTCACCATGTTGCCCAGGGTGGTCTTGAACTCCTGGGCTCAACGTGATGCTCTTGCCTCAGCCTCCCAAAGTGCTAGGATTACAGGCATGAGGCACCATACATGGCCTGGTTCGGGTGTTGTAAGAAAACAAATACAAGAGCAATGCTGTAGCCACGGAAAACATGCATATATTCCCTTTGTGGTGATGAGCACTTACAATAAGCCCCACCCAGAAGCTAAAGGAAAACCTGTTTGTTTCTATTTACTAGAAACTATTTTAGAGCCCTTCATTCATGTGACACCAATTGGATAGTGTCTTTCCAAAGTCAGAAAGACGCAGGAGGCACTGTGGCTCACTCCTCTAATCCCAGCGCTTTGAGAGGCCCAGGTGGGTGAATCACTTGAGGTCAGGAGTTCAAGACCAGCCTGGCCAACATGGTGAAACCCCATCTCTACTAAAAATACAAAAAAATTAGCTAGGCATGGTGGCACATGCCTGTAATCCTAGCTACTTGGGAGGCTGAGGTGGGAGGATTGCTTGAATCCAGGAGGCAGAGGTTGCAGTGAGGTTGGAGATTGCGCCACTGCACTCCAGCCTGGGTGACAGAGCAAGACTGTCTCAAAACAAAAACAAAAACAAAATCAGAAAGAAACCAGTTTACCCCCACTGTCTGGAAAAATGCCATGCAATCCACAAACAACTCTTCACAACACACCTAACCCTCTCCAAGCACAGTGCATGAGTTAGCTTCTGGCATCTACCCTTCTGACGGCTCCTTGAACTCCAGGCCAATCACACCACACAGCTCAGTGCACTAAGGATGCCATTCAGGTACTCAGAGGCCAGCTTGTGAATGTCAGGTATAGGGGAACTCTGTTGCGTTCATCCTGTACCACACTCTGATCTGTAACATACAGGAAAAATCCGATTTAGAGAATGTCAGCCCTACAAAGGAACTTTTCTTGTTCCGGCACATGTGTAGTATCTGTATCCATATGTATGCATCTGCCCATCTATCCAGGTAACTGTATAAAATATTATATATGACATGATGGCCATACTTTCATTTCCGTTTTGTGGGGGAGAAAAGTTATTTCCTAACTACATCATTTCCCTTCAAGATGATCTCAATTTTCATCATAAAAGGCTTTTACTTTTGCCAAGAAAATAATGTGAAAGTACTCTGAAAAAGCATCTGAAGCACATTAATCTGTTCTTATTCGTAGATTCAAAACATCTTGGAAGTTAATGAAATTGTCTTCCGTTAGGGATTTCTGTTAAGTAAGTAGATTTTAGCTGTTCCTGTCACCACCAACGAAAAAGTTAACTATGTGAGATAATAGGTGTGTTAACCTCTTCACTACACTATCTAAATGTATCTCTATGTCTCTGTGTATCCCACAACAACATGTTGTGGCCAGGTGTGGTGGCTCATGCCTGTAATTCCAGCACTTTAGGAGGCTGAGGCGGGTGGATCATTTGAGCTCAGGAATTCGAGACCAGCCTGGGCAACATGGTGAAACCCTATCTCTAAAAAAATGCAAAAAATTAGATGTGTGTAGTGGTACATGCCTGTAGTTTTAGCTATTTGGGAGGCTGAGGAGGGAGGATGACCTGAGCCCAGGAGGTTGAGGCTGCAGTGAGCTATCATTGAGCCACTGCACTCCAGCCTGAGAGACAGTGAGACCCTGTCTCAAAAAAAAAAAAAAGGTCAGGCGTGGTGGCTCACGCCTGTAATCCCAGCACTTTGGGAGGACAAGGCAGGCAGATCACTTGAGGCCATGTGTTTGAGACCAGCCTGGCCAACATGGCGAAACCCCGTCTCGACTAAAAATACAAAAATTAGCCAGGCGTAGTGGCAAGCACCTGTAATCCCAGGTACTCAGGAGGCTGAGGCAGGAGATCGCTTGAACCCAGGAAACGGGGGTTGCAGTGAGCTGAGATCGCACCACTGCACTCCAGCCTGGGTGACAAGAGTGAGACTCCATCTTCTAAAAAAAAAAAAAAAATGTTGCAAACCTGAAATACACACAATAAAATTTATGTTTGAGAAGAACAATATCTTGGAAGTTAAGAGTGAGAGTGGAGATTATTTGCTTTGTGTCACATTCTACACAGGGTTACAATGTAAACTTGACAGTCATTTCTGCCTAAGAGAACTAAAAAAGCTGCAACGAATTCACATCATTCTCCTAAGCCAATTACTGTGAGAATGAAAATACCCATTTTCTCAGTTTGCTCACAAGGTAAGAATTTATTAACATCACCACTGGCTTTTTCACTGACATCTAATATATAATTTTTTCAAAGAGCAATTCATTTCATTGAAGAATTAACATTTTTATCAGTTCATCTTGGTTAACAGTTTTACTGGTCAATGTTTGCTTGGACATTCAAACTCCCCTCCTTCCCATTCATATTCCTGGATTTACAATGAAACAATCCCTTAAAAGGAAATGAACTAGTTAAGGCATGCCTACCATCTATCCAAACTTGTTTATGCTTCTCGACTGCCCTATAAAAAGGGGTAATTTCACTTTCTTCTCTGGGATCTAGATACAAGTATTTTTATTTTAATTGTTTGACACATCATGGGAAGAAAGCCTGCAAAAAGTCCAACGTACTATCAAGACACCTAGTTTTAAAGGAAAAACTGTTGATTCTGTCAGGATGGACTGTGTGTTTCCATTCTCAGAGCACAGCAGTTCAACTGTTTTTTGTTGTTGTTGTTGTTGTTGTTGTTTTTGAGACGGAGTCTCACTCTGTCACCCAGGCTGCAGTGCAGAGTACAACAGCACGATCTCAGCTTAGTGCAACCTCCGCCTCCCAGGTTCAAGCAATTCTCCTGCCTCAGCCACCCAGGTAGCTGCAATTACAGGTGCACACCATCATGCTCAACTAATTTTTTTGTATTTTTAGTGGAGATGGGGTTTCACCATGTTGGCTAGGCTGGTCTCAAATTCCTGACCTCAAGTGATCCCCCCACCTTGGCCTCCCAAAGTGCTGGGATTACAGGTGTGAGCCCACTGTGCCCAGCCCAGTTCAACCATATTTTATACTGGGAAATCAAATTCTGGGCTCCCCACTGTACCGTACCCTCAAGCACCCTCTAAACACAACAGTTGGAAAGATCCTGCTATCCTGCTGGAAACTAAGTCAGATCACGTGCCTCTGCTCAGAAACCTTACTCGGGCTCCTGTTTCTTTCAGAGAAAAGGCCACAGCCCCCAGGATGACACAGAAGTCTCCTCACAACTATACACCCCTACATCTTTCCTCCTTCAATGTGTGCCTCTCCCAGCCTCACTGCCCCAGCCACACTGGCCACCTTGCTACTCCTCCAACACACCAGAGCCACTCCACTTTGGCCAGGCCTTTGAACTTGCTCCTCTCTTGGCCTGCTCAGCTCTTCCCACAATTACCTACCCTCATCCTCTGCAGATATTACTCAAATACCCTCTTCTCAAGAATATCATGTCGAAAATTGCAGCTCCCTGACCTGTCCACATTGCCTCTGCCTTATATTCTTTTTTTTTTGAGATGGAGTTTCGCTCTTGTTGCCCAGGCTGGAGTGCAATGGCGCGATCTCGGCTCACCGCAACCTCCGCCTCCCAGGTTCAAGCAATTCTACTACCTCAGCCTCCCGAGTAGCTGGGATTACAGGCATGCACCACCATGCCTGGTTAATTTTATATTTTTAGTAGAGACAGGGTTTCTCCATGTTGAGGCTGGTCTCGAACTCCTGACCTCAGATGATCCGCCCACCTCGTCCTCCCAAAGTGCTGGGATTACAGGCTTGAGCCACCGCACCCGGCCCCTCATATTTCTTCTTATCGTTTTTTCACCATCTGAAATAGTTTGCATATTATTCGTGTAGGTTTTTATTGTTTCCCTCCCCCAACTAAGGTGTCAAGTCCAGGAGGGCAAAGATTTTTCTAAGTTTTCTTTTTTGTGCTTAGGACAGTGTCTAGCAGGCTCTCAATATAAATGCACTGAATTAATGAATGAATGAATAAACAAATGGAATAAATGAAACGATCAATCAACACGTACCATGCCAGGCACTAAGCGCAGGTCCTTGGGGAGATGAATATAAACAATTTATATACTGCTTTATGCTTTAATTTTTTTCCCTTCTAAGTAGCATATCAACTTTTCAGTCCTCAGACCTTAAAAGTAACTAGCAAGTTTTAACTTGTAAAACATCCATGACTTCATTATAATTTTTAAAGCCAGTAAGACACTATGCTGGTGCCTTATGTATGTATATCATCCTGTTCTCTTTGTATGATTTCAAAAGAAACAAATGGAATATAGTTCAAGGTGTTAATTACATAAGCTTATTAAAAACAAACTCCTAAGAGGCGTCAGTTCTAACACTTGGCACGTCTATGTTTATGTAGTTTATTAGTTTTATATATGTGAGAAAGTAAAATGTAGAAGCATAATATTGCAAAACAGCCACTACCAAAGGAAAATTATTTCATTCCATAAACAAGCCTTATAAAGAACTAGCTCTAGTGTAAGTCTGAAAGGGAAAGAGCGTGGCAGCAGAAACAGGTTTTTACATGCTAGTGTTTCTGGATTCATGGGAGGGTGGTACTGTGCTTCCTTATGTAACTGCAATCTAAACAATTTTACATAATCAGAAAATAAGTGTTCACATTATCCCATTTTATAAAAATGAGTGAAGACCTTTTCCAGGCATTTTGCATAGCCAGGTCATAAATGATCTACATTGAGAACTCCGGATAATTTTTTGCAATTTATAAGTGAATAACTACTACTGGGGGAAATGGTTCTGATAGTAAACATCCCAGAATAAGGCCCATGACCTCCAGGAGCAAACTCAGGCCACAAATACAGGACATAAAGATTCTCAGTAGGCCATTAGAATTAATTGTCCTCCAAGAACTGGCAGGTACTTCACCATCCTCCTGGGTCACGGGGAGGCAGGTGCACGGAGGGGCCTGAGTGCAGGAGGTTCCCTGCCCCCACTCTGAACCCTGCCCCCCACCATGAACCCAGAGGACATCCTGGTTCTGACCTAAACTCAAGTCAGATCTGTACCCACCTCCCTACAGACAAGAGTGGCAGTGGGGACCTGACATGACTCTCATGCTAAACCGCAGAAAAGCCAACTAGGCAGCTGAGTGCAGTGGCTCACGCCTGTAATCCCAGCACTTTAGGAGGCCAAGACAGGTGGATCACCTGAGGTCTGGAGTTTGAGATCAGCCTGGCCAACATGATGAAATCCCATCTCCACTAAAAATACAAAAAAAAAAAAAAAAAAAAATTTAGCTAGGCATACTGGCGGGCGCCTGTAATCCCAGCTACTCAGGAGGCTGAGGCAGGAGAATCACTTGAACCTAGGAGGCAGAGGTTGCAGTGAGCTGAGATTGCGCCACTGCACTCCAGTTGGATTAAAAAAAAAAAAAAAGAAGAAGAATAGCCAACTAGGTGCGCCATAGGTATAATTCAGAAAATGCCCAAGAAGAGATCAGTCAGTTAATTTCAACTTAACTTCATTTTCTCTTAAATATTAGCCCAGTGACATTGGTCTCTTCTCTCCCCATCCTCCTTTGTGGCAACAAAGACCTTAGAAGGTAAAACACAGAGGAAGGAGGGGAGATTGGCCACTCCTGAAACACACTTCTGTGAGGCTGGTATTCTGACAGCAACATTCAAGGAGATCGCCAAGAGAACGACAGTAAGCACAAGGCACTGGGTAAGATCCTTCACCAATTGTGTTTTCATGACAGAGTTTCACTTCTTATAGAAAAAAACATGTATTAGTCCTCATCTGAGAATACCTTATAAAGTCAGTACATATTTTTGAAAAAATATGAGACCCTTATTAGGTCAGAATATATTTTTGTGGGTTTTTTTTGTTTTGTCTTTTGCTTTTTTTGAGACAGAGTCTCACTCGGTCGCCCAGGCTGAAGTACAGTGGCGTGATCTCGGCTCACTGCAAGCTCCCCCTCCCGGGTTCACGCCACTCTCCTGCCTCAGCCTCCCGAGTAGCTGGGACTATAGGTGCCCGCCACCATGCCCAGCTAGTTTTTTGTATTTTTAGTAGACACGGGGTTTCACTGTGTTAGCCAGGATGGTCTCGATCTCCTGACCTCATGATCTGCCCGCCTTGGCTTCCCAAAGTGCTGGGATTACAGGCATGAGCCACCGCGTCTGGCCAGGTCAGAACATATTTTTGAAAAAGCATGAGACTCCAAAGCAAAGAGAGAATTTAATAGGAGAAAACCAAGATGGCACTGTTAAGAGACAAGAAAAGGAAAAACCTGAAATTGAGATATTTCAACCTAGTGTGTTAACATATGACTCAAGGACTAGATGCTGGGACCAGTATTTCAAAACTTTCCACACACCAGTTCTGTGTAAATTGCCTCCTGATTCCAAATCTTGCCAACCATCTTTAAATCTCCAATGATAGTTAATCACCTACTTGTTTTTTAGAGTTGTCTTGGGTTTTGTCTACACATCACAATTTGTTTTTTAATAAAAGATGTACAGATAGACTTAAAAGGCCGCAGAATACTTTGTGTAGACAGGGACATTCGAGAGGTCACTTGATCTATCCTTCTATCTTTCCTCACCTCTGCCTTCCACTTACAAAAGAGAAAAATGCTATTTGTTATTAACAAATTATCTATTTTGAGAATTTTTTTTGAGGAGGTGGTTGGATTTTTGTTTTTGTTGGTTTGGGTTGGGTTTTTCTTTCCTTTTTTTTGTTTTTCTTTTTTTTTGAGACACTCTCGCTGTGTTGCTCAGGCTGGAGTGCAGTGGCATGATCTCGGCTCGTTGCAGCCTCTGCCTCTCCAGTTCAAGCGATTCTCATATGCCTCAGCCTCCTGAGTAGCTGGCATTACAGGCACATACCACCACACCCAGCTAATTTTTGTATTTTTAGTAGAGACGGGGTTTCGCCATGCTGGCCAGGCTGGTCTCAAACTCCTGACCTCAAATGATCCGCCCGCCTTGGCCTCCCAAAGTGCTGGGATTGCAGGCATGAGTCACCACGTCCAGCCAGGTTGGGTTTTTCGTCATGGAAAGGGAACAGCCAGTATGGTGGAGTGGTTAAGATGCCAGGCTCTGACCTTAAGAAAGTTATTAAATTTTTTTGTGTTTTGGAGAGACGTATCTGCCTCAGGTATTATTTGCATTGCTGCCAAATAAAGACATAATCCATGTAGAACGCTCAGAACAGTGTCTGATACCCAGAACTCCATAATGATTACTCTTATCATTAACAATGGCCACTGTTGCTTACCATTTTAATAGACTATGATGACCAACTCTTCAACTATCTTCAAAAAACTTTCCTGCATCATAATGAAATCACCTTTGCCTGAGTAGAAACAGTTTCAACATGTGAAGCAGATGTGACTACAGATGAAAACAGTCTGCAGAAGTCCCAGAGACTCATGACAAACCCAACTTCCAAAACAGCTTTTTCCCCTCTCATAGCAGGGTGTGCCACTAAAGACAGATTTTCCCTCTGTGCTGCATTCCCGGAACGAGCAGCCAGTCTCTCTACCTTGCACACGTTGATTTCTAGTTGTTTCACTTAAGCACATCCAGGTACTCTCCCCAACACGTACAGCTCTGCCAGGCCAACGCACATGTCTGTTTCCTTCATAACTCTTTGCAGCTCCACCACAATGTTACACAAGGCAGGCATTTACTAAAAGCTTCATAAGTGAATGGATCCGTATCTTCCAGAGTAAGAGACAGCATGCAACTTCCTACATCATATGGATGTCTTGAAAATTATTTGTTTTTGTTCCATTTGATCAAGTTTGTAAAACAAGCTAAATGCCTTCTATTGACTTCCTGATATTTGTGGATTCAGAGCCCAGGAAGATTCTTGTATCCATATCAGACAACAAATAGAACCCCGTGTGTGTGTGTGTGCATGTGGGGGAGGTTGGAAGGATGAGAATTAAGGGAAAAATTTCCATTTATTGAGCATCTGTATACCTATACTACACTGTTGGTATTCTTGTACATCATTTCAATTAATGCACAACACCAGTGAGGACATCAAAGCAGGGAGGTTCCATGTCCACTGCCACATGGCTAACAAAGAGCTGGTCCTAGCTGGGAGCAGTGGCTCACACCCGTAATCCCAACACTTTGGGAGGCTGAGGCAGGTGGATCACTTGAGGTCAGGAGTTTGAGACCAGCCTGGCCAACATGGTGAAAACCCATCTCTACTAAAAATACAAAAATTAGCTGAGTGTGGTGGCTTGCGCCTGTAATACCAGCTACTCAGGAGGCTGAGGAGGGAGAATCACTTGAATCTGGGAGGCAGAGGTTACAGTGAGTCGAGATCGTGCCACTGCACCCCACCCTGGGCAACAGACTCCGTCTAAAAAACAAAAAAGAAAAAAGAGAGCAGATCCTGGCTTCAAATCCATTCCTGTCTACTCCAAAATCTGGCTTCACCACCACAAAAGTACGGGCTTACTGCAGTTGGGCACACAACAAGCTTAAGCTAACCTTACTGCTTATTTAAACTATAAAGCCATCTACTGAGGCCTTCCACAGAAAGTAATCCCCACCCCATAATATTTTAAAATAAAACTTAGTGTTAGTTAACGGTACTCCTGAGATGCCTACAGTGTACAGTTGAATAATTCACTTAACCTAAATTGAGGAAACATATGGCTGGGTGCTTGGCCAGGCCAAATTGCCACATCCTCCACTCCATCATTTCTTCCTGAGGCTAGGCTTGCGGTAGACCCCGCAGCCCTGAATGACCCCACCCACAGGCCCCATGGGAAAAACTGTGACTGAAATGCTGGCACAGCCACTGCCACCCAGGCACGAGGCCTCCGAGGGGTGTCCCCCTCCCGGGCTTTTCACCCCAGCACTGCAGATAAGAAAATGAAATGGAAGCACGGAGCCAGGGGGAAGGGAGCAGCAGCCGGGTCCATCCCCACCAACTCCATCACCCCAATCTGGGGCAGAAGACCTGGACTTGTAACTCACAGACTGGGAAACATAGGCCAGATACAGATAGAGGCTTCACCTCAGCTGGCTGCAGAGGGCAGGAGGGCTGCGTGTCATCACATCCTGCTTCACCCTGGTCCACCCTCCCCAAGGAAAGCTTCCTGAGGAAATCCTGACTGCTACAGAGAAATGGGTGGTTCAGCCCGAGGACATAAACAGGAGCAATGTGTTTTGTTCTGTTTCCCTGCAGACCTGTGCAGGGCCTCTGGCTAAACAATTCTTTGGCAGCCATGCAACTAAAAAACCAAGCTAAGCGGTGGCTCAACTACAACTTATAAGTAAGAAGGTGCATGGTCAGACTCAACTGAGGATTGCTAAAAGGACTGAGGTGTGTTCTCACCTAAGTTTTTAGCTTAAGGAAGCATAATTATAAACCGCGATGACTTTTGCACCAACGTAATACAATAACAAAAAGATACTTTTGCACAACCTAATACAATAACAAAAAGCCAGGTGCGGTGGCTCACGCCTGTAATCCCTGCACTTTGGGAGGCTGAGGAGGGTGGATCACCTGAGGTCAGGAGTTCGAGACCAGCCTGGCCAATGTGGTGAAACCCTGCCTCCACTAAAAATACAAAAATTAGCCAGGTATGGTGGCAGGCGCCTGGGAGGCGGAGGTTGCAGTGAGCAGAGATCACGCCATTGCACTCCAGCCTGGGCGACAGAGCAAGACTCGGTCTTAAAAAAAAAAAAAAAAAAAAAAGCTACCCACTAGTTATAGAATTCATCAGAACCCAAAGATGATGAGAAGGAAGGGAAATTACTTGCAGAAGTGTATCCAAATGGAATCCTTGGCTTACGCCTGTAATCCCAGCACTTTGGGAGGCCGACGGGCAGATCAGGAGGTCAGGAGTTCGAGACCAGCCTGACCAATATGGTGAAACCCCGTCTCTGTCAAAAATACAAAAATTACGCGGGCATGGTGGCCCGTACCTGTAATCCCAGCTACTCAGGAGGCTGAGGCAGGAGAATCGCTTGAACCTGGGAGGCAGAGGTTGCAGTGAGCTGAGATCGCACCATTGCACTCCAGCCTGGGCAACAAGAACAATACTCCATCTCAAACAAACAAACAAACAAAACAAATGGGATCCCTATTTTCTTTTAGTTTTACAAATGACAAAATTCAGGCCCAAACCTAAATACTTGCCAAGCTTATACTCAGGATCCAGACATTGCAAGTCAGACACCAGAAATGCACCATCGCCCCACCAAGTCCAGACAAGACTTTAAATGAAGTTCTTCTTGTTCTGTCGTCTGTTTGTCCTTCCAAGTATCCAATATTTTCTTGTGTCTATATCTTAGCAACTAAGTTCCTCAGCACAGTGTCTACCTTTCTTAAACTTCTTCTCAAAAATGATCTCTATGGGTTTTTTTTGGTTTGTGTTTTTGAGACAGGCTCTCCCTCTTTTGCCCAGACTGGACTGCAGTGGCGCCAACACAGCTCACTGCAGCCACAATGTCCCAGGCTCAAGCAATCTTCCCACCTCAGCCCTCCAAGTAGTTGGAAATACAGGCAGCGCTACCATGCCTGGCTAATTTTTTTTTTTTCTTTTCTTTTTTGAGACAGAGTTTTGCTCTATCCCCCAGGCTGGAGTGCAGTGGTGCCCATCTCGGCTCACTGCAACCTCCGCCTCCCGGGTTCAAGCAATTCTCCTGTCTCAGCCTCCCGAGTAGCTGGGATTACAGGCGCACGCCACCACGCCTGGCTAATTTTTGTGTTTTTAGTAGAGACGAGGTTTCACCATTTTGGCCCTGCTGGTCTCAAACTCCTGACCTCAGGTGATTTGTCTGCCTTGGCCTCCCAAAGTGCTGGCATTACAGGCACGAGCTATCCTGCCCGGCTAATTTTTGTATTTTTTTTTTGTAGACATGGGGTTTCATCATGTTGTCCAAGCTGGTCTCGAACTCCTGAGCTCAACGATCCATCCACCTCAGCCTCCCAAAGGGCTGGGATTATAGGGATGAGCCACTACACCCAGGCAAAAATGATCTTTATATTCCTAGCTCCATCTCTCCTTCAGTTAAAGCTCCCATTATGTGAGCCATTTCAGCAAGGGAGAGCAAGACATCAAAGGTGCTTAAGGATCGATCATGGAAGATGCATCATTTGAATTCTTAAAGGGAAATATGGTCATGAGGTGGGCAAGAATGAGACGTACTTCAGTATGACCCCCTCCTCATCACCTCTACCAGGAGAACCAACAATATCTTTGCAGAGAACTCTGTGCCCTGCAAGATTCTCAGTTAAAAAAAAAAAAAAAAAAGATAGTAAGAGTTTGATCCAACAAAACAAAAAATGGCCATCAGGCTTCCTAAAGACTGTAAATGTCAAATGACTGATACAAATAGTAGGTGCTAAAGAATGTGCAAAGAAGAGAAATACTGATTTTGCAATGTCAACAGACCATACAATTTAAAAAAGCAATCATGGGTTGTAAATCATATGATAATGAGGCATGACAGCTGGGAGCTAGCTTGATCACAAAGTACCTGACACAGTAAAATACTTGAAGGGAAAATTTTCTTTTTCCTTTTCTTTCTTTTTTTTTTTTGAGACAGAGTCTCACTTTGGTGCCCAGGCTGGAGTGCAGTGGCACGATCTCAGCTCACTGCAACCTCCGCCTCCCAGGTTCAAGCGATTCTCCTGCCTCAGCCTCTCAAGTAGCTGGGATTACAGGCACATACCACCATGCCTGGCTAATTTTTGTATTTTTGGTAGAGAGTGGGTATCACCATGTTGGCCAGGCTGGTCTCCGACTCCTGACCTCAGGTGATCTGTCTGCCTCAGCCTCCCAAAGTGCTGAGATTACAGGCATGAAGCACTGTGCCCGGCCGGAGGGAAAATTTTTGTTAATCGTGGAATGTTCTTAATTTTTTAATATTTGTACCTTTGACTCCATGCTTCATTTGTACTATTTTGCAATGCTTCCTATGGTCAGAACTCTTGGGGATGATGCAGACTCTATCCTTGTGTTCTTCCCATTTCCCGTGGCAGAACTTATTCTCATCTTGACCTTGTATCTACAGAAACCTTCCTTTTGGACTTGAGTCATTTCCTGTCCCAACTATAGCAACTGCTAGCCTTATGTTCTTCTTGAATATTGAATTGTGAACTCTAAATGTGCTCAGGACAGGCAACTTTCACGTTTCAACTTCCACTCTACATTAGTTAGGAGTCTACACTCTTGCTTTTGTAATCCATCGCTGAGCTTGATTCAAAATTACTGATTCCGCTGTCATTCTTTTAAGTGAGTATGGTCCTCTCCACACACCCCATCGACTTCCCACAGCTAATGGTGAGTGTGTGTGTCCCCAAAGGAAAGCGGAGCAGTAGTGAGCCATCTCTCAAGACTTCAGGGGACCTTTCCCTTCATGACCGTGAATCATCTTCCTTCTCGATCTCAACGTGAAAACTTTCCTTTTCCTCTGCTAATGAGAAGTTTCTTAATAGGATGTCTGCTGGGCTGTGTAATAATCTCCAAAGGGAAGTGATGGAGGTTTTGGCATGAGTCATTGACGTGGAGCTGGAGGAAGTAATCGGCAGTAATGGACCAGAGGGAGCAGTCCTTTACCAACAGGATGGGCTGCCGATGAGCTGGGAAATTTTATTTTTCTAACTCTCCATTTTTATATTACTTGGTGAGGACATTTCTCTCAACGCATTTACTCTCAATGAACGGTGGGCATTAAAATTAATTTATTCAGGGATCAGAACTTTTTAGAATGTATGTCCCATTAGAGTTTAATTAAAATGTCCAGTATAGAATCCACAGGGAATAAAATATCCTATAAGCGGTTTCCATTTTCTCCATATCCTCTTTTACTTTCATTGCTAACCCTCAACAATCCAGTAAGGAGTGATTTCTGACTCTCCAAATCTTGTAAGATGCCTGCACATCTTACACAGCCTCAAAGACCAGGGAGTGAAGTGGTACCAGGAGGGGTCTCAAGCAGAGGTTAAGAAGAGCCTCAATCGGCCAGGCGCAGTGGCTCACGCCTGTAATCCCAGCACTTTGGGAGGCCGAGGTGGGTGGATCACGAGGTCAGGAGTTCAAGACCAGCCTGGCCAAGATGGTGAAACCCCATCTCTACTAAAAAATACAAAAAATTAGCCAGGCGTGGTGGCGGGCGCCTGTAATCCCAGATACAGGGAGGCTGAGGCAGAGAATTGCTTGAATCCGAGAGGTGCAGATTGCAGTGAGCGAAGATCGTGCCACTACACTCCAGCCTGGGCAACAGACCAAGTCTCCGTCTCAAAAAAAAAGAAGTGTTGGGAGGCCCAGGCAGTCGCATCATTGGAGCCCAGGAGTTTGAGGCCAGTCTGGGGAACATGGTGAAACTCTGTCTCTACAAAAAAAAAAAAAAAAAATACAAAGAAGACCCTCAATCACTCCATCCCTAACACCGTCCACCGCCATGTCCTCCAGAACACCGTGATTCATCTGATGTTGCATTCAAAGGATTGAGGACAGTGAATTCAAAGGGTGAGGCCACGGGGTGAGGCCGGGCAGCCCTGTGTTTATGGATATCACCACCAAGGTTTCTTTGCAGCCATGCAGCCCACGCCCAAAACCCTTGGCCAGGGTCCCTGCCCCACATCAGCATATCTGCCCAGACCTAAGAAGCCGCTTCAGGAATCCCTGCACCAATAAGACTTCTATGCTGCACTACAACTTTCTCTCCACACCCTCTCTCCCAGCTCTGTCCTGGGTGGCAGTTGGGATAGGTAGCAGTTGAGATTCGAAGAGGAAAACAAAGAGGTATTATCTTCTTTGGGAAACTTTAATTCAATTCCACTACTTGTATGTATGTATGTATTTTTGAGGCAAGGTCTTGCTCTGTTTCCCGGGCTGGAGTGCAGTGGCGCGATCTCGGCTCACTGCAGCCTTGACCTCCTGGGCTAAGGTGATCCTCCTGCTTCATCCTTCCAAGTAGCTGGGACTACAGGCACACGCCACCGCACCTGACTAATTTTTTATTTTTTGTAGAGAATGGGTCTCACTATGTTACCCAGGCTCAATTCCACTATTTTAAAACAAAGATGGAAAGCATTCCTAAGCCTCCATTTCCTCATAACCACCACACCCTCACCCTCACCTCACTTTCAAAAAAAAAAAAAAGGCATATAATAGTAAAAACAGCAAGCAGGAAAGGGGAGAAAACCAGGGGCATTAGACTGAGGCCTTGTATGGGAGGCAAGATGGGGCACATTGCAACCTCTTCCTCACTGCTCAGTCCATGTCACTGCTTATCTCATAGAACCTAGTAAGAAATGCTGGACATTTGGCCAGGTGTGGTGGCACATGCCTGTAATCCCAGCTACTCGGGAGGCTGAGGCAGGAGAATCTCTTGAACCAGGGAGGCAGAGGTTGCAGTGAGCTGAGATGGCGCCGCTGCACTCCAGCCTGAGCAACAAAGCAAGACTCCATCTCAAAAAAAAAAAAAAAAAAGAGGCCAGGCACGGTGGCTCACGCCTGTAATCCCAGCAATTTGGGAGGCCGAGGCGGGCGGATCATGAGGTCAGGAGATCGAGACCATCCTGGCTAATACAGTGAAACCCCGTTCTATTAAAAATACAAAAAAGTAGCCGGGCGTGGTCACGGGCGCCTGTAGTCCCAGCTATTCAGGAGGCTGAGGCAGGAGAATGGCATGAATCCAGGAGGCGGAGGTTGCAGTGAGCCGAGATCGCTCCACTGCCCTCCATCCTGAGCGACAGAGTGAGACTCTGTCTCAAAAAAAAAAAAGAAAAGAAAAAAGAAATGCTAGACATTCATCAAGGAAACCATGCTTCCCTCTGTCTCTCTTGTTGCTCACTAAGTACCTTGGAGGAGGCACCTGTCTTCATCCACAGTGGTCCAACCCATACCTGATAAATGTTTCCTGAGCAGGTTTCTATGCTGCCATGGCCAGGGTCTTATTGAGGCTCTCTACTTATCTGTCTTCTCAATATTCTTTTTCTACTGGCCAAGGTGTAAGGCTGTGCAAGGTAGAAAACCTGGAAAAAGTTCTGCTGTCCTTTTTTTTCCTTTTTCTTTCTTTCTTTCTTTTTTTTTGAGACAGAGTTTCACTCTTGTTGCCCAGGCTGGAGTGCAATGGTGCGATCTCAGCTCACCGCAACCACTGCCCCCCGGGTTCAAGCGATTCTCCAGCCTTGGCCTCCCGAGTAGCTGGGACTACAGGCATGCACCACCACACCTGGCTAATTTTGTATTTTTAATAGAGACAGGGTTTCTCCATGTTGGTCAGGCTGCTCTCAAACTCCCGACCTCAGGTGATCCGCCCGCCTTGCCCTCCCAAAGTGCTGGGATTACAGGCATGAGCCACCACGTCTGGCCTTGCTGTCTTTATACTTTCCTCTTTCCCCCAACAGCTCAAAGCTGCTACCCTGTGGTAACAGAGAAGCCATCTGTATTAGTTTCCTAGGGGCTGCCATAACAAAGCACCAACAATTGGGTGGCTTAAAACTATAGAAATGTATTGTCTCCCAGTTCTAGAGGTTGGAGGTCCTCGCCACTTCCTAGCTGCTGGGGGCTGCCAGCGATCTTTGGCATTCCTTGGCCTGCAGGTGCATCACTGCAATTCTCTACCATCACATGCTGTTCTCCCTGGGTGTCCTTACTTCATCTTCCCTCTGTGCACATCTGTGTCTGTGTCCCAATAAGGACATCAATCATGTTGGACTAGGGCCCACCCTAATGACCTCAGCTTAACTTGGCTAAATCTGAAAAGAAGCCATTTCCAAACAAAGTCACACTCAGATACCAAGGATTAGGACTTCAAGGTATCCTTTTTTGTGAGAAAAAAATCAACCCACAACCACACCTCACATGGTCACTGTAACAATTAAACGAGTTAAGGTATGGAGAGAGCTTAGTATAGTGTTTAACACATAGTCCATGCTCCATAAATAACTGCAGCTAATATCAATATTATCCTTACTCATATTACTAGGTCATCCATTCTTTCTGCCCCACAGCATCTTTGTTAAAAAGGCTTTAAAGCCTGGGGGTGGTGGCTTATGCCTGTAATCCCAACACTGGGGGGCCAAGGTGGCAGATCACTTGCGGTCAGGAGTTTGAGACCAGCCTGGTCAACCAAAATGGTGAAACCCTGTCTCTACTAAAAATACAAAAATTAACTGGACGTGGTAGCACACGCCTGTAATCCCAGCTATTCAGGAGATTGAGGCGAGAGAATCGCTTGAACCCAGGAGGTGGAGGTTGCAGTGAGCCAAGATCATGCCACTGCACTCCAGCCAGAGCAACAGAGCAAGACTCCATCTCGAAAAAAAAAAAAAAAAAAAGGCTTTAAAAGCAAGTCCTGTGGCAGCCACGTTTCAAAGAATATTCCAGCTATCACACAAAAATACAACCTCCAATCCAACTCCTTGGGAAAAAAATCAATTACAATGATTGACTAGATTAAAAAAAAAAAAAAGAAGGATGTCCCTTGTTCTGTCCACTGAGCTCTGAGGCATCAAGGAAGCATGGAATGCAGAGCTATGTAGGAATCAGTAAAGGAAGTCCTCCAAAGAAGCAGGTGACAACAAAATTTCTAGTTCCTTTGGTTTGTAAAGAAAGAAAGAAAATAAAAATTCAGTTCTGCCTTGCACACTCTCCCCACAGTACCAAAAGGAATAGAGACAAACCTTGGTGATATTGTGGGGTTAGTTCCAGACCACTCCCAAAAGGCAAATATCACAATAAAGCCAGTCACATACGTTTTTTGGTTTCCCAGTATATGTAAGAGTTATGTTTACACTATACTGTAGTCTATTAAGTGTCTAATAACACTATGTCTAATATATATATATACACACACACACACACATACACACACACAGACCTTAATTTTAAAATATTGCTAAAAAATGCTAACAATTGGCCAAGTGCAGTGGTTCATGCCTATAATCCCAGCACTTTGGGAGGCCAAGGCAGATGGCTTACATGAGCTCAGGAGGTCGAAACCAGCCTGGTCAACATGGCAAAACCTCTCTAGTAAAAATACAAAAATTAGCCAGGTGTGGTGGCACATGCCTGTAATCCCAGCCACTCAGGAGGCTGAGGCAGGAGAATCGCTTGAAACCTGGGAGGTGGAGGTTGCAGTGAGCTGAGATCATGCCACTGTACTCCAGCCTGGGTGACAGAGTGAGACTCTGTCTCAAAAAAAAAAAAAAAAAAAAAAGGCTAACAATTATCTGAGCCCTCAGCAAGTTGGAATCTTTTTGCTGGTGGAGGGGGTTGCCTCAATGTTGATGGCTGTTGACTGATCATGGCAGTGGCTGCTGAAGGCTGGGGTGGCTGTGGTAGTTTTAAAAAATAAGACAGGCTGGGAGCCGTGGCTCATGCCTGTAATCCCAGCATTTTGGAAGGCCGAGGCGGGCAGATCACTTGTAGTCAGGAGTTCAAGACCAGCCTGACCAACATGGTGAAACCCTGTCTCTACTAAAAATACAAAAATTATCTGGGTGTGGTGGCGGGAGCCTGTAATCCCAGCTACTTGGGAGACTGAGGCAGGAGATTCACTTGAATCTGGGAGGCAAAGGTTGCAGTGAGCTGAGATTGCACCACTGCACTCCAGCCTTGGCGACAAAGTGAGACTCCATCTCAGAAAAATAAAATAAAATAAAGACAATAAAGAAATCTGCTGCATCAGCGGACTCTGCCTTTCACGAAAGATTTCTCCTTAGCATACCATACTGTGTGATAGCACTTTACCCACAGCAGACTGTCTTTCAAAATTGGAATGAATCCTCTTCAAACCCTGATGCTGCTTTATCAACTAAGTTTATGGAATATCCAAAATCCTTTGTCATTTTAATAATGTTCACAGCATCTTCACCAGGAGTAGTTTCCAGCTCAAGAAACCACTTTCTTTACTCATTCATAAGAAGCAACTCCACATCTCTTCAGGTTTAATCATGAGATTGCAGCAATTCAGCCTCAAAATGTGACACAGGGACTCAAAATGAGTGCATGGTATTGGAAAAATGGCACCAAAAATCTTGCTCAACACAGGGTTGCCACAAACCTTTAATTTGTTTAAAAAAAAAAAAAATAGGCCAGGCATGATGGCTCATGCCTGTAATCCCAGCTACTCCGGAGGCTGAGGCAGGAGAATCACTTGAGCCCGGGAGGCGGAGGTTGTGGTGAGCTAAGATGGCGCAGCTGCACTCCGGCTTGGACGACAGAGCGAGACATCGTCTCAAGAAAAACAAAAACAGAAACAAGCCATAACTGCAAAGTGCATAAAATGAAGTATGCCTATATATACATACTTGTATATTTTTTTTATTTTTAAATAAAAATTCCAAGGACCATAGATGTTTAAACATGGCATTAGGGCCAGGCGCGGTAGCTCACACCTGTAATCCCTGCACTTTGGGAGGCCGAGGCGGGGGGATCACAAGGTCAGGAGATCAAGACCATCCTGGCTAACATGGTGAAACCCCGTCTCTACTAAAAATACAAAAAATTAGCCGGGCGTGGTGACAGGCGCCTGTAGTCCCAGCTACTCGGGAGGCTGAGGCAGGAGAATGGCGTGAACCCGGAGGCAGAGCTTGCAGTGAGCCAAGATCGCGCCACTGCACTCCAGCCTGGGCAACAGAGCAAGACTCCATCTCAAAAAAAAACATGGCATTAGAAAACAGGAAAACAAAGAACCAACCAAGCATCTAAGGAGGGGTGACTTAAATTTAAAGCAAAACAACAAAGGTAATTACCTCTAGTTTTAAAAGATATTTAAGAGTCTGGACATATCCCTAGTCGTACAACAGTGACTATCTGTCACAACCAAGGCACTGGTACAATATCAGTGTGCTTCTCTCTGCCTTCATGAAACTTGTTTTGAAACAGACCCTCCTGGGACCCCAGAAGGTAGTGTGTCACTATTCCCTCCCCTCATTCGTTTTGCTAAGTCGTTTTTCTGCCAGAAGCCAAAGTCAGCCAGCAATTGTTGAATTATGGGTATTGAATAAAATCTGGGTGTGTTTAAAAGGAAACCAGGAACCCTAGATTATTTACACGACCAAAGGATGCCAACAACAGGAAGTTTCTAGTAGCTCTGAGGGCATAAAACCAATCAGCATATGTGCACAGCAAAAGAAATAATCAGCAGAGTAAACAGACAACCCACAGAGTGGGAGAAAATTTTCACAAACTAGGCACCCAACAAAGAACTAATATCCAGAATCTACAAGGAACTCAAACAAATCAGCAAGAAAAACAAATAATCCCATCAAAAAATGGGCTAAGAACATGAATAGACAATTCTCAAAAGAAGATACACAAACGGCCAACAAACAAAGGAAAAAAATGCTCAACATCACTATCAGGGAAATACAAATCAAAACCCCAATGTAATACTACCTTACTCCTGCAAGAATGGCCATAATCAAAAAATAATAGATGTGGGTATGGATGTGGTGAAAAGAGAAAACACTTTTACACTGCTGGTGGGAATGTAAACTAGTACAACCACTATGGAGATTCCTTAAACAACTAAAAGAAGGCCAGGCATGGTGGCTCACACTGTAATCCTAGCACTTTGGGAGGCCAAGGCGGGAGGATCACCTGAGGTCAAGAGCTCGAGACCAGCCTGGCCTGTCTCTACTAAAAATACATAACTTAGCTGGGTGTGGTGGCAGGTGCCTGTAATCCCAGCTACTTGGGAGGTTGAGGCAGGAGAATCACTTGAACCCGGGACGCAGAGTTTGAGATGAGCCAAGACAAGAGTAAAACTCAGTCTCAAAAAAAAAAGAACTAAAAGTAGATCTACCATTTGATGCCGCAATTCCACTCCTGGGTATCTACCCAGAGGAAAAGAAGTCATTATATGAAAAAGACACTTGCACAGGCATCCTCATGGGCTGTGTGTGGTGGCTATGCCTGTAATCCCAGCACTTTAGGAAGCTGAGGCAGGCGGATCACTTAAGATCAGGAGTTTGAGACCAGCCTGGCCAACACGGTGAAACTCTGTCTCCACTAAAAATACAAAAATTAGCCGGGTATGGTGGTGTGTGCCTGTAATCCCAGCTACCCAGGAGGCTGAGGCAGGAGGATCACTGGAACCTGGAAGGCAGAGGCTGCAGTGAGCAGAGATCACACCACTGCACTCCAGCCTGGGGGATAGAGTAAGACTCCATCTCAAAAAAGAAAAGAAAAGAAAAGAAAAAAAACAGAATGATACAATGGACTTTGGGGACTTGGGGGGAAGCGTGGAAGAGAGGGTGAGGTATAAAAGACTGCACGCTGAATGCTGTGTACACTACTCAAGTGATGGCTTGACCAAAATCTCAGAAATTACCACTAAAGAACTTATTCATGTAACCAAATACTACCTGACCTGTTCCCCAAAAACTATTGAAGTTTTTTTAACCTGTATTCGAAAATAAAATAAAATAAAACCAATCAGCATATGTAAAAATACATATGAAGTGCAAGAAATCATACCAATGTAAATATGATCATTCTAATCTCTAGAGCAGCACTTCTTAGATTAAGAGATGTGACCTGGTAACCTTCTCTTGAGGTTTAAGGAATGTGTTCACTCTATTCATCTCCTCTCCTGGTCTCTATGGAAGCTCTTCCACTATAGAAAGCATCCTGCTTTCTAAAGACCCAGACTCAGAATATGCAGCCACTCAGGGGCATGACAAACCAAAGAGTTCTTGATACAAAATATTAATGTGGGGTAACTAGCTGACATTTTCTTCTGTTGAAAAAGGAGCCAGTTCTTTGATAATGCTAAAGTTACATCATGAAGATTTTATAATATCTTCTACATATCATTTAGGAATCATTTGACGCCTATTTAATGCTCATGATGAAGTCTCAGTTTCACAATCCTCTAATCAAGGCAAACTGCTGCTACACATCAATGTTATGACGCTCTTCCAGTAAATCACCACCTGGGCGTCACATGTTAGGTGAGTTACATCAACATGTTGCAGAAGACAGTGATGACCATACCCCAGTAGACTATGTCTTAATGCCATACATTCTGAGAAGGTTTTTTTCAAAAACTGTAATTCACAATAAAATGAGCCTTAAAAATGAAATGTTTTACCTTTTCAGAATAAATGTTTATGGTCTTCACAGACTTTCCCAAAGATTTCAAATTCCTGTAGGGTCTCTTTAGATTCAAAACTAAATTATCCCAAAATAACAATTTATGTAAGTGGCAAGTTTGGCCAGGCGCGGTGGCTCACGCCTGTAATCCCAGCACTTTGGGAGGCAGAGGTGGGTGGATCACCTGAGGTCAGGAGTTCGAGACCAGCCTGGCCAACATGGTGAAACCCCATCTTTACTAAAAATACAAAAATCAGACGGGGGTAGTGGCATATGCCCCTAATCCCAGCTACTTGGGAGGCTGAAGCAGGAGAATTGCTTGAACGCGGGAGGCGGAGGTTGCAGTGAGCCGAGATTGCGCCACTGCACTCCAGTCTGGGTGACAGAGCAAGACTCCATCTCAGGGGAAAATAAAATAAAATATAATAAGTGGCAGGTTTATTCATTACAGGCTTATAGTTCTTCCTCAAACCACAATGAGTCCCACTTTCTGCCATATTCACACTGAAATGTGTGGTCAAGTTTTTCATAAGTCTGGTGGGGCCATCGTTATATGATGGCTTTTATAAATTCTTGACTGGAAACCTAAGACTCTTAATTAAAGCTCAAAGATGCAGAATGAGTGATTTGCAGAAAATAGCTCACAAAAAATAGCTGCTAACTGAATGAAACCCTGGGAAAACAGTCTACAAAACAAAAAAAATAATAAAACAAAAAAATCAGGATTATAAAAACCGATTTAGTACATTCATGAATCCATCACTCAAAAAATGAAATCATAAGTGAAGTGAATGCTTTTAATATTTTACATGTTTCTAAATAAGTAAACTATTCAAAAGCTCTCATATTATTGTGCCACTTAGATACACAAAAAAACTAAAAATAGCAATGTGGGTACCATTTAGACAGAAAATATATTTTTATTACAAGCATTTTCTTGTTTTCAGAAAATCTTGGCTATTCAAAAGCATTCATATTTTCTCTCTTTTTTTCTTTCTTTTTTGTTCTATTTTGTTTTGTTTTGACACAATGTCTTGCTCCATCACCCAGGCTGGAGTGCAATGGTGCCATCACAGCTCACTGCAGCCTCAACCTCATGGGCTCAAGGGATTCTCCTGACTCAGCCTCCCAAGTACCTGGGACTACAGGTCCATGCCTGGTTAATCTTTTAAATTTTTTTTGTAGAGGTGTGGCTCTCCATCTTGTTCAGGCCAGTCTTGAACTCCTGGCCTCAAGCAATTCTCCTGCCTTGGCCTCCCAAAGCACTGGGATTACAGGAGTGAACCACTGTACCCAGCCTTTTTCTCTTGTGAGTATAGGAAATATTTTAAACACATATTTCTCAATATGTAATCTGAAGGTTAATACCTTGAAGCAATTTATGTACTTATTTTTAAGCTACATATTAAAAAGGGCATATTACCTCAATCAAATCAATAGTTAAGATCAATTGGCCAGGTGCGGTGGCTCACGCCTGTAATCCCAGCACTTTGGGAGGCCAAGGCGGGTGGATCACCTGAGGTCAGGAGTTCAAGACCAGCCTGGCCAACATGGCAAAACCCCATCTCTACTAAAAATACAAAAATTAGCCAGGTGTGGTGGTGCATGCCTGTAATCCCAGCTACTCGGGAGGCTGACGCAGGAGAATCATTTGAACCTGGGAGGCAGAGGTTGCAATGAGCCGAGATGGCGCCACTGCACTCCAGCCTGGGAGACAGCAAGACTCTGTCAAAAAAAAAAAACAATCAATCTTAAACTGAACATGTAGAATCAGAACATCATCCCTTCATTTAAAAATGAAAAATTAGTAATGCAGTGGTTCACACTTGTAATCCCATCACTTTAGGAAGTTAAGTTGGGAAGACTGCTTGAGGCCAAGAGTTCAAGACCAGCCTGTGCAACAAAAAGTGACCCCCCCCCAATGTTAGAAAAAATAAGAAAAATATAATAAGCTGAGCGTGGTAATGCGTGCCTATAGTCTCAGCTACTGGGAGGCTGAGGCAGGTGAATCCCTTGAACACAGGGAGGCGAGGCAGCAGTGAGTCTTGATTACACCACTGCACTCCAGCCTGCGTGACACAGGGAGACCCTGCCTCTGAAAAACAAAAAATAAAAAATTAAAAAGATTAAAATAAAGATATATTAATTCATATTCTAAATAAAGAGATTCAACTATTGTTAATAGTTAATAATAACTCACTTTTTTTTTTCTTTTGAGACACAGACTCGCTCTGTCGCCCAGGCTGGCGTACAGTGGCCCTATCTCAGCTCACTGCAACCTCCACCCCCCAGGTTCAAGCAATTCTCCCTGCCTCAGCCTCCCAAGTAGCTGGGATTACAAGTGCCCACTACCACGCCTGGCTAATTTTTGTATTTTTAGTAGAGACGGGGTTTCACCATGTTGGCCAGGCCGGTCTTGAACTCCTGACAGGTGATCCACCTGCCTCGGCCTCCCAAAGTGCTGGAATTACAGGCGTGAGCCACTGCACCCAGCCAATAACTCACATTTATGAATTGCTCATCCTATGTCATGCACAGTTCTCTTTATTTATTTATTTATTTATTTATTTATTTATGAGAAGGAGTCTCACTCTGTCTCCCAGGCTGGAGTATGGTGGTGCGATCTTGGCTCACTGCAACCTCCACCTCCTGGGTTCAAGCAATTCTCCTGCCTCAGCCTCTTAAGTAGCTGGGATTACAGGCGCCTGCCACTATGCCTGGCTAATTTTTGTATTTTTGGTAAAGATGGGGTTTCACTATGTTGGCCAGGGTGGTCTCGAACTCCTGACTTCAGGTGATCCACCGCCTTGGCCTCCCAAAATGCTGGGATTACAGGCGTGAGCCACCAAGCCTGGCCTTTGTTCTCATTATTTAAATAATCCTCATGAGAACCCAATGATGTTGGTGACTGTCAACCTCATTTTACAGATAAGGAAACTGAGGTAAAGAATAATTAAATAACTCACCCAGGTCACATGTCCGGTAAGCGTTAAAGCCACAATTTGAACTCAAACAACCTAAAATAGTTCCTTTGCTCTTAACTACTTTACTATTCTACCTATCAGTTTTCTAAGAGGTGTTCAATTAACTTTTGTTTGTTTGTTTCTAAATGTTTTAACTCACAGATTAAGGTTGTTACTCTTCTCTTTCAAAACTTTTTTTTTTTAAAGACTGAGCATTTCCAAACAAGGAATGCTACAAAGTTGTTAATGGTTTATTTTACAAAGGAGTTTTTAAAAATCCTATGAGAACAGACAAAGACGAACTCGTATAGCAAAGATACATATTTTTGAACTAGAATATTCCTTTCCTCTACAAATAATTTAATGTTGAAACACTGTATTTTTAAAGCACACACACACACACAAACACATAAACATGCTTTAGCTCTAGGTTAAAAACAATTGTTGGCTGACAGCAAGACCAATACAAAATTACCATTAAAGTCAACAAAGTCAAGGGTGCTTAGGATACATTTTAAAGGAAACTAGGTCCTACTAGATTAAGGGCAGTTCAAAAAAAAAAGCGGTGGGGGGGGAGGGGGTAACTAGGGCCCAGGGCATATCCCAAGATTTTTTTATTCTGCTCCTCAATGGCTCTTTACTTAAAAATCATGTGATTCTTATAATGCTTTTATTTTCTTTCTTACTACCTCATGCTAGGAGAAAGAAGGAAGCCACAAACAGGCAGTGATGGGTGGACACATGGAAACATCCTCACTCACTACTTGCTGCAAAACGAAACTAGCAAATAGTGAATGAAACATCAAAATCAACCATGAATGGAACTTGCATCAGACACCCAAGGAGAACTGCAACGTATCTCTGTGAACACAGAGAACCTTAGTCTGAAGAGGAAACATAAATACAAATATATTTCCGTTTTCACTAATCATCTTGAAAAACAAACATAAATACAAATATATTTCCATTTTCACCAATCATCTTGAAAGCCATAGAAGAGCCTTTCAGAAAAGAAAAAACTACTATTGCAGAAAGGAAATACTAGCCCTTTCTCAAGCGTTTGTCTTCTGAGTCTCAGAGTTACCATAATGCCTGGATACCCAGTCTCCAGGATGGAGATGTCTGTATTACATGACTTGACATGGCAGGAAAGATACAAGATAGGTTATCTCTATGAAGCATCTCTCCTCATAAAGAATTAATGCTGCCCAGTGAAACACTTCAGAGAACAAAAGAAGGAACATTCGACATCTGGCTAGGAGCAAAGCTAATGAGGAACAGACCTACCATTTTCAGGTCTTCTTACAAAAGTGAATTAATAAATAGATGAGCATATCATTTGAAAAATGACAATTTATGTAGTCACAAAAATACATTTTATCTCAAAATTAGTCTGAAGGTTTAGTTAATTCTTGTAGTCTCAGTCTGTACTCACAGGTATTAAATGGTATCACTGATAATGAGAGTCAGTCTCTATCCATTTAGATTCACTCTTTTGAGACCAATTTCATTTTTACTAATGACAAGAATGTGTGTCAACCACGGGTAGGCACATCATCTATTACAGTGGGATTATGACAGTCAAGTCTTAGACAGGAAACAATCAGGTAGAACCACAGCACTCTTAAAAAGGATACATTAGATAAACAATAGTTTTTCCTCTTACATCCTTTGTAAAATTGAGCTACGGATTTGCAAATGAATCAATTTGCATTGAACTACGTATTTCCCACTATTTCACTGTACTCTACAATTAGCTTTTAAAAGAATGATTTAAAGATCTTTCAGTGGTGTGCATATTGTTATAAATAATAATTCCCCCTTTTAAGGAACCACATTCTATCAGTATAGAGAGACAGGTATATAAATATTTGTACATACATACATGGACAGATACTTTTTTCTTTTTTCTTTAATAAGAATTACAGATGAGGTCTCACTATGTTACCCAGGCTGGTCTAACTCCTGGCCTCAAGCAATCCTCCAGCCTTGGCCTCCCAAAGCGGTGGGATTACAGGTGTGAGGCGCTGTGCCTGGCCGCCTTTCCTTTAGAAAGAAAGAAAATCAGCCAGGCGCGGTGGCTCACACCTGTAATCCCAACACTTTGGGAGGCCGAGGTGAGTGGATCACGAGGTCAGGAGATCGAGACCATCCTGACTAACACGATGAAACTCCGTCACTACTAAAAATACAAAAAATTAGCCGGGCGTGGTGGCAGGCGCCTGTAGTCCCAGCTGTGCGGGAGGCTGAGGCAGGAGAATGGCGTGAACCCGGGTGAACTCATTCTAATTGCAGTGAGTCGAGATCATGCCACTGCACTCCAGCCTGGGCGACAGAGTGAGACTCTGTCTCAAAAAAAAAAAAAAGAAAGAAAGAAAATCACAAGGCATACGACATCTCTAAAATGTCTTGCATTAACTCAGCCCAATCTTGAGCATAAAAGAATTATCAAAAGAAAGTTACCATGGAGCAGTCTTGATTACTTTAGAGACTGTACAAAGTGTTGGGCCTCAGGAAGCCAGAGGACAGGTAATGACGTGATGCATAAACATCTGGTTGGGGCTCTCACTATCCCTGCCTGGGTCACTAAAGTTGTCTCCTTCCCTCCAACCTCATTGCCACCCCATCGCCTACAAAAGTTACTTTTCCGGCCGGGCGGGCGTGGTGGCTCACGCCTATAATCCCAGCACTTTGGGAGGCCAAGGCTGGCAGATCACCTTAGGTCAGGAGTTCAAGACCAGCCTGGACAACATGGTGAAAACCCATCTCTACTAAAAACACAAAAATTAGCTGGGCGTGGTGGTGGATGCCTGTAATCCCAGCCACTTGGGAGGCTGAGGCAGGAGAATCGCTTGAACCTGGAAGATGGAGGTTGCAGTGAGCCGAGATCGCACCACTGTAACTCCAGCCTGGGCAACAGAGTTTGACTCACTCAAAAAAAAAAAAAAAAGAAAGAAAGAAAGAAACAAGTTACTTTTCCTAAACACCGAAGCAATTAGGTCCCATGCCCGATGGCCTCTTTCACCGGTGCCCACAAACCTTATCCAGCCACATCAGCACCCAGATCTGGGAGATCTGTGCCCTTCCACCTTTGTCCCTCTTTGCTCTGCGGGGAAGGGCCCACCTTGCACCTTCCTTTTTATCCCTCTCACTAAAAAAGACGTCTCTGGGAACTCCTACTTATCCCTCAGGACCCAAATCCAAAGGTATATCTGGTAGGGGCCGCCCAGACGCTCCTGGGTTGCTGATCCTGAGTGAAGGGATCCTACCGCCTTCGGGGCGCTCTGCCCACCGCCCTATGAGGTTGGGTATATACTCAGCAACTAAGGCTGAGGCTTTTGCAGCAAAACTAACCCTTTGTAGAAGTCAAGGGCAAGTATCGCTAATAGCTCAATAGCTTAAACAAACAAAAATTAGCAGTCAATAAACGTCTGAATAAGATGTGTGAAAGAATGAACTATATACAGTTGCAAATGGAAGTCAGTTTCAGGGAAATACGTGATCAAACTCTCAGCTTCCCCATCTACAATCTGCATGACTTAGGACACAGACGTTTACATCTGAACTGTAAAATGTAAAATGAGGACAAGAATACTCACTGACCACATCTCCTACGAGGATCAAGTAAGGAAATGTATGCGCAAGATCCAGCACAGCCCCAGGACTCTCCACAGGAGCACTGCCTCCCACTGCGTCCCCATAGAGCTGCATGCAAAGGACCTCAGTAAGAAGCCAGATGGCAGAGGGAAGGGTTGTATGGCTCAGCAAAAGAAAGACAAGGTAGAGAACAGCAAATAAAGGCAGAAAGGCAGGAGAAGGGAATCATGGAAGAAAGTCACTTAAGCTTAAGGGGTTTCCTTTAGCAGGAAAAGATTTGGCAACCCCAACCAAAATTATCAAAGCCGGCCAGGCGCAGTGGCTCATGCCTGTAATCCCAGCACTTTGGGAGACCGAGGTGGGTGGATCACCTATGACCAGGGATTCGAGACCAGCCTAAACCCTGTCTCTACTAAAAATACAAAAATTAGCCAGGTGGCGGACACCTGTAATCCCAGCTACTTGGGAGGCTGAGGCAGGAGAATAGCTTTAACTTGGGAGGCAGAGGTTGCAGTGACCGGAGATTGCATCACTGCACTCCAGCCTGGGAGACAGAGTGAGATTCCTTCTCAAAAATAAATAAATAAATAAATAAATAAATAAATAAATAAATAAATAAATAAAATTATGAAAGCCATTGACTTAGTCTTTGGCAAAGAAGTGAACATCCAGACGCCTGAGTTCTGCCTCCTCTCTGTTACCTTGAGCAAGTCTTTTACACCCGGAAGCCCTCCCAACACTCCTCTCTAAATGAGAGTTGAGGGTGCATTTCCAAGGGCGCTTCAGTCCCTACCACTACATAACCCTGCAACTTCTCCACGTAGAAAGGCCACAAGGCTTTCTTCAGTGGGCTAAAAGGAACATCATAAAATTAAGATAAAGTCAGAATATTTGAAATGGGCTTGACTCTCAAATTCCAAGACGTAAAATTAATTAAGTCATTAGCTGATAGGCACAACTCAAGACACCTCCCAAGAGAACATGTAGTTAACTGCTTTCAAAGGAGTTAGCATTTTAAAAGCCCCCTCAGGATCTCACTAACATCTCCCCTCCCCCACACTTGGCCTAAAACAACAAAGGAAAAGAGGGAGACATTTTGTTCGTTTGTATTAGGGGTTTTCTTGTTAATTTTTTAGGAATGGAGTAAATAGTAAGATAGGATGACTATAACAGTTCTGTGGACTGATGCCTGCCTTTCCGTAGCTTGCACAGGAATTAGAGTAGGGGAAGGTTCGGAGTATGTCTATACAATGGATATTTTTTAAGCATGCTGGGAAATGGTTGTAAATTGTAGAAACAGAGCAAAAACAGAGGAAATTTCAGGTTTGGGGGAGGTGCATCTTGCAGGATCCTGAAAACAATAGGCACTTACTAATCCCCTTCCCAGTTAACAAGTAGATTTAAAGGCTGGGTTTCGCCTTAGAAGTCCTCAAATCCTGTAGGCAGAAGCTGAAGAACCATCACAATTTACCAAATGGATAAATCAGTCCTGCAAAAAGGATCTACCACACCTAACTGTATCAACAACCTTAGCAATTCCCGCTCTTAAAAACAACTTCCCTCCCATACCTAAAAAAAGGAATGCTGTGTCTGCCAACTATGGAGTAAAGAAAAAAGGGTAAAAATTCCACAGGATTCTAACTCAGTTCTGCACTTCTCAACAGAAGTCTACACATGTCATAGGGAGAGGTGACATGCTTTGAAACCCCTGGCCTACCACATGTCGTATTGTTAGTGAACAGAATGGCACATTTCACAAGAACGCCAAGGTTTAATAATAGCTCAGGGCTTACAAACATGTTGCCATTTACCATTAGTTTCCAGTGGAAGCACCGGGATTTTAATTTGCATGATGAAACTGCCCAAAATGTAGTTTCAGCCAGAGCAGAATTTATTCACATCTTTATAAATGTACCCCATTATATTATAGCAGGCACATGTGTCTTGACAGAACAATGTTTTGATGTGACTCCTGCATTTAAGAAATACATACTTTTTTCCCCCTTTTTCTTTCAACAAAGCCATGTTCTCAGCACCCAGTTAAGTCAGGAGTACTGGAGATAGAAAAATGAGTAAGACACTGACCCTACCCTCCAGGCACTCACAATCTAGTAATTTTTTTTTTTTTTTTGCAAGCTTGTTTTCTCTTAATTCTATATCCATTTATATATTCACTTATTAGCATTTATTTATTCTAGCATTGCTCAAACATTTTCATGCTGTAAATTATACTATTATTTCTTTTCTAAATGAGCACTTTGTTAACAATTATCTGAAAGCAACTATTTGGTGCTTAACTGTGCATGGACTGAATTAATCTAAATGCAAAATGTGTCCTAATGAACTCAAACAACCATCCTGTATTTACTGAGATCCATGACTCTGGGGCAATACTTTCACTGGGTTATAACCAATAAAATCCCCTGGGGGACAACTGCTCAATAGTGCTCATTCACCTAAAAATGTTTTCACTTACTAAGCTGTGAGTTTTGTCATTTCAAATTTCCACACACAGTATTGATAAGCTGGTGGTTTGATTTCCACAATTAGAATAATCTGAAAAAGTAAAGTAGAACTGTGTCTGAAATCTGTTAAGGATAATGTTCAGATGTGTAATTTCCCGACTACCTCCACTCTCCTCTTCAAGTTCAGTATGGAAAAAGAATCTTGTAAGTCACATTTTACCTAAAACAGACAGGATTTCTAAATGTACTGAATTACATTTCTACTGAATTCATCTGTGAGTTAACTATGGAGCGTCATGACATCAGGATCCCTACTGGTGGGGCCAGCGACCGGGGACAAGTCTAACATATCACTAACATGGTATGTGCCATTGGCCAAGTCACTTCACCTGTCTAGATTGATAGATGATTGCAAAATCTCATATTTTAAATAAAAAAGGAAGGAAATGGTGTCTCTTGTTTCAGTGAGAATAAAGTCAACTGTTAATTTTGTGTCTTGATGTGTTTCCCCGAAGACTCAGTTTGTATAAACACTTGGATGACAGCTTTCCCTCCCTTTTAGCCTGGTGTCTCCCTGCAAGGCATCTACAAAGGAGCAGTAAGCCATGTCTTCCTCTGAATTTTATTAAGGAACAATCTCCATGCCTGTTTACCCCAGATAAACAAGGGGAAAACATGAGCAAACACAACCTGTCTGGGACAGGCTTTACGTTCTTCCCAGCCTGATACTGAATGATTAGCTGAAGTACATATTTTCTTTGCTCCTGCATCTGCCCTTTCCATAGCAGGTTTGAGCTTCTGAAGCCCCACCCCATCTTTTAACTCAGCCAAAGAACACTCGACTACAACTGACCCAACAGTGCTGGAATCTGCCACGGAAGGGAAAGCAAATCTGCAGAAAATGCCACTGGCCAACCCTCTTCCCCAAAAGAACCCTCAGCCCAAGTTTCATTTCAGCAGGCCCCCAACCCTCCCTGCCCCCAGCCCAACGCCCTAGAGTAAGGGATACAATGGGATATTACCAAACCAATTTCCTCAGTGACTGAAAACTTAGAACTGGATCTAGACAAGAAATAACAGGATAACTTAAAAACAGTCTATCGGCCAGGCGCGGTGGCTCACGCCTGTAATCCCAGCACTTTGGGAGGCCGAGGTGGGCGGATCACAAGGTCAGGAGTTCGAGACCAGCCTGACTAACATGGTGAAACCCCGTCTCTACTAAAAATACAAAAATCAGCCGGGTGTGGTGTCGCGCGCCTGTAATCCCAGCTACTCAGGAGGCTGAGGCAGAAAAATTGCTTGAACCCAGGAGACGGAGGTTGCAGTGAGCTGAGCTCGTGCCACTGCATCCCAGCCTGGGCGACGGAGCAAGACTTCGTCTCAAAAAAAAAAAAAAAAAGAAAAAGAAAAAGTTTATCACAACTTTAAAATGTCCATTAGGTTTTCTGGAACTTCAGTGAAGGATCATATTCATCTGTGTACTTCAGAAAATGCAAAAACAAAACCTTTGAAATCTAAAATATATATTAGATTTAGGTATATTATATACATGTGCTATATATAGTATGTAAATGTACATTGTATGGATATTTATATACATTTTTCAATACTGGAGAGTGACAAGAGCAGATAGAAATCTTCAACCAACGCTCGCTGGTTCTCTGTATAGTAAGAATCATAAATACCAATGGTCACCTGAAAATGGAGTAACTGGGCTTTTAGGATGTCTAGAAGGAAGAGACAGGAGACTGTTTGCAGGAAACAAATAAAACCTGAAAGACAGCTACACTTACTGAGCCTCTACTATATGCTAGACAGTCTGCTGAGCACTTCATACACACGTCAACCCAGCTAAATCTCAGAAACCCCAAGAAGCAAGTCTTCTTTTCTTCAATTTTCAGGTGATGAAACTGAGGATCAGAGAGGTTGAATAACTTGGCCAAGATCATGTAAACAGTAAATTGGAGAGCTGGCATTTGACCTAGTATAACTTACTTTGAAGCCCAAGAGTTTAATCACTGTGCTAAACACTGTACATGGTTTATCATTCCCAAAGAAGAACTTCTTTCACTCCATCTCCTCCCATTCAAAAAATATAAGATCTCAAAGCAAATCTAGAGCCTTTTCTGATAATCTGAACATCTGGCCATTCCAAGTCTTTAAACTAAAGTTGTCTTTTATGTATGGATTAAGATGTCTGACTGTAATAACCCTTGCCCATCCGATTCCAGTCTACCTGCCTAACTACAGCTCCACCAAAGCAAATCTATTACTTCCCCAAGGTATTCAATCCTGAGCAGGTTAAAACTTCATCCTCCATACAGAAGAACTGCTTCCCAGAAACTATGCCAAATCCAGGGGCGCTTTTAGTCACTGGACATTTCAAAATACATGACAGCACAGATTTAGCAAAATAAGTCCTATTGTTTTAGCCCCAAACATATAAAACAAATATCCTGTAACTCCACAAATTGAAAAACTGCAAAAAAAGGTAGGCGAACATTTTGGCAGTTCTGAGTAAGGAAATGTTTGTTTTCCCTGTTGTGGTCACACAACAAATGGTAAAGAGATAAACATCAGTAACATCAGCCTTTTCCCTAATCCAGCATCAACCAAATATTTATTTACATCTACTTTTTGAAGGCCTCTTTCTCGCCTTTTCCACAACAACATCTCAGCAGGTGTCCCAGATTAAACTGTTGAATATCATACCCGATTGTTTAAAAAACACCTTTTGACGGCACCTGCGGCTGGTTATTTTTTAATTAGGGTTTGAAATCCTATACTGTGTGTATTTAGCCCCCTAAGAACTAGAGCCAGAGAAGGACGCCTCTGCGGAGTGCGTTGCCCAGTGGGTGGGCGAGAAGGGAGCCCCCGGTTTCAGAGGGGCTGCTGCGAACTGTACTTCCTGCACCGCCCCCTCCCCAGGTAACTCACCAGGATACCCATCACGTCGGTCCAGAGTCGGGAGAACGCCTCGGATGTGCCAGCACACGGCTCGGGCTCCGGTTCCGGCTCCGGCGCGGGCTCGGGCTCGGGCTCGGGCTCGGCCTCCGGCTCGGGCCCCGGGCCAGCTGCTCCCGCGTCCTCCATGGCCGTGTCCCGCGCGCGGGCCGTGCGTCCCAGTCCCCACGGCGCCCTCGCCCCGCACCCGCGCGCAGCCTGCCCGGATGCCGGGTCCCCGCCCGCGGCGTCACCGAGCCGCGCCCCCGCGCTGCATGCCCCGGCGGCCCCGGCCACCCCGCGGGGGCCCTTCGCAGGCGCCCGCACCTCGGGTCTAGGTGGCCACGGGCTGCGCGACTGACAACTCCAGAAACTTTCCCACCCCGCTCGGCGCAGCAACAGGGTAGCAGGAGGCAAAGTCCGCACCACTGAGTTGTATGGCGGGGAATTCGCTCGGCCCAGAAGCAATTAAACCCACTGCAAAGGCCTTTCTTCCTGTGACGGGAACCAACTAACTAAGGCACGCGACTCGTTCCTTCTAGCAAGTCTTGGCAGGACCCGGCAGGGGTGGCCGCGGCGCCTCTAGATCTTGGAGGGAGCTCCCGGGGACCCCTCTCTTCAAAATGAGCTCTTCCAGCTCCACATGACTCTCTCCCCTCGAGGCTAAAGAAAGCGTTTAGCAACAAAAGGTGCTCTGATGTCAGGCTCTTTGCATGGAAATGAGCCTCGGACAGGAGAACAAATCGCCTGTTGAAAGAGCAGCCGCGCCGCGGTCTCCGGCCCGCACAAGTTTCCAATCACGCTATTCACGGAAACGCTTTTGGTCACGGAAACCCGAGAAAGTTAATCTTTAAGCGACTCCCGCCCAAAGGCTTCACAAGTAGTCCGTGTCGCTACAATGCATACCTCGCCCCTCGTGAAGTCAAGCGACCCAAGGAATTACAATCCTGCCTCTGCCAGCCAAGACTTCTCTGCAAAACGAGTGTGAAAGCTTGGGCACGAGCCATTGTTTGGATGATTTTTTAGGAGTGGGGGCATTTTGGCTCCTGAATGCCCACAATGCCATGCATTGCTAGGGCTTTCGGCTAATTAAGGGAAATGCGCTTTGGGTTTTAATTATTCCTTTACATTAGGGACACAGGGAAGGGCTATTTTCGAAACTAAATTCAAATGATTGTGTAGCCAGTCAGCCTACACACACTTGGGGCCTTGTGTGTGTTTTTCCAAGAGGAAGCTCCAGGACGGATTCATTTTATAAGGGAACTAGCCCTGGAGAGGTGATTTTCCCTTTTGTGATTCTATTTTTCAAAACCACTCAGAGTTTTCCTAGGAAGGTGACAATGCACGTCACATTCGATTTGGTGATTGATCACTTTTGAAACAGTTAAGAAACCACATGGAGTTTGCTCCTCTGTTAGGGCCTTGTGGTTTAAAAGGAAAAAAAAAAAAAAAAAAAAGTGAGATGCTCCAGGGAGAGAGCCCTGCTTGTTTTGATGCCTCTCCTGTTTCTTGTTGATTGTGGGGTTTTTTTTTGTTTGTTGTTTTGTTTTGTTTTCCTTCTGAGTCCACTTGAAAGGGGATAAGAGCATGTCCTTGAATTCCCCTTGCTCAAGCATTAAGTGATGTGAGCACCAATCAATGCAATGGGTGAATAGTCCTTACAGGAAAGTTCAAAATGTAAAAACATTTTCAAAAGTAACTAAATTTACACACACAATCCCTGATAATTTTTGTGTGTTTTTGGCGGGTGCGGGGCTGCCGCCTGTAATCTCAGCACTTTGGGAGGCTGAAGCGGGCGAATCACTTGAGGCCAGGATTTTGAGACCAGCCTGGTCAACACAGCAAAACCCTGTCTCTACCAAAAATACAAAAAAAAAAAAAAAAATAGCAAGAGTGTTGGAGCATGCCTGTAATCCCAGCCACTCAGGAGGCTGAGGCACAAGAATAGCTTGAACCCAGGAGGCGAAGGTTACAGTGAGGTCCTGCCACTGCACTCCAGCCTGGGTGACAGAGGAAGACTCTCTGTTTCCAAAAAAAAAAAAAGAAAAAAAAAGTGTGCTTAAAAAATTTTTTTAGAGACAAGGTCCTGCTCTCTCACCCAGGCAGTGCAGTGGTGCAATCATAGTTCACTGCAGCCTTGAACTCCTGGGCTCAAGCAATCCTCCTGCCTCAACCACCTGAGTAGCAGGGACTACAGGCACACTGCTGCACCAGACTAATTTTTTAAATGTTTTATAGAGACAGGATCTCTTGCTGTTGCCCAAGGTGGTCTCAAACTCCTGGACTCAAGGGATCCTCCCTCCTTGGTCTCCTCAAGTGCTGGGATTATAGGCATGAGCCACTGCGCACAGTCCCTGATGATGTTTGTGAAAGGAAACCAAAAGAATTATTAAATTTCTCCTTAATAACATTGAGGCATTGTGCTGAAGTAGAAAGAGCACTGAACTATGAGTCAATATAGCCAGGTCTTGTGCTCTCCTAGGCTGATGCCGGAGTTAGGCCAGATGGGTTTTCAAAGCTCCCTCATGCTCTGTGATACTTTGAATAAAAATAAATTCAGTTAAGGCTGATGAGGTTTTTTTAAATTGTCATTTCTATAAAGAGCTAAATATAAGTAAATGATAGGAAAAGATAAATAACCTTTACAGTTGACTGTATTGGTATATTTAAGAATTTGAATTTATTCACCACATGATACTTTTTTTTTTTTTTTTTTTGAGACAGAGTCTTGCTCTGTCACCCTGTCGCCCAGGCTGGAGTGCAGTGGCATGATCTTGGTTCACTGCAACCTCTGCCTCCCAGATTCAAGTGATTCTCCTGCCTCAGCCTCCTGAGTAGCTGGGATTACAGGCACGCACCACCACGCCTGGCTAATTTTTGTATTTTTAGTAGAGACGGGGTTTCACCATATTGGTCAGGCTGGTCTTGAACTCCTGACCTCATGATCCACCCGCCTCGGCCTCCCAAAGTGCTGGGATTACAAGCATGAGCCACCGTGCCTGGCCTGGTACTTTCTTAAATTTAAGAAGATGCAGAGGACTGTGCTGCTTCCAAGGGGCAGACAGTTCTCTGCATAAACACTTTCCAGCAAATAACTCAGCAAGGAGCCAGGCAAGCCAGGCAGTGGGGGCTGGGGTTAGGATGAAGCCTGACTCTCCAGCACCAATCCAGAATCATTTTCTTCTTGACTCATCAGATGACCTGGGGCAAAGCATTTGACCTGGTGCTAGTTTAGGCAAGGCCATACTAATTGCCACCTGCTTCTTCACAGGTTATAGTATGTTTCAGGGTCATCTAAAGGCACGTACAGTTTAGTGACAACACATACCCGCATCAGTGTAATTAAACTGGCCAGGCATGGTGGCTCATGCCTGTAATCTCAGCACTTTGGGAGACCGAGGTGGGCACATCACTTTAGGCCAGGAGTTCGAGACCAGCCTGGCCAACATCACAAAACCCCGTCTCTACTAAAAATACAAAACTTAGCCAGGCATGGTGGCACACACCTGTAGTCCCAGCTACTTGGGAGGCTGAGGCAGGAAAATCGCTTAAACCTGGGAAGTGGAGGTTGCAGTGAGCCGAGATTGTGCCACTGCACTCAGCCTGGATGACAGAGCGAGACTCCATCTCAAAAAATACATCTATATAGATATTTATATAGATATCTATATTTATAATTATATCTCTATATATATACACACATATAATTAAACCTTAGCCAGCATTTTGGCACTTATAGAAATCAACCTATTCTAGATATTTAAGCTGTTTTTCCTGGTGCTTCTTAATCAATGGATAGGGAAATGAGAGAATGTTTTGGGAGAAATGTTGATGCCTATACATAGAATGTGAAATTTGAGGCCAGGCATGGTTGCTCATTCCTGTAATCCCAGCACTTTGGGAGGCCGAGGCAGAAGGATCATCTGAGGTCAGCAGTTTGAGACCATCCTGGCCAACATGGTGAAACCTTGTCTCTACTAAAAATACAGAAATTAGCTGGGCATGGCAGCATGTGGCCTGTAGTCCCAGCTACTTTCTACTTATCAATTTCCACGTGTTAACTCAACATGATCGATTACCACTCCCAAGATTGATGACTCTTTTCTCTTTTAGTTAATGTCACTTGTCACTCCTTTCTTCTAAAATTTCCTTCAGGGGCTTTTTATCTCTCTCTCTCTTTTTTTTTTTTTTTTTTTTTTTTAAGACAGAGTCTCACTCTGTTACCCAGGCTGGAGTGCAGTGGCCTGATTTCGGCTCACTGCAATCTCCGCCTCCCGGGTTCAAGCAATTCTCCTGCCTCAGCCTCCCAAGTAGCTGGGACTACAGCACCTGCCACCACGCCCGGCTAATTTTTGGATATTTAGTAGAAACGGGGTTTCACCATGTTGGCCAGGCTGGCCTCAAACTCCTGACCTCAGGTGATCCACTTGCCTCGGCCTCCCAAAGTGCTGGGATTACAGACTTGAGCCAAGGCTCCTGGCCCTTCAGGGGCTTTTTAACAAAGTTGTCCTTTCCTTATAAAGAAATCACCATCATCATCATCATCACAACTTCAGAGTCATATAGGGTATCATTTACCAAGAACATTTTATATTAGAATTCTACCTCATGGAAATGGAAAAGGGCCTGGAAAAAGATCTAGGTCAAATCCTTCATGTTACAGATGAGGAAGTGGGCTCCAGAGAACTTGAATGATGAGTCCAAGTGAACAGAGCTACATGGGGCAGAATCAAAGTAAGAACAAACTGATTTATATTATCATCTTTTTTTTTTTTTTGAGAGGGAGTCTCACTCTGTTGCCCAGGATGTAGTGTAGTGGCATGATCTTGGCTCACTGCAACCTCTGTCTCCCGGGTTCAAGTGATTCTCGTGCCTCAGTCTCCCCAGTAGCTAGGATTACAGGCGTGTGCCACCACACCAGGCTAATTTTTGTATTTTTAGTAGAGACGGGATTTCACCATGTTGGCCAGGCTGGTCTCGAACTCCTGACCCCAAGTGATCCGCCCACCTTGGCCTCCCAAAGTGGTGGGATTACAGGCGTGAGCCACTGCATTAGACCCAAACTGATTATTTTAAAAGTCTTCTCATCTGTGTCATTCTCCATTTGATTCCCACAAAGTTCTTCAAGGCAGGGAAGTGTAGATACTCCATTGAAGATGGGTATACCGGAATCCTACTCCCCTTTTTCTCTTACCATCAGGAATCTCATCCAACTCATTGAAATCGTCCTGCTGTGGGTGAGTGAATTCCAAGGAAAGTGACGTAGAAGATTTTTCTAGACTTCTAGTAGAGACCCAAAAGTTGATTACAGAATCAATTCTGTGGCTCATAATAAACATTTATTGTCACAAATGAGTGAAAACTATCACCATAATGCATTCATTGAGAATATTGATAATGTAGCAATCTCTGCTATTTATTGGAAATTAGTCTCCATCATATTGTTGCACAGATAAATGTACAACACATATATACATATACACATGTATATACAGATAAATGTTTACACTGGCTTGCTTTGTAAAAACTTGTTCTTAGGGCCAGGCACAGTGGCTCACGTCTGTAATCCCGGCACTTTGAGAGGCCCAGGCAGGCGGATCACCTGAGGTCAGGAGTTCAAGACCAGTCTGGCCAACATGGTGAAACCTCGTCTCTATAAAAAATACAAAAATTAGGGGCCAGGCATGGTGGTTCACGCCTGTAATACCAGCACTTTGGGAGGCCAAGGTGGGTGGATCACGAGGTCAGGAGATCGAGACCATCCTGGCTAACACGGTGAAACCCCGTCTCTACTAAAAATACAAAAAAATTTGCCAGGCGTGGTGGCGGGCGCCTGTAGTCCCAGCTATTCCGGAGGCTGAGGCAGGAGAATGGCATGAACCTGGGAGGCGGAGCTTGTAGTGAGCTGAGATTGCGCCATTGCACTGCAGCCTGGGTGACAGAGCGAGACTCCATCTCAAAAAAAAAAAAAAAAAAATTAGCTGTTTGTAGTGGTGGGCACCTGTGGTCCCAGCTGCGGGAGGCTGAGGCAGGAGGATCACTTGAGCCCGAGAGGCGGAGGTTGCAGTGAGCCGAGATTGCGCCATGCACTGTAGCCTGGCAAGAGAGCGAGACTCTGTCCCAAACAAAACAGAACAAAACAAAACAAAACAAAAACTTGTTCTTAACTGTGGGCCAGAATTACAAAAGTTTAAAAGCCATTAGTCTACAAGTTGTGGGGTATTTAGAGTATAGGTACAGCCTATTTAGGTCATTATGTCAACATACGAAACGTAATTAGTTTACCGCTGGGCAGGGTTAATGTAAGGTAAAATAGAGATCAGGCCTGAAGAATCCCTGCGAAGACAAAACCACTTAGGCCTCATAAGTGAACTCAACCTTTCTTGATTTGCAAACCTAAGGACAACTTAACTTGAGCTAACTCTTACAAATGCCTGTATTAAAGAAAAACAGAACTTAAGCTCAACCAATCAGAAGTAGCCAACAAACTTTCATAACTAGGAACTTTCATAGGAGATCAATCAAATAAGGCAATTGTGTAATTATATCCAATCAAATGTTTTCTTTGCTTTACTTCTGTTTCTGTCCTATAAAAGCCTCCCCATAGATTCCCTTGGTGGAGTTCCTGAACCACTTCTGGTTTAGAGCTGTCAAGTCCATGAAATGTTGTTTGCTCAAATAAACTCTATTAAAATGTTTATTGTGCTTCCATTTACCTCTTTAGCAGCAGTAAAGATATAGTTTCAGGGCCAGGCATGGTGGCTCACACCTGTAATCCCAGCACTTTGGGAGGCCGAGGCAGGCGTATCACCTGAGGTCAGGAGTTTGAGACCAGCCTGGCCAACATGGTAAAACCCCATTTCTACTAAAAATACAAAAAAATTTAATGGGCGTGGTGGCAGGCACGTGTAATCCCAGCTACTTGGGAGGCTGAGGCAGGAGAATCTCTTGAACCAGGGAGGTAGAGCTCGCAGTGAGCCGAGATGGCGCCACTGCACTCCAGCCTGGGCGAGACTCCGTATCAAAAAAAAAAAGATACAGTTTCATAATAGAAAGCACAAATGTAATGAAGTCAAGACAAAGCTAGGTTTTCCATTTTTACTCAAGTTTCTGTAAGACATTGGGTGAGTTATTTATCTTATCTGTGAAATGGGAAAATTCCACCTGTTTGATACAGTTGTGAAGTTATCTGTGATAACACAGGCACCTTGATAAATTATAATTCATCATTATAACCTTTCTCTTTTTACCCTTTTTGCTTTTCCTTCCCCTACCACTCATCCAATGAGGCTGTATCTATAAATAGGAAGTTTCCTTGTTCATACCTACGTCTCTGTAATCATGAAGAGGAGTCAACTCTAGCTCTGGAATGCCATTGCTGAGTAATGGAGCTGGGAGTTTACCTCGGGTGGGGCGGGGTGATTAGGATGCTTCAGTTTTCATAGTAAAGGTAGTAATAGCAGCAATAACCATCGCTGTCATCATTTATGGAAAACCTACTCTCTGCCAGGCATTGAGCTGAGGTTCAGATGTATTTCAGTGAAACTTTAACATTCCACAAATGGAATTTATGATTTCCCACCATGATCCAACCCTCCCTCCCTGCTCCTTTCTTGCTTCAGTTTTCGGATATATCCATTCATTTATTCAAACTACCAACTTCATCCTTCCCTTCCCTCACCATCACTGTGATCTAAACCACAGATAAGCCCTGCTGATTTGAATTCTTTTTTTTTTTTTTTTTTTTTGAGACAGAGTCTCACCCTGTTGCCCAGGCTGGAGTGCAATGGCGCGATCTTGGCTCACTGCAACCTCCACCTCCCGGGTTCAAGCAGTTCCCCCTGCCTCAGCCTCCTGAGTAGCAGGAATTACAGGTGACCGCTACCATGCCCGGCTAATTTTTTTTTTTTTTTTTTCTGAGACGGAGTCTCACTCTGTTGTCCAAGCTGGAGTGCAGTGGTGCAATCTCAGCTCACTGCAACCTCTGCTTCCCAGGTTCAAATGATTCTCCTGCCTCAGCCTCGCAAGTAGCTAGGATTACAGGCACATGCCACCACACCTGGCTAATGTTTGTATTCTTAGTACAGACAGGGTTTCACCATGTTGGCCAGGCTGGTCTCAAACTCCCGACCTCAGGTGATCTACCTGCCTCGGCCTCCGAAAGTGCTGGGATTACAAGTGTGAGCCACCACGCCCGGCCTCAAATTCTTTTTTTCTTTTCTTTTTTTTTTTTTTTTTTGAGATGGAGTCTCACTCTGTTGCCCAGGCTGGAGTGCAGTGGTGTGATCTCAGCTCACTGCAACTCTGCCTCCCGGGTTCAAGTGATTCTCCCTACCTCAGCCTCCCGAGTAGCTGGAATTACAGGTGCACGCTACCATACCTGGCTAATTTTTTTTTTTCCTGAGATGGAGTGTTGCTCTGTTGCCCAGGCTGGAGTGCAGTGGTGCGATCTCGGCTCACTGCAACCTCTGCTTCCTGGGTTCAAGTGATTCTCCTGCGTCAGCCTCCCGAGTAGCTAGGATTACAGGCGTGTGCCACCACACCTGGCTAATTTTTGTTTTTTTTAGTAGAGATGGAGTTTCACTATGTTGGCCAGGCTGGTCTTGAACTCCTGACCTCAGGTGATCCGCCCGCCTCGGCCTCCTGAAGTGCTGGGATTACAGGTGTGAGCCACTGCACCTGGCCTCGAATTCTTAAATTAGGCCAAAGTCATCCACTTCCTTTCACCTCCATTACCACCACTGGAGACCACACTGCTATCATCTCTTAAGATATTTTATTGCAGGTGGCTCACACCCGTAATCCCAGCACTTCGGGAGGCCGAGGCGGGCGGATCACGAGGTCAGCAGATTGAGACCATCCTGGCTAACACGGTGAACCCCCGTCTCTACTAAAAATACAAAAAATTAGCCGGTCGTGGTGGTGGGCACCTATATAGTCCCAGCTACTCGAGAGGCTGAGGCAGGAGAATTGCTTGAACCCAAAAGGCAGAGCTTGCAGTGAGCCGAGATCACGCCACTGCACTCCAGCCTGGGCGACAGAGTGTGACTCTGTCTTTAAAAAAAAAAAAAAAAAAAAAAAAAAGGATATTTTATCTAGCCGGGTGCAGTGGCAGATCATCTGAGGTCGGGAGTTTGAGACCAGCCTGACCAACATGGAGAAACACCGTCTCTACTAAAAATACAAAATTAGCCAGGTGTGGTGGCGCATGCCTGTAATCCCAGCTACTTGGGAGGCTGAGGCAGAAGAATCGCTTAAACCCGGGAGGCAGAGGTTGTGGTGAGCCGAGATCGCGCCATTGCACTCCAGCCTGGGCGACAGAGTAAGACTCCATCTCAACAACAACAACAGCGACAATGATATTTTATCTAGAGCAGTGCTTCTCAAGGTACACACCCACAACTCAATCATTAGCATCACCAAGGAATTTGTTACAAATGCAAATTTCCTGGCCCCACCTCAAGCCTTCTACTGAGTCACTCTGGGAGTGGTACCACCAATTTGTTTTTTGATTTTTTGTTTGTTTCAGACAGGGTCTCCCTCTGTCACCCTGTCTGGAGTGCAGTGGCTTGAACACCTGGGCTCAAGGGATCCTCCCACCTTAGCCTCCCAAGTAGCTGGAACTACAGGCATGCACCACCATGCCTGGCTAATTTTATTATTATTTTTTTTTTTTTTTTGTAGACACAGAGTCTCCCTATGTCGCCCAGGCTGGTCTCGAACTCCTTGGGCTAAAGCAAGCAATCTGTTTTTTAACAAGTTCCCCAGAGGATAGTGACTAGTGCTCAAATTTGAAAGCCCCTGCAGACTATAAGTATGTCAGAGTAAGGAAGAGGAGCTGAGGAAATGTGAAGTTTTAAAATAGAATACAGTGTATTAAAAATCTATACCAGCAGATTGTTTATATTTTTATTTCTTCATGTATTTTTTGAGATGGAATCTCACTCTGTCACCTAGCCTGGAGTGCAGTGCCACGATCTCGGCTCACTGCAACCTCCACCTCCCAGGTTCAAGGGATTCTCCTGCCTCAGTGTCTTAAGTAGTTGGGATTACAGGTGCATGCCACCAAGCCCAGCTAATTTTTTGTATTTTTAGTACAGACAGGGTTTTACCATGTTGATCTGGCTGGTCTCGAGCTCCTGACCTCGGTGATCCGCCCGCCTCAGCCTCCCAAAGCGCTGGAATTACATGCATGAGCCACCGCACCTGGCCAGTAGATTATTTTTTAAAACTCACTGGCAAAATAACTAACTTATCATGAGAGAAGTGAATGAAGAAATCAGGTATTTGGAGATATTTGGTTGTATCTTTTTTTTTTTTTTAAAGCTCTGTTGAATTCGAGATACTTGGTTTTGAAGGGCAGACAATTAAATATTGAAATTAAAATGCATTCTCCCTAAGAATAGCATATGTTTTAGGAACACAGATTCATTTAAATACTTGTTATTTGTTACAGACGACAACAACACATTTTCTGCTTATAGTAGAGATTAAATCTGAAAGATTATAAATAGTCCAATTTATTTTTTACCATACTGCCTGCTGCTGAAATAGAGCAATGAAAGTAGATAAGCTCATTTAATTTTTGCCTACAGTCAGCAATCCTTTCTGGCACTCCTACGTGGGGCATTCCACAATGCCTTGGGGGAACTGACTTCAAGGAAAGACTGATATGTTAAAACATTTTCCGCATCACAAATCCACACCATTTTTTTTCCCCACAAATGCCTTACAGGTGAGCCAAACCCATGCTAAAGCATTACCTGTTAAAAAGCCCTTCATCAGGGAGTGTTTGGTGAAAGAAGTGGGAGAAGAGCTAAGAGCAAACTAAAGAGAAATTAAAACAAAGTGCAGACAGCAGAACAGGCTAGGGAGAGAAGGGAAATAAACAAAGTGAGGCTGTAGGGATGTAAATCCTTTTCTCTGGGCTGGGTAGGGCAGGGGGGCGCACACCTGTAATCCCAGCACTTTGGGAGGCTGAGGCAGGAGGATCACTTGAGCCTGGGAGTTCTAGACCAGCCTGGGCAACAAAGTGAGATCCCGTCTCTACAAAAAATTAACCAGGCACGATAGCATGTCCCTGGAGTCCTAGCTACTGGGGAGGCTGAGGTGGGAGGATCACCTGAGCCTGAGAGGTCAAGGCTGCAATGAGCCATGATTGTACCACTGCAATTCAAGTTGGGCCACAAAGCAAGAAAATTTTTCTCTGAAATTTTTTATTCTACTCTGATAGGCAATAGCCAGTTAGGTTTTCATCCGTGATGATGCTATGTAAAGACCAAGTTCTGGCCGGGTGCGGTGGCTGACACCTGTAATCCCGGCACTTTGAGAGGCTGAGGTGGGCAGATCACGAGGTCAGGAGTTAGAGACCAACCTGGCCAACATGGTGAAACCCTGTCTCTACTGAAAATACAAAAACTTAGCGGGGTGTGGTGGCAGGCACCTGTAATCCCAGCTACTTGGGAGGCTGAGGCAGGAGAATCACTTGAACCCGGGAGGCGGAGGTTGCAGTGAGCCAAGACCGTGCCATTGCACCCCAGCCTGGGTGACAGAGCGAGACTTGTTTAAGTTCTGCCTGGGAATTATTTCATCAATAATATCAGAACAGGTATTTTATTATACACAGCGGGTTCAGACTAGATGAATTCTAAAGCCACTTGTAATTCTGAACTATGAAGATTCGGAAAAATTTGGTAACACATTATAGACAAGAAGCAAATTTCTGGCAAGATGTATACAGATGCCCATGAGGATCAAAAATGTGGGCCATGTGAATTGCATCCCATACTGTTTAAGGCAGGAACCAAGAGACTTCAACTCACCATCAAGTTACTTCTGAATTAAGATGAGAACAGCCTCTCCTACAGAGAACCGTAAGATTATATGAAAGCCACCTGACACTTAGGAGAAGAGAAAAAGGAAACACGGAGGGAAATGATCTTTAGAATCACACTTCCTGCTATTTCTCTTTTTTGCTTAGGAGATACAAAAAATAAAAAAGGGGCCAGGCGTGGTAGCTCACGCCTGTAATCCCAGCACTTTGGGAGGCCGAGGCTGGCAGATCATCTGAGGTCAGGAGTTCGAGACCAGCCTGGCCAACATGGCGAAACCCCGTCTCTGCTAAAAATAAAAAAAGTAGCCGGTCGTGGTGGCAGGCGCCTCTAATCCTAGCTACTTGGGAGGCTGAGGCAGGAGAATCGCTTGAACCGGGGAAGTGGAGGTTGCAGTGAGCAGAGATTGTGCCATTGCACTCCAGACTGGGCGACAAGAGGGAAACTCCATCTCAGAAAAAATAAAAAAGTAAAAATAAAAAGGAATGTGTTAATAAGAGACCAGAGACTGTTAACTGTTTCCAAGTTATGTAAGAAAAGACTTAAAAGTGCAGCTGGGAAGTATCCATCAACCAAATTGATTTATCAATCTTGTCTTCTAATAAGCTTTACCCTAAGAGAATGTCCACTTGGCTGTCTCTCTTGCTCTTAAACATGGTTATGGAAAATATTTTTTTCCAATAAATTTTAAAACTCCAGTTAAAACTCTTGCTCTGCTTCTTTGAGGTGCCATCATTTTGTGTGCATAGAACAAAAGATTCTCACTCACATAATTAATCCCAGGAAACAGAGGATCGTTACAGTCTTATCCAGAGTTGATGTATGCTCGCACAATACTTTGGGTGAACACCACCACCACATGTATGATTAATGACATTTGCATGAGTATTTTAAAAAAAGGCAGTGAGCTGAATATAACATTCTGGGAAAAGTATGTGTTGAGTCATTATAAAGCAAAGTTCGATATCCTTTTTTACTACTCATTGTTTAAGTCACAGATCTACCAGATAATTACTTGAGGAAGACGCATGAGTGCCAGATGCATGGTGGAGCCCTGAGGTTAACCCTCTTTGTGTCTGTTCTCTGTCTTTCATGGAAATGCCAACATTTTTGTATCAGAGTAGCATGATTTTTATACTAGTAAAATTCATCTGCCAGCCCTTACAAAGAGACACTCGCATTCCTGTTCCTGAAAAAAAAAAAAGAAAGAAAACTCAACTTTTCCCTCAGCTGTAAAATTCCATTGTTTCAGAATCTCAGAAACATACATCTTTCTTCTCACGCCATCTAACTCTTCTCCTTACCAAGTATAGTAAGTCATAGGGACTCGCCCCTGTTGTTGAAGGCCATGTTCCTCTCTAGAGTACTTTCCTTCTAATTGCATTTTTTGTGACACACACAGATGCACAGACACACACACTCACACACACAAAGGCTTAGTTATCTCAGTTTTTCTGAGCTGCCTTATACAATTGAAGATATAAATAAATGAACTCTATGAAGAACTCATCAAAAGAGGTGGCACCGTGGCAATGTCTTCAATGAGTTTCTCACATATGGAGAGAGAAGCTTCAAGTGACAGGACATTGGGGTCATGGTTACTTCTTTAAATAGTGCCTTGGTCAAGCTTAGTGAAACAATTCCCTGTTAAGGGAAGTACATAGCATGCTCTGCTCCTATGGTTAGTGCTGGCCTGAATGAGGTTTGAAATCTAAAAGACGTATTAATATGGGTGAGCAGGCACCGGATTTTCTGCACCATTTCCCTCTCAATGAACACAATTCTTTTTTAAATGGATTGTCTAGGCATAATTTTTTTCCTATGCCTTATAAATGAAACAACTAGGTGCTAGCTATCTAATGAATGTTCTCAAAAATCAGATGATGTTGATTCCAATAGCAAAGAGACACTTAACAAAGAAGCCTTGTTCTAGAAATGAGGTCATTTGGACAGTCTATCCATTAAGAAAAAGCCTATTTTGCTTTCAGAGGTCACCTATTGGGGCAGGAAATCCATCTTTCAGCCAGTGAACTAACATCTGGCCTAAGTCTTCTAAGCTGAAATGTCAATTTCCTGATCTGAATGGAACACACATGAAAGAAAAAAATACAGATGCTCATGGGCTGAAGAATTCTTCAGCAGCAGCATAGATAAAGATTCTCCAAAAAAGAGCTACTTTTTAGTGATCAAAAACAATAAAAACAGTAAAATGCTTGTATGAAATATTTTCTTCTGTAATAATGTAAAGATAAATGACAGCAAGGGGATAAATCAATCATTCACTGGTAAATCAAAAAATAAATCTACTTTAATTTAGACCAACTAATCACAATTTATGGTGATTTATCCCAGGCTGGGTAAGTTTTACTTTTGTGCTGAGAAACGGGAGCAGGAGGAAGCTTACTAGGTGCAAAAGTAATCACAGGTCTTGCCACTATTTTTTTTTTTTTTTTTTTTTTGAGACAGAGTCTTGCTCTGTCACCCAGGCTGGAGTGCAGTGGCATGATCTTGACTCACTGCAACCTCCGCCTCCCAGGTTCAAGCAATTCTCCTGCCTCAGCTTCCTGAGTATCTGGGATTACAGGTGCCCACCACTGCGCCTGGCTAATTTTTGTATTTTTAGTAGAGATGGGGTTTCACCATGTTGGCCAGGCTGGTCTCGAACTCCTGACCTTGTGATCTGCCTGCCTCTGCCAAAGTGCTGGGATTACAGGCGTGAGCCACCGCGCCTGGCCTCACTATTTTTTTTTTTTTTTTTTTTTTTTTTGAGATGAAGTGTCGCTCTGGCACCCAGGCTGGAGTACAGTGGCACAATCTCCACTCACTGCAACCTCTGCCTCCTGGGTTCAAGCAATTCTCCTACCTCAGCCTCCTGAGTAGCTGGGACTACAGGTGCCCACCACCATGCCTGGCTAATTTTTTGTATTTTTAGTGGAGGCGGGGTTTCACTGTGTTAGCCAGGATAGTCTTGATCTCCTGACCTCATGATCCACCCGCCTCAGCCTCCCAAAGTGCTGGGATTACAGGCGTGAGCCACCGTGTCCGGCCCGGCCTCACTATTTTTAACTAATAATTTAATTAATAGGATATAACTTGAAGAGTACTGAGAAGGTGTTTAACCTACATAAGAAAGTAATTTTTAAAAGCTGTTTAAAAGTGCCATAAAATAGCCAGGCACAGCATGCCTGTAGTCCCAACTACTTGGGAGTTAAGGGTGGAGAATCACTTGAGGCCAACAGTTCAAGGCTGCAGTGTGCTCTTATTGCATGTGTGAGTAGTCACTGCACTTCAGCCTAGGCAACAAAGTGAGACCCCATCCCTTAAACAAAAAAGTGCCATAAAACACTTCATGTGTAATTCTCTAATTTGCCACTCAGTTTACTTTTTGTGTTCTTTTTTCTTTTTCTTTTTCTTTTTTTTTTGAGACAGGGTCTTGCTCTGTCACCCAGGCTGGAGTGCAGTGGTGCGATCTTGGCTCACTGCAACCTCCACCTCCTGGATTCAAGTGATTCTTCTGTTTCAGCCTCCAGAGTAGCTGGGATTACAGGCATGTGTCACCACCCCCAGCTAATTTTTGTATTTTTAGTAGAGACGGGGTTTTGCCATGTTGGCCAGGCTGGTCTCGAACTCCTGACCTCAGGTGATCTGCCCACCTCAGCCTCCCAAAGTGTTGGGATTACAGGCGTGAGCCACTGCACCCGGCCACTTTTTGTGTGCTTTGAACATATTCCATAATTTTGACTAATCTTTCTTCTACCAGTGTACATTATAGAAATTTCTATTGTATGTGTCATTCATTCATTCATTCAGGGAAATGTAATTAGAATGCAGTTCTTACCTCCTTACTTAGAAGGTGATCCTGGAGTTCAGGATCACTTAGTCTAGTAAGGGAGATAGAAAAGTAAATAATAGGCATATATACCCCATAAAGAGGTGCTCAGAGGAGAGAATGGCCAATATTGGTGAGGAGCAAGAATTGTTCATGAAGGGGTTGAGCCCCCTACGAAGGGACTGAGGAGCACAAGATTCACCAGCCAGTAGGGGAAGTGAAAGGAAAGATTTTCAAGGCAAAAGGAAAAGTCTGGAGATGTTAAAGATTGTAAAGTCCTAGTGTGGAGGTCAGGATGTGACGGTGGAGGTAGGAAGCAGTAATGAGTGTGGCCCCGTATGCCAAGCTTGGAGGGAGGATTTTATTATGTATGCCCCGTTTAGTGGCATGCATTGCTCTAACTCCACCCCCTTTTATCTTTCAAGCAAGGAAAGCTGAGTAGTAATCCGAGTGAATGATAAAATCTCATTATGTTTAACAGTTACTGTGATAAAAGCAATATGGCGGGCAGGCGCGGTGGCTCATGCCTGTAATCCCAGCACTTTGGAAGGCCGAGGCAGGCAGATCACCTGAGGTCAGGAGTTCAAGACCAGCCTGGCCAACATGGTGAAACCCCATCTCTATTAAAAATACAACAATTAGCTGGCCATGGTGGCGCATGGCTGTAATCCCAGCTACTCAGAAGACCAAGGCACGAGAATTGCTTGAACCGGGGAGGCAGTGGTTGCAGTGAGCCGAGATCACACCATTGCACTCTAGCCTGGGCAACAGAGTGAGACTCTGTCTCAAAAAAAAGAAAAAAGAAAAGAAAAGAAAAAAAAAAAAAAAAAAAAAAAAAAATATATATATATATATATATATATATATATATATATATATATATATACACATATATGCAGTGGCTCACTCCTGTAATCCCAGCACTTTGGGAGGCTGAGGCAAGTGGATCACCTGAGGTCAGGAGTTCGAGACCAGCCTGGTCAGCATGGTGAAACCCCACCTCTACTAAAAATACAAAAATTAGCTGGGCATGGTGGTGGGCACCTGTAATCCCAGCTACTTGGGAGGCTGAGGTAGGAGAATTGCTTGAACCCAGGAAGTGGAGATTGCAGTGAGTGGAGATCGTGCCATTACACTCCAGCCTGGGTGACAGAGTGAGACTGTCTCAAAAAAAAAAAAAAAGTTCAAGAGCAATATGGAGTCACTGAGGATTGTAAATGGGGAAATGCTAACCTGCCTCATGTAGGTTCATTTAAAAATTAATGGCCATGAGGAGCCTAACCTAGAAGAAGATGAAATTTGAGACAAGACAATTTGCAAGAGTCATGCTACTAATCCAGGCAAGAGGTTACCATGGCATCGGGGCAAATACTGTGGATTGGCTCACCTAACACCCATTCTGACTCCTGTCTAGCATGTAGGGGCTAAAAAGTACATTTTTCAGTGTTTCCTTGCAACTGAGGTTGATATGGTTTGACTGTGTCCCCACCCAAATCTCATCTTGAATTGTAGTTCCCATAATCCCCACGTGTCGTGTGAGGGACCCAGTGGGAGATAATTGAATCATGGGGGTGGTTACCTCCATGCTATTCTCGTGATGGTGAGTTCTCATAAGATCTGATGGTTTTATAAGAGGCTTTTCCAGCCAGGCACGGTGGCTTACGCCTGTAATCCCAGCACTTTGGGAGGCTGAGGTGGGTGGATCACCTGAGGTCAGGAGTTCAAGAGTCGCCTGGCCAGCTTGGTGAAACCCTGCTAAAAATATTTTTAAAATTAGCTGGGCGTGGTGGCATGCACCTGTAAACCCAGTTACTTGGGAGGCTGAGGCAGGAGAATCACTTGAACCCAGGAGGCGGAGGTTGCAGTGAGCCAAAATCGCGCCACTTGCACTCCAGCCTGGGCAACAGAGCAAGACTCTGTCTCAAAAAAAAAAAAAAAAAAAAAAAACCAAAAACAACAATAACAACAACAACAACAAAAGAGGCTTTTCCCCTATTTCACTCTGCACTTCTCATTCCTGGTATCATGTGAACAACGACGTGTTTCCTTCCCTTTCCGCCATGATTGTAAGTTTCCTGAGGCCTCCCCAGCCATGCAGAACTGTGAGCCAATTAAACCTCTTTTCTTTATAAATTACCCAGTCTAGGGTAGTTCTTTATAGCAGAGTGAGAACGGACTAATACAGAGGTCAAGGATGGAATTGAGGTTCTACCAAGTTAACACAATTGCCTAAGGCTTTTATTGGTAAATGGGGAGTAGCTCAGTGCACATGTGGCTGGCACAGATGGAAGCAGAAACACCATCATCCCACAGCACTGGCTTCTGGATTTGGAGGCTGCCTGATGGCGGCAGAGGCATCGGTGGCCCAGTTCCGGGTGAGTTAGCAGACTTAGGGTGCCCAGCCATCCTACTTTGACAAGAACTACCACAGTTTTAGCACTGGAAATCCCGCATTCTGAAAAGCCCTCATACTCAGGCTAACTAGGACTGTTAGTCATCCTATAAAATTGCATTATTCCTGAAAGCTCAGCCCAGAGTCTATTTCTTTAGTCTTCCCAACAATTCAAGCCATCTATGTATCTTAACAAATACCTTAAAAAAAAACACTAAATAATCTACTTTTTTCTGCAGCTAAGAACTTGGAGGAAGACAGCAAGAGCAATGGCTATAAGGCTGGAGTGGAGAAGAAGAATCTGAGAACATTCCCAAGCTGAATTGGAAGGACTGAGTAATTCATTGGATGGCAGAGTTGGAGAAAGGGAAGGAATCAAGGCCAATGTCAGGTTTCTGGCTTGTGCAACCAGGCAGGGGACAGTGCTACTCACTGAGGCAGGGAACACAGATGTGGGAGCAGGTTTGAGAGGGAAAAGAATGAGTCCAGTTTGACTTGTGTGGAATTTTAACTGTTTTTGGAATAACCATGTCCACAGCTCATGGATAATCTAGAACTCAGGAGAGCAGTTTGGGCCAGAGATGTGTCCTGACTACAAATGAATCCTTAAATGATTTTCTACCACTTTTCTCCTCAGTTCTTCATCACCTGATCCTTCCAGCCTGCTGCCCTCCCATTTGCCATTCTTGAGTTATACCTCACTTATGCTTGTTTTTTGTTTGTTTGTTTGTTTGTCTTTTTGAGACGGAGTCTTGCTCTGTCACCAGGCTGGCGTGCAGTGACATGATCTCGGCTCCCTGCAACCTCTGCCTCCCGGGTTCAAGCGATTCTCCTGCCTCAGCCTCCTGAGTAGCTGGGACTACAGGCGTGTTCCGCCCAGCTAATTTTTGTATTTTTAGTAGAGACAGAGTTTCGTCATGTTGGCCAGGATAGTCTCGATCTCCTGACCTCGTGATCCTCCTGCCTCGGCCTCCCAAAGTGCTGGCATTACAGGCATGAGCTACCACGCCCTGCCATGCTTGTTTTTAATGGAGAGCCTCAGGCTTCTATTCATGTGGGTCACACATGTAGCCTCCACACATGTGGCTCATGTATGCCTGAGCAGTGCCTCCCTTTAATTGGTATCAACTTGCATGCATGTCATCCAGGAAGCTTTCCCTGGACTTTCTCAGCCTTCTCTGCATCTCTGTAACACCCAGCTATTTTCCTATCACAGCAGTTATCCTGCTTCTTTGTAATTGCTTACTGAGTTGGATCTCTCATGTTTAATTGCAAGCTCTGTGAAGGGAGGGGCCATGGAGTCTTACTCACTGCTAATACTCCAGTGACTAGCATCAGCCTGGCCCATAGTACAGATTCATATGTTATGTATTTGATAAAGGAAATCACCAATGGAGACAAGACAGAGCAGTGACTATCAAGTGAGGGTACACATTAGAATCATTGTGACACTTTAAAAAAGTACAGGTGTCCAGGCCCTAGCTAGAACTATGTCAGAATCATTGGAGATGGGACTCAGGTATGTTTATTTTTTATTTTTTGAAAGAGCCACCGTTGGCCAGGCATGGGGCTCACGCCTGTAATCTCAGCACTTTGGGAGGCCGAGGCGGGCAGATCACTTGAGGTCAGGAGTTCGAGACCAGCCTGGCCAATGCGGTGAAACTCCACCTCTACTAAAAGTATAAAAATTAGCTGGGCATGGTGGTACATGCCTGTAATCCCAGCTACTTGGGAGGCTAGGGCAGGAGAATCACTTAAACCCCGGAGGCAGAGGTTGCAATGAGCTGAGATCCTGGGTGACAGAGCTAGACCCCTGTCTCAAAAAAAAGAGGAAGAAAGAAAAGGAAAGAAGAGAGAAAGAGAGAGAGAGAGAGGGAGGGAGGGAAGGAGGGAGGGAGGGAGGAAGGCAGGAAGGAAAGAAGGAAGGAAAAGAAAGAGAAAAAAGAGAGAGAAAGAAAGAAAGTTGATTTGGATGGGTGGTCAGGGATGAAATCCATCTGTGTAAGTGAGAATGGAAAACTGTGAAAAGCAAAAGATGGAGAACATCAGATTCAAGAGAATGAAGAAAAATGACACAATGTCTGAGAGAGAGAGACTGGTTTTAGAAGTAGGGCAATTATCATGGCATGATGCCAAGGGAGGTGAGAATGATAGCAAGGAGTAAGGGATCCGCAGCGTCCAAAGCAAGAGAAGAGTCACAGCAGCAAGAAATGTCAGCTGAACATGCATTTTGGAGTCAATGGTAACCCTATGCAGCCTCTGCAATTTCAGGGTCAGGGGAAGGAGTAGAAACTGGATTGCAGCAGACTGAAGGATGACTGGGAGAAAAATAGGTAAACAAATGTGAAGAAGTTTGAAGAAGATGGTTAAGAATGTGAAAGAGTTGAGCAAATTTATAAATCAAGCCGAAAAGAACTATGTAGAGAAGGAGAGATGGACTATTTCATTTTATTTTTTATTTTATTTTATTTGAGACTGAGTCTTGCTCTATTGCCCAGGCTGGAGTGCAGTGGCACAGTCTCGGCTCACTGCAATCTCCACTTCCCAGGTTCAAGTGATTCTCATGCCCTCAGCCTCCCAAGTAGCTGGGATTACAGGCACCCACCACCATGCCTGGCTAATTGTTGTATTTTCAGTAAAGATGGAGTTTCACCATGTTGGCCAGGCTGGTCTCGAACTCCTGACCTCAGGTGATCCACTTGCCTCGGCCTCCCAAAGTGCTAGGATTACAGGCATGGGCCACTGTGCCCGGCTGAGAGATGGAAGATTTAAGAGATGCTACTGTTAGACCAAGATTCCAGAAGAGATGAAGGTGGTAATATTATTATCACCATCATTTATACATATATTTTAATAAATGCATAAGTATACCATTTATATATGAAAGTTAAAAATTTACACATAGAAGAAATTATCACTGTAGGACTTTTCTCTTTTAAAGGTCAAATAGACTCCTCCTTTCCTATTAACACATTTTTCTTACCCAATCATAACAACAGAATTGATCAGACCTTCTAAGTAAGGAGGTAAGAACTGCATTCTAATTACATTTCCCTGATGCTATGCCCAGACCATCTTCAAAGGATTTCAGTTCAATAAATACTTACTATTTTGTACTAAGCATTGGGAATGTGAAAATAAGTTGTAAATCCTGATTTTGATGAGCTTAGTCTAGTGAGGGAGACAGACACATAAGTAGGTTGGTATAAACATAATCACAGTTTTTTCCATTACTTTCAAAGAGTGCAGTCAGCCAGGTGCCATGTTTGATCACCATTATATTCCTGAAGGCAGAAATGGCAGTATTTTTAAGCACAGCAATCTCAGGGGTTCCTCTATTTCAGTAGCTCATAGGACAAAGAGCTTCATTTTGATCTTTCATGCACATATACCCATTTGCCATGACTTTTTTTTTTTTTTCAAGACAGAGTTTTACTCTTGTTACCCAGGCTGGAGTGCAATGGTGCAATCTCAGCTCACTGCAACCTCCGTCTCTGGGTTCAAGAGATTCTCATGCCTCAGCTTCCCAAGTAGCTGGGATTACAGGCATGCGCCACCACGCCCGGATCATTTTTTGTATTTAGTAGAGATGGTGTTTCACCACGTTGGCTAGGCTGGTCTTGAACTCCTGACCTCAAGTGATCCGCCCGCCTTGGCCTCACAAGGCATGGGATTACAGATGTGAGCCACTGCACCTGGCCTGCCATTACTTTCAATGGTAAAAACCGTGATTATGTTTATACCAACCTAATACTATCAATCCTGTGTGATAAAGGAATGCACAAGGTGCTTTATGAACAAAAAGACTGGACAGTTAGTGCAGCCTCGAGGCATCATGGAAGACTTCTTGTAAGAGGCTTCATCTGAGTTAGTAAGAAGTACTGAAGGAAGAATCAAAATTACCCAGCCATGTGGTGGCTAAACTGGACTCAGACTATGAGAACAACAGGAGCAAAGGCACAAAGACATAAAATGACATTATGTGTTGGAGGGACTTGAAGCTCTCTGTTTTAAAAAACACAAGTGAAGTCTGGGTACGGTGGCTCACGCCTGTAATACCAACACTTTGGGAGGCTGGAGGAGGAGAATCCCTTGAGCCCAGGAGTTCCAGACCAATACAAGTGAGAGAATGGCTGGACCCAAAGCTCAAGGCCAGTGGATGGTCAAACACTTTCCACCTTGTAGGCTGTAAGTGAAGGAGGCTGGTCTTAAAGACCTGAAAGAGCCCACCCTTTGTTTTTTGGTGCTTCCTAATTTCCTCTCTGGGGTGGTAATCTTCACTTTATTTTGAAGAGCACCATGTACCAGGGACAGTCCCTTTGCTGAGTAGATGATTCCAAAGCCTGCTGTAACAGAATACACACATTAGGGAGAGAGGGAGTAAAATTTGGAACACTTCACTAATGCGCAGGTCACACCTGCCCAAAGGCCAGCCAGAAGCGGTGCCGCTATCAAGGGGGGTGGCCCATATACCAATAATGTACCTTGATATTTTTTAGCAGCAGCACCAATCAGCTCTTTTCAGAGGGTCTTGTCCAGATCTTTCCACCGGCTCTGCGATCTGAAGTATTCTCCCTTTATCCTTAGGGGATAGATTCCCCGACCCCCATTGAATTCCTGAAACCATGGGTAGTACTGAACCCTATAGATATTATGTTTTTTCTCATACATACATACTTATGATAAAGTTTAATTTATAACTTAGGTGCAGTAATACATTAACAACTAACGATAAAATAGAACAATTATAACCATATGCCAGCATCACTGCTCTCGTACTTCGGGGCCATTATGAGGCAAAATAAGGGTGACTTCAACAGCAATATGGTGATAGTCAATCTGATAACTGAGTCAGCTACTAAACAACTACTGTGTAGACCACGTGGGTACAATGGACAGAGGGAGGAGTCACATCCTGTGAGGGATGTTGCTGGACAGCACAAGATTTCATTGTGTTCCTCAGAATGGCGTGCAATTTACAACTTATACATCGGGCCAGGTGCGGTGGCTCATGCCTGTAATCCCAGCACTTTGGGAGGCCAAGATGGGTGGATCACCTGAGATCGGGAATTCGAGACCAGCCTGATCAACATGGAGAAACCCTGTCTCTACCAAAAATACAAAATTAGTCGGGTGTGGTGGCGCATGCCTGCAATCCCAGCTACTCGGGAGCCTGAGGCTGGGAATTGCTTGAACCCGGGAGGGGAGGTTGTGGTGAGCCAAGATCATGCCATTGCACTCCAGCCTGGGCAACAAGAGTGAAACTCCATCTCAAAAAACAAAAAAAACAAAAAAACAAAAAAACAAAAAACAAACAAAAATCTTATACATCATTTATTTATTGACTTTTCCATTTAATATTTTAGGACTAAAATGTGGGTAACTAAAATTGAGGAAAAAGAAACCATGAATAAGGGGGGACTACAGTAATTCACAATCTCCCAGGTTCCTTAACTCCAAATTGAAGGGGGTAAAAAAAGATAAATGGGGCTTCTTCCATATTCCATAACAGAAGAATGGTCAAATAAATGATGATATGATGTCTTGAAGGAATAATATCTATAGATTAAATTGTTAATACTGTATAAAATATGTAACAGCATGGGAAAATATTCTCTGTGTGAAAAACTTTAAGAAATTAGTAGTATAGCTGGACGCGGTGGCTCATGCCTGTAATCCCAGCACTTTGGGAGGCTGAGGCGGGCGGATCACAAGGTCAAGAGATCGAGACCATCCTGGTCAACATGGTGAAACCCTGTCTCTATTAAAAGTATAAAAATTAGCTGAGCGTGGTGGCGGGCACCTGTAGTCCCAGCTACTCAGGAGGCTGAGGCAGGAGAATCACTTGAACCCGGGAGGCGGAGGTTACAGTGAGCCGAGATCATGCCATTGCATTCCAGCCTGGGCGACAGAGTGAGACGCCATCTCAAAAAAAAAAAAAAAAAAAAAAGAAATTAGTAGTATATATGCCCACAAAAGGTGAGAAAAGAAGCTGCCAATGTTCTATGGCCATGTTTGCAGTACAGTAAGGAGCTCAGTAAATATTTTTTGAACAAACAAATAAATGAATGTCAAATGAAAGCTGTTGATGCATTCAGATGGTATGATTTTGAACTAAACTATCTGAAAATTTTTCTATACTGTTACTATGCTGTTTAATGATAAGCATAATGTTAATAATGAACATTGATTATTTGCTGTATACAGGTACTGCCCTGTATATTAAATATTTTGTAATGCTACCTATTCATTGCCTGGCAAAACATGCCTGCTGTTTGTCTATTTCCAGACTCAAGCATTCATGGAGACAAATTCAATGCCAGCCAGACATAGAAGTGCCCTAAAAATTGGTCTGGTGAATGAATGAATGAATGAATGCCTCCATGAATGACAGTGGCAGAAACTGAGGGCCATGATACTGGTGCCTTAGACCAAAAGGTCTCTGTGTGATGCATGGGGATGAATTCTCAGTCTAAGTCCTGTGCTTTTAGATTCTTTATGTAAATAATTGCTAGTATTAGAATGACTGAGTTCCTGAAGCTGAGAGACAAAGGGTTCTTTTCTAAACAGTTTCAGAAAGCACAACCTTTTACATAACTTAAGATAGTTCCTGAATGCCTCACTGTTAAATAATGGAATGCATTGCTAAAGGTTGAGATATTATAGCATTTCCAAAAAGGCAGGAATGCACTATGGCAAATATTTCATGAATGGAACCTGAATGGATCCAGTATCCAACAAAAGCAAGCAGATGTTGGGAGTCCCACTAAAAATTTTTTTCCTCGGCTGGGCGCAGTGGCTCATGCCTGTAATCCCAGCACTTTGGGAGGCCGAGGCAGGCGGATCAAGAGGTCAGGAGATCAAGACCATCATGGCTAACATGGTGAAACCCCGTCTCTACTAAAAATACAAAAAAATTAGCCGGATGTGGTGGCACATGCCTGTAATCCCAGCTACTCGGGAGGCTGAGGCAGGAGAATCGCTTGAATCCGGGAGGCGGAGGTTGTGGTGAGCTGAGATTGTGCCATTGCACTCCAGCCTTGGCAACAAGAGTGAAACTCCATCTCAAAAAAAAAAAAAAAAATTTTTTTTTTCCTCAATATTTTCTCAAACCTCTTAAATAATAACAAATATTCAGGAACCACTTCTTTTGATCCACCCATAGTGTTTAACTTTCCTGGTTTTCCAGGTTTCATGATAAACATGATGTCACAGATGAACAAGAGCTCTTTATCGGACCAAATTTTATCACTGGCTTATGCATGCAAGGCTTCTGTAGAGACCATTGGAATTTCTTGTCTTCATCCAAGAGAAGTATTTAGCCTTTGGTCAGTAATATAAGCAATTTCACCCTTGATTTTTCTTGGATACAGAGTCTACCTTCTTTGCTATTCATCTCTAGATTTTCCAATGAAAGCCACTATTTTTGAAGTTGTTCTGTGCCGTTGACTATTTCTCCTGATTCCTTCTCTTTCCAGCTAACTCAGAGCAGAGTGCAAAGTCAGCCAGGTGCCATGTCTGATCACCATTATATTCCTCAAGGCAGAAATGGCAGTATTTTTAAGCACAGCAATCTCAGAGGTTCTTCTATTTCAGTAGCTCATATATGACAAAGAGCTTCATTTTGATCTTTCGTGCACATTTATACCCAAGATACACACCTTTTCTCATAATTCTATAACCCCTGACATACCAGAGCTGAGGCATCTCTGTAAAGCAATCATAAATACTACCTGTATCATCTCAACATATGGTGACTGAGTTTTCTCAAAAACATTTATTATCTATGAAGAAAAAACAGCAAAACATTTCATAAACCAATGGTGTCAAATGCCACTACTCTTTTGGTATATAAAACAAAATGTCTAACTTTCAGTGCCTAGGAGGAGAAAAATGGAGACTCCAGATAATGCACTGCCCAGCATTTCCTGAGAGCTTTCTTCTAATCATAGATGCATTCTGGGCAAGCCAATTAATCTGGGCATGATGCCCCGAAGTGGGCCGTGTGCTGTTTGAAGGTCAGTAACAGTGTGACATATATCTATGCTCTGTACCCACTTAATTTGTCCCTGGCTGGAATACACGAACTTTTATTTGTGCTATTATCATCATATCCTGTCTGGACAGAAAACAGCTTCAGAGTGTCTCCCTTCACATTCAGTGCACTACAGATAAAGAGGCCAGTCTGCCCCACGCTGCCTACGCTTGGGACTCTGGTGGGTTCCCTCTCAGCCTCTCTCATTAAAAACAGCAGAAACAGAAGCCCGTGGAAGATGCTGCCAACTGGAAACACCTAGATAAGGGTAAAACTTGACAAGAAATTGTAAACATTGCACTCTGACTCCAGTAATATTATATTCTCAGTAAATCATTTGGAAAAATAATAAAGGTTTTACATCAAGCTAGGCAGAAGTAATGTTTGGACTATGTTTTGATTCTATTTTGAAAATACTGGTGCTCCAGGAAATCAGTGAACAAAAGCAGGACTGTATCTCAAGGCTGTGAGGGGAAGAATCTATTGGTCATAGTACAGGGATTTAGGAAGGTTGAAATGCCCATGGGTGTGGCAGGCTAGTCTTAGTTTTGAGGCTTTTATTTTTTCCTTGACACAGGGTCCTGATCTATGGCTCAGGCTGGAGTGTAGTGGCACAATCATGGCTCACTGAAGCCTCGACCTCCCAGGCTCAAGTGATCCTTCTATCTCAGCCTCCTGAACAGCTGGGACTACAAGCGTGCGCCACCACACCCAGCTAATTTTTAATTTTTCTGTAGAGATGGGGTCTCACTATGTTGCCCAGGCAGGTCTCGAATTCCTGGGCTCAAGCAATCCTCTCGCCTGGGCCTCCCAAAGTAGTGAGATTACAGGCAGGAGCCACTGTGCCTGGCCTAGTTTTGAGATTTTGACAGAGTAAGAAAGCTCCCATAACTGAAGTGAGGAAATCTCTTAAATTTAAAATAGGTTGAATTTATATAAAACTGATCAACTAATGGGGTTACCTGCATCATAAAAAAGTACGGTCTTTTAAAGATTCATCAAGGAATCTAAGGTAGTGGTTGAACAGATGGGCTTTGGCTTCAGACAAACTTCAACTCCCAGCAAGTTACTCTCTAAGGTTCATTTTCTCGGTTATTAAATGGGGTCAATAACAGTGCCTATGACATAGTGTTGATAAGACAAATAAAAAAGTTAGTTTGCAAAGAACTGAACACCATGAGTGTCACATAGCAAATGATCAATAAAAACATATTAGCTACTTTAAAAATTATTATGTGGAAAAGTACTTACTATAATCTCTATCTGGCATAAAGGGAGCAGTCACAGTCAATATATGATCATAGTTGTTATTCAATTTTTCATTTAAATTCTATTTAATAACAGTAATAAATAGTAGCTCATTTAATCCCTTAAATTCTTACAGATCATTAACTGTTTTAAAAATCATTTATACAGGGCTGAGCACAGTGGCTCACGCCTGTAATCCCAGCACTTTGGGAGGCCGAGTTGGGCAGATCACCTGAGGTCAGGAGTTCGAGACCAGCCTGATCAACATGGTGAAACACCAGCTCTACTAAAAATACAAAAAATTAGCCGGGAGTGATGGCAGGCGCCTGTAATCCCAGCTATTCGGGAGGCTGAGGCAGAAGAATCACTTGAACCCAGGAGGTAGAGGTTGCAGTGAGCCAAGATCGTGCCACTGCACTCCAGCCTGGGCTCGACAGCCTGGGCTCTGTCTCAAAAAAAAAAAAAAAAATCATTTATACCATTTTTCATTAATAGACTTGAAACTTAGGAGAGCAAAAGGAATTCTAAACCCACCCTCTCGTTCTTGTCCCTCCTCTTGATCTAAAGACAGTAATGATGTTGGGTGGAGACGCAAGAAAGAAAATACAAAGAATGCCTATTTCCAAACTTTTGTTTGAGGGCCTAAAATGAAAACTTATGCTGTAGATTAGAGGGAAATGACCGTGAATGTCTTAGAAATAACTCCTAGATTCAGGCACAACATAATGCATTCAGCGGGCTCAGTAAATTCCTCATTACCATATAAATTGTTTTCAAATCTGATCTAATAGGATATGATTAATAATTGGGATTTGTTTTCTTCAAGAAGCTGAATGATTGAAGGGAACCTGATACAGTTTAAAGGACCATTTCTAAATTGATCAAGTAGTTTTTGTTTTGTATAAACAAAAGTATTCTGATTAGAATTAGAATGAGCTCCTTGTGGATACTGAGTGGGGAAGTGTGTAGCTGTGGCCTTGGAGTTGCATGAGTTCACCACAGGAAGTGGGGCTGCATCCACTCACCATATGGCTTTTAAAATGAGAATTACAAAAATTATGGCTGCTCCGGGACAGGACTTCTGACTCCATGTTGTTTATCCTCTGATTAGAATACCTGGTAAGGCTCCCAATGTCACTTGGGCTACATCCCACTCTTTTTTGTTTTCTCTCTAGACCATTTCTGAGATGCAAAAGCCTGTTTCTGGTGTAAACTGAATGCAACCTGAGTTGCTTATGAAAATCTGGACAGGAAAACACTGAGCTTATGCTAAAGGTGATTCTCAGAGGAACAAGGTTTCCTTGTTGAAGTTGTCCAAAATTCAGAGCTATGCAAGGGGGAGGGAAGGATTAGCAAGTTAAGGGAAATAAAACCAGCAAAATAAGTCCTTCGATGAGGAATTAATGCAATGTGTTCAAGCCAGTTGACACAATTACAGCTCCCACTTCTCTGCCAGAAGGAGCAGGTAGCAGTATCTAATTCCATTCCCCACCCTACACCCAGCATGCAGCCGCACGTGCCACAGCCACCGAGGCCCCTGTCAATTAGAAACAGCATTAAAATGACATGCCATCTGCTCTACAAATGTCATCGAGCTTGTGCCACCTGTTGAGGGGTTGTGGGGGCAGTGGAAGGGTAAAAAGTCTCGACATAGGTTTGTGTATTTATACAAACAAAGAGCCATTTGATTCAACGTCCTCCCTCTCCCACCACCCTCTCCTACCCTTCTTTGCCAGAAATCTTTTTGAATAGTTTTGCAGCAGTATTTTCTACCCAGAAGAACATTTAAATACCATGCCCCAGGAATCACAGGACATTGAAAAACATGTGATGTACCCCAATTAGTAGGGAAAGTAATAGCTTGAAGCTACTCTTGAGCCATCCACCACTTGCATTCACAAATAAACATGAAGGAAAAGTGCAGCCAAGAGGATTTGCGCTTAATGAATTTTCTCCGGGTGAATACTAAGACACCGGAATAGGTATACAGGAGATTATGAAAGCTCTTTTCCAAAGATCTGGACATTAGGAATAGTATGTCCAAATCAGGACATCATGTCAGCTTCCGTAAGCTTCCCTCCTAGTATCTGCTAATGTAGTTTCCCCCTTCTACAATATCTGTGCCCAAGTTTGAGGTTTGACTCAATTGGTTTCTCCTCTCTCTGCCACTAACTCCTAAAATTTCTTTTTTGTTGGGAAGGGGTGTTGTTTTGTTTTGCTGGTGTCATTTAGTGAATCTCCCTCCTCAATCCCTCCACATCCCACTGAATCTCTATTGACACTTCTACCTGTCCTTCAAAACACAATCTGATGCCACCTCCCCAGGAAGCTTTTCTTGACTGTCTCTTCTCATCTAGCAAGAGCCACAGCCTCCTTCTCCTCCTCTTCTTATCCCTATAGGATAATAGAACCTATCTCCTAAGGCTAGAATTAACTATATAATGAATATAAAGGCACATCTAAAACCTAGCATAGAGTAAATGGTCAATAAACTTTAGCAAATTTTACTTTATGCATTAGGTAGTTTAATTCGCAGAGCATATTTTTATTCAGTGCTACTACTAATTTTGTTTTCACTTTAGAGATGAGGAAATGGGTATTTCTAAAGGTTAAGAAGCTTGCCTATGGTCATTCACTCAGCTTTAAGTGCCAGAGCACAATTTTTAAAATATTGCCTTCATGCTTTTTGGTTGTTGTTGTTGTTATTAATAGACAGGATCTCACTCTGTCACCCAGGCTGGAGTACAGTGACATGATTTATAGCTCTGTGCAGCCTCAAACTCCTAGGCTCAAGCAATCCTCCCACCTCAGCCTTCCAAAGTGCTGAGATTACACGCATGAGCCGCCATGCCTGACCACCTTCATGGTTTTTGATGACTAAGTACTATCTAGAGTATTGTTTCTTTTTTCTTCCTGATCAGGTTTATGGAGGTATAATTTACCCACTAAAAATCATGCTTTTTATTGCACAACACTATGAGTATTACAGTCATGTAACCAGCATGACAGTCAAGATATAGAACAGTTCCATCACCCCACAGATGCCCTCATGCTATTTAACAGTCAACTCGTCCCCCGACCACCAAACTCCAGAAAACACTGATCTGATTTCTATCCTTATTGTTTGACTTTTTCTAAAATGTCATACACATGGAATCATACAGTATGCAGCTTTTTGAGTCTGGATCCTTTCACTTAGCAAGAAGCATTTGAGATGCGTCCAGGTGACTCAGTGTATCAGAAGTTTCTTGCTTTTTATTGCTGAGCCGTATTCCACTGTGTGGATGTACCAGAGTTTACCTGTTTACCAGTTGAAGCAGGTTTGAAAATTGTTTAGTTTTTCTTGATTATGAACAAAGCCATGATAAACATTCAAGGAAAGGTTTTATTTCTTTATTTTTTTTCTGAGACAGGGTCTTGCCCTGTTGCCCAGGCTGGAGTGCAGTGGTATTGTGCCATCTTGGCTCCCTGCAACCTCCCTGTCCCAGGTTCAGGGGATCCTCCTACCTCAGCCTCCCGAGTAGCTGCAATTACAGGTGCATGCTGCCACATTCAGCTAATTTTTCTATTTTCAGTAGAGATGGGGTTTCACCGTGTTGACCAGGCCGGTCTCAAACTCCTGGGCTCCAGCAATCCTCCTGCCTCGGCCTCCCAAAGTGTTGGGATTATAGGCATTAGCCACCGCATCTGGCTGACAGGTTTTATTTGAAAATAGGTTTTCATTTCACTTTTTCATACCTAGAAGTGGGATTGGTGGGTCATAGGGAAAGTTCGCATGTATGTTTAATTTTATTAGAAACTTAGGTGTGGTGGGTGGCAGGCACAGTGGCTCATGCCTGCAATCCCAGCACTTTGGGAGGCCAAGGCAGGTGAATCACAAGGTCAGGAGTTTGAGATGAGCCTGGCCAACATGGTGAAACCCTGTCTCTATTAAAAATAAAAAAATTAGCTGGGTGTGGTGGCAGGCACCTGTAATCCCAGCTACTTGGGAGGCTGAGGCAGCAGAATTGCTTGAACCTGGGAGGCAGATGTTGCAGTGAGCTGAGACCATGCCACTGCACTCCAGCCCGGGTGACAGAGTGACACTCCGTCTTGGGGTGGGGGGTGGAAGAAAGAAAAAAAAAAGAGAAAAGAAAAAAAGAAGCTTAGGTGTGGTGGTGCATGTCCGTAATCCCAGCTATTCAGGAGGCTGAGGCTGGAGGATCACTTGAGCCCAGGAATTTGAGACCAGCCTGGGCAACATAATGAGACCCTAGCTCAAAAAACAAAACAAAACAAACAAACAAACAAAAACCTGTCAGACTGACTTTCTACACCATTTTCTATTCCAATAGGCAACGCTTGAGAGTTTCCTTTGCTCCGCATCCTTGCCAGCACTTGCCATTACCAGCCTTTTTTTTAAAAAAAGTCATTCTAATAGTTATTTTGTTGTTTATTAAATTTGCATTTTCCTGATGACTAATTATGTTGAGTATCTTTTCATGTGTTCTGTTAAATCTTTTGCCCGTTTTAAAAATTATGCTATTTTCTTATTATTGAGTTTTGAGATAAGTGAATATATATTCTGGATACAAGTCCTTTATCAAATACATACTTTGCAAATATTTTCTCTCAGTGCGTGGTTGCCTTTTCATTTTATAGCATCTTTCAAGGAGAATTTTGAATTTTGACTAAATTCAATTTATCCATGTTTTCTTTTATGAATCATATCTTGTTTTAGTGACAAAATCTTATTTACCAAAGTCACAGCAATTTTACATTGAGGTCTATGATCTATTTTATTTTTTTTCACATATGGATGTCCCATTGTTCCAGCACCAGTTGTTAAATAGATAGAGCACAGATTTGAACTCAGGCTTTTCTGATTCTAGAGGCTAAGTTTGTTTTGTTTTGTTTCGAGACAACGTTTCACTCTTGTCGCCCAGCTGGAGTGCAGTGTCGCAATCTTGGCTTACTGCAACCTCCGTCTCCTGGGTTCAAGAGATTCTCCTACCTCAGCCTCCCAAGTAGCTGGGACTACAGGCATGCACCACCACACCCGGCTAATTTTTGTATTTTTAGTAGAAACGGGGTTTCACCATGTTAGCCAGGCTGGTCTCAAACTCCTGATCTCAGGTGATCCACTCTCCTCGGCCTCCCAAAGCGCTGGGATTACAGGCCTGAGCCACCATGCCCAGCCTAGAGGCTAAGTTTTACCATGTACTTCCTGTACTATGCTTGTTTATATTTTTAATTTTCTGCTGGATTCTAAACTCTGCCAGACTTCCCTACATTCCCCCACATGGTGCCTTGAACATCATATGTCCTCACTGAATACTCTCCTAGGTTGACATTTAAATGGAAGATGGGATATTAATTACTCAAAACTCGCCAGTTTTTGTTCTCCTTTGCCCAAGAAATGAATGATACCCTCGTACATGGTGTGTATGTGTTTAGAGCTCTGACCCACCCAACATGCTGGCAAAGGTCACCTGTCTAATGTTTATAATTGACCTTCATACCCTAAGTCTTTTAATACAAAGAGAGAGGAACTAGCCTTTTTTTTTTTTTTTTTAAAGCAACATGAGAAGGTAACATGAGCCTCCATCTACCAAGGATATGAGGACAATAGCCTTTCTTCTGACCACATTCCTGCCTGTTGTACAAGCCGTGGCTGTCCTAAGGAATGATCATTTGCCAATCTGTTCTGACCAGTGGGCAGGGCCAGCTCAGAGACAATCTGGGGCCAGAACTAGTGGGTGGATATGGGTGGAGGTGGGAAATATGCCACACTAGTGTAACTGAGATTAACTGAGGTCTTGATTCTGATCCTAGAGTAAATTAGCTAGTGCAGGCAAGCCCTTCAGCTCCATGGATTTATAAGCAAAGGCCTTTCTGTAACTGACAGAGGGCAAAGCCAGCAAACCACTGCTTAGCCTTTACCACTGAAAAGGCAGAAAGGCTTGCAAAGTCTATTCGAAAAGATGTTGTCTTTATACTCCATCACTCTTTTTGGGTTATAATAACCTTCAGTTCTCACTGAATCACTGAATATTCCGTACTCTTTTTCCCCCAGGCAGCATAACTACAAGCATCAAGCCATTCCTGATGGGACCACTTAGAGAAAGAGAATCTTTTTTTTTTTTTTTTGGAGACAGTCTTGCTCTGTCGCCCAGATTGGAGTGCAATGGTGCAATCTTGGCTCACTGCAACCTCCACCTCCTGAGTTCAAGCGAGTCTCCTGCCTCAGCCTCCTGAGTAGCTGGGACTACAGGCATGTGCCACCACACCTGGCTAATTTTTGTATTCTTAGTAGAGGTGGGGTTTTGCCATGTTGGCCAGGCTGGTCTCAAACTCCTGACCTCAGGTGATTCACCCACCTCGGCCTCCCAAAGTGCTGGGATTACAGGCATGAGCCACTGCGTCTGGCAGAGAAAGAGAATCTTATGGACTGACAAGGAACAATTCTATTTTCTAGACATGAGAAACTACAACACAAGACAGTAAAGCAGAAAATACTTTAAAAAGCTCCTAAGTTGCCAGGTGCGGTGGCTCACACCTGTAATCCCAGCACTTTGGGAGGCCGAGGTGGGTGGATCACCTGACATCAGGAGTTTGAGACCAGCCTGACCAACATGGTGAAACCCTGTCTCTACTAAAAATACAAAAATTAGCCGGGTGTGGTGGCACATGCCTGTAATCCCAGCTACTTGGGAGGCTGAGGCAGGAGAATTGCTTGAGCCTGGGAGGCAGAGGTTGCAGTGAGCCAAGGCAGCGCCATTCATTGCACTCCAGCCCGGGCAACAAGAGTGAAACTCCGTCTCAAAAAAAAAAAAAGCTCCTAAGTTTTTGATGAAAAACTGATATGATACCTGAAGGGTTCTTTGCCTGGGACCCATTACAGAGCAAGTTCTTTAAAATGCCATATTGTTACCCATTATTATACATTTTTTTGGGGGGGGCGGATTTAGTATCTTTTTAACTGTGGCAAAATACCATTATTAAATTTTGCCCAAGGTAAGATACATACATACACTTGCATGTGTGCATGCATACACACACGTACACAAACACATGTGAGACACCACAGAAGAAGTGAAAGAGGGACATGGAGGTTAGGAATCCAGAGAAAAAGATGGATCCAGAGATACCCAAGAAAGAGATCAAAAAGATAGTGAGGACACTGTGGCTGGTTATACTTCTTGCTTATCTCCATGGTAAATCTGTGAGTGTTCAGGCTGTCTCTCCTCCGTATTTTCTGCCCTCATATTACCACAGATCTCCTGCTAGGATCATGGCGCCTCTTCAGTGCTTTGCACATCTTGAACATTCAGAGTCAGCTGAGTTATTTCAGAAAAGAATTAAATAAAATATATTTGTCGTGCAAATATTACTGGAAAAGTCATCAAACCCTGAGCCAAGTGACCAATTAAGTAAAATTCTAAGTGATTTGCTTTCCACCAAAATAAAGCCAAGTTAAGTTGACTAAGAGGCTAAGCAGACATTTTAATAACCTAATTCAACAAGCAGCTGCCTAATTCAACAAGCAGCAGGAGGGAGATGACAGGTCATTCTGGTAGAGCTGGATTCTTAGGATCAGTCATACATCAACCTTTGAAGCCTGGGATCAGCAAGGGGTGGAATAACAGTAAATACAATCAGATGCATGGAGCCTTAGGGCAGCTACGGAACCTGTTTCATAAATATCTTGTTCCAGGAGGATGCTATTATTTAATGGGCTTGGCACCTCATTATACTGTAAGATCTTTTAGGGTAGGGCTCCCAGCTTCCTCTCCAGTTGCCTATAAAGGTTGTGCTGGCCAGGTGCGGTGGCTCACGTCTGTAATCCCAGCACTTCGGGAGGCCGAGGCAGGCAGATCATGAGGTCAGGGGTTCGAGACCATCCTGACCAACGTGGTGAAACCCTGTCTCCACTAAAAATACAAAATTAGCCAGGCACGGTGGCACATACCTGTAATCCCAGCTACTCAGGAGGCTGAGGGAGGAGAATCGCTTGAACCTGGGAGGCGGAGGTTGCAGTGAGCTAAGATGGAGCCACTGCACTCCAGGCTGGATGACAGAGCGAGACTCCGTCTCAAAAAATAAGAAAGAAAAGAAAGAAAGAGACAGAGAGAGAGAGAAAGAGAAAGAAAGAAAGAAAGAAAGAAAGAAAGAAAGAAAGAAAGAAAGAAAGAAAGTTAGGTTGTGCTGAGGATGTGACAAGCAGCCAGTTCTCTGGGTCACTCAAGGATGACTAAGAGGAACTGTCACCCTATATGTTTACAAATACCAAGGCCTGGTCATCTGACCCACCTCTGCTTGAGCACATTGCACAGAGTGAGTTCCTAGAGGTACATTCCCATTCCTGTGGCCAGGATGAAGCTCTCCCAGTTCTTGAGGGCAGCTGGTTTCTGAGACACAGTGGTTCTGCATGGGCTGTTGGGTGATGTGTTCTATAGCCTCTTTCTCAGGGGTAAAGGAGGGATGAAGAAGAAAACCTGACCCTGTCTCAGCTCGGGAGAATCTGTGCGTGTTTCTAGGGAGAGGAGACTGTAAGAATAGGAGGGAAAGACTGCTTCAATAAAACAAAAGAGGGACTGTAAGTAGGAGTGTGGACGGATGCCTCCCCTACCGCAGCAAGACTGAAGACTCCCTGGAGAATCTTAGTGTGGGTTGAAGTAGCAGCTGCTTTGAGAACACAAAATATCAGAAGCAGAAAGCAACCTCAGCAACAGAGGAAGTGGCAGTGGGTGAAGAGTCTTGCCAATCAACAAGTTTTCCTGGGACCCAGCTGAGGCCTGGAACCTTGGGGCTCAGAGGCCTATGTCCCTGGCTGGAGGACTTGTGCTGGTTCATTTCCATCTTCCCCTCAGATCTATCTCTGCTTTCTCTGCCATCTGTCCCCTTAGAGGTGGACAGCTATAGATGGCGTCCTGACTTCCTGGTTCCCTGGCTTCTTTTGGGTTGGGTCAATGGCAGAGAGAACAAGCGAGTGGAAAGAGAAAGAAGTAGGTAGGGTATTTATGGCTATTCTTACCTGTGCCCCACACCTGCCAAAGTTTTAGCAATTGCTACATTCCTCTAAGGTCAGGGATCAGTAGAGGTAACTCCTTCTTCCAGGGTTCTGTTTTCTTTTTTTAAATTGTTTTAATTTTGAATTTTTATGGATACATAGTAGGTGTATATATTTATGGGGCACATGAGATATTTTGATACAAGCATATAATAATCACACCAGGATAAATGGGGCTCATCACCTCAAGCACTCATCATTTCTTTGTGCCATGGACATTCCCATTGTACTCCCTGAGTTATTCTAAAACATAAATGTTCTGGTACCTGATTTAACAACTGTTTCCTCGAATTTCCCCTTCAGACTTAAGCATAGGAAAGGCTTTCTGATGTTGCTAGTTTCTAGTGCATCACCATCTTTGGTTGTTCTTTAATCCTGCCCACAGCTCTGTTAACTAGTGCCCTTATTTCACGCTTGTCAAACTCATTGGGTCTGCCAGCTGTTTAAATGCTGAATCCTGACTAAAAGAGAGATCCTTTTATTTTCGTCTTTTCTTCCTTTTTTTTTTTTTTTTTTTGAGTCAGAGTCTCGCTCTGTCGCCCAGGCTGGAGTGTAATGGCATGATCTTCGGCTCCCTGCAATCTCTGCTTCTCAGGTTCAAGCAATTCTCCTGCCTCAGCCTTTCGAGTAGCTGGGATTACAGGCTCCTGTCACCACGCCCAGCTATTTTTTTTATTTTTAGTAGAGATGGGGTTTCACCATATGGAGCTGGCTGGTCTCTTGGCCAGAGTGATCTCGAACTCCTGACCTCCTGATCCCCCTGCCTCAGCTTCCCGAAGTGCTGAGATAACAGGCGTGAGCCACCGCGCCTTGTCAAAAGATCAGTTTCAAGGTTTCCACAGAGCAAGAGCTTTGGTGAGCTTCTGACTGTAAACTCAGGAACAAATAGAACCTTTAACTTTCCTCAGGAACCCATGCAGCAGTAGACAAAAGAGGCAAAGAACTTGAGGAAATAAGCCTCAGCCCAGGAATGTTAATGAGAAAGAAACTCTGGAACAATGACCAAAAGTGTATAAATAGAGGATAAACTGCTGAATACATTCTAAAGAAATGTGTATTCAGGAACTGAGTAGTATAGAATGTATAAGTTATTTATTCATTTGAGATTGAGTCTCGCTCTATCGCCCAGGCTAGAGTGCAGTGGCACAATCTTGGCTCACTGCAACCTCCACCTCCTGGGTTCAAGAGATTCTGGTGCCTCAGTCTCCCAAGTGGCTGGGATTACAGGCACCCGCCATCACCACGTCCAGCTAATTTTTGTATTTTTAATAGAAACGGGATTTTACCGTGTTGGCCAGGCTGATCTCGAACTCCTGACCTCAAGTGATCCGCCTGCCTCGGCCTCCCAAAGTGTTGGGACTACTGGCGTGAGCCATGGCACCTGGCCAGAATGTAGAAGTTATTTTAATAAGCTTTTCTAGAAGTTGTAAAATTTTAATGCTAGGTCTTTAAAAAGTTCTTTTTCTTCTCTTTTTTTAAGGTGGAAGATTTGGTTATTTTTAATTTTTATTTTTATTTTATTTGAGACGGAGTCTCACTCTGTCCCCCATGCTGGAGTGCAGTGGCGTGATCTCGGCTCACTGCAACCTCCACCTCCCGGGTTCAAGCAATTCTCTGCCTCAGCCTTCCGAGTAGCTAGGATTATAGGCCCCCGCCACCACGCCCAGCTAATTTTTTTTTTTTTTTTTTTTTTTGTTGAGACGGAGTCTCACTCTGTCGCCCAGGCTGGAGTGCAGTGGCGCGATCTCGGCTCACTGCAAGCTCCGCCTCCCGGGTTCACACCATTCTCCTGCCTCAGCCTCCTGAGTAGCTGGGACTACAGGCGCCCACCACCACGCTAATTTTTTGTATTTTTTTTAGTAGAGACAGGGTTTCACTGTGTTACTCAGGATGGTCTTGATCTCCTGATCTCGTGATCTGCCCGCCTCGGCCTCCCAAAGTGCTGGGATTACAGGCGTAAGCCACTGCGCCCAGCTGTTTTTTTGTATTTTTAGTAGAGACAGGGTTTCACCATCTTGGCCAGGCTGGTCTTGAACTCCTGACCTCGTGATTCACCCACCTCGGCCTCTCGAAGTGTTGGGATTACAGGCATGAGCCACCGCACCCGGCCCCCGATTTGGTTATTAATTTGAGATCTTTCTTCCTTTTAAATATAGGCATTTAGAGCCATACATTGCCCTCTGAGCATTGTTTTAGCTGCATGTTATAAGTTTTGGTATACTGCATTTTTCCATCTTAAAGCACTTTCTAATTTTCCTTGTTATTTCTTCTCTGATCCACTGGTTATTTAGGAGTATATTTATTTATTTATTTATTTATTTGTTTGTTTATTTGTTTATTTAGTTGCGACAGAGTCACTGGAGTGCTGTGGCACAATCTTGGCTCACTGGAACCTCCACCTCCTGAGTTCAAGCGATTCTCCTGCTTCAGCCTCCTGAGTAGCTGGGATTATGGGTGCCCGCCACCACCCAGCTAAGTTCTGTATTTTTAGTAGAGACGGGGTTTCACCATGTTAGTTAGGCTGGTCTCGAACTCCTGACCTCAAGTGATCTGCCTGCCTCAGCCTCCAAAAGTTCTGGGATTACAGGTGTGAGCCACTGCGCCCAGCCTAGGAGTAAATTTTACATATTTTTACATATTTGTGAATTTCTCAAATTTCCTTCTGTTATTGATTTCTAATTTAATTCTATTATAGTCAGAAAGCATACTCTATGATTTTGATTCCTTTATCTTGAGTCTTATTTTATAGCTTAGCATATGGTCTATCCTGAAGAATGTTCCATTTGTGCTTGAGATGAATATGTACTCGGCTTCTGTTGGATGGAGTCACAGATTTATTTTTAAATCAATTTTAGGCCGGGCGTGGTGGCTTATACCTGTAATTGCAGCACTTTGGGAGGTTGAGCTGGGTGGATCACCTGAGGTCAGGAGTTTGAGACCAGCCTGACCAACATGGTGAAACCCCGTTTCTACTAAAAATACAAAATTAGCCTGGCACGGTGGTGTGTGCTTGTAATCCCAGCTATTTGGGAGGCTGAGGCAGGAGAATTGCTTGAACCTGGGAGGCAGAGGTTGCAGTGAGCTGAGATCGTGCCATTGCACTCCAGCGTGGGCAACAAGAGCAAAACTCTGTCTCAAAAATAAATAAATAATTAAACAAACTAATTTTAAAGTACAGAGGTGCCTGGAATCAAACACATTCTCATCTCCTTTACCTTACCCATTGTTGAACTGGGAGAAGAACAGTTGCCATCATCTCTTTCTTTCTCTGTGTGTGTGTGTGTGTGTGTGTGTGTGTGTATATATATACTCGAGTATATATATATATATATACACACACACATATATATACACACACATATATATACACATTATATATATACACACATACACATATATATACACACACACATAGTATATAAATATATACACATAGAAATATATGAACACAGAAATTATATATATATATATACAGTGTGTATATATATATATTTCTGTGTGTATATATATATTTCTGTGTGTGTGTATATATATATATATACACACACATCTAATGTACCCTATATATATATGATTTCTGTGTGTGTGTATGTGTATGTGTGTATAATTTCTGCAGCATGGAGACATTTTATATGAGTTTGAGAATAAAGCAGCATGAAGTAACAGAAACAGCAGAGATTTAAAATTTCCAGCTCTAACTCTTTAACACAAGTATCATGGCAAATCCTAGAAAATCAGAAGAGTGGTTTTGGATTCCAAAGATCCCTTCTAATGTTAAAATGGTAGGCAATTACTTACCTTCTCTACCTCTCACTTAGTCTCTATTAACCAAGGTCATAATATTACTAGCTTCTTAAGGGTCTTGTAAATGATGAATTTTTTGATTAAATAAGAAATAACATGAAAATTATTTAGCACAGTGTTTGGCACATACTGATCATTTAGTGAATATCAGTTGTTTTTAATATAGAACTGCAGGTCGGGCACGGTGGCTCATGCCTGTAATCCCAGCACTTTGGGAGGCCGAGGTGGGAGGATTGCTTGAGCCCACCAGTTCAGCCTGGGCTACATGGCAACGTAGCAAGACCCCATCTCTACAAAAAATGCAAAAAAAAAAAAAAATCACCAAGATGGGGTGGTGTGTTTCTGTAGTCCCAGCTACTTGGGGGACGGAGGTGAAAGTAATGCTTCAGCCCGGGAGGCTGAGGCTGTAGTGAGCCATGATCACAGCACTGCACTCCAGCCTGGGCCACAGAGCAAGATCCTGCCTCAAAAGAAAAGAAAAGAAAGGAAAAGAAAAACCCCAGGTTGGGCACAGTGGCTCACGCCTGTAATCCCAGCACTTTGGGAGGCCAAGGCAGGTGAACCACCTGAGGTCAGGAGTTCGAGACCAGCCTGGCCAACATGACGAAACCCTGTCTCTACCAAAAAATACAAAAATTACCTGGGCATGGTGGTGGGCATCTGTAATCCCAGCAACTCGGGAAGCGGAGGCAGGAGAATCGCTTGAACCCAGGAGGCGGACTTTTTTTTTTTTTGAGACGGAGCTTTGCTCTTGTTGCCCAGGCTGGAGTGCAATGGCATGATCTCGGCTCACCGCAACCTCTGCCTCCCAGGTTCAAGTGATTCTCCTGCTTCAGCCTCCCAAGTAGCTGGGATTACAGGCATGCACCACCACGCCTGGCTAATTTTGTATTTTTAGTAGAGACAGGGTTTCTCCATGTTGGTCAGGCTGGACTCGAACTGCAGGTTATCCACTGGCCTTGGCCTCCCAAGTGCTAGGATTACAGGCATGAGCCACCGCGCCCGGCGGAGGCGGAGGTTTCAGTGAGCTGAGATTGTGCCAGTGCACTCCAGCCTGGAAGACAGAGCAAGACTCTGTCTCAACAACAACAAACCCAAAAAACAAACAAAAAACAAAGATATAGAACTGCAATGACTACTAATAAAGAAGGGTTTTACCAGTCCTTTTCTTCTCTACAGTAAAAGAAATAGGGAATTCTTTTTCACAGTGCTGTAGGGTTTTTGAAACTGTGACTTCATGTTGCTTCCTTGGTCTAAATGAAAGGAACAGAGTGTCTTAATACCAGCCAGGTGCAGTGGCTTACATTTGTAATTCCAGCATTTTGGGAGGCCGAGGCGGGTGGATCCCCTGAGGTCAGGAGTTCGAGACCAGCCTAGCCAACAGGGTGAAACCCTGTCTCTACTAAAAATACAAAAAATTAGCCAGTAAAAATATAAATATAAAAATATAAAAAATTAGCCAGGATTACTCACGCCTGTAATCCCAGCTACTGGGGAGGCTGAGGTGAGAGAATCACTGGAACCCGGGAGGCAGAGGCTGCAGTGAGCTGACATCTTGCTACCACACTCCAGCCTGGCTGACAGAGCAAGACCCCATCTCAAAAAAAAAAAAATTCTTATTTCTGAGACGTAAAGTTGTTGTTTGTTTGACCAGGTCCCTAAAGCTTATTCTAGTGCACCTAAAAAGATTGGACCACCTGATGAGGATATTACAGAGGGGAAAGAGCATCTGATGGGCACAGAAAGGTCGGAGTCGATTAACTTTTAACATCCTTCCAACCCTGAGTTTACCAAGGCGGACAATAGAGGCTATGAAAATGAGTATTAGCATAAAATCATCTTGTGAATCTGATCATACTAATGAAAGGACACATTAATCAATTTATTTCTTGGTAGTATATTCAGGTTTTTAGCCTTCCATATTCAGTTTACTAAATCACTTCTGACAGCATGTTATGATAATGTAGTCATAGAAAAGAGTTAATTCATTTCTACCCAAAAGCAATTTACTGCCTCTCAAGTGTAGAATGGGAGCTGCAGTGCGTTGCTAAACTGATACCCATGCATCAATGGAAACAGGCCCTAGGCACTGAAAGTTTCCTTTCCTCCCCAACATCTTGACAACATTATCTGCTCCTAAAAATCTCCACCAAATTATTTGTTGGTGGGGCGGGTTAGGGGTGGCTAGTGCTCACAGGCACCCTGTAAATTTATTCTGATTTAAAAGTTGAGACCTTTTAACTGAAGATAGTATCCTGAATTAATGTTTGCTTCTCAGGCTCTCCTAATACAGGTTGACCTGATACTCAAAGGCTTCTTATGTTTATGTCATTTTCAGCCATCAAACCCCAGAGAACCCTGAAAGGTCTTTTTTTTTTTTTTTTTTGAGGTGGAGTCTTGCTCCCATCTTGCAGGCTGGAGTGCAGTGGCACGATCTTGGCTCACTGCAACCGCCACCTCCCAGGTTCAAGAGATTCTCCTTCCTCAGCCTCCCGAGTAGCTGGGATTACAGGCGTGCGCCACTATGCCCGGCTAATTTTTGTATTTTTAGTAGACATGAGGTTTTACCATGTTGGCCAGGCTGGTCTCTAACTCCTGACCACAAGTGATCCACCCACCTCGGCCTCCCAAAGTGTTGGGACTACAGGCGTGAGCCACCGCACCCGATGAAAGTCTTTTAATGATATTAGAATATCTTAATTCTCGTAGCACCAATAAATGCTTAAAAAAAATTCTTGTCTAAAATCATTACAAAAAAAATCTTTGTAATGTTAGAGTGGCCCCTCCCCTATTTTATTACATCTCCTGCAACTGGCTATAGTTTAAACTTCACCGTTCTCTAGAATATAAAGCCTAAGAGGACAGAGAAGTTCATTTTGTTCCCGCTGTTTCCCAAACACCTTCAACTATGCTGGGCATAGAGTGAGTGCTCAGTAGGTATTTGTTGAATGAATTCCCTCCTTTAATTCAAAAACATTTATATACAGTTTAAAGTATTTTTAAATGCTTGCAAAATTGTTTGTATGCTTTTATTTTTGAATTACTTAATGATATTTTGACTCAAGAGAAAACATAACCTAATGGCTCTCTGCTAACAAACTTACAGACTCATTCAAAGTGAGTTTTTCTTTTCCTTCCTTCCTTTCTTCCTTCCTTCCTTCCCTCCCTCCCTCCTTCCTCCCCTTCTTCCCTTTTTTCCTTCCTTCCTTCCTTCCCTCCCTCCTTCTCTTTCTCTCTTTCTTTCTTTTTTCTTTCTCTTTCTCTCTTTCTTTCCCTCCCTCCCTCCCTTCCTTCCTTCCTTCCCTCCCTCTCTTTTTCTCTTTCTTTCTTTTTTCTTTCTCTTTCTCCCTTTCTTTCCCTCCCTCCCTTTCTTTCCCTCCCTCCCTCCCTCCCTCCCTCCCTTCCTTCCTTCCATCTCTCTCTTTCTGTTCAGGCTGGAATGCACTGGAATGATCATAGTTCACTGTAGCCTCTACCTCCCAGGCTCAAGTGATCCTCCCACCTTAGACTCCTGGGTAGCTGGGACCACAGATGCATGCTACCATGTCAGGCCACACTAATTTTTAAAAAACATTTTTTGGTAGACACAGGGTCTCGCCATGTTGCCCAGGCTGGTCTCCAACTCCTGGGCTCAAGCAATCCTCCTGCCTCAGCCTCCCAAAGTGCTGGGATTACAGGTGTGAGCTATTGCACCTAATTAAAGTCAGAAATTGCCACGTAAGAAATTATAATAAGGCCGAGCATGGTGGCTCACGCCTATAATCCCAGAACTTTGGGAGGCCATGGTGGGCAGATCACCCAAGGTCAGGAGTTCAAGACCAGCCTGGCCAACATGGTGACACCCCGTCTCCACTGAAAAAAAAATACAAAAATTAGCTGGGCATAATGATGGGTGCCTATAATTCCAGCTACTAGGGAGGCTGAGGCAGGAGAATCGCTTGAACCCAGGAGGCAGAGGTTGCAGTGAGCCAAGATCGCGCCACTGGACTCCAGCCTGGGCGACACAGCGAGACTCCATCTCAAAAAAAAGAAAAAAATTATAATAAAATTAGTTGCAAATCAATAATTCATTCTATTCTATTTTAATGAATGTTATTTCCCTTAAAACTTGCAAATTATAGCCATGTACTAATTTTTACCAAGAGTGGTGGTATTGAAACATCAATTCATTGAAGCATAATGAAACATCAATACTTCAATAGGGTCCACCAGATAAAATATTAATAATTTTTTTTTTAAGAGATGGAGTCTCGCTTTGTCACCCAGGCTGGAGGGCAGTGGCACGATCTCGGCTCACTGCAACCTCTGCCTCCCAGGTTCAAGCAATTCTCCTGCCTCAGCCTCCTGAGTAGCTGAGACTACAGGTGCACGCTGCCAGACCCAGCTAATTTCTTTTGTATTTCAGTGGAGACAGTGTTTCATCGTGTTGCCCAGGCTGGTCTTGAACTCCTGAGCTGAGGCAATCCGCCCGCCTTGGCCTCCCAAAGTGCTACAGGCGTAAGCTGCCACACCCGGACAATAATTTTTTAGTATACGTATATATCCCAAATACTGCATAGGATGGATGGATGTTAAAAAATATTCATTATTTACATAAAATCTAAATTTAACTAGATGTCCCATATTTTTTTTTACAATCCTAGTTTCAAAGTTAGTATCACTGTTCTCATGTTAAAGTGTTGTCACAATCAAATAAAGGTTGCTTAATACATAAACCTGTCACTGTCTTTATACACAATGTCTTTAGTCTAAGCTATTTTACCATCCTCTTTCTTCAGGAAAATAAACAAATGAAAGAGGAAAATGACTTCCCCAGTGACGGCCCTGGTGCGACCCTCTCCACAGGGCCTCTCCTTTGTAGTTCTGGAAGGTTGGCTGCTCCCCGCGACAGCGTGCACCATGCCCAGAGTCCTACTCTCTGTGCTGAATGAACCATAGTTCACATGACAGACTCTCTTCAGGGTGCTCTTCCAGAAGTTTTCTGGAAGAGCAGCAGTCCTGTCCATATGGAAATACTAGAAATTTTAAGAATGCAACAGTAAAGAGATTCTCTTCCCCGAAGGCCTTTCTTTCCTTAGGTTAACCTCATGCCGAGGAAAAGCATCCACAGCTGCAACCCTTTGGCTCTTGGCCTTTGCTTTCACAAGCATGAAAATGTGTGCTTTCAATATTTTGCTAAATTCCCCAAATCCTTTAAACAAGGAGCAACAGTCAGGGCAGAGTAGTAAACTACATCAGACTTGGGTATCCTCCATGCCAGCTCCTTCTCATTAAATGCTCTAGGGGGAGAAGCCCTTGTCCTTGATCCCTTTCTCCAAACTGCCGCACCAAAGGGATTTTGGACATGTGCCCACATATGTGTAACACTCTAGATAAACAAGTTTAGGGAGACTGTAGGTCCCAGCAGGCTGCCTTTTGAGTTGGACAGAGCAGCGTTTAGAACCAACTGTCCTTGGGTCAATCACTCAATCCTATTGAGCCTCAGTTTTCTCATCTATAAAATGGGGCAATGAATACAATGAATCCCATAGAGTTACATGAGATATTGTTGTAATTATCTCCAGGAACATAGTAACTGCTAAGTACGTGCTACTACTTTAAATATAAAAAATAAAATATATACTTAATAATACACAAGGGCCTGGTGTGGTGGCTCATGCTTGTAATCCCAGCACTTTGGGAGGTTGAGGCAGGTGGATCACTTGAGGTCAAGAGTTTGAGACCAGCCTGGCCAACATGGCGAAACCCCGTCTCTACTAAAAATACAAAAATTAGCTGGGCGTGGTGGCATGCTCCTGTAATGCCAGCTACTCGGGATGCTGAGGCAGGAGAATTGCTTGAACCTGGGAGGCCAAGGTTGCAGTGAGCCGAGATCGCACCACTGCACTCCAACCTGGGTATCAGAGTGAGACTCTGTCTCAAAACGACAACAACAACAAAAACAAAAACAACAAAAAACAAAACCCACAAATATCCCATAGAAATTTGCTTTTTAACAAGTATTCCCTCCTTTAAAGTAACAATGATTTCCAACAAGTTTTTATGGTAACTAACAAAAGGCGTAATAAAAGTCAATACATGTAAGAAGTGGTATTAGAATAATATGAAACTTTGTTTCATTGTTTGGAAAAATGCTAACTCTCTATTGGACTAGTGCAAAGGATAGAATACAGACTGTCAGAATATTGAAAATTAACAATTTCACTAAGGGGCAAGGTGTGGGCAATACAGCAGTTGTCCCCACCCACCAGGTGAAGTGCTGGCTCCTGTCAACACACAGCCCTTCTTTGTGCTGGGGTCTGAAGGAGAGAGGCATGGCGGGAACAATTCTGCACTGTTCTTCAGCCCAACTGCACTTCCTCAGACAGGGGACAGTGCTTTTCTGCTGGAGCTGTGCTGCCATACGCCGCCGTTAGCTTAAACTGAATGTATCACAGGCTGCCGAGATAACTCTCTGCCCTGTGGGATTGTCACCCAGTTGATCAGTAATCAAAAGAGAGCTGGAAGGGTTCTTATTAGTAATATCACTTGTTTCTGTTTTTCTCCATTACTCCCTCTCTCCAAGGGAGAAGAAGCTGAGTTAAGAACAGAAATCAGAATCTGGGTTCTGCTCACCCAAAGAATAATGCATCCATTCTGTTCAGAAAATGCCTTGATTGTTGATTTGTTTACTTCAGCTCCTTCTCTGAAGGAGAGTATCAGAATTTTGGGGACAAAGCAAAAATTGGAAGAGAGAGAGATAAAGTATGCACGTGTGTGTGCAAACAGAGAACTCCTTTCTCTAAGTGTTGAAAATGCCTCTGTAATGAGCCTGCCCACCCAACTGCAGCATCAAGACTGGGGTTATTTTCCCCCCAAAGCTACATTTAAACCACCTAAAAGTGGGTAGCCAGGAATGCCAGTACTCATTTACTTCATTATCAGGGCCTCAGTTTACTCATCTATAAAATGAGGACATTGTATTAGACTGGTGTGTGTATGGGTGTGTATGTGTGTGTGTGTGAGAGAGAGAGAAAGAGAAAGAAAATAAGAATAGGTCTTATTAGTACAAAAGACTTACTAGGCATCCATTAATTTTTCTTTGCCTATTTCAAAAGTGGGAACCAGATTCCATTCTATGCATTTTCACAAAATGGCTGTGCCAGTGGTTTTTCATTCCCATTCTTTGGAAAAGGCAGATGTCAATATAGAGCACAGGGAGTGGTGGAGACGAGAATACCCTACTGAGCTGTGGAACCCCTTTAGAAAGAAACTCAGCACTTTTTCCAAGTTCTTTTTTCCATCCAATAAGATATAAGGGTAACTCAAAATTTTAAGACATTTTTGCTCCCCTCTCATTCCTCCTTATGATTAAGACCTTGGGATCTGATCACACAGGCTGAGGGTCACAACTCCACACTGCCATTTATCAGGTGTTGTTTAAAACGTGGGGCATTAGCAATTCCAGGCCTCAAGCAGGCTTTTCTGTGCAGGAAAAATAATAAATAGAACAGTAGCAACTATGTATCACGTACTTAGTTACGTTCTAGGCAGGGTGCTAAGCAAGTGTTTCAGGAGTTGCTGCTTAATCTTCCTACCTCCTGGTGAGAAAGGGCCTATTGCTATCATTCCTATTTGGACTTCATTATGGTGAGAAATGATCTATATCATCCATCCCTACTGAGAGGTTCAGTCATTTGTCCAGAGTCTCAGAGCTAGTAAGGAAAGTCTCAGAGCTAGTAAGTCCAGGATTTGTACCACTCTGACCCTGAAGTCTGTGTTCTCAACCGTTCCTGGATTCTGCCACTGGTCTCCATTTCGACCGCTGATCCTGTGACAGTTTGTTGGCTGTGTAGCCTCATTTGAATTCTTGTCTGCCTTCTCTTGTGGCCAGTAACACATCTGCAAAGCCACCTGTGGCCATGAAACCAAATTTTTTTGTGCAAAATCCAAGCATACTACTTCAGAAATTTGCAAATGACCAGTGCCACTTGGGCATCTTTGGATGGCAGGGCCAGCCCAGGTGTGGCAGGCATAGTCATATGGTGCTTTTCAGAGAATAGATTCCCTTTGCCTCCCCAGATCCATGCCAAGATCTTAATTGCAATTCACAGGCTTTTTCATGAAACACTTCAGCCATCCAAATTAGGCCAATGACTATTTCTTAGATTTCTCTTGCTCCCTTGAGAAATGCTAATGCTCAAAGAGTGTATTTGAATAAGAAATATGTCCTAAGTTCCAGTGAGAGACTAGAACCTTTGCTTTTCCTCCTCCCGGGACAGCTGGCATAGTTGGTCTAAGGTAAGGACTATAACAGCATCCTAGACAGAATCTGGAACACTGTTGTCCCTTGGGGAAAGCTCTAGCTAATGGCTTCTCCTAGGATTCCAACTCACAGCACCTCTTGAGCAGGCTTAAAGGGCGCTGGCATGTGGGTTGTAGAAAATTTAGATCCTGGCATCAGTGGCATAAACAAGATTTCTCCAATTCCCCTTCCCCTCCCCTTCCAGACTAGCTGAGTCTCTGGCTCCGACTCTGCCCACGCTGCCTGGGAAAGTACAGCTGTCAAGAAGGCAGGTGGAAAGCCTCCACACACAGTGCTGCCCAGTGTCCAGGGCCAAGCAAGTGGTGCCAATCCAGTGCCATCTCCGAAACCTGTGGGATGCAATCACTCCACTTCCATTCAGAAAGGAAGAATAAGCAAACAGTTCAAGGACACCTCCTCACCCCAGGCATGTATCTGATAGAACTGCAAACCATTCGGAGATGTTTCACTGGCTGCTGATTCCTGGCTGCATGCAAGGAGCCAAGCCTGAGGAGAAAAAGGGCAACATCTTTGCTCAGTGCTGGTCTGGAGTGCTCTGGTCCTGAGAACATCTAGAGGGGCATTCCCAGCAGCACTGAGCACCTACAGGGTTTGGATTATTTAGGGTGTGCAGGTGGTTCTGTGGCCACTATTTCCAGGTGAAATGAGCCCTTGGGATTATCACAGATCATGGTAGATCTTATACACCTTTCTGGGCTGCTGTTGATTCGCATAGACCTTTTTTTTGAGATGGAGTATCACTCTGTCGCCCAGGCTGGAGTGCAGTGGCGCAATCTCGGCCATTGCAACCTCCAACTCCCGGGTTCAAGTGATTCTCCTGCTTCGGCCTCCTGAGTAGCTGGGATTACAGGCACACGCCACCACGCCCGGCTAATTTTTGGTATTTTTAGTAGAGACAGGGTTTCGTCATGTTGGCCAGGCTGGTCTCAAACTCCTGACCTCAGGTGATCTGCCCAACTCGGGCTCCCAAAGTACTGGGATTATAGGCGTGAGCCACCGTGCCCGGCCCTGATTCACATAGACCTTTTAAAGCCTGGCATTGAACCTATGATCAATGGAATTCACATGTCACTTCCCTTGCTCTGCCCTGATGCTAGTTTGCTGGAGAAGGGAACTGAGTTGCCAGGGTACAGCTCTGGCTCTAGCCACATGTGGAGCATCTGAGTCCCCATGAAAGTCAGTGTTTGAGTAACATGCCCTTTACACCCCTCTTCCTAGGGCAGAGCCTTCTCAAGGCTATTTTTTGAGGTGTAGAGCCCCACAGGCCAGTGCATTTCTATAAGCACGTAGAAGAGACTGAAGGCAGAGTGTTGCTAATATCTGTAATAATAGCCATATCCCCAAAACAATCTCATTTCTGCGGAAGGCTCCATTAGCCCATATCCCAGGATAAAGCAGGTAGGGCCTGGGATTGTCAGGAGCCCCTAGGCAAATATGTCACCTTCTGCCCATGTGGATAGCAGGCAAGCTCAGAGCTCAGGGCAGACAGTGGTTTAAGTGCTTAAAAAAAATGAATTGGATAACCATCCAAATGGGATGGTTTAGTCATACAGCTCCCTGAGGCAGGAAATAACACAACTATTTCTCCCAGCTGCATGATTCTACGAAAAGATCATCACAGAAGACAACTCTGTCTACTTTCTAATCTCAAGTAACCCTGAAAAACACTTCATTAAGTACATTTGACAAAGTTAGTTCCTTCCTGTTCTATATTCGGGCATTTTTTTCCTGAATTCCTTTGCCTGATTTTGCTACCAGTGTTAAAGATGCTAGCCACTCTTTCTCAGGAGAATCTTAAAATAACCGAATTCTTTTAAGTACTAGTATCTATTTTTCTTGGCTCTAAGCTCTTTCTTCTTCTTTTCCAAGTCTGGATTTCTGGGTTCTTTTTCTTTAACCTTATCCCCAGTACCTGCTGGGAAACCAGCAACAACAAGAATAACAATGACAATAAATACTTTATACCCCAAGTTATGGCTTTCTTATTCTTATTTTTTATTTTTGGCTTTCATTTGACTTAAAAGAGCACTTCTTTTTTTTAAAAAAAAGTCCCCGAGTCATAAATACACTGTTTTTTTTTTGTTGTTGTTGTTGTTGTTGCTGTTGTTTATTTGTTTTTTGATACTCTGTCACCCAGGCTAGAGTGCAGCGGTGTGATCACAAATCAATGCAGCATTGACTTCACAGGCTCAAGCAATCCACCCACTTCAGACTCCCAAGGAGCTGGGACTACAGGCACCATGTCACCAGGTCCAGCTAATTTTTTGTGTATTTTTTGTAGAGACAGAGTTTCGTCACATTGGCCAGGCAGGTCTTGAACTCCTGACCTCAAGTGATCTGCCCACCTTGGCATCTCAAAGTCCTGGGATTACAGGCATGAGCCACTGTGACTAGCCATCCCGCACTTTTTAAAAGCTATTCTTTTAAAAATTTTAAATTGACGCATAATAATTGAACATATTTATGGGATACATGTGATATTTCAATACCTGCATACTATGTATAATGATCAAATCAGGGCAATTAGTATATCTGTCACCTCAAACCTTTATCATTTCAAAGTTATTCTTGATATTCCTTCTTAATGTATTTTGTCTGAAGCAAGAATGAGCAAACAATCAACTGCCTGATTTTTGCCATGTCCTAATTACCCAAGATGGCCAGGCGCGGTGGCTCATGCCTGTAATCCCAGCACTTTGGGAGGCCGAGGCGGGCAGATAACAAGGTCAGGAGTTCGAGACCAGACTGGCCAATATGGTGAAACCCCGTCTCTACTAAAAATACAAAAATTAGCTGGGCATGGTGGCGTGCGCCGGTAGTCCCAGCTACTCAGGAGGCTGAGGCAGAAGAATCGTTTGAAGCTAGGAGGCGGAGGTTGCAGTGAGCTGAGGCTGTGCCACTGCATACCAGCCTGGGCAACAGAGCGAGACTCTACTCTGTCTCAAAAAAAAAAAAAAAAAAATTGCCCAAGATATGATGGTGATGCCTCCCTGTGGATAAAAAAACTGTAGGAACAATGCCACTTATTTATCAGTCTGTGGCCCCTCATTTCCTTAAGTACAAATGCTTTAACATTATAAACTTTTTAAAAAGTTGTAGGCAAATGACCAATTCATATGTATTATGAACAAAGTGGGAAGCCAGAGCACACACGTGTTGTGTTTACAGATACCATCAAATAAAATCTAAGAAATTAAATTCATCTGACACATACTTAACAAAGTACATAATCATTATTATGTTGCACAGCAATTAGGCATAAATGGGAAGCAGTCATCATAAACATAATTGGCATGACTTTACACAGTCAAATTGTGAGGTTTCCTCTGATCATGTTTAGTTTCCTAAGATCTACAGTGGGTACCAATGTGGACGGTGTCCTCTGACTACATATGTCATCATCATTACACATGCTGACTGACACAAGGCTCCTCCACCCATTCCCTCAACAGTTAGAATTTCCTTGTCCCATCTTTCTCCCAGTCCCCAGCCTAGCATAGCCACGTCTTGGATTCTGTCCATTGTATTTGCACCTTCCAGCCCCAAACTCACACCCTGAAGTGGTCCTTGAGAAGCTGCTGAAGCTGTGCTTTTCCCTCTCCTTAGACGTCCTGGATGCTGAAGGCCTGAAGGGATTGATTTCTGGGCTCTGACATTGTGAATGGGAACTGTGCTGAAGTTACATTAAAAAGGATGAAATGCAACTGTGGGATGGAGAAGGAAAGGCTTGGGCCTAGGTTGCTGGTGAGTGTGGGATCTCTTTTAGCAAGTGACCCTAGTCATATTGGGAGTCACTCCCTTCCTTCCTTCCTTTCTTCCTTCTCCTTCCTTCCTCCCTTCGCCTTCCTTCCTCCCTTCGCCTTCCTTCCTTCCTTCCCTCCCTCCCTTCCTTCCTTCTCCTTCCTTCCTTCCCTCCTTCCTTCCTTCCTTCTTTCCGTCCTTCTCCTTCCTTCCGTCCTTCTCTCCTTCCTTCCTTCCTTCCTCCCTCCCTCCCTCTCTCGCTCTCTTTCTCTCTTTCTGAGTTTCGCTCTTGTTGCCCAGGCTGGAGTGCAATGGTGTGATCTGGGCTCACTGCAACCTCTGTCCCCCAGGTTCAAGCGATTCTCCTGCCTCAGCCTCCTGAGCAGCTGGGATTACAGGCACCCGCCACCACACCTGGCTAATTTTTTGTATTTTTAGTAGAGACAGGATTTTACCATGTTGGCCAGGTTGGCCTAGGACTCCTGACCTCAGGCAATCCACCCGCTTCGGCCTCCCAAAGTGCTGGGATTACAGGCATGAGACAACACGCCCGGCCCCTATGGGGAATTGATTGGTTCCCATCACTGAATTATCAGGAGTGGGGCCAGGTGCTTGGGCTGTCACTGAGGATCTGCGTCTGTCTACCTAAGCCCTGCTTTTCTCTGTGCTGATTTTATCTTAGGCAGGCTTTTTTGTATGGCGGGAGATGGCCATCAGCAGCTCTGGGCTTAAATCAATCATCTTAGAAATAATAAAACGAAGCACCTCTTTTCCAATAGTTTCAGCAGAAGTCTTTTTTTCCCCCCAATTGAAGTGAGCAAGAAGAATTCAGATAAAGTACACCACAGGAGAAATCCATTGGCTCTCAGCCATATCAAGAGTCTTGGCATTTCTTAATAAAGTTAAACATTTTTCTCTTTTGTGATATAATCTGTGTTTTGCTAAATAGGAATTAAACTATCTTGAACTTTATTCCAAAAAAGTGAGGGAAACCGTCCAAGCAATGATATTACTTCATGGTTCTTAAGTTGCAGAAATTCGGGTTTATCCAATATCAAGGACACACCGAGACAAGTCACACTGTGCTCCCCTCAGTGTGACAGCACCTGAGCTGCCTATCAGGGAATGCAAGTGTGTTGGGGAGGCTTAGCCTCATGGCCTCCTGGCTCCCAGACCTGACCACATGGGTTGGACCACTAATTTCAAGATACTCTGAAGATTTTCCAATGGGGGCCGGTAACGTAAGCATCAAAAAGCAGCCTGTAGTCACAATGTACTCTTTATGATAGTCACTCTTCAACATGAAAAATATTCAAAAGGACATGGACATGGATCAAACAATATTCTAAATACACCAATAAAGAGAATCAGCACCACAAAAAGTCCTAATCACCTTGTACCTTATTAAAAATGGTGATATTGTGGTTATTTCTGGTTCATTTGGCTTGGAAATCACAGGTAGAAAGGAAAATGTTGGAAACAGTGTGAGACGAAATAATGCGAAAAATAAAGTGAGTTAGGTAAGGTGGCTCACACCTGTAATCCCAGTGCTTTGAGAGGCTGAGGAGGGAGGATTGGTGGAGCCCGGGAATTCAGGACCAGCCTAGGCAAATGGTGAAACCCTGTCTGTACAAAACAAAACAAAACAAAAAATTAGCCAGGCATGGGGGTGTGTGTCTATAGTCCCAGCTACTCTGGAGGCTGAGGCAGGAGGATCGCTTGAGCAGGGGCGGTTGAGGCTGCAGTGAGCCACTGCACTCCAGCCTGGCCAACAGAGCAATATTTTCTCATAAAAAAAAAAAAAAAAAGATAAACTGGAAGAAAAGATGCCTTTTATCTCTTTCATAAAACATACTGAAATTTTAAAGAAACTTTTCTTTTTTTTTTTCCATTTTTTTTTGAGACGGAATCTCACTCTGTTGCCCAGGCTGGAGTGCAGTGGCGCGATCTTGGCTCACTGCAAGCTCCGCCTCCCAGGTTCACACCATTCTCCTGCCTCAGCCTCCCGAGTAGCTGGGACTACAGGCGCCTGCCACCACGCACGGCTAATTTTTTGTATTTTTAATAGAGACGGGGTTTCATTGTGTTAAACAGGATGGTCTTGATTTCCTGACCTTGTGATCTGCCTGCCTTGGCCTCCCAAAGTGCTGGGATTACAGGCATGAGCCACCGCGCCCGGCCAAGAACCTTTTCATTAATTCCTAGTTCTCAACTGGGAAAGAGAAGAGAAATTTTCCTCATATATTTGGGAATCAAAGACGTAAAGGCTAAAGGGTGTTGGTTGTAATCACTGATAAAAACTAAATATTTCATTAACACTGAGATTTCCCTCACAGAAGGCTGGGTACGGTGGCTCACGCCTGTAATCCCAGCACTTTGGGAGGCCAAGGTGGGCGGATCAACTGAGGTCAGGAGTTTGAGACCAGCCTGGCCAACATAGTGAAACCCGTCTCTACTAGAAATACAAAAATTAACCGGGCATGGTGGCGTATGCCTGTAATACCAGCTACTCAGGAGGCTGAGACAGGAGTATTGCTTGAACCTGGGAGGCAGAGGTTGCAGTGAGCTGAGATTGTGCCACTGCACTCCAGCCTGGGCTACAGAGTGTGACTCTGTCTCAAAAAAAAAAACAACAACAACCAAAAAAAACCATTTTCCTCACAGAACTCATGGCTGTCATTTGTGTTCACAATGGCTATATAACATGAGTGTGCTATCAGGATATAAATGCAATCACTGTCTGGTTATTTATCAAAGGGGACTGCATCCCCTGCCCCTTTCCCTCAACACACAAAACTCATTGCACTTCTTTTTAGATTCCTGTATTTCACATGTTCTCCAAGTCTGACAGCCTTATCAGTAACAATTGTCTATGCCTCTAAGGCTAATCAGGCTTAAAAAGAAACCTTTTCCTAAAAGCCAGCTCTAACTTACTTTACCATGGCAAAGGCATTGGTTACCGTGAAGAAAAATCCAGACAAATCCACCAGAGATGTGTAAGGGGCAGACCTTCCTCTGACCACTTCACTGCCTTTTACCCCGAAGTCAACAGGAAAGGAAAATAGTGACAAAATGAGGTTAGAGGCTGTAGGCTGGAGATCGTGAGGCATGTGAAGTTAGGTAGGCTCACGCCTTTCCACAGGAAGGGACCAGTGGGGTGTTGGCACCAAGTGTGCCATTCGCCCTGCCCTGAGTCAACACCGGCCATCCCTCCCTTCTCTTTTCTTGCCTTCCATCAACTCAAAGTATAAAATGCTTCTCAGTTATGGATCATGAGGTGACCTGGGCTGGGAATGAAAACAAACAATCCCTTGAAACTGATGTTGTGTTTTAGTGCTTTGTTTTGTTTTGCACGGTAAAAAAGAAAAAGGGGTTCCAGCTACTCGGGAGGCTGAGGCAGGAGACTTGCTTGAACCTGGGAGGCAGAGGTTGTGGTGAGCCAAGATCATGCCATTGCACTCCAGCCTGGGCAACAAGAGTGAAACTCCATCACAAAAAAAAAAAAAAAGAAAAAGGGCACAGGCATGCCCTAAATTGTGCACCGTGTGGGATTCAGCTGTTTCCGACTTTACTGCCTCTCTAGTAACCTAAAGGGTAGGAGGTGAAATCTCTCTGGCCAGTCTTGTCTGGTAACCAGGCTTTGATGTCAATAATTTGAGCAGCATGCGGTGTTCACATTTAGAAACACAGACACTGGGGCTAGCTGCTGAGAACCAGGTTGGAAGTGTCAATCTAATTACTACCAGGGCATTTTTCTGATCTTAGAGTGGCCTCAGCCTGGAAAGTGTGTGTGTGTGTGTGTGTGTACATACACGTGTGTATTCCGTGTGTGTCTCTGATGGCTCTAGTGCTGGCGTGGGATTTGCTGAGGTGTAGGAAATGATAGAAGTCACATATTCTTGAAGTCAGGAATAGCAAGCAAGGACCACACATGTGGTAGATAAGAAGTAAAGCAGTGGCAGGATTGTTTATGTTGAGAGATGGCTTCCTGGTTCATGTACAGATGCATAGGTAGTTCAACCCCTTCCTCTGGTTTATTACTATATTTTTAATTATATTGAATTTTAGATAATTGATTTTTACAGACATCTGGGTGCTGTTTCTTTTCAAATCTACATCTTTGGAGACAGCCCGTGTTTCTGTCACTGTCACAGGGTTGGGCTGATTCCCGTGATGCCTCTACTGTAGGAGATGGTAATGAGGGCTCATCGCACAGGCGAATCCCAGGGCCGCTCTGTCATTTACTCTGATTTCTCTAAGTGATTGAAAAGCACACTTGACATACACTCCCTCTTCAGAGATCAAGTTATAATTAAATCCAGGGAAGCTCCCTGACAGCTGGGGCCCGCAGGTTTTCAGCTTGGTGCTTGTTCTTGCAAAAGCCGACAGCCATAGCTTATGTCCCACTGCCACAAGCACGGCCAGTTAGGGCGATGATGAAATGTCTTTTCTGTCTGCAGTTTATTTTGTTTGGTGAGAACGAAAGCCCACCAGAAAAGCGGACTTTCTTTGAATACAGATGTAAGCATTTCTTACAAAACTCAAGCCCTACTTTTTCCAGAGAGGACTAAAGGTTAGTTCCATACTGTGCCAACAAACAAGAAACCATCAATAAGCAGCTAAGAAGAGGGAAACACAAATAGCTTGGGAGACGGGAGATGTCTGGGAGGATGCCAGTGTGCACTCAGATTTAACAGCTTCATCAAAGGGAATGTGTTAAATGCTCATTAACTAAATTTACAAATGATCCCCAACTGGGAGGTGTTGCAAACAACAGAGGAATACCACACATACACACACACACACACACGCACTGATTACAGGCATGTACACACACATACACGGAGCAGAAAGTGAAGTGTGAAGTAACAATCTGCTCAAAAAACAGACCCATAATAAAATAATCTTAAATACAGACATTCAAAGAGAGCATTAGAATAGATTTAATACAGAATTGAGGCAACAGCTCCAGAGCAGCAAGTTGCCATCTCTGATGGATGTTACCAGGGAGACAGACTGTGGCTACGGTGGCAGGGGGTGTGACCATCCTCAAAGGATCCTGGAAAAGATGTGACACACACCTTGAAGGAGAGAGAGCAGGGGCCACTGGACACCAAGACTGAAGAACACTAAATGTTAACATGCCGATAGATTCTAAATATTTGTTACTAAAATACTTAATTTTCCAAGGCGTAGGGACTATTGGCCCAGAGGACGCTGAATACTGATAGTAGAGGAAAGAGCACATTGGTTCACATCAGCACCCCATAATTGCCCTACTGATCCTCAAGAAGCCATCATTAGGAGCTGACTTCTTGGGGTATTGTCCTGGGTATTGCCCAAGCATCTGGAGGAAGGAGAGCATTCTGGAGCTGAAGTCTCCTCCTAATGCCCTCAGAGACCTGGGGCAAGAACAGCACCTCCACTCACGTCTCATCCCTCAAATCTGACCCTCTGGACTCCACCCATAGGCTCCTGGAGCAGCACACTGTGGTCTGACAAAGTGTATGGAGAGGGTACAGGGTGGTATGGAAGCCTGGGTGATGGGACCCCCGGGCTGTGGTTCTGCCTCTGCTGCTAAACATTCATGTGAGTGCATGGTTGAGTCTCTGGACCTCTCTGGGTTACAGTTCCCTAAGTAGCTTAGAGATTTGTTATGGGCTGATTTGTGTCCCATCCCCCCAAATTTATATGCTGTAACCCTACTCCCCAGGACCTGAGAATATGACTGTAATTGGAGACAGAGTTTTAAAAGAGGTAATTAAGTTAAAATGAGTCACTAGGGTGGGCTCTAATCCATATGACTGGTGTCCTTCTAGAAGAGGAGGGGTTTAGGACACAGACACACACAGAGATGGCTATGAGAGGACACTGGAAGAAGACAGCGAGCCTCAAGTCAAGGAGTGAGGCCTCCGGAGACACCAATCCTGTGGACACCTTCATTTCTGACACTTGGATCTCCAACTTCAAGCCTCTGGGACAATGAGAAAACTAATTTCTGTTGTTTAAGCTCCCCACTCCACCACCCCAGTTTGTGATTCTCTGTTATGGCAGCCCTAGGCAAACTAATACAGAATTATTTTTTTTTTTGAGATGGAGTCAAGCTCTGTCACCCAGGCTGGAGTGCAGTGGCACCATCTCGGCTCACAGCAACCTCCGCCTCCCAGGTTCAAGTGATTCTCCTGCCTCCGCCTCCCGAGTAGCTGGGACTACAAGCATATGCCACCACGCCCAGCTAATGGAATTATTTTAAAACTTATTTGATTTTTTTTTAGAGACAAAGTCTTTTATGTTGCCCAGGCTGGAGTGCAGTGGCATGATCTAATACAGGACTCTTAATGGAGGGTCCATGAATCAGCTTCAGGGAGGTCTCAAATCCCTTGATGTTTGTAAAGATTTTATGTGGATGTGCATGTGGGCACTTTTTAGAGAAAGGTACATTCTTTAGAGGAGAATCATAATTTTAGAGATGCTCCTAAAAAAGAAAGTTAACATCCATTGACTATCACTAGATTATTGCTAAAGTTCCTTATAGAACTAAACTTCAATATTTAATGCTTATAATTCCTTTAATTTCCAACCCATGCAAGCAACCAGAGACTTCAGTAATACAGAAAGAATCTGAGGCACCTGCTGATTGTAGATCACCAAATCTATAATTCAGACATCTTACTACCTTAATTATGTGTTTGCATTGAAAACTGTTGGCGCTTCCTTTCTCATTTGGTTAGAACATAGTGAAATAAGTCCAGGGTTGCAGGACTGATATATGCTCAGAGCATTTCACTTTTCACTTGAAAAGTAAAGAAAGGGGAAAAACATCTTCTACTGGAATTACCTGTAGGAAACCCCACTTAAAGATCTGATCAATGTCTGTTTTAGAACCTAAGGAAAATTATGGAAAAGAGAGAGAGGAAAAAAAACAAAACAGCCTGTCACTGCTTTGGGAAAAATAGCAAGGGCAGCATCAATACTGGACAAAACCTGTAAAGTGTTCTCTAGCTACTATCCTAGAAAGTGGCGTTCCCTGGGCCCCCAATAGCCAGAGGCCACTCTGTAAAGTAATGTTCTATCCTTGGAGGATGCTAGATGCTTATCTCGAGTAACACACGCCACAACCATAGCAAGGAGATAGGACCTCTTTTCCAGGGAAACAAACAGGACTTTGGAAATGGCAAGGCAACTTTTCTAAGGTCAGAGATGGCAAGTATTGGATGTTGGACTCCAGGGCAGGCAGCCCTACCTCAAACCAGTCTTTCTATGGGGCTCAACATTTCCGTCGGAAGCCTCCCTCCCTTTCTCTTGTTCTCTCTTATTCTCTAACAGGAAGACCATATATCCTTGAAGTTCTGCTCCTTTAAATAATCTAAAGAACACAAATGCAGAATAATGGCTATCTTTGGAGTTGAGAGAGTGGATATGGGAGAGGTCCGGAGTGGCATTAGCTGTGGAGGTAAGATGTTATCTTAAGCCAAATAATGGGTAATGGGCATGTACTTGTTGGTTTGTTCGTTTTGTTTGAAAAAGTATTAAATATTAAACAAAATGTTCAAAATCTGTCTTTAAAAATATTTATTTGGCCTTAAAAAATGTTCATACCCTTTGGCCAAGGAGTGCCATTTCTATTGGGACTCTATCGGGAGAAAATTATCTGAAATGAGGATAAAGATTTATATGCCAAAAGTTCATTATAGCATTTGTTTAAATTTGAAAATCTTGAAATAACATTAAAAGTCCAACAAAGAAGAATGATTGGACAAATTAAGCTACTTCTATGAGTTGGAATATTATACAGACTTCAAATCAAGATGCTCTCGAAGAGTTTGTAATGGTTCGAGGAAATTCATTTGATAACATTTTAAGTGGAAAATTAGGATATGAAATTATGTATAAGATAAGATTTCAAAGCTCTGGAAAATACTTTGAAACAAGACTAACAGGAAACAAAGCAATGGGTACCTCTAGGTTAGGTTATGCAATTACGGTTATTTTGTTTTTGTTTATAAATTTTAATTTTCATACAGTAGAGAATGTATTACTTTATTTTTTTTGGGATGGAGTCTTACTCTGTCACCCGGGCTGGAGTGCAATGGCATGATCTCAGCTCACTGCAACCTCTGCCTCCTGGGTTCAAGCGATTCTCATGCCTCAGCCTCCTGAGTAGCTGGGACTATAGGCGTGTGCCACCACGCCTGGCTAGTTTTTGTATTTTTAGTAGAGACGGGGTTTCACTATGTTGGCCAGGCTGGTCTCGAACTCCTGACCTCAGGTGATCTGCCCACCTTGGCCTCCTAAATTGCTGGGATTACAGGCATGCGCCAACATGCCTGGCCATGTATTACTTTCATGTAATAAAAAAATTGTAAAATTTAGCCTGCCTATTAGTTCTTGTCATCAAAAATCTTCAGGTAGGTTCCTATAGTGGTCATTGGAATGATTATATCCTTGGCCTGAAGTGGATAATGTGCTATTCCTGCTAATGGACTATAGCTAACTCATAGGGTTAAGGGAAGGCATTTTGGAATTTCTGGTTCTTCCTGGTTATTCATTAAAAAAAAAAATTACATAGACATGATATTTCCCCCTAAACAATTCAGTGTGTTCCTGTATTGCTCCATCTATTGTAAGACCAGATGTAGATGAGGAAAGCTCTTCACTGGCTTTGTATCAGAGCTAGGTAGACAGATACACACAAGTGAGGAACACTCTTTTTTTTTTTTTTTGAGACAGAGGCTCGATCTTCACCCAGGCTGGGGTGTAGTGTTGCGATCTCGGCTCCCTGCAACCTCCGCCTCTCGGGTTCAAATAATTCTCCTGCCTCAGTCTCCCAAATAGCTGGGATTACAGGTGCATGCCACCATGCCCAGCTAATTTTTTGCATTTTTAGTAGAGACAGGGGTTTCACCTTGTTAGCCAGGATGGTCTCGATCTCCTGACGTCGGTGATCCACCCTCCTCCGCCTCCCAAAGTGCTGGGATTACAGGCGTGACCCACCGCGCCCAGCCGGAATACTCTTGTTCTTCCTATGACCATGTGCTGTGATGCTGTGTGGTTTCTGTCATGTACACACACACAGGCACACTCATGCACACACCCCCTACCTCCCTGCTTACATTCCACCCAGCCTGACTGCTCTGGAAGGAAGGTATGTAGCAGGAGTCTGGGGGCCTCTGGGGCAGCTGTCTCAAGACCCAAGTGGCTGCAGACCAGTGGTCGCAGCTGTGGGGGAGGTGGGGGAGAGGAGGAGGAAGGAGATGACTTGCAATCATCTCTTTCTGCTCTTTGTCCCTGTCCTCTTCATTTGGCGCACTCAGCTATATGGGAGGACAGTATGTCACTAGTTTGACCAGCTGCTGATGTCTCCCAAGAAGGAATAAGTAAATCTTCTAGTATTACTTCACTGCAAGCACATTCTAAGCTTTCTAGCAGGAAGTCCCCAGATGAAATTGGGAAGCAGTTGGCTTGGGATCACTTCAGGTCTCCTCCTTGGGATACGTGGATGTATTCCTGACTCCAGGTGCTCTCTGGATACATCTTTAGGTGTGTCTTCTCTGGCAGACAAATGAGCTATGCTTAGAACCAGTGGCTGCAGCTCAGTTCTGATGACAGGGAGAAATGAGTTTGGGGAGGGGGACTAGGGTTGGGCTGTGGATTGGTGAAAGGATACCGCATCTAAAATAAAAGAACCTAACACTGTATTCTGCCTCTAGCCCCCAATTCTCCTTCTCTCCTCCTAATATAGTGATTGTGTTAGTTCGGTTCCTCTGACAGTTTGATTCCCCAAGACAGAATTAGAAATGCGTAAGATCTCCTGAGGCTGGGCGCGGTGGCTCACGTCTGTAACCCCAGCACTTTGGGAGGCCGAGGCGGGTGGATCACAAGGTCAGGAGTTCAAGACCAGCCTGGCCAACACAGTGAAACACCGTCTCTACTGAAAATACAAAAATTAGCTGGGCATGGTGGCAGGCGCCTGTAATCCCAGCTACTTGGGAGGCTGAGGCAGGAGAATCGCTTGAACCCAGGAGGCAGAGGTGCAAAGATCACGCCATTGCACTCCAGCCTGGGCGACAGAGCGAGACTCCACCTCAAAAAAGAAAAAAAAAATCTCCTGGGCAGGATGCCTGTGAAGGATGGAGCCTGAGAAGGAGAGCAGCAAGGGAGGAGGTTGAATGGGAAGAGCTTTAGACTTCAGTGTAGTCCTGAGAATTTCACTGCCAGGCCCATGGGGAGACCCAGAGTAAAGAGTGCCCACTGGAGAAGTCCTGCAGTGTGCAGGACTGGCCACACCAGTTTCCTGCCCCGCTCAGCCATTGGCTGACTGTAGCCCGGGGCGGGGACCTTTCTGTGAAGATAGCTGTGGACCCTGAAGTGGGGATACTTCCCTCAAGATTGTCCTTCCAAAGGAGGTCTTCGTGGTCTACATCCATGGCCACCACAGTTATATTCTAATTTATGGTTTCATTTATACCAGTGCTGACATGATTGTGTACTATAGTCACATTTCTTTTCTCATTATTTTTTCTTTCTTGGAGTTTTCTTTCTTTTCTTTTTCCTTTTTTTTTTTTTTGAGACGGAGTCTCACTCTGTCTCCCAGGCTGGAGTGCAGTGGCGCAATCTTGGCTCACTGCAACCTCCACCTCCCGGTTCAAGCGATTCTCCTGCCTCTGCCTCCTGAGTAGCTGGGACTACAGGCGCCCGCCACCACGCCCAGCTAATTTTTTTGTATTTTTAGTAGAGACGGAGTTTCACTGTGTTAGCCAGGATGGTCTCGATTTCCTGACCTCATGATCCGCCCGCCTCAGCCTCCCAAAGTGCTGGGATTACAGGCGTGAGCCACCGCACCCGGCCTGGAGTTTTCTTTTTAAAATTTGGTCACTTCTCTATGTCCCTGTCCATTATTCTGCTCCAAGCTCTGACAGAACCATGACACACCTCACAGGAGGCTGAAGTCATCAGGCTCATGAGTCGGTCCCATTTCTTCCTTGAGACATGCCTCTTGGAGCCCTGTCTGACTTGGTTGTGCTTTGCACATTCCCTTGTTTTAATGGAGCATGTCCTCCAGGAGCTTGCTGATAAGGGGTGTAGGTGATATAAATGCTTTGACTCCTTCTATGTTTCTAGTCCATCCGACCCTTAATTGAGGGTTCTAGGTCGGAAATCGTTTGCCCTCAGAATCTCCAGGCTGTTGTTTCCTGGATGCTGCTGTTCCTGTTGAAAAGTCAATGCCAGCCAGGCGTGGTGGCTCACACCTGTAATCCCAGCACTTTGGGAGGCCGAGGCAGGAGGATCACTTGAGGTCAAGAGATCCAGACCAGCCTGGCCAACACGGCGAAACCCTGTCTCTACTAAAAATGCAAAAAAAAAAAGAAAAAAAAAAAAAAAGCCAGGCATGGTGGTGCATGCCTGTAATTCCAGCTACTTGGGAGGCTGAGGCAGGAGAATTGCTTGAACCTGGGAGGCGGAGGTTCAGTGAGCCAAGATCATGACACTGCATTCCAGCCTGGGTGACAGAGCAAGACTCTGTCTCAAAACAAAACAACAAAACAAAACAAAACAACACTCTCCTATTTAACCCTACTCTTCTGAAATTTCACAATGACATGCCATATTCTCTATGCTGGCACTAGGTCTTTTTCTCTCTCTTTCTCTCTCTCTGTCTCTTTTGCTGTTGTTGTTGTGAGATAAGGTCTTACCCTGTCACCTAGGCTGGAATGCAGTGGTGCCATCATGGCTCACCATAGCCTCGACCACCCAGGCTCAAGCGAATCTCCGGCCGCAGCCTCCCGACTAGCCGGGACTATAGGCATGTGCAACCACACTCAGCTACTTTTTTTTTCTTTTTGTAGAGACGGGGTCTCTCTATTTCCCAGGCTGATCTCAAACTCTTGAGCTCAAGAGATCCTAGGGATGGGTACAGTGGCTCACCCCTGTGAGGGTCCTTAGATCCTCTTTTGATCTATTTGTTCTTCAAGGTAATGAAGGGCTACCATGGATTGAACACCTTGTATTTGCCACATACTGTACTTCCTACTCAGTATGTCTCATTTCACCTTCACAGAATCCCTGCAAGGTGAGTGTTATTATATCCACTTGTGGACCAGGACTGCGGCTCAGAAGCTTTTTCCAGGACACTGAACTCTGACAGGTGAATAGCTGCCAAGTGGTGGAGGTTGGCCTGCAGTGGGCATCAGTCTGACTTCCAAGCTAACTGCTCTTTCCAGGGCAACCACCAAGAGGCGGCTCCTAGTGCTAGGTGATGGGAGGACTTGCATGTCAAATGCTTCATGGGAGGATGTAAGTTCCATGGGGCTGAGACCTTGGCTGGTCTGTTCACCACCATCAACCAAGTACAAGAACAATCCTCGCCGTGTTGAAAATACACAATCTTTTTTTTTTATATGTCGGGGGGGAATGTTGTGGGGTAATGATGTTAGGGGGGAATGTTGCGGGGAATGTCGGAGTGGGGAGTGATGCAGGGGGAGGATATTTTTTTTTTTTGAGACATGGTCTCACTGTCACCCAGGCTGGAGTGCAGTGGCGTGATCTTGGCTCACTGCAGCCTCTGCCTCCCAGGTTCAAGCAATTCTCCTGTCTCAGCCTCCCGAGTAACTGGGACTACAGGCATGCGCCACCACACTCAGCTAATTTTTGTCTTTTTAGTAGAGACGGGGTTTCATCATGTTGGCCAACCTGGCCTCAAACTCAAGTGATCTGCCTACCTCAGCCTCCCAAAGTGCTAGGATTACAGGTATGAGCCACCGCTTCTGACAATCAATATTTTTTAAAAGGATGATGAATGGATGGATAGATGAACATAATTTCATTGAATTCTCAGATCAACTCAGTCATAACTCTAATTTATCCTTTTGTAAAAGGTTAGAAAGCAAATCCCAACATTCTGGGATTTTTGTTTCCCAGCAAATTGCTGTTTCTAGGAAGTGTTTTTGTGTAATCTTAGAATTATCCATGATGATAACCCATGCTACCCCATGGCAACCAGAACCTAATGGGATAGCTGAGTTGGCTTGGCCAAGTGATTGAACATTTTTTCAACAAAGTATTATTGAGTGAGTGTCCACTACGTGCTAGGCATTAGGCTGGGAGATTTACATTCATTAAATCTCATGTTATCCTCACAACAGCCCTGCCAAGTAGCCAGGTGGCCTAAATACAGTTTCTTAAAGATTCATTTGCTTGGCTGGGTGCGGTGGCTCACCTCTGTAATCCTAGCACTTTTGGGGGCCGAGGCAGGAGGATTGCATGAGCTCAGGAGTTCAAGACCAGCCTGGGTAACATGGTGAAACCCGTTTCTACTAAAATACAAAAAATAAGCCGGGCATGGCAGCTACTTGGGAGGCTGAGATAGGAAAATTGCTTGAACTCAGGAGGCGGAGGTGGCAGTGAGCTGAGATTGCACCACTGCTCTCAGCCTGGGCAACAGAGCGAGACTCTGTCTCTATTAAAAAAAAAAAAGATTCATTTGCTCAATGAAGAGTTTGCTTAAAATTCAACCTCTAGACCTTCGAGAGTCTAGGTTTCATTTTAGTGTTCTATATTTTCTTGGCATTTGGGAGCAGTTTAATGATGAAAATAATTAGTTCCTCCAAGGGCATACCTAACTTAATTTAGTGTTTATATTATGTATTTATTGCACCTGCAGATTTTTTTAACTATTTAAAAAATATATGGAACATTTCACAAATTTGCACATCATCCTTGCACAGGGGCCATGCTAGTGTTCTCTGTATCGTTCCAATTTTAGTATATGTGCTGCTGAAGTGAGCCCAGAATTTACTTTTTTCTAATGATGGGATTGTTTCATATACTTGAAAGTGCCTTGTTCTATTTAACCTACTTTTGCATAGTTAAGCTCTTTTTAGTCAGTTTATGTAAGGCCTTTTATTCAGAATTTAAATTAAATTTAAAAGTAAATTAAATTAAAATTAAAATTTAATTTAATTCAGTATTTCTTTTGAGGACATGTGAAAAGACCTAAAAATGCTCCAAAGGAGATAGAATTTTACACGAATGAGTTTTTAGGTAAGATGTTCCCCAGCCAGGCTGTAATGAGAAAAAAAAATTGAGACCAAGATGTGGGCAGACATTTAATAAGCCTCTCCCGGCTGGGTGCGGTGGCTCACGGCTGTAATCCCAGCACTTTGGGAGGCCGAGGCTGGTGGATCACCTGAGGTCAGGAGTTTGAGACCAGCCTGGTCAACATTGTGAAACCCTGTCTCTATTAATAAAATACAAAAAATTAGCCGGGCATGGGTGCCTATAATGCTTCTCAAGAGGCTGAGGCAGGAAAATCACTTGAACCCGGGAGGCAGAGATTGAAGTGAGCTGAGATCATGCACTGCACTCCAGCCTGGGTGACAGAGCAAGACTCCGTCTCAAAAAACAAAACAAGAAAACAAACAAAAACAAAAACAAAAACAAAACAAGTCCGGGAGAGGCGGCGGCTCATGCCTGTAATCCCAGCACTTTGGGAGGGTGAGGCAGGCGAATCACGAGGTCAGGAGTTTGAGACCAGCCTGGCCAATATGATGAAACCCCGTCTCTACTAAAAATACAAAAATTAGCTAGGCTTGGTGGCACGCGCCTGTAGTCCCAGCTACTCAGGAGGCTGAGGCAGAAGAATCGCTTGAACCCGCGAGGCAGAGCTTCCAGTGAGCTGAGATCACACCACTGTACTCCAGTCTGGGTGACAGAGCAAGACTCTGTCTCAAAAAACAAAACATAACAAAACCCCGCATATTTTGTCTCTTTTAAAAGAAGGTCAAAATAGATGTTCTTAAAAATAAAGCACAATTGTCTTTATTTTCATATTTGGAAGACTATTGGAGTGTCAATAATGTCTGCAAACTTTCGGAAAGAATTTTTGTAGAATTTCCTGGACATTACCTGGAATAAGGATAATGTCCTTCTAACGCTGCAGTTATACGGGAGGCTGAGATCAACCCACTTCTGCCCTGTGTCTGTCCCCAGAGAGTTTGCCCAGTGACCCCGGGTCCAACTTTTCCTGGCACTCTCAATAGAAGCAGCTGGCTGGTCTGAGCACAGTGAACCCAGTGTCTCTCCATGCCATACAATGCTACCATTCTAACTTCTCAGGTGTTAGCATGGTATTTTGGAAAGTATAGCAGTGGGAATGTCCACCAGGCTGGACTTTACTGTGCTGTTGGCTGTAGTGGCCACACTGGCCACCTGACCATGCCAGGAGCCACCTCAGCTGCAGGTGCATTTCTGCGTGATGGTTGTCATTTCCATTAAGAGTGCAAGTCTCTGGGGGCAGACTCTCTGGGTTCAAATACTGGCTCCCATATATCCTAGTTATGGGACTATTCGTGTGTCCCCTTTCTTTATCAGTAAACTAGGGATTTTTATGCGTCTACCACACTGTGTTGTTGTGAGGATTAAATGAGTTAATATGTCTAAAGAGCTTAGAACAGTGCCTGGAATGTAGTAAATGGTATGTAAGTTTTAGTAACACATAATTATCATCATTATTATTATTTTTTAGAGATGGGGGTCTTGCTACGTTGCCCAGGCTTGTCTCTAACTCCTGGCTTCAAGTGATCCTCCTGCCTCAGCCTCCCAAGTAGCTTGGATTACAGGTGCAAGCCACTGTGTCAGGCTACCATGATTATTTATGTGAAGTACTTGGAACTATACAAGGCACTTCTTGGGTAAAAAATGCACAGGAGTGCACTTGCAGGTGTATATATTTAAATGAACAATTGCTTCTTCTATGATCCTGGAAGTGCAATTTCCCAGCGGTGCAGTTTCTCTTCTCTCCGTCTCCCTTTGCTACTACCGGCTCTCAGCTTTCTCATCATCCTTTCCCTTTTCCCTTTGCATGTACTTTGTTCCCTCTTCCTCCATCCTAGCTTACTTTTTCATTCTCACACTTACAAATTGACTGGGCACTGTTCCTCTTTTCTCTTACTCTTCTAAGTTTTATTTTATTTTAGTCACCGAAGTGATCTGAGAAGTGGCTGTAAAAAGGTAATGCCAGCCTACTGACATGCTGCCTCAAACTGAAGGGGGTGAGTCGCAAAAGGAGACAGTCCAAGGCTGGACGGAAGAGACGCAAGTTCCTTCTGGCTTCAGAGTTCTATGTCCACCATTTCAAATTTAGATTCATATTTTATTAACATTTATCTTTCACTTTGTATGGTTTAAGCACTAGGCTAGGGCTTTTAGATGGATTATTATTTAATCCTTACAACAACTCCTTACAGGCAGGTATTACTCTCATCTTACAAATGAAGAAAAGCAAAAATGGAGAGATAATTAACTTATCCAAGGCCACACAGCTGGAAATCAGAGAGCCAGTGTTGGTGCCTATACGCTCTAACTCTAAACTCCAGTCTTTTCCCACTACTCATAATTCCTCCCACACAAAAAAGTAGAAGTAGGCTAGGCACAGTGGCTCATGCCTGAAATCCCAACACTTTGAGAGGCTGAGGCAGGAGGATTGCTTAAGACCAGGAGTTTGAGATAAGCCTGGGCAACATGGTGAAACCCTGTCTCTACAAATAATAAAAAATCAGCTGGTTGTGATCATGCATGCCTAAAGTCCCTGCTACATGGGAGGCTATGGCAGGAGGATTGCTTTAGCCCAGGAGTTCAAGGCTGCCATGGGCCATGATCATGCCACTGCATTCCAGCTTGGGTGACAGAGTGAGACCACACGCCCCAAAATAATTGCAATATAATGTGATTAATGTAAATACATAGTGGTACTTTTAAGATCTTATGGAAATGCAAGCGAGCTAGGGAGGGGAATTTCTAATATTTCCTAGGCAGAGTTTTGAACTGGGGTCCTTGGAATTTTGGAAGGTCAATGGAGGAACCACTTGAAGTTGTCTGCAAAATTTTCTTAGAGGGGTTTGTGGCCAAGGGAGTAGAGAGGTGGAAGTTTGACTGGGGCATCACAGAGGAGTATATTAACTTGTGAATGTTTGAGCTGATGAAGAGTTTGCCAGGAATTAGAAGAGGAATAAGACAGTCTAGGCAAAAGAAACCACAAGTGGAAAAGTATATGCAAATAATTTTCTTGGACTTCAGCCTAGGGTACCATTCAAGGAAGCAGCAGGAGACAAAGCACCTAGAATAGGTGGTTAGGGTCCAGACCAAGAAACAAATGATGTCCAGGGCCAAGAATGAATTCTCAAGGATATTAAAAATGCTCTCGAGAACATTATTACCGTTCATTGTAAAATATATTCTCCAATGCCATTAAACAGTATGATGGAAGTTCTTTCTTCCCCTTTCCAGATGCTTGTAGCAGATTCTCTGTATTTTAGGATAAATTTGCATTCAGGAGTAGAGCTGGAGCCTAACCTTGTTTCTGGGGGATAATGTGTTCTGAATTCTAAACAATGGCTTACAAAACCTCTGAAGAGCCACGAGTTCTGTGAATTGGCATGGTGGCACCACCCATTGGTGCCTTGGTGGTAGGTCATTGAATCCCTGGTGTCCAAATATGGGGATGTAAATTAGACGAGGGGCAGGGCAAGAGGATATTGCCCTAAATGAAGATGTGCTGGGTTTGTTACTGGAAAAGAGGCGGAGAGATTTTGGATCTGGATTTTCTTTGAGGTAACAGTAAATTTATAATCCAGGTATCACTGTGGAAGTCTCTGCCACACTGATTTTATTTTCTCCCCAAACTTCTGAGGTTGATAAATTAATCAGGTAGATTAATTAGGTTAGTTAAAATAAGATATATGCACAATCATCTCCCACAAAGGAAGCTTGTCTGAACTGGAACTGTTTCTATAGATTTCAAGGCTCATTCACTTGTCTCTTTAGGGCAGGAACGATATTCCTAAGGCTGATAATTCCCCTTTCTGTCTGAGTTCATCAATACATCTTTTTGCATCTTCAGCACAAAAACCCAAATGTGCTTGCCTCCTTTTCTGAAAGAAAGCCTCTGTCTCGCTGGGATTAAGAGGGCATAGTCCCATGACAGAGTTTGCAGTCAAATTTTGGCACCTGAAAAAACCTTCCCTCTTTAAAGAACTGCGGGCAACCAGTCAAGAGGGACCAGAGTTTTGGCATTTGGACTGAAAACATTACCTGCCAACTAGGCTGCTCTGAACGTATTGTTTCTGAAACCAGGGGAAGCGCATGTAACAAGAGGAGGCTTTGTTCTGTTGGAACATTTTTGATGAGCCCATCTGTCCCAAGTTGAAAGGAGAACCTGCCAGCCGTGTCTGTTCGCTTTCTCCCATTTACCAGCCTCCCTTGGACTCCTGAGCACCCTCTAGGGCATGACTGTTACCTCTCACAACTCATATTTCGGACATTTTTTGCTTCGTTCATCCCATGACCGTGGAATTCTATGTTTCATACATAGTTGCTTTGACTGGCAGTCTAGCACTTTTCTCTCAATGACCCAGTCTCTCCTTCTGGTTGCAATCCTACCAAGATGGCGAGGAGAAATTTGCCCAAGCAAAGCCTCACTAGGTTAAATGCCCAAACTGACATTTCTTCTAGAGTTCCCTTCCCTAATTCTACTTTCATTCAACAAGTATTGACTGGGCACCAACAGTACCAGGCAGTGTTCTCAGCTCCTCAGAGACAGTAGTGAGCAAAGCAGCCTTCCAGAAGCCCACCTGAGAGGCCTCAACTCACCAAAGCCGAGGCCAGAAGCACAGAAGGGGCAGGAGGGGCCCTCAGGCCAGGCTGGGGTCAGCATCCATGCAACGAGTGGTTGGGCTCTCAGACTCTACCTCATGACCTCTGTACTCTTTAATTATTTTTCACGAAAAAAATCTATTTTCTTTTTTTTTTTCTTAAGAGACAGGGTCAGGCTGGGCGTGGTGGCTCACGCCTGTAATCCCAGCACTTTGGGAGGCTGAGGCAGGTGGATCACCTGGGGTCAGGAGTTCAAGACCAGCCTGGCCAACATGGTGAAACCCTGTCTCCATGAAAAATACAAAAATTAGCCGGGCGTGGGGGTGGGTGCCTGTAATCCCAGCTACTCAGGAGGCCAAGGCAGGAGAATTGCTTGAACTCAGGAGGCAGAGGTTGCAGTGAGCTGAGATCGCACCACAGCACTCCAGCCTGGATGACAGAGGGAGACTCTGTCTCAAAAAAAAAAAAAAAAAAAAAAGAAAAATTTAAAAAAGAAGAGACAAGATCTCACTCTGTCACCAAGGCTAGAGTGCAGTGGTGTGATCATAGTTTACTGCAGCCCAGAAATCCTGGGCTCAAGAGATCCTCCTGCCTCAGCCTCCCAAGTAGCTGAGACTACAGTTGCATGCCACCATGCCCAGCTAATTTTTGTAATTTTTGTAGAGACAGTGTTTCGCCATGTTGCCCAGGCTGATCTCCAATTCCTGGGCTCAAGGAACCTTCCCGCCCCGGTCTCTCAAAGTTCTGGGATTATAGGCATGAGCCCCCACGTTCAGCCCAAATCTAAACCGCTTTTTTAATTAAAAAGGAAAAGACCTTCACAATCTATAGAATACAATTTCCACAGAGAAGACGAAGACGGAAACAAAGTTGTTCAGCAACCTGAGAAGAAAACTCCTTCAGTAGAATATTAGATACTAAATGGTTAATCGGATGGTCCCGATCCCCTGGGGGTTGCAATATGAAATATATCGTTACATCCTTCATTCTTAGCGTGTGTGCAAATCTTTAAAAAAGTTTTCATAGATAAGCAGAGGCTGGAAAAGCTCTGGTCTTTAACAGGAAAAACTTTTCTTGGCTTACAAAACCTTTTTTAGAGTCTTGGGGGAAAATAAATATCTACATAATTATATAAATATATCTTATATAATGAATGGTAAGTCACAAAAATGGCAAAGCCCGGTGAAGGAATTCTGAAGCAGTCGCTGCCTAGTGCCCTCGGAATTTTGATGAATTCATCAGTAGCACTGAAAATCCCTAGATACTGACAGTTACTTTATACCTGTTTCCCACAATAGTCCTTTCCTGAATATATCAGTCTAAATGTCAGAAGGACACCAAAAACAGTCTTAAAATTTGAAAACAGACAGCCTACATACCCTGCAATCTTGTTCCTCCATGAAGTGAGCTGCTGGCCATACGTCCAAATGGTCTCTGACTTCCTCTCTGACTGAGATCGCATGAATCCGCAGCACTGATGTAAGGCTCTAAATGGGAATCTGTTTTCAATTCAGGGCAGATGTGGGACACTCTCACAGCCCTAGGGATTATCAACTTTGAAACAAATCGCCTTCAGGACGATAAGAGAGGCAGTAACTGCTTCCTGAGTGAGGCCTCACTGGGGTCCCTTCCAAATGCTTAACATATAACACAATAACTATGACACAAAAGCGAGTTTCATTCTTCGGGTTCTCGGACTTTAAAATGAAGCTTGCAAATACCCCTCAGAAACAAAGCTTGAAAATATATCTCAGAACATTTAAATAGAAATCCAGATATTTTAGTAACTAACACACAACAGTGATCCAAATGCCCCTTTCTCCCGCCCCCTACAAAACTCTCAGCACGGTGTTTGGCTCATTGAATATAGTTTTTCCACAAATTGAAATCAAATTGTTCTAGTTCAGAGTTTTCTTGGCTCAAGAAAAGGAAGGGAGGACTATTCCAAGACTTCCACAGAGAAACTTCCGGAAATCCATTTAACACGGTAAGTTTAATGTTCTAGGATTAGTGTTCATGCATGGACTCTACATCTCAGAATATCCTCTATTCTGAGACCACTTTGTAGAGTTGGCTGATATGCCAGGCTTCAAACTCTGAAACACCTTCGCTGGGGCTTAGTTTAACCTGATTTAATAACCCTGAAAAGAAGTTACAAAAACATGAATTTTGAAGACATCTAAAGGAAACATAAAAACATTTCCCTTCTAATAAAATAAAACAAAAGTTTTATAGAGTTTTAAAAAATATTAAAAGTTAATGTGCATGGCATTTCCCTACACAAGTAAGTTTAGGTGTTGGTAACATCAGTGAATAGTCAGAAGATAGTCACATTAAATACATATATTTGGAAAACAGTCTGTTCTTTAAAACTAATATTGTGAGTGTGACGTAACAGAGCTACATGGTAAAGCATCAAGTAACTAAGGAACATTAGGGTTAGTATTTCTTCTATCTTCATGGGGAAAAATAAACTTCCTGTAGCTTAGGAATGTGCTAACATAACCATTAGGCAGCAGTAGAAGTGGTATTAGGAGTTGTGGGTGAGCCGGGCGCAGTGGCTCATACCTGTAATCCCAGCACTTTGGGAGGCCAAGGCAGGTGGATCACCTGAGGTCAGGAGTTCGAGACCAGCCTGACCAACATGGTGAAACCCTGTCTCTACTAAAAGTACAAAAATTAGCTGGGCGTGGTGGCAGGCACCTGTAATCCCAGCTACTTGGGAGGCTGAGACAGGAGAATCACTTGAACCCAAGAGGCAGAGGTTGCAGTGAGCCAAGATTGCACCACTGCACTCCAGTGTGGGTGAACAAGAGTGAGACTCTGTCTCAAAAAAAAAAAAAAAAAAAAAAAGCTGTGGATGAGATGTCCAGAGACCCAGAGACAAAGACCTGTCCCTAGATTTCTCTTTAACTGAATGGCCTCGGACATGCCATTGCCCAGGCTACCATTTCCTTACTTGTAAAGTGGCTGAATTAGGTTGAAGATATCTAAAATCCAAACCTCTAATATCAGTGATGGTGTATTAACCAAGAACTGGTAAAACAGAAGGTAAGAGCCTTTTGGTTTTTTTGTTTTCAAAAGTAATCACTAACTGCCACTAGTTTGACATCTCAGACAAATTTTTTTCTCCACTTTGGAGCATATATCTACAATTCTGGCTGATAAAGCAAGTTTTAGCCAAAAAATTGGATCCGAAGGGTCAAGAAACCCACTACCTTATGTAAATTAGATGCCTAGATTTTTTGGGGTGGGAGTTGACAGGTTTTTAGGGAAACAATCACCAAAGGTATAACTCCCCAATTTTAATTCTGCTCATGGGTATCAGTAATGTACTTACTTAGCAATTAGGATCAGTTGAATACAAAAAAAATCTTTAAAAATATTAAAGTCAGTAAGGAAAAGCATATATTGCCAGCGAGCAGTGGGTGGTTTTGATAGCTGGCAGGTAAGGTGAGGGATACCTGGGGTGGAGGATAGTGTGGTTTGGTAAAAGAGCACCGGCTTATGAGTTGGGAGACCCAAGATCTAGTTCCAGGGCTGCCACTAACTAGCCCTGTGACCTTAGCCACCCTCTTCCCTGTTTCTGGCCTGTTTCCTTGTCTATACCAGGAAGGTCTTAGTCTGTCCATCCTCTTGCTGTCCCGGCAACCAAAAGAGAAATTCTGCCCTGTTGAATACAGCTTTTGCTATAGAGTTTGGCTCTTAGGAGCACAGAAGCCAAATCTATAACATAAGTGTATATCGGTCTATGGTGTACCACAGAAAATAATTGTACACTGGGAGACAGCTGACTGGGAGATGATCATTTTCACAGTTGTGGGAGGTACCCACTCACCTGCCAAATACCAGTAAAGTCCTGTTCCAAAGAACATCGTCACAATTAACGTTTTCTTTCCAAAATTTATTTTCATTTATCAGCTATGATTTGAGGATATAGGAACAATCTTTAAAATAATCATGTATAATAGTACTGTTGAGGGTTGAATTGTGCCCCACCACACCCCTCAGATTCATATACTGAATATTTCAGAATATGACCTTATTTGAAGATAGGATCTTTACAGAGGTAATTAAATTAAAATGAGGACATCAGGGTGGGCATCCAAACACGCAATCTAACAATGCAATCAAACATGCAATTTAACAATGAAATGACTCAACAAAGAACAGGAAAGTACAAAAAATTACAAACCTAAAGAAACTAGGTTGGGGGTGGTGGCTCACAACTATAATCCCAGCACTTTGGGAGGCTGAGGTGAGAGGATTGCTTGAGCCTGGCAACATGGTGAGACCTTGTCTCTATAAAATATTTGAAAACTTTGCTGGGCATAATGGTGTGTGCTTGTGGCCTTAGCTACTTGAGAAGTGGTGGTGGGAAGACTGCTTGAGCCTAGGAGGCTTGTGCCACTACACTCCAACCTGGGCAGCAAAGCAAGACCGTATCCCAGAAAAAATAGAAATAAAAAAAGACAAAAACCAATTGAGAGGGAGGGCACACAACTGGGAGTGCCCATAGTTCTACTCTTGCTCAAGGTATCATGTGCACTAGCTCCTCACAAGTCAGATTTCAGCTGTTAGCTGCCACACCTCCCTGGGGCATGGGACTCCAAGCATTTATAGTATACCCTCTTATTAATGATAAGGACTTTCTCCAAATGTAAACAAACCTGGCAATAATGTCTTGTTATTTCATACTATTAAAAGGTAGGCTACAGTGATATTCTCTATTAAAACACTTTATCAAAAATAAAAAGAGATACTAAGAAATGGGCATGGTGAATGCACATTAAAACAAGCACTTATTACATGGAACAAGTGGCTATAATTTCCAAAGACATAATTCAAACTGGATCCAGCATTGTTATTCCCCAATGCCTTATCTGACAAAGTTTAGAACTGAGTAACCGATATGAAGCCATTATAAAGGAAATGCAAATATCTGAAACTCATCTATTTATTAAAATCAATCTCCATTATCTTTCTTCTTAAAAAGCTTAGAAATAAATATAGTCTCTTAATATTGACAGTATTTATGGCTCAAACAAAGCTGAGATGAAGGCTGGACTCAAAACAGTGCAAGAAATAGAAAGGAGAAAATATTTTAAGGTTAACTTCTTAGGCCATGCAGGTAAATGTGACCCCAGAGGGAATAGAATTCCACAAAGCTTAACTTTTCAATGACAACATTAGAATGTTCAGCAGAAGCTGATAGACCAACCGTTCTGGCAGTTTGATGCTTTCAAAATGGTAGATGAGGGAAATTGCACAGAGTTGAGCAGAGTTTTACAACTTGCATATCAGCGGTTGATTATATTTTTTTCCACGATATTTTCCACTTTTCTGCGACATAGTAGCTTGTTTGTATGTTATTTACATTAAATGTGATCTGCCTATCTTTCCCATGTGAGCTTCAATAGGGTAAGCTTTATAGAACTGTGCAATATTTCCTTTTGAAAGAAAAATAACAAAAATTTAGTTGTGTCTGTACCATCTGGAGGTCAGTTCTCTTTCTGCACATCAAAAAGCTCAACTTATTATTTTATTTCACAATATTTGAATATTTCTTTTTAAATGATTCTTTCTATGCGTTTCCTGGCATCCCAAATTGTTTGATTCAGAAAAGTTTCTTATCGTTGCAAATCTCTTCAGTCAGTCAAAATTTCCTGAACTAGAAAGTTCAGGAACTAAATGGAACTGAGAGGCTGGTGATGATTCCAGCACAGAGAAATAGCTAACAGTCGTATTATTTATTGTTCATGTAGTGGGTTAACACACATTGGCCTTTCGTTCGTGGGATTCATAAAGTTTCACATGGTTTTGAGATGATTCAAGGGTGAAGACTTTAAACAATATCCCTTCCAACTCTCAGACTATGATTCAACACATTGTTTCTCATAATTGCCTGCTGTTAAGAGTCAGCTAAGGATGCCCGTTGAAAATAGACTCCACGCCCCCTTCCCTTCAAAGGCTGATTCTGTAGGTATGGTGGGACTCTGGGGGTCCTTATCATTGGGAAGGTTTAAGAAACATTTTATTTCTTGACTCTTAATGTTGGTTGGATATTGGAATCACTTGGGGAGCTTTACAAAAGTAGCACTGGGGCCGGGCACGGTGACTCATGCCTGTAATCCCAGCACTTTGGGAAGCCTAGACAGGCAGATCATGAGGTCAGGAGATTGAGACCATCCTGGCTAACACAGCGAAACCCTGTCTCTACTAAAAATACAAAAAATTAGCCAGGCGTGGTGGTGGGCACCTGTAGTCCCAGCTACTGGGGAGGCTGAGGCAGGAGAATTGCTTGAACCCGGGAGGCGGAGCTTGCAGTGAGCCGAGATTTCGCCAGTGCACTCCAGCCTGGGCGATAGAGTGAGACTCCATCACACACACACACACACACACACACACACACACACACACACACACACAAAGTAGTACTGGGCCTGGGTCCCACGGAAGAGGTTCTGGCTTAGTTTATGGTGTGGCCTGGGCATTTGGATTTTTTGAAGCTTCCAGGTGCTTCTAATTTGCAGCCAAAGTTTAGAACCACTGACTTGATTGAAACAACAGCCAGTTATCTGTAACATATGTGAAAGCAATATCTAACATTTCCATTAAGAGATACAAAGTGCTTTTACAGATGTGTGTCTTATTTGAATCCTTGACAACCTGGTGAAGTAGGTTAGAGTTGGTATTATCTTTCCTTTACGGGTAAGCAAACTAGACTTCAGAGAGGTGAAGTAGTTTGATGGAGGGCCACTCGGAGCAGAATTCTGAAACTGCTGCGGTGTACCTTAGGCATGCTACTACCTCACTCTCTATGTGCCTTGGCTCCTACTAGCTCTCCGGCTTTCCCAGCCTCCCTTTAAAAGAAAAGAAAAGAGGCCAGGCATGGTGGCTCACATCTGTAATCCCAGCACTTTGGAGGCTGAGGTGGGAGGATCGCTTGAGCCTAGGAGTTCAAGACTAGCTGGGGCAACACAGTGAGACATCATCTCTACAAAAAAAAAAAATTAAAAAAAATTGGCTGGGCATGGTGGAGCACACCTGTAGTCCCAGCTACTTGGGAAGCTGAGGTGGGAGGATCACTTGAGCCCAAGAAGTTGAGGCTGCAGTGAGCCATGATTATGCACTGAACTCCAGCCTGAGCAATAGAGCAAGACCCTGTCCAAAAAGAAAAGAAAAGCTCTCTTGTTTCTAGAGCTTCTCTTACATTGGAATTGTTATTATTAATAATACAACAGCAGTAGGAGCTAACATTGGGCCCTTTGTATACATTGTGCTAAGAGCTCTACATGAATTATCTTAATTGTCTTAATAAGACTCTGTGAGGTAGGTCATATAGGTTATATCCCCATTTTATAGCTTAGGAAACCGAGTCTTAGAGAGTAACCGACTTGCTAAAGGTCATATTCCTATGCAAACATTCTTCTTATTTTATCTAAGCCTTTTCTTATTTTCCTTTCAGTCAACCAAATTTTAGCAAGTGGCAGAGAGGAAAAGAATCAGGTAAAGTATTTCTGAGCTGGGCATGGCGGCTAACGCCTGTAATCTCAGCACTTTGGGAGGCTGGGTGGATCACCTGAGGTTAGGAGTTTGAGACCAGCCTGGCCTACATGGTGAAACCCCGTCTTTATTAAAAATACAAAAAATTAGCTGGGCGTGGTGGCGGGCACCTGCAATCCCAGCTACTCAGGAGGCTGAGGCAGGAGAATCGCTTGAATCTGGGAGGTGGAGGCTGCAGTGAGCTGAGATTATGCCATTGCACTCTAGCCTGGGCAACGAGAGCAAAGCTCTGTCTTAAAAAAAAAAAAAAAAAGAATTGCTCAATATACGATGATTGACAATGACAGCTTCCTTGAATTGTATTACCACTTCTAATATGGGCACTGGATTTTTAAAGAAACTTCTGGAGCCAGTCATGCAAAAGCATGAGGATCTAGTGCTTGAAGGGTTCAATTGGAGAATCATGGGTTGTTAATTCTTAACTAACCCTGCCTTTCCAGAGACAGCAGTAGTTCCCTGAATTAAGGCCTAGATCTGGCATCAGAAGGCTTGGGCACAGGTCTCAGATGGCGTTTTTTAGCTGTGGGGTCTTGAGCCAGTCCTATCCAGGACAAAGTTTTATGTTCTGAGTGAATCAGGCCAAGTTGGAACATTAATCAATGCTCTTATATCTACTTTTCTAAGGTTTGCAAAACGCTGAACATATTTTTGTGGTCTCAGTATTCAGAGGTCAAAGTACATCAAGTGAAGAACCTGGAATCTACAAGTTCAAGAGGCATGGGGAGCACCTTGGTTAGGTACACAAACTCTTTGCAGAAGTTCAGCACAATTTTATGATGCTAAAAAGAGAGTGAAAGATGTAAAAGAACAGAATTTCTTTATCCATCCTATGTATTTATTTTCCTTCCTTCCTTCCTTCCTTCCTTCCTTCCTTCCTTCCTTCCTTCCTTCCTTCCTTCCTCCCTCCCTCCCTCCTTCCCTCCCTCCCTCCTTCCCTCCCTCCTTTTTCTTTCTTGGCAGGGTCTTGTTTTATCACCTAGGCTGGAATGCAGTGGAACCTGCTTAGCTCACTGTAGCCTTGAACTCCTGGGCTCAAGCAGTCCTCCTGTTTTGGCCTCTGAAGCAACTGGGACTACAGGTGTGTGCCATCATGTCTGCCTTATCCATCCAATTTCAAAGACTGTCATTTGGTGTGGGAATTCTAGTTCCTCTTTGCAAAGTGGAGGTTATATAAAAATCAAGGAGAAATTATTCTATTATGTATACTACAAAGAGAATAATGACTACTAAAGCTTAAACTTATAATGCATTATGTAATATATAAATCTCAATTTATTCAGCAAATAGTGAGCACATGGTCTGTACTAGACACTGGGAATACAATAATGGCCAAGGCCCCTACTTTCATGAAGCATGCTTTCTAGATGGCCATAGATAAAGGACAAGTACAAAAACAGATTAGTAAAACAATAGCTGTGCTCAATTTTTCAAAAGAAGCCAACAGGGGGTTGAGATGGAGGTTGTTAGGAGAGGTGATGGAGCAGGCAGGCAGAGGTGACATTTAAGCTCAAAGGATATGAAGAGGCCAGCTGCTCTGAGTGTGGGAAGAGAAACATAACTGGCAAAGAGATTCGTAAATGAAAAGTCCCTGAGGCGGGAGAAAAAAGGTTGATGTAGCTGAGAAACTGGAAAAAGTCAAGTATCACTGGGTGTGGACAACATGACAAGAGGCCACAAGGCTCTTGAGAGGCCAGGTTGTATAGCCCTCATGGGCAATGGTGAAGAGTGTGAATTCTATGTGAAACCCAATAAGAAACCATTGAAGAATTTTAAGCAGAGAAACAGCATGATCTGATTCCAGTCTTCATGTAATTCTTGTGGTGTTTAGAGAAAGGACTGGAAGATACTGAAGACAATAATGACTTTTTCTTCCCAAACAATACTTATTAGAAAAAGCAGAAGTTATAATCTGCTCAGATTTTTAAAGCAGTCTTCTATGAACCTAATCCTTCATATTTTTGTATGGGTAAGAGTTGTTCTACATTCCCAGCTGGGACAGAGATATAGATATATAGGCCATTGAGCTTTAACCTGCCCAACCATGACAGGAATGCATTTCACAAGACCTTTTTTTTTTTTTTGGTCAAAATAAAAGATAACAGAGTCCTTTCAAATCACGTCATTGAAACGCATTGAAATGCATACCTTCAGGTCTCCCTTTCATCAGAGAAAGGTGTTGAAAGTTACATCCAGCCCTATGTAACCTCCTTAAGCCTCAGGTTGAGCCCTAGGGGTTCTTTGCTTGCTGGTTTTGTACAGGTAACAATAAACAAAACAATACCTAGGATAAATGATTGTCATACAAGTGTTACTTTCATTACGATAGAGCTCTTAGCATCCCCAATATACATAAAAGTTAAGACATTCAGATTTCCTCTGGACCAGCTCAGAAATGAGTCCTCCACCCTCAGTCTTCCATTTCCACCATCCAGACAGGAGCAGGAAAACAGTAACATTCCTTCTAACATGGAGTTGGACGTGTACAGATGGTAGTGGACAACTGACACATTTCACGGCTCTAAAAGTCCAACTCTCTTTTCCCTGTGACAGTTTTCTTTTCAGGTTTCAGTTCAATGCAAAGCATATTTCCATGGTTGAGTTATGAACTCCAAAAATGGGGGCTTGTAATGGAAATGCAGACAGACGCTTCACTGTAGCTGCGCTTCTGGGCACTGCTAGAGTCATCAGTTTTAATGAGAGCTGTTAATATCACCTCCATCAGAATGGTTGCCCTGGGCTGACTTTCTGGCCTGTGCACAGGTGCTCTCGGCCGAGAATGTAATATAGGTTATTACATTATCAATGAGGCACAGATGTGCTTTCTGACTGAACTCAAGGTGGTGTTCTGGCCAAGTGCATAACTCTTTCAGTGGGCCCAGGTCTGTTTGTATCAAAACGCTGTTCTAGCTCAGTGAACCTCAGAACTGCCTTCTGCTTCCCCAGGACACGAGTTCAGAAAACCCACCTAAGAATGCAAGAAGGATGGGCTCTCCACAGGCAGGCACAGGCTTTCTCAAGAACATGAAACTTGTCCTGCCACCTTCTGCTTCTTCGGGGAAGGCTTCAGTTACTGCATATTCATTCATTGACTCATCAGGTTTTTCTTGGGCACCTGTCCTGTGCCAGGTACCCTGAAGGAGTTAAGGGTGATCCTGCCAAGGAGTCTGCCTGCAGTCTCTCTGCAATGCTGTCTGCTGTTTCTCTCCTCTTTCAACTTCTTCAGAATCATCTCTCAAAACTTGCATCTCCATTGCCTCCCCCAGAGGTTCCAGTGCTAACATTATGGTGTTTTTCTAGTGTTGAATGTTTGCCTGAATTTACAACCCCAGCAGCTCCATTCCTCTAAGCTTGAAACCCCCATTAATTGGGCTTTTTCTTTTTCTTTCTTTCTTTCTTTTCTTTTCTTTTTTCTTTTTTTTTTTTGGATTTTGATTGAAATTACATTGAATCTGTAGATCAATTTGAGAAGAATTGGCTTTAAAAAATATATTGGCTGGGCATGGTGGCTCACGCCTGCAATCCCAGCACTTGGGAGGCCCAGGCAGATGGATCACCTGAGGTCAGAAGTTCGAGACGAGCCTGGCCAACACGGTGAAACCCTGTCTCTACTAAAAATACAAAAATTAGCCAGGTGTGGCGGCGGGTACCTATAATCCCAGCCACTCAGGAGGCTGAGGCAGGAGAATCGCCTGAACCCTGGGGGCGCATGTTGCAGTGAGTTGAGATCTCACCACTGCACCTCAGCCTGGGGGAAACAGTGAAACTGTCTCAAAAAAAAAAGTATATATATATATACGTATATATATACATACACACACATATAGGCTGGGCATGGTGGCTCATGCCTGTAACTCCAGCACTTTGAGAAGCTAAGGTAGGAAGGTCACTTGAGCCCAGGAGTTCGAGACCAGCCTGGATAACATAGTGAGGCCCTGTCTCTACAAAAAATTTAAAAATTAGTTGGATGTGGTGGTGCATGTTTGTATGGTATCCCCAGCTACTAGGGGGTGCTGGGGTAGGAAGATTGCTTGAGCCTGGGAACTCAAGGCTGCAGTAAGCCATGATTATGCCACTGCACTCTAGCCTGGGACACAGAGTGAGATCTTGCCTCAAAATAATAATAATAATGATAATAATAATAATAACAATAAGGATGTTAGCTCTGGTATTTTGGTATATAACCTTTATCTGGTTAGAAAAGTCTTTTCTATTCCTTATTTGTGGAGTTTTTTTTCTTGTTTTAATCCTAATGTGTTAGATTTTATCAAACATATTGCTAAGGTTTGCATGTGTCCCCCAAAAGTTCATGTGTTGGAAACACCCCAAATTAATATGTTGATGGTATTTGGAGGTGAGGCCTTTGGGAGGTGATTAAGATTAGATGAAGTCATCAGAGTGGGGCCTCCATGATGGAATTAGTGGCTTATAAGGAGTAGAAGAGAGACTTGAGCTAGAAGCATTCTCTGTCTCACCATGTGATGCCTTCTGCCATGTCAGGAAGGCCCTCACCAGATGCCAATGCCATGTTCTTGGACTTCTCAGTCTTCAGAACTGTAAGCTAAATAAACCTTTATTCTTTATAAATTACCCGATCTGTAGTATTCAGCTATAGCAACAGAAAATTGACTAAGACACATGTTTTGTTTCTTTTTTTTTTTTTTTGAGATGGAGTCTTGCTCTTTTGCCCAGGCTGGAGTGCAGTGGCGCGATCTTGGCTCACTGCAAGCTCCACCTCCTGGGTTCATGCCATTCTCCTGCCTCAGCCTCCCGAGCAGCTGGGACTACAGGCACCCGCCACTGCACCCAGCCAATTTTTTGTATTTTTAGTAGAGACAGGGTTTCACCGTATTAGCCAGAATGGTCTCGATCTCCTGACCTCGTGATCCACCCGCCTTGGCCTCCCAAAGTGCTGGGACTACAGGCGTGAGCCACCGCGCCAGGCCGACACGTTTTTTTTCTAATATTAATCTTGGATTTGTGAGATATACCCATCCTGGTAATGGGTATATCTTTTTTTTTTTTAAATTTTTTTAATGAAGTATTTATTGATGATTCTTGGGTGTTTCTCGGAGAGGGGGATATGGCAGGGTCATAGGATAATAGCGGAGAGAAGGTCAGCAGATAAACACATGAACAAAGGTCTCTGGTTTTCCTAGGCAGAGGTCCCTGCGGCCTTCTGCAGTGTTTGTGCCCCTGGGTACTTGAGATTAGGGAGTGGTGATGACTCTTAAAGAGCATGCTGCCTTCAAGCATCTGTTTAACAAAGCACATCTTGCACCGCCCTTAATCCATTTAACCCTGAGTTGACACAGCACATGTTTCAGAGAGCAGGGGGCTGGGGGAAAGGCCATAGATCAACAGCATCCCAAGGCAGAAGAATTTCTCCTAGTCAGAACAAAATGGAGTCTCCTATGCCCACCTCTTTCTACACAGACACAGCAACAATCTGATCTCTCCTTCCTTTCCCCACACTTCCCCCCCTTCTTTTCAACAAAACTGCCATCGTCCTCATGGCCCGCTCCCGATGGTCGCTGACTCTTCAGAGCTGTTGGGTACACCTCCCAGACAGGGCAGCCGGGCAGAGGCGCTCCTCTCCTCCCAGACAGGGCGGCCAGGCACAGGCGCTCCTCACCTCCCAGACGGGGCGGCTGGGCAGAGGCGCTCCTCACTTCCTCCCAGATGGGGTGGCGGCCGGGCAGAGGCGCTCCTCACTTCCCAGACGGGGAGGCCGGGCAGAGGTGCTCCTCACTTCCCAGATGGGGCGGCCGGGCAGAGGCGCTCCTCACATCTCAGATGGGGTGGCCGGGCAGAGGTCCTCCTCACTTCCCAGATGGGGCGGCCGGGCAGATGCTCTCCTCACCTCCCAGACGATGGGCGGCCGGGCAGAGGCCCTCCTCACTTCCCAGATGGGGCGGCTGGGCAGAGGCGCTCCTCACCTCCCAGAAGGGGCGGCCGGGCAGAGGCGCTCCTCACTTCCCAGACGGGGCGGCCGGGCAGAGATGCTCCTCACCTCCCAGACGGGGTGGCCGGGCAGAGATGCTCCTCACCTCCCAGACGGGGTGGCCGGGCAGAGGCGCTCCTCACTTCCCATACGGGGTGGCGGCGGGGCAGAGGCGCTCCTCACTTCCCAGATGGGGCGGCCGGGCAGAGGTGCTCCTCACCTCCCAGACGGGGTGGCGGCCAGGCAGAGGCGCTCCTCATCTCCCAGACGGGGCGGCCGGGCAGAGGCGCTCCTCACTTCCCCCCAGACGGGATGGCGGCCGGGCAGAGGTGCTCCTCACTTCCCAGACGGGGCGGCCAGGCAGAGGCGCTCCTCACTTCCCAGACGGGGCGGCCGGGCAGAGGCGCTCCTCACTTCCCCCCAGACGGGGTGGCGGCCGGGCAGAGGTGCTCCTCACTTCCCAGACGGGGCGGCCAGGCAGAGGCGCTCCTCACTTCCTAGACGGGGTGTCGGCGGGGCAGAGGCTGTAATCTTAGCACTTTAGGAGGCCAAGGCAGGCGGTTGGGAGGTGGAGGTTGTAGCCAGCCCAGATCACGCCACTGCACTCCAGCCTGAGCAACATTGAGCATTGAGTGAGCGAGACTCCGTCTGCAATCCCAGCGCCTCGGGAGGCTGAGGCGGGCAGATCACTCGAGGCCAGGAGCTGGAGACCAGCCCGGTCAACACGGCGAAACCCCGTCTCCACCAAAAATACAAAAACCAGTCAGGCGTGGCGGCGCGCGCCTGCAATCCCAGGCACTCGGCAGGCCGAGGCAGGAGAATCACAGGAGCCCGAGGCAGGGAGGTTGCTGCGAGCCGAGATCACGGCAGCACAGTCCAGCTTCGGAAACAGAGGGAGACCGAAAAAAGGAGAGGGAGACTGAAGAAAGGGGAGAGGGAGAGGGAGGGGGAGGGGGAGAGGGAGGGGGAGGCGGAGGGGGAGAGGGAGAGCCTTTTCTTTTTTCTTTTGAGACAGAGTCTTACTCTGCCCTTGGCTCACTGCAACCTCCGCCTCCCGAGTTCAAGCGATTCTCCTGTCTCAGCCTCCCGAGTAGTTGGGATTACAGGTGCCTGCCACCATGCCTGGCTGATTTTTGTATTTTTACTAGAGATGGGGTTTCCTATGTTGGCCAGGCTGGTCTCAAACTCCTGATCTCAGGTGATCTGCCTGCCTCGGCCTCCCAAAGTGCTGGGATTACAGGTGTGAACCATTTTGCCCGGCCTTCATTGAACTTTTTCTTATTCAACTTGCTCCCTGGGATTTATCTGAGTCTGACTTGAAGCCAGATTTTTCGTAAAGCTAGTAGCTGCAGGTCCTGAAGTTAGCCTAGTGGCCTGGCTTGACACTGTCAAGCCAACAGGGAGCTTAGATGCTGAGAACTGGCTTGGAAATGCCACATTGGATGCAACATCACACCTGTCTGTGTCCTCAATGAGAGGTCCTAGAAGTTTGTTAGGGAGAGCATGATGACTCAGGAGGAAAAATGGGTTCTCCTCTGCACAGGGGAGACATTTAGAACCGATCTTGACTTTGAGAGTGATATTGCCGTGCTGTTCAGGAAAACTGATATCTTATACAGGAACTAAATAGTGGGAAAGGAGATCACCGCACTGTCCACAGCACAGCCTCCCTACTGTCAGTTCAGTTTTAAGCACAGAGGTGAAAAGACGCGAATAAGACACTGGGAAATGTGTGCGAGCCTGTGCGTGTGTGTGTATGTGTGCAGTTTGTGTGTGGGCCTGGAGAAGAGTGCAGTGTTTTCATGGGCATCTGAGTGCACGAAGCTGGGGGAAAACATGAAAAAGGCACGGTCAAGATAGAGTGTGATTCAATTCTTCCATCCTTTTGCTTGTTGCATGCCCCTCAACTGTTAACCAAAGATGACAGAAAGATCCCGAAGACAAATGGATGTCCTTTTCCATTTCCTTTCTGCCTACCCAAGCCCATCCCCCACCATGCCTAATTTCAGATCACTTCCTCCTTTCTCTTATTCCCATGCCTTTTCTACTCCTTGTTTGACTGATGGTTTGGCAGGGGCAGCATGAAGGGGCTGATGGCACTAACCCCGTTTTCTGTCCCCCATACCCTCCAGGGATGTGGCTGTTGCGGCAGAATGCAGGACTGTCATTCCTGCAGCCTGCCTTGGAGCCCCAAAGATATGGGCTGGTGGCGGCAGTCCGCTGGTGGCGCTGGGACTGTTCTACATGGCTGGCCTCGTTATGAAGTGAATCTCTTGACAGGCAATTTGTGTCCGCCACCTGTATCTAGAAATCCTTTGCTAAGGCTGAGAGATGCTTCCGATCTCTCCTCCCAGGTGTAGCTTTCATGACGTGTTCCACTTCCGCTTACCACATAGATTGCCCTGTTTGCATTTCCACTCGGCCCTTGAAATATTCTGATCACCTCTCCTTTCTCACAGGGAGAGAGGCACATGTTTTATAAGTAGGAGAAAGGCAAGGACATGGAGACCCAGCAGATAATAGAAAGAGTCAAACCGACACACTTCCGACTCAGGAAGCTTGGGCGGTACAGCCACTCCCTCCAATGAGGAGAGGCTGTTTGGATACAATGCAGAGGAGTGAGGATTGACTATTCTATCTAGGGATTTGCCATGGACTTTCTTTTGTCAAATACCAGGTGGAAATCTTCATGGTGATTAACTCAATAGTAGAAAATTTGGACAATATATTAGTATTTAAAAAGCCCTTATGCCGGGCGCAGTGGCTCACGCCTGTAATCCCAGCACTTTTGGAGGCTGAGGCCGGCAGATCACCTGAGGTCAGGAGTTCGAGACCAGCCTGGCCAACATAGTGAAACCCCGTCTCTACTAAAAATACAAAAATTAGCCGGGTGTGGTGGCACGCGCTGGTAGTCCCAGCTACTCGGGAGGCTGAGGCAGGAGAATTGCTTGAACCCAGGAGGCAGAAGAGGTTGCAGTGAGCCAAGATTGCACCACTGCACTCCAGCCTGGGCCACAGACCAAGACCCTGTCTCAAAAAAAAAAAAAAGCCCTTATAGGAGATTTACCAAACATTATGCAGATTCTAAACAAGACACATGAGAAACTGATTAATGTTATTATATTTATATATCACATGCATAAACTGTATCATAAGATTTTTTGGGGGGAGCAACTATAAGATGATTTACGTGATAATTTAAGCAATATTTTAAAATAATCTTTTTTTTTTTTTTTAAAGACAGGGTCTTGCTTTGTTGTCCAGGTTGGAGTGTAGTGGCATGATCATAGTTTATTGCAGTCTCAAACTCCCAGACTTAAGTGATCCTCCTGCCTCAGCCTCCCAAGAACTGGGACTACAGGCTGTTCTACCATACCTGGCTAATTTTTTGATTTTTTTGTAGAGACGAATTCTTGCTATATTGCCTAGGCTGATCTCAAACTCCTGGGCTCAAATGATCCTCCCTCCTTGGCCTCCAAAGCACTGAGATTACAGGCATGAGCCATGGCACCCAGCTTTAAAAATAATCTTGATTTAAAATAGAAACACTTTCCAACAAATATTTCATAATATAAAAATTAAGCTTCTTCAAATTTCATGAAAATTGAGAAAAACATTATGAAAATGGTATCCTCTGATCTCTGTTCTTTTAGTATTTTCAAAAGATTATATATTTCAAATATATATGCATATTATATTCAAATTTATATGAAGGAAAAATGTTGGTTTTTAAATATGCCATTTTGTTCTGAAATAAAAACTGGGTAAGAATCATTTAAAAAGCCGAACTTGGCCAGGTGCAGTGGTACATGCCTTATAGTCCTAGCTACTCAGGAGGCTGAGGCAGGAGAATCACTTGAGTCTACGAGTTCGAAGCTGCAGTGAGCTGTGTTTCCACCACTGCACTCCAGCCTGAGTGAGATCCTGTCTCTTAAAAAGTAAATAAATAAACCAGTAAAAAGCCAAGCTTTACAGTGCTTTCAAATGGTGTTAAAATGATGAAAATAACCTTAGTTTTAAAAAGAGGTTATGATCCCAACAGAAGTACTCCCTTCTTAGTATAAGGGACACCCTCTGTGGGATCCAAAAGTCTCTATGAAAGCAGAGTCAGTTCCCAGCCATATATTTCCCAGGCATTTCTTCTCCATTGACCTTATATTTCATTTATGCAATGAATGAAAGCGTATTAAGTTAGGCGTGTGCTGGGTTCTGGAGGTACAATCATGAGCAGGACAGACCTAGCCCTGCCTTCCCGGAGCACCCAGCGACAGGCAGCGATACAAGCACAGCCATAAACCAGGGCCAGGATGGGTGAAGGACCGAATGCTCTTCGTGGCGCCTTCAACAGGAGTGGCTCACCTACTTTTGTATATTGGTGAGGATGGTAGGGGAGTGGGGGCATTTTGCCCTTGCTTTGAAAAAATTCAAGAGTGCTATCTGGACTTCCTCTCTCTTCAGCCGTGCAGTTCAGTAGAACAAACTGGGAACAGTTTGGGAATAGTTTACACCATGGGCTTTGGCAACCCTGTCCCTTCATAGAATTTTGGCTTAGTCCTAGACACACTGAACGCCTTGAGTGTGAGGATTAACTCTGATGGTTCTGTTTTAACTTTCTGAATCTGTAGGCATTGGCCTGGAGTGATTCCAAGCTCTCCTGGAACAGGAGGTGCCCCCACTCTGGGCATAAATATCTCTCCCTCATCCCTCACAGACAACCATCTTTGAGTACCATCCAGTCATAACATAGACATGGCCAAGGTAACGGAGGTAAATAGAAAACAGGAAAAATACTAGGCTGTTTGCATTGGAACATGGTAACCATGAAATGAGCAAACATTTAATTTTGTTCATTGAGGTCAACGTGAAAGCTGCTGAATCTCTTATAACAACTTTCAGGACACTTGGTGCATGCCGTTTTGAAACACCTCAAGCTGAGCCTGTTGTTCTGAAATGTCAGGATGTTCCATTCTGGTAAGCATTCAACTTGTATTGAGTTTTCCCTTTGTGCAGAACTCTGTGAAGTGCAGCTAAAATGTATAAGGGGAATGAAAGAGGATAAAATGAAAACTGTGGAAGCCGTGAGTCAGTAGGCAGTGAAAACTATCTGAGAAGGCTTTCTGCTTTTGGTTGGTTACAGCCTGAATCTATGACCCAGGGAAAGAAGCCCACCCATTCTTTCCACGTGTGCCTTATTTCTGTGGTAACCTTTTCAGTATAAGGGGCTGCTTAGACAGTAATTTTTACATATGGAGTAAGGTAATCTCAGAACATTCCTGTGTGAGTTTGAGGCAGCTTTGAATCCTGGTTCCACTGATATTACCTCTGCAGCTTTGGGCAGATTACTTAATCTCTGTGATCCTGAGTTTCACATCTGTAAAATGGGGGTAATAAAAATATCTATTCAGGGGTTTATCATAAGGACTACAAAGGAATTATGAATCTAAATTGCTTAGTGCAGCCTGGTCCAAAAATGTTCAATGAATGTTAAGCTATTATTATGGAAAATTATGTCAACTCTGGAAAAATCAATGATTTAGGATTCTTTAGTTTGCTAGTTTTGAAAATGGCTCAATCTAGCAAGATGGTACGAGCATTCTAACACATAATAAATGGAAAGCTGAGTATGATGGTGTGCCTGTAATTCCAGCTACTCGGGAGCCTGAGGTAGGAGGATCTCTTGAGCCCAGGAGTTCAAGGCCAGCTTGGGCAACATAGTGAGATCCCCATCTCTTAAAAAAAAGGGAAAGCCAAGTACTCATCTATTCATTTACTCATCAAACAACATGGAACATTTTTATGTGCTTGCCAGTGGGCAAAGCAGTGGGAGTGCAGGTATAAAAGTAACAGTTCCCATCTTCCAGGATCTTAAAGACTAGTGGAGCAGATCCAAAAGTAAAGTGACGGCCAGGTGTGGTGGCTCAGCCTGTAATCCCAGCACTTTGGGAGGCCAAGGTGGGCAGATCACAGGGTCAAGAGATCGAGACCATCGTGGGCAACATGTTGAAACCCCGTCTCTACTAAGAATACAAAAATTAGCTGGGTGTGGTGACACGTGCCTGTAGTCTCAGCTACTCAGGAGGCTGAGGCAGGAGAACTGCTTGAACCCAGGAGGCGGAGTTTGCAGTGAGCTAAGGTCGCACCACTGCACTCTAGCCTGGTGACAGAGTGAGACTCCGTCTCAAAAAAAAAAAAGTAAACTGACAATGACAATATAGCGTGTGTACTTAATAAATGCAGTTTGGCAGACTTACGCTTTGAAAACCCAGAGCTTGTGGGAGAAGCATACTGAAAGGATTACATGCTCACTAAAGTCTAGTATTCAAATTCCAAAGGAATTGGCGACGGAAGCCAGGAACACATGAGAGACTACTTGAGGCCTGGCCTCGGGAACTCTCTTCTTCCCAGGCAGATGTCAACTTTGGTCTCTAAGATGAATGCCAGCCTTGGATAGGAATTTTAAAATTCCTTAAAAAAGCCCTAGGCCAACCCTATGTGACTCAGGTTCAAGCCACATTTGCTACCAGGGAAGCCCTAAACATGGGCCAGAGATCCGATGCCTGCCCTTCTACCTGGGATTCCTTAATCCATAAGGTTTAAGATCGGAACTGGGCTCTTCCTTATATGTGGGTAAAGACTCTAGTCCTGGCCCTGAACTCCGTGCTTCTGGGTAGAATCCTGCTACCTCTTAGAGACTTCGCCGATGACTTCTTTTGCCCTTAAGCTTGTATTTTTTGTTAACAGCCATATTGATATTTAATTCACATAGTATACGATTCACTCATTTAAAGTGTAAAATTTAATGGCTTTAATATATTCCAGAGATGTGCACCTATTATCACAGTTAACCTCAGAATACTATGCAAAAAAAGCCTCCACACCCCTTATCTGTCACCCCCAAAGCTCTCATCACCCCAGATCTAATCTACTTTTCATTTCTATAGATTTGCCTATTTATTTATTTTGTAAGTTTTTAAAGTCATGTTTATTGAAATCTGAATTTACATTCAGTAAAATTCACCCTGTTAAGTATAAGATTTGACAAATGCATAGTCATACCATAATCAAGATGCAGAACAATTATAGAATCACTCTAACAATTCCCTTCTGCCTCTTTGCAGTCAACTCCTTTTGGATCCCAAGGAACTCACTGACCTGTTTTTCTATCAAAAGGGTCAAATTTTGTCACTAAAATGATCTATGGTACTATGGAAAAATTTGTAAGCATACAAAACACACAAACCAATTTTTAACATGAGACACTTTGAAAAGTTTCTTTAGCATACCAACGAAATGAAGGCAGCTTAACATTGTACTACAGATGTGCATTCATCAAAGTCTACCATGTAAGAATATTTAAGAATATACTGTATTTAAGAATACACATATTTAAGAAGATACTGTAAGATAACAATCTTTAGAAGAGTCAAAAGAATGTGATTTTAAAACAAACTTTATAAATTAAAGCACTTTATAAAGTTGTCTTAGATAGTTGTAAAATAGTCTAGTTAGAATTAATGTGTTCTAAAACTGATCTACTTGAAAAACTAAGATGAGTCATATCTTTGTTGAGTATGTGAACCATGATTAAGGTCTTGCTATTTGGTGTTAACACTGTCAAGTTACAGACCATGGCTGGTTCATAGAAAAACTACTTTAAATAATGGAATTGAATTCCGTAGAAATTTTCTATGGGACCAACTCAGCTATAGGGCAGAGGCACAAAATTGTCAAGTAAATATTCCTATAGATAATTGAGGCCATGACAAATTCACCCTTACTACCACTACGAAAGGCACAAAAGAAGCAAAAATGTCTATTCTGTAGATACTAAAGATTACTTGTTTAAATATATCTTATCTACTTGAAAAGCTTTGGCCAAGCATGGTGTCTCACGCTTGTAATCCCAGCACTTTGGGAGGCCGAGGCGGCTAGATTGCTTGAGTCCAGGAGTTCGAGATTAGCCTGGGCAGCAGGGTGAAATCCCCTCTCTACAAAAATGCAAAAATTAGCTGGGCATGGTGGCACACACCTGTAGTCCCAGCTACTCAGGAGGCTGAGGTGGGAGAATCACCTGAGCCTAGGATATGGAGATTGTAGTGAGCAGAGATGGCACCACGCCACTGCACTCCAGCCTGGGCAATGGGGAAAGACCCTGTCTCAAAAGAAAAAAAACAAATAAAAAAAAGCTTCACTGATTCTTTCAAGCCTCAGACCTTAAGCTCATCAGCATCTCAAAACTCAACCAAGTCCAGTCATGTGCCACAACTGAAAAGGAGATTTGCCTGTTTATAAGACGATGTTAGAGACTGACTTGCATTTCCCCCAAATTCGTATTTTGAAGGCTGAAACCTCAATATGACTATATTTTGAGATAGGGTCTTTAAGGAGGTATTTAAGGCTAAATGAGCTTCCTAAGGGTTGGGAGCCCTAATCCAGTAGGATTGGTGTCCATTACAAAGAGGAAGAGACCCAAGGAATGTGTGCATACAGAGAAAAGGCCACGTGAGGACACAGGGAGAAGAAGCTGTCTGCAAGCCAAGGAGAGAGGCCTCAGGAGAAACCAAAGCTACCAACACCTTGGTCTTGGACTTCCAGCTTTCAGAACAGTGAGAAAATAAACCTCTGTTGCTAAAGCCACCCGGACTGTGGTATTTTGTTATGGCGGCCCTAGCACACTAACACAGTGGACTCATGCAATATGTGGCCCTTTGTGTCTGGCGTCTTTCACTTAGCACATTTTTTTCAAAGTTTAATCCATGTTGTAACATGGATTAGTACTTCATTCCTTTTTATTGATAAATAATATTCCATTGTATAAATACATCTCATTTGGTTTATCCATTCATCATTTAATGGACATTTGGGTTATTTCCACATTTTGGTTATTATGAATAATGTTACTATGAACATTCATGCACAAATTTTTGTATGGACATATGTTTTCATTTGTCTTGAGTATGTATCTAGAAGTAGAATTTCTAGATCACATGAAAACTCTGGGTATAACTTTGAAGAACTGCCACACTGTTTTCTGAAATGGCTGCACCATTTTACATTCTCACCAGCAATGAATGAGGTTGCAATTTCTCCACACTCTTGCTAACACTTGTCACTATCTTTTTAAAAAATTATTATTATAGCCATCCTATCAAGTGTGGCATGGCAAATCACTGTGGTTTTGATTTTTTGCTTCCCCAATAACTAGTGATGTTAAGCATCTTTTCATGTACTTATTGGCCATTCATATGTCCTTCTTTGGAGAAATATCTATTCAGATCTTTGGCTTATTTTTTAATTGGCATTTTGTTTTGTTTTGTTTTTAATGATAGAGTCTTGCTACATTGCCCAAGCTGGAGTATGGTTATTCACAGGTGTGACCATAATGCACTACCTCCCAATCCTTCTGCCTCAGCCTCTCAAGCAGCTGGGACTACAGGTGCATGCCATTGTGCCTGGTGGCAATTAATTTTTACCTTGTCTTATTATTGAGTTGTTATCATTCTTTGTATATTCTAGTTCCAGTTTCTTAATCAGATATATGACTTGCAAAAACTTTGTTGCATCTAATGGGTTATATTTTCTTTTCTTTCTTTCTTTTTTTTTTTTTGAGACAGAGTTTCACGCTTGTAGGCCAGGCTGGAGTACAGTGTCATGATCTCGGCCCACTGCAACCTCCACTTGCCAGTTTCAAGCGATTCTTGTGCCTCAGCCTCCCAAGTAGCTGGGATTACAGGTGCACGCCACCAATGCCTGGCTAATTTTTGTATTTTTAGTAGAGATGGGGTTCCACCATGTTGTCCAGGCTGGTCTTGAACTCCTGACTTCAGGTGATCCGCCCACCTCGACCTGCCAAAGTGCTAGGATTACAAGCATAAACCACCGTGCCTGGCCTATATTTTATTTCTTGGTGGTGTCTTTTTATTTATTTATTTTTTAATTAAATTTATTTATTTATTTATTTTTGAGACAGAGTCTCACTCTGTCACCAGGCTGGAGTGCAGTGGTGCAATCTCAGTTCCCTGCAACCTCTGCCTTCCAGATTCAAGTGATTCTCCTGCCTCAGCCTCACAAGTAGCTGGGACTACAGGCGTGTGCCACCACGCCCAGCTAATTTTTTGTATTTTTAGTAGAGATGGGGTTTCACCATGCTGGCCAGGATGGTCTCGAACTCCTGACCTTGTGATCCACCCTCCTTGGCCTCCCAAGGTGCTGGGATTACAGGCATGAGCCACCACACCCGGCCGATGAGTCTTTTAAAGTACAAAAGTTTTAGTTTTGATGAAGTCAAATCACATTCTTTCGTTTCTTCTGCTTTTCGTGTCATCTCTAAGAAATCATTGCCAAATCTAAGGTAAGATCTACTCCTATATTTTCTCTTAATAGTTCTATAGTTTTCTTATATTTAGGTCTTTAATATTGAGTTAACTTTTTGTATATAGTGTAAGGTAGGGATCCAGCTTTATTCTTTTGCATTCAGTTACCTAGCATTATTTGTTGAAAAGACTATTCATTTCCCAGTTGAATTGTTTTGGCCCTCTAGGTGAAAATCAAATGACCATAAACATGCGGGTTTATTTATGGACTCCCAATTTGATTCCACTGATCTATATATCTGTTGTTATGCCAGCACAACATTGTAGCATTGTAGTAAGTTTTGAAATAAGAAAATGAAAGTTCTCTAGTTTTGGTCTTCTTTTTTAGGACTGTTTTGGCTATTCTAGGTCCCATGAAGCTTGCAAGGCTTTTGAAGGACCATCTATCTTTGGTGCCTGGTTCCAGAGTCTATCTGCAGGCTGAGCATCTGAGGTTGGCTTGCACGTGTGCCGAGGCTGCCCCATGGGCTAGTCCCCCTGTGCCACTGAATTATTCAGTCTGCCTGAATAGACTTTTTCTGGGCCCTAGAGCTGGATCTTGTGAATCCAAATTCCTGATGGGTACCTTGTGAGGGAGGAGATGGAATTCTAAGTCCAGCTCTCACAGTGTTCCAAATAGGGTTGATGTGTTAGGTCTGATGGCTTACTCTGGAATCCTAAGAGTTATTAGTAATTAGCTTTGGGCTGGGCACGGTGGCTCATGCCTGTAATCCCAGCACTTTGGGAGGCCGAGGCGGGTGGATCACCTGAGGCCGGGAGTTTGAGACCAGCCTGGCCAACACGGCGAAACCCTGTCTCTACTAAAACTACAAAAATTAGCCGGGCGTGGTGGCAAACGCCTATAATCCCAGCTACTTGGGAGGCTAAGGCAGGAGAATCGCTTGAACCTGGAAGGTGGTGGTTGCAGTGAGCCGAGATTGTGCCACTGCACTCCAGCCTGGGCGACAGAGCGAGACTCCGTCTCAAAAACAACAACAACAACAAAAAAAACCCACACAAAACAACAACAACAACAATAAAAAACAAATAATTAGCTTTGATGGTGTCAGTATAGCCGCGATGTAGCTGTTGTTTTTGAATTATTAAAGTAATATAATCACATCCTAAAAAAATGGCAAACAGGGAAGAAAATTCACCGTAATCAGAATTCACTTGTTATAGGTTATAATGTCATTTTCAATTATCTAATGCATTACTGTAGATATACTCTTTTTCCTCTGTAGAAAGAAGTTTTTGCATTATTTTTGGAATTTAATCTGAACTGAGAATTCCACTAGGGATTTGTGGGTATCTATCATTTCCCTTGTGGTTTTCGAGAGGCCAGATACGTTTTTGGAGACATAATCAAGCAAAGTCATACTTCAAGCCTAGAAAGAGTTTACTTCATATGGGTGCATTCATAGGAATGCATTTCCCGGATTTAAGTTAGGCTAAGACTTAACATGTAGCTTTTCTGTCTATTGCACTTTTTCCTCTGTAAGAAAATATGTGCATTTCCAAATGCCTCATCTCACCGTAATGATTCTTCATACTAACTGCAGATGTTTTGGCCACATCAGTTTGGCTTCTTACCTGTCTGAATAGAACTTGCCACACTCCATTTATTGAAACCTGGGTTCTTGGAGTCATTATGCTCCAATTTTCTTCAGGTTGACCAGCAAGGGGCACTAAAGTATAGCATCTATTTTCTCCTAGCCACAGCAGAGGTTTCGGTAAGCAAGTAATTGAGCAAGAATCTAGAAACTGTGCACTCTTATAGTCAGATCAAAAAGCTGTCGGTGGTATATTTGATATTTTTCAGGGGTATTGATATTTTTTAAATGAAAAAAATTCTGATTGGACAAAAAGGGAGCAAAACAATTCCAAATACAGAATCACTCTTTGTAAGCCATAATTCTCCTGTCTAGTCAATACTATTAGGTAAACTGGCAGAATCCTGTCATTGCTTTTCTGTGAATTACTGCATTTTTTCTTTTCTATCCGGAGAACATAATGGGCTAGCCACATAACGAGTTCCTAAAAGGATGAACTACTTGATGTTACACTGACAAGCAATTATTATAGGGGCCTATTGGTTGGTCTTTTTTTCTTCCTTTTAAATTTTGCCTGCCTGTTTATTTCCATCAGCTACTAAGGATGACTCTTTTATTGTTTCAAATAAAGGATGCAATCTATATGCTAGGCACACATTATGAATAATTCCTTGTCATAACAAGGCACGAATGTCCTTCAGAGACCGGCACAAAGTTACTGAAGCTGTTCAGGATTTGGTAATGAGCTTTTCTTTGTTTTTAAAATTTTAGCTTTTATCCATGCTTAATCACACCAAGTTACTGAAACACTAGGGATGATAGAATTTAACAATTTGTCCACCAAGCTAGAAGCAAATACCCATGATGGTTTCTAATTCTAAATCAAATAAATAGTTTTTGGAAGCTCTGTCCACCTATCAATACTATAGAAATAATGCATGTCAAAATAATTAATTCAACAGGAATGTTCAATTACAGCCACTGTATCATATTTTCAGTAATGTTTCATTCTTTTTTTTTAAATACAGTTTTTTTTTTTTTAAAACTGAGGCTTTTTTAGTCCTGGTTATTTGCAGCCTGTGAGAATTGTGTATTCAAATGGATCGCATACTTCTTCACTCATCACAGCACTCTTCTCTCAAATATAATCCTAAACCTCAAATGGCTGATTACTTAAGAACCCTTAAGAAGTCTTAGCTGAATGATGGATAGCTGAGAGTACGATTTCTAATATTTTTCTCTCTGTTAGCCAGAATTAGAAACTGGAGGTTGCAGAGCAAAGATTTTTAGGAGCCGAGGCAGATATCCAGGGTGAGATGTAAAAGACAGAACAAGAGGAAGGAAAAGATGAATGCTTCCGTGTTTTCTAAACAACCCTGAAGACGGTCTGTCTTGGTTTCTTGAGATGATTCTGATATGCCCAGGTGTTGTGCCCCTCCCCCTATCTGCACCTTTCTTGTCTCTGATGCCAGAGGGATGAGGGCAGAGACTGTAAATGACTGGCAATGCTAAGAGCACAGGCCCTGGAGTTCATCTGCAGGCTTCACATTCAGCCTGTGTGGCTTTGGGCAAGTATTTAACTCTCAGTTAATTCTGCTGTAAAGTGAAGATTCATTCACTCACTTAAATATTTATCAAGCACCTGCGTTATGCCAGGCACCATTCTAAGCACATATGTTTTCTTCGAGGATCAGATGAGACAATGAATGTAAAGCACTTACAACCGTGAACATAAATAATGACCATTACTGTCTATTGAGAATCCGCCGTGCACAGGCCCTAGGCTATATATTTTAGGCAATTACTTAACCCTTCTTTGTCTCAGTTTGCCTCATTTGCAAAGACAGTGTCTTGTCTCAGATGGCTCTTGTGAGGTTTAAACGGGGTAATGTACATAAAGTGCTTAGAACAGTGCCTGGCATGTAATAGAGTTTGCCATCATTACCTCTGTTTCTCAGACATGACCTGGAGAGGTAAATGTTATTATCACTGCTTTAAGATGAGTTAACTGAGGCGTAGGGAGGTAAGGTAAATCGGTCAAGGTCAAACGGCTGGTAAGTTGCAGATTCGTACCCCTATCTGTCTAGACCGAAAGCTTATGTTTTTCTCAGTGTACCTTGGTACCCTGGCTCCTAGAAGCATTGAACACCTGGCTTGATCACACAGAATGTTTACACATGAGCCTTTTTGTAGCTCTGAAATGCCACTTCCCAATTCCTCCAAGTCTCCCCTATCAGCCCACGTGTGCATGTGTGTGTGCGCATGCACGTGCACACACACACACACACGTGCACATGCACTCACATCTACAGTCTCTGCAGGAGTATTCATTCTGATAAGCAGCTTCTCTCCTCAGGGAAATTATGCTGTCATTCATTCGTTTAGCAAAATTATCATCCACTGCTCTGGGACCTGTGTATTCTTTGTTAGACAATAAGTAAAAAATGTAAATTTTTTTTTTAATCTGTGAGCCTTCTCAGGGAGAAAGCCATTTTGCTGGCCTGCTTCTTTAGTCACTCATTCATTCATTCATTCATCAGTTATTCATCAAACATTCACTGTGAGCCAGGTTCTATACTATGTAAACTGTTAAATGTCTATGAACCACACACTATGTTTTCTCAGTATGTAAAATATTGAATCTGAATTGTAGATTTTGTATAAATTAGTTTTAAAAGGATAGAATACAAAAAAATTACAATGTTTGCTTGTTTGAATTTAACATCCCCAGTAGTCCTCACTGATTGTCAGAAGAAGATAGTTGTATCAACACTCCACAGTTTAAATAAAGAGCAGATTTTCTCACAGTGTCCTTTGTATATCTTCCCCTTGGGAAACACAGCTACAAATCATATAGAGATGCTTTAACACCAAATGAAGCTCCTTCTGAGGCTTGTGGGGGGAAGTGACTGCTTTCATAAACTGTTCTTTTTGACTTGATGAAGTTGAAAATGTTGCAAATGTTCCAAAGAGCAACATTACACCAAGCTGATGGGAAATTTGTGGGAAATTAAGTACCACAGTCAAATATGGTAATTGCTTCTTTATAAAGATACAAGAAAAATGTTCCACCTACCCCCTGACAAATGTACCTATATCAGGTAGAGGGTAGATTTGGAGGACTTGTACTCTTATGGCAGAATTCTGCATGTTATGCCGCAAAGAGTTAGAAATATTGAGGATGTGTTTGCTGTTTGTTGTTCACTGAACACCCATTCTTTCTTCTTTTAATAACATATCAAATTTCCCCTGGGGAAAGCTTTGTACCGGCTCTTGGATTAAAATAAACAAACAGGAAAATGCCCTTACTGCCTTCTCTCCTAGTCTTTCAGGACCCTAGGCTGTGCTATCACCAATTACCACCCTCACCAAGCTTCTTTCTTAGGAGATCTTGTTGGGAATGCCCTAGAAACCAGTACTGCTTAAGAGATAAAGCTTTCACTCAGCTCCATTCTTTGGCAGTTTGGAGGATTGTAAAAGAAATGTTAAATATTTCGGAATTGTATGAATTGTTAGCATTCAGGGGTGACTGTGAGGTTTCCAAGAACTTGAAATAAGGGCTCAGCATTGAGAATTAAATGGCAAAATCAATACATAATGCATTACATCATAAATATATGCCAATGTCTAAAAAAGAGATACTCATTAAACATATTTACCAATTACTATGCTCAGAACAGATGGTATACTCTCAGCCTTTAATCCTTTAATTGCTGGAATTTGAGGAGGTCTAGGGTTTCCCAGGGAGGGGCCAGAGTGGCCAGGGTGGCAGCGCTTTATCAACTACAGTAGCATGAAAGTATTTCCATAACTTAACAGTCGGTTTTATTTTCAATGAAATAAATGAGTCCCCACTTGCATGGGAACTTTCCAAATAAATATTTACTTTCATAATTAATTTTTACTCATAAAGGCTTATTGTTTCTTTAAGAGGCCCCACAAACTTGCATAAGGTTTAGGCCCCGATAAAACCAGATTTTAGACCCCTGATATGACCATAAGTGCATTCCAGCTGAGTATCAACCCAGCCAATAAAGGTGGATGGCAACTGTTAAAGGTGTCTCCATAAGGGGTTCAGGATGGGCCAACTCCGGCTGTGGCCTGAAGGTGCTCACTGTCTGCTAGAGGAGGTGCTCTTGTCCCCAGCTTTGACTTCTGCCATCACAGCGTCAGGTCTCCCCATTTTAGGAGATGGATGTACCAGGCTATCTTAGCTTGGTGTCATTATAATTTCTCAGGATCTTTCATCAAACGTTAATTTCTTCTATTTCATGCTTACCAAGAAGCCTTCTTATTGCAATTTAGCTGCACTGTGGCTGCCTATGGTGTGCTGAACCTTGAAACTTAAGGATCTCGTTTCTTGGGCAGTTCTATTTCTCAGGGCAAATTAATAAATTCGCATTCTAGTTTACTATTAGTTATTCTAATTACTTGGCCAATGGGAATTCACTTCTGAGAGACAATATTCACCTATGCTAAGGTTTCTAAGTCTGTGAAGCTAGTCCATGGACCATGGCAAATTGACTAAAATAAACATTGTGACCTCAGGGATAGACAGTCCATTGCATCGCCCTTGGCCTTCTTCCCTTATTTTCAGCAGCACTTTATTGGAACTGTTTATTTGTCTCCCCACTAGATTGTAAACTCCTTGAGAGCGGGGCCATCTGCATTCCAAACACTTAGTACAAGTACATAGCATAGGTTAAGGACTCAATAAATATTTGATGAATCAGTAAATGGAAACAAAAAGTGTGTGATATTCTTTGGATACCAGTAAACTCGTAGCGATGCAAACTTTTAGTTAAATTTACAAATCATTTTGTTTTTGAACACATTTACTTTTTCATTGCAAAAGTATTCCTAATACTTTGGAGGCTGAAGATCTTTCAGCTGTTTGTTTACAAGCATGTCAGATAAATTACGAACCTGACCGTGGTTGATACAAAGTAATCCCTTCCTTAAAATATTTTCTTTTTTACTACAGAATAGTCTCTCTATTATTTTATGTTTATCTGATCTGCAAATATTTAGGAGGATTGAAACTCTTTTTATACTTGGCACCAAAAGCTAGTGATGAGAAACAAGTTGAATCAAGAATAAATGAGTCCTGGGATGAATCCCTTTATGGAAAAATGTGTGAAATAACACAAATGAATGGTATTGATGCTGTCGCAAATCATTCTCAACACCCAGAAAAGTCTACTGTTTGTTTTAAAGCACACACACATAAACATTACCCCACTACCTTAAAATTTTCAGGCTGAAGTTGAGAGAAAGAAACAATTCTAAAGGAAATATTCTGTTTAAAAAGAATTGCCAGAGGAAAATACATGAACTGAATGACGATAAGATAAATGACAATGAAAAGACTTCTACTTATTCCTGTTAGCTCTTGTTTCTGAATCTACCGTTCTGTCAGCTCTCAAGAATATGGGTAATCTATGAGAGAGAGAGAGAGAGAGGAGAGAGAGACAGAGAAAGAAAAGAGAAGAGAAAAATATAAAGTCCGAGTATGCATGTATGTGTACGTGTGTGTTTGTCTATGTGTTACAGATAAACAGATGTTTCCCAGCTTAATCCTTTTTTTTTTTTTTTTTAGATGGAGTCTGGCTCTGTCGCCCAGGCTGGAGTGCAGTGGCGCGACCTGGGCTCACCTCCGCCTCCCGGGTTCATGCCATTCTCCTGCCTCAGCCTCCTGAGTAGCTGGGACTACAGGCGCCCGCCACCATGCCCGGCTAATTTTTTTGTATTTTTTAGTGGAGACGGGGTTTCACTGTGTTAGCCAGGATGGTCTCGATCTCCTGACCTTGTGATCCACCCACCTTGGCCTCCTAAAGTGCTGGGATTACAGGCGTGAGCCACCGCACCTGGCCCCCAGCTTAATTCTTGTTTTCTCAAACTTGGCAAGCAAACTCAACCCAACCCAAACCGTACCAAAACACTATCTCCTTCTCACTAACATGTCTTCTGAAAGAAAAAAGTCCCTTCAGTTATTAAGAGCTACACTGCCAGTTCTATAACTCACCTTACTAAAGAACCCCAGGAGAGACAACCAGTAATGCATTTACTATGGGATAATTAATTGTTCTAACTTAATGTTCCCAAATCAGTAATCACTTGTGTTAGATTGACCCTTTGTATCTCAAAGGTGGGAAACCATCTAGCCTCAAGCGGAAGTTCTCTGGTCTCTATCTTTGTATCACTTTTCAATTGCAGCATAATGATGAACAGTATCCATGCTATAATACCAAGAACTGATTTTATTATTAGCATCTACAACTTAATTGCAGGCTACCTGGTGTTATCTGCTCTTCCTTGATAGAACTGTATTTGAAAGAGGAAAACAATCATTTGGGAACCGTGTTTGTGTCGAGAAAGAGGAGTTAGTGCTATTTGTTTTCATAAGCAGAGAGGAAGTTATCAACCGTGCAGATTCTAAAATTCTAAATCTCAAGAGCTTTTAACATTTCCTCTTTAAGGCATCAAGCAGCTGTTTCTCTTGGGAGGGCTCCTGGAAACCAACTGAGTTGAACATGGGGTAATGGAATGTGGATTTGAAAAAGGAATACCAAGATACAGCTTGTAATCTCTCTCTCTCTCACACACACACACACACACACACACACACACACACACACACACACACGCCCGCCCCAGGCCTCAGGCCCCAGGCCCCAGAACCTGTGAACAGCTCAGGGCAACTGAAGTTCTTTCTTCCTTACAGCCAGGCAAAGCAAGAATCCACTCTGTCAGGTGGCCTTTCTCATGTCGCCCTTGGGGCCTACGCTTACAGAAGCCCTGTGGCCAGCAGCACAGCTGTGACCCAGTTGCTCTGAAATAGCAGCAGTCAGACACGTGGCCCCAGGAGAAACAACAGAAGCAACAACAACAGCAGCAGCTTCTTCCCCAGACTGCTGCACCCTCTTTAAGAGGGTCTTCCCTATTAGAGAAATGGAGGCCTACAATGTGTACCTTCCTCTGCCTCCCACTAGAGCTGCAAACGACGCCTCAGCAGCCAGGAACACTGGCCCACTCTCTAAATGTCTGTGACATTTGTATCATCATAATAACCCTTTATAATAAAACAACGTCCTACTGCTGGGCATGTTCATCCATCAATATGTGAATGTAGTGTTCTGATGTGGTTGTCTTATTGAGGCCATGGGAAAGACCAAGGCTTGTGAATAAAGCCGGTCTCCTCTGCATGATAGGGATACATTTTCCAGTGTAAATATGCAGGGAAAATACATGTTTGAAGACAGGATACCAAAACTTAGTAGGTGGTAAGGTCTAGGCTCCCAGGAGTCTAAGCATACTTTTGGGTCCTGCCGGGTGGAGGGGAATAATGGTCTTGCCACATGGATGCAGGCTTAGAGCTGGGAAAGGGGGAAGTTGGTCAAGTGCTGTGTTGAGAGCAAAGAACAAAATCGTGGGTTATTTTATTCTTTTTTGCTATTCCTAGTCATTTAATGGGGTTTTCTTTACATGTTCCAGCCTAGTCTCAGAGTGCTTTGGGGAATTCAGAAACCAATCTCATCAGCGGTTGCCAATAGAGTTGAGGCAGGCAATGTCCCCTGAGGCTGGTGTAGTTGTCAGAGGAGAGACTCCAAATCCTGGCCAGGTGGGCCAGGGGCTTCCCACATGGCAAGCATCCCTGCATAGCCTCATGTGGAGGATCAGATTTGATTTAATGAAAGTGTGGTCTTCCTGGCATCGTTTCTCTAAAACATAAAACTGGCCATTCCTCATTTCCATAGTCTCCCAATTACTAACATGTTTATAAAGCTCAATAATGGCTGTCACATTTGTTTAGGGAGCTAAACGTGAAAGTCCAGCTTTAAAGCAGGATTTCAAGTTTCCTGATCATATTGAATTTTTTTTTTTTTTTTTTTTTTTTGAGACACGGTTTCACAGTTTTACTCTGTTGCCCAGACTGGAGCGTGATCTTGGCTCTCTGCAACCTCCACCTCCTGGGTTCAAGCGATTCTTCTGCCTCAGTCTCCTGAGTAGCTGGGATTACAGGCACATGCCACCATGCCTGGCTAATTTTTGTTTTACTATTATTATTATTATTTTTGAGATGGAATTTTGCTCTTGTTTTCCCAGGCTGGAGTGCAATGGCACTATCTTGGCTCACCTCAACCTCCACCTCCCAGGTTCAAGCGATTCTCCTGCCTCAGCCTCCCGAGTAGCTGGGATTACAGGCATAAGCCACTACATCCAGTTAATTTTGTATCTTTAGTAGAGACGGGGTTTCTCCATGCTGGTCAGGCTGGTCTCGAACTCCCGACCTCAGGTGATCCGTCTGCCTTGGCCTCCCAAAGTGCTGGGATTACAGGCATGAGCCACCGTGCCCGGCCAATTTTTGTATTATTAGTAGAGATGGGGTTTCACCATGTTGGCGAGGCTGGTTTTAAACGCCTGACCTCAAGTGACCCACCCGCCTCAGCCTCCCAAAGTGCTGGGAGTACAGGCATGAGCCACTGTACCTACCCAACATGGAATTCTAATTCTCCCTTACAGCCAGCCAAAACATCCTGTTTTTAGAGGTAGCCAACCTATGGGATTTATACCATTAGTAAGAGTTAAAAAAAAAATCACATATTGAGTGCCAACAAACTGGAGAACACAGATTTACCCAGCATAGAGCCAGAGCCCATGGTCCTTAAGGAAGAAATGATTTTCCCTCTTTTGGCTTGGGCTAGTTCATACAGAAAAAGAATCCTAAAAAAATGGTGTCTATCTGTAGATGAACCAATGGCATAAGGGACCTCAAGGCCCCCAGAGTATATTCCACCAGCGATCAGAATAAATTGCAATATGTATTTGTTATAGTGGCAGCTACCCTTTTTGAAAGAATTACAATGGAATATTGAGGTCATCTCTTAACTTGTAAATAACCTTGTGAATGATAAACGTGCTTTCTTTGAAAGCTGTGATAAACATTGGGGTGTGAAAAGCAAGTGAAAGGGGACTGGAAATAGATGCAAATGGACGCTTTCCTTGGCCTTGAGAAAGACTGAACACTAGAAATCGGAGTCTTTGTTATTAAGGGACAGATTCTCAAATCACTTGGGCATGAAAGTGTTCCCAGGCTAATTCCAAGCTACCAAAATACAGAGTCCAAAGACACTCAGAGTCTCGTAAAGTGCCTTGCCAAGAAAAAATGGAACTTTGCCTTCTTGGCTTCCAAAAAGAGGGTTTCCATCCAGGTTCCCACTGGAATGGAGAAGTCGTTCACATATTTTCCCACCCTTTCTGTTTCTCTGAATCACAATGACTTTATTTTAGCTTGTTACTTACACAAGGAAAATGGTCCCTTAGCACTACTAGTCAAGTCCTCACCATTTGCTTGTTAGTTGCATGTAAATAGCAAGAGACTGGTTGACTATAGTTAAACCTGAATAGTCCTACATTATCTTACAACGTCTGTGTGTGGAAACAACTAAGGCACCAAGAAACTAACAAAGATCATTCATGACCAGTTTGTTTAACTCTTTCTATCATATGAAATCATAAGAAGATGAAAGTAATAATTCATGGATGAGGGTCTCATGCTCTTCATTTTTGACCCAATTCTCAGGTTATAAAAATAACATTTGACATTTAGTGAAAGCTTGCTGTTGTGCCAGTAATAGAGGTAACTGATACAAATGTATGATCTACAGTCATACGAGGTAGGTACTGGAATTAGCCCCATGTCCAGATAAGAAGATTGAGGCATGAAGGAGTTAAGTCAACTTCCCAAGATCACAGAGCTAATAAATGTCAGAACAGAGATTTGAACCCCAACTGCGTGGCTCCAGAACCTACCCTCTTAACCATGAAGTTTTACTGCTTTATGCAGCTATATGATATTGCAGCTCGCTTCATTTCTGATGACTATCTGTGTTCAAATTCTCTGTTTAAATATTTATACAGAATATAAATGTGTACCCTGAGACTTTACAATGGGCATATTGCTATGAATTTCTTAGACACAATTCAAGGGGTCTATAAATCTCAAGTTTTAAAAGCAAGAGGAGATGCCATTTGCCTAGTTCTCATCTCAAAGCATGTATTTTAAGACAATTCTAGATGTGCAACTGCAAAATGTATGACTTCAGCACTTGTATGTGCCCACTTGCTTGGAGGCATTTGGGTTGTTAGAGTTCTTAATATGTATATAATCCAGGTTTTCAGGTAGGCTGAGTGACTTGCTCAGGGCCTGACAACTAGTTAGCTACATAGCCTGGATGAGAAGGCGAGTCTCAGTTCCTGTTTCCAGACTCTTCCAACTATTTCTTCATCTCAAACCCGCAAACAAATAAAAGCAATCTTTAATGGGGCAACAGAATTTGAAATTGTATTTATTTCAATGAGTACCTAGAATCTGATGGTTCTAATTCCAGTGGATATTTTTTTCCCCTTGATGGTCTTTAAATATTTTACAGATTTTTCAGAGCTTGCCAAAAATAGGTCTGTGAAGACTTTGACATGTTTTGTTTGTAAGAGAGGAAAAGAGATAAAAACATAACTTTAAAAAAATGGTGACAATGCAGGCAAAAATAATGATGTGGGAAATTAAATTCTGCCTAGAGGTCTGAAGCTGATAACTTTTCCTAAACCCAGCAAGAAGATATTTTTCTTTCATGGGGAGCACAAAATCACTGGCTGCGCCTTTTCTTTTTCTTTAAAGAATAGCTCTTCCCTTTATTAGCCCAGGACAGATCAAATGACAATAATGCCAAACGGGAATTTAATTTAAAATATCTTCCTCTTTATCATGTTGAAAAGCCTTCAGCTCCAAGTTGGCGAATACTGGGAGTCGTCTTGGCCCGCAGAGCCCTGACGCACAGAGAAATGCACGTGGTATGAGGGACAGCCACCCACCAGCAGCCTCGGGTGTGGGAAAATATTCCTTCAACTAAGGGAAGGCAGCCCAGACTCTGAAAATTTGATCTCCTTCTTTTGCCAAAGAGCCAGCAACAAGATTCTGGGTTCCATCACTGTTATTATAACTGTAGGGGGAAAAAAATGACTTAATTGTAAACCAATGACCTCACCCTAATAACCATGTTCTAATCATTTCTAAAGAAAGCTGCCTTCTTCATTCCTGCCAACTTTCAAATGAAACAGATGACATTGAAAGATGATTATATTCATTAGCAATTATTCCATGAAAACAGTGAGAATTTGAATTTACCCTACACTTAACCCAGACAACTAAAACTGCAGTGCAACCTCGAGCCAAGTGTTGGTCAACACTGTGTGGGGACAATGTTTAGACCTAGGCTTTGAGCATTTGAGTGTTTCCTTTCTCCAGTGAGACACTGGTTCAGGTTAAAAAAAAAAAAGCAAACAAAACAACAGAAATGTTCTTCCTCTTAGGCATAGGAATTGTTTTGTTTAGAACCTTTGAATGATAGATCTGATATAACTCTGCATTTTTTTACAGGACAGAATGACACATGGTACAAGCTTTCTGTCTTACTGCCACACGTCAGTGTCCTGGGAGATGAACCAGATGCAGGTGATGCCGAAGAGGTGACAGGGCCAGGGCTGGGGCATGAGCACTGGTCAACACTGACACTCATCAGCTCCCATCTGGCTTGTGTGTGAGCACTCGAGTGTAGCTCAAGGCAGGGACAATATTTGCTGGAAGTTTAGGCGTTCCCTAGGCGTCCTAGCTAGGCAGAGGAGGGAATGAAGACACGTTTTGCAAGTAGAAATAAAAAAGAAGCACTATGATAGAATGACAACATTTCCTAAAGTCATTTTATGAACCATTTTTGGTTCTTAAAAAAAAAAAAAGCCAATCTATATGTCATGGCTGAGACATTGATTAGCAAGGTGCTACTTTTACAGATGAAAGAACTAAAAAAAAGAAAGACAATGATTCGCGCACAGTGATTTGCTGGAGATTGATTGGCAAGTGTGAGCCAGACCTGGAGTAGAATTCAACATGTCTGGTGCATGCTCCAGAACTCTGACAATGAAAAGGAGTCCAGATTTTGAGAATGAAGAAGGTTTCAAAAGCTAAGCCAGCTTCCCTTTCACAGAGGTTCAGCTGGTCAGGCTTCTTTCAAATCCACGCCCTGTTACGGGAGAGCACGGTGCTAGGAGCGTGTGGGAGGGCAGCCCTGAGCCAACACTCCCTCTAGAAAAACATCCTAAGGCCATATCATGGTGACAATGGGACAGGATTATTATATTCCTATTGGAAGGATCACACTGTTATGTTATCATTTCCTTTAGGAAATGCCCACATCCCCAAACTACTTAGTCATTATGAGTCCCTACAGAACAAACAACCCTCACCTTAGACCAAAGAAATATGTCTCTCAGTCAAACAAATATACTTAGAATCAGTGAGCGCAAAGCCCTACCTCAAATAAGTTCAGAAGCCCCTCAAAATGAGGTCCTGTGATAGAGTTTCAGTAAGTCTAATGTCCCTAGTTGAGCTAACCATCTGGCATGGCAAACTCATGGGTTAGTGAATACTCGGTACTTTGCAGATTCACAGTTTTTGTCTCTGCTTCTATCCGACCGTACCTCTGCCCAGCTCCCTGCAATCTGCCTGCTCTTTTGGTCATAGAATGACAGCGTATCCCAGAATGACTTTTGGGAGCTATTTTTGAGCTTACCCATATTTGTAGTTCCCCAACTCACCTGGAATGGAGGCTGGGTGAGTAGCAGAGGAACGTGCCTAGATGTGACAAAAGAGTGGGGTAGATGTATTAAATGAATATTCAATGAGAACCCACTGTACGCCAAGCCCTTTTCTGGTCCAGGAAACTCAGCAATGAGCAAAGTCATAAAAATCCCTTCTCTCATAGAATTTACAATTTGGGATGTGTGTGTGCGTGTGTGTGTGTGTGTGTATGACACATACACACATTAGGGACAGGGTGGATAAGATATAATCACCAAAATATGTGGAAAACTTCATTTGGTATATTAAAAGAAAATAAAAGGCCAGGCACAGTGGCTCACACCTGTAATCCCAGCACTTTGGGAGGCTGAGGCAGGTGGATCACCTGAGGCCAGGAGTTTGAGACCAGCATGGCCAACATGATGAAACTCTGTCTCTACTAAAAATACAAAAATTACCCAGGCATGGTGGCGCATGCCTGTAATTCCAGCTACTCAGGAGACTGAGGTAGGAACATTGCTTGAACCCGGGAGGCAGAGGTTGTGGTGAGCCGAGATTGTGCCACTGCACTCCAGCCTGAGCAACAGAGACAGACTCCATCTCAAAAATAAATAAATAAAATAAAATAAATACTATGGGGTGAAACTAGAAAAAGGGGATAGGAGGCTTTGAGGTGGAAGGTGATAGCTGTAATTTAAATAAAGTGATAAAACTCAGTGAGAAGGTTACATTTGAGCAAAAACTTGAAGAAAAAGTAACAAGCCGTAAGGTCATATGGGGAAGAGCATTCCAGGCCCCCAAACAGCAAGTGCAGAAGCTCTAGCTAGGGTCACCCTGATGCCCATTTTTAGGGTGTGCTATTCTCATGGTACCCTATGTAAGTGGTGTCCACTGGAATTGTGTTATGAACAATGTGCATTGGAAAACATGGCAGACCTGTCATAAAGCAGGAACAGCAAGGAGGCCTGGAAGGGTAGGGGGAGGCCAGAGAGAAAATGGAGGGCCAGGTACTTTCAGGCTCTTTCAACTAGCTCTGCTGGAAAGCTAGTTGACTGTCCAGGGAATTTTTAGACAGTCCCTTTGCCCATGTCTGCTGGTACCACATGCCCTAATAGCAGGTAGGCTGTGTCTAGCCTTCTTGGGTTTGATAGTTGGTAAGTGAGCTCCATGAGGGAGATGTACAAGTAATGTGTCTTTGCATGGTGGTTTTTTCAATTCTCTAGCTCCCTGATGAATGTGGGAATAAAAATTTCTATCAGAATCGACACTGGTTATAATGTGAATTTATGACATTACTTGAGAATATTCAATTCTGCTGTAGAGGGCAAAAAAAATGGAAAAATGAAATCCATCATAAACCCTGGGCATAGCTGGTAAGTAAGCAGGTACCTTATGTGATATAGGCAAAACTTATAGGATGTATTAAGTACAGATAGAGAGTAATGTAGTATATACTGAGGCATGTTACAGACAAACAGAATGCATGAAATATATGCTGGAACAAAGAAGAATATGATAGATAGAAATGTCAAGTCACATGTCTTGATCATTCTCCCTCTAGGCTGACAGCTCAGTCATCTCTAGATTAGCCATTCATTGGTAACTCAATATGGTCTCATTCTGAGTTTCACATGAACTGTGCTAAAAAAAAAAATGCAGATAAAACCTTTCACTGTTCAGTAAGCGAACTGGCCAGGGGGTCCTTGTTTCTTATCTTAGTCCATTTTCTGCTGCTATAACAGAATAACCTCAGATGGGATCATTGATAAAGAATAGAAATGTATTTCTCACAGTTCCAGAGGTTGGGAAGGGGCCCAGCTCTGGTGAGGGTCTTGTTGCTGTCATAGCATGGTGGAAGGGCCAGAGAGAAAGTTGGAGAGAGAGAATGGAACTCACAGCCCCCAGCCCTTTTATAATCCACATTAATCCATTCATGAGGATGGAACCCTCGTGATCTAAACACCTCCCAAGAGGCCCCACCTCCTAACACTGTGGCATCAGGGATTGCGTTTCCAGCACATGCTTTTTGGGGAGCACCTTCAAACCATAGCATCCCTGCATCTCTCTGACATAGAAAATGTGTGTCATTGGCCCAGCAGGCCTTCTGTCTGTGGGCCCCCTTGCTCAAACTTCAACTCTGGTCTCCTGACCACACTGTTAGTGTAGAGAAAGACAGGACGTTTGGAGCTTGCACAGTCCAGAAGTCAAGTAGCAGTTGCTGTCATCTGCCTGCAACCTATCCTTACAAACTGACTCTATCTCCTTCCCCTTGCTTTTCCCTGTGTGTTTTAAATTAATTTAATAAACTGTGTGAGGCTGGGTGCGGTGGCTCACGCCTGTAATCGAAATACTTTGGTAGGCTGAGACAGGCGGATCAACTGAGGTCAGGAATTCAAGACCTGCCTGGCCAACATGGTGAAACCCCGTCTCTACAAAAATACAAAAATTAGCCAGGCATGATGTGGGTGACTGTAATCCCAGCTACTCAGGAGGCTGAGGCAGGAGAATCACTGGAACTCAGAGGCAGAGTTTGCAGTGAGCCGAGATCGTGCCGTTGCACTCCAGCCTGGGTGACAGAGCAAGAGTCCATCTCAAAAAAAAAAAATTAATTTAATAAACTGTGTGATTTAAGCAGCCCAATTTAGTCTGTGTTCCTTCCTGTTCCCTGACCTCTGGAATAGCTTGGGATAGTTTCCTGAGTGCCACCATTTCCTACCCACACCCCTCCTTGCCATGCAAAAGCAAAGCCCAAAGTGCTATGAAGTCTCCAAGAGTCCTTGTGTTAGACTATTATTTTCTGAATCCTAATATTCATAATGGATGAACAGGGTCCTTCAGAGTCCTTGAACACAAAGAAGAAATTTTAAAATATAAGAAGAAAACTAGCCTACAGTGTCTCTGCATGTATCTTTTACATTTTCCTTAATAGTGAGAGACATGATAAGGTTTGATTGACTTTGTCCACCAGTAAACTTAAAATAGAGGTTCTAGAAATAACATGTAACTAGCCAAGGGGAAAATTCAAGGCCATTTTGGAAGAGTAGGTGTTCTTGTGAGATTCAAGGTCTTAACTCACAAGTCTTCTCCAACTCTTTGCATCTACTATTATTTACTGAACAGCATTGCTACAAACATGTTTGTACTGGTCCCTGTGAATAAGTGGGCTGAAATACAAGGAGTTGCGGGTTTGACTCATCAAAATATATGTGTAAGAGTCAACCATAGAGCTCCTGGACATGTTATTATATCCTGGAAACTGCTGAGTTCATGTATAATTTAGACATGTAAAACCACGTACAAATACATATTTTAAAAATTATACAGTTTCTAATCAGTTTAACATATACTGTGGAAAATAATCATGCTGAAAAAATAATAGTGTTAGCTATCCCTCCATGATTGAGTAGGTTAAAAAGGACAATAAAGAGTGATGGTAACAGAAAATATCGTTTTGATTAGAGATATTTTATTTTTCTGAGTTTGTCTTTTCTTTCAGTGAGTTAAATACATTTGACCAGATTAACGCCAAATGATTAAGATGACATGATAAGATAAGGTCAGCAATCAGGGGCTGTTAATTTCCGTACAACCCCCATCCACCTCCACCATACACATACACCAATTGTCTTTCAAAACTTACGTTCTTTGCAGAATTGGGTTTGGTTACGTGATTACCATTGACACGTTATGACGCAAATGTCCCTGGGGTGTAGACCATTGTTTTTATTAAACTTCTGAGCTAAAATCATAGAATGGCGGTATTGAGTGAGGAGGAGGGAGAATCCATGTATTGTCCGTGCTTGTTATCAGATTATCCCAAAATGGATACTATTCTACTTCACCTGGGACCAAAGACAGCCCACAGACCCATTACGGGTACATTTTAGATAATATTTCTGATGTTAGAGAATAAGCACTTTCAGACCCCACCAGGTTCTCCAGCTTCTTGGCCTGATCTTTCAGTTCCTCCTCCTTCTTCTTTTGTTTTTTTTTTTTTTTTTTTTCTGAAACGGAGTTTCGCTCTTGTTGCCCAGGCTGGAGTGCAATGGCGCAATCTCGGCTCATCGCAACCCCCGCCTCCCGGGTTCAAGCGATTCTCCTGTCTCAGCCTCCTGAACAGCTGGGATGACAGGTGCCTGCCACCACACCTGGTTAATTGTTAGTATTTTTAATAGAGATGGGGTTTCCTCATGTTGGCCAGACTGGTCTCGAACTCCTGACCTCAGGTGATCCACCTGCCTTGGCCTCCCAAAGTGCTGGCATTACAGGTGTGAGCCATCGCGCCCAGCCAGTTCCTCCTTCTTCTTATCCTCACCTCCCCACCCCAAGTTAACTCAGACTAGCCCAGATATGCCCTAAGCGAAGGAAGGGATCCTGCCAAGCCCTAGATGCTTTGCAGAAACCTCACTGATAGAAGCCAAATACGATATTCAGTATAAACACACACACGCACATGCACACAATGAAATTCAAACTTACCACTTGAAGCAACTAACAAAAAAAAAGCTTTGCTAAGTTTGCTAGCTTTTTAAAGAAATGGTTTAAAAGGACTGCAACTCAGAATGTACTTTTCAACAGAAATAGTAATTCTAAGGCAAGCTTAGGATACTGCAATTAGCCTAAGTGGTAGGCCGGGCATGGTGGAGTGAGTGCCCGTGGTCCCAGCTACACTGGAGGCTGAAGTGAGAGGATTCCTTGAGCCCAGGAGTTCAAAGCTGCAGTGATCTATGAGGGCACCACTGCACTCCAGCCTGGGCTACAGAGTGAGACCCTGTCTCAAATTGTACCCCTATCCCCACCCAAAAAAAACCTAAGTGGTACTCATTTCACAGCAAATGCTCACTTCATCTTTTTCTAGTATTTTTTTCTTTTTCTCTGCAGATCACATAAAGGGAGGAACATTTAGATTTTTTTTTTCTGGAAACAGAGTCTCACTCTGTCACCCAGTCTGGAGTGCGGTGGTGCCATCATTGCTTACTGTAGCCTCAAACTCCTGGGCTCAAGAGATCCTCTCATCTCAGCCTCCCGTGTAGCTAAGAATGCAGGTGTGTGCCACCATGTCCAGCTAATTTTTTTTGTGTTTTTTTTTTTTTTTTTTTTTTTTAGAGAGGAAGCTGCCATCATAGCTCCCTGTGTTGCCTAAGCTGGTCTCAAACTCATGAACTCAAGCAATCCTCCCTCTTTGGCCTCCCAAAATGCTGAGATTACAGGTGTGAGCCCCTATGCCTGGCTGATTTAGATAGTTTTAATTAATGTGTAGTTTGTTGCTTAATGTCTTTAATTCTCTCTTCTCTGTAAGCACCATGAAAGCAGGAGTTGATTCTTGTTCCTACCTGTATCACCAATGATTGGCACATAGTACATACACAATACACATTTTTCAACGATAATGAATGTATGAAAGAATAAAAAGAGAGAAAGAAGAAAGGAAAAAAGGTGGACACTGGGTGGGTAAAGGTTCTGGTCTGCTTGAAAGTTTCCCCCTCTTTCTCTGGCAGATGAGAGGGCAAAGAAACTGAGCCCTACAGCATGGTGCCTTGCAGTACTGAAAGGAGCATGAACTTTAGTGTCAGACAGACTGGGTTTCAATCTTCGCTCTACCCTTGGCTGTGCCTCACTATTTTTTTTTTTTTTTTTTTAAGATGGAGTTTCTCTCTTGTTGCCCAGGCTGGAGTGCAATGGCGCGATCTCGGCTCACTGCAACCTCCGCCTCCTGGGTTCAAGCAATTCTCCTGCCTCAGCCTCCCGAGTATCTGGGACTACAGGCATGTACCACCACGCCGGCTAATTGTGTATTTTTAGTAGAGACGGGGTTTCTCCATGTTGGTCAGGCTGGTCTTGAACTCTCGATCTCAGGTGATCCGCCCACCTCGGCCTCCTTCACTATTTAACCTCTCTGAATTTCAGTTTCCTCATCTATATACTGGAGAGAATACCAACTGCATACGATCTTTGTTACATATACCAGATAATGTACTATATATAAAAGCTCTCTGCTAGGTGCCAGGCTCAGAGTTCTGAATAAAGAAACACTAAAAGTTAGTTTCTTGTGGGCACTGACTTTAGGAAATCTTTGATGTACATGTTGCAAGTTTTAGGTGATGCACAGTGGGGCTGTAGGATGAAAAGCTAAGTGCCAAGTCCTCTGATTTTCCTTCCTCACAATCTTTGGCTTAGAGATTTAATACTTTCTCTTCAGCCACCTCTTGAGGGCCAATCCCATCTACTCATCTAAGGCTCTGTCCCACATCTTAATTGTCGTCTGCATAGTTGCATGTTTTACTGTCAGCTCAAATTTAACATACCCGACAACACCGAGTATCAGTTTCTTCCCCAAAGAGTGTCTCCTTTCAGATTATCTTTCTGTTAATCTTACTTCTGTTCCCTAGAACTCCAGGTTCAGAGCCTCAGAATCAGTTATCCTTGACTCACCTAGAAGAAGGATGAAACCATGTCTTCTTGAGCCAGTAGGCCCGAGCCCAAGTCTGAATACCGACAGTTGCCTGTTGAATGGATGAGCTTGTTTTTCACATCCACCAAAACCTGTTTTACCTATTGCTTTCCATATTCTTATTAATAAATCCTCCCTCTCTCCTACTTACTAAAGCTTGAAACCTCAAACTCATCTTTGGTAACATACTCTTAGTCAATGACAACATTCAGCCAATTTAATGGCTCCTGTCCCTTTTCCTTGATGTGATCTTTCAATTAATTTCTTTTCCTCTATCTGCCACTACAACTGTTGTCCAGATCATACCGCGTAAGAGCATGGACTTTGGTGTCAAACAGAACTGGGTTCAAGGAAAAGCTTTGTCACTTTTTAACTGTGTGCTGCTAGACAAGTTGCTAGCCTTTTTCCTTATCTAGCAAAATGGATAATAATAGTATCCATCTCGTATGGTTGGACGATTAATTACATAACAGCCACTGACAGCATCCATTTCTCACTGCTATCCATGCTTACATATCAAAGAGTTATATCTTCTTCCTTCCAATGATGACATTTCTTCTACAACATTCCTGATGAACAGGTCATCTTGCCTAGACTTGAATCTCTTCAAGGTTGGGTGGGCCAGTGTGTGAGAAAATGTGAGTTATTTATGAATGAGTTTAGTTGTATTAAAGGTCGTCCTTATACTGAGCTGATGTTCGCCTTTCTATCATTTTAACTATCTGGGGCAATAAAGAATTCACTGAAATCATTTTCTATATTACAGCAACATTTTAAGCCTGTGAAGTCATCTCTTGCATTCCACTTTTATATTTCATCTTGCAGATTAAACATCACAAGTTGTTGTAATCTTGCTTCTAATGTCCTCTGGATCCACTCCACTTTATGAATATTCTTTTAAAAATATGTTGTCCTAAGCTGATCATGAAAATACAATGGACTCAGATTAGGAAAAACCATCTTGAAAATGAAGAACAAAGTTGGAGGAGTCACACTTCCCAATTCCAAAACTTTGTACACAGCTTCAATAATCAAGACAGCATGGAACTGGCATAAGAAGAGACATAGATCAATGGAATAGAGTTGAGGGTCCAGAAATAAACCTTAACGTGTATGGTCAATTGATTGCTAACAAGGATGTCAGAACAATTAAGTGAGTAAAGAATAGACATTTCAACAAATAATGCTGGAATTAACTGAATATCCACATGCAAAAGAATAAAGTTGAGCCCTTTTCTCACACCACACAGAAAAGTTAACTCCGCGTGGATAACAGACACAAGTATATGAGCTAAAGCCATAAAGCTCCTAGAAGAAAACATAGAAGTAAACCTTCATGATCTTAGGTTAGGCAGTGGTTTCTTAGATATGGCACCAAATCACAAGCAACAAAAGAAAAAATAGGTAAGTTAGATCTCATACAATTAAAAACTTTTGTGTAGCAAACAGTACGAAATAGAATGTGAAAAGACAACCTACAGAATGGGAGAAAATATTTGAAAATCATATATTTGATAAAGAATTTGTATTCAGAATAAATAAAGAACTCTTAAAAATCACTAATAATAAGATAAATAACTCAATTTAAGATGGGCAAAAGATCCAAATAGATATTTTTTTCAAAGAAGACAAATGGACAAAGTGCATTAGAGAAATTCAAATCAAAACCACAATGAGATACCACTTGACACCCACTAGAGTGGCTATAATAAAAGAGATGAAATTGACAGGTGTTCAGGTGTTCACAAGATTGTGGAAAAATTCAAAACCTGTTTACACAGTGCTGGTGAGGATGTAAAAGGGTGCTGCAAGGGTGCACTTTGGAAAACTGTTTGTCAGTATTCGACAATGTCTAACAATGTTAAACACAGAGTTACTATATGGCTTAGATGTATACTTAAAAGAAATAAAACATATATTGGAATAAAAACTTATAGCTAGGAGCAGTGGCACCCACCTCTAGTCCCAAATACTTGGGAGGCTGAGGCAGGAGGATCATCTGAGCCCAGAAATTGGAGACTAGCCTGGGCTATATAGTGAAACTCCATTTCCAAAAAAAAAAAAAAAAGAAAGAAAAGAAAAAGAAACAAAAATCTCTTATATTGATCAATATTCAAAGGTTCATATTAAGTGTGGTATATCCATACAATGAGGTATTATTCAGCAATAAAAATGAATGAAACACTGACACAAGATAGAAAATGGATGAGCCTCAAAGAATTGTGGTACGTGAAAGAATCCAGTCACAAAAGACCACATATCGTATAATTTCGTTTATACAAAATATTCAGAATAGGCAAATCTATAGAGATGGAAAGTAGATTAGTGGTTGCTTAGGGGCTGGGTTAGGGGTGAACAGGAAATGACTACTGATGGTTACTGTGTCTTTTTTATAGATGATAAAAGTGCTGGCCAGGCGTGGTGGCTCATGCCTTTAATCCCAGCACTTTGGGAGGCCGAGGCGGGTGGATTACCTGAGATCAGGAGTTCAAGACCAGCCTGGCTAATATGGCAAAACCCTGTCTCTGCTAAAAATACAAAAATTAGCTGGGCGTGGTGGCATGCACCTGTAATCCCAGCTATCCAGGAGACCGAGACAGGAGAACCGCTTGAACCTGGAGGCAGTAAGCCGAGATCGCACCATTGCATTCCAGCCTAGGCGACAGAGCAAGACTCTGTCTCAAAAAAAAAAAAAAAAAGTGCTCTGACATTATATTATGGTGTTGGTTGCACAACTTTGTGAATATATGAGAAGTCATGGAATTGTATACTTTCAATAAATAAATTATAAGGCATACAAGTTATATCTCAATATAGCTGTTTGCTAAATTTGGACATCACTTTTTTTTTTTAAACAGCTTTATTGAGATATAACTCTGGTGTTATACGTTTAGTATTTGTTTGTTCACCTCTATCATAAGCTATATAAGCTGTATGTCTCTAAGGACTGGGATCATTTTTACCAATTGTTAAACCTCCACTTCCTTGTATAGTACTTTTTGCCGAGTGTTAATTTAAAAATGTTTGTTGAATGATATATTTTAGGCTAAATGAATACGGTTTGCATCAGCATTAGGGTAGACATGTCACATGTAGTCAACTAACCCTCCCCAAGTCTTTTATGTGAGTTGTTGTTAAGCCAGGGCAATTCTATCCTGTACTTGGGCAGAAATTTCTTGAAAAAAATCAAAGTTAAGAGTTTACATTTATTTCAAAATTTTTATCATGTTAGAACCCATCAGTCATTTTAGCCAGTTAAGTTTTTGTTTGTTTGTTTGTTTGTTTGTTTTTTTGAGATGGAGTCTTGCTGTTTTGCCCAGGCTGGAGTGCAGTAGTGCGATCTTGGCTCACTGCAACCTCTGCCTCCCAGGTTCAAGTGGTTCTCCTGCCTTAGCCTCCCCAGTAGCTGGGGCGACAGGTATGCATTATGTTGCCCAAGTTTTTGCATTATTCAGTAGAGATGGGGTTTCACCACATTGCCCAGGCTGGTCTTGAACTCCTGACCTCAAGTGATCTGCCCGCCTCCCAAGGTGCTGGGATTACAGGTGTGAGCCACTGCACCCAGCCAAGATTTTCTTGGATTTTTTTTCTCTGTCATTAAGTGTAGTCTCTATTTCTACCTGCTTTGTATTATAAACCAATTTAAATAAGCATGCTGTCTTTCTCCATAAAAACATTAAACTGTAGAACAATGTTTTTATGGAGAAAAAGAGCTAAAGTCAAATGCTGGTGGAGCATAAAACGCTCACTTGAAGAACGCCTTGGTAATAGCTCCAGCTAACTGTACCATGATCTAATCCTGTGGCTGGAACCTCTGGGGGAGTCTTTCTATCCACCTCCCCATATCCATCTGACAAGCTCAGGTCCAACACCACTTCTTTCATGGGCTATTCTCTGATCTTCTCAGAATGTCTATCTTCTATTGAATTTGCCACAATATTTTGTTTGTACTACTCTTGAGACATCCCATACAACCTTGAATTATAATTGCTCACATGGGTGTCTCAGCATTTATTCTAGACCATAAGATACTTAAAAGGAGGAATTGTGATTTCTTTGACAGTTTTGTCTCTTAGAATTTAAGGGTGAGGGTGCTTAATAAGTATTAGAAATAATGGATAAGTATAATATTCAGTGCTATTAAAAATACTATTAAATCTCAACACCTCCAGGGGTTACGTATCTGAAAAAATGTATCATATGTATGTATATAAATTCTAAAATAAATTGAAATGTCCATATCAAAAACCCTGCTAGAGTAGGTAACTCTTCCCAATTGACTTCAATTATTCATGATATAATTTTTGCAGGCACATCAAAAATTGTATGTTTAGAGGTTAGAGGATGAATCATCTTACAGTTTTCAAACCAGTCTGTACTAGCTTGAAATGTAATGTTTCTTGCACTTGAATTTTCCCTGCTTTGTGTCTGCCAGTCTTGGCCCAATACTTGGGTAATTTTTTTATGTTATTGTGGTGCTTACAGGTGTTTTTCCAGCTGTGTTTTTCTATCCTGAGGTTGTATTGGAGTACGACATGATCAAACCTCTTCTCTGCACCATGTCACAGAACCACCTTAATGAAAGAGTGGACAATAACTATTGTGGTTTTCTCCCATTTCAGGTGATGGAATGGAATCATGTGTGTACAAAAAGATACAGGAATGTACATATTCAGTTTGCAATATAAAAACATATACTGTGATTAGAGAGGAATTACAACATTCTAATTGCAATTTTTGCCATTTATTCAATAAATATTTCCTGGCTGGGCATGATGGCTCACACCTGTAATCCCAGCACTTTGGGAGGCCAAAGCAGACACATCATCTGAGGTCAGGAGTTTGAGACCAGCCTGGCCACCATGGTGAACCTCCATCTCTACTAAAAATACACAAATTAGTTGGGTGTGGTGGTACATGTCTGCAATCTCAGCTACTTGGGAGGTTGAGGCAGAAGAATCGCTTGAACCTGGGAGGAAGAGGTTGCAGTGAGCTGAGATTGTGCCACTGCACTCTAGCCTGGGCAACAGAGTGAGACTCTGTCTCAAAAAAAAAAAAAAAAAAAAAAGATTCCTGAGTGCCTACCATGTGCTGATTAAACTGTTTTAGATGTTGGAGATGCAGCTATGGACAAGACAAATACAATCTCTTCTCTCCAGGAATTTACTACTAATGGAGGAGAGAGACAAAAAACAACTTTGTACATAAATCTTTTCTGATAGTCATTAAGAAAATAGAGCAACGTGGTGTCCGAATTCTAGGTTGCTCATTTTAAAGGCTAGGATGCCTAAAACCACAAGGAACATTTCAGAATTAGTAACATTCATACTTCATAGAGCTATACTTATGCTAATAAATGTTTGGTATTGTTGCCTCCCCAACAGCCACCTCAGATCACTTCCCAACTCCAAGTTTCCCTGCTCATCAATCCAAAATTTTGTTGAATATACTACTTCCCCACCCCCAGTGGAGCTTAAGGGTTAACCTGAACTCTCTAAACCAATCAGGGCATTCCTACTGTCTTTGATTGTGGCTGTTGCAGGCAGAGACATATAACCCAATCCTTGCTAATGAGACTTGAGGTAGGACCCGAGCTTCCGGAGAGGTTGCCTGGCTCCTAAAAAGAGAAAGATACCGGAAAAGAGATGGACTCTTCTACCACTGGAAATCAGATGGTGTCCTGAGTGACACAAGTGTACTTACAACAGCCAGTTTGCAACCATAAAGAAGCCAGTGGGGGTACACAGGCTACATGTCCTCGAAGGCACAGAAGAAAGAAGAGAGAAAACTATATTCTTTTTATTTTTTTTTTGAGACGGAGTCTCGCTCTGTCGCCCAGGCTGGAGTGCAGTGGCGCAATCTCGGCTCACTGCAAGCTCCACCTCCCGGGTTCACGCCATTCTCCTGCCTCAGCCTCCCGAGAGAAAACTATATTCTTGATGACACAGTTGAGCCACAGAATCGTCCAACCCCGGAGGTGCCCCACTTCGCGTTGTGGGAGATAATGCATTTTCCTTGCTGTTTAAACCACTTTGAGCTGAGTTTTCTATTACCAGCAGCCTAAAGCATTTTGACAGATAAAAGTAGATACAAATGCACATATATAATGAGCATCCTGACTGATTGATTAAATGTGTATGTAGGCATGCATTACCTCCCCACTCCATTTATGATTGTCACATTTATTTTTACTTCAGGGAAAAGCAACTATAGAATTTAAAACAATCAGGATTGAAAACAAATACCTGAATTTCCTACAATTAAAAAATCAATTCATTAAGTAGTGGTATTAAGCTAAAATAAAATGAATGCTTAGAAATTTGTTAAGTGTTTATGATGTAATAAGACATCAAATAAACCGTTTTTCTTTAAGTTCTTTAATAAAAAAAATCTGATGTTGAGCCCAGTCTTTCATTTTTATCACTGGAATAAATAGAGAATAGTCATTGCAATCAATTGCCTGTTTGTTTCCCCAGAGAGCTCTCCCACAAGCATACATTATGTATGGAGATGAGAGGGGAAAGTGGCTTCCTTTTCATACTGTCTTTTCTTCTAAACTACAGTTTCTCCATTGGGTCTACTTTTAAATAAAATGAGAGCAAAAATGCTAAACTATTGTTAGAAAACAGCTTTCTCTAAGAATGAAATGCCAATTATCTTGCAAATATTTGCTGTTTCTCATTTGCAAAGTTCTGTTGGTCACTTTGATGTAGACAAAGCTTCTGAATATTTATAGATTTCTTATTTTTTGGAGAAAGACCAGAAAGGCAGTAACAACCTCACTGGGTTGTTATCTAGCAATTCAAGCTTTATTTTTATTTTATTTTAAAAATTTCAATAGTTGTTGGGGTACAGGTGGTTTTTCGTTACATGGACAAGTTCTTTAGTGGTGATTTCTGGTATTCTGGAGCACCTGTCACCTGAGAAGTGTATGCTGTACCCAGTGTGTCTTCTTTTATCCCTCACTCCCCTCCCACCCTTTCCCCTTCAGTCTCCAAAGTCCATTATATCATTCTTATGCCTTTGCATCCTCGTAGCTTAGCTCCCACTTATAAGTGAGAACATACGATATTTGGGTTTCCATTCCTGAGTTACTTTACTTAGAATAATGGCCTCCAGCTCCATCCAAGTTGCTGCAAAAAACATTATTTCATTCCTTTTTATGGATGAGTAGTATTCCATGGTGTACATATACCACATTTTTTTATCCACTCTCAATCTTTATTTGTAAAGTACAGATGATAAATAATTGGATTTGTAAAAAACCTAAATATGTATTCTTCATAAATTACTTCTGTAAGTGTAACTCTATCCATAACCTTTGGTGTATTGCAATTAGGAACACAGTTATGACTGGTATCTGAAGTGTGCAGGGTGAAGGAAGTGATGGAGTCATGTTAACAGTGGCCACTCCAATGCTTAAGACAATCACAGGACTTCTTTCCACCTGTAACCAGGGGCTCCTCTTGCTCTGTTTGCCTTCCAGTTGGTTCTATCTTCACCTGTAATAGGAAACCATAATATTTCTTCCTACTCACTTCCACTAACCACCCCAGCGGTCCTTGGGAACGACTTCTCCCCCATCTGTCTGCAAGAAGGAAGCTGTGGAGCCACGATGGGTCACCTATACAAAGGGCCAGATTTTTTGGGAAGGAATCAGTGTTGATGTTCTCAACTTGCCTAATGATTTTTTCCTAAGATGATCTACTTTCAGGAAAAGTTGGTTCATAATTGCTTAGAAAACATTTAGGCAACATTTTTTCTATCAATTTATAAAAAATAAAACTATACCCCTCTCCCATCTCATTACTCATTCCCAATATTACTATGGTGCGTTGCTCAGGGGTGTGCAAACCGCTAGAGAGCTAAATAAAGGTATAAATAAAAATAATGGAGGCCGAGTGCAGTGGCTCACTCCGGCAATCTCAGCACTTTGGGAGGCCCAGGAGAGCGGATCACTTGAAACTAGGAGTTTGAGACCAGCCTGGCCAACATGGTGAAACCCCATCTCTACTAAAAATACAAAAATTAGCCAAGTGTGGTGTCAGGCACCTGTAATCCCAACTATTTGGGAGGCTGAGGCAGGATAATTGCTTGAACCCCTGAGGCAGAGATTGCAGTGAGCCAAGATCGCACCACTGCACTCCAGCCTGGGCAACAGAGCAAGAATCTGTCTCAAAAAAAAGGTTGGGGGGAAGCCTCTTTAATGATTCATCAAGGCATCAAGGCAACTTAAACACATAAGGCTTTCTTCTACTTTTTTTTGTTGCTTGGAGGGGCAGGCTGGAGTGCGCAGTTGCATGATCATAGCTCACTGTAGCCTGGACCTCTTAGGCTCTAGTGATCCTCCCGCCTCAGCCTCCCAAAGTGTTGGGATTATAGGTGTGAGACACCAAACCTGGCTAATTTTTAAAAATTTTTGGTAAAGACAAGCTATCACCATGTTGCCCAGGCTGGGCTCAAACTCCTGGCCTCAAGTGATCCTCCTGCCTTGGCCTCCCAAAATGTTGGGATTACAGGCATAAGCCACTGTGCCTGGCCCAAGTAAGACTTTTTATTTTTCTCTGTTACATACAAAATTCTGTAAAATCTTGGTGCTGGTAAAGTGATAATTTAGATTATACATATATAGAGAGATGGATGTTCTCAATTCCAAAGAGCCAAAGCAGTATAGATTATTGAGGCTGATCTTTTCAAATGCAACAAGAATGTTTTGTGGGTCTACCAAAGTTTTTGGTGAAATAATTGATAAATCTACACATCAGCATTTTATGTCATTTCTTTGAGCTTGGTCATGCTTTATTGAATAAAGTAGGCAAAGTCTATTTTTTTCAAATTGAGTCGTGAGATATGTTCTGTAATTAGTCACTCCTTGTTTTATCTCATTGCATATATTCTACCTCCTAGTTAAAAAAATAAACTCACGTGAAGTTATAATATAAACTGAGACATCACATTTAAAATGGGTGGGTTACATGGGCAAACATTGTTAGGAGGCAGAGAAGCAAATAGTTTAAAGACCAACAGTCAATGGATTGCTGTGTCCTCTGTCATGTGGTCACTTCTTACCCACATCAGCGGAAGCCTCTTGGTTGAACTCAGACTTGTTTATGAGTGACAACAATCATGACTGCATCTTTTCGGACAAAGCGGGGACTTGATTCCAGCATAATCTGAAATGTGAAATTTTTATTTACACAGCACTTTGATATTCAAAGCACTGTTCTGAGAACTTTATAAATATTAACTCATGTAATCCTAATTACAGGCCTCTAAGGGGGGTCACAGATATACCTATATTTCACATTTGGGGAAACTGAGATTGGAGGCCCACCTAGTTAGTTAGAGGCAGGACTGGCATTCAAATCCAGACAGCTCGGCTCTCTCTGTCTAGGCTCTTATCCACCATGCTCTGCTGCCTCTCCAGGAACATTTTCAATTCTTGGGTCTTTTTTAAGAGAGTTGTCAGCATCATCCTTTGTTTGCCTTGGCCGTGCCCAGAATGTTTCAGGATGATGATCATATTTAATAACATTTAGTTACTGTTCATCTGAGACTCAGTTCGCATGCGAAGTACTATTATCCTCATTATATAAATAAGGAGAGCAAGAACCAAGAGGTCCGGTAGGTGTAACTAAGACAAAGTCAGAAACAGAAGCTCCCAGCCCTGTGATGTAATGATAAGAGAAGTTTCCATTCCCTTGTTTACTAGGAGTTGCTTAGTAAACATATTTGGAGGGACTGAGAGAGAGAGAGAGAGAGAGAGAGATCGAAGAGGAAGGAAGGGGAAAAAACCTAAAACACAAAACCCTTTGCAATAATCAAATTTATAAGATAATGGTAGCAAAATGATTCAATGTAATTATTCAACATTTCCTTATGTGGGGAATTATTATGCAATTATTCAACATTTCCTTATGTGTATTATATATGTAGTCATAACCGTAATGTTTTCAGTACTAACTTGACAAACAAGTTGCAAATCTTTCTGCAAGTCAGAGGTTTACGTAGTTCACTTCTTGGTGCAAAATCTCAGCAGCTCTACGGGGCAGAAGTGATTTGAAGTGCACACGGCATTGAGCGATCTTGGTATCTCTTCCTGAGGGTGCAGCCCCAATCTCCTTTCCAGCTTAGGAGCCTGTAGAGAGAGGAGTACCTCCAGCCTCTGTGCTAGCACCTTCCCCACCTCAGGAATCGCTTCATTCACTTGCCTAAATAGTTTTAATTAAGGCAAGAAGGAAAATGTGTGAAACATTTTTATGTGGCTATGGTATCAAAGACATAGATAGGGATTGTGTCTGGGAAAAATCCTAATTGTTGATTTATCTGCCCAAACAAATTCACACTATTCCTCAGCTACCTAACGGGCTCCATTGCATGGGAATACATTTGATATTGTGGCCCCTTAATGTGAAGGAGGAAAAGCAAACTCAAGGTGTCCCACACATAGACCAGGGAGACCATAGGTTAGAAGGGGAGAAGAAGTTCACCTTGCTTTTGAATTTAAGAAGAGGGAAAATAAAACTTTATAAAGGAAGAGAGGAATGTTTTTCAGTTTTATTTTAAGGGTAGTGAAAAAAGATGCAAAGGAAGAGGCTGAAGAAAGGAGGTAAAGAGAAACATAAAGAAGGCTACTACGAGGAAGAGTGAGAAGTAAAGAACAGGCTAAGAGACCCTCAGGGAAAGGCATCTTGCAGAATGGGAGAAAGACTCAGTCACTGCGAAGTGTTTTAATGGACTTGAACTTCTCCTGTCACTTCCTTCTGTTCACCACTGTTATCAGTGCCCTTTGAAATTCTAATCAGCCAATTAATCACTGTTCACAACCACCGCAGCTCACCAAAGGGAAAATTATGCTCTGGGCTGTAGCCAAAGCAATATCACCCCTTGTCTAGATGAACTCAAATCAAATCAGCCTTGGAAGTTACAGGCGCCTTCCTCCTGCCTTAAAGTAGCCACTGTAAATTCTATGGGATCCAGGTCATTTTCAAAATGAAAACTTCTCGGAGCAATGTTGTATAAAAATCAGAATTATCATATGGTCCCCAAACCCTTTAAATACAGAGGACTTCTGCCTATTGACTGTGTTTTTAGTCTCACTCTGTTCCGTTTCAGATCTATTCACTTCCTTGCATACAGCTATGCAAAAGATATTTGTGCAAATGGTGGACATAAATTCAGTACTAAGCAAGCTCTGTTGAGGCTCTGTCATGTTGATACCAGTCACAAATGAAAGTAAAATTTTATTTTGAGGTTTAACCTTGTAAATTGCCCAAAAGCAATTTTTTATTTCCAGCTGATTTATTTGAAGAAAATAGGCTCAGATTTATTGGGCCTGTTAATAAAAAAATAATAATAAATGACCTCCTATCGTTTCTGCTGCTATTTATTGATCTCTTTCAAATTTAGCGAGCAATTCAATCTGCAGTAAGACGTGTTGAATGGAGTGGATTGCGAATGTAAAAATGGAATGAACATTTAGAAAGCATTTTCAAGTCCCAGAAAGTAGCTTTAATAAACGGGAATAAATTAAATTTACATAAGTGGAGGGAAAAAAGAGGGATTTTGTTTTAATGATGAACTACACAGAAATCATTTGTTAGATATGGGGTCTATTGGTCATATTTTATTTTATTTTATTTTTTGAGACACAGTCTCACTCTGTTGCCTAGATTGGAGTGCAGTGGCACGACCTCGGCTCACTGCAACTTCTGCCTCGTGGGTTCAAGTGATTGTCATGCCTCAGCCTCCCGAGTAGCTGGGACTACAGGCGTGTGCCACCATGCCTGGTAATTTTTGTATTTTTAGTAGAGATGGGGTTTCGCCATGTTGGCCAGGCTGGTCTGAAACTCCTGGCCTCAAGCAATCTGCCTGCCTCAGCCTCCCAAAGTGCTGGGATTACAGGCATGAGCCACCATGTCCAGCCCGAGCATTTTTTCATGTATCTGTTGGTATTGGCCACTTTTAAGAAATCAGCTCATAGAGTGGATTGCTGTAGTTCTGATGAGTGAAGCGTCCATCACAGTCTTTCATGCTAACTCTACCTTCAGAGACTTTCCTTAGAATAATCCCTTCTGACATCATTAGGGTAATTCACTCCTGTTTTCCCTGTCCAATCATTGCTATTACCACAACTACTAGTTCAACTAGTAGTGTAGTTGTAATAATATGAGTACTGCTATGGTTTGAATATGTCCCTCTAGAATTAATGTTGCAACTTAATTCTCATTGTGGTTGTATTAAGAGGTAGGATCTTTTGGGAAGTGATTGTCATGGATGATTAAGACCACCCTCATGAATGGATTAGTGCCTGGAGGGAACAAGTTCAGACCTCTTTGCTCTTCTGCACTTCCGGCATGTGAGCACATAGCGTTTATCCCCCTTTTTGCTCTTCTATCCCTTCTGCCATATGAGGATACAGAGTTGAAGGTGCCATTGAGGAAGCAGAGACGGGGCCCTCACCAGACACTGAAACTGTCTGTGCCTGATCTTGCACTTTCCAGCTTCCAGAGCTGTGAGAAGTAAATTTCTATCCTCTATAAATTACTGAGTCTGTGGTATTTTGTTACAGTGGCACAAACAGACTAAGAAAAATAGATTTGACTTCAAAATGAGAAGAATTATTGGAGGTGCTTTCCCAGGCTTAGATGAAGAGACCTCCAAATTGCCAAACCCACATGTATGTTTCAGTGCATGTCCTATTTCACCTTTGCTATAGTTGCCACTATCCACCATTCCATTCTTCTTGAAACTCTTTTGGCTTCCTCAATACCATGCACCATTTTGTACGTCACACTCCCATCCCGAACCCTCTCCTCAGGTTCCACTTGTGCTGTAAAGAGCCTCCTATGCACACGGGGAAACACCCAGGCCTGTAAGTCTAAACTCAGTCCATTTCCCCATCACCTGCACAGGCCATGAAAGCTGCCATTGAACCATTGCAGCAGGGTCTCAGTTGTCCCAAGCATGGACCAGATAGCAGGATGTGGGCTCAGAGTGGGTACATTCCCTTAGCTCTGCCAATTTTTTGCCCGAAAAGGAGGAGTAAGGCCAGAGGAGGGTCCCTTTAAGTGTGGAGCCAGAGTGAGGGCCCATCTCACCTGTATCTGTGTTGTTTGGGAGGATAAAGGTGACGGGTAACAGGTGAGAATCATGAGGCGTGTTCAGGGACTAGGGAAAAACGAGTTTGGAGGAGATAATGCATGCAGCTGAGTGGGAATCATCATAGCGTCAGAAGAATTTGAGGATAAAGACTTTGAACTTTGATCATAGTGGGAATGGGGAGGTCTGAATTCTTTTGCATAGGGGAAGAGATAATCAGACATTTCTGTGCAGGGTGGATGAGAAAATAGGAGAGAAAACAAAGAGATTGGCAAGGTTACTGCAAAGTTTAAGATATGAAGTAAAAAGAAGTGAAAGCAGAAAGGGGCTCTTGGAATTTCTACAATGAGGAGAGAATCAATTAGATGTAGGAGGTGAGGGAGATGGAGAACCTAGGCCAAATAGTTTCGCAAGATAAAATGTGGCCAGGCTGTTTGATTCCTGGGAAGGCTCTTCTCTTTCTGAGAAGTGAGGATGCTGTGTGGGCGTATTTTGAACACTGTTCCTATAACCAAGGCCAATCCTGGCTCCCATGAGCCTGTGGTCCTCCTTAAGGTCTTTCCAAGGAAGCCCCGTCCTTACCTCAGCACCCCCATCCACTTTCAGGCTTAGCATGAACATGCAATTTCAGCTCTGAGTTCTAAGTTATGCTCTTTTTGGATTGGAAGAGGGATATTTCAGAGTTTATAAAAATTCAAGATCCTTTTCATTAAGGATAAACAAATCCTTTCTGAGGCAGGCACACTAGCCAAGGTCGGATAAGGTTAAACTATCATCACAGAGAAGCAGAAGGGTTCACAAGGTGGTGTGGACTCTGAACTGCCTGGATTTAAATCCCTCTGACTGCGTGACCTACAAAGTCCAGAGCAGAACTTCTTCCAAAGTACTGCTAGCAGGAGTCAGTTTTCTGTCCTGATGTGGGAGCTGGGAGGGAGGAGGAAGCTCTCCCTCCAAGGTCCCAGCACTAGCTCTCCTTCTGTCACCAGAGCAGTGAGGACAAAGGCCAGGGAACTTTTTTCCTGCAAAAGTCAGATACCCACCAGCTTAGTTGCACTGGGGCAGCTGTGTTGTGTTAGAACCAACAAATTAGAGGAATGTCTCACTAAAGAAAATGAGCCCTGTAGATTTGTGCCATTCAACAGAAAAAGAACAGTTTTCTATTCCCCTTACTGAAGCGTAAAATAACTTTTGGCAAAAACCTCTGTCATCTTTACATGATAGGTTATGTTTTTGGGTTGGGGTCTTATTGTGTGACCATCTGTGGCGATGTGTTTACTAGCTGTTTGTCGCTGGTTCTTTTCTGCTCTTCCACTTTCCATGGTTGCTTGGCAGCTAAGTTTTTTTTTTTTTTTTTTTTTTTCATTTCATTTCAATCAGTGGCTCACAATTTCAAGCAGATGTTTTCAAAAGTGCTTGACTTTTAAGCAGAGTGTATGCAGTGCCCTCTTGGCAGTGTTGCTACACTCAGCCGTGAATCTGGTTTGCAAATGAGGGTGCTGGGGTGCCTGGGAACGGGAGCTTCTTGAACTACAAGTGCCCAAGATTGATTTTCTTTCTTTTTTTTTTTTTTTTTTTTTTTTTTTTTTTTTTTTTTGAGACAGAGTCTCATTCTTTTACCCAGGCTGGAGTGCAGTGGTGCCATCATAGCACACTGCAGCCTCAAACTCCAGAGCTCAAGTGATCCTCCTACCTCAGCCTCTCCAGTAGCTGGGACTAAAGACATACACCACCACACCTGGCTGATTTTTTTTTTTTCTTTTTTTTTTAGAGATGGGATCTCACTATGTTGCCCAGGCTGGTCTCAAGCTCCTGGCCTCAAACGATCCTCCCACCTCCCACTTTAGCTTCCTAAAGTGCTGGGTTTACAGGCGAGAGCCAGTGCGTCTGGCCTGAGTGTTCTAGATTCTTGACATCCTTCTTCAGGATATTGGTGCCTGGGCCTGCGCTGGAAGCATCTTAGCAGTTTAGACTGCCCTGGGTGTTTCCTGAGGGATACAGGCCCAGCACAGACTGTAAGGCTGGTGGGCTTTAGATTAGGAGGACCTGCGTTTGAACCCTGCCTCCACCACAGGCTGGCTGTGTGATCTGGATGATGTTCTCAGTTTTCCTGTCTGTAAAATGGGGATAAGAACAAAACAGTACCTCATAGGCTACTGTGAGGATGGAAAGTGATAACATGGTAAAGCACTTTGCTTCAATAACTGCCACTGGGTTATGGAGTGTCACTCAGCAAGCACACAGCACGTGCCAAACATAAGCAATATTCCTATCAAGATTTTTAAAGTCCTTACAACAATCCTATGCTATGCATATTATTATCACTGTGTTAAGGACAAGGCTCAGAGAGGTTAAATAACTTGCCCAAGGTGGCACAGCCAGTCTGGCTCCAGAGTCTGTCTAGGTTGCTATTCAGGATTAAGTGGGGCCATGTGGTCCATAATAAGCAGTGTGTACTCAGGGACTCAGCGTCAGGGACTAGCGGTAAGCGCTTTACAGCCCAGGATTTCATTTAACTCCATAACCTAAGTCTCTAGCAGTGCTTGGAGGGATGCTATTACTATCTTCCTAATAGAGATGAGAGACATTAGGCCGGGCATGGTGGCTCATGCCTATAATCCCAGCATTTTGGGAGGCTGAGGCAGGATGATCATTTGAGGTCAGGAGTTCGAGACCAGCCTGGCCAACATAATGAAACCCGTCTCTACTAAAAACACAAAAATTTGCCGGGCATGGTGAGCACCTCTAATTCCAGCTTCTCAGGAGGCTGAGGCATGAGAATTGCTTGAACCCGGGAGGTGGAGGTTGCAGTGAGCCGAGATCGCACCATTGCACTCCAGCCTGGGAGACAGAGTGTGACTCTGTCTCAAAAAAAAAAAAAAAAAAAAGAAAAAGAAAAAGAAAAAAGAGATGAGGTCAGGGAGGGAATATGCTGCTGAGAGAGGCTGGCTTCAGCACTGGCACCTCAACCTCTTTCTCTGCACTGTGGGACACTCTCCCCACCATTCAGGGCTGGACGGACCTGACTGGTCGTCTCACACAAATGTCCCCAGATGCCAGCGGTCTTCCTGGAGACACAGGAGTTAGAACCAACATGTCCTGACTCCAGCCCATTGTTTTTTGTTTTTGTTCATGGTATTAGAATAACAATATCATTTGCCACTGTAAGTAATTCAATATGCTTCATGTTGTTTCCGCCTCCAGCCAGTCTTATCATAATAAAAAGTTACCAAAATAAATAAATATTAAAAACCCAATTTGCACAAGCACAACGAAGTACAGAAGTCCAAGTAAGCAAGAAATCCGAGTATTTCTCTTTAGACAATAAAAGTAGTAGGAAAAAGAACAGAAGCTAAAATGTGATACAAGTAGATGTGGAAAAGTAATACTATAAATTCCTTCATGTTGTCCATATTCTAGAAACTTAATGTCTACTGCTACGTATTAGAAGGTATTGCTGGTATAGTTCTGCCAGGGAAAAGGTTTTCTTTTATAAAAAGAAGTTAGGACACTTTGGGAGGCCGAGGTGGGCAGATCACTTGAGGTCAGGAGTTCAAGACCAGCCTGGCCAACATGGTGAAACCTCGTCTCTACTAAAAATACAAAAATTAGCTGGGTGTGGTGGGAGCCTGTAATCCCAGCTACTTGGGAGGCTGAGGCAGGAGAATCACTTGAACTCGGGAGGTGGAGGTTGCAGTGAGCCAAGATCTCACCACTGCACTGCAGCCTGGGTGATAGGGCAAGACTCTTTCTCAAAAATAAATAAATAAATAAATAAAATAAAATAAATAAAAAAGTAGATATTTCTGCCAGCTCTGCCCACTATACACCATAGCAAAATTTTAGTGCTGTGGAAAAGTTGCAGCAAGCACAGCAAGTTGACTCTAACTGATTTTACAGTTGAACCTGACGTCTGGGGATGCGATGAAACGACACCACAATTTATCATCAGAAATAAGATAGTCATTACAATGTTGCTTTCTATGATACCTCGTACAGGGCTGTTTATTACTGAGAATCCCATTTTTAAAGGTTTTAAAATATTACAAGTTCCCTCATTAGCAGTCTGGCAAAATGTCTGCATCTGTCCTCATGAGGATAATCTTTTTCCCCCTCCAGGGCACCCATCCCAAATAGAAGAAGCCCAGAGTGTTAGCTTTTGCTGAGCCAAGTTGTGCAAGACTTATTTAGCGTGATTTAAACATATTAGGTCTTATCAACCTTTCCTTTTCTAGAATGACTGCCTCAGTGGGACATAGATTTTGAAATTTTATAAGTTTCACAAGAAACTAACATTTGCACACTTTGGCCAAACTAAGAAAGGTAATGACTGGGTTTCCTACCGGTTTCCAAATGGGGTTGTTTTTTTCCAGATGCTTATTGAATTTCAGTTGGAATAAGACAGGTGGTTTTAGGCCGAAAGCAATTTAAAGCTGACAAAAACATAAAGCGAGGTGAGTGGCCCTTCTCACAGGGAGCCTGTCCAGGTGCTGGCAGAACCCCTCACAGTCTTCTGTCCAACTCTCTGCAGGGCCAAGTGACAGCATGGCAGAATTCCCATGATGATCCCAGATGAACCAGGCATCTCTGGGCTCCTGGGTACCGGGGCGATAGGAACGAGCCCGCCAGACTCCTCAGAATGTTTTGTTCTGGAATAGCTCTTCTACGTCCATCTACCAGTGATGACTACCAGTGATGCCAGGGCAGGGATGGCCCCAGAGTGCAAGCAGGTGCAAGGAACACAGTCATTTTCTTTGTCTCCTGTTTCAGCTCAGTTCAGCAGAAACACATTGAGCCCCTATAGACTGCTATACAGTATAAAAAAGCTGTTGGTAATAAAGGCATGAAATCTCATGTCATGCAAAGCACTATGGCAACATAAGACTTGCCTCCCCGCTCCCTCATCCAAGCACGAATTCTCTAATATATCAGAGCTGGGAGAAATACCAAATATACAGCTTGGCACATTTTGGGGCTCAGTTGTATTTAGGCCCAAACAATGCTGGAGAGGGATCTGGTGGGAGAATAGAGCTGGGAAATCATTATTATTCTGAGAGGTAATATTGATGAGAGAAAACACATATTGAACTAGACACTGTCCTAAGTGCTTTACATGCATTATCTCAATTAATCCTTAAAGCTCCTCTATGGGGTAATACTAATTTTAATGTCAGAGAATGAAGTATAGAGATATAGAGTAACTTACCTGTAGTTATATAGCAGAAAAGTGGTTCAGTATCCAAATCCAGGTTAAATTAACTACAGAGTTCAAGAACCTAACCATTTTCACTCAACTGCATGTATCATTTCATCTTATATTATTAACACGTGCAAAATGAGGGGCATACAAGCATTTTGTACGAACATGCCTATTTTTTTAACTTCACGTCAACATGCACGCACCATCAGTTTCTGTCAATTACCAAATGCACAAATCAGAATTAGACCTTAGTCCAGTGTCATGAGCGATGGATACTCCTGTCAGAAAAAAGCCAGCCTGAATATATTGCACTTGGTGCGGAGTGACAGAACTGTCATAAAGGTAATCATGTAAAAACCCCAATCTGCCATTATCAACTTTCTGAATTTCTGAGAAGAAGCTGTTTTCTGTGTTGGCTAATGGCGAACACGCTTCTTCTATTCATCATTTCTAGTTTTATACTCTTGGGAGCAGGTTATCATAACTATCAAGCAGAGATATAAAAGACTAGGAAACATTTAGTTTTAGAAAATAATGGCTTAGAACCCTAGTAAATCAAAAGAGCAAGGGGAAAATAAACTAGACAGTTAAGATGCCAGCTGGAGATTTTTTATAGTGGGGCCCTGACAGTGGTTTGCAAGTTTAGTATTGCAGATGATGAAAAGGAACCTGCCTAGGAGATCCAAAGTCTCCAAGCACATACTGACCAGAGATAATGACGAGATCCTGGACTGAAAGTGACCTCTAATCTACTGCCTGTTTTCAGGACTGACCAGTTGGTTGTTTATAAGAGCAGAGAGGTCAAAAGAACTGTAAGGATTTAATAATACCTGTATGGGTAATTTTCTTGAGAAATGAGAATAATCACCTGAGCCTCCCTTCCCCGTGCTTTTCTCAACACTTTAAACACACACACACACACACACACACACACACACACACCCTTTGGCTAGGGAATTCCAGGCTTCTACAGCAATTACATCTCCACAGAATCATTGACATATTAATTGAAATAATCTTGACTCTTTCCAGTTGAACTGTTTTTTGCTATTAATTTTGTCATGGAAAATTTACGTATTCCATAAAAATGGAGAACAGAGATTCTTCATCTGGGGTTCGTGGGTAGGAGCCTCTGAAATAGAGTGAAAAATTTAGTCTGGGGCGGTCTCTGTGCAATATCTCACGGAGAGGGTTCTTCTCATCAAGTTTGCAAAGGAATTGGAGACTGCTTAAAGTTTTAAAACTATGGTCTTAGGGGTCTTCTCATGTATCTGAAAGACACTAGAGTTTTTACAAAAATTCGATTTCACTCTAACTCAGCATTGCTAGAACTGCATGCTGACAGGAGGCTCTAGTCCAGCAGTTGTTTCTTTTTAAATAAAACCCAAAATAACTGTGGGAGATGTCACAGGCAGGGGCAGGAGAATGTAAAAGGAGGATCACAAGCTATCTTGTTCTTACCAGGAGAAGCTTAGTGATGTCCCTGAGTCCCCTCCCCTGAAGCCTTTGCTTGCTGCTCTACTGTCCCCATCAGTGGACTGCATGGCTCAGGCACAGAAACTGGGTTCAAGCCTCACTCTGTTACTTTCCACTGGTTGTGGGACCTGGGTCAAATAAACGCCCCTCTATCTTACTTTTTTCATCTACAAAATGAGGGAAATAAACCTTCCTCTCAAGATTCTTGTGGGGATTAAATGAGATAATGAGGAAGTGAGTGCGTGACACACAGTCCACTGTCAGAAACCCTTGAGAATAGATGTGTTTAGAAATTCAGGCTTTGGAGTTTCAAACATGTAATTCTATTCTTATCTTCTCTATTATATAATACCACCTGCATCATCCATAATCAGATATACGCATATTTCTGTAGCAAAATGGTAAGAATAGTCACATTAAGAGAGAGGAATGAAGATTACAGACAGCCTTACGTCAATTCGGGACCGGTTTTGCCACTAAAAATATTCAGCTTTCAGAGCATCTTGGACTTTGAGAAGAAGCAATTATAGATGTCTTTTGTCAACAATTGTTGGTTGAATCCTACTTTCTTCAGCCCCCAAGGTCCTAATTCTTAATCACTGTTGAGTCACCAACCTTGGCCTGTCCCCATATTCCCTATCTCTTGGCATCAGCGCTGCCCCATGGCTGTACCTGCTTGCTGGGTGTATTTCTCCTACCTTCATGCTCATTTTGCACAGTGTCCTGCTTAATCTGGTGGCTTCTTTTTCCTGCCGATGCTCTGGGTGAAGATGATTTCCCTCTTCTCCCGGCTCTCCTAAACTCCCAATTCCCTGGGCAACCCTTCTGGTGACAGCTCCACTATTCCAGGGCTGTCTGCTGCCCAATGTATCCTCGGGGAGCTATCAAAGTGTCTCCCAGTGACGCTGGTTGGTTCACTGGCTAGAAGAACACTCTTTTCCTGAAGCTGAGAGGGGACATTCCTCAGTCCCACCCAAGTATGCCCGAGAGCGGCTTCCAGGTGGCTTGACGATGACGCAGCAGATCCTCTTGAGGCCAGCACTCCTGGCTTCTCTTCCCTATTCTAGAGTGTCCTGAAAGAAGGAACGTGGGGGTTCCAGCATCCATATAACAGCTGCTTCCAGTGCATGGTGGCAGTCATGACAGGGAGCAGCCATCACAGGCCACCCACATCATAGCACCTGGCTGTGGGGATCATGCAGTGTATCACTGGTGTAGTGGAAAGAGCACGATGAGACACACAGGGGCTTCAATTCCAGCTCTCTCACATACTGTGTGAACTTGGGCACGTTACTTTAAATTTTCTGGGCCTCAGCTATGAAATAGGGACTAACCTATATAAATGCCCCAATAAATAACTGGTACCTTCCTTTAGTGCTTTTTTTTTTTTTTTTTTCTTTGAGATGGTGTCTTGCTGTATAGCCCAGGCTGGAGTGCAGTGGCGCAATCTTGGCTCACTGTAACCTCCACCTCACACGTTCCAGCAATTCTCCTGTCTCAGCCTCCCAAGTAGCTGGGATTACAGGCACGTGCCACCACACCTGGCTAATTTTTATATTATTAGTAGAGATGGGGTTTCACAATGTTGGCCAGGCTAGTCTTGAACTCCTGACCTCAGGTGATCTGCCCGCCTTGGCCTCCCAAAGTGCTGGGATTACAGCTATGAGCCACCATGCCCAGCCTCTTTTAGTGCCCTTCAAAAGGCTTTTCTTTGCCAGCCCTGGAGACCCACAAAGGGTAGGAACCTGTCTTCTCTTTGTATTTATTCCTAGCACAGGGTCTGGTCCACAGCGGACAGGTAATAAACTGTTGAATGAATCACTGGATGAATGTAATTGTTTCTGAGGTAGGTAGCACATCTTTAGTTGCTCCTAAATCTGATATCCACTATTTGATAAGAGGCCACAAGGTTGAGGATGGCTGGGCCATAGTTTCATAATCCAAATAACCATATTTCCCTTGGATATGGATAACAGAGTTAGACTGTTACAAGCTCTTCCACTCAACGTTTTCTTTTTTAACAGAACTTTATATTTTATATACTGAGCAACGAATCCCAATAACCAACATGAAAGTGTTCCATTTCAGAAAAAATGTCCATTTAGAGCAATATTTAAAGATCTACTACAATTCTATACCTTTGTCACAAATCTTCAACTACTAGTAATTAGAGCTCAATTAATCCTAACATTCCCTTGGGTTCAAGCAGATTATAATGACCAAACCAACTCTGAAAGGTTTTGTAGACCTCAAGATTCATCCAGGGTATCACATAGGTTTTGGGAATTAAGACACCTTGGATTTAAAAGCCATTCAAGGAGCTCTATATTTAATTATTCCCCAACTCTCTTGGAACAGAGGAAAAAACCAAATGACTTTTAACTCATTAATATAGACAGCAATGATATTGTTTTTGCAGTATTTATTTATTTATTTGAGACAAAGTCTTGCTCTGTTGCCCAGGCTGGAGTGCAATGGCGCGATCTCGGCTCACTGCAACCTCCACCTCCTGGGTTCAAGCAATTCTCCTGCCTCAGCCTCCCAAGTAGCTGGGATTATAGGCATGTGCCACCATGTCTGGCTAGTTTTTCTATTTTTTTAGTAGAGACAGGGTTTCCCCATGTTGTTAGTCAGGCTGGTCTTGAACTCCTGACCTCAGGTAATCCGCCTACCTTGGCCTCCCAAAGTGCTGGAATTACAGGTGTGAGCCACCATGCCTGGTCTGTTTTTGCAGCATTTTCAATTAATCTCAGTTCCTTTATCTGTAAAAGGGGCATCAGCAGTCTTTACCACGCTGTGTGAAACATCCTGGTGACACAGTTGGCTTGGCCACTGTGAAAAGTCATAGCTCTTGGGTGGAGCATTACTGTAATATACTGCCAAAGGCCCTTTTCAGTGCTGATGTTTCATAATTTCAATATGTGGTCAAGCCATAAACGAAGATTATGTAGGGCTTTTGCTTACAATCTACGTTTTCCTTTCTGTCTGATGTTTAATTTTGCTATCTCTGAAAGTCACGTTGGGGAAAAAAATACACTGTGTGTATGTGTTTCATTTTTCTTAGAGCACACTCTTTCTTTTTTGCCTATAACAGAGTAAAACCAAAGACAGTCTCCAAGGGTGATCACTATGACTAGAATCCTAGTAAGACAGGGGAAAGATCAGAGAGGAAAAGAAGCTGAGGTTAGATGCAACCAGAACAGCCAAGCTTGAAAGAGGGAGGCATACGGGTTGAGGAGCCCTTCACCATTCTGAGAGGTGTTAAAATGCATTTCTCCCAGAGAGTACATGGATGCTGGATACAAAATCTGCTATTCCAGAGGCTTGAGATATAGAGAGGTAAGATGCTTGGTACGGCTGACAACGGGTGAGGACAAAGAGGGGAATAAAGATGTGTAAATTGCTCACACTGGCCTGTGTGGCCCAGCACTTCTTCCAGGACTCAAGAACACATGTACACTTGATTTAACCAGGCCCCAGATACTTCTTCCCACAAAAAGAAAAACTCCTATGAATTTCTCTTCTCTGTTCATTCCCTCTTTATTTTATTCAATAGAATGTTAAATTTTGCCTGAGTAGAGGTGCGCAGTCACATAGATGAGTCTGCTTCATCTCTTCTGATGGCAAGAGGCAGTGTGTGGGAGATGAGAGCAAGAAGAAACAGCTTTTGATTAATATTTCAGTTACAGGACGGGAATTCGGCTATGAGATGAAGGTGTATTACGGAATAGCTCCCAGACAAATATATTTTGTCAGTTCATCTTGAATCATCTGGCATCAGATTCACGCTGAATCAAAATTCAGGTGATTTATAAAGGCACATTAAGTTCTGTTAGTATTAATGGGAAATATGCATGTGTATCAATACATGCATTAGTGGAGACAGATTCCCTGAAGGGTTTTTGCTTTGGGGCGAAAGCTACTATTTGTGCCTTTTGTGCAATAGAAGTAGAATTGTGCCTGTTGAATAAGTGTTCAATATCTATGCCCAGCAGAAAAAGGCCTTATTTTTAAAGATGCAAATAAAACAGTATTTTATATTTGTAATTAAAGGCAAATGTCCACATCTTATTACTGCTATTTAGAATTTGTCATTTAGGATTTATTGTTATTAGTAACCGTATTCAGTCAGTTTCTATATAGTTGAAAGAGTAGTCGTTTAGTCCTTTATTCCCATGTCAAACATGAAGAAATAGGTACAGTTTGGCCTATTTGATTTATATAGAAAGGCATTCCAGAAGTAAAATAACAAACAGTGTCAGAAAAGACAATTTCTCCAATTCACAAAACAAGAAAAAGCTAAACCTATCCCCCGTTCATTTTCTGGGGGTGGGGAAGCAAAAGTTTAAGTCAAATTAGACGCAACAGAAATGCCACGATTTATTACACTTTTATCAATAATAATGATATCAGCTGCTAAGAAAAGAAAAATCCAAAATGGCTTAACCTCCTAGGAGGTTTATTATTTCACAATAACAGTTCTGCTATGCTGTTAAGGACCCTGTCCCCTCTTCCCATCCACCATCCAGAGGTCATGCCTGTACTTCAAGGGTGACAAATGGCTGCTGTAGTTTCTGACTTCATTGTGAACCCAACAATGCCAACGGAGGGAGAAGGATCATGTCCTGTGCATCTCTTCTTATCAGTAGGAATGTTTTCCGAATAGTCCTTTAGTAGACTTCCCTTAGCATCGCACTGGCCAGCATTAGGTCACGTTCTTCTTCCAAAATCATTAAGCGACTAGAGAAGAGAAATTCCATGATTGGCTTAATGAGTTTTACCATCCCATCCCACGAGCTCCATATTGTGTTGCCGTCCTGAGCTTATGGTCTCCCTGAAGAGGCTGGGCACCACACCAAATGGGGGCTCAGCTGATGAGGAAGCAGGAAGAGGTGCGGCAGGAATGGATGGATGGTCATCCACGTGTGTGCTGCACAAATGTGTGCCATTGCTGTGATCCTTAAAGGTCTACTTAAATGCGGTCATGGGTCTCCGGGGCCTCACTGGACTGATGAGAGAGCGCCAGGTTTTGTCATGAATTTAATTCAATACCATCAGGTTCACAGACTTGAATACTAAAGTCTGGGTACTCAAGCCAGCTCAAGCACAGTTTCTGAGCTCAGCAGGTAAATGACAAATGACTGAGCAGATGGCTTACACTGAACCAGAATCTTGACTCTGACTCACAAATGTTTTAAAAGGGACAAAGAGGAGAATGTTCAGGAAATAAAATATTAATACAGTTTAGATGTTGGGTATTCTTCCATAACTGAAAAGCAGGGGCAAATGAATCCATCTCTTCATTCTGTCTGTGCCCGCGCACCCCCCAACATCTCGAGGCAGCACACGGGGCTCCTGTATTCTCTTTGTGTGTCCTTCTGTCATACGTCCTCCCAGAGCCTTCTTTCACACTAAGGTATAAACAACTAATAGCAGCTTAAAAGTATCATCATTTCACTAATAAGCCTGGCTGTGTGGCATAATAGAACTGAGGGAAAGGGAAATAATTTTAGAACTGATCAGGATGGAGATCTAGAACCTAAGAGGACTGTCATCAGTCTAACTCACAGCATCCAGAGCTGCCCTGTTCAGTCTGGTAGCCACTAGCCACATGAGTCTATAGAGTTTACATTTAAATGATTTAAAATGAAATAAAAGGAAGAATTTAGTTCCTAAGTCACATTGGCACATTACAAATGCTCAGTAGTTACTGCTCCTATTGGGTATACTGAGCTGGCAAATGCAGAGACCGGACATTTCCATCAGCATGGGAGGAGCCAGGGGACAGTGTTGCTCTGGAGGACATGGAAAATCAGGGTGGGACAGATAGTGCTGTTCCCAGGAAAACCCAATGTAATGGGATGCTCTGCCAATGCTTAATTTGGTTGGGAAGCTCTGGTTGGCTCATCCATTTTGGAGCAGGAGCCTGGAGAGGGGCTGGGTGTCAGTGGGTGGACAGTGAGCAAACAAAAAACTTTGAACAGAGGGGGCACATTTGTGCTAGGGATTGACCCAATTATTAACTCCACAGGGAACACTAGAGGACAAGGCTGAGGACAGCAAAATGCCTGGAGTTGGTGGAACATGAACAAGCTGAATTTTTTTGTAATGCATAATGTATTTATGTTAATGTGTGTGTGTGTGTGTGTGTGTGTGTGTGTGTGTTTTGAGATGGAGTCTCACTCTGTTGCTTAGGCTGGAGTGGAGTGGCACGGTCTTGGCTCACTGCAACCTCCACCTCCCGGGTTTAAGCGATTCTCCCATCTCAGCCTCCTAAGTAGCTGGTATTTCAGGCACCTACCATCACGCCTGGCAAATTTTTGTATTTTTAGTAGAGATGGGGTTTCACCATGTTGGCCAGGTTGGTCTCAAACTCCTGGCCTCAGGTGGTCCGCCTGCCTTGGCCTCCTAAAGTGCTGGGATTACAGGCGTGAGCCACTGCACCTGGCCTGTTAATTTGTATTAATGTAAATTTTCTATTTATGGCAAGTTATATTGGTTTTATGCTAGTGACATTAAATTTCTTAAATATACAGCTATCAAAATTTCAAAGGAAGTAAATTTGAAGAAAAATATTAGATGAAAACTAGTACTAGTGAAATGCAATATGGGATAAAGTTTCATATCGTTTGCAAAAGACTGAGCTTTGAGAAACCCTGATTCAAGGCAACAGGATCTGCTATGAAGGTATGTTTCTAGGTGGGGCTGACTTCTCCATCAGGTGCTCTAGGCATAGCACCGACAGCTGGCATGTTCTAGGCTTAGCAGGTTAATGACAATACAGCAAAGGCCCATGAAAATATATTAATAAATTTTCTCTTAAAGAGATTAAGTCAGGAAAAAAATAAATGGCAAAGAAAATGTTTTAATTATTTATCTTTATGCTGACATTTGTAAAATGCAACTTTCTATATGTATATTTTTACAAAGGAAGGGGTTCTTGAAGGCAAAAGTGCCTAAAGCCCATGAAAATCATAATGCAGCCTATTCCTAGGCAAACCGGGAAGGAACCTCTGAGGCAATGGAATGCAAAAAGATAGAGCTTGCTCAGCTGCACCCACAGTGGGTAGGGGTGGAGATGCTGGATTTGAGCAGGAGGGCATCAATACAATCAGAGAGCAATGCTCCATGTGTGCTCATCTGCTAAGTATGGCACAGGCTCAGGGCAGGTCAGCAGACAGGGTGCCCAGGGCTTAGTCTAGGCCCACCAGACAGCAGGCTTAGGATAGTTGGATTAGTCACCACTTTTGTGACGACTACCTGCTGGTCAGAATTGGTTGGGGGAGTGGTGGTCAGAGCTGAGTCTTCAAGGTGAAGTTCTTCTGGGGACTAGGGAAAGGCAAGGATGGGAAAGGCAGGACTTAGGGCATCCTCTATTAGGAAGACCTATTAGGACTACTTAGCCCTGACATTACAGGGGTATAGAGACAAACACCTACTTGGCCTGAGTCAGGCCAATTATGATGATAAGAAACACAGAAGTGAGAACCAGAGACACACATAACGCAACCCCTAAATACAAAAAGGGACTTGGGAATGCTGGCAGATATTGCTTTTGGAAAAAAGAAGTTTATGAAAAAATTATCTAATGCACCCTGAAGGCAAAGGCTGATGGGCAACTAAGCGCAAGGCCCAGTTAAGGCTGACCTGAGACCTCTTGACAAGTTCGGGGACGACAGAGGTATAAGAGCCATTTCAAGTCGAAGGAGAGTGGTTAAAGGCCAGGTATGCGGACCACTTCTATAATATCTCATAGTTGCTCTCTTGTTGCCGAGCGAGGTGAATGACATTGATAAATTGCCCCATTATAACTGGTGATAAAAGCAGCAGGTACTTAAAGGACTGACCAATAGACATCTGAAAAGACAAATGACTGCTTGAAGACGACTGATACAAGTTGGAAATCAGCGATACCCATTGTGAGGAGAACAAGACAAAGCATGCTGGACAGAGATAACACCCCAATCTCCTGAATGCCCATTGATGTGGGTCACCTGACAACCTTCTCAGAAAAAAGTCTTAATTACTAATAACATATGTGAAAACACCCTGAGGACCATGACAGCTCATGCAAATGTAAGGTATTATTATGATTCAACCAACTGAAGTGTTGAAAATTAAAGCAATTTTATATACTTTCATTTGGGGCACAAGTTTTGGGGCATTTGGTTAGGACTTTTTTTTTTTTTTTTACTAAATGGTCTGGATACTTACTATAGTGATGTGTAGAATCAGCATAAACAGTTTTTTTTTTTTTTTCCAGAAGGAGTTTCACTCTTGTCGCCCAGTCTGGAGTGCAATGGCATGTTCTTGGCTCACTGCAACCTCCACCTCCTGGGTTCAAGCGATTCTCCTGCCTCAGCCTCCTGAGTAGATAGGATTACAGGTGCCTGTCACCATGCCTGGCTAATTTTTGTATTTTTAGTAGAAATGGGGTTTCACTACATTGGCCAAGCTGGTCTTGAACTCCTGACCTCAGGAGATCTGCCTGCCTCGGCCTCCCAAAGTGCTGGGATTACAGATGTGAGCCACTGCACCCAGCCAAGAGTTTTATTTTTCAAAAACCTCCAACTTTTGGGGGAGACTCAGAATGGCTATGTAATGAAAAAAGTCTTGCAGATAATTCTTCCCTGTGAAATTGGTCTCTTTTGTACTGTTGATTGTGGCGGTTTCTATACAGCAGCATCTAGCACCTATTCCGCAAACCACTTCCTTCTTAAACCCCAAGGGTTTCTTCAAACCGCATTCAAATGATCTGTAGAAAGTGTTACCCTACACTTTCCATTACATCAGAGCCTTGCCAAGCGGCTCAAGAGGGATTCATCAACTGCTGCCATGTCCCCATGTGTCTGATTAGCCACAAATACATAATGAATGTGGTTCTGCAGTGTAGGAAGCCGCGGTGGAGAACTGCAGCAAAAATTCCCGGCAATTTTTCTGGCAGCTGTCATCAGTCAACAAAACCCAAACTGACACCTTCAGTTGCCAACAGTTTTGGGTAAAACACACGCATGTTCCCAATGTACAAGGGCCACAGGTTGAGGGTAAGGTTAAACGATAGAGTTTCTCTACTGGATGGAATGGAAGAAGATAGCAAAGTGAGCTTTTGTGATATTAATAAAGAACCTAATGGATTAATGGAAGGGACTGCTATGTAGGTTTCTGGTGAGTAACCGGTGATGCTGTGAAAGCTATGTGTGGCATCCAATAGTTAGCCCATTTTTACTTCAAGAAAACTCATTCTCATGCTCTGCAGCAGCTGCTACTGTTTGGATTATGAATAGTTATAAGCCAGATGGTGTGGCAGAAAGGACTCACACATATTTTCACACGGACAAATATTATTATTCCAAAACATAAACATGTCAATATAAGTGTTTTTTCTCCTGGGAGAAATCCAGCCCCCGATCTCAGTTATAAGAAAATGACTCACTCTGTATGTGCAAAAATTACCTGCCAAGGTTATTATTGGAAGAAACCCACACCACAGCGTTCCCCAAGTTTTCCTTTCCTTATTCGTAGTCAGCTGCATTTAATGTGATAAAGGAGAAACAGAAAGGAAGGGAGGGAGAGAAGACGGGAGGAAGGAAAAGAAGGAAAAGGAAGAGAGTGAATGAAGACATGAGGTAAGGAAGGGGAAAATCACTGTCCCTCCACCCCAGAATTCTCATAATGGTGACAGCAGTGTGTTGGCCTGGGGATTATAATACCAAATACCTGGTGACCAAAACTAGAAGGCAAAGATGGAAAAGATGGAATCAGGCCATTTAGACACAACAGTGAAGGATTCTTCTGAAGCATACTTCCAGCTCTTTCTCTGATTTTATTTGGAATGTTTCAAGGACAAAGAGTCCATCACAGTCAAGTCAATATAGTTCTCATAACAATGTATCCATATTTCCCATTTCTTAATTTTTCTTAATTTGGTCTTGTTACTTTTTCCTGTCATTTCAATTTTTCTATATTCTTTCTTTCTTTTCTGTTTTTGTTTTGTTTTGTTTTTTTTGACAGAGCCTTGCTCTGTTGCATAGGCTGGAGTACAATAGCACGATCTCTGCTCACTGCAACCTCTGCCTACCGGGTTCAAGCGATTCTTGTGCCTCAGCCTCCTGAGTAGCTGAGATTACAGGCACATGCCACCATGCCTGCCTAGTTCTTGTATTTTTAGTAGAGACAGAATTTCGCCATGTTGGCCAGGCTGTTCTGGAACTCCTGACTCAGGTGATCTGCCTGCCTCGGCCTCCCAAAGTGCTGGGATTATAGGCATGAGCCACTGCTCCTCGCCTTATATTCTTTCTTTCCCCAGAAATTCCTATGATAAGCTTTTCTTCACAAGAATCTTCCACTCTTGGTGCCAGATATTTTGTAATCAATCCTAAACCCTCCTTCTTTATCTCTCTTCCTGCTAAGCCTTGGTCATTGCCTTCTAAGACTTCTTGCCTGGTTTTCCAGCCTCCTGGCAGCCCTCCTGTCTCCTAGCAGGGTGGACCAGCCCACCAGGGCTCAGGGAGGGCAGACCTGGGGTGATGTGTGCAGGAGGAGATGGAAAGGGTGAGTCCAGCTGCAGTCCTTGGATGTCTTTTTGCTATGTGGGCCCTGTGGGTCAGCTCTTCTAACGTGGAACCAGCGCTGTGTCCTACTGAGAAAGGCACACTAGGAAGTTCTGTCCTGGCAGGCAATGTTAGAGTTGGCTTCCATTGTAGAGTCGTTTTTAGTGGGTCCTCTCTTTTGGCGTACAATTGCAGGTTTACTACCTACAAGCGAACAATTCACCTAGCATCCTGACTTTCATTCTTTGGAGTTCAAATAACAGATAATTAAAAAAAAAAATTGAATCCAGCATTTGTCTGTTGCTTGACCACCCTGCTGCATGTACACCCTTCAGCTCCAGGACCACACGTGGTCAGGCTGGTAAGTATAAGTGGGTGACTCCGTGGGGGCTAAGAGATAATATGGGCTGGGTGAACTGGAGGATATACACCTTCAATAGCATTCAAGCTAAAATGCCTCACAGCCTTGTGCATTCCCACCGGAGAACATCCGCAGGCTGTGTCCAGCCTCAGGGCCACTAGTGCGCAATCCCGGCTCAGCAACCCTCCACCCTTTATGTTCAAGCACATCCCCATTTCTTTTATTTTTGTGGCCTCCCCCGGCAGGACCCACTCCATCTGTTCTCCATTATCCTCAGGCTGTTTGTCTCAATGTCACTTCCACTGGTCCTGGTTCAGATCCTTGGTATCACGAACACCCTCTAGGCCTTCGACAGGCCCCAGGAGCCTTCTGGGCACCCCAGAGCAGTCTCTTCTCTAAGGAAAGCATTCTGGATTTCTGCAGCTGTTCCATGGGTGATAAATTTTGAGCTCTAGGACAGCAATTCTCAAAGTGTGCCTCCGAGATCAGCAGTATCGGCATTGCCTGGCAACTTAGAAAAATGCAAATTTGGGGGTCCCACCCTAGGCCACTGAATCAGAAACTCTGCGGGGAGATGCACAGTAGTGGGCCCAGCAATCTGTGTTTTAATCGGCCTTCCAGGAGATTCCACTGCAGGGACAAGTTTGAGAATCACTGCTCTATTCAGTTGGTCCCACCCTGGATGGCAATGAGCTTTGGTTTGCCTGTATCCCTCTTAAATTTCACTCCCTAAAACGAAACCTTAACCCCCTTATTCATTTTAGAGGAACATAGGGGCATTACGCAGACAAAATTAGATAATACCTAGCACAGTTTCTAGCACATGCTAAATTTGCCATACATGTTAATTTTTATGATCGTGTCATCATTAACATTATTACATCAGTGTGGTCCAAGGTCAAATGACCATTTTATGTACAGTAACCTTCTACTATCACTCTAAGAGTCAAATATCTCTACAGTGTTTTTATCTCTCATTTACAGCTCACATATTTACGTGGTAGATGGAAATGCAGAATCTGTATTGAATACACAGCATAAGTGATAGGGCTGAAACTTCCTCACCAGTGGAGAGGAAGTGATCTTGTCACATCAGCCAGAAGTTCTAAGAGCTTGAGGAGGAGGAAGAAAGTTTCCCCAGAATAAAAGAAAGCAGTCACAGAGGTATAATTTCTTTGAGGAGGACACGGGTGGAGTAGTGAAAGGAAAGATCAAAAATTAATTTTAAAGCTTCCCTATATTTCAAAGAACACAGAGAATCTCTCTTCTACGTCTGTCCTCCAATTGTAAATGCCCTGTAAAATCTCCATCCTTCTTCCACTTTAGACAAAAGGCTATCTTGAGTGTTACAATGCAAAAAGTAGAAATGCCAGCCTGTGCGAGGTCTGTTAAAATTCACTCAGTAAAGAATTCAGACTTTCATTAAAATAACTACTAAAGGAGAGCCAATGACCTTCACATTGTTCAAGAGCCACACCAATCACCTCGCCTTGGCACGCACTTGGATCTCTTGCCAGGATTTCAGCAGGTGTTTTCTGAATTGCATCCAGAATCACACTGGACAGAAACACAGCAGAGGTCGCCGAAGCCACATCAATAATGATAAGCAGATGATCGCGGCCCCCTCCCGCTAGCCCTGTGAGCTGCAGAGATCAGAGCACCGCTGAGTCTGTGGGAGGCAGCGCAGCCTCGAGCTTCTAGCCAACAGCCAATGTCATTTTAACGTATTCAAGACAGACTGGCTGAACCAACGTTTCAGGCTAGAGTTCTAAAGACACAAAATGAGGTTAGGAGAGGAAAGTGAACAGGAAAATACACACGGATTTTTTTATAAGTAACTTTCATTTAGAAATTTGGGACATCTTCAATACAAATGCTTAAAATGCTATAATCACAAAGGCCATATTTGCAAGTCCACTTTTAAATTTTTTAACCCAATAAAGTATAATCAAAGGAAAAAGCTAATTCTGAAGTATGTTCCTTCTTGGCATTGTAAGTAGCAAGTGCAATCACTTAAAATACAATTCCATCAAGGGTAGCAGATGAGAAATACTACTATTCTGGGTTTTCTCAGATTCTGGCTCTCAGGGTGACCTATTCAATATCCCTCAGTTGATATTCAGAATATCAATTTTGACTGATGAGCATCTTCACACATGCTGGTCTTTGCCTGTCTCCAGGTTGCCTTTTCTTTTCTCCTTCCTTCCTTCTTCCTTTCCTCCTTCTTTGTTTCTTCTTTCTCTCTCTCTCTTTCTTTCTTCCTTTTTCTTCCTTTTTCTCTCTTTCTTTCTCCTCTCTCTCTCTCTCCCTTCCTTTCTTTCTCTTTTCTTTTTCCCAAGACAAAGTCTTGCTGTGTCACCCAGGCTGGAGTGCAGTGGTATGCTCAGAGTTCATCACAGCTCAAACTCCCGGGCTCAAGCAGTCCTCCTGCCTCCGTCTGCTGAATAGCTGGAACTACAGGTGTGCACCATCATATCTAGTTAATTTTTAAACTTTTTGTAGAGATGGGGTCTCACTATGTTGCTCGGGCTGGTTTCAAACCCCTGGTCCCAATTATCAACCTTTTGGATCCTGTATTCGAGAAACAACTACAGTCCTCAAAAGGAGAGAAAAGGGAGGGAGGCCTTATAGCAAAGCTCAGTTCTTTTTTTTTTTTTTTCTTGAGATGGAGTCTTGCACTGTTGCCCAGGCTGGAGTGCAACGGCATGATCTCAACTCACTGCAAACTTTGCCTCTCGGGTTCAAGTGATTCTCCTGCTCAGGCTCCTGAGTAGCTGGGCACCCACCACCATACTCAGCTAATTTTCGTATTTTTAGTAGAGACAGGGTTTCACCATGTTGGCCAAGCTGGTCTCGAACTCCTGACCTCAGGTGATCCGCCTGCCTTGGCCTCCCAAAGTGCTGGGATTACAGGTGTGAGCCACCACGCCTCGCCAGCAAAGCTCAGTTCTCATCCCCGTACTGATAGCAGCCTCTTGGGAAATACTGAAAAAGTTACTTAACTTCTCTGTGCCTCAGTCTCCCTTCTTTGTAAAATGAGGGATTAGTTAAATCAGGGGTCACAGCTGAAATATTCACAGGCCCCAATAAGTACTCAAAATGTAGGTAAGGAGGAGAACACTTGCCCTGTCTACAGGGGACAGCTATACTCAGCACTAGCTGATAATTGTCATCTTTTGATTCTGTTTCAAACAAAACAAAACAAAACAACAACAAAAAAACTGTCCCTGGATTGTTATGTGAAAATGTCTTAATTTTAAATATTTGCTAAAAATGTAAATAAAACAACAACAATTATAAAAACCATATGTAGGTCAAACAGAACATGTTGATGACGTTTTAGAGTTCTTGCCTTCAGTGATTCAAAATTTCTCCTGAAGCCTGTCTAAGACCTGTCAGTCTAAACATACAACATCTTGATTTTCATCATTTGTGTTCCAGATGTGGTGGCTTGCTTCCCCTTTCAAAACATCAGATGGACTGTGTACCTCTTTTTCCTGTATGTAGCACACACTTTATTTATGTCAAATATAACTATGTACATGCCTAGAAAAGTTAATCATCTTGACCTGAAGTATGCTGCCAAGTAGCCAAATATCAGTGGGCAGCTACCTTAATATGAATAAAGACAGAAGGGAGAGATGGGAGAAGCCCACAAACTAGAAATAAAACTAAGTCAGGGTATTAGTCCATTTTCACACTGCTAGAAATAAATACTCAAGACTGGATCATTTATAAAGGAAAGAAGTTTAATTGACTCACAGTTTCACATGGCTGGGGAGACCTCAGGGAACTTACAATCATGGCGGAAGGCAAAGGAGAGGCAAAGACCTTCTTCACATGGCAACAAGAGAGGGGAGTGAGTGAAGGGGAAGAATCCCCTATAAAACCATCAGACAGGCACGGCGGCTCATGCCTGTGATTGCAGCACTTTGGGAGGCTGAGGTGGGCCAATCACTTGAGGTTAGGAGTGTGAGACCAGCTTGGCCAACTTGGTGAAACCCTGTTTCTACTAAAAATACAACAATGAGCCAGGTGTGGTGTTGGGCAGCTGTAATTCCAGCTACTCTGGAGACTGAGGCAGGAGAATCACTAGAACATGGGAGGCGGAGGTTGCAGTGAGCTGAGATCGCACCACTGCACTCCAGCCTGGGTGACAGAGCGAGACTTCATCTCAAAACAAAACAAAAACAAAACCCACCAGATCTTGTGAGAACTCACTCATTATCAGGGGAACAGCATGAGGAAAACCACCCTATGATCCAATCACCTACCTCCCTCGATACCTGAGGATTACAATTAGAGATAAGACTCAGGTGGGGACACAGAGCCAAACCGTATTGGTCAGTGAGGAAGAAAGAGGAAAAATGTTTCCTGTTCATCAAACGGTAGCTGAGGAGCAGATCCTAGGAAAATGACCCTCAGAAGCATGAGTCCAGCTGTGAGGAGGGAGAAGCTTTGAGGGAGCAGAATGCTCCAGGTGGCAGGAGGGTGGCCTCCAAGAGAAATTTTGGCCTGAACTCTCAGGATGGGGACTGATAACCTGGAAAATTTTCTAGAAAGGGCTTGGTTAACTCAAGGGACAGGGAGGGAAGTATGAGACAGGTTTGCTGGTCTTAGGAGTAAATCTATGGAAAATAATTAGACTCCTCTCTTATCCTGAGCAACAATAGACTGCTGTCTGCAGAAGATATCCATAAGGTGCTGACTTGGTGTAGTTTGTATCCTACACAATCCTATCAGCCGACTGGTGTTTCATGTTTTTCCTCAAAGATATGTTTTTCTCCTTACTCCGCTTGTACCACACTGGTCTGGGGCCATTGCCATCTCATGTGTAGGTCCTGTAACAATAGCTTTCTGACCAGCCTCTAGAATCTTCAGAATCCAGTCTACCTTGCCAGACTCATTTTCCCTAAATGCTGCCTTTATCAAGTCATTCTACTGTTCTGACTCCTTCCATGGCGCCCACGTCCTACCCAGTCTAAGATCTTCTGCTTGGCCTTCAAGACTCTCCAGGATCTGCTCAATTCTCTGTCTTTCCCCAGTCCCTCACACCCATTTCCTGTTCAATCACTCAGTAGTATCCTGTCACCAGAGGCGTTTCTGCCTCCTGGCATTTACTCGACACCATCCCCTTCATCTGGGTGCCTATCCCTCTCCTTTTCAAATTCTATCCATCAGTTTCCATCATGAAACCTTCTTTGACTCTTCTGGGCCTCCCAGACTTCCCTGACTTCAGACTTGCTATTCCACTTAATTTCTGAATCATGCCCTCTGCCACTCAATTATATATTATTCTGTTCTCTAATTGTTTCATGGATGTTTGTGTTGTCTCACAATTATATTTTGACCTTCCTGAGTCAAGATCACGTCTTCTTCCTCTGTATTCTCCATAGAAACAGTGGATTTAGTCATAGAGGCTGGGCTCGATGAGCACTTGCCTGATGCTTCAATGAGGCAGGTATTCAGATGAGCTCACTGGGAGAAAGAGGATGGTGGCAAAGAAAGATGGCTGGGGTCTCTTGGGAGGAGATGATCAGAGAGGACTATGCAGAGAGTTACTACTGTCCACTTTTCCCAAATAATCATGCATGGCCATCATGCTCTTTCCTGCCTGCACTTTCATATATGGTTCTTGCTTGTTGAAGTTGTGCTAGGTTGAATTGTTGCACTGGGTTGTATGCAAGGGGAGACCTGATCCACCAACTGTCCTGGACCAGCACATAGCCTTGAGACTTAAAGCTGCACTTGGAGGCAAGCTTCTGAATTTGAGCTCCCAGGGGTTACTATTATCCTCTTTGAGAGAAGCATGATCCAGTTATGTCTGACATGGAAGTGAACTTCTAAGTGACTCCAATATTCTGCAAGAGTGAAGACATTCAAGAACTCAGATGCACTAAGAGCAAAAAATGATGAGAGAACTCTTGATGGAAGAACCACTCTGATCCTCCTGGTGGAGAAGGCTGAGAGACAATGTCCAACATTCTGTAGGAAATCACCAGAGCCTTAGATTTCTCACTCCCAGCCCACTCATTAACCAGAGAGCGCCAAGCCTGTTATTAAATCTCTATGTCTCACAATCTACACAGTTCAGATAACAACCTGCTGACCACAGGAGAGGTTGGGTGCATTAATTATAATAGAAAGCCACTGTGGAAATATACCAGGCCCTCCAAAATCCATTTCTGTTGGTTCACACAGGTTGAGTAGCCATTGGTTCACAGTAAATTGCAGTCCCTCCTGCCCTGGGCTGTGCCTGTCACTGGGTGTCTGTGCTGGCAGGTGTTCTGTCCATGACACAGACTGGAAGGAGCGTAAGAGAGGCTAATGAGTTGCCACCAGCTCCCTGAGGCACTTTCTGGGGCTGCTGACTTAGCTCTCTCATGGGAAGCCACCACCCACCTGCCAGGGGAACTGGTGACAACATGTAGTGGCAGTGCTGGAGCCAGGGGTGAAAGAGAGGTTCAAAATGAGGGGAGAATTTTCAAAATGGCAGTTTGGACAACCATGATTTAACAAAGCAACAGGCTACCTTGAATTTGCATGGTAGCTGCTTATAAGTCCGATAGTTCTCTCATGTGACTATCTGATTTGGAAAACTCCTTGAGCAGTTCTGGGTGGACAGGACCAATGACTACATGTCAGTCCTTTGTGTATTTCCTGAGCATGGGCTTCTGCCCAGTCCCCACAGGTTTAGGACTGTGGAGCCAGTCAGAGCCTGCTGTTACATCAGCTCCCAGCTCCTTGGAGCACAGATGCTCCTCTCTGCCTGGAGGACATGCAGAAAAAACCTTTTTAATTTTTCTATAGTTCATCAAAACGAACTCTTAATAAAAATAAAGACATTTAAAAAAACCCAAGTATTGTAAGAGCATAGAAATGATTGAGCTTCCAGAATACAATGTATTGATATGCGTGCTAGGTAAATGAGTGAAATAATTGGATAAACAAAAGTAAATGTATTAAATGTTTGAATATTGATCTAAAAATTGTGCTTTTTAGTTATGTTTAGAAATAATAATACATTTTTTTTACCTTCCTTTCTCCAAAGACATCACACAGAATTGCTTACCAGCTCAGATATAGCATTATAATTTAAGACATCAGAGATACTGAACGTTCTTTTTTTTTTTTGAGACAGAGTCTCGCTCTGTCACCCAGGCTGGAGTGCAGTGGCACGATCTCGGCTTACTGCCAGCTCTGCCTCCCGGGTTCACGCCATTCTCCTGCCTCAGCCTCCCGAGTAGCTGGGACTACAGAAGCCCGCCACCACACCTGGCTAATTTTTAGTATTTTTAGTAGACAGGGTTTCACCGTGTTAGCCAGGATGGTCTCAATTTCCTGACCTCGTGATCCACCCGCCTTGGCCTCCTAAAGTGCTGAGATTACAGGCGTGAGCCACCACACCTGTCCCTGAACAATTCTTTAATGAGTAGAAGTGACTACTCTAGAAACCAATGTTTCAGTGTGCTCACAGAATAAACTTAGTGTCATAAAAGATGGTAGTATAGGCCATACTGCCAGGGAAAAGACAGATGAGTCACATCGTTGCCACCAAAAGATAATTTGTTATATCATCCAACCTAAAAATTACCTGTTTGCAACAGAATTTTCTATTTCCAATGAAGCTGAAATTTACATTAGAAAGGAGAAAACAAAATGAAAATTTTATGCTATGAGACAGTGAAAGATAACTAAAAAAAAAAAAAACAACAAAAAAAACCCTACTGGAATTGGGGGTGGGGTCTGTGATCTTGTAGCCAGACTATGGGTTGTTTGGATAGAGGGACTTCAGTTTACTCAACTATAAAATGACATGATCAGCTAGAATCACCAAAGTCAGGGAATCTCTGCATTCTTTGATGCATTCAAGACTGTACCAAGTCATCTAAAGTAAACTCAGCAGTTCTTGGTCACATAAAGGGAAAATGGCAGGTACGAATACGTTCAGTTCAGAAATCATAAAGGTTAGTCTTAGACATTAGAATCCTCCCTTATTACGCCCTTCTGATCATGTTTATGTATACACATCTTAGAGAAAATCTTAAAAGAGGTACAGTTAAAGAAAACCAAAAGTAAAAATCCAACACAGAGTTCCAAGAAATGCTTCATTTATGTTAAAAATCTAGCTTAGAATTCCTTTCCACTAGCGAACCATATTGCTTCCACAAAGTCATAAAGCCTTACATGCCCATAGCTGTTAGTATTTGTTATCAATAGAATTAGAAAAAGTTCCTCCCAAACAATTCATTCAAAGCCATTTATCACTAACAAAATTTGATATGTAGAAGGCATGTTTCACTTAAAGTAATAAGCAAGAATGCAATCCTTTGATTATAAATTTCCCTTTCATCTTATTTTATAAAAAGCCACAAGGAAAATGCCCAGCATGATGTCCTTGATATTTAAACACTTTATTCAACTTACCATTAGTTTGCTCCAAAACTCAGCTTCCCTTGTAAAATGCTCCATATTGAAGGGATAAATTTCTTGTTCTGCCTTGTCAAATGTGTCACTTGTGCTGCTCAAGTGACTGAGCACAGGGAAGCAAACATTTCAGCTGAGCCACTTTCATAATATTGACTGTTGCATTCTCTCATAGCTGGGAGTCTTGGGAGAAATGGAATTTACATATGTGGAGGTGAGATGGGTGTGGGCATTTCTCACAGTTATGATTCAAAATCGAGATATGTCTAATTCAAGAAGATAATAATATAAGTCAAAGAAGAAAAGTATCCCCTAGCATTACTGCCACTTATGGCAAGGCAACTGACACTGCCATGTGCACAGGCGCCACGCCTCAGTCATCATGCCAACAATAATCCTTCAGTGGGTGGTGACGTTTCCTTCTGGCATTTTTTTTTTGACTCTAGTAATTACAAATCTCTCAGCTCACTTTAAGGTGTGTTCGGTACACAAGAATGGACACCTGGAATGCGAGCAGAAGTGCAAGCTCAGGAAGGCAACTTTTGGCAATCCTATGGGCAAAATTAACCAAAGTTGGCTACCAAGTGATTCATCCTCCATGCTACTTTGTTAGAACAGGTCAATTAGGATTTTAAACAGCCATATAAAAATATAGGTGCTTATAATATTCTCACTTTTTTCTGAAAAGAGGCAGGAGAAGATAGAACTTCCTTAAAATATCCTTGAGAGTTGGATCTGTGGTTATTATCTTAGGCACAACTCATCCTCATCCGTGCTGATTAATGATACTCAAAAGAAACATTCTTATAAACAGAGAAGTCTAACGCTCCTACCCACCATTCCTGCAAGTGGAACAAAAAAGGAAAGGTAGAACCCAGATGAAGCCTGATGGGAGAGACTTGGAAGAATTCTGGTCCTTTCTTTCTATGGACTTTACACGTTCAATGAACATTTCTCGGACATTTGGATCCAATGAAATTGGGAAAGGTTATGAAGAAAAGCAAAACTCAAATGCAGAAACTGCTTTTACCCTTTAATAACCCTTCTCCCAAGTGTTCTAACCACATCTCCCTTCCTTTGCCAGTTCCTAATTCCACAGGCCTTACTGTGTAGTGGCCCTTTATAGCACAACATAACTGTGGTCAAATGCTGAGCTTTACCTCCAAAGCCTGGAGTGGAAAATCAGAAGCCAACATCATATTGTTCCAATGTGGAATTCACCACTTGGACAGTTTTTCTCCTGCAGGGAGAGTCCATCCCTCCCACATCTACACTTGAGTAGGGCTTTCTAAAATGCTTAGTTTTATAAAATTTTACCCAGGAAAACAATTATGTCTGCTACATTTGCTCTATTCTCTGGCTATGTTAAATTAGTATTAGCTTTGCCAGATTAACTGCTTAAATGCATGAAAACAATTATTTCCAAACCAAGAGACCAAGGAGAATGCAAACCTGGTCAAAAAACAGTAACTTTTCAAGAGGAAATATATGATTTTGCTGGGGAGATATCTAAAAGTCCTTGTTGACTTTCCTTCCTCAGGAGCCTGGGGAGGGCTACCCTTAGCTTAACCACTTCATTAACCACTGGGCCTTCGGAACCTGTTGTACGAGTCCTGCCTTATAACCGAGTCCACCTCTGTGCTGGTGTCTGTGACTTGGTGAGTCACTTTTGCATACTCTGCAACTCTTCCAAATATGTGAAACAACTATTTAGGTCTGGCAGGGAGTTTTCTTCTTTCCTATTGGTGAAATCTCATGTTCTATCTGGCCTAACATTCATTTCACTGAGTACAGGTACGTGTACTTTTACAAAGATATACTTTTGAAAAGCTACAATAAATCCATGATTCTAAATTGAGTCATATTTATTGAAAGCTCAAGGACATCTTGATACTTAAAGGAATCCCTGGCATATCCACTTGTAAGGTTTTACAGCTTTTGCAAAACCACTTGCCAAATGAATGTTTTACAAGTGTGGGATTTTATAGACTGTGTTTTACTAAATTGAGGGACACCAGCTCAGCCCATTTGGCCTATGACGAACTCAGCTAAGGTCATTGGAGCACAAAAGTGGCTCTACAGGTAAATACTGATTCTTTTCCAGAGAGAGTTATTGAAGTTTTTTAGGCCTGGCACTGTGGCTTATGCTTGTAATCCCAGCACTTTGGGAGGCCAAGGCGGGTGGATCACTTGAGGTCAGGAGTTCAAAACCAGCCTGGCCAACGTGGTGAAACCCCATCTCCACAAAAATACAAAAAAAAAAAATAGCCAGGCATGGTGGCGCACGCCTGTAATCCCAGCTACTTGGGAGGCTGAGACAGGAGAATCGCTTGAACCCAGGAGACAGAGATTGCTGTGAGCCGAGATCGTGCCATTTGCACTCTAGCCTGGGCAACAGAGCAAGACTTCATCTCAAAAAAAAAAAAAAAAAGTCTTTTTGAGTATTAGTGACTTTTACTTGCGTGCAGACAATTTACAAGAAAAAGAGGATGCAAAATCAATTTACATTTTCTAAAAAATTAAAATGATTTTAAGAGCAATCTGTAAAGGGTGAGTCAGTGGTGCCTTGAAAATGAACCTTTAACCCTTCCGCCCCTTTTTTACAAAACCAAGGCATTGAAAACCCAAAGTTTGGCTGGGTGTGGTGGCTCATGCCTGTAATCCCAGCACTTTGGGAGGCTGAGTCGGGTGGATCAGAAGGTCAGGAGATTGAGACCATCCTGGTCAACATGGTGAAACCCCGTCTCTACTAAAATACAAAAAAAAAAAAAATTAGCCGGGCGTGGTGGCCCATGCCTGTAGTCCCAGATACTTGGGAGGCTGAGGCAGGGTAAATGCTTGAACCAGGAGGCAGAGGTTGCACTGAACCGAGATCGTGCCATTGCACTCCAGCCTGGCAACAGAGCGAGACTCCGTCTCAAAATAAATAAATAAATAAAATTAAGTTAAAAAATAAACCCAAAGTTTCTTCTCTTTGCACAATGTTGATTCAATTTCTTGAAGAGCAGGCTAGATGCTCCTGAGGAATGCAAAGTGCTATGTTTATCACTACCATACATATTAGCAACAGGGTTCAGAGGTTTTAATTTAGAGTTTTTCCCTCATTTTCTCCTTCTGTGTATTTTTCTCCTTTTCCTATGTCTCTCCATGCCTCTGTGCCTTAGTATGGTAGAAAAGAGACCTAGAGTGCAAGGCTTCCTAGTGTTTTCTAAAAGCCTGATTTCCAAAGGGGAGATGGAATTTGAGGAAAGAATGTCTCTGTGAAACAAGTCATGGTGGGGTGTGGTGGTGCCTTCATGTAGGAAAATGCTTCCCCTGGTCTAGGAGGAGGGCAAGGTGCAAAGGTCGTAGAGAAGCATGGCTCCCGGGCTTTCCTCTGGGAGGCAGAAGGCCCTAGGAAAGAAGACTTGAGGGATGTCGCAGGAAGAGAAGTGATGGGACTGGGATTCACAGCCTCCACAAAGATTCTCCTACTTGCAGAGGGCACGGAGGAAGCAGAGAGCTGCTGGGCATCAAAGGGGCCACTGTGGTCTGGGACAGTGGGGTGTGCTGGTAAGACAATAGTCAAGGTCGTTTGCCTTACTGGGTATTGTATAAGCTTCCTTAAATCTGGTGCAGCTCTGGGAAGGAAAGGAGAGCTCAACAATGACAAAAATGAAGAACAGCTAGGGGCTCACAGTGGCTTTAAAACAAATATAAATGTTTGAGGACAAAGATTCATACTGGGTACTCATTCTGGTGCCAAACACTGGGGTGAGGCCAATTTTTTGCTCAGTTTTTTGAGGAGTAAGCAGGCAGTCATGTCCCTAGCATTATAACTAGAGAACCAGAGTGTCCTACCAGATAGTGCTGTGTGTAACTTTACCCCCAGACTCAAGGTCATCCAGAAGTCTTTGCGGAGCACCTTGACTCTACCACTGGGATCCAAGGTGTGGAGTTTACTGCTATTGTTTCCTGACCCTGAAGAGTTAAGAGGCAGAGGATGAAACAACAGATTGTGAAATTTCTGAATTAGAAGAGATTATCATGTTAATTTTGATTCTGGTTTTTGAACTGTAAATGACAGAGAGCACATCCTTACTAAATAAAATTCTATGGCAGAAAAAAAGATCCATTTAGTCCATATGTGGTGGCTCATGCCTGTAAATCCCAGCACTTTGGGAGGCCAAGGCGGGTGGATCGCCTGATGTCAGGAGTTTGAGACCAGCCTGGGCAACACAGCGAAACCTCATCTCTACTAAAAATACAAAAATTAGCCAGGCATGATGGTGGGCGCCTGGGAGGCTGAGGCAGGACAGTCACTTGAACCCGGGAGGCGAAGGTTGCAGTGAGCTGGGATCATGCCACTGCACTCCAGCCTGGGTGACAGAGTGAGACTCCATCTCAAAATAAATAAATAAATAAGTAAATAAATAAATAGATCCATTTAAGATCTCAATGACCAAGTACCCCACAGGACCCATAAGCATGGAACTGTCACCCCAGAAGTCAACCTGGCCTTGTTCTTCCAGTGTTAAGCACAGTGGTTTCTGAAAATGTATTGCACGTATTGCCTATGTTCATTGCCAAGTAGTTTCCAGGACCACTGACAGATATAAATAGAAAATAAAACTAAACAGAAGCCCTGCCATGATGGTTTGAGCCTATCAAACACAAAACGGATCTTCTTCAGCCTTCTTTAAGTGATCCATAGAAGTGTAACAGATGAAACTTACAAAGCCTTACATGAGTACCAAGAGCTAAACCTTAACTCCCTCCTATAGGAAGCCACACAAGCACAGACAAGGAGAGCCAGCCTTCTCCCTTCATGGAAGGAAGGTATTAATACACAGAGCACAAGAGCAAAAGAGGAGGGGAATGGATGGCCTATGTGTGGGCGTGAGATAAAGTATATGCCAAGGCTGTGTCTTCCTTTTCACCGACTGTTTCCACAAAAAGTGTAAGAATCTGGCAATTGTCAAGTTGCTGTGGTCAGCTATATGTTGTCCTGTATTAGGTTGCTGTTGGTGGACACTACGGGATCCCAGTATGCGTGAAAAGGTGGTCTATTTCTTGGCTCTGTCAGTAGAAGATGGTGAGTGAGGCCAGGAAACATCTAGAGGAGGATAGACCCTCTTAACACGGAGCACAGGCAGGAGCCTGGGGAAAGGTGTAGATACAATCTCTGCCTATCCTTCAGGTATTGGACATTGGTTATGCAGAGTCCCTGAAGGAAAAGGAGAAAGATCTGCTCATGGATAGAATATTCATGTGCTACACACATTTCTTGCTTTCTCTGTAGCCTAAAGATGGATTCAGATCTAGCAAGCCTGGTAGTAGTGTGTGAATCTTTTCTGGACATGTATCAGGTCTAATTTAAAGTGCATTTAAGATGCCCCTCCAGGCTGTAATCGAATCTCAAGATCAGAATGAACTACTGGCCTGGGAATATCAACAGTGTCTGAAGAGTTCTTGCTATTTTTAAGAAGACGGGAAAGGAGAAAAAGATTTTGAACTAAAATTTGTTGAGTACATGCCATGTTCCTAGCACCATTTAGGTGTTAGCATTTCATTGTCTTCATAACCCTGTGAACAGACATTATCTTTCTTTTACTGAAGAGGAAACTGAGGTTTAGAGAGTTACCTGGATTTCTCACAGTCAGTCAGCTGGCAGTAGTTGTAATAGTGAACTTATTGGAGGTGGCTGAGCTGCCGGTAGTAAGGAAGACCACAACTTCTATATGTGCTGGGAGCTTTAAATACCTATTTCATTTAATTGTCCAATAACCAAGTAAGGTCTATGCCAATTGTACAGTTTGAGAATCTCAGACTGTTTCAATAACATGACTGTGGTCATTTAGATATTAAACCAGGATCCACACCCAGGCTGATTTGCTTCAAAGTTCATGTCCTTTCCATTATCTCATGATGCTCCTTGCCCTCTAAGTTGTAAGTAATGATATTGTTCTTTTAAAGAAAAGGTAAAAGTCTAACCAGAGGATGTCTAAGAAGGCCTAGGATAAAAAGTTGGTAGAAGTTGTTGCGTGCTAGAGTCACTGAAAAGATGCAGGAAAGACCTATCTCTAGGTTAAGAAAGTCAGATTCATTTATTTCATATAAGCACAGAAATTGTGCCAAGGTTAAATTAAATAGTGATTGACAATGGTTGAAGACCACAGGAGAACAGATATCCAATACTATCTGGCCGATATTGCTTTACTTATTCATAGTTCTTTATATTTTACTCTGAATTATATTTCACAGCTTAAAATATAAATATTAGAGATAGGTTTATTAAAAATTGGAAAGGGATAATTGAGTAGAAAATGTCTGTTATTCATGCCTCTCCGAGAACAGTGTCAGGATCTTGGAACCTAACTATGTACAGACATAGTGCTGGATACAGAGTAAATCTCTGGAACATCACAACCCAGCTCTCGATGCTGAGGGTGCTCTCTGTCAGAAACAGAAGCCCTGAGCTGGCCTCCTGCGCCCCTCCTGCCAGGTGTGGACATATCAGGGCACAGTTATTTGGCAATATCTCTCTGCTGTTTTGTTTGCTCTGCTCATTCCTTTCCTTGAAGAAAGAGAAGTTAATCATTAAAACAAGTCACCTATTATTTAAACAGCTTCTTTGTTTCCGATGATCTTAAAATATATTTTTGGAATCAGATCTACCCATACAGAAAGTCAAGGAAAATGTAGTCTAAAATGTGCTATAGGGACAGGGTCTAAATTTCTCGGCAATAGCTGATAAGTTGATTGAAACCAGATTTGTGACCCACTGTTAGCGATGATAGAGAATCCTAAAGGGTACTACAGTTTGGTCCCATTTTGTACTGATGCAATCTTCTTGCTTTTGCATTATATTCTAACTCTGTTTCTGATAGACAAAGATGGGTGTGCCAGGATACGGAATCCTCAATTCTCATTGTAGCTCTTTGCAATGTATATATCATCTTTCATGGAAACCTCTTACAGGACATTTAAGGCAGAAGAACGTTCCATCAGTTTCATCCCAATTCCCAGTGTATTTTCTTAGGCTATTACATGAAGTTTCAATGTTTTTGAGCCACAAAGACATCGTTTATCTCTCTAGTTATGTCTACAACAAAATCAGAATTCTGGGTTCTTTTTTTTTTTTTTTTTTTTTTTTCGCTCTGTCGCCCAGGTTGGAGGGCAGTTGCAGGATCTCAGCTCACTGCAACCTCTGCCTCCTGGGTTCAAGCGATTCTCCTGCCTCAGTCTCCTGAGTAGCTGGGATTACAGGCGTGTGCCACCACGTCTGGCTAATTTTTGTGTTTTTAGTAGAGACGAGATTTCTCTGTGTTGGTCAGGCTGGTCTCAAACTCCTGGCCTCAAGTGATCCGCCTGCCTCAGCCTTCCAAAGTGCTGGGATTACAGGCATGAGCCACTGTGCCCAGTCAAGTTTCTACATTCTGACAAATGCCTCCTTTCCTTTGAGCTCTACTCTGATTCCTGTTTGGCCTTCTACAGACTCGTTTGTGCTGAAGGAAAATGTGCACAGAAGAACTTATTGCAGAGGCAATTAGAACAGGGAGAGGAGTTCAGCCTTAAAAAACAGAACCCGTTACCTTGGTTATCTTGCCATCACCAAAGGGCATTCTCCAAGGGGAATACACTGCTTTTATAAGTCAATGTTCATTGTTGGGAAATTCTAGTTAGTATAAATTTCTTAAACATGTTGATTCAAAAACCGAAACCAACTGCTAGTAATATCCAAGGGGAAAAATGGCTTTTTGGTAATTGAAATAAAAGTCCAGCAAGCCAGTCAGAGGACCAGCAGTCTTCAACCTTGTTAAGCCCAGTTTAGTAAACTCAGCTGTTCTCCATGGAAGCATGAGTTTGTGGGTATTACAATAATAAGCTATCTTAAAAAAAAGATCCACATCTCTTTTCATAAAAGGTGCAAGAGGACCATTTAAAAAGGTGTGCTGAATTCAGTACTATTTGGAGCAAGAGAAGAGTGGGAATGGCTTACTGGAACAAGGCACGTAAAGTCATTGTAAGACCAGGAGGAAGTGCCATAATTCTGGGGTTAATGCTGCCTTTGGTTGCTGTCTCTGCTTCTCTTGTCAGGCTGGGAGTTAATTTGGAAATGGGACAGCGGCCCCCGCAGCCACCGACAGGGAGATGCCCAGCATTCCTTAGCTTGGTACATCAATAACGGAATACCAGATCTGGCCCTGATCATTTAAACTCCCACAAAGAGAAACCACAATCTTCTTTCAAACCCGTACTAATCAATATCCGCCAAGACTTATCCTCTGTCACCTTAAGAGTAGCCTCTAGTTGGCTGGGTATGGTGGCTCATGCCTGTAATCCCAGCAATTTGGGAGGCTGAGATGGGCAGATCACGAGGTCAGGAGTTCGAGACCAGCCTGGCCAATATGGTGAAACCCCATCTCTACTAAAAAATACAAAACTTAGCTGGGCATGTTGGTGCATGCCTGTAGTCCCAGCTACTCGGGAGGCTGAGGCAGGAGAACCTGGGAGGCGGAGGTTGCTGTGAGCCAAGATGGTGCCACTGCACTCCAGCCTGGCGACAGAGTGAGATTCCATCTCAAAAAAAAAAAAAAAAAAAGGGACTCCAAATTTAGAGAACATCAAGAAGTTCAAGTACATTGTTTCCTGGTACCCTAGAAAAGGCCCAAAAAGTAAGCCATTCCTATGAACTCAGCCTAAAGTACCTTTATACCTCCCAGAAAACCAGGGCTTTGAGCTGAGTTGTGGACCAATTCATGTTCTTTCAAGCAGAACCTGATAAAATAGTTGATAATCTTTTTAATTCTTCGTAACTTCAAAGGGCACATTTTGGTTGAAGAAGCACAAACATTCCCTGAACATGTTATAAGTCAAATGTTGACTGTGCCCTTACTTTTGAGAACCATTGAAACACAAGGAAACCAAACTGAATTAGAAGGGAAAAAGAATCTGATGTGTAGCATATCAAGCCATTTCTACTACACACACAATATTTATGAAGGGAAGCAAATCAAATAGGTTTTTCCGATAGGAGCACATACGTGGAGCCAAGCATAAGAAGTTTTTAAAAGGCCAGGTATAGCCTTTTATAGGCTCATGCCTATAATCCCAGCACTTTGGGAGGTTGAAGTGGGCAGATCGTCTGAGCTCTGGAGTTTGTAACCAGCCTGGGCAACATAGTGAAACCCCGTCTCTACCAAAAATACAAAAATTAGCTGGGCATGGTGGTCTGTGCCTATAGTCTCAGCTACTCAGGAGGCTGAGGTGGGAGGATCACTTGAGCCCTGGAGGTGGAGGCTGCAGTGAGCAGAGACTGTGCCACTGCACTCCAGCCTGGGTGACAGAGCCAGACCCTGTCTGGAAAAAAAAAATCAAAAAAAGAATCAAAAGAAAAAATATAGATTATCTTCATATACTATATTTTCTCCTGTATCCTCTAATTATGCAGGTATAAATTCTAAAAATTAGTGTAAATCATTATATTTAAGTCCATTTTGTTGTAACCATCCTGTGAACATTCTTAGATGGTCTTGTTAGATTTCAAAATAAAGATTTCTCCTACACACACTTCAACCCTTTGTTTCACCCAGCAAATGACTGACAGCAACACACAGAGTTGATCCTTTCAGGTCTTTAAACCGTGTGCAATGATGGTTTCCCCAGCTGATGGACTGAGCATGAAGCTCCTCCAGTAGGGGACTGGCCTCCAGTGGACATCCATCAATGATGTCTACCTTCTTGTGGCTTCCATAAGCAGCTCTCCTGCCATCTATGCTGCAGAAGGTCCCTGACCCTTGCCACCAAACAGGTGTAGGAAGATTCTGCTGATTCTCTGGCAGAAGGGTACTAGCTTGATTTGTGCCCGTGGTCATCAGCTTCTGACAAGCCAAGCAGCCTCTGCAGATCTATCACATGGGATGTGGACACGCAGCTTTGTGACCTAGCACGTGGCTTCCATCCTCCTCCTGCTGTGTCTGACCACGCGTGGGGCCAGCCTGGCTCCAGCTGCTCCAAGAAGGTGGCCATCACTTGCTGGCTAAGGTGGACACAGATGCCTGTGAAATTTGGATGTTTGCTTCACAAGGCCCCGGTGCAGAGCAATTTATAAGAAATGCAATCTCACAGAGAGGAGTAAAAAAAGGACATATTTGTAATTGATGATGGGGAGGTAAAATTCCATGCGCTTGCTTTGCAGTCAGTGTGAGGAGATGGCTACGGGATAAGTGGCACCAAAGGAGCATTAGTTGCAGATTAGTTTTCCTGACTTACAAAACCTCCCCAAATAATTTAGTAATGAAGACCTCTTCTGTGAACTGTCAACTTTATTTATCTGCTCAACCTCCGTTCTGAATCAGAGTCATTTATATACTCTTTGTGGAAGGTGTCACATTCAGCCGACAGACTACAGCACGCTCTATGGATTTACAGAGACGTGTCCTTTAAAGTCAACTAAAATGACAGTTTTTATCACATAGAATGTGACCCACAAAAATAGCTTTTTGAATTATTTCGGTGATAGACATGCTCTATTTTGGTCCAGCAATCAGAATCATTATTTCTAACAGAGAGTAATATGCCATTTCTCAAAACGGCTTTAAAGAGAAGCCTGGTCGCATTATTTTGTGCTGTAAACAAGGTCATTGGAGACATTGGTGGGCCCTGAACAAAATAAAATCTGGAGAGGGTGGAGCAGTTTGGTGCGAGCTTGACCCACAGGGCAGAAGACCTGGGTCTGGGCTGTCTACTAACTAGTCAGGTGGCCTTGGGCGGGCCACACCCCTACTTTCAGTTTTCTATTGTCCCTGTTTCACAGGATTCAGAGAGATTGCAGTAAAAATAAAGATCTTCTGAAAATGTCCATGGCATCATATACCTGTGGTGATGCACCATCCTTACACTATGAGGCTCCTCTTAGCATGAATAAGTGTCCCCTCCATTCCAATTCCCTCAGAGTTTTTGGTTCAGGGGAATGTGTGGGTCACCCTTCACACTTCCAACCCCTAGGGACTGAAGCTTCTCAGCTCACTCTCTCCCCTTCTTCCTGTCTCCAGATTGTACTGAATGCCCCACAGAGGGGAATTTTGGTCTGTTATGGCTCTGACAGGGCTCTGATTATGCTGAACTTTATGCCTCTTGTAATCCTGTGTTCATTGCATATGTTGGGCACCTACTCATATTGAGTACTAATCCCCATCATAAAATCTTTCTTATTGGTTCCCAAACATCTCACTCAGAACACCCTCCCTTCCTTCCTTCCTCCCCTCCTCCCTCCCTCCTTCCCTCCCTCCCTCTTTTTCTTTCTTTTAATAGAGATGGGATCTTGCTATCTTGTCCAGACTCTTGAATTTCAAGTGTCAAGTGATCCTCTGCCTCAGCCTTCCAAAGTGTTGGGATTGCAGGTGTGAGCCACCACATCCAGCCTCCAGAGTACTCCTTCTGTCATCTCACCTAGTCTTCTGAGTGCAGCGTGATCCATATCCCCGAAAAGGTGTTTCCTAGCTCTAGCAATCTGAGTGCATTTCTTCATCCCCAATCCATCTTCCATCTGTAACTCCTACCAAACAAATCTGCACATTATCTATCTATCTATCTATCTATCTATCTATCTATCTATCCATCCATCCATCTATCTGTACTGACACAGGGTCTCACTCTGTTGCCCAGACTAAAGTGCAGTGGTGTGATCATGGCTCACTGCAGCCTCTACCTCCCTGGGCTCAAGTGATCCTCCCCACTCAGCCTCCTGAGTAGCTGGGACTACAGGCATGTGACACCACACCCAGCTAATTTTTGTATTTTTTGTAGAGACAGGGTTTGCCCATATTGCTCAGGCTGGTCTCGAACTCCTGGGCTCAAGCGATCAGCCCCCTTAGCCTCCCAAAGTGCTGGGATTACAGGTGTGAGCCACCAAGCCCGGCCACGTCATTATTTTGAATGTCCTTTTAATTGATATTTATAAGACTTGAACTTCTTTGGGACAGGGTTATATTCTAAAATAGCCTATAAATAATAAATTCTTAAGGAAATTTTTGATTGATTGTTGGTCATTAGATACTTTCTACTAGAGGACTAATGTAGGAAACATTTATACATTGGCTCATTTTCTTAGTCATCCAACCAACATTTGTTCAACTCCCACTATGTCCATTCCAAATCTAATCGAACTTATCTAGAAGTTTTGAAACAATGACTAGAGAGGCAAAATGATGAAATACAGATAAATGCATATAGTAAGACCCCCCTGCCTCTCGGGTGTTTCTTTGGGTTTTTTCTATTTGTTCTTTAAAATAGAAAATTGCCCTGTAGCTTTCTCCGATTATCTTTCATTGCCTATGTAACAGACACCACAAAATTCAGTGGCTTAACGTAACAGTTTATGCTCGTCTCTTGTAGGCCAGAGGGTTGACTGGGCTCAGTGGGTAGTCTGTGTCCAGGATCTGTCATACAGCTAGAGCTTGAGGGTCTAAAGGCCCAAGTGGGATAGATGCCCAAGATGGCTCACTCCTGTGGCCTGTGTTGACACTAGCTGCTGACTGGGAGCTCAGCTTGGTTGCCAACTGGTATATCTACACATAGCCTCTCCATGTGCTTTGGGCTTTTCACAGCCTGGTGGCTGGGTTGTGAAAGATTATAACATTGTAAGAGCAGGCACTCAGGTGGAAGCTGTTAAGACTTCTATGGCCCAGCCTTAGAAGTCCCAGAATGTCACTGCCATTGGTTCTATCAGTTAAACTAGTCACTCAGGCCAGCCCAGATTCAGAAGAGGAGAATTAGCCTCTGTCTCTTGATATGCGCATATGGAGAAGATGAATCCGCGGCAGCCATCTTGCTGACTTCCTATCTTAAGAGAAGTCCCCCAGCTACCATCATCCAGTGGTTGATAGGAGCTCTTTGTTTTCTCAGTCAATTGTCACAAAAGCCTGGTGAGATAGGTCTTATTATTTCTCCTATATTAGAGATGGCAAAAATAAGCTCAGAATACTTGTGTGACCAGTTCAAGGTCAAACAAACTGTAAAGTGCAGAGTAGGGTGTTAAACCCTGGATCCCTAGCTCAAAGCACAGGGTTATTATTATTTTTTTTTCATTGTGCAACTCTCCCTGGAATTATGACAGCATGTGAACAGCACCCATAGAAAAGGAAGATGGAACGAAAAGAAAGGGTGGATAGAGGTGCTTTCATTTAAGTGGCTGTAAGTATCTGATGATGGCAGTTTCTTCTATACCACAGCCCGTTACTCTTTAGGTAACATTTTTGGATGTTCAAGCCCTCAAGCACTCTTGTTTTATAGGAAAATGGTCTCTAATTTTAGACAAAGCATTTCAAGAGTACATACTTCAGCCAAATGGAAGCTCAATGTATAATCTGAATTGCAATTTACTGTAGGGTAATACGTTTTTATTAAATGAAACAAATGTTCTCTAGTAATTTTTAAATTGTCTTGAAAATAAGGCTAAGATTAATCCTGCTATCAAATCTGAGCTTTAAAAATTAATTAGAAGACAGAATTTAGTATTCTGCTATAATGCAAGTTGGATTTTTAAATAAACACTTGATCCTGCAAAGAAAACACAATTCACAGAACAAGGGAGCTCAATTATTTCAGCCTCTTTCCTCATTTCCTTTCAGCTGCAGGGGGCAGCACTGCTCAGCTAATGGCTTTTTTCTTTTTCTTTTTTCCTTTCCTAACAAAAGGAAGAGTCATTTCCTTCTATACAATGTTTTCATCCCTGCTCTCCATTGTACAGTGTGTGGCTTTCTTTAGGCACTACGTCTCGAGTCCCTACCTCAACCTCCACTTCAAGTAGGAGATTTTATGTTGGAGAAAGAAGGATTGGTAAAGAATTCTTACTTAAAAAATGCTATTTCCGTATAAAGCTATCCTTCGTCTGACTAGAAACTAGGAAATAAAGAGAAGACAAAGATAAAAAGGAAAGTCAACACTAAGTCACACCATCACTGAAGGCGTCCGTGGGGAATGTGGTTGACGGTGCACCTATCGGGTGTTTGTGCCTTGAAAAAATCAAACCCTTTGGAGGCAAGGGCAGTCCGTGGCTTTGGTCCATTATATGTTACAGGACTCCTGAAGGCTGAGGGGTAAGTCACTATTTTCCATAGGTTTTTCCTAAATGAGGAAGGGCAAGAAATGGTAATTATCTGAGCCGTGCTGCCCCCTGCTGGTAGCAGTTATGCAACCCTGCAAACAGATGTTCCCTAAATCCGTTTCCAACATTTGTTCGGAACTCCAAAGCTCTCATGGATCATCCAGGTCATACTCTCCCTGCCCAACTTCATCCCTTCTGCAGAGTGGAAGCTGCAGCCAGCCCTTGGAGGGGAAATGACTTATCATCACAGGTTTTAGCTCAGGTCTCTTTCTACACTACCCAACATCACGGAACACCCAATACACGAAATTCACATGATAGTGCTGTTTGGACATTCTTTTAAAAGACATACATTGGAGTCCAGAGCTGTATGGTGAATCTTATCCTTCGGATCTGAGCTATTTAATCAGAACTGTCAGAATTTTCTTTAAACACTGAAATATGATACTGTAATACAATGACAACTGGGAAGCTTCTGTGTCAGAGATTCTTAACTTTCTTTACCAAGAACAAAAATCTCTTGCCTTGAGATGCCTTCATCCAGTCTCTAGTCAAAGCCCCATCTCAAACATGGTACCTACAAACCGCTTGACTTTGGTCCCTTCTCATTTTGATAGCATTCTGGTATTTATGTTCTTAGTTCTCTCTTTTTAAAATCTTTTAACATAGAGTCTTACTCTGTTGCCCAGGCTGCAGTGCAGTGGTACAATCAGAGCTCACTGCAGCCTTCAACTCCCGCGTTCAAGTGATCCTCCTGCCTCTGCCTCCCTGGTAGCTGGGACTACAGGTGTGCATCACCAAGCCCAGCTAATATAAAATTAATTGTTTTTTTAACAGACAGTCTTACTACATTGGGCAGCCTGGTCTTGAACTCCTGGCCTCAAGTGATCCTCCCATCCCAGCATCCCTAAGTAGTTGGGATTATAGGTATGAGTCACCATGTCTGGCAGATTCTTAGTTCGTAACAATTTTTTATACAGTAAAAATGTCTTTCAATTTGTGTGTGTGTGTGTGTGTGTATGTGCATGTGTGCACGTGCTTGGGCATGCCTGGAGAATGAGCTAAGCTGTAAGCTTCCAGAAGGCAGGTGCTGAGTCTTTCTTTCTTGGATATTCTTTTGCAGTGCCTGGTACAATCTTCTACTGAGGGAAGAACTCAAACTATGTTGGCTGATGCATGTGGTGTTTCTTAGAAAACTGATTATAGGAAAAGTCTCACGAAGGGTACCAGATCTTGCCCTTCTTAACAAATGTGTCTGTTTCTCCGGAGACACTGTCTGCTTATCCTGCAGGCTGTGTGTTTTCTAGTCACTACCAATTAGCATAATTACTATCTCAAGACCTTGCCCTTTATTGATCCTGGTAGTTAAAGCAGTTTACAGTCACGAGATGTGCTGACAGAAGGTACAAATATATTCACCAGGACCTCCAATGGAGTTCTGTCCCTTTTCTTGCTTTTCAGAATTGCTTTTGTCTGCTTTTGTTTCAGAGTGTGCCTTCCTTTTCCTCATTTGCCCCAAGTTTGCTGTGGCAGAAGTTCAGTAGATTAACACAGCGCCAGAGAGCCGTAGGAAGACATTTACAACAAGAGCTTGGTTTCAATACAGACTAACGTGCTCAATCTGTCAAAATAAATGTAAAGTCAGATAAATAATCAGCAAGGTATTTATCAAATGCCATGGCAGCACCATATGGAGGGTTATTGAGGGATTTTTAGTTAATAGAAGGGGTGGAGGCTGGAGTCCCTGGGTTCTGAAAAGACTCTCACCAAGATGCTATTAAAGAAATGAACTAACAGTGAGAAGGCTGGCAGAATACCAGCCTATATCCTGAACCATTGTCAAGAAAAGGTATTCTTGAGCCTGTAGAAACTAGAAGTACTTGACAGAAGTGGTGACATTCGCTAACATAAAGAATACTGTTTCTAATCTATATAAGAGTGCACCAAGCCAAGGATTTATTACATACAATAAAACTACTATTTGGTGATACTGAATATATGTCTTGTGCATATTTGGATGCACATAAAATAAGCATCCAGGAACAAGATGGGCCTAAGAGATCAGGAGAGGAAGCACTCTTAGGGCAGAAATATCAGAAGGGTTTCTCCCACTTCAGCCTCCTGAGTCACTGGGAGTACAGGTGCATGCTACGATACCTGGCTCATTAAAATTTTTTTTTTTTTTGTAGAGACAGGGATCTCACTATATTGCCCAGGTTAGTCTTGAACTCTCTTGGGCTCAAGTGATCCTCTCACCTTGGCCTTCTAAAGTGCTGGGATTACAGGCATGAGCCACTGTGCCTGGCTGTGATTGTGCCACTGCACTCCAGCCTGAGCAATGAAGCAAAACCTTGTCTCCCCACCCCCTCCCCCCACCAAAAAAAAGAAATCTTAGAAGGCCCGATGGAGGCTTTAAGGCCCAGAAGGCAAGCGGCTTGAATTTCTTGAGCCAATTCTGATTGGGTAGTAAAGATTACCTGGAGCCTGGCCTGAAGAAACTGGCGGCTGCTAGGTGTGGGAATGAAGAGGTGCGCTGCATGACTCCTGGGTGTGCCAGACACCGAGACCACACACATGCTTGGTTCTGAGCTCTATGGAGGCTCAATGGAAACAAATGCCTTGGTTGATGCATAACACTGACTGTGACATGAGAGGGGGATGGGAAGACCCCCTGCTGTAAATTCAACATCCCTGCCTGACAGCTGCTCCTTCCTGCTTTCATCCATGGCCAGACACCAGCCAAAGGTGATGCCATGCCCATCCCTCAGCTCCTGAACCATCGATGCTTTGTTCTTTGGTAACTGATGGAAGCAGGCGATCAATATTGTCTTCTTGTTCTTGTTAGGTTTTCCCTCCCCATTGTTGGCATCTAAGCAGCCCAATGCAATTTCATCCTATTAAAATGATGCTCAAATGCAAGACTTCTCTTAACCAGTGGAGTAGTAGAGAGAAATGTGAATGCTATGATTCTATTTAAATAATACAGTATATGCACTCAGTAATGTATTTGGCTACTCAGATGTAGGTCAGATATAGGTATGTGCATAAGATTTAGGCCTTTGTTTTGATGTAAATATTTACTATAATTAATATTGCTTTTGCCTACTCAGCATCTGGTTCTCCTTCTTTGGGTAGATTAGTCTGATTTTTCCTGGGAGAACCAATCCTTTTTCACTCTTACCCCTTATATTTAAGGAGGTGACACCACTGTCAGCTCTGGGGTTGCTCAAGTGATCTGGAACCAGCCAATAAGTGCTTTTTGTTCCTCTTGCGTAGTGTTTGGTTTAGGGGTTGTTATGGGGAATTGTGTCTTCCTTAAAAAGGATGGGTTGGAGTCTTAACCCTTAGTACTTCACACTGTGGCCTTATTTCGATATACATTTTTTCCTCCTCCTCCTCCTCCTCCTCCTTCCCCTCCTCCCCCTCCTCCCCCCTCCTCTTCTTTCTCCTCCTCCTCCTCCCCCCTTCTTCCCCTTCTTCTCCTTCTCCTTCTTCTTGTTTGGAGCCCTCAAACTCCTGACCTCAAGTGATCCACGTGTCTCGGCCTCCCAAAGTGCTGGGATCATAAGCATGAGCCGCTGCATCTGGCTGAATATAGGATTTTTATAGAGGTAATCAAGTTTAAATGAAATAAGTCACTGAGTGGGACCTAATCCAGGATAACCGGTGTCCTAATAAAAGGGGAAACTTGGACACACATAGAAGAGGATAATGTGAAGACAGAGAGAGAGCCAGCCACAGGCCAGGGCTGCCAGAAGCTGGAAGAGAGGCAGGGAGCAGAGGCTCAGAGCCTCCGAAGGAACCAACTCTGCTGACATCTTGATCAACTTCAGGCCTCTAGATCTGTGAGACAATATATCTCTGATGTTTAAGCCACACAGTGTGGGGCACTTTGTTGCACAGCCCTAGCAAACTAATATGGGGATGATCAAGTTCAGCAAATCAGAATGAATCCCAGAACTTGTATTGAAGCAATTGGGAAAGAGAAGATGCCTTTTCCCTCATAGTTGTAAGGAAGTAACAATAGAGCTTCTGGGGCTGCCAAGTGGCCAGGATGTGTTTGAGGCTGAAGCCAGCACAGGCAGGCAGAGCTACAGGTTCTGAGAGAGGAAGATGGGATCCTGGTGACATTGTTTGAGCCACGAGATTAAAATATTTTGAAGTAGCTTCCAGGCCCTGAGTTTTCCATTACATTGGCCAGTAAATTGCCCATTTTTGCTTAATCTAGGTTGAGTTGGATATCCTATCACTCTTGTTCAAGAGGTCCCAACCAAGGTATTTGGGGCATGACTGAGCTGCCTCTGGGATGACAGCTGCCTCAGCTGGTTCCTATTATTGCATGAATATGGCTCTAAACAGTAAAGGGAGGCATGGTGGGAAATCCTCATCACTATGTCCTCCGTATTACATATCATAATGAGACAATGTTGTACCCACGTGAATCATGGACTCCTTCAGAGCTGTCATCCTGTAGCACACACAGAGTGGCTTGAAAAGAGTATGTGTTCAATAGCAAAGTGTGAGATTAAACCGAATCATTCAAATATGACTGACAGAGGTCAAATCTATTTTTGCAATGACATACGACACTTTTTTTGTGCTATTTCCAAATGATACTCTTTGAGACAGATGCTTTTTAAAAAGAATAGGTTTTGAAGCATCACTTACACTAAGTGTAATAACACTAAGAAATAAAAATACGGGATATTTCAAGTTCACTGATGGTGAAATATTTCTACAATCTTTACTTTGGGACTCTTGTGCGGTCATATACAGGAAAGTCTTTTTTCTTGTAAGGAGAGTATTCACAGACTGTCACAGTGGGATGGTGCTGAGTGAGTATGCAGACAATGGGGGAGATACTGCTAGGCCAGATTGGGACTATAAGTCTCAATATAATTGAAAGTCACTAGTGAAAATGTGGCCCAGAATAGTCATGACCCCGAGTGATTGCCATCTGTTGATTATTGGTCTCAGTCCAATTTTTCATTCTAGTATCCACATTAAAAAAGATATACACATATATTAGCATCAAAATAATTATCCACAACAGCATCTGTGCCAAGGACAGAATGAATGGGCCATTTGAAATGCATTGTCCATTCACGCCTAAAGGTGACCTCTGCAGTAATTCTGGGGCATTCTCTTAGATGATTTTGCTGGCTTGGAGCAAGATTCTGACTTGCTGAGTTCTGAGATAAATAATGGATTATTCCAAACTAGAACCCAAAGGGAAAAATATGGCTATCCATTATTTATCTTTTATCAAGGATATCCTTTATCCAAAAAGTCATTTAGAGCAGCTTACATGGTTGCACATAATATAGCTATCTCACATAGATTTAAAATAAAAACAAAAAGTAAGGCAAGGAAAAAATGTGCATGAAAATCAGATAGTGCCAGAAGTGAGATTAGTATCAAAAAAGAGTTTTGCTTGTAGTTGGCTTTCTGGCATAAAATATGAAGAGGAAAGCATGATCAGTTGCAAGAGTCACAGTATTTATATGGTAAAAACAAAGAAAGAAAGAAAAAAAATCTTCAATAGTCCAAGTAAAAAACTCTGCCTGACACAAGACTTTTTATACACAAGAATTTTTCCTTGTTATAGTAGCCCATAAGGGATATAGCAGAACAAAGACCTAGGCTCTTTCCTTTTGCAGGACCTGTATCCTACTTTCTCCTCCCCCTTGTCTTCCCTCAATAAAAGTCCTCAAGGATCTAGAACCAGAAATACCATTTGACCCAGCAATTCCATTACTGGGTCTATACCCAAAGGATTATAAATCATTCTATTATAAAGATACACACACACATATGTTTACTGTAACACTACTTACAATAGCAAATACTTGGAACCAACCCAAATGCCCATCAATGATAGACTGGATAAAGAAAATGTGGCCCAAATACACCATGGAATACTATGCAGCCATAAGAAAGAATAAGATCATGTCCTTTGCAGGGACATGGATGAAGTTGGAAGCCATGAGTCTCAGCAAACTAACACAGGAAGCAGAAAACCAAACACCACATATTCTCACTCCTAAGTGGGAGTTGAACATAAGAACACATGGACACAGGGAGGGGAACAACACACACTGGGGCCTGTTGTGGAGTGGAGGCAAGGGAAGGAGGGCATTAGGACAAATACCTAATGCACGTGGAGCTGAAAACCTAGACGACGGGTTGATAGGTGCAGCAAACCACCACCACAGCACATGTATAACTATGTAACAAACCTGCACATTCTGCACATGTATCCCAGAACTTAAAGTTAAAAAAATAAATAAATAAATAAGTCTTTCCCTAAGTTAATGTTTACCAAGCCCTCACTATGAGGCAGGCACTGTGTTAGTTACTTTCCCTATAGGGTTTCAGTACATGATGATAACACAGTTGTGACAGGGTGGCAAATAGTATTGGCCTTCTGATAGATGAAGACAGGCTTGGGACAGGAGTGACATGTCTGGGTGGGTCAGTAGGTCTCTCTGATTCCAAAGTTTCTGTGCTTATCAGTAGCAATATGCAGCTTTTAAAGAAGGGGCTGAAAGATAACTAACAAAACACCTCTAGACAGTTCCAATGAGGGTTATATGTTTTTAAAGCACTCCCCAAAGGAACAGATTGTGTTTGATGATTCTAGCAGGAAAATGAGGTGATGATCTTGTTAACAGATCAATGTGTGGGGTCATCAAAGTTTATTGTGGATCATGTTTTTTTTTTTTTTATGAAATGAAAGCCTAAAATAGACCTTGTCAAGAGTAAGTTTCAACACCTTTAAGTACAAAAAGCTTCACTTTGCTGTCATTTGAACTTCTCAATTTCAGATTTAACAGGACAGAAACAATCAGAGATGGTTCTGAGTGTGGAAATCTGGCCAATAAAGACAGTTTGTGAGGAGGCCAGGCTGGCTGTTTCTCCAAAGTTTCTAGAGCGGTCATGTCTATTAAATTGACTTCACGTGTGTTGCATAGCTTGCCTGTACTGCTCAGAAAGGTGACAATGACTGAGACAGCATCGTATCTATTCCCTTCATTTGTAGCAGACGGAGCCAGAGAAATCTTCACAGCAGGGGATATTACTAGAACAATATAAAGGGAGCTTGAAGAATGACCACAGTGCTACTGGTTTCCAGGCAATACTAGCAGCCGACACATCAGAGTTCAGTGCCTTAAAAGGAGCTACAATTGGTGCGTGTGAGCAAAACTGTCCTGGGATGAAAAGGTAGCGCCAATGAAAGCACTGAGCTTTGCAAACGGAGGCAATGGTTACCCCGCCCCTCCCCAAAACCTGCACACAGACACAGAATTGAGATAATCTTCGATGGCATCGTCATATGTTTAATATTTAGCTCCTCCATCTAGATCACTGCTGTTTGTCAAATCACCATTGTACAGAAGGCAGGATGCAGCCTCCATGGCTTCTCACAAAACCTAACATGGAAGCATTCGCATGAAAATGTGTACTGATGAAGGCGATGAAGAAGATAACATAGTAATGGATATAGAAAAAGAACACTACCTATCTTGGCAAGATCCACTTTGAGTTGAAAACAGGTTAGCACTGGGGGTGGGGTGAGAATTAGGGAAGTAAAGGCAAAGCAGAAACCGGGAGGAATCTGAGCATCTATCTACCCATCCTTCCCGCAAGGAGTCTCCTGAGATGTTTTTGTAACAAGTTTGTTTATTCACAGTAGGAGGCATTTCAAACTGATCTGTTTGAGGATGCATTTAATTACTGTCATGTTGATAATGAAGAGTCTTCTCACCCTCCCATCTACAAACTTAATTGTATGTACACTCATCTTTTCTTGTAACCTCACTTCCAGATATCTTTCCTTCCATTCAAAGCTAATTTCAAATACTCCCCTGTTCCTCCCACTTCCTCTTAGAGCTTTCACCATTAATTATTCCCTTTCTTGTCCTGTATTTGGTGGGAAAGGCTGTCACACAGAGATGCCCAGAAGAATCTGAACAAACAGGCCTTGCTCCGCTTCCCCCAGTTTGTTATCATTAGATCATACCCGTTTGTCCTCCAATCATACTTCTGCAGGACTGTCCATAAAAATACGCAGATATCCTCATTTCTTTGGGTCTTCATTTTTGAAGGCTCCTGTGTCAGGTAAAAGTTAGGTTAAATAAATCTCTATGCTTTCCTCTTGTTAATTTGTGTTTTATGATAGGGGTCTCAGCCATGAACTGTGATGAGTGAGAAAAAGATATTACTTTTTCTCCCTCCTAGTGCCACACTTCACATAGTCACCCAAGACAGAAACCAGAGTGTCATTGTCAACACTTTGCAGTCAGATTCCATATTCAACCTGTCACTAAACCTTGCTGTTTCTACCTCTTTAAGAGCTGAGTATCCGTCTTCTCCATTTCCACTGCCTGCCTCAGGGTATGACCACGGTAGCCAGGATTTATGGAAGACTTTCATAACCACTCTTTTCCTTTCTTTCTTTCTTTCTTTTTCTTTTTGAGACAGAGTCTTACTCTGTCGCCCAGCTGGACTGCAGTGGCACAATCTTGGCTCACTGCAACCTCCGCCTCCTGGGTTCAAGTGATTCTCCTGCCTCAGCCTCCCAAGTAGCTGGGGTTACAGATGCCCGTCACCATGCCTGCCTAATTTTTTTATTTTTAGTAGAGATGGGGTTTCACCATGTTGGCCAGGCTGGTGTTTGAGAACTCCTGACCTCAGGTGATCTGCCCGCCTCGGCCTCCCAAAGTGCTGGGATTACAGGCGTGAGCCACTGTGCCCGGCTGACTCTTCTTGATTCCAGTCTTGATCCCTTTGCATGTATCCTCTCCCTTCTTAATTTCTATTGCTCCCAAAGAAGTGAACTGAAACTCTGGCCATGTCACTTACCATCAACCACCACTCTCCGGGAGCATAAGAGTCAAGCTCCCTGACATGGAGCAAAGGTAGTTTAGCATGAGGCTTTCCTTGACCTCTTCAGGACAGCCACCCCTGATTTCCTCCCCATGCACCTTGAATCTAGTACAGCAAGCTGCTGCCAACCCCTTGCACAGACCTCTGGCATTGCACCTACCAGGTCGTTCTGTCCTGTCTTCTATTTGACTCCCCTCAGCCTGAGCAGATGCAGGTGAGTGATTCTGCACCTTTAGATCCCTATGTCTACAGAGAAACTGGTACCTACTAAGTGGTCAATACACTTTGGCTCCATGAATAAATAAGTGAATATTCGATTCTCTTCTGACTGCTGGGGATGGCCTTATCTGACAGCTAATGTCCAAACAAGTTTCCTAGAGTGATTAACACAAGCAGGCAAGGATGAAAGAAAGAAATGCAAAACACAGTGATCCTGAGGCCCAGAGAGCCAAAGCAGGGAAGGGCAGAGGGGTGGGGACACGGCAGGGAAAGTACCTGCTACATGGGTCAGCTTTGCTCTACACCCCTTGGTTGGTTCTCTTTGAGGTCTAGTTTTATTCATATAAGAAATCATTTCTTTGAGATAAATTCAGTGCCAAATATGAGTTTCATTATAGGCCAACAGAAGGCAATAAAGTACCCTGGAGACAAAGTAATAGCATGAAAACGTGTGGAGCTACGGTCCAGCTTTGTATTTGAATAAGGACTATATTTAACACAGAAAGAAAACCTTCCAGGACGGATGCGGTGGCTCATGCCTATAATCTCAGCACTTTGGGAGGCCAAGGCGGGAGGATCACTTGAGGTCAGGAGCTCGAGACAAGCCTGACCAACATGGTAAAACCTGGTCTCTACTAAAAACACAAAAATTAGCCAGGTTTGGTGGTGCATGCCTGTAGTCCCAGTTACTCGGGAGGCTGAGTAATATTTTATTTTGTTATCCCTATTTCATGCCCATTTCTTATGGATTAATTTAAATTCCAATATGCAAGTGGTAATAATACGGCCATTGGTAGTCCCTTCTGTGAAACACGGATTTTATAGTAATGTGGAGAAACAGGCATTTCTTCATCTTCGAGATCTACTTGTTTGGGAGCAATTTAGCAAGGAGACTGTTGAACCATCAAGAGTAAATTGTGTACTTTGGGGTGCAAACTGCTAATTGCTAATGCATTAATTAAAAGATTTCTTGTGCTTTTTTGCTCCAGGAAGCAAAGCCTATACAAATGCACCCAGTCACCTTTTCCTGACCTGCCCCTGCTCCCACCCCTTCTTGGATATTAGGAATGAGAACACGAAGATAATTTGTATGCACATTTCTGACAACCATTTTAGGGTTCTGTAATGATAAAGAACAATTAACAAAGGCTTCCCTGGCATTGACTAACCACTTTCTGGGCAAATGGTTTAATTAACGAAGAGGCTGCTTCCTTTGGTTTAATCATACAACATTTAAGCAGAGGCTGCTTAGGCAAATAAAAGGCTGTTATTTCGTTCGGGTATTTTGCTAACGTCTGTCTGTCCACAAGATGGCAGTAAACGTTTGATGAGTTTCTACGATAACTTTAGTCTTTTGTGTGTAAATGTGTGTGTGTGGAGGGGGTGGGGGTGAGACTTCCTTTAGAAGAAAAATTTTATTTATTTGATGTTTTACACTGTTTTACACTTTATGTCAAATAAGTCTACTAGTATATAATTAATTTAAAATACCTTCAAGTGGGTGACAGTTACACTGTTTATCCTAACAGTTCAGCTGTGTATCCTAACAAAAATAATATAGTCTCCATCTCAACTGCATATAACAAAAAGGATGAACAAAAAGTTAACATTTGATTATGAGAAATTAGAGAGTTCTAACTTTACTGGCTAATAACTTGAAAATATATGAACAAACTGGTTCATTTCTGAATCCTAGGTGAGTAGCTGCTATAAGCAAGAGCGGTGGGTGCTATATGCAAAAGTGAAACACACTAGGATCTTCTCTGTAAGAAGCTTTAGACCTACAGAGACTATCCAAGTGAGTGTGTTCACAAAATTGTTATACAAGCTAATGGGTGACATAAGGGAGATATGAATGAGAAACTGTGTCACTAGTAGTGGAGGAGAGATGATTTTTAATTGGCGGGAACGAGGAAGACATTCTTGGAAAGTGGGGCACTCAATATTTGCTCTGACCTAGGAGTGGGACCCAGACTTGTGAGTTGCCTGCACACAGGTGTGAGTGTAAAAGCTCACCTGGACAGGTGAAGAATACCTGGGGATGAATAGGTCAGTTTACTTGGTTGCAAAGTGTATCTAAAGGGTAGGATTGGGAAGAGAGTGAGCTTGATGGTTGAATGCGAGGTTTAGAAGTTTGGATTTTTTTCTGGAGGCAATGGAGGATCACTAAAGGTTTTGAGCTGAGAAGGAGCCTAGTGGCAGTGGCTCAGAAAGAACAGCCTGGAATCTCTGCAGGATGTATTGAGGTGGAGAGACACTGGCTGTGTGATGGTGTGTATAGGTCTAGAGAGAGGTGGTGTTATGGTCATATTCAAGCTACGGTCCTGAAGCAAGGACCATTAACTTCATTTCTTTAGGTGATTTTCCTCATTCGAAAGCAAAGGCTTGGATCAGGTGGTTCTTTTCAGCTCTAAAACTTACAGGCCTGGCTAGGATAATAGCAGGGGTATGGAGACAGATGAATGGATACAGGAGAGATTAGCAAGGCAGGCAGAGAAGCACCTGGTCTCTGACTGGAAAGGGAATGGAGGGACATTGGAATGGAAGCTTGGCAGGAAGCAGAGAAGAGAGATAAAGACAGAAGAACATTTTATGCAAAAGAACATTATATGCCTAGAGTGACAGTGGGATTGTAAGTAGAGAATGGCAACGCCAGCTATGTGAAGAATATTTTCAGATTTGAACACTGGCATTATTTGTAACATTTAAATCATAGACAAAAGAATTGTTTAAATGTATCTGAAAGATTTGGGTAAATTATCTGAAGAGGTAGCTGAATACTGTCATGGAGGTTTCCATTCCTTTCTTCTTGATACATGTAGTATTCAGCACACATAACGTTGCCAGAGAAGGCAGAAAGGCTCTTAAATGCAGTATTGGAATGGACACAACACAGGCAGGTCTTTGTATACAAAGATGGCTACTATGGGCCTCATAGGAGCTGGGCTCCCAGCTGCTTTCCCGCTGGTGGTGACCTATGAGGCCCAGGCCACCACGTGTGCTCCCAGAGCCACAGCCACTGGGAGTGTGGAAGTAGCACAGGCTTCATGATCATCATTGAAGACCCAGTTCTCAGTCCCAATGCCATCTCAGCAACGAAAGCAACACAGTGGTGGGGGTTTCTCTCCACCCATTTCTGACTAGATCATTGTGCATAAAGGAAAAATGTGAAGTGAACAAATAGTTATTGGGGAGTGGATTCAAAAATGTGAAGTGAACAAATAGTTATTGGGGAGTGGATTCAAAAAAATAGTTATTGGGGAGTGGATGCAATTTCCAGAGCAGTCACAGGGTAAGATCAGGCAGTTTCAGGCTAATCTCCAGGACCACAACACTGGACAATGACAGCTGCTGCCCAGAGAGGGGTGATTAGGGTTGGAGGGTGGACCCTGATGTGCCTTCAGATTGCCAGAGATTAAAGTCTTTGTGATACTGCTCAGTGTTCTGCATTGAACGTGGACATTTTCATTTCATGTGCTGAATGTAGTGAATTCGTTTCTAGAATGTTCAGTTTATCAGCATATCACATCCCCAACCTTTCTGCATCAACAGGCATTTGCCATATAATGAACATATATGTGTATTTGTTAAGACAGGAATTTATGCCCTTTAATACAGGAAGCTAAAACATTCCTAAGTAGGTTAATTTTACAGTAAAATCTCTGGCCATCTTCACTTCCATGTTTGTATTTGGAACTGCGTATGAATCTGCATTTGGTCTCCAAACTTTCTAACATCTAAAATCCTTTTCCTGAGAGTCTGAAGTGATTCAAACATCAGGGATTGGGGAAAAGTAGGGAGTCTGAAGACAAATATAAAAGGTAAGATCACAGCTTTGGGAAACCACCAGTAACTTCAATTTTCTAATAACAAAAATATTAACTATTCTTTTATTACAAATATTATAGAAGTACTATACAACTCTTTCTTCTTTTTTTTTTTTTTTTGCCAAATCCAGTTTTCTTTCTTATTTTAAAAACACTAACGTAATGGTTAAAAGCAATATTTTCTACAATGTGCTGGGAATTTAGTAGAAGATATGGCTATGAGGTTACTGAAGGTACAGGACATAAGAAAAAGAAATTCCCCAAGGAAGCAAGGACTAAAAGTGATATGGTTTGGCTGTGTCCCCACCCAAATCTCATCTTGAATTGTAATTCCCATTGTCCCCATGTGTCATGGGAGGGACCTGGTGGGAGGTAATTGAATCATGGGGGCAGTTACCTCCATGCTGTTCTTGTGATAGTGAGTTCTAATGAGATCTGATGGTTTTATAAGGGCCTTTCTCTCCCCTTTTGCTCACTATTCTCCTTGCTGCCACCATGTAAAGAAAGACATGTTTGCTTCCCCTTCTGCCACAATTGTAAGTTTCCTGAGGCCTCCCCAGTCATGCTGAACTGTGAGTCAATTAAACCTTTTTCCTTTATAAACCACCCAGTCTTGAGTATGTCTTTATTAGCAATGTGAGAACGAACTAATACAAAAAGTGATTTTGGAAAAGTCAGAAGAAGAAAATGAATCTAGAATTAGTGAATTTTATTTTTTGCTTTTAGATTAGCCATCACATCTTTCTGAACTCAGCCCTTTTCTTAATTCTCATCTACTTGGGGCCTCCCTCTTTAGGGAGCTGTCTACGTGGACGTGTCTCAGACAGGCCCGAGCCTCAGTGTCTTGCTCTTTTTTGCATCCCTAGCATCTACTTTGCCAATGCCTGGCTCCAGAGGTGTCTCTGCATATGTTGCATAAATCAATAAATCACCCCTTTGCTTCTCCCAATCATAGTTTATACGTGCTCACAGAGGCATATTTATTATAAAAAGTAACACTGTACAAACTCAACATATAGTAGGAAGGTGAGCGTGATGTTACATAATGAATACCAGTGAAAACCAAATAATCATGATACCAATACTTTTTGGATGATTCACATTGTCCCTTCTTCCTTTCTTCTGTCCCTCCTCTTCTCTCCTTCCTTCCTATGTATGTTGAGTATCTATTAAATGTAAGGTACTAAAATTACAGAATGTCAGAAGAAATCTTAAGGTAATCTAAGGTAACCCTGGTCGTATGGTAAAGTTTCTCTACCATATCCTTGACAAGAATCCTATCCCCTTGCCTGAACTAGAGCAGTGAGGGAACCCATGATCTGTATAGGCCATGCATTCTATGTACGGACCTGTGATTGTCAGGATGATTTTCCTTATTCTTTGGTGTAAATCTGAGCTCCTATAACTTCTATCTATTGGTCCTGCTTCTAACGTACAAATACAGAAAAATTCTAAGTCTTCTACATAATGGTCCTTAAAATATCCGAAGTCACGTATCACGTCCTTAATCTTCTCCTTTCTTAGACTAAACTTCAGTTTTTCTCATATTCTTTACATATCCGGACCTCCCTCCCGGACAACTGGGAGCTTAAGGCTCTGAAACTGGCGGTGATGGGGGGTTACCATATTCTCCAGAAACCTGAGCCAGGCAGGGGGTGAGAGGTATCAGCTGTTCTCAGGCTGCACTTTGGGGACTACTTGATGAGGTGAGAGGCAATCCGAAGATTCACAGTCAGAAAACTGGACAGGCTGCTTTTTATTTTCTTTCTTTTTTTTTTAGAGACAGAGTTTTGCTCTGTTGCCCAGGTTGAATTGCAGCGGCTCTATCATAGCTCACTGTAACCTCAGATTCCTGGCCTCAAGCCATCCTTGGTTCTCAGCCTCCCAAAGCACTGGAATGACAGGCAGGAGCCATCATGCCAGGCCCCAATCTGTATCAACAATCAATACCCACCTCCCCCATCTCTAGACCTGTGGCTTTGAAACTCAAGCTTGCATCAAAACCACCTAGAGGGAAATACAGATAGCTGGACTCCACCCTCAGAATTTCTGATTCAGCAAGTCTGAGCTGAGACCTGAGAATCTGCATTTATAAGAAGTCCCCAGGCAATGTTGACCACTGCACTAGATGTTGTAATGAGGGTGAGACTGCACAAGATGAGAATAGAGGGCTCAAAATTAACATAGGATCAGGGCTGAGACTAGTGTGAGACAAGTGACGGGCCTGCCTGGGGTGCAAACTCTATGGAGTCTCTCACCCACTGGGCCATGCACGTGAGAGCCAGTGGCAACGACTCCTGTGCCCAGCAAGCCGCTAGCTGGAATAGTTTTCCACACTGCAAGCTGCAGTGTGGCTGGGTGGTAGGTAGAATGTTGATCCTCAAAGATTCAGCCCACATATGGACATATAAGACAGTCCCTAGTTCCTTTACCATCCTGGTGACTGCTGGAAGTTGTTGCTACCTGTATGAAAGAACTAAGTTGTCACAATAAGGCTCTTCCAGTAATAAATGTCACAAACCACCTGCCAAAAACTTCTGTTTTTTTCTGTGTAATTTTGGGCAGTGTTAAACAGCAGGGTTGTATTCTAACAAATACTTAAAATCTAAGAGTAGATTTTAAATATAATAAGAGTAGATTTTAAAATTCCATTCAAATCCTTCACATAGTAGAATTGAATTTCTTTTTTAAGAGGAAGTAAAATTACACAAAGTGCGGCAGTCTATAATAAGTAACGGGTGCGAACAGTGAACTATTATCATATCATTTCTATCCTCAAAAGCTTTCCTGTCTCCTAGGAGACAAGCATGTAAATAAGTGATTCTACATCACAGAGTGAAATAAGCAGAGGTCCAGAAACAGGGCTACTCACCAATCGTGTGGTGACAGAGGAGAGAGGGTCCTAAGGACAGATGTGGATGTTCTTGATTTTGTACTCCAAGTAAATGTATTTAAGAATGGTTACCCCAACCTCTGAGAAATCTGAAAGTGGCAGCTGGAAATGCCAGGTAAAGAGGGCTGGCAGGGAGACACAGAGCTGGCATTGTGGTCCACTAGCCCCAGGGGCCTGACCTTGTGCCTTCTTTTCCAGCTGCGGAGGCCCTCTGGAGGTCACTGCACCCCTAATAACCTCTCTCTTTAACATAAAAGAAATTTATTCTCAAGTTTCTCAGGAGCTTAATAGTATCATCCATCCATTCCACTCTCCAACTCCAGATAGAGCTTTAATAATCAAGACAAATAAGTGTTAGTGATACTGGCTTTTTTGTTTTGTTCTGTTTTGGTGAGACAGACTCTTGCTCTGTTGCCCAGGCTGAAGTGCAGTGGCACAATCTTGGCTCACTGCAGCCTCCACCTCCTGGGTTCAAGCGATTCTTCTACCTCAGCCTCCCGAGTAGCTGGGATTACAGGTGTGCACCACCACGCTTGGCTAATTTTTGTATTTTTAGTAAAGACGAGGTTTCGCCTTGTTGACTAGGTTGGTCTTGAACTCCTGGCCTCAAGTGATCCGCCCACCTCGGCCTCCCAAAGTGCTGGGATTACAGGCATAAGCCACTGCGCCCGGCCGTGATGGTGGCCTTTTTGAAGACCCACAGGAAAGAAGGATCACAGTGTCGCCAGTAAGCTGCTTATCAGCAGAGCGCATCCACTGCCTTCCTGACTGTGAGTCATTAGGTCACCTTTCTTTCTGGCCATTTCGCCCACCACATGTTATTACATGAGAGAAACGACAACCAGCTGGTTTTCTGGGAGTCTAAAATGTGCCCCTTCACGATGTGTTAGGTGCTGGGGATGTTGTATAGCCCAGATTCTAGCAGATGAGGACAGAACCTGAAATCCCTCTGTAGGGGAGGAAAGAACTTCCCGGCTCTTCATGTACTATAAGTGCCCTGTTACAGAAGAGGAAAGGGAGAAACTAAGACAGGGCCCTGACCTGCTCTGTTAAGTCTGTACCTCCTGTGGCAAGGAGGGCCTCTGTCACTGGACAAGCAGATGGATAACTTGCTTGCAAGGCAACATTAGAATCTAGACATGCTGTGCTTGGAATGAACTCTTTCCTATACTGATAACCTGGATCAATTTCCTTAGTTAGGAAGGAGGAGAGTGGGGTTTTAGTCCTGTGTGACCTTATACATGGTAACTTTCCCAGGGCGGACTCCAGTTTATTCATCTATAAAGTAAGTAACGTAGATAAGATATGAGTAAGGTCCCGTCTAGCTCTTCAGTTGTCTAAGTTCCTCTGGTTTTGCAGTGCTAAATGTAAAAGCTATCCTAGTTGTATTTTATTTAATTCGTTAAGCAGCTCTGATTTCGTTTTGTCTCTGTACGAGACAAATGGATGCTCTACATCCACAGCTCTGCTGAAGCCCCTTCTAAAGGGTGTTCTGTCCACCCAGTTGTGCATTCCAGGCTTGTCCCTCAACCTGAGCCTGTCCCTGCACATCACAGGCTAATTTGTTCTAATTCCATTGAGTTCACAGTCCCGTGGATGCATTTTCCTATTGGCAAGCTCAGGGCTGATTAATGGGCAGTTACAGCAGGGGACATGGGGGTAGAGAGGGTCGGCAGAAGGGGATGGATGGATGTTACCTGGAGTATTTCACTAGATTCAAACAAGAAAGTATTAACCTCTTTACAGGAAAACACATGGCAACGCTGAATTGACAGAGTTCAAACACCAAAGGGGCATTTGAGAACTGGAGCTGCCCGATGGCAAGAGGGCACTTGTATCAGAAGCTTCACTGCACAACCCTACAATAAGTGGTGCCTTGACATCAAATGAGTTGGTTGGCTAGTTCCTTCCCCATGAAATCGTTATCTTAAACCCCAAACTACCTGGCATAATTTCCAGTCTGCTGACTGGAAATCAGAATGGAGCATAGCTATTTTCCTTGCAGAAAAAGTCTGCCCAGGGATGTACTGGAGATGATCAGGAGAGACATGCTTTTCTCCTTCAAACCTTTTGCCTACTTTGTATTTCCAGTTTTCACAGCCCACCGTTTTCAGAGACTACACACAGAGACTACACTGATTGGAATCGAGTTTAAAGGCATGGCTTACATTCAGGTGAGTGAAAGAAAGACTGCCTTCAAGCTAAGGAGACCCTGCTGTGCAGTCTCCATTCTCCAAAACTTTATCTCTGAATCACCTTTTCTTGAACAGGGTCTAGTTTATTTTAATTTGTCCTTCAGAATAAGAGTTTTTTTTGACTGAAGATTCACTTGGATGAACTTTAAGAGAGGCTGAATCAAACCCAAGTGTATGCTGTACTCGGGCTTCAGTTCACAATCTAGATATGTACTGCGGTTAAGAAAAGAAGGAAGAAAAGAAAAGGGGACATGTTAGTAGCAATTCAGTGATTCTTCTAGGCTTCACCATGGTCATCCCCATTTAGATACCAGTAAGTGGATCTCCTAGTCCAGAACTGCCAAAGTGATTTGTGCCCGAATGCAGAACAATTGCATCCAATACTAATTGAGACAAATATGAAATTTGCAGCCACCATTTATTGAACATTATTATTGAGTATATTACCAGGCATATTGCCGGTCACTTTACCAATATTATCTCATTTAATCCTTAGACCAGTTCTCTGAGGGGAGAAAATGGAAAATGGAAAATCTTCCCCATTTTCCAGGCAATCAGATAGAATCTTAGAAGGTTAAATGACTTGATTAAGGTCACATAAGTAGAAGGTAGTACAAGTGGAACAGAACCCAGCTCCATCTGACTCCAAAACTTGTGATCTTTCAATTCCCTCCCTTGAACCTTGAGAATAGAGAATAGTTATTTCATTGTCAATTTCACCTTCCAGTATGGTTGGTATTTCACATTCAATTCTGATTGTAGCTATGCAGGGGCAAAATACACGGGTTCCTCCTCTTTATGAATAGAAAACTGGTCTAAGATTATTTTTGAACATTTGCCTTTAGTACATTTTAAACACATGCATCAGTTTAATGTCAAAGCAGAAGCTTTATGTATTGGGCCCTTGGCACCAATATGTTTAGATTATATGCAGGTCTGAGTCTGTTTTACTAGAACAGGGCCTCATTCTCTCAAATATATCCATCAACCATCTATCAGTGTAATGTACATCACTCATGGAAAGAACATGTTCCCATCAGACCTTTTTTTCACTCCATTTCTATTACTACACATGGCAATTACAATTTTAGGAATCAGAAGGCTATAAAGTGGATAATCTAAGAATGATTAATTTTATTCTGTTAGAAAGTTGTCATTTCTGCTTTTATGAATGGATAATAATAACCTCACCATTTCCTTCCTCCTTCTTTAGGACATAGGCTAAATATTGGTTTGCTAGGGCTCCCCTAACAAAATACCATAAATTGGGTGGCTTAAATAACAGAAAGCTATTGTCTCAAGTCTGAAACGGAGGTGTTGGCAAGGCAGATTTCTGCTGAGGGATGTGAGGGATAATCTGTTCCATGCTTCTCTCCTAAGCTCCCTGTGGTTGGCTCGCAACCTTTGGCATCTCTTGGCCAGTATATGCATTACCCCATCTCTGCCTGTGCTCACAGGCATTTTCCCTGCCTTCCTGGCTGTGTCCAAATTTCCCCTTTTTATAATGACACCAGCTATATTGGATTAGATGCCCACCCTACTTCCTCATATGACCTCACCTTAAGTAACTGCATCTGCAACAACCTATTTCCTAGTAAGATTACACGCTAAGTACCGGGGGCTACTTCAAAATGGGCATTTGGGGAAGGGGATGCAGTTCAACCCAGATCAGGCTAGGCCCTTTTAAAATTCAATGCATAATGGCGATCAATAGAAACCTTTATTAATAAACCAGGATTTAACTAAACAAACCCCTTTGCCTTCATGCACTCCAAGTGCTTTTTCTCGTCCCACTATCATTCTCTCCATGATGCGTTCAGGGCCCCCAAAGGTCCTCTAAAGCAGGCTGGTAAAGCATCTATAGGAGATGAAGGGCTAGGTATACAGGTAAATGCCACCTCTCTTCTTCTCACTGCGGAGGAGACTCTAAGTGTTGAGGAATTGATACTCAACTCTTTCCACGGTAGCACCTCTTTCATTACTAAGTCCCTAGAACTTCATTGAGCTGGTCCCCCCTTTCCCCCAGCCTCCCCATGAAAAGCAGAGTAAGGTATTGTCCTATATATGTCTTAAAGCTGAAAATGCACAAAGCATGAATACTCTAAAACCCGGAGTACAATCATCTGGAAAATCTGTCCTTAACAGCTGTGGGATGTGGACAAAGAGTTTAACATATTTGAGGATCCAGGTTATTCCAAATGGCCTAACGAGAGGGCACTGGAGATTTAGGTTTGGGTGGTGGATAACTCTTCAGCTCTAAACCTATGCCTCCAACTGCCTACCTATCTCTCCATTCACATGCCTTGATCAAACTGGAAGTCATGGATTGTCCCTTGTCTCTGCCAAACACCTTGTGGTATTCCTTCTGCACAGCACCTGTCGCTTCCAAAGGTCAGTGAGTCATGTCCCCATCCGTGTAGTTACCCAAGCTAGCAACTATTGTCATTTACTCTACCCATTCCCTTACATCTAACGACAACTCTCACCATGCCCTGTTCTATTTCCCTTTTAATGTCTTCTGACCTGTTGTTACGTCTCTCCTTTCTCTTGACTCCTGCATAAGCTCAGACCTCAGCATCTCTCCCATGGAGAATGCAGCAGCCTCCAAACTGGGCTTCCCGTACATAGTGCCCTCCCTAGGCCCTGCTTTTCTCTGCTTTTACATCATCAAATACAGGACAAGAGTGTCATTGCCTTTCGACTGCAAATCCTCTGCGTCTACTTCTGTCTTCAGTATAAAGTTCAAACATCTCAGCGGGGCAGACAAGGCCCACCCCTGTCTGGCCATAACTTCCTTTCCACCCTAATCTCCTTTGTGTGATCCTTTGTTAGGAAACAGATCATGCACTTTCATATCTCTATGGAGCTTCCCCTGCCTGGAATTCCTTTCCCTTTCTCTCCTATAAAATGCCAGTTTATGTCTTCAGACCAAGGTGAAACTACAACTTACTGGAAAGACTTTTCTAATGATCCCCGGGCATAATTATTTCCATTCTCTCTGTGCAGTTTCTTATGTATCCTTTATTCTTGCTCATAATAGAATTAAAGTGTAATTCTTTATCAGCCTTCCCTCCTAGGTTGTTTGTTCCTTTGGGGCAGGGATTTTTTTCTTATTGATTTTTCAATTCTTAGACCTTGTCTGAAATATGGTAGGTACTTAATACATTCTTAATGAATGAATGAAGTTAAGCTCATCATTTCTTTCACATTAGGAGATTTTTCTCCCCTTTATTTTCAGAATGCTATTCTAGGTGAGGAATAAGGTGGGGGAAACCTGTCCTTATTAAATATCAAGTCTCATACAACTATATAAAGGTGATACAGAAATTGTCAATTAGAACGATGAAATAGAATAGATATCCCAGAAACAGACACGACTACAAACTTGAGTTATGACATTTTTGCCACTGAAACCAGTAGAGGAAAGAATGGACTTTTCAGTAAACGGTGCAGGGGCAGCTGGTTATCCATATGAGAAAAGGATGAAATTGGATGCCTATCTCTCACCATATAAAATATTTAATTGCAGGTGAATTAAAGAATCACAACTATTAGTATGAGACTTTTAAAAGACCACACAGGAAAACATCTTTATGACGAGAAGATCAAGAGACATTTGTTAAACAAGAAGTGAAAGGCAAAAAACCTAAAGGAAAAAAAATGCTACATTAAAATTAAGAAAGTCTGTTCATGGAATGACAGAATAAAGAAAGCAAAAAGACAAACCATAAATTTGGGAAATATATTTATAACACATTCAACTAGAATTCTAATTGTAATTCTATTTAGCACACCACTTTCAAAGATGAGCAGGCAGAAAAAGATCTTTAGGCTTTGAGGAAAGCATTATATGTGAAAGACAAAGATCAACGCAACAAAAAGAAAAATGAAAACTTACAGCATGCAGAGAATATGCTAGAAAAAAACTTAAAAAATATAATTCATATCTTTAGAAACATGTAGAGCTGCATCTGTTAAATAAAAACAAGATGCTATAACAAACAAATACTCCAAGAAAAGAAGGAGCTCTTGGAAAAAGCAAAGGCTTTTATGGCACAAATGAAAAGCTCAATTGAAGGATAAGAAGATTAAGTTGAAAAAGTCTCCCAGAAAATAGAAAAAAAATGACAAAGGGTTAGAAATTAGGAAATAAAAAAACTAAGAAAATGCAGGAATTATACCAGGAGGCCCAACGTAAGCAGATCAGAGAAACCAAACAGAAGAAAAATATTTATGAAATAGTGGAAGGAAAATTCTTCAGAACTGAACAACATGATTTTCCAGGTTGAAAGGCTCACCAAATACCCAGCGGAATGGGTGAAAATAGCCCCTTTTTGAATGGCACATTGCCAGAAATTTCAGATCATTTGCAACAAAGATCTACAAACTTACAGAGAAGAAAACACAACTTTCATACAGAGAATCAAAGTACAGAAATATTGGACTTTTCAATAGCAAGACTGGAAGTAGATGTTTTCTAAATTCCCAAGGGAAAGAATTTTCGACCTACCGGATTCCTAATTTTGGGTATGAGTTAGCAAATGTAACCATTATGTTTGTGCCCTACCCAGGGGACTCCCCGGTTTCTGACTTGAAGTAGACTGAGAAGAATCCACGAGGTGCTATCTGGCCAGACTTAAGTAGACTCTGTTTCCTTGGTTCTCCCTCTCCCTGAGGACCTCTTATTTTGTTGTCCCCTCTTCTAGGTTAATTCTCCTTTGATTTGACTTTTTGAGAAGGAGGTTGGACAGTAGATTAGCAAAGTTCCAAGTGAAAAATTACAGTGTGTTAGAGTGTGGGGGGAAAATTAGTCTTATTTTTCCCTACATGGGATACAACACTGTGAATTCAATCTTCAACTTAAGGCCCTGCAGTTCTCCCAAAACATAGTTGTTTGTTTTTCTTTAACAAGGTTTAAGCTAGTGTTAATAAATTTAAAAAAATTGCTTGTCTATCTACTTCAGCTTTGTTTTATGCCCATTTCATATTGTTGTCTGTGTTGTAATTCATAACTTTTGATACCATTTCTGATGTGTAAAATTGGTTGTCTTGTAAATATCTTATAAAGAGTTAAATTGTAAATAAACTATTGTGGCTGTTAAAAAAAAAAAAAAAAGAATTTTCGACCTACAATCCTACAACCAGCCAATAAAGTCACATTTAGACATTCACATATCAAAAATTTAATCATCTATCATCCTTTCCTACAAAGCTACTGGCACGTGTTTCAGAAAGACAAGGTTGTAAAACAAGAGAAAGAAAAACCTGGAACCCAGGAAACAGGATATCCAATGCAGCAAAAACACAAAGGGAGTCCCTAGAGTGACTGTGAAGGGAGATCCCTAATGACAGCTGTTGACTGTTGATAAGGTTTGGCTGTGTCCCCATGCAAATCTCATCTTGAATTGTAGCTCCCATAATTCCCATGTGTTTTGAATGGGACCCCATGGGAGACAACTGAATCATGGGAGCAGTTTCCACCGTACTGTCCTCATGGTAGTAAATTAGTCTCACAAGAGCTGGTGGTTTTATAAGGGGAAACCCCTTTCACTTAGCTCTCATTCTCTCTTGACTGCCGCCATGTAAGATGTACCTTTCACATTCTGTCATGATTGTGAGGCCTCCCCAGCCACGTGGAACTGTGAGCCCATTAAGCCTCTTTTCCTTTACAGATTACCCTGGGTGTATCTTTATTAGCAGCATGAAAACAGACTAACACAGCCATCCAGATTGGAACAGGTCAGAAGATTTCTTCAAGATGGTAAAGATAACAGACTGCTTAATAGGCTTGAACATTGTGAAAGGAGATTTACACAACTGGGGAACATTTGGGAATTAAATTCATGATGGTCATATAGAAAAATAAATGAATCAAACAAAAGTTAATTGTTAATGTTAGGGAAAGCCCAACGTTGCACTGAAAAAAAAAAAGTAATTGTAGTATCATGTTGTACCACATGGCTAGGCTGTGAATAGTGTTCATACAGTCATAATTATGTAAACTCCAGCTAATGATCTACCCAAAATATGATCTAACCCTGCTGAGAGGAGGGGGAAGGTGGGAAATATATGAAAGAGTGAAATTCTCGTATTCCAAAGAGAGAAGAAAATAGGTATTTTCTAAATTTGAAAAAAACCAATTAGTACCAAAATAAGCATACTATGTAAAGATATTTAGGTAAGTATTTTAAAAAATCCATTGAGAAAGTTGAATGCAATTGCCTCCAGGGAGCAGAAAATTGTGGTGAGTGTTGGGTAGAAACTGATGTTTTTTATATCAAGACGGGATGCTATTAGCTACTTTATGTGTTTGTGAAACTTGGATAAAATAACAACTAAGTTAAAAATAAGTAACAAAAGAATATACACAGTATTACATATTTTATAAAGTATAAAGCCAAACAGTATATTGTTTAGGGACACATACATACGTGCATGGGAAACCATAAAGGTAATGAAGAAATGAATGACAAAGTGGATGGAAATTTTTAAAAAACATGCAAACCAACAATATCAGGATAGCAATTAGCTGGGGCAGAGGGATAAGAATGGAGAGGGAACTCTCAGAAAATTGCAACAGTACTGGTAATGTTCTGCTTCTTAAGTGGAGTAATGGGTTCATGGTTTTTTTTTTTTATAATTCTGCTTTGTAATTTGAGCATATATAAATTTATATATACTATATATAAAATGTATATGTATCGAACATTTTATGAAAACAAAAGATGTTGCCTTTATAAAATGCATTAATGAAAACCTATAGAATATTGATCGTCTTTTAATCTATAGCTTGATTTCAACTTTTAGCAGTCAACTTAGAAAGTTCACAGAGATGATCATTATGTGTAATGAGCATCAGGAGGTAGACTTATTATAGGTCAATTGACATCAAGAACTTAATGATATGGGGATTTTCCATATTGCAGTTAAAACTATTTAACAAAAAAAGAATTCTCAACTTTTCTTCCTTTGAACTACTAGAGAATTATTGATGTTTATGGTCTTTGTCTTTATTTGGGTTCTACTTGAGATTAATTGTGGCCTGCCCCACACTTTACCTAACTGCTTTTTATGTTAACCTAAGCTACCCCAATACCCATTAGCACTGAGTGCCATTAGCAGTGATATTACCTCCTTGACTACTCATGCTGAACTCATGTGTAATAACAATGAGGTAGGCTATTAGGAAGAATTCATCTTACACAGCACGACTGAAAAACACTTCTAAGTCTTCCCCAAGTGATATAAAATGCACCAAAAGTTATAACAAGAGAACATCCAATCTCCATAAATGGCTCTATTTGTCAGTAGCTTTATTTTCAATACCAATTGTTGGAAAGTAATGTACTTCTATCTAAGTTTCAAACTGTACTTACTGGTAACTAATTTGCACAGCCTGAGAGATATTTATTTGGGATGACATTGAACTGAGCTTTCAATATTTCTGATCTCCATCTTCTCTTTGGATAGACCATCTCTGACAGAGCAAGAGTGAAAAACGATGTATTTGAAATCTGCTGATTGTCATTTGGTTGCAGTGCTTTATTTGGAAAAACTACTTGCAGGAACTGTGTTGGGATGCCAAAGCTGACTAGACTGCACCTTTGCCTTTAACATTACAGATTTTAAAAAAAGTTAAAAAAACAAAAAATCCTCCTTTTTTTCAAGCAATATCCCATATACTTATAGTCCAACTGATATTTATTGACTATCTCTGACATGAATAGCTCTAATAAATTATTTTCCTATTCTATGACACAAAGGGATGAAACAACCAAAACAGCTGTCAGATTAAGAATGCTGTTGTCACCATCAATTATATCCCTTTGCTAGACAGCTCTGACCATGCACCTGTTTCCTTTCCTTTTCCTTTTCCTTTTTTTTTTTTTTTTTTTTTAATGGAGAGCTACTCTCCCCCCACCCCCCACCCCTTCTCCTTGTATTGAAAGAAAGGCAGGAGGGGAAAGGGACGATAATTTAGCTGAAGGTCAACTAGGGCACCTGCTAATGGCTCCCTCTCCTCCCATCACTGATTGCTGAAAATAGGAAATCAGCCCAAATCTATTGTGATCAGGGAGCAAAAGCTGTAATGCTGGTGAGTGAGCACGTGCTGCTTACTGCCTCTTTTTCCTTCGAAGAAAAATGATTACTACATTTAACTGACACACTGTAGAGCAAATCCCTTCTTTAGAGCTCATCAGTCTGAAGGGTGATGGGGATGCGGCCCAGCAGAACTGGTCTCCCCTGATGAAAACACCTGCTGCCAGAGCCGCCCACTGCCTCTTTCCTCTCGCTTCCCTCACGTTTCCACGGTTCAAGGGGATCCTTAAAACTATGGATGAAGTGTGAGGCTTGCAATGTGTCAGCACATAAAAGTGGGTACACTAGGTTATCCTGGATTTTCCTGTTTGGGAGAATAATCAGCGATGACTCAGTTCTAAGAGCAGGCCGGACCCATGATGGGGAGAGAAAAAGCAACTGTGAGAAGCTGATGGTGTCCCAGCCTGCATCCAGTCTGACCCTTGTCTGTCCTTCCAGACAGGATATGAGCAAAGTTACCCAGCAGCACCAGCAGGAACTGAGCCAGTGAAAACCCCCTGCCCTGCTGCATTCTAATTTCACAGGTGCCACCGCCTTCCGGGCACAACAGGAAATGAGTCAAGGCAATGATGATAATGAGAGGAAGAAAAAAAGTGCTTCCTCTGTACAAAATGCTTACACACAGGTAATCTCATCTTTTAATTGACCCCTTCCTCAATGCAAAGCAGATTATTGTCCTTACCTTTAAGAATGAAGAAATAGATTTTCTGAGAGAGATGAAGGTGATGTATGAGGTCACATGAAGGTCAGAGCTAGGAACTGACTCAGCTCATGATACCTCTCAGAAGACGGGGAAATTTCCAATTGAACTTTTTGTAGTTAATACTTGAAAACTTTTGCCTCTCATGAGACTAGCTTTTTTAAAAAATATTATTTTAAAATGTTTTATTTCCTGACAGTATACAATCTTTATGGTAGGTAATATATTCTTAGAGATGCCAAGAAAAAAAAATTATTATCACCAACTACAAACCACTGTGAATTTTTGTGCTTCCATGGGATACTAAGAGTCAAAGACTTTTTATATTTTTAAATCTATCATTTACCTTTTAGCAAGTATCTGGTTAGTAACTTTGCATAATGTTTTACTGTCTTCATTTTTTTTTTAAGAGACAGTCTTGCTCTGCCACTCTGATTGGACTTCAGTGGTACTATCATAGCTCACTGTAGCCTCGAACTCCTGGGCTCAAGCAATCCTCCTACTTCAGCCTCCTGAGTAGCGGGGACTACAGCAGTGCACCACCAGGCTAATTGTTTTATTTTTTGGAGATACAGCATCTCTCCATGTTGCCCAGGCTGGTCTCAAACTCCTGGCCTCAAGCAATCCTCCTGCCTCAGCCTCCCAAAGTGTTGGGATTACAGGTGTGAGCCACCGTACCCAATCTCTTCTTCATTTATTAAATGAAATTATCAAATTTACCTGATTTGAAAATTTGAAAACAATAAACTGCTAAGCATACTTGTATTTTGGCTTTAGTTTAAAAAGTGAAAGATGGCAAATGTTTCTTCAATTAAAAATGCAGGCACAATATAAGCATAAAAGAACTCATATAACATATTAGGACTACCCAGGAAACAACATATTCAATACAAAAAGTGACAAATATAGAAATACTGAATTTGTAAGGTCATTCAACTTTTTGTACCCCAGCAGCAACAGATTATGAAATGGTTTTATTAAATGCTGTAGCCCCAATAATTAATTTAAAGGTTGCAGCTAGCACAGTGTCTGGCCCAAATAAAGTATTCAGTTAATATATGTTCCCTGATTAGCTTGCTTCAACTACTTCACAAAGTATACTTACATTGAGAAATCATGTTGTACCTAATAAATACATCGAATTTTTATGTCATCTATACCTTTTAAAATATTATACATATATAGTCTGTAAATAATAACTAAATGAGCTGGTGTTATAATGAATCTGTTTCATGATTATGAATTATTTTACAATAACGGTAACGGAATTCTTAAAGGCTTTAAGCAAAATAAACATATGTTCATTCTGTACCTATTTTTGGATCTATAAATCATGAAGTAAAAAGTATTCAGGCCACTCAAATGACATATAATTGGACATAAAGCCTGTGGTAGCATGATTTTAATTTTAGGAGAAATTAGTCTCTCTGTAGACTTTATTCTTATGAAACACTCTCCTATTTCGTTTTTCCTTTTCTTCTATTCCTCCCAGTCGCTGCTCTTAGACATCATCAATGTGCTTGTGTGTATAAAAAGCAATGGCTCTATTGTGCCCCCTGGTGTGAAGTGTTTGTTCTACCAGAACTCCGAATGTCCAGTATTCCATCTCCATTTTGCTTTGAAACATTGAGTTGACTATTAATATGACCATATTAATGTGATCAAAATAAAAAAGCAACAAAACAAAACTGAGAGAGGACCTTAACCTCTGAGCTCCATCTTCCACCACCAAGTCAATTTCAGTCCATTCACAAGGCTTCAAAAGATTTTTAAAAATACACTGTGTAATGATTCAGGCCTCTATATAGGTGGTAAATGGCACAGTGCCCATCATCACTTTTTTCTGGACTCATAACTAAGTTATACTATCTCAGGCCCTAGCACAGAATCAAACATAATCTCATTAGACCCACTCAGTACAATTTTATGAGACATTCTTTCTTGCAGACACCAAGCCAGCCCACAAATATCACAAACCGTGTCAAATACGTTCATTTTTATTCTGATGTGATATTCCATATTATGGACTATTTTGTTACTTTAGATTTGTTGCTCCCAGTGGTGATATTATCCAGTTGATGATTTGATTTCTTTTTGTTCTCATAGCTCCAGATGGACTACAAATACAATATAATCAGTCCCTAACATATGAATGAACAGTGTTCCTAAAGTGCATATATAACTTAGTCATTTGGAACTCAAAATACATTTTCCCACAGAAAAAAATTTAAAATATGATAATTAGTTTCCAAGGGTAACCCCTAAAATCAATTTAACCCAGATTGAATTGGAAATATTTTACTAACAGTACCATTTCTACTAACGTTGGCCAACCACTTATATAATTATTTGTCTGGGAAAATGAATTCTGAGGTTTACCTTAGGACTACCAGAAACACTCCTCTCTTTCAGAGAAGTAGAAAGACCATCTAGCTTCCGACTGGGGGCGCTGCAGGGGGTCTGGCTGGAGTGATCAGGCAGATACTCTTTAAGGGCTGGCATGTGCATGGGTGAGGAGAAAAAGGCAGAATTCGTATCATTTCCCCAAATCACTACCCTGCGCCTGTCCTACCGTATGAGAAGAATGCTCAGTATTAGATGAGTTTGCATTTAGGAGCACGTAAATACTTCAGCTGAAAGATGCCACGGCATCTACTGTGCTTTCAGGGACTCTCCCCAGACACGCGGTGAGAAAGGGATTATGAAATGTAGGAGACAGCATGCCCCCACTCACTTATCAGCAGATGCTGAGTGATCCCTGTGATATTACAGCTACTCTGACAGGTGCTGGGGATACAGAGGACAGATAAGGAACTGTCCCTGTCCAACGGGCTCATATTCTAAGCAGGAGTGACAGATCTATCTAAAGGGTGGTCTGCAAGTGTAATGGAAAACACAAGCAAGCATTGCATTGTAACTTCAGGGGGCTTACACGATAGCTGGGGATACATAGTCAACAACCAAAAATTAAATCGGAATAAAGAGCATAATATTTCAGATGTCACAAAGGAAACTAGAAGCAAGAGGTGAGGGAATAGTGTACCCTGTTCCTTGACCACAGAACCCCCCTTTTTCCCATGGAATATCTTACATCACTCGGAACACAACTGTGACGTGAAAGAAAACTTGAGGATATTTGAGTGTGGAAAATAAGTAGTATAAATCCAAGAGAGGGAGAAACTTTTAATTAAGCTATGCTAGGTTAACCCCTGTGCTTATCTTTGCTTCTGTCCAGATTTCTCTAAAAAGGTAATAAAGGTAACAAAAATAATACAAGCACACAAGGGATAAGAGAGAATGAGAGAGCAGACAAGATGATTAAATTCTGAAACATGGACAGCTGAACACAGGGAGTAACAGACAGAGCAGAGAGAAGAAACCCAAAACTCAAGGCTGGTAGTGGAGTGCCAACAAGAAACTATGTGTTTTGCACCACAGAACTCCAGCATGTCCTAGGAATTGGAAGCCACAGGTACCCGGAGTTGAAATGGGACTCGCTGAATTGATGCAGTTGAACCCTCCATCCTCCTTCCCCAGCCAGTCCCTTCAGCTCCCAGAGGAAGCAGGTTTACTTGCTGGAGAGGAGGAATCACAGAGGCTGTGGAAATAGGAAGGAGACAGGTCATGCAAACACAGGAGTTGGGAGAAGGTATGTCCTCCCCACCTCTGTGCCCCATTTGCATCTCAGAACATTGTCTGACAACTACTAATCTGAGTTGATAACCTCTATTCAGGAGAGATTAAGAGTGTTTTACTTAGGGGCAATGGATCAGCAAGGGGATGGGGGGGATTAATACTTGGGGTCCTCTAAAGCAATGTCTAGGTCCACTGGTAAGATACGAAGTTCATTTGTGCACAAAGAGCATCTGATCAGAATTTTAACACTTCTCTCTTAGACACTAATGGGCTATTAAGGTCATGGGACTTGTGAGAAAACTCCAAAACATTAGATGGAACTCAGAGGAAACAGATTAATTCAGAGAGCAGAAAAAAATTTCCTAAAGGATTATCATTAGTGTCCTTACGAAGTTATAAGAGGAAAGCATTCATTAACAAAAAGGAGAAAGAAACAAAAAGCACACAACAATAAGAAAGAGCTCTTAGAAATTTCAAAAAAAGAGAAGAAACTAGAAGAATTGTAATGATTCCAATACACAAAAAAAGACAAATGTTTAAGGTAATGGATAAACTGGTTATCCTGATTTGATCATTGTACATTGTACCCAAGTATCAAAATATCACAGACACCCACAAAATATGTACAATTGTAACATATCAACTAAGTTTTTAAAAAAGAAAACACTAATAATAATAAAAAAATTTAAAACTTTAATAGAAAAGCTGGATGACACAGTTTAGTATATGTTCTAGAAAGTAAAACAAAAAAGTCACGCTGGGCGCTTTGGCTCATGCCTGTAATCCCAGTACTTAGGGAGGCCGAGGCGGGTGGATCACCTGAGGTCAGGAGTTCAAGACCAGCCTGGCCAACATGGTGAAACCTCGTCTCTACTAAAAATACAAAAATTAGCCAGGCATGGTGGCAGGTGCTTGTAATCCCAGCTACTCGGGAGGCTGAGGCAGGGGAATAGCTTGAACCTGGGAGGTGGAGGTTGCAGTGAACCAGATTGCACCATTGCACTCCAGCCTGGGTGACAGAGCAAGACTCAAAAAAAAAAAAAAAAAAAAAAAAAAAAGCCAAAAAGATGAAAAATAGGGGAGAAGAGAAGAGATGAGAAAACTAGAATACCATAGATGAGATATGATCATATATCTAACTAACAGGAGTTTCAAAAAGCCAGATAAAGAAAAGAGAAGAAACTTATGAGGAACAGGCATTTATAGATTGAACGAGCCCACACATGTGTAGCACAATAAATAAGAAAAATTCATACCAAGGCATATCGTTGTGAAATTTTACGGTTTATAGAGAACTTCTTTAAATGTTTTTTTCTTGGGGCAGGGAACACTAAATCACATACAAGAAATTGGGTATCAAAATATCTTTGAACAATAGTATCACTAGGAAGCTTGAAAATAGTGCAAAGATTTCAGTGATTCTAAGAGAAAATGATGTGCCATCTAGAATATAATATTGATCTAACTAACAAATGTAGGACTCAAAACAAATCATATTCAGGCAGAATAGTAATACTAACACAAAAATTTGCCCCTGTTGTATTTATTCTCAGGACGTTGCTGGTGAGCGTGCACCACCAAAATGAAAGAGCAGGTCACACGACAGAAGGAGATGGAATCAGGGAAACAGGAAATCCCATATGGGAGCAAAGGGAAGGGAGTTCCCTGAATGATGGTGATGGTAGCTTCCAGAACATATATTGTTTGTAGGGTGCAGCAAAAGAGCAAGGGGTTTAGAAGGAATGCTTCCAAAAACAAAAAGGGAAGTTATTTTATTATCTGATGGTTTGACAACATTAGGAAAAATTTTTATAGTTCTTTTAGAAAAGTTAGGGCTGAATTCATGATGAATAAAAAGGAAAGGAAGCAAACAAACATGTAAAGAGACCAAAGAAATGATTAACTCCAGAGAAAACATAACCTTGAGCAAGAAAAAAAAAAAAGAAAATGATAGTAAACTACATGACTCAGCTGTGAACAGTACTTACATAATTATAAGCAATATAGCATTGATATAAATAAAAACTGTAATTAAGTTTCATTTGAAGTATGGTGGAAAGTAGTGTGTGTGTGAGGATGGGGCAAGAAGGGTGAGACTGGGTAAGAAGGAAGTCAATAATGCGTATAATTTAAAAATAAATATACATTGGCCGAGTGTGGTGGCTCATGCCTGTAATACCAGCACTTCGGGAGGCCAAGGCAGGTGAATCACTTGAGGTCAGGAATTTGAGACCAGCCTGGCCAACACGGTGAAACCCCGTCTCTACTGAAAATACAAAAAAAATTAGCTGGGCATGGTGACAGATGCCTGTAATTCCAGCTACTTGGGAGGCTGAGGCAGGAGAATCACTGGAACCTGGAAGGTAGAGGTTGCAGTGAGCCAAGATTGTGACACTGCACTCCAACCTGGGTAACAAGAGTGAGACTCCGAATCAAAAAAAAAAAAAATTAAATAAATATACATCCAGTTAAGCATGTAATGTACTGATATGGGGGTAAATACTAAAGGACTTGAAATTGATTGTCTCTATAGAGTGGGAAATTAGGAGCAAGGAGATGAGAGAGAATACTTGTTTTTCTTTATCAAGCTTGCTGTACTATTAACCTGTTAAAACTATCTATATGCATTGCTTTGTTAAATACAAAAACTCAATAAAAAACAATGTTAGCAATGTGGAAAAGGCATATGGTATAAAATTGTATCCATTTTATGAATATTCACTAAATAAAAGAACATTTAAATATAAAAAAGTTGGTTATAAACTATAGTGGCATTTAAAATGGGCATTTTGGTGCCTTTGTTAAGGATCTGCCACTTTGAACTACTGCAAATTAAATAGCCTTTTTTTTTTTTTTTTTTTTTGAGATGCAGTCTCACTCTGTCGCCCAGGCTAGAGTGCAGTGGTGCAATTTTGGCTCACTGCAACCTCTGACTCCTGGGTTCCAGTGATTCTTGAGCCTCAGACTCCCAAGTAGCTGGGATTACAGGTGTGCCCCACCACACCCAGCTAATTTTTGTATTTTTAGTAGAGACAGGATTTCACCATGTTGGCCAGGCTAGTCTCGAATGCCTGACCTCAAGGGATCTGCCTGCCTCAGCCTCCCGAAGTGCTGGAATTACAGACATAAGCCACTGCACTGGGCCAACAAGCCACTTTGAAGAATGGTTTACCACATCACACTTTGATTATCAAATGTCGGCAAGAGAATCACATCATGTTTGTATTTTATGTAATAGTTCATGAAATAAAAGCTCAATGTTATGAATTTTTAAAAGCAGGATAATATAATTTGTCTTTTTGTCAATTTTGAGTAAAGTAAGTAAAATCTTAAAAATTCTCCACTACACATGAATTAATTTAATAGTAGAAGAAAATAAAATAATTAAAATAAAGTAAAATAGATATTTTTACTGCTTTTATTTCAAATGTTTTGATGCCACTGCTTTTCTTATTGTATTTTCATAAATGCAAGTAGCTCCATTTAGCACTTGGCTGATCCATACTATATATTTTATTTCAAAGACTAAAAAAGGAGGCCTAGAAAAGTTAATGGTCAAAGGTCTCCCAGTGGCATGGATGAGATGTAGAACAATGTGGCTTACTACACAAGAAGAGAACAACATTTCTAAACTTTAAACTCAACGAGAAAAACATAGTTGTCTCTGTTCAAACATGGATTAACTGCACTTTCAGATAAAAACTCAGTTGAGCCACTTCAATTACACTTGACAAAAGGTTCAGTTTTCCAAAAATGAAATAGCAATTTTTTTTTCCATTATGAAACTACAATTTTCAAGACAGCAGAGAAGTTTATTTTGGATCAGAAAGAAAAAAGGAAAAAAACAGCCATGAAATTTCTAAGAAGGTGAGAAAACTTCAGAGGCCACAGTTTCAAATAATGACAATGGAAATGACTTCAGTAGTTAAAGAAAGTATTTACGTAGGAGACTAAAGCATTACACCATGGAGAACTCTCCTAACCCCTTCTATATGGACATTTTGTCTCACATCCATGTGCTAAACCTAAAAGACCCTTTCTGGAATGTTCTTCATCCCCAGCCAGGCCTGTCTAGTCTGCTTGCCCTTTAGAGCTCAGCTTCAGACCACTCTTCTTATCAAATCCTCTCCACTTTGTGCCTTTATCTGTTTTTCATCTTTCTAGTTCCTTTTTACTGGTGATACATACAAAGGGTAGCACTTAATTTTTCAAGACTAGCTTCCTTTGTGCTAGTTTGGGCTCCACTACCAGAAAATAAAACCTTTGAAGGCAGGAATTATTTCTTACACCTCTTTGTATCTTCAGAGGACCGACCCCACAGGAAGCTCTGAGATCCCTGACTGCCAAGCTATCTTTATCACCAGCTCTTCCTGGAGACTTCACAAGGCTTCCACTTCCTTTACTTATTGAAGCAAAGCACTCTGATGAGCTTTCCTTCTTAGGTGCTTAGTACAGAAAGAGGTTTATTTTTCCCTCTCTTTCTCCCACAGTAGCATAATGATGCAACATGGATTAAAACCACTTGGGTTCAAATACCAGACTCACCACTTCTTAGCTGTGTGATCATTGACAAATTATTTAATCTCTCCCAGCCTCAGTTTCACCATTTATAAATTGGAAATGGTAGTATCTATTTCATAGTTTTATTGGGAGGAATAAGTGAGAAAATATCTGTAAATACTTCTTACGATGGCTGGCATGCAGTAAGAATTCATCACATCCTACTTGTTGCAATTCTTTAAAAAGTCTGGGCCTCTTATATCTAAGATGTTTCTTTATGGAGCATGGTGTGTAGTGCACTGTACCAGGCTGAGCAGCTGGGCAGCAGTTCTGCTCCATGATGGAGCCCCTGCTTGGTAACCCCACTCAACACCAGCAGAGATGCCTTCAGTGTTACTGGTCCCTGTAGAATCTGCTCACAGCTTCTGGCAAGGGTGGAAATACATATGAATCCTGGATGAAAGTGACCTTCAGAAGGGGAGATGAGCACATGGAGCTCAGTTTGATGGTAAGACACTGTATTTGCAAATGGACAATGGCCACAGTCTGCAGCAACCAGCCCAGGAAACCAATCTATTATCTAGAGCAGCCAGGCCAGAAAGCCAGCCTGCTCTCTGCAGGTCAGACTCATGGGAAATCAGACCACTATCTCTAGTAACAATTCAGAAACTCAAACAATAACTCCTCTAACAATCTGCCCCAAATGGCCAGGATTTCATTAGTAACTGACAGCTTCCTTAATTTTGGTCACTGCCTACAACTTAGGACTAATTAGAGAAAGCCTTGACCAGCCACATAGGATGTCCTGCTTCTAGGCATAGAATCTGCCTCCAGATTCCCCATGCCAAAACCCTCCAATCAGACCATACTTGAAACCTTCTTTTTTTTCCACTGTAAAGCTCTCCCACTCCTCTGCCTGCCTGTGAGCCTTGCCAAATGCAACTGACACAGAGCCTGACTCCCTTGCTATAGCAAGCTCTGAATAAATAGCCTTTGCTTGTTCTCATTTGGTTGGTCTCCTTTTATTTCCACCAGCGGCTTATTTAAAACAAAGGCTCAAATGTTGTCCCGTCACCAGGTCTCAATCTGAACCGATTTCCAGATTACAGACGAACGTAGTCTTCATTGTGATACCTGCTCTGAATATATCCATGCAGTTTCATTCAATTTTTCTGGAGGAGACCGATCAGCAATTTTCATAAGACAAGTAACACTATCTGTCTCAGTTGTAAGACCTCAAAACTGCTGTGTCTGTTGGATCATTCACCAACTGTTTTACATTTCTGAATCAGAAAGTATGATACTGATAGTTCATTTTCCAGTAATTCTAACGCAGGCTTAAATAACAATTTCTTGACAAAAGCAGTCTGATTTTAGAATTGATGAAAAATTGCTTCTTCTTTTTAACATTTGCAAATAGTCATATTTCCATAATAAAAAGTCGTCTAGTTAGCTCGTGCCCCTTTCCTTGTATTTCTAACCTATTAGCAAAGGGACTCCAGCCTTCTGCAACATGTTTCTTTGTTATAAAGCCAGAAAGCCTTGCAAGTAAACAAAACAAATAATCCCTCAAATTTATAATTGGACAGGAAAATCACAGGGACAGAGTGACTAATCACCAAACCAAGAAAGACCTGAGGGATGAGACTCTCAATAATCCTTTGCTGAGGGAATGGTAAAATGAGCCAGCTGTGAACCGAGGGATGTGCAGCTTGTGTGTGTGTGTGTGCTCATGGGACACAGCCAAGTCGAGGGACCCAAATGGACCCTTTACACCACTCGCGACCCTAGCCATTAAGCTCAGGGGAAAAGGTTTTTTGTTTTTTTGTGAAGCCACAGTTTGGGGACCCCACAGGAGGAAAGGGGCCTCAGTGGTGAAGAGGGGTTGTAGCTGGACCGCAGGAGGAGCCATAGGACAGTCAGAACTTGTCAGCAGCTCCCTTAAGCCAGCTGGACATGTCCTCCTCTGAAACCTTTTTTTAAAAAATTAAAATGTCCAATTTCTCTTAAAATCTGTTTTTTATAAGTTTCAATCAATTCATTATTTTAAACTTCTTGTGTCATTTATGATGCAGGAGATATATTTTAGTGTGATCAAAATATTTTGGAGCTAAATAGAGGTGGTGGTTACCCAGCGCTGTGAATGCCACTGAATGGTTCATTTTAAAATGGCTTAAAGCGAATTATATGAATTTACCTCAGTTTTAAAAAGTGAGAGGAATGAGGAGAGAAAAAAACACTCTTTCTCAATAGCTGTCATCAAATAGAGACCTCCAATCTCTTTAGTCATTCATTCATTCATTTAATAAATGTCTATTGAGCTTAAAAATTGTTTTTGGTGCATTTTCTCTGAGCTCAGCGAACTGTCATTGCTGTATCTCTAACTGTCATCTCAGAAAACATGTGAATTCATCTTATAGTTGTCACTGTCCTCCCTCCCCTCCTCCTCTCTACCCCCTTTTGCTTTTGATACAGGGTCTCACTCTGTTGCCCAGGCTGGAGTGCAGTGGCTGGATCTCACTGCAGCCTTAACTCCGAGGCTCAAGCAATCCTCCCACCTCAGCCTCCCAAGTAGCTGGGACCATGGGTGTGTGCCACTTTGCCCAGTTAATTTTTTAATTTTTTTTTGGTAGAGATGGGGTTTCACCATGTTGCCTAGGCTGATCTCAAACTCCAGAGCTCAAGCAAACTGCCTGCCTCCCAAAGTGCTGGGATTACAGACGTAAGCCACTGTGCCCAGCCTGTCCTTCCCCTTTGATAACCCAGTTCTCTCTGATCGCTCACTCAAATATATACACACAAATCCTTCTGACACAAAAACATTCTCTCCATTCCCATTCTTTTATAAAAGTATCAAGTGTTGAGACCTCCAATTACAACTCTGTTTTACGAAGCTTCCCAACACCTGTCCTGTAACTCTAATGCAGCACCTTGAGGGCCCAGCCTGCCAGGATCTGGAGCTCTGGTCTTCACCCCCAAGACTCTGGAATCTGGGAATATGTCCTTCCCTAGAACATGTGTCTCACTGGCTTTAGGGAAATAAGAACCGCCTGGTACTTATTTTTTCAAACCCCCTTAAAAGCAAACTTCCAAAATGCCACATTCCACTATCCCAAAACTCACCTTTAAAGGTAATGGGACATTAATAGATACCAGTCGTACAACAAAAAGACAGAAATGCATAAGTAAAGAGTAGACTAGATAAGCGTAAGCCATTCATTGCTACGCCAAGTAAAAATTACGTTTGAGTGAAAAGGTGTATATTTTTTTATCACTGGATTCGGTAATGAAGTGACAGGCACGAAAAATTCTTGGCTTTTCTTTATTTCTATTGTACATACATGGAGATAAATGTCTGTGTGTTCTGCTTTATTTGTAGTTCCCATTCTAAGATCTCATAAATTTTTATTTTTATTTGGGTTGTGTTGTCTCCTAGGATTTTACTTCAATGTGTTCGCCAGTGTTCTGCTAATTTTTATTTTAAAGGGGAAACATGGACAGAATCTCATTTACATCTAAAGCATGAGCTAACTCCAAATACTATCGCTTCTCCCCGGAACTGGTTTTTAAAATGGCAGGCTGGGCTCTTACTTCAAGCCTGACTCTGTTTTTCCCATCTCAACTTTATGTCTGTGCGATTTGTGAATTGTAAACAACAATCATTTTTTAATGTTCTTAGGGAAATACTTTGGCTGCATTTCAAGCCTTTTATGTATTCTCCTCATGATGTTATCTGTAATTAAGCTTTAGATAATTAACATTTCCCTCAAAATCGGTATCTCTATATCTTTCCCCCTTGTTTGTTACAGAACATTAAATTAAATTCAGTACTGCTTCCACTCTGTCCTCATCCCTGATCCCAAAGGTCAGCCAAGTTTTAGTTTAGGTTTTTTTTTTTTTGCATGTAAATAATAAAAGGAACATGGGTCAAAAAGTAGCATTTGATGTAGTAGTAAAAACCGGGGTTGGAGACTAGGAAAGAAATTGTCTTTATGCAGCTATACTATTCCTTTTTCACTCAAACTACTCTCAAAAGCCTTCTCAGCCAATGAATGGACTAAGGCAGCAGGTGATGGGATGACTGGAGGCGAAGAGCTGATTCAGCCGCACCTCTTAATGCATCCCAGCTACTTTTAGGAGCAGCTTGGCTCATAGGCTGTTCTCTAGGCTGGAGAAGAGGCATTTTACTGTTCAGGGGTAGTGATAATATGCCGGGAAATAGCTCACACAAACCATTTCACCATTATTTTGTTATTTCAGCTATTAGGAAAATAGATGCTACATTTTACATCTAGATGGCTCATATCTCTGTAGGAATTCCAACTCTTACAGAATCCATTTTCCTTTATATCCTTGTAGATGGGGGCGAGTAGTAGTGTGAATGAACCTCGTCTAAAGCATGTGGAAGACGAGGAGGAACCCAAAGCCCTTAACATTGAAGCTATAGGACAAACCTGCTGTATACTTTCCTTGAAGAATTATGAATCATGATAAAAGTAACCTGTAATGCCCCTACAAATAGGGCTCTTGTTTAACCTCTGCTTAAACATTGACTAAAGACACAATGGCCACATCTAGCAACGTGATTCTGGAGACAGTGCTGCGGTCTGCAACCGGACATGAATGGCCAAGCCAAGCATGCAAACATGGGATGCTGTGCGTGGGGACAGATCTATGGAGTCTTGCTCTGTTACTCAGGCTGGAGTGCAGTGGCATGATCTTGGCTCACTGCAACCTCTGCCTCCCATGGTTGAGCAATTCTCCTGCCTCAGCCTCCCGGGTGGCTGGGATTACATGTGCCTGCCACCACACCCGGCTAATTTTTGTATTTTTAGTAGAGACGGGGTTTCACTATGTTGGCCAGGCTGGTCTCGAACTCCTGACCTCAGGTGATCCACCTGCCTTGGCCTCTCAAAGTGCTGGGATTACAGGCGTGAGCCACCGCACCCAGCCCAGATCATTTTTTAATGAAAGGGGAGTCTACCGTAAAAATTCAACGCATATCTTCAAAAGGGAAAAGGTTATCTTTCACAGAGGGTTTGAATGTAGTTATTAAAAGGTAACAAGCTTAGTACAACAGGAAATGAATTAGGAATGTTTTAGTCACACAAAGTAAATAATGATTCATGTTTACTAGGGAAGAAGCTGGAAACCTTTAGTATTTAAGACTGCAGGTGGGGTACTAAGTGCCTCATTACAATTATAAGTGGTTGATGCTGGGAAACCACCCTTCTAAAGAGGGTCAAGACCACTTTCTGCCTCTCTGGACACAGATAACCAAGAAGGTTGTAAAGACTGCTATTTGCAGAGAAATAGCAAAGCCAGCAATCTATTCTTACCGATGCTCTTTAAGAGCTCAGGTCTCCCATACTCAATCACCTAGTACATATTTCCACTGCATATGGTGACAGAATAATGTGTATAATATATGTAGCAGGGAGCCATGTACTGAATGTGTGTGTACCCCAAAAACTCATGTTGAAATTTAATCCCCAGTGTGATGGTATTTGGAGGTGAGGCCTTTGAAAGGTGATTGGGTCACAAGGGCTCAGGCATGGGATTAGTGTCTTATAAAAGAGACAAGGAATTGTCCTCTCCCTTCCACTATATGAGGATACAACAAGAAGGCGCCACCTGTGAACCAGGAAGCCGCACCAGACACTGATTCAGTTGGTGCCTGGCCTTGGACTTCCCAGCCTCTAGAATTGTAAGAAATAAATTTCTGTTGTTTATATGCAGCCCAGTCTATAGTATTTCTGTTATAGTAGCCCTAATGGACTAAGATACAGGATTTCCATTTGAACCAGAGTTGTGTTCAAACTAGTATTCCGAATACTGTGCGATGCTGGGAAAGGGTCCCCTTTTGAGAGTGACCAAGAGGCCCCCTGGACAAAAATATTGAAGGGAAAAGGAGATGCACAAGAAGAGGCCCTTGGTGAGGGACACTACTTCCGTGGATAGCAAGGTGCCTGTCACACCCGGTAAGATTTGCCTATGGTCATAACTTTGTCTATGGTACTTACATGTTGTACAGCAAATTTGTCAATGGCAATCTATACAATGCTGTCACCGTCACATGTGATAGTAGGGCTATGCAAAAACCTATATTTTGTTTTTCAAAAATTATCTTCCTTGAAAACTAGTGAAATCTACACTAGAAAAAATCTAAGAAATTTATTTATTGGAGCCACAAATCCAGAGGTTATTAATGAAACAAAAATGTTTTCTACCCAGGCAATTCATACTGAAGTTGAAATAGCATGAAAATAAATGTAGGGCACGGTGGCTCACAGCTGTAATCCCAACACTTTGGGAGGCTGAGGTGGGCGGATCACCTGAGGTCGGGAGTTCAAGACCAGCCTGGCCGACACGGAGAAATCCTGTCTCTACTAAAAATACAAAATTAGCTGGGCATGGTGGCACATGTTTGTAATCCCAGCTACTTGGGAGGCTGAGGCAGGAGAATTGCTTGAACCTAGGAGGCAGAAGTTGCAGTAAGCCGAGATCGCGCCACTGCACTCCAGCCTGGGCAACAAGAGCAAAACTCCGTCTCCAAAAAAAAGAATGTAACATATTTAGAGCAGCAGATTTTTGTTTCTTTAAATGTTGTCCTCTTAAGGATATGAACATGACCAGGCCAGTTATTCTCCCACAAACAGGATTTAGAGGGAGCTGTGTTTTCCATGGTGAAAATATCCAGAGTCATCAAAAGAAAAAAAAAAAAGCTCACAACTAGCTAAATTCAAACCTTTAAGGGAATGACATGTGGAATTCCTCAAATGTTTACATTCAGAGTTCCAAAGATAGATATACTGTCTGCATAATTTGGTAAATACTTCTTTTGTAAAGTAAATATAATTTTTATTCTGAAAAACTTAATGACAGAGTTTTCCTCAAGGAAATTTTGGATTTAAAAATCCTTATTTAAGATAGCCAGTTTTATTTTTTCCTTTTTTTCATAAAGTTGCAGGGCTGGGCGTGGTGAGTCACACCTGTAATCCCAGCACTTTGGAAGGCTGAGGCTGGTGGATCACTTGAGGTCAGGAGTTCAAGACCAGCCTGGCCAACATGGTGAAACCCCATCTCTACTAAAAACATAAAAATTATCTGGGCATGTTGGTGCATGCCTGTAATCCCAGCTACTTGGGAGGCTGAGGCAGAAGAGTTGCTTGAACCTGGGAGGCGGAGGTTGCAGTGAGCCAAGATCGCACCACTGCACTCCAGCCTGGGCAACAGAGCGAGACTCCATCTCAAAAAAAAAAAAGGTTGCAGAGTAGTCCTTAATTCAGATTACTGCTGGGAGATTTGATAAACAGGTGAACACAGCACTATGGTTAATACCATTTGAATGGTACATGTATGAAATAAAAATATTACTCATTCCTCATAGTTATGGGTTGACTGGTTGTTATATAAAACTAGTGTGAATGCAGGGCTGGACTGATCAGCTTCTTAGTTGGGCAGTGGTAGGCTGCACAGAACTGTGTCCTCCATGACTTATAATGAGTCCCGCATTCTTGTGTTTGGGCGGCAACCATCCTAGAGGGGCCCAGAGGGTAAGTAAGGACACTCATGCACAGTGCATGAGCTTCTGTTATAATAAGACAATGAAGATAAAGGATATGCTTCTAAGGCTGATGATACAATTCTGAGACTGATATGCTCTCAATTTAAGTCTCAAACAAAGGAACTACTGTACTGTCCAGTTCAAGTCAGATGCCAAGAAACTACAGATTCAACTCCCCCAGGACTCATACATGAATCTTAAGGTAATGGAGCTAAAATAAAACAGCAAGTAAACACTAAATGGTTGTTTTACAAAAATGTTGGCAAAACCAACGTTTTGGCGTTTTGTAGCTTCTCCATTATAGAAGGTAGTCTTGTTTTTTATGGGAAGAAGAGTATGTGGGAGATCAAATGTTTTAAGGTGATTGTTCCAATTGGTTTGCACATGGGGCAGACACAGCCTGTAGCTGAGCAGGCAGGAAGGATGAATGCCTTGACCAGGATGTGGGCAGTCTCCTCAGCTGACAGGAAGATGGTGCACACGGCATAGCCGAGGAGGTGGCAGCCAGAGCTCCAGCAGTGGCTGAGGTGGTTTCCCAGAACTGAGAGCATCTCATACACACCTTCAGGGCTATGAGGGTGCTCACCAGCAGGTGGAGAGGAAGAAAGCAAAAGGAAATGAAGCAATGTAGCAGGGAAGTCTGCGTGTACAGGTAGATGTGCATCCCACATGGGCACTCCAGATATTGAACACACACACATACACACACACACACACGTGTATAAACTAAGAAGACTTGTAGCCCTGGGGTTGCTCCCATTTCTGGTGGTGACAAAGACAGAGGCACAGCCCCTGTTTCTAAAATTGTGACCCAGATTTTATTCCATTGCTGGAAACCAGAGAATGGCTGTGTGTGGCTGGTACCAGCTCTTGCTGAAATATTACTGGTCAGAAATTATTTTAATTAAAGAGTTGAAATAACATATGCAAAAATACTCTCTGGAGCACTATATATTTATGTCATAGAAATATTTTAAAACTAAACATTCATATAATAGCTGGATATTTGTTAAACATGTCTTTCTCAAACAGAATGGACATATATGAGATATATGTATATATTTACATATATGCACACACATTCACATACATGTACATACATGTACATACATGTAAATATATTTACATACATGTACATATATGTACATACATATATGCATATACACATATGCGCATACATATATGTACATATATTTACATATATTTATATATTTATATATTTTTTATATTATATATTTATATATTTATATATATTTAAATAAATTTTTTATTTAAATAATATTTAAATATATTTTTTATTTAAATAATATTTAAATATTTTTATATTTATTATTTATATATTATATTTTATATATAATAAATATATAATATATAGTATATAATCTATAATAAATATATAATATATAGTATATAATATACAATAAATATATAATATATTTTTATAAATATTATATTTACATAAATTTTTATTTAAATTATTTATTCTTTAAATATAAAAAATTATATTAAATTATTTATATATAATATTTAAATAAATATTTATTTATTTTATTTAAATAAATGTATATTTATAAAAATATTTATATATTTATATATATTTACATATATGTATGTGTATAACGAGTTTTATGGCAAGTAAACCTTTAAATAAAGAGCATAGAGAATGTTTCTTTTTACAGATTTATTTCATTTTATTTTTTTGAGACAGAGTCTCACTCTGTTGCCCTAGCTGGAGTGCAATAGCACGATCTCGGCTCACTGCAACCTCTGCCTCCCGGGTTCAAGCAATTTTCCTGCCTCTGCCTCCCAAGTAGCTGGGATTACAGGAGCCCACCACCATGCCCGGCTAATTTTTGTATTTTTTAGTAGAGATGGGGTTTCACCATGTTGGTCAGGCTGGTCTCGAACTCCTGACCTCAGGTGATCTGCCTGCCTGGGCCTCCCAAAGTATTGGGATTACAGGCCTGAGCCACCGCGCCCGGCCTACAGATTTCTATTATTAATGTTTCTATAGGAAAAATGTAACAATGAACTTTCCTGACATAGGGTTTCTTTGGGAAGTAGCAGTGTTAGACGTATCCTCAAAATAGAGCATTGTTGGCACTATTTTCCTCTGGAATAACAGTTTGAAATCCGCTTGTGAAGTAAATTACAGGAAAGAAGAGTATTAAATAAGTTAAAGGAAAGCCAAAAATATTTTACCTTTGCTAATAGTCTAAACAATTCACAGGGCATTTATCACGATGAAATGCATGGTTGTAAGTCTCTAATTAAATTGCTATTTCCAGGCCTGGAGCTACAATGAAAATTCTATAAAGAAGGCTATAAACCAGTTATCAACCTATTTTAATCACAGTTTAAATTAATACAAGAAAATAGTATTCAAGGAGAGGGCGTAATTTTAACTCACACTAGACAGGCTGAAAATTCCAAACAAGATGGCAAGGACCGCTTCTCTGATTTCTTTGCATGCACTCAGGGCATTGAATAGGACTCCGCAGAGTGAGTATTCCATAAATCCTGCAGACTGACTTGTAAGAGTCTCTTAAAAAATAATAAAAATGCCATTTAACTCAAGTTTCAGGTTAGAACATCCTATGAGGCTTTCCCTGGCCAGTAATAATAAACTCATCAAATAATGATGCCAACAATTGGACATGCTCACCAACCTAGTAAAAAGGGATCAATGCTGCTAAATTTGCACAGAGGAAATCTTGCTTGCTGTTGAAAATCAAACGTGAGGACATTGTAATTCACCACCCGTCCAAGAACCAGAAAGGGAAAAGGTATGATGAGAAACAGATTAATCTGTGGTTAGATGCAAGGCACGCTTTAGTCCAAAGAGAACAGCTACTGTGGCACATTCCCTAGGAGTACTTGTGTACCTGCCCTACCCACATGGTTTCCAGAATTACACATAAAGATGTTGTTAATAAGGTCACTGGCTCAGGCTCCTCTCAGGGAAAAATGACAAGAACTTTTAAACAGGGACATTCAAAACGTTTATTCGACAACTATTGTTAAATATAGCAGTCCCTGCTTATTTGCAGTTTGGATTTCTGAGGTTTCAGTTACTCACCAGTCAACCAAGGTCCAAAAATATTAAATGGAAAATTCCAGAAATAAGCAATGCATAAGTTTTAAATTGCACAAAGTTTTGAGTAATGTGATGAAATCTTGGGCCATCCCACTGTATCCTGCCCAGGACATGAATCATCCATTTGTTTAGCAGATCCACGCTGTTTACACGGATCACCTGCCTGTTGCTTACCTGGTGATCAGATCGACTGTCATGGTATTGCAGTGTTCAAATAACCCATATTATAGTAAAGCCCCCAGAGCTCAAGAGTAGTGATGCTGGCATATTGTTATAGTCCTATTTTATTATTACTTATTGCTGTTAATCTCTTGCTGTGTGTAAGTTGTAAATTAAGCTTTATCATAGGTATGTATGTGCAGGAAAAACATAATATATATATTTTAATATATTTTTAATATATTTTATATGTGTATATATACACCTATATATACATACATACGTGTGTGTGTGTGTGTGTGTGTATATATATATACACACACACACACACACACACGTATGTATATATACACCTATATATACATACATACGTGTGTGTGTGTGTGTGTGTGTATATATATATACACACACACACACACACACACGTATGTACGGCTCAGTAGTTTCTGTGGTTTCAGGCATTCACTGGGGGTCTTAGAATGTTTTCCCTCCAATAAGGGGGACTACTATTATCTAGTATGTGCCAATTATTGATCTAATTATTGAGGCTCAAATCGTAAGCAAAATACAGCTTCTGACCTTCAGGAGATTAAAAAAGGCCCGAGGAAAAGAAGTATTGTACACTTTGAAGAGAACTAGATATAAATTACAGAGCAGTTACCCTACTTACAAATACGCACTGAGCACTAGAGATGATATCCAGCCACAGCTTTAGCCTGGTTCTGCTTCGCACAAGGCTGCAAAACCCTACTGAGAACCCTCTCATTTCTGTGTGGGCTCTGAACCTTTTTTCCTCCTTTTTCTTACTTTGATCTGACTCTTTCCTCTTAAGTCTCATTGTTTTGTTTTGTTTTTCTGGTCCTGACACCAGAGTTTCTACCTTTGGTATAGAGCTCTTACCTACCCATATTTCACCAAGCTTATATATTTTAAAATCCTTCAATGAGTCAAGTTTTAAAATGTGCATAAAGGAAAATAATCATTACACAGTGAATGATTCATTAAACAATAAATTTCCATGAGCTCATCACTGAGCTTCGACAATCATCAATTTCGCCAATCTTGTTTCATCTATCCATAACCCCTTTTTACAAAGTTAATATTATTTTCATTGCTTGAGTTATTTTGATTTCTAATTGTTACTGAGAAATAAAATAGTTTCCAGGTACAGGGCTAATACCTAGCAAAGAGTAGATCTTAAAAATATTTGTTCAACAACAATTGCCTTCAATAAAACTGTCTTTGCTTTTAAAGTGGGAAGAGTTTTCAAACTGTCTGAAGAAAAAAAGATATTCTGAATTCAGTGTTAGAAGGTGAGGCTTATGAGATTTCCTTTTCAGAATAAGCAAATCTTTTCCAGGTTTTCCTGTTCTGTTTCCCTCCCACTGCCCAGTAAAAGGAGGTACCCAAACAGGAAGGGAGGACAGAAAGCATCCCATAGTAGCAGAACTCAAGGTAAGGATTTCTCTCTGCTCTCTGGAAACATTTAATTAAAACAAACATTATTCTAAAATATGTAGTTACTTTGCAGGGTCATGGGGTGTCTTTTTTCTGGAAATACATTTACTCAAGCATATTTGGTTCATTGTATAGGTTTACATACATTAACCTGCATACAATATCAAACGTACCTGTTTTGGAACCAGGGACAAAGCAATACAGGTCTCAGAGAATGCTGAACGAAACAAAACAGACACAAGCTCTGCTGAACTTCAGCAAGAAGTCCCATCAGAGCAATTTCCTGGATCCGAGTTCAGCCCAAATCTACTTAAAAAATTGCCAATGGAGAGGAAATAACACTTGAATAATGGGTAATACAGAACTAGTAAAAGTACTTAAAATCATATTAATTGAAAAAAAAAAAGAAAGCGTCATCCAAGGATGACAAATGAGGAGATCACATCCTATCCTGGCTTTCCGTCCATATCCCAAAAGATCATAGTAAAGTTAAAATCTCAACCTTTGCTTTTACCCGTCAAGCAAAACCACAGTAAAATCTCATTTGTATGGATAGTATAAGAATTAATCAAACAGGCTAGGTGCAGTGGCTCATGCCTGTAATTGCAGCACTTTGGGAAGCTGAGGCAGGTGGATCACCTGGGGTCAGGAGTTTAAGACCACCCTGACCAACATGGCGAAATCCCTCTCTATAAGAATACAAAAACTAGCCAGGCATGGTGGCTGGTGCCTGCTACTCCGGAGGCCGAGGCAGGAGAATCACTTGAACCCGGGAAGTGGAGGTCGTAGTGAGCCTAGATCACACCACTGCACTCCAGCCTGTCTCAAAAAAACAACAAAAAAGAATGAATCGAACAGTATTTAAGTAATCTGGTATAGTCCAGGGAAGACAGATTGACCTGAGAATCAAAGAACCTAACTGTGTAACCCTGGGCAGGTGATTTAACTTGTCTGAGCCTCAGTTTTCTGGCTGTGCCATGCAAATACACTAAGTTAGAGGTTTTCTTTCATGTTTTAAAGCAGCAGAAACTGATTTCACAAGAAATCTTGCATGAATTTTCAATATATAATATACATAAGCGTGGAGCTACTCTGGTTGAAATAAAGGCAAGAACCCCAAGTGCTCAGCATCCTTCCCTCCCTCCCTCCCCCAGGCCTCTCAGGCCTTTTATGGAGCAACAGGGTTTTAGGATCCCTTCTCTGGAATTCCTGAAGATTTGTCAACCCTAAAATCCTAAGACTGTATCATGGCTAAAGAAATCTAAGGTTAAACTGATTTATAAAACTACTGAGAAATGTAATTTTTTTCACATATGAAACATTATTAATATTTCTTTCTTTCTCTTTTTTTTTTTTAGATGGAGTCTCATTCTGTCGCCCAGCCTGGAGTGCAGTGGTGCGATCTTGGCTCACTGCAACCTCCGCCTCCTGGGTTCAAGCGATTCTCCTGCCTCAGCCTCCTGAGTAGCTGGGACCACAGGCGCCCGCCACCACACCCTGCTAATTTTTTTGTATTTTTAGTAGGGACGGGGTTTCACCATGTTATCCAGGATGGTCTCGATTTCCTGACCTTGTGATCTGCCGTGATCTGCCCGCCTCAGCCTCCCAAAGTGCTGGGATTACAGGCGTGAGCCACCGTGCCCGGCTGAAACATTATTAATATTTCTATGTGATATTCTGATTTCTTAAAGAGGGTCCACCCTCAAACAAAAAGCTATATAGTAGTCCCCTCTTATCCACAGGAAATAAGTTGCAGACCTTCAGTGGATATCCGAAACATTGACTAGTACCAGACTCTATATAAACTCTGTTTTTTCCTATACATACATACCTATGATGAAGTCTGAGATACAACAGCAAAACTAGCATGAAATTCTTTTTCCTTTGCCATAAGTTCAAGGACAGAAGATTGGTTCTTATGGTAGATCTTGGCACCCTCAGCATATGATATTTTCTTTCCTTTTAAAATTGAGAACTTTTACATTTTCATTTAAAGGAAGTACTTTATGGTGTCTCTTTGGCATATCCGAATTGCCAGTATCACTACTTTTGCACTTTGGGACCATTATGAAGTAAAATAAGGGTGATTTGAGCACAGCACTGAAATACCCCTCTAGTCAATCTGACAACCAAGATGGCTACTAAATGACCACAGGTGGCTAGTGTAGACAGCATGGATTCACTGGACAAGGGGATGATTCACATCCCCAGCAGGATGCAGTAGGATGGTGTGAGGTCTCATTGTGCTACTCAGAACAGTGCACAATTGAAAACTTTTAAATTGTTTATTTCTAGAACTTTCCATTTAATTTTTTTGGACTTAAGTTGACCTCGAATAACTGAAACTGTGAAAAGTGAAACCATGGATAATGGGGGAACTGCTGAAATACTATTCCAAAGCTAAATCAATATACTTATTAGAATTTCTTCTCATCTGCTCCATCTGAAGTCAACATTTTCTTTGAAATCATATTTCTGCATTTTTCCCCATTTCCTAACTAACGATGTATGGACGCAAATTATTTTTATAATTATTTAAATAAGAAAGAATACAAAAGGCTTCCTGGAGTAATGGTTTTAAGTAAACTACTGTTTAGACTAAAGTTTTCCTTATGAACTATTGATCATCACTTAATTTTAGGTGAAAATTTTTACACTGGCATCTCACTTGAGCAGTCTAAATGATGGCACACACGGAGGAAAAATATCAACAGTGGTGACAGTACTTATAATTTTCCTTCCAATTATGCATTTCTATATATACTACGTGCTATGGGCTAAGTTGCTGTATTCCCCAAATTCCTAGGTTGAAGCTCTAATGCCTGGTACCTCAGTGAATGTATTCGAGACAAGGCCTTTGAAGAGGTGCTTAGCTTAAAACGAGACTCTTAGGGTGGGTGTTAATCCAGTCGTATTGGTTATCCTTATAAGAAAAGAAACCTTGGATGGAAAATCGAGGCACCAGGGGTTGGTGCACCGAGGAAAGGCCATGTGAGGACCCAGGAAGAAGAGAACTCAGAAGGGATCAAACAGGCCGACACCTTGATCTTGGACTTCCAACCTCTGGAGTAAGTAGAAAATAAGTTTCTGTTGTTTAAGCCACCCAGTCTGTGGTATTTGATTAATGTAGCCCTAGTAAACGTTACTTACACATACATATACACATATACAAACACTCTAGCAAAGGATGCTTTCATCTACATATCCACACACACACTCCTCACGGATGATTATCTTCTTCAGTTGAAAGCTTCTTCATATATTTAATAGCATTGCCAAACATGGAAAATAGCCCTTCACCAAACTATTTTGGAATTTGGTGCACTGTTATTATGTATGATAGATGTCTTCATCTCATACTAAAATGTGTAGGTTAAGCCTGGAAAATACTACATAAAAAAAAAAATTGAGCTGGGGGTTGTTGCTCATACCGTAATCCCAGCACTTTGGGAGGCTGAGGCAGAAGGATTGCTTGAGCTCAGGAGTTCAAGACCAGCCAAGGCAACATAGTGAGATGTCATTACTAACAACAAAAAAAATGTATCAGGTGTAGTGGTATGCACCTGTAGCCCCAGCTACTCAGGAAGCTGAGACAGGAGGATCGCTTGAGGCTGAGAGATCGAGGTTGCAGTGAGCTGTGATCACACCACTGCATTCCAGCCTGGGTGACAGAGGAGACCCTGTCTCAAAAAAAAAAAAAAAAAAAAATGCATCGAGAGATACAAACTCCTTCATGTTTATTCAGTTTGCTAAAAAAGTTCAGATAATATTTTATACGTGCAGGGTTATACATAGATGAGATTGGCTAACAAAGAATTTTGGGAGCAAAAATGAATTCTATAATTAGTCAACTTTTCCTTTTAGGTGAATATTACTGGATTGTTCCTCTGTTAAAGACAATCACTAAAATAAGATTGAGTTTTGGGTTTTTTTGTTTTGTTTTGTTTTTTTGCCAAGGATTTGGTAGCTCTGCTTTGTAATATGTGATGATAATAATAAATAAATAATTTCTCTGGCATTAATGATATTAACATTTTATGTAACTCATTCATTAAGGTCTCAAGTGGATGCTCAAAGCTATTACAATTCAGTACAAGTCACTTAGTATGAAACACACGCCTCCTACAGCACTATATTCGTTTTAAAATTGATAGCACCATCAGGTCTACAAGGTCTTGAGAAGAATTTCATTTTCTCACTAGTCTAAAGTGATTGTGCTATGTTCCCTGACCTTCAAAAGCTTTTTGTCATTTTTCTGCCATGTAGTGCACAGATTCTTTCCTCCATCCATTTCATTTAAATATGTGCTATGTGGGTAAATCCAATAAACTAAGTAGCCATTTAGTTAAAACCCTTGTGGGGGTCAGAGCTCTAGGGAACATTTCAAGACACTGATGTTCCTTCTTCAACTCTGATTTCCTAGATCATTGATCATCTTCTACCAGCTCTTTGAAATGGATCCTCTTACCACATGCCCCTTAATCCCCTGTGTTGAAAGGAATGCTAGGTCTGGTACCCATTGGTATCCATCCCCTGGGGGAATGAATGAAAGGAGAGGGAACTCCTTTTCATGATTAATAGTCTAAAATTCTCCCAAGGAGACGCAAGCCCTGGACATCGCCAGACAAAAGTCCTTGAAGGTGAGTGGGGAGGATTCTCTTTCCTAGCTTCCTTCCCTAGAGCACCACCTTTGCTCATAAACAAATCTCCTGTGGCTTTTCCAAAGATAAGTCACACGGTCAAAGGTGCCTGCAAGGTCGTTACAACATTTTTCTTCCTGGGAGTGCTCTTTTGTCTGGAGAGCACATCAAGGTTGAGATTGTGAAAGAAGGTCAAGGGCATCCCAGGGCCTTGTAAACAATAAGTGCTTAATACTGTGGAATACAAATGAAGGAATGAGGAGGAATGTGCCATTTCAAAAATGTGTAACTCAAAATATGGCTTTGCACTACACGTATGCTTTTTGTGGTAGGTTTTAGATACACTATAAATTAAAAAAAAAAGGTTTTAACTTGAAAACAGGATTCCATGGTGAAATAAATCTGCTAAGCACTGGGTTAAACCAAGTGAGGGATTTTTTAAACTGCAGGACCCCTCATAGCTTGAATTTTTGAAAGACAGCTGGAGCATTCAGGGATTCTGAAACTTGTTTAGCCACAGGACTTGTTTCTTCTGCAAGATACTTGGAAAAGGTTGTGCTAAGTAGTCTTTAACTCACAGAAGGGATTAACTATTTATCGCCCTAACTGACCAGAGCAGAAATTTTGGATCTTCCATGTATTTGTGGGACTGACATGGCAACAGTGCCCCAGGAAGGAAAGCATAACTACCTTGTTGAAATAGATGCACCATTTCTAATTTTCTTTTCTTTTGAGATGGAGTCTTGCCCTATCACCCAGACTGGAGTGCAGTGGTGCGATCTTGGCTCACTGCAACCTCCACTTCCCAGGTTCAAGTGATTCTCCTGCCTCAGCCTCCTGAGTAGCTGGGACTACAGGCACGTGCTACCATGCCCAGCTAATTTTTTTGTAGTTTTAGTAGACGGGGTTTCACCGTGTTGACCAGGATGGTCTCAATCTGCGGTGGCTCATGCCTGTAATCTCAGCACTTTTCGAGGCCAAGACCGGCAGATCACGAGGTCAGGAGATCGAGACCATTGTAATTTTCTATAAGATGAATGCATGGGTGTGGTGAACGTATCGCTGCCAAGTTTACCTTCAACTTTTTCCCCATTAAAAAGACAGGTTTTTGGATGAGAGACATTTACTACACTGTTTCATAGTAGAGTAAGATGATAGGGCACTATAATAAAGTTTCAAAAAGGGAAGAGAAGCAAAAATAAAATTTGAAGATGTGTAGTGATAGAAGAAGCTTCTCTCTTTACTCCTAAGCTGGTAACGGAGCCTGATAGAAGAAAATGCAATTCAAATCAAACCAACAAGAATACTAGGTGCCCTGGGGAAGCAGAGCAAGATGCTTGCTTGTGCTGACCCACCTGACCCAGGACCAGCCCTTGTCTTGGTATCTCAGCTGCTGTATACTCATTTTATTACTTAGTAAATACAATACATTTTCCAATGATGATCGAGTCTCATTTAAATATGTATATTAAGAGGTTTGGTCATATTTACCTATAAGTTCAACAACAAAGAAATGATTATTTTAATGTATTAATCCACCCAGGGTAGCCAGTAAACAAATGGTTATGAACATTATATTGCAACAAAGAAAAACTTAAGTTTTAGTGTTAAGTTAAAAATATGTAGCTAAGCATATATATTTAATTATATCTATAAAAAACATAAAAAATAAATATAATAAAAATTAAACTGTGAATAGCAATTATCTTTGAGAGATGTCATTATAGAGCTTCTTTCTTTTCCTTTCAAAAATTTCTTAATGTGAGATCTACAATTTAGAGTGTTTAAAACTTTATATGTTTTTAATAATCTAGTTTCATTCTCAGGTGTGATTTTGTTATCCAGGGGCCATTGTTTTTTGACTTGAGTTACTCAAGTTTTGTTATGAATACAAATTGGAAAAAAATAGAGATTGATAAATACAATTTTTAAACATTACAGTTAAATTTCCAGGAAATCTTGGTCCCGTTGATTAGTAGGTATGATTGAAAAGACAATAAAGTCTGCCTCACTCTGAGAGCAGATGGCTTTCATTATAACCAAGGTATTCATTTTAGATTAACTTCCAATAACAATTTTCCTCCCTCTTCAAAGGGGATGTGATACTTTCACTTTCTGAAATCGGTGCACAGTTTTGCACAAGATTTGTTGTTGTATTTGTTGTTGTTTTCCAATGAAGGTGGCAATCAAATTTTCAACAACCATAAAAGAAATCTTAAATAATATTTTTCTTACATCTATATTCAATTGTAGATATAACAAAACAAATCCCAGACAATAAGGGATATTTTTCCTTTTGTTGTCAATAATAGAAATCATATGCAATGCTGAACTGAGAATATACGACAAAAGTTTACAGAATCTCCTAAAATGCAAACCTAGCACTAAACTTACTATGATCCCACTCAAACTTACTATGATCCCACTTGAAGAAGAGAGATGACAAATGGCCAGCAACTCCCCACCCCCACCACCAAATAGAAGTTATCCAGGTTTAACCCCAAGAATTATCCCCAGGAAATCAATGACCCTTTTTTACCAAAGAGCCCAGATTTAACACTTGGGTGGTCTATATTGTGCCTTCAACATAGAACCTACTTTACCAAACGATTAAAAGGTAAACATGTACTATAATAGATACTATAAGGAAATAATGATACAAAATAACCAGGTAGCAAATCTTCCAGCTTAATACCACGACCAAGTATTTCTGACTGACACAGTGTTATCCTCAGTCTGACTAGCTCACCTGTGGCCCCATCACACAGAGATATAACCCTGAGCAACTTTATGAATTACTTATGTGACACTGTACCTCAATCCACAACACAGACCACATCTCTTTTTCTTAGGAAAAAACGCAGGAGGAGATGTGGCTAAAAATCTACAACTGAAACTACTGATTTCCTTGTCCATGCCACGTGGAAGGAGAAATCTGTTAGCAAATCTGAGAAGGATCAAAATTCCATTCCCCACTTTCTTCAGTTACACTGTTACTGGAACATGAATTTCACCTCTTGGCGTTCATTTCTCCTTCCAAAGCCTGTGGACAATCCTATTGTTGAAGTATTGAAAGATCCTTTGCTGAAATCTTTGTAAACATTTTCTTAATGCATATCAGATCACAAATTTCACGTAATTTCTCTACTATTTTCCCATTAATAGTATACTCTAGTGATCTTCACCAGAGAAGCAAATATATTAGTGCCAGGTGCCCTGTGCTCACAAGCACAGCTGAATGCATTTACATTTGTAAATATCCTCTCCAGTAATATCATTGCTTTTTTTTTTTTAACATCAATGTTTGCAGAGCCATCAACCATTCCAGAGCAATCTGTCTTGCTTGTCTGTGCTCAACTGTGAAAATGCATCTTGATCTCCTACTTATTCCCCAAAGCCATGACTCAAGCATAAAAGCAGATCTTTATTACTAATCGATCTGGTCTTTTCCTGTCCCCAAAGCATGTGCTGCTCTGACCACAATTCTGAAGAAAGAAAAATAGTAATTGAATATTTCAGTTAAATGCAAAACTGCACTTTCCATTCTTCTCCCAACTAAGGTTGGCCTAGGATTTCTGAAAGGCCAGCATTTCTAGAAGTCTTCTAATAACCCAAAGCAAATCAAACACGGTGTTCTATTTTCTTTGCTCTAACTAAAGAAGGCACTCAACTATATATTTTCCATTTCCATTTTTATATTTTCCAGGTTTTATTCTCCATGGGATACTGCTATTGCCTTGGACTTAGAATGTTTTTTTCTTGGAGTTCACAATTTGTGATTGATTAAATAATACCCTCTGGCCAGCTTATGTTATGAGCTAGATGTTTTAATTTTTGCTCTAAATTTTGTGAACTGTGTATAATTGCTCAGTAGTTTAAGATCACTTTTTCTTGTCCCATTAAAATGTTGGAAAACAAATAAATCTAACTGAATGGTTTTCCCTAAACTGTTTAAACTAAGTTAATAATCTATTAATTATGTGTAATGGGATTTAACACTAAAATGGAAAAACACACATTATTTTGACAAATTACCCTTAGAGTCTGATAAGACTTAACTAATTATTTATGTACAGTGAAGAGCAATCTGGTAAACAAGCACATCATCCCCGCTAAGCCATGTGGAAATCTGGTTCCAATTCATCTCACACCTTCCAGGAATGACCAGCAAAACTACACAGTGGCTTATAAGAAAATCCACCATGTGCTGATTTACCTAAGGCTTGGAAAAGATGCTTACATTTAATTAAACAATCAGTAGGACAAAAAAATACCACCACCACAAAAGTAAAACTAAAAACATTGAAATGCCATAGGTTTGCTGCATGATTTCTTTCAGTTCAGGATCATTTATTTTGAAACAAAAGCCAGTTTGTTTGAGATACTTCAACTCTTAAAAATAATCAAGGCATTAATTTAGGTAATTTAGAATAATCCCATCTAAATCTTTTTATTATACCCATGAGAAAACTGAGCCCCTGAAAGTTCGGTTGGCTTGTACAAGGTGACAGAGGTGTTAACATTAACTTTTGGCTCATAAGCCAGGGCTCTTTCCACCAGACTGCGTCACCAGTGGCATCTCATTCATAGGAGTGGCCAGCTCTAATGGAAAGACAATGACCCAACCATTTTCCAGATTTCTTTTGATGGCTCAAATCATCTTTATACTTTTTTTTTTTAATGATTTTTAAAGATCTAGGGCTATAGTTTGGTTTATTTGTTGTCTCCAAGTCTTATGTTGAAATTTTATCCGAAGTGTTGGATGTGGGGTCTAATGGGAGGTATTTGGGCAGTGGGGGTGGATCCCTAATGAATAGATTAATCTCCTTCCTCGGTGGGGGCAGGGGAAATGCTCTCACTCTATTAGAGAGAGCTGGTTGTTAACGAGAGCCTGGCCCCTCGCTGCCTCCTTGCTTCCTCTCTCACCATGCAATCCCTGCACGTGCTGGCTCTCTTTCCCCCGTTGCAGTGAGTGGAAGCAGCTTGAGGCCTTCACCAGATGCACATGCTAGCACCAAACTTCTTGTACAGCCTGCAGAGCTGTGAGCCAAATAAACCTCTTTTTTTATTATAAATTATCCAGCTTCAGATATTCCTTTATAGCAACACAAACAGACTGAGACACTTAGTCTACTTTAAGTTGGATTTGGGGATCTGTAAGCACTTGATTGATAATATATATTGCTATCCTTGATTTTTCCTGTATTTCTGTAAAACATCAGCATTTTTGACTATTTAAAAAAAAAAAAAAAAAGAGAAAGAACCATGTTAGCCATGTTTAGCCAGAAAACTTGGGGAATCATTTTATGCTATATACCTGTTTCAGAAATAAAAATTTTTCTTTAAAGAAAAATTTTAGAAAATGCATTTGGCCACAGAAACTTTGTGTGTGTGTGGCAGTTGTTTTAATAACTATTCACATGCTCTAGAACACCTAGCATACTGTCTTGCATTCCATGTTGCTTGTGATGGTTAATTTTATCTGCCAACTTGACTGGGCCAACGCATGCCCAAGTAGCATTATTTCTGGGTGTGTCTGTGAAGGCAGTTCTGGAAGATTAGCATTTGAATTGATAGGCTGAGTAAAGAACAGTGCTCTCATCAGTGTGGGTGGGCCTCCTCCAATCCATTAAGGTCCCAATGGAACAAAATGTTGAAAGAAGGATGAATTTGCTCTTTCTGTTTGAGCTGGGATATCCATCTTCTCCTGCCCTCTGGCATCAGCGCTCGTGGTTCTCAGGCCTTCAGGCTTGGACTTAATCATACACCACTGATTTTCCCAGTTCTCTAGCTTGCAGACAGCAGATTGTGGCACTTCTTGGCCCACACAGCTGTGTGAGCCAATTCCCGTAATAAATCTCCTCTTAAATGTATGTACCTCCTATTGGTTCTGTTTCTCTGGAGAACCCTAATACTATGCTCAACAGTTGCCTAATAATTTGAATTGGTACACATTGGCTGTATGAATTCCTTTAAAATACTTCTATACATGTACTTTACTCAGATTTTTCCATGGTCTTTCAATGATTTGTTCCCAAAGACTACTTCTAAAGGGATTAATTTTCAAGAAGTCTTTGAATGTTTGCCATTCAGGGAAGAATACGTTGTTTTTATTTTTAGTCAATGATGACCCTTTTATACAAGATCTCTAGCTCAGTGAAAACTTTTAGTGGGAGAATGATTTGAAAGAGCAGAGAAAGTCAATATTCCACTTGAGCTTCTAGAAAATATTTCTAGTTTAGACTCCGTTGGGACCTAAACTGGACAGAGGAGGCACATGCAGATTGGCATGATTCTGTTTCTTGAATAGGTGGCAGCCACACAAGTGTTTGCATTAAAATTTTCTCACAATTTGGCAAATATATTTTACACTTTTTTATGTGCATCTTTTTTGATTTTTAAAAAGAAAAGAAAATATCACCTAACTATATGCCTAATGATACCCCTGCTTACCCACCAAAAGGTGAGAATGAGACCATCACCTGCGTGGCTCTTCTTGAAGTCAGCTCCACCATCCTGGCCTTCTCTAGCAGACCCTGGAGCAAAAGGGCAGAATTTGGAAGCTGTGTCCTTTTTCCAGCTGCTAAATTCATTCTTCAGAATATGATATCTGAAGTGATGGTGAATTTCTGTCACATTTGGATTCAAATGTAAGCATTAAAATATATTTCTGGCCAGGCACAGTGGCTCACGCCTGCAATCCCAGCACTCTGGGAGGCTGAGGTGGCAGATTACTTGAGGTCAGGAGTTCAAGACCAGCCTGGCCAACATGGTGAAATCCCCAGCTCTACAATAAAGACCAAAATTAGCTGGGTGTGATGGCTCATGCCTGTAGTCCCAGCTACTCTGGAGGCTGGGGCAGGAGAATAGCTTAAACCTGGGAGGCAGAGGTTTAAGGGAGGCAGTAAGCTGAGATCGTGCCACTGCACTCCAGCCTTAGCAACAGAGCAAGACTCTGCCTCAAAAATAGATACATAAAATAAAATAAATTTCTAAAGCCACCTCACAGGAATTTGGAAATTCACTTACATTATCCAGACACCTGTTCCCTGCTCTGGAAAAGGCTGACAATGTATTCTCATATTTACTCCCTACGGGATTCTATATTTCAGTTTGTATTTATTAGAGATCATAAGGTTATTAACCATTCTCTTTGTCAGGAAAGCCTTTATTAGTATTATTGTTCAAGTACTCCAAGGTACACTATTGTCAAAACCTGATCTATATCAGTTTTGTTTTGTTTTTGAAGTGGAGTCTCGCTCTGTTGCCAGGCTGGAGTGCAGTGGCACCATCTCGGCTCACTGCAACCTCCGACTCCCTGGTTCAAGCAATTCTCCTGCCTCAGGAACCTCCCAAGTAGCTGGGACTATAGGCACGTGCCATCACGCCCAGCTAATTTTTGTATTTTTAGTAGAGACGGGGTTTCACCATGTTGACTAGGATGGTCTCGATCCCTTGACCTTGTAGTCCACCCACCTCACCTCCTATAGTGCTGGGATTACAGGTGTGAGTCACTGCACCTGGCCTATATCAGTTTTAAGAAATAAAAGACATTATAGCTTTTAGTCTTTGTATTTTAGCCTTCCTGAAGAGAATTCTCCTTGTTTTTATCCACAGGTAGTTAAAACAATAACCTTCTTCAACATTTTAACACGCTGATGGTAAAAAATGACTGAATATTTCCAAGTTCATTTCTCAACCCACAGACTCTGGAATATGAATTAGGTGCACTGATAAAAATGTTGAATCTTTAATATTTCACACCAAAAGAAATGCCTCCAGGTAGCTTTTAGCATATTGCTGTAATCTTGGGTAATGAATTAATCATACCCATCCTTAACATAGAATGTTAAGGTGGAATCCACACAGAAGAGTATGGATCGGATAAGCAAGCACTTTTGCTCCTGAAAACTATTTCAATCACTACATTAGAGTTCATAGAACTGACTCATCTCCACAGACTAGGATCTAAAATTAATATAGGCCCCAAAGCCCCAGTCTCAGAACAGTGCCAGATAAAAATCCCAAATCAGACTGCCAGAAGTGCTTCCAAGTAGAAGAAGGGCACCCAGGGAACCAGTCATATTAATTCAGTAAATAGGAATTTATGCCACTTACCTTTGTCCTGAGGCCTTTCTGATTAGCAACCCATTTACAGCTAAATCGGGAGGGATTACTTTGTGGAAGCCTGGCCCTCTTAACTAGGGAGGGGCTGTTTGTTTGTCTACTAACATTTCTGCCTATCTGGGTGGCACATAATTACTACTGAGGTTCATCAGACATTTAAATGCCAATAGTGGTCATAACAAAGGAAAACAGTCAGCCAAGCGCGGTGGCTCATGCCTGTAATCCCAGCACTTTGGGAGGCTGAGGTGGGAGGATTGCTTGAGCCCAGTAGTTCAAGACCAGCCTGAGCAATGTAGCGAGACCCAGTCTCCATAAAACATTTTTTAAAATTTAGCTGGGCTTGGTGGTGTGTGCCTGTCGTCCTAGCTACACAGGAGGATCCCTTGAGCCCAGGAGGTTGAGGCTGCAGTGAACCATGATTGCGCCACTGCACTCCAGCCTTGGGTGACAGAGAAAGACCCTGTCTCAAAAAAAAAAAAAAAAAAAAGCAGCACAAGCTGACTCACCAGTCACTCTGTCACTCTGTCATACTGTGGGGGAGGCTTTGGCTTACGTGTAAATTTTGATTATATGGAATTATTTTATTCATTGAATATGAAAGCTGGTTTTATGTTTCATTATCCACACCTCCAGTGAACTCCTCCACTCTCTGTTATTTATGGCTCTAGTCATTTCTTACAAGTAATATTTTGGAGCCTAGGGTGAGTAGTATGAAACTCATGAATAAAGGTTGGTTACATATGTGTGGCTGGACCTGGGAAAAAGGGCCCTAGGCTGGCAGGCTCCTTGCTTGTAACCCTGGGCTGCTGAGAGGCAGGGCAGAGGTGCCCATACCAACTCACTGAGTCAGTAGGGAGGAATCTTCAGAGGTGGGAGAACACTTACAAATGTGTATTAATATTGTCCTGTATCAACACATCACATATTATTTGTAGATGACCATTGCTTCCTTCCCTCCCTCCCTCCCTCCCTTCCCTCCCTTCCCTCCCTCCTTCCTTCCTTCCTTCCTTCCTTCCCCAAATATGTGTTCAGGTTCTATTGCATCTAAGGTACCATTCTGATAATGCAGATTAGACAAAAGTGTATGATGTAGATTCTGTCCTTTAGTTTGAGCACGGAAAGCGGAGTCAGAGAGGAGAGGGGGCGATGGAGAGAATCCATGCCATGGTCAAAAGCCGATCATGAACTTCATCTACATTATTAACAGTTTTATTAATTCTGTAAGATCAGTTTATCCCATACTCATTCTACAGGTTTCCTACTTCTAAATATCAGCTTTGTTTAGAAAGTATCATTCTTTTTAGAAATTTTACAAACAAGATACAGAATATAAATATAGAATGAGGAATTGGCATGTATAAATAACTGTCATACAAGGTCAAGTGAGATAAGTTCTGTCAGAAAAGTATGAAGTGTTGTGATAATTTAGATAAATAGAGATTGCTCTGATTTGGGAGGAGCAAAAAGTGAAAGTGCTAGAAAGAAGATACCTTTTAAATTGGCCACAAAGAACACGCAGGATTTCAAGGGACAAAAGAATTCAAGAGTTCAAATGCCATCAACAAGAATGGGGCAGGGGAGACAGGGACAGGCTGAAGTTTGGCAGCAAAAAGGCTGTATTCAAGAGTCCTGTAACTTTAATACATGTAAGTCACAGGACTCGGGCAAGATCCTAGTGGAAAAGTCCAATAGGTAGATTAAAACACAGCCTCCAGCCTTTTGAATCATTTTCGGTCCCTACATATTGAAGATAGCTGACATAGAATGTGCATAATATTAAAGGAAAGAGGGCTGAGAAGAAAATGGAAAATGAGAGAGACATATGGAATGTTCACATTTAGGAGCAGAAAGAAAGGAGAAAAAATAAAATCCTAGAAAATTGTAGCATGTGCATGCCAAGGAAGCGAACATATTAAAGGTTGTGAGGACACTGACTTATGTTTAAAAATTAAAACTGCTTTGACTTTTAACTTACGACATGTGCTCAGATACATCCCATATGGACCAAAGACTTTTTTTTTTTTTAGAAACTGATGTTTATTTTCCAACAACCATTTTTCCATGTTGCTTAACAGCCTGTGCAAGAACAGCTTAAGACCAGTCAGTGGTTGCTCCTACCCCTTCAGTGGCCTGAGCAGTGGGAGCTGCAGACCAATTTTCCGTGGCAGGCTGAGCGCTCCAGTTTTCAGTAGGGAACTGCTGAATAGGCACAGAGGGCACCTGTACACCTTCAGACCAGTCTGCAACCTCAGGCTGAGTAGCAGTGAACTCAGGAGCTGGAGCAGTCCATTCACCCTGAAATTCCTCCTTGGTCACTGCCTTTTCAGCAGCAGCCTGCTCTTCTTTTTCAATCTCTTCAGGATCTCTGTACAAGTACAGATCAGGCATGACCTCCCATGGGTGTTCACGGGAAATGGTGCCACGCATGCGCAGAACTTTCTGAGCCAGCATCCACCACATCAAACCCACTGAGTGAGCTCCCTTGTTGTTGCATGGGTTGGCAATGTCCACATAGCGCAGAGGAGAATCTGTGTTACACAGCGCAATGGTAGGTAGGTTAACATAAGATGCCTCCGTGAGAGGCTGGTGGTCAGCCCTGGGGTCAGTAACCACAAGAAACCGTGGCTCCCGGAAGGCTGCCTGGATCTGGTTAGTGAAGGTTCCAGGAGTGAAGCGGCCAGCAATTGGAGTGGCTCCAGTGGCAGCAGCAAACTTCAGCACAGCCCTCTGGCCAGTATTCCTGGAGGATATAACACTGACATCAGCAGGGTTTTCAATGGCAACAATAGCACGAGCTGCCAGCAGAAGCTTCTCCCAGGTCCTCTTCAGATTTATGATATAGATGCTATCACTTTTCCTTTTATAGATGTACTGTTCCATCTGGAAGTCAAGATTGGCGCCACCTAAGTGGGTTCCTGCTGCAAGGAACTTAAGGACATCCTCCTCCTTCATTTGCAGGACATCAAGGGCTCCGGACATTGTGAAAGTTTCCCTTTAAGTTACGACAGGAATCCAGAACAATGCCGTATGGACCCCTCTGCAGATAGCGCGGAAAGCGGACCAAAGACTTTTAAAGAGAAACAGAAATTTTAAAAACTAAAAGAAGCTACAGATAAATATTTATCTGATGTTAGAATGAGAAAAAACTTTCTAAGAGTAAAAGCAAAGTGTACTAGTCAGGGTTCTCCAGAGAAACAGAGCAAATAAGAGATATATATGCACACAGATATACATGTATCCTGAGACTTTCATACCTGCATAATCTCACATCAATTTCTTATAATAAATCTCTCTATATATTTATATAGATACATATATAAACATATATATACACATTATGTATATATACATACACATATATAAAGATATTTATATATGTACACGCATATAATGAAGTTTATTATAAATAATTGACTTATGAGATTATGGAGGCATGCAAGTCTCAAGATCTGTAGGGTGAGCTGGCAAGCTGGAGACCCAGGAGAGTTGATGGGGCAGTTCCAGTCTGAGTTCAAAGGCTTGAGAACTAGAATGAATGATGTAGTCCCTGTCGCAAGACCCATGAAGAGCTGATGTTTCAGTCTGAGTCAGAAGGCAGTCAGGCAGGAAGAATCCTCTTTTACTTGGGGAAGGGTCTGTCTTTTCATTCTACTGAGGTCTTCAATTGTTTGGGTGAGGCCCACCCACATTAGAGTAGGTGATCTGCTTTACTAAGTCTACTGGTTTAAACAGTAATCTCATCTGGAAAAAAATCCTCAAATGAAACACCCTGAATAATGTCTGACCAAATATCTGGGTACCCCGTAGCTCAGTCAAGTTGACACATGAAATTAATCATCACACAATGTGAGATATGGCTACATAAAAGTTGAAAAATCTATATAACCAGGAAAATATTTTGTAAAGATTAAATAGGTGCATCCTGATACCCTCCCCCCCGCCCCGCCCCACCTTATTTGTGTCCTATTTTTAGCCTCACCCCTCCGAGGCCAAGCTGCAAGAATGACTTCCCAGAGCAGGGGAGGATGTTCATTTGCTGTCTTGAGCAATGCTGGAAAGTCAGGAGAAAGAGGATTGCTAGATGCTGAAATCTGTTCAGTCACAGTTGAACCTATCGGATGGGCATGACCCATCAGATCCTTTGCTTCTCCCAGGGCGTGAAGAAGATGTACTTCTGCCCATGGGGCCAGGAGGCCTATTGTTCTATGCTAGAAAGATGATCCAACACAGGGGAAGTTAAAAATAAACAGCCAGAGGGTTGTATGAGGAAAAGGGAAACAAGGAATAGGAGAAGAGAAATGGTTAGAAGTGGGTGTCCTGCTTTGGCCAATGATATGAGGAATTCAGAGGGTGGAGAGATCTCTGTCTCAATTTCCAGTTAGTGCTTCAGAAACAGATGGCCCCTTGGCTGCTCCTTTACCTACTCAGGTGCAGCCGCTTCAAGGTACCGCTGCGTGGTATGGCCTCATGATATGCTAAGTGGTAGGGCTGCTTAGGCACAGGGAGGCTGGGACGTGTAGCTTTTCTGGGCACCTTTTGGTTCCCATATGATGTGTTGGGGACCTGCCCACTAGAGAGTCTTGGACCTGAATTAAGAGCCCGCCGGCCCAGCACAGGCTTACCATGGTGAGGTGAGGAGACCTCTCCACAGGGAATGGGGGTGGACAGCTTCATCTCCAGAAGAATGAGGCAGAGAGGCAGAGGGTGCTAGAGCAGCCATTCAAGAAGAATCCAGTCAGCTGGGAAAGTAGGGGGAGGGAGAGAAAGGGAGGGAGATGGGGAGAGAGAGAGAAAGGAAAGTAGGAGGAGGGAGAGAAAGGGAGGGAGATGGGGGGAGAGAGAGAGAGAGAGAGGAAAGTAGGGAGAGAGAGAGGAAGGAAGGGAGGGAGAGATGTTAGGTGGAAGGGCTGGCAGCATGCCCAATGATCATGTGAATCCAAGTTGCTCTTCACTGCACTCAGAGGTTACCTGAGTCCCTTCCACTTAAGACACTTAACTCCACCTTGGAACACAGCCAGGAAGGAGTTGGGAACAAGAGAGACTAAGCAATTACCTCAAAAAACCAAACATTACTACCAAGGGCTATTTACAGGATAAGTTCAGACTAAATTAAAAAATAAAAAAGGCCTAACATTCATTTCTGCCTCTCTACCAAGTGACTGTGAGCTTATAAGGAAGACCAGCATAATTACAGGTAAAATAAACATACCACATATCTGCACACTGAAAGATTACATTGCCTGAATTTGTAAACCTGGTGTGTTTCCATATGTCAAAAACAACATTAATAAAAAAGTCCAATAACAAATAAAGAAATAATGCCAGAGATAAAAGGTTAATTGCTTTTACTTACACAGAACTCTTTCAAATAAATAAGAAAAATGCTAAGATCTCAGAACAGGAATGGACAAAAACTAAAACAAAATATCCTGTTAATTTATAAACTAAGATATAAAAGTAGCTAATAAGCATATAAATACTTAACAATTAATCAAGAAATAAAAGATAAAATAATAATTAGTACCATTTTCACTTATCAGAAGAGAAAATATTGACAACTTATCAATATATATCAAGAACATTCAAAATGTTTATATCTTTTGATATATTAATTCTACTTCTAGGAAATTGTCCTACAGAAATAATAAAAAATGTGGACACATTTAACAATGAAATTCAACATTGTTCAAGATATATGGAAAGATTTGAAAATGTAAAATATAATACCTTTCCCAAGGTCACAAACAGATAAACATCTACCTAGTCTCATTTTAAAGAGAGACTAGAAGAGAGTCTTACACCATAACTTTTCTTGCTACTTTATTTCAGTCTTTTATCAGCTTTGCAGTAAAGCCATCTTTCACATGTCTAATTGAAATACACCCTGCTTTAATTTAAGCCCAAGTGGACACAATGAATAACTCCGTGGCATTGTTTCATTAAATTAAAAGACAACAATTCTCTCTTGGACCAAATTTTTCTTCCTTCTTTCAATGAACACTCACTTCTGGGACTAAAGCTGTTTCTGACTGCCTAGGATCGATACCTTTCTTCTTATCTGGCCCTTGGCACCCCATCTGGCCAGGTCCCAGATGCCTGTTTGCTCCCTTAGCCTATGAATGGGAAATGGGCCACAGGGAGACAAGCGCACAACTGCAACATGGTGTGGAAAGAGCTCGGGCTGAGGTCTGAGGTCTACACATCTACACAGGGCCTATAGGTGCACAGAAGATGCACCCAAGTCAGTCTGGTAGAGTCACGTATCAAAGAGGAGGAGAATGTCTTAGTTCATTTTGTGCTGCTATAACAGAATACCAAAGGCTGGGTAGTTTATAAAGAACAGAGTTTTATTTCTCATAGTTCTGGAGTCTGGAAGTCTAAGATCAAGGCACCGGCATTTGGTATCTGGTGCCCGCTCTGGAGGGGACAATGCTGTGTCCTCATGTGGTGGAAGGCAGAAGGTCAAGAGAGGGTGAACTCCTCCCACACCTGATCCCATTCACGAGGGAGGAGCCCTTATAGTGTAATCACATCTTAAAGGCCCACCTTGTAAAACTGTCACATTGGCAACACCTGAATTCGGGAGGTGAGCCATTCAAACCACAGCAGAAACTGTAGAGCTGAATGGAATTTCCCCAAGTGGACAAGGGCAGTGGAGAGGTGGGAGGGTGAGTGTGGTTATTTCTGGCATGTAAACATATGTGAAGGTATCCAGGTGAGAGAGAGTGTGTCTTCAGAAACTGAAAGACTATGCAGTGTGATTATGCAGAGAGGGTGCCAAGCAGGATCATATGAGCATGAGTGGGAGCTTGGGGGCAGGTGACAAAGCCTTACAAGCTAACATGAAGGAGTTTGGGTTTTAACTTATGAACATCTGGAGTCAGTGAGTATTCTAAGCAGGTGAAACATGATCAGATTTCAGTGTTAACCAAAACCACACAGATACTGTGGATGTAGGTTGGAGGGGTAATCTGGAGGCACATGTACCAGATGGAATGAATGATGGATCCAAAAAGAGCAAAACAGGGGATGGAACAGAGAAGAGGGGTACAGGGGGAGGATTCAGAATCAAGAAGGCTTTGAGACTTACTGGATATGGGGTTGGGTTGAGAAAAAATGAGGAGGTGGTGATGACAACCTAAAAATGTTACCTTATGAAAACATTTGACCTCTCAGTAGATCTCACACTTGAGTATGCATGAGAATCATTGGAATCCTTGTGAAAAATCTTGATTCCTGGGACATGCCCCAGATTAATAAAGTTGGGGAGAAGGACCAGAAACACATTATGAGCACTCCAGGTGATTCTGATGTAAGTCTACTTTGAAAACTATAGCAGGCTCGGGCACAGTATATTACACGCCTGTAATCCCAGCACTTTGGGAGGCTGAGGCGGGTGGATCACGAGGCCAGGAGATCAAGACCATCCTGGCTAACATGGTGAAATCCCATCTCTACTAAAAATACAAAAAATTAGCTGGGCGTGGTGGCACATGCCTGTAGTCCCAGGTACTCGGGAGGCTGAGGCAGGAGAACTGCTTGAACCTAGGAGGCGGAGGTTGCAGTGAGCTGAGATCACGCCACGGCACTCCAGCCTGGGCGACAGAGCAAGACTGTCTCAAAAAAAAAAAAAAAAAAAAAAAAGAAACTACAGCACAGCAGAGTTTTTCCTTTTAATTTTTCCTTTTAAATGATTTGCAAATTACTACTCCCAATGAATAACTAGTAGGAACTACGTACAATGAAGTGAACAAAAATATTTGATGGTAGCCATGGCAGACTATCTCGATGGTCTATATCTGCCAACCTAGAATGTGAGTGGTGGAGAAGTGGGACCATGAGGTGATTTCTATGAAAGAGCAGCAGAATTTAAGGGGTTGACATGGGAAGAGAAATTAGTAAAGATGGGAAGGAGAGAGCAGCAAGAGAGGAAAGGCGAGGAAGGAAAGGAAGTAACTGTGGGGACTAACTCAGGAAGCTCTGCCCCAAAGAATGCAGGACAGCCACCATAGCACTGATTATAAGTTCTCAGGGCTGCCCTTTCAGACTGCAACATGATCTCCATCTATTTAACTTTTTAAAAATTAAAAATATATAATTCCTGAATAATACAAAGAAACAAAATTCAAATTTCCTAATACCATGAGATTTTTCACAGGTTTAGCCAGGAAATCTAATTCGTACAAAGACTAAAGAAGTGAATTCTGGGGATGCTACTGATAAGCATATTTAAAGATTATTATTTCTACTAGTTTAAACCATCAAAGCATTTTAAAAAGCCTCTAGAAATACTTTTATGAAAAGTATATGCACCTCTATTTATACATAAATATTTTCTTTTAAGATTAAAAACTTGCTCCCAGCTGCATCAATAAACCTGTCATAGTTACATAAGTCTAAGGCAGTAGGCAATTTGGAAACAGCTCACAAATTTCCTTCTTGAGCAATTTCTGATTAGCAAAAGTCTAAAGAGAGCTAGTGGATCAGCCCGCACAAAGCATTTGGAAGTGTGTATTCACATTCACGGATATCAAATGCATTATCCTGGAGGCAAGCTAGTGAAAACATCAGTGGGATTGAAGTGGGTTAAAAAAGAAAAACCTTTCAGAGATAAAAGCATCTTTAAAGTTTTCTGGAAAATTTAGTTACTGTCTATTGTACTTGAAACAAAATGAGAGTTAAAAATATTTCTGCCCCGAATCCCTATGGGACACCCATTACATTTTACTGCAAAGTTTTATTGAATGAACTCCCAAGTGAATGTGGGTGGACCCAGATAATGACATCTCTTCATAGGTCACAAGGAGGTGAGAAGCAATTCTTGAATTTCAGAACTTCAGCAAAGTATAGTCTAAATTGGAGTGGCCCAAGACAGAAGGTTTGAGAGTAAGTCTAAACAGGTCACCTCCAATACCAGTCTGTAGTTTAAAAATCCCACTAGGGGCAGATGAGTCAATTGCTTGAAACCTCTCATGTGGCTAGTGGTGTTTTGGGCCTTCCTGGAAGGTCTCTGAGTTTTACCTGCCTGATCTTTTTCGGCAGACCTAGAATCTTCCTTTCCCCGCATCTTCCTCCTTCTCCTCCAGGTATCCCATCTTGGTGTTGTGACCTGAGTCTACTCTGCTCTCCAGCCAAGGCCCAAACTTCAGGACCTTGACTCTGGGTTCTATTCCTGTGACTGATGTACTTGCCACTACCAAGAGATTGGATAGGAGTTTGGATAGAGTTTCATATGTATTTGCAATTAGATGTTGTAACAACTTGTATTAATAAAACACGCTCTATATAGAAATAAAATGAAGAAGATATACATTTTATTATTAGATATTGCATAAGACAGTTAAAAATAATGAGATCCCACAAAAAACATGCTGGCTGAGGTGGCTTACTCTTGTAATCCCAGCACTTTGGGAGGCAAAGGTGGGAGGATCGCTCGAGCCCAGGAGTTTGAGACCAACCTGGGTAACATAGTGAAATCCCATCTGTACAAAAAATAAAAAATTAGCCAGATGTGGTGGTGCATGCCTGTAGTCCCAGTTACTTGGGAGGCTGAGGTTGGAGGATCACTTGAGCCCAGGAGGTCGAGGCTGCAGTGAGCTGTGATTGTACCACTGCATTCCAGCCTGGGCAACAGAATGAGACCCTATCTCAAATAAATAAATAAATAAATAAATAAATAAATAAATTTGGCCTATGAATGGCTCTCATACTTGTTAAAAAAAATAGATTCCTGTGCCTGTAATCCCAGCACTTTGGGAGGCTGAGGTGAGAGGATTGCTTGAGGCCAGGAATTCAAGGCTGCAGTAAGTCAAGATTGCAACATTGCACTCCAGCCTGGGTTATGGAGCAAGACCCTGCCTTGCTCTAAAAAACAAAAAACAGATTTCTGAGCCCTGCCCCCAGATTGGCGATGTCAGCGGGGAGAACCAAGAAAGCATTTTTAAGGAGCGTGGTAGTGCTTCGTAGGTAAGTCCACTTTGAAAAACGGAGCAAAAAGTGTTCCTTTGATTTTTCCATTTCAATGTTACGTAAATTATTATCCCCAGCTAGTCATTAGTAGATACCATGCACAAGTGAAGAGAACAAAAAAGTGATGCAGTATAGACAGGCTATGTATTTTTCCTTTGTGCCTTGTAAATAACCTCCTTTAGCTACTACATGAGCACAAGCAATGGACAAAGCTTTTCAGGTCGTCTGAGGAAAATCAAGAGTTTTCAACTGATATATATTATTATAGCAAGGAAAGAGAAGATACGTTATTTTTTTCTACCCTGGCATTTATGCTTGACTAGGTATTAGCTAAAATAAGCAGAATTTTTTTTTTGGTGTGGGGGTGGGTAGAATATAGCTTTTTGATTACCGAGAGTTTGTTCTTTTAGAGATAGACTGCTGGGGAGGTAAGATCTTATCTGTGGTGAAGAATGTATCTGAACAAACAGCAAAATGAAATTCTAAGTTGTCTCCTAGCTACTGATCTTAGCTGGCATCTGAGAAATTCTGTAAATGACACTGGCCCCCATGCGCTGACCCTGATATGCTAGCATGCGGAACATCAGAGGGGTGCGTGCATGCACACTAAAGGGGAAAAAACTCTGAAACCCTAAGGGGTTGAGTTCTATTTTTGAAAAACAACTTTGATGAAAAGCCCATAAAATTACGTAAAACTGGGGTCATTTAAAAGTTGGGAAAAACTATCCCTGGTTGTCCTAATTTCAAATAATGACTTTTTTTTTCATGCTAAACATACAGCCTTTGGGATTCTGGGTTTCTGTCTCCCTCCAAATAAAGTAGAAAATGGATTCTCTTACCTTTTTTTTTTTTTCCGCTTGTTCTTAGCTTCTAAAGCTCTGCTTGTTGAGTGAACTTCTGAGCTTATGAGAAAGATAAAAGCCTTTTTCATGTGAGGTAGAGGGGAAAGTGGTAGGGAAGGACCAGGAAAATGTTATTACTAGTAACCTGCCCAAATTAGGTAAGCACAGGGGGTGAACGAAAAGATCTGATAATTATTTTTTTCTAAGTAAAAATTTAATGGCTGCAAAGGGAAAGACCAATGAATTGAATGGGCAGTGAGTCTAGCTCCCTAACTCACATTTAAGAAATGTTTCATAATGATGGCGGTTGCCTGCGTGAATGCCCGCCCACTGCAAGAATGAAAGGGAATGAAAGCGAATGAAATCCCTTAGAAGACCTTTGATCAGGTGCTATTCCCTGACAGAAGTCAGCTTGCACCGAGAAAGAAACAATCCATCCTGATGAGGGTAGGGGTGATGGCTACCAATACTCAATTAGACAAAAGGTGACACCCAGGGGTTTATAATTCTCGAGGCGCCCCAATTAATTTATGTAGCTGCTAGTGTGTGTCAAGCTGAGGTGGGAGTTAAAAATTTTTTTTAAATGTATTTCTTCTCAATAGTATTCATATTTATTAATGTTCATTTGGTAATGTTATTCCCCTGCAGAGAAAAGGAAACGTGTTCATCTTAGCATTTTTGCCTACTTCCTCTTCCTTTTCTCCTTGTTTTAATTAACAATTGCTCAGTGCCCTGAGGGCTGTCATTAATTAAAAGATTAAAAAAAAAATCCTTCAGGAATAAGAAGAACTGATATTTTCTTCTTTTTAAACATGAAAGTGGTTTTAAGATTTATTTTGTAGTGAGTTTCTCTCTTTTAATGTTCCTCTCCTTGTGATTACATGTATTTCCAAAAGATTCAGTTGTTTTTATGCAACTATAGCAGTTTTCAATATAGGAAATAAAATCTCTTGATGTTTTATTAATTCATGATTTCCTTAGGGTTTGGTAAAAGAGCTTTTACACCATGGGAATGATGCTTTAATAGAAAAGAATATAAACATTAGTAACTGTTATAATTGGGAAAATGCACAGTTTGGTAGTTTCTTTTTTCCATTGTTTAAGAAAAAGGTAAAGATGTGCTTGGGAGTAACAGAATTCACTGATGAAGGCAGATGGAGGAGATAAGTAGTAAGTATGTATGCCTTGAAGCCATTAGGCTGTGATTTACACTATCTAATTACTATTTTGACCACTGATAGAATCTTTTCTCCCTTTAGTCTATGAAAAAACAGATTAAATAAGAGACTATAAAGGGACTAAAATGATTCCAAAGGTGGCTTAATGAAAAAAGAATAAAATGTTCTGCAGTTTTATGGAAGGTTATAAACCTTATGAAGTGAGCCGTTTTCTGATGATAAAATGCTGCTGGAAAGGCAGTCCAGAACCTTCCCTGATACAGGAGAACCGTCTCTTTCAGTACCAAGGTCATCAGGAGAGGCTTACAAATATTTTATCACTGCTCAAATCCCTTTTGTTGCAGTTTCTGAACTCCATTTCTCATGTTAAAATATCAATGCAAACCATAGGAATTAATTTAAAAAATAATTTGTGTTTAAATTGAATTATAAAAGCCAGTTTGTCTTTATTGAGGCCTCTTGGTGGGAAATCCTTAGTGAATCGGTAGGTCTTTTCTTCAGTTCCTCTTCTCCTTAGCCTTTTTCGGGATGTGATAAACCCACACTCCAGCCTTTTTCAGCAACACCAGCAGACACACACTTTTCAATGCAGTCATTTCTAGTTAATCATCCATCAACTCCGCTCAGCACATTCCTCTCCATTTCCAAATGTGGGTCACTGCATGGCTCCATATTGGCCCACTCTGATCTCCTCTCTCTATAGTCTATTCTTCAAAGACTTTGGCCACAAATGATTATTTGGTCAATGCTATGGCAAATAATCCTAAATACAAATCATTAATCCTGAGTTTGTGCACTTCTTGACCTTTTGATTTAAAATACCTTTAAAATCATGAAAGCAAGGCTGGGCGTGGTGGCTCAGGCCTGTAATCCCAGCACCTTGGGAGGCTGAGGTGGGCAGATCAGTTGAGGTCAGCAGTTTGAGACCAGCCTGACCAACATGGTGAAACCCCATCTCTACTAAAAATACAAAAAAAAAAAAAAAAAAAAAAAGCCAGGCGTGGTGGTGTGCACCTGTGATCCCAGCTACTCAGGAGGCTGAGACAGGAGAGTCACTTGAACCTAGGAGGTGGAGGTTGCTGTGAGCTGAGATCATGCCACTGCACTCCAGCCTGGGTGACAGAGCTAGACTCTGTCTCAAAAAAAAAAAAAGTTATGTTTACACTATACTATAGTCTAAAATTGTGCAATAGCATTATATCTAAAAAGGCAATATACAGACCTTAATTAAAATGCATTATTGCTAAAAATGCTAATGATCATCTGTGCCTTCAGTGAGTCATAATCTTTTAGCTGGTGATCTTGCTTCGATGAGTCCCTGTCACCCAGGCTGGAGTGCAGTGGCATGATCTCGGCTCACTGCAACCTCCTCCTCCTGGGCTCAAGTGATTCTTCTGCCTCAGCCTCCTGAGTAGCTGGGACTACAGGCATGCGCCACCATGCCCAGCTAATTTTTCTATTTTTGTAGAGATGAGGTTTCACCATGTTGGCCAGGCTGGTCTTGAACTCCTGACTTCAAGTGATCCACATGCCTCGGCCTCCCAAAGTGCTGGGATTACAGGCATGAGCCACTGCGCCCGGCCGACAATTTCTTAAAGTAAGACAGCAATGAAGTTGCTGCATTGATGGACTCTTCCTTTCACAGAAGATCTCTCTGTGGCATCTGATGCTGTTTGATAGCATTTTACTCCCGATAGAACTTCTCTTGAAATTGGAGTCAATCTTCTGAAACCTTGCTCCTGCTTTTAAACTAAGTTTATGGAATGTTCTAAATCCTTTGTTGTCATCTCAACAATGTTCACAGCATCTTCACCAAGAGGAGATTCCATCTCAAGAAAACACTTTCTGGCCAGGCATGGTAGCTCACAGCTGTTATCCCAGCACTTTGGGAGGCTGAGACGGGAGGATCACTTGAGCCCAGGAGTTCAAGTCCAGCCTGGGCAACATGGTGAAACCCCCGTCTCTACAAAAAATACAAAAATTAGCTGGGTGTGGTGGCACATGCCTGTACCAGTTACTCAGGAGGCTGAGGTGGAAGGATCACCTGAGCCTGGGGAAGTTGAGGCTGCAGTGAGCTGTGATCACACCATTGCACTCCAGCCTGGGCGACAGATTGAGACACTGTCTTAAAAAAACAAAACAAAACCAAAAAACACTTTCTTTGCTCTTCCATAAGAAACAACTTATCCATTCAAGTTCGATGGTGAGATTGCCGCAACTCAGTCTTGTCTTTAGACTCCACTTCTAATTCTAGTTCTCTTTGCTGTTTCCACCACATCTGCAGTTACTTCCTCCAGTGAAGTCTTGACCCCTCAAAGTCATCCAGGTGGGTTGGTATCAACTTCTTCCAAATTCCTGTCAATGTTGATATTTTGACCTTCTTTCATAAATCACAAATGTTCTTAATGGCATCTGGAATGATAAATCCTTTCCAGAAGGTTTTCAGTGTACTTTGCCTTGATCCATCAGAGGAATCACTATCTATGGTAGGTTAGCCTTATCAAATGTATTTCTTAAATAACAGAGCTTGAAAGTTAAAATTATTCCTCGATCCATGGGCTGTAGAATGGATGTTGTGTTAGCAGGCATGAAAACAACATTCATCTCCTTGTACATCTCCATCAGAGCTCTTGGGTGACCAGGTGCATTGTCAATAAGGAGTAACATTTGAAAGGAATCATTTTTTTTTTTTTTCTGAGAAATGGTCTCAATAGTAGGCTTAAAATATTCAGTAAGCCATGCTGTAAACAGATGTGCTGTCATCCAGGCTTTGTTGTTCTTTTTGTGGAGCACAGGCAGAGTAGATTTGGCATCATCCTGAAAGGTTCTAGGATTTTTGGAATAGTCAGTGGGCATTGGCTTCAACTTCAAGACACCAACCGCGTTAGCCCCTAACAAGACAGGCAGCCTGTCCTTCCAAGCTTTGAAGCCAGACATTGACTTCTTCTCTCTAGCTATGCAAGTCTTACATGGTATCTTTTCCCAAGAGAAGCCTGTTTCATTGCAGGCACCTGTAGCCCCAGCTACTTGGGAGGCTGAGGCAGGAAAATGGCGTGAACCCAGGAGGCGGGGCTTGCAGTGAGCTGAGATTGTGCCACTGCACTCCAGCCTGGGCGACAGAGGGAGACTGCCTCTCAAAAAAAAAAAAAAAAAAAAAAAAGAAGCAGCAGCAGCCTGTTTCATCACAGGGAAAATCTGCTGTTTTGCATAGCCACCTTCATCAATGATCTTAGCTAGATTTTCTGGAGAACTTGCTGCAGCTTCTACATCAGCACTTGCTGCTTCACCTTGCACTTTTATGTTATGAAGATGACTTCTTTCCTTAAACCTCATGAACCAACCTCTTTTAGCCTCAAACTGTTCTTCTACAGCTTCCTTACCTCTCTCAGCCTTTACAGAGCTAAAGAGAGTTAAGGTCTTGCTCTGGATTGGGCTTTGGCTTAAGGGAATGTTGTGGCTGGTTTGATCTTCTACCCAGACAACTAAAACTTCTTCTGTATCCGCAAAAAGGCTGTTCCACTTTTTAATCATTTGTGTGTTCACTGGAGTAGTACTTTTAACTTTCTTCAAAAACTCTTCCTTTTGCATTCACAATTTGGTTGTTTGGTACAAGAGGCCTAGCTTTTAGCCTATCTTGGCTTTTGAGATGCCTTCCTCACTAAACTTAATCCTCTCTAGCTTTTAGATTTAAAGTGAGAGATATGCTACTCTTTCTTTCACTTGAACACTTAGAGGCCATTGTAGGGTTATTAATTGGCCTAATTTCAATGTTATTGTGTCTCAGGGAATAAGAAGGCCTGGAGAAAGGGAAAGAGGCAGGAGAATGACTGGTCACTGGAGAAGTAGGAGAACACACAACATTCATGGATTAAGTTTGCTGTCTTATATGGGCATGGTTTGTGGTACCCCAAAACAATTACAATAGTAACATCAAAGATCACTGATCATAGATCACAGATATAATGAAAAAGTGTTAAATATTGGAAGAATTCCCAAAATGTGACAGAGATGTGAAGTGAGCACATACTGTTGGAAAAATGGTACCAAAAGACTTGCCCAATGCAGGGTTGCCACAAACCATCAATTTGTAAAAAAAAAAACAAACCCTCAATATCTGCTAAGCACGGTAAAGTGAAGCACAATAAAATGAAGTATGCCCATAAATTATCAGTTCTTTATGATAGTGTCTCAAAGTAGAATTACTAGGTTAAAGTTTGTGAACACACACATCTAGATTAAGATACAGACCTCTTACATATCTAATGTAGATCTTAAGATATATTGACAATGCCAACTTTTTGTTGCCAAAGTGGTGACATTTGTTTTTTCCTGCTTTTCATTTTAAAATGATTTCTAAATTATAGAAAAATGATAAGAATAGTACAATGGATACTATTTAATCATCTCATTTAAAAAACCTGGATACCCTTTGCCCAAAGATGCAATCAAGTTTTGCCAATTGGCTCAATCCCGTCCTTCATAGCAAAAGCAGTGCTCCAGGATCCTGGGTTGCACCCAATTCCAGGTCTCTCTAGTCTCCTTCAGTCTAGATCAGTTCCTCAATCTCTACTTTATTTTCATCGCGAAGATTACATTATCAATATCAGTTTTAATGTCTCATCATCTTCTGAAGTGCAACAAATCCAAAACTAACATCAGCATCTTTCTCTGCAAATCAACTTTCCCACTGACTTCCTACTTTTTTATCATCCTTCTTCCAATATCCTAGGCTTAAAGCTTTCCCTCTCCCTTAATCCACACATAGTTATCAAATTGTTAAAGCATTATTATTCAATTGTGCTTCAATACATTTACTTGTACTTTCCCATTGGCACCTAAACTCAACATGTCCATCACTCAACTCATCAGCTTCTTTCTAAAACCTCCTCCTCAGTTTCCTATCTGCATGAGTAACCTCTTCATGGCACCAACATTGGTCAAGTGTGCCAAGGTAACATGAGGAAAGACAGGCAGCTGGAAAGGACCTGACCCTGTGTGCTAGAAGAATAGGTAGGAATAGAAGAGGGAGAGCATAAAGTGTGAATAAGCCCTTAAATGCTATGCTACATAATCCAATTTTATTCATGTCTTCTTTCTGGACTATACTGTGGGCATTTTAAGGCTCTAGCCATTTAAAAAGCTGCTTTAGAATGTGATCGCTAATAAGCTTTTTATATACAGAGAGGACTAAATAAAAGTTTGTTGATATATAAAGTTGATAAATTACATTGAGACTTAAAGTCTTTGAGAGTTCATACTCTACCGTGAATTGCTTTCTTCTCTAAATGTGGCATGAACATATTGAACCATCTGATTTTAAAAACATGGGAAATCATCTCACCTTCCCTCTAAACAACAGTAGAAAGACTGTGTATACTAATTTAGCAAACACTGATTTTGCAGAAAAGAAACATTCAGCAAATACTTATTGAGGGCCTGGTACACACACACACACACACACACACAGACACACACAGACACACACACACATATATATACACATACATATTTATAGACAAATATAATTGAGGCATTATTTAATTAAGGAAGTGATAAACATTTGGGAATAAAAGTATGAAAACATATATCCTCAATTAAATAGAGTACCTTTTAAAATGATAAGCATATTGGCTCAATTTTTTTTCACAGTCTTTTAAAAACTGGGTTTCCAGTTTTCGTAAGCCAATAAGGAAAGCTAGCGGTTGTGCTCTTGGAGAGGAAAAGCGTGTTTGTGGCTGGCAGTGTGTGTGGTTGCAAATGCATAAATTCTGTATCTAATATCTGGCTTCCCATTCCTGTTCTGCCACTTGCTAACTGTGTGATGGGGCGAGATGGGTCCTCCAGACCCCAGCTTCTTCATTTGTAAAATGGGGGAATGATGATAGTTCCCACCTTATAATGTTATTGCATTAAATGAATTAATACACATGAAGAGTTCATAACAAATGGTGAAGATGGATGATGCCCTCTTGAGGATTCTTTGAGTTGCAATAATCTTATTTAAATCCAATCAATCCTGATTATTAATACATTTACTGATTCAATTAACATTCACTGTAGTTCAGTAAGCTAGGAGCAGTGATGGGTAAGACACACTTCCCACCATCAAAGGATATCATATTATAAAAATTGAAGAATCAAAATAATACTGTTGGGTAAGGATGAGACACTTCCCTTCTCTTCCCAGCTTTCTATCTCAGCTCATAAGAGAAAACATCCATCCTTGCATGGCTCAGTGGATTCTTGGATGAATCCCTCACAGCCAGCTCTTTACATTAGTTCTGAACTAGTTCTCATGGGAGAGGAGCTGCTTATCTGATTAAATCTGTTATTTATGGGGCCATGTTTCCCCTAGTGATCAGTAATGCTGCACAGAAATGTAATGGGTATCTCTGGGCTCAGTTCAGCCTGATATTGGACAGGTGAGCATGCCCATATACTTAGGTTCTTTTTCTTTCTCTCTGCTGTCCTTGGGCTCACCTTTTCCCTCTCCCTCCACCCACCAACTCTCTGAACATGAGAGTGCATGTGCATATACACCTTCTCCCACACATGAGCATAGGATCCCAAGGTCTAGATTTTGGATGGGACATAAGAGACTCCATTCCTTCTTTGTCCCAAATTACACCTGCCATCCGGCCTTCCCTTGGATTTTCAGGGAGCTATTCAGATATTGATAAAATTTACATTGGATTTCTTATTTGATTATTGATCCTTTTGTAGGTGTTCTTTGGCAGAGAACCCTGTAGGTAAGAAGAACAAGTGCCAGGATTTGCATATCCTGAACACCTAAAAATGTGTTATGTAAACGTTTTCTACAAGACATTTTATCTCCTAAAAACAAAACTCTCTTAAATTATAATCCTCCAATTGCTCTGTTTCTTTAGTCATCTTTATCCTGGACGATATCTACATAAATTGTCTCAATTTCTCTCCTCCTTCTCCTCCTCCTCTTCCTTTTAGTTTTGTATTTTAGTTCTGGAAGCCAATCTGTGAGATAATCTACTCAGTCTCTCTGTAGCTGAGGAAACAGGAACAGAGTGGTTAAATATTTAATTAGCCTGTAATCTCAGCACTTTGGGAGGCTGAGGGCAGGTGGATAACCTGAGGTCAGGAGTTCAAAACCAGCCTGGCCAACATGGTGAAACCCTGTTTCTACTAAAAATACAAAAAAATTAGCCAGGTGTGGTGTTGTGTGTCTGTAGTCCCAGCTACTCGGGAGGCTAAGGCAGGAGAATCACTTGAACCTGGGAGGCGGAGTTTGTAGCAAACCGAGATCGCGCCACTGCACTCCAGCCTGGGTGACAGAGCGAGACTCCATCTCAAAAAAATCAAAATCAAAATAAAATAAAATAAAATAAATATTTAATTAAGGACATGCAGCTAGTTAACAGCTAAGCTGGAACTTGAGCTCAGATTTGCAGACTTCATGTACTGTTCTTCCCATCAAACTATGTTATCTTCTAATTTCTGACTCCATCTTTGACACATTTCAGTTTTCATCCCAGCTACATCAACAATATTGTCTCAGTTTCACCCCCTCCTCTTTGAGCCCTGCTGCCATTGTCTTAACTCAGGCCTTCACCATCTCCCATTTTCATCTCTTTCCTCCAATCTTTCCCACATGGGTCTGCTAGAGTCAGTTCCCTAAAACAAAATATGAACTTACTAGTCTTCTGGTTTATAGACCTGCAATGCTCTTTATTGCCCCCTGGATTGGCTCCAAATTCCTTGGGATGGCATTCTAGCCGGAAGCTATCGTTTTAGACTCATTTCTTGCCACTCTTTCTCCACCTCTCCAACTTTCCTACCCCCATAGTGCCTGTGCCTTGGCAACAGAATGGTCCCCAATTACAGTATGCCCATGCCTATTTCTCACATTCTTAAAAATTGAACTAAATTCTGATCAATGCAAACGTTATCTCTTCTAACTATCTGAGTCAGCCCAATCACTCTCTTAACAGTAATTTTATCACACCTGGTAATGCCATTGATGGCATTTCTTGCATGATGTGATTTTCATTTGGATCCATGCTTTCCCCACTAGGCCATGAGCACCTAGAGAGCAGGGACTAGTGTTCTCTTCCTCCTTATGTTTCCAGGGCCTAGCCCTGGTCTGTTAGTTCTAACCGTTTTTGGGGCATCTTTAGGGTTTTCTATATATAAGATCATGTCATCTGCAAACGGATAATTTTACTTCTTCATTTCTAATCTGAATGCCTTTTATTTCTTTCCTATCTAATTGCTCTGGCTAGGACTTTTCAGTGCTCTGTTGAATAGACATGATGAGAGTGGCCATCCTTGTCTTGTTCCTGATGTTAGAAGAAAAGGTTTCAACTTTTCACTATTGAGGATGATGGTAGCTGTGGGTTTAACATACATGGCCTTTATTATGTTGGGGTCTATTCCTTTTTATACCTAGTTTGTTGAGAGTTTTTATCAGGAAAGAGTGTTAAATTTTGTCAAATGATTTTTCTGTGGCTATTAAGATGGACATACGATTTTTATTCTTCACACTGTTTATGTTGTGTATCACATTTATTGACATGTCTATGTTGAACCATGCTTGCATCCCAGGGACAAACCTCAATTGATTATGGTGTATGATTCTTTCATATACTGTTGAATTTGGCTTGCTACTATTTTGTTAAGGATTTTTGCATCCATGTTCATCAGGGATATTGGCCTGCAGTTTTCTTTTTTTGTAGTATTCTTGTCTGTCTTTGGTAATGCAGACCTTGTAAAATGCATTTGGAAGTGTTCCCATTCTCTTCAATTTTTTTGAAGAGTTTGAGAAGACTTGGTATTACTTATTCTTTAAATGCTTGGTAGAATTCAGTAGCGAAGCCATCTGGTCCTCACTTTTTCTTTTTTGAGAGATTTTTGATTAGTGATTTAACCTCCTTATTAGTAGTACCTTCAGATTTTCTATTTCTTCATGATTCATTCTTGATAGGATGTATGTGTCTAGGAATTCATTCATTTCTTCTAGGTTATCCAATTTGCTTACATATAGTTGTTCATAGTAGTCTCTTATCCTTTGTATTTCTGTGATATCAGTTGTAATCTCTCCTCTTCAATTTCTTACTTTATGTATTTGAGACTTTTCTTATTTTTTTCTTAGTCTAGCTAAAGGCTTGTCAATTCTGTTTTTCAAAATACCAACTGTTAGTTTTGTTGACCTTTTCTATTGTTTTTCTAGTCTTTATTTATTTCTGCTCCAATCTTTGTTATTTTCTTCTTTCTGCTAACTTTGGGCTTAGTTTGTTCTTCTTTTTTTGGTTTCTTAAAGTTTGGTTGTTTATTTGAGATCTTTCTTTTTGCTTAATGTAGGTGTTTATTACAATAATCTTCCCTCTTAGAACTGCTTTTGCCTCATCTCGTAAGTTTTGGTATGTTAAGTTTCTATTTTCATTTGGTTCAATTTTAAAAAAAATTTCTTTCAATTTCTTCTTTGACTCATTGTTTGTTCAGAAGTATGTTGTTTACTTTCCTTGTATTTGTGAATTTTCCAGTTTTCCTCCTGTTATTGGTTTCTAGTTTCTTACTTTTGTGGTTGGAAGAGATAATTGTTATGATTTCAATCTTTTTGAGTTTGTTAAGGCTTCTTTTGTAGACTAATATATTGCTATAAACTGAAAGTTTATGCCTCCCTACATTTCACATGTTAAAATGTAATAATCAGTGTGATGATATGATAATTAGGAGCCAGGGCCTTTGGGAGGAGACTAGATCATGAGGGTGGAGCCCTCATGAATGGGATTAGTGTCCTTATATAAGAAGCTCTTGCCCCTTCCATTAGTGAGGACAGCTGTCCATGAGCCAATAAGTGGACCCTCACTAGACAGTAAATCTTCTGCCACCTTTATCTTGAACTTCCCATCCTCCAGAACTGTGAGAAATACATTTCTGTTGTTTAAAAGCCATTTAGTTTATGGCATTTTGTTATAGCAGCCCAAAAGGGCTAAGACACATATAAGGATCCTGGAGAATGTTCTATGTGTGCTTGACATGCATGTGTACTCTGCTGCTGTTAGATGAAATGTTCTGTATATGTATGTTAAGTCCATTTGGTCTAAAGTATAGTTGAAGTCCAATGTTTCCTTATTAATTTTTTTGACTGAATGATCTTCCCATTGTTGAAAGTGGGGTATTGAAGTCCCCTACTGTTACTGTATTGCTTTCTATTTCTCCCTTCAGATACATTAAAACTGCTTTTATATTTAGATGCTCTCATGTTAGATGTATATAAACTTATTATATCCTCTTGATGAAATTATCCCTTTATTATTATATATCGACCTTCTTGGTTTCTTGTTTCAATTTTTGACTTAAGCTCTTTTTTGTCTGATATTAGTATAGTTACCCCTGTTCTCTTTTGGTTTCCATTTGCATGGAGTATCTTTTCCTATCCCTTCACATAAACCTAGGTGTAACTTGAAGTTAGAGTGAGTCTCTTCTAGGCAGCAGATTTAAAAAAAAATCCATTTAGCCATTCTTTGTCTTTCAAATGGAGAATTTAGCTCATTTACATTTAAAGTAATTATTGATATGAAAGGACTTACTACTGACATTTTAGTAATTCTTTTCTGACTGTTTTGTAGTTCTTATATTCCTTTCTTCTTCTCCTGCTATTTTCCTTTGTGATTTGATGATTTTTAAAAAAAATAGTGTATGTTTTGATTATCTTGATATTTTGTGGTCTACTATAGGTTTTTGTTTTGTGGTTACCATGGGGCTTGCATATAACATATTATAGTTATAACAGTGTATTTTAAGCTTATAACAACTTAACTTCAATTGCATACAACAACTCTCCACTTTTACTTTTTCATTTTATGTTTTTAATGTCAGAATTTACTTCTTTTTATATTGTGTATCCATTAACAAATAGCTATAGTTATTTTTAATACTTTTGTATTTTAACTGTTATACTAGAGCTAAAAGTGATTTATACATCATCATTACAGTATTAGAGTATTCTGAATTTGACTGTACTTACTTACTCTTACTTACCTTGACCAATGATGTTATTAATTAGTGTCTTCTCATTTCAGCTTGAAGAACTCCCTTTATCATTTTTTGTAAGTCAAGTCTAGTGGTGATGAACTCCTTCAGCTTCTGTTTGTCTGGAAAAATGTTTATTTTTCCTTCATTTCTGAAGGACAGCTTTGCTAGATAAAGTATTTCTGGTTGACATTTTTTTTTTTTCTTTTAGCACTTTGACTATATCATCCCACTCTTTCCTGGTCTGCTGGGGTTTCTGCTAAGAAACCTTCTGACAGTCTAATGAAGGTCTCCTTGCATGTGATAGGTCTCTTTTCATACTACTTTCAAAATCCATCATCTTTGCTTTTTGACATTCGATTATAATGTGTCTTGGTGAAGTTTTCTTTGGCTTGAACCTGTTTGGGAACCTTTGAGCCTCATGTATCTGGATGTCCCTATTTCACTCCACTTGGAAAAATTTTAGCTATGATTTCTTTAAATAAATTTATTTTCCTTCCTTTCTTTATTCTCATTTGGAGACTCCTATAATGCATATATTCTTTTGTTTGGTGGTGACCTATAAATCCCATAAGCTTTCTTTGTTCAATTCTTTTTTCTTCTTTTCTCCTTTGACTGCATAATTTCAAATGACCTGTCTTTGAGTCCACAAATTCTTTCTTTTGTTTCATCAAGTCTGTTGTTGCCTCTCTATTGCATTTTTTATTTCATTCATTGTATCCAAGAGTTTGTTTAGTTAATTATTTCTGTTTCTTTGTTAAACTTCTTGGCTGGGTATGGTGGCTCATGCCTGTAATCCCAGCACTTTGGGAGGCCAAGGCGGGTGGATCACTTGAGGTGTGGAGTTTGCAACCAGCCTGACCAACATGGTGAAACCCTGTCTCTACTAAAAATACAAAAATTAGCCGAGCGTGGTGGTGGGCACCTGTAATCCCAGCTACTTGGGAGGCTGAGGCAGGAGAATCGCTTGAACCTGGGAGAAGGAGGTTGCAGTGAGCTGAGATCACGCTACTGCATTCCGGCCTGGGTTACAGAGTGAGACTCTATCTCCGAAAAAACAAAACAAAACAAAACAAAACTTCTCATTTTGCTTACGTACTTTCTCTGATTTTTTTTTTAGTTGTCTGTGCTTCTCTTATAGCTCACTGAGCTTTCTTTAAACAATGATTTTTGAATACTATTGTCAAGCAATTCATAAATCTTCCTTTCTTTGGGGTTAGTTACGGGAAATTTATTGTGTTCCATTGATGATATCATGTTTCCTTAGTTTTTCATGTTTCTTGAAGTTTTGCACTGCTGTCTTTGCATTTAAATAAGCAGTCGCTTCCTCTAATTCTTACTGACTGGCTTAGGGAGAGAAATAACTTGGTCAGTCAGCCCAGCTAGGTATTCTCTGGATCTCTCCCTCCCTTCCTTCCTTCTCTCTTTCTCCCTTCCTTTCTGTGTCTCTCTCTTTCTTCCTTTCTCTCTCTTTCTTCCTCTCTCTCTCTCTCTCTTTCTTGTGAAAAGGCCTTGCACTGTTGCCCAGGCTGGAGTGCAGTGGTGTAATCATGGCTCACTGCAGCCTTGACCTCCTGGGCTCAAGCAATCCTCATGCCTCAGCCTCTGGAGTAGCTGGAACTATAGGCACACACCACCACACTCAGTTAATGAAAAAAAACCATTATTTTGTAGATACAGGGTCTCAGTAGGTTGCTCAGGCTGGTCTCAAACCCTTGGGCTCAAGTGATCCTCCTGCCTTGGCTTTCCAAAATACCGAGATTACAGGCATGAACCACTGTACATAGTCTCAGACCTTTGCTATGGTTGCATCCATCCTACTCTCATCTTCTCTTTCGTATCTTAAGATTGTATGCCTTCTCGCAGTCTCACTGAGTCACAGTGGATGCTCAGTGCCTCTGCTTTTTTCCTTAGGGTGATGCCCTAGGGAAAAAAATGCTCAAGTTTATGTGCCTTCTCCCAGTCTTGCAGAGGCAAGCTGGCTGACTGTGCAGGCTCCCGAGCCATCTGCAAAGGCTCATACTCACTGTGCACTGGGAGGAAGACTGGAGAGGGTGAGAGGGAAATGCGCAGGGATCCAGTCACAGAGTGTGTGTGAAGGTGAGCCATGACAAACATTGGAAGTCCTCATGGGGCCATTTGGGGTGGGTGTGCTGTTGAGGCATCCTAACTGACTTTTAAGTGGACTACCTGATGGAATCTGAGAAGACGGTTAGTAGGTTACATGGCCCTTTGCTGAGTTTCCTGGTTAGTTGCTGTGAATCCCTTCCTCTCTTCCCTGCTCCCAGGCTCCCCCAGCAACTCAGTTATGCTGATTTTTTTTCAGTATTCTGGGTGGGGCAAGAAAGAGATAGGCCTCTTGAGCAGCATTCTGCACAGCTGGGAAGGCCAGGAGCTCATTCACTATGCTTTTTACTTCCCTTCATGGGAGAAACTTGTGGACCACGTGGGTGTCTCTTGTCACTGACCTATGCCAAATTGGGGGAGGAGTAATGTGGGTAAAATGAAACTGTTCTTCTTACCCTCTTCAATGCATCAATTCTTCGATTTTTGCTCCAACAGCATGCTGAAGCTTCTCTGGACTCTCAGACTCCCACAAAGTTAATCTTTTTCATGGGTGGCTGTCTAAATTGGTGCACTGTAGGGAGATGAGGGTAGAAAGCTCCTATATTCCTCCATTTTGCTGACATTACTCTTCTGGAACACTTGACATTACAAAGATGGCAATGTGCTCTAAATTCCTCTACAGATTCAATGCAATCCTTATAAAAATACTGACTGCCTTTTTTTGCATAAAATAATAACCTGATCCTAAGATTTGTATAGAAATGCAAGGAACCCAAATAGCCAAAATAATCTTGAAAAAGAACAAAGATGAAGCACTCACACTTCCAAATTTTAAAACTCATTATAAAACTACAGTAATTAAGACTCTGTGATACTGACATAAGGATAGGCATATACATCAATAGAATACAATTAAGAGTCCAGAAATAAGCCCATACATTTGTGGTTTATTGATTTCAACAAAGTGGTTATAATAGCCAAAAATTGAAAAAATCCAAATGTTCATCAACTTATTAAACAAAATGTGACATATCCACACAATGGAATTTTTTGACAACAAAAAGAAACGCAGCACTGATACATGCTACAACACAGATGAAACTCAAAGACCTTATGCAAAGAGAAAGAAGCCAGTCACAAAATATCACATATTATACGACCCCATTTATATGACATGTCTGGAATAGGCAAATGTACAGAGAAAAGTAGGTTAGTGGTTACCTAGGATTTGGGACTAAGTGAGGGGGAGAATGGGCAGTGATTATTTTGGGGAGAGGATGATGAAATTGTTCTAAAATTAGGTTACAGTGACAGGTATGCAACTTTGCGAATATTCTAAAAACCTTTGAATTGTACACTTTAAAAAGGTGAACTTTATGGTATGTAGATTATAGTTCAATAAATCTGTTAAAAAGTTGAAAGAAGCATTTTCTTATCACTGATGTGTCCTAGGTAGGCACGGTTACTTCACTGCCATTTATGGTTACTTTACTGCCATTTTCGGTTAATATGGTCAACTCAGATGGTTAACTGTTCCCTGTTCATACCTAACCCTCCATAACTATAAGGAAGCCATGACTACCCAGAGACGAAAACTCTACACTCCACAGGATTCTCAACTTAGTCCACTAAAAAAAAGTTTAAGCTGCTCTTTATATTATCTTCATTTCCTGTAATGAAACACTTGTTTTATTCTAGCCAAACAACTCCTAGGTGCTCATGAACTCCATTCATTTTCTTCTTTTCTCACTCTTGCTCTCACTCTCTTCTCCCCTTCAAAGTAATATCCATTTCCCAAGTATTAAAATCCGGTCTTTAAGAAAAGTTACTCTTATTTATTACTATGATGATGTCATCTCTACCCTCCTTGAATCTACCCTCCTTAGAAATACACTGAACATAAACTATATGCCAGACTCTGATTACCACTGAGGATCCAAAGATGAATGACCCAAATTTCTGGCTGGAAGAAGCTTTCAATCTAAGTGAAGTGACAGATATGTGTACGTGCACTCAACGAGTATATGACAACATAAAACAATGCAACAGGTGCAGAAGGGGAGTATAATTACTTTCAATCAGAAGAGATGGAAAGGCCTCCAACTTCAAACAGATGTTTGTAAATCTGTCATACTGTCAGTTGACTTCAAAGCTGTACAAGATACCATGAATCAAATTCCAAAGTTAAAGAACAAAGTGTAGGACTTAATAGTTGAACCCTTTTCATAAATGGAACCTACTAGTTAATTTCATATTCATGTGGACCCTATAAATATTAATAGGATTAGGTTATAAGATGGGATTCTAATAAAAGGAACCAAAAGAATGTGAGGATGCTAAAAATGAAACCAACATTTTAAAGAGTGACTATTTCTGAATCACAAAATGAAACTCTTTTATAGCCAAAACCTCCAAATCAAATAAAACCCAAATCAAACCAAAACAAACAATACTCTACCTCCAAATAGATAAATGTGGTGTTTCTTAAGGCTTGATCTTCTCACTGTCTACAGGATTCCTGTACAGTTCATGGTCACTGTGACAGTGACCCTGTGACAGTGACCCTTTGAGCTACCCTCAAAGACACTGAGAACCAAGAAGGAAGCTGGGCTCTATGGCGCCATGCTCATAGGAACTTTGACTAGTTCTTTAGTTGATGGTGTCACTCCGCACTCTGTTGCACATTTTGATGTGTACTTTGGCATTGCATGAATGGCTCTCTTCCAAAACCTGGAATCTTGAGCCAGTTTTTGAGCTTTTTCATGTATAAGGATCATCCTAACACAATAGAGAAAACAAAGTGAGATGGAAAGCAAAGAGTTTCTTTTTTTGGGATCTGAGGTCGCAAATCCCCACTTCCTCATATGGCAAATGATGATACATCTCCTGGATTTTGTTCTCCATAGGACTTGACCTTAATTAGTCTCCTGGCCCTTGAGGATTTTCCTGAATCACCCACCACTCTTTCCACTTGAATCTATCTGGCACAAGACACCTATTCTACTGATCTTTGCATCCACACAGGGTGCCCATCATCATCTTCGTTCTTAGTCAGATTCTTGGTCCCGTTTCTTCTTGCACAGCCTTGTTTAGCCCAGAATGACATCTCCCTCATAGGAATTTAACTTTCCAGTGTTCCGTTATGTGCTTGGTTCATGTCTGTTTAGTGAATGAATAAACCAATTCTATCGTTTTTTAAAGAATTTATGTAAAGACAAACAGAATAGTTGTTCTCCAGTTCATTTATTAGTCAGTTGTCTGTCAGTTATATTACTATTCCCAGGACCCAAATAGAATGGGTAAAATTCCAACTCTAAAAACCTGCAGGATGAGAGAAAATGAAATCTGCTACTATCTTCTAATGTCTTTAAAGTGATAGGCAATAAGAAAGCTGCCAAAATCAGAATCAATCTAAAATATTTTTTTTTCCTCTGGGAGTGATTGAAAGGGAGCATAAAATGATGTCAGGCTGACAGATGGATTACTACTACTTCAGATTTGCAACCAGAAAACAAGGCCAGGCTGTGGATCTCGGTGTGAAATTGCAAGTCTTCTATCTATTTCAGGAGATCACACTGGAACAACTTTCCCAGTCATCCCCCACTTCTCCTACATACACAGCAGCTGTTATACTCGATGAGAGCTGCTCAAGGACAGTGCTAGAGTTAGATTCCTCCAGACTTTCCTTTATCCAACCATTTAAAAAAAGTGTAACAATTTACAAAAGCTGAGAGGCTTGTAAATATATGTTTCTCTATGGTAAAGAGTCAATCCCTAAGATTGGATTATACTGTTGAAAGTTACAATATTGAATACTGTCTTTAGCACCATCCAGCATCTCCTAGGATCATCTTTCCTCTGGGTGCCTCACTTCCTACATTCCTTTCTTCTGGGATAAATTGCTGCCTGTACTTAGACTGCCTGCCCCAGCCATTCTTTCATTTTCTGACCATTTCCATATGAGCCTCCTCCCATCAAAATTTATCTTTTATATTTCCTGACACCAATAAAAAGAGATATGCCAAGCCCAAGCTCAGACTGGGTTTAATATTTGAGAAACTGCTTTATGTATTTCTGCTCCAGAGTTATTTTCATTTAAACAGATGGCTACTGAAACATATTGCCTTAATGTAATATAATGTATGTAAGAGCAGAAATTTAGACTGTGCAGCAACATAATAGTGCCCCATTTCATCTCACACTACAGAGATGACTATTACCCCTATAAATAAAGCTGAGGTTATGCTTTGATCCTCAAGAAAAAAAAAAGCCTATATTCTACTTCAGTTGAGTCATTTATTATTCAAATGCTATTGTTTGATATTACTTTTCCTGGACACTATATTTCCTCACTCACCTTCACACTCACATGATTTTAAATATTTTAAATAACCTTTTATTTATAGTCTGTTTTTTGATGTGAAATATTTCCAGTGAACATTTCCAATGTTTCATCATGAAACAACGAACCTAATAGCAAATTCCTATAATCCACTAACAAAACAGATCTAAACTTTTAAAAGCAATATTATCTTGCTTCATTTCCTGAAGTCAACTAATTAAAAAGCCATCAAGAATGATGTAGCATCTTATCATCAAAGAGTCAAAAAGAGTACGGTTCCAGCTCCTTTCTGTTCATCAATTAGTGGTGTATCATTAGAAAATGACATCACTGTTCTGGGTCTCTAAACATTGAGAATTGGATTTAATAATTCCTGAAAATTTTTAGGTCCACCTTTCTCTGGATCTAAAAAGCTGTGGTCCAGCTTTCTCTTACAGACATAAACACACAATTTTTATTATTTTATTTAGACTATTTGTTATAGTATCATGGTTTTCAGTTCTGGCCTAAGTTTGGATTCTACCTTCACTACTTCCTACTTCTGCAAACTTGGGAAAATCACCAGGCTTCTCTAAGCTTCAGTGCCTTATTCATTAAAATGGTAAAATAGCACCTACTTCATGGGGCTATCACAATTTTAATATATGTAAAATTACTTAGCTCAGTGTCTGGCACATAGCAGGCTTTCAATAAATGATAAGTCAAATAAATTTATGACACCAAGAAAACAACTGAATGTAATTATTTGTAATTATTATTTAATTGTAAGTCCACATGTATTAAGCAAACAGCCCAAAAGGTTGTTTTTCAAAATATTCTTTGGGGAAAAAAATCAGATGGTGGGATGCAGAGGAGGTGTTCCATTAAGTTGGGGAAGCTAGGTCTCCCTTTTTGAGATTTATAATGTTCATGGCATGTTAAAAGCTCTGATGAGCCCTAAAATATAGGAAAAAAATGCTAACTTGGCTTATCTCAGCATTTCTCAAACTTATTTCACTGGGTTACCCACCTCCCCTCAACCCAAATCTTAATAACTTCTCCAATAATTAGTGTTCTTGGACACACTTCAGGAAATGCTCTTTTGGTTTGTGATTCTTTTTCCTTCTTTTAATCTCATCTTCCTTTAGGATTGCTTCCTTAATTGATCAGTGGAAATTAGTATTGCTGGAATATTCAAGTACATATAAAAGCAGCTAAGCAAGATGGATGAACTTGATGATATGTTTTGTTCATGTTGACAAGGCCTAAAACACAGCCCAATCAATCAAAGTTCCTTGCACCCTGAACACCAATTGCTAATTATGCTTGCAGTCAAATGTAGTGAGGAACTCCTTGACAGGACCACAGACTTAAGACTCACCCCCTATAAATATTGAGTATGATAGTATTTCACACAGCTCTTCATCCACAGAGATGCCCAAGATGGCTGGCATCTATTCAGTTATTTCATTAAAGTATTCAACTGAGAACTATAGAAAGCAAGTGGGAAACCATAGCCATTGAATTGATGCATGTGAGGTCGTCATTCTGGCATCGGCTCTGGATGATTGGTGTGGAAATTTGGCTAATCACATCAGATTTGGGATGCCCACTTGATACCAAATAGCCACTAACTGGACTCACCAAACACTCAGAAAATTTCAAATCCCTTGTCTTTTAGGTATCCAGACCATCCAAGAATCTTGCTAGTTTATTTTTGTCCCTTTTTCTAAACATATATTGTATTTCTGTACTAGTGATCCTAATTGTTACCAGAAACTTGGACTACAGAGACAGAAAATAAATTTGTTTTTAAAGTGAGAAAGAAACCTCATCTAAAGAAACCCGTGAAAAACGAAAGTATAAAAACCAAAAACGACTCAGTGAGGGAAAGAAGACTAGTTCTGGGACTAAAAGCATTGAGTATTTCCTCCCAAAATAAATGTTTTAATGTTAATATGAATTACTATACATCTTTTATGGGGAAAAAACTTGACCTAAAGGAAAGAAGAAAGTCCAAAATTCTGTCATATACAAACAATATTACCCTGGAAACAAATAACTGTAACCCACAACTTAGCAAAATAACTCGGTAAAAATTATTCTTTTCCAAGAATTCCAAGTAACCTACAAGGATTATTGGCTTTGGCATATGCTTATATTTTACAGGGAATCTCAGGAGAGGATTTCCAATAAATGCTTTCCATGGGTAAAATTTTTACATTAAAAATGCACATTAAAGCAAAACCTTATTTCTAATCACTCTTCAGCCTCAATATTCTACAGACACCAGTTTAAATTACTATTATGTTTTCACCAGTTGCTTAACGGAATTTTGTTCCATCAGAAAGGCACACAAATAAAAAAAATTGAAGTGACTCACACTACATCATAGCTGGAAACAACAAAACATTTTAAAGGTCTTTTGTATAACATATTGCAAGTCACCAGCTGTTTTTCTGATCCATAGAGCAAATCCTGCACTGAAAGACTGCTGCCCAGAAGGCATGAGCTGACATTGATTTGAATCCACCAGCTCTCCCAGTGGATCAGACGGCATCTCAGCACTGGAATCGGTATTGCTATCACATACTCATCTGTCGCCTCATGGGACAAGAGCTGCAAAAAATATGAAGGGAAATTGCTCCTGTTAAGGGATAACTACACTTATTTCTGTTACAAAAAAGCCACCACCTATAATGCACATGTTAAAATGATGCCTAACTATGTAAAAGGAATCTATCCTTTCTGCCCAAATGTTAATAAGCTCAACAAAATAATATATTATTTCTGCTTCCCAGCCCTGTTCATAGCCTTTCTTGGGGCTGAGCTAACCAAGTGATTGTCAAGGCTGCATGAAAGTGATTTGTTCTCTTAGAAACTCACATTCAGTGATAATTCAGGGGCACTGCCACTTTTTGTGCCTATTTCCATCCTTGTGAGCTTACTCACCAAAGCAAGGATCCTTGCATTTTTATTTACTCTCCAGTTTCCAGGAGGGTTCTGTAATTTGAAAGACTGCAATCATTTTGGAGAAAACAAGTTCAAATTTGAACTCATTTTCTAAGCCAAAAATAAACTGGCTTTGCTTAATGGAAAGCAGTGCCATCCTCCTAAGAGTTCATTAGCCCTCTGCACTTTTGTTTCTTCACATGAACAGCAGGACATTGACTTCCAGTAAATGTTTGTGAAGCTCAGTGATGCAAAACAGCCTGACTTAAGTCTGGACTCACAGAAAAAGCACAGCCCTCAAGCCCAAATCACACACATATCTACTTCCTCCATCCATCCATCCATTAATGCATCTATCCATCCAACAAATATTTATTGAATACCTATTATGTACAGCATCTTCTGTCATAGAGCTTACGAGGCAGAAGGGAGGTGGGATTATTCATATGAAGCACATGAGGACCATAGTCCATGTTACCCTAAAAACACTGTGATTTGGTGATAATCACTGTTGCTGTTTTTAAAAGGCTTACTTTAATCCTAAGCTTTGTGCATGCATTCTATGCCATGAAAATGCCCACAAACAACATCTTCAGTTTAAGACTATAAAATATATTTACAAAAGCAAAGATGACACTTGGCCTTTAAGATATACACTGTCAAACATTCTTAAACAGAAAAGTATTGTAACAGAAGAATTCATAAATACATTTAATAATACTAAATATAGTGTTACTAAATATAGTCATGGAAGCATAAAGAAAGATGATTGCATGATAAACTGTTGACCAGTATTTTATTCAGAAAATAGTAAAACACATTCTTGTGGGTCTCAGACCATAAAAAAAGATGGCATTAAATGCAAAGCTTGTTTAGTACAAAATAAATTCAATCGTCACAGTAGCAAGCGCCCTTGGGGAATAACAGGTCATTAGAAGCTTTTAAGATTCTCATAACATATGACATTCCCTCAGGTCCCTTTCAATCCCAACTCGGCCCTAATCGTTTTCTTTCTTTGGCCACTTTTTTATAAAGTCAGTAGGCTGCAGTATAATATATCTTGACATCATAACCTAAAATATCAGATCGGCTCAATTGTTATGCAAGTAATGTTGCTCTGCAAATGACTGCTGGGAGATGAGATGCTACCAAGTGAAGAGGAAAATGCATGCCACGTCCACTCCCCGCTGTCTGTGGCTTAATCTGAAATAACATCTGTGAAGGAATGAACATGTGACACTCTGATCCAACAATGCATCTGATGTGCAAAAGTATCTGTAATGAAATTTCTAGTACAAGGGAATCAGGACATAGAAGCTTCTGCCTCCACCATACTGTCACCACCCCAACTCTGCCCAACTCCCTCAGAAAAGGGAGCCTGGGAAGTCAGCTCCTTGTTGAAAGCAGCATTTCACATGGTTCACCCACATTAGGATTCCAACATCAGGAAAATTTGTCTCCTGTGGCGCAAAATTATTTAAACCTGCCATGGCCTCAGGAAGTCTGCTAACAAAACATCCATCTCTGTGCAACCTCCATTCAAACAAGGATTTAATTCAAAAAAATACATTTGGTAATTAGTATCCATGAATAGTGATACTCATAATCTTTTGTTTCTTCCTTCTTTATATATTACCCTGAGACACTGAAAACTGTAAAGAGGCTTGCAGATGATCACAGGAGTTGTTGGGCAACTGATTCCTGCTGAGAGATAAAATAATGGTGAAAGGATGTCAAAAAAGCAGACTCTGGGAAATATCTCTTGATGCACATACCCAGAGCCTGCCTGTGTCAACTTTTAAGGATCTTCTATGGTAAAAACACTAAGACAACTCATATGTGTATACAGATGCAAAGATATCAGGAGTATTCCTTGGAGGTTTCCTATTTCTCCCAATCCTCAGCATGCACTGTCAAGATGCCTTTGGGCTTGAAAAGGTGCCTATTATCAGCAACCACTCCCTGTATATTAAGAAGAAGATTGCAGCTGCCTAACTGCTGAGCAAGGCTCAAATTAGTCACAGCATTATGTAAGCCTCCATTTTCATATTTAAAACACCATATTTCATAAAGTGTCAGAAGCACCTGGTGCAGGGTGGGCACTCAATGAAATGATCATCATTTTTGAAGGGAAAAAGGATAGAAGATGGAGGCTATTGCAGTGTTTTATGCTGTAGCCATCACAGGATCCACATCCGAAGTACCACGAGAACGCTGGCCAGCTCTGCTGTGTCTCAACAGGGGTTTTAGCAATGGTCAACCGCATCACCATTCGTATTAAGCCAGCATAATAAAAGGGCATGAGAGTCACCTCCTAGAGAGGCTGTACCCTTGGCTCTTGTTTCCAGGAATGAATAAAATAAATGAATGAATGAATAAGTAAATAACAGATGTTATTGTGACTCTTCATTACAGCTGGCAAGAGGTGGGAGAGAGTAAGGAGTGTTAAAGGCTAGCACATCCCTTCTGCCCACATTCCATTGGCCAGAACTCAAGAACACGAGGACCATAGTCCATGTGCCAAGGAGGAAATAAAAATGGGTTCGATGAATAGCCAGTCAGTCTCTGCCACTAGAGGCAAGGATTCAAACACCCAGCCACTCTTCTTGGTTCATGCCTCCGGCTCTCCTTAGACTCTGTACCCTATTGAGCTCCTGCTGCCTTCCTTGCACCACCTATTTGCAGTGTCTGCGAATAGTCTTGTCTCCTGGAAGACCAGAAGGGCCCTTCTAGCAGAGTCCTGGCCCATCAGTCTCAAGTCAGATTTCTTCCCAGTCCTACCCCATTTGGGTCCCTCGTTCACTAGGGCATGCTTGGCCCTGTCTCCCTTGTTCTAGGTCATTGTAATTTCAATTCCATTCGCAGGGTCTGTGTCTTGCTCATGTGCCTTAATCCAGATATTAGATTCTGGTACCTAGGTCCTCTGGGGTCAGGTCTGATCAGCCAGGAGACCAACAGGAAATAGAAAGCACACTTAAACTGGGTAATGTGAGGAGTCCAACAAGGAGACCATCGACAAAGGTATGGAAAAGGTACAAGAGAAGATAAGTAATACAGTACCGTACCTGGGGCTAGGTCAGAAGGGGCAAGAGGAGGAATAGGAAAAGGACCCCATGGGGAAGCCTGTCTTATAGGAGACTGGAGGGCTGCAGCACGCTCATGGCAACCTCACGGCATCCTTCCTTTTGCCAATGGAAGCAGGAGGTGGCGTGGAAGCAGCGACAGAGGATCAGATGCAGAAGGAGAATTTATCCCTCTTCACTCTCCTTCCTCACTCCCCTTCTACCTCTGATCTGATCCTCTGTCACTGCTTCCATTGGCAAAAGGCAACCATAAGCCAGGAGGCAAAGGGGTCCTTTGATTCCATCCCAAACAGAGAGCAGGGTGAAGGCGTGTAGAGAGTAGATCTGGAGAAACAAACAGGAGCCACACAGTCCTCTGCACTGGGTCTGAGCACTGAGGACCTCCTCCTGCAGCCCCTTTGCCATGGCTAAGTTACCATGCCCAGCTGCCAGACCTATGGACAGAGCACCGCCAACCTGCTGGGACTCCAAACAGGTGCCTCCAGACATCCCCCCCTAAGGCCATCTGCCTATTTACTTGAGACTCCTCTAGATCCCTAGTTAGAAGAAGAACAGTTCTGCAAGACAGGTCCATTTAATTTCTCAGGAAGCATGATGTAGTACAAAGATCACGGGCTCTGGGGTCAGGAAGACTTGGGTTCAAAATCCCCATTTGTCATTTTTAACTGCATGATGTTGGCCAGTTGAGACTCTCTGAATCTCCTTAGTAATGTAAGACTAATGAAACCCATATTCCCAATTGGATAGGGTCATTCTGAGAATCAGATGAAGACTGAGTGAAAGCAATTTATAAACTTTACAACATTATACAATGCTATAATGTGGTATAAAGGGTGGTATCACATGTCTTGAAGATGTGACCCTTACAATCAAATCATGCACTGATGCAACACATTTTAAAGGGTACATAGTAACTTATTTCTTTCATTTTGTGAAAAGAATTTACTGATTTATTCTCATTACTATGCCAGCATCCATATTGACAAACCTTGGCAGAATGTACTGTGTATTTCCCAGGATTCTTTAATTTGTCATTCTTAAAATTTCCTGTCTAAATCGCTATGCCTGTTCTGTTAATCCCAAACAGCATAATCAGAGCGCTATGGAAAGGAGTCTTTCAAGGAAATATCCTGAACCATCAGGCAGCAACATACATCATAATTACCAATTGGGACTCCATGCTCAAAGATGCTATGTGACTTTTCCTAAGTCCAAAGCTCTGTGTGACACCCCGGGGGTCAGAAGCTACTGATAGAGAATCCAGTGTTCTAGGATACTCTTTGTCCCCAGTAAGGAGAGTTTTCTTTCCTTAGTCTACCTAAGACCCAACTCACATATCTTCTTCTAAGGGAAGGGGAGTGTTCGTAATGGCATGGTTTCCTCAAGTTAGAAGGACATCAAATTGTAAAAGCTGAGTTGGTATTCTTGAATGACAACAAAGGAAGAGGGAGATCAGAAATTCCTACTGCAGGGTGTTTCCCCTGCATTCAGCATGTGTTCAGAGATGACAAGAACATTAAGGTTTTTGATTTAAATTCTTTCTGAAATGGAAAAACAGGATTATGAAGAGAGATTTTTCAGAAAGTGAAGCCCCTTCAAACTCTCACCTTGCTGTGATGCAAAGTGCTTCCACCAGCATCTCTGCATCCCAGGAACTGAGCTGGAGGAGGTCTGGCCAATTATTCTGCCCATCACTTGCCAACCCAGGATGGAGATATTCTTAAATTCTTACCCAGTCTTGCTTTACTGAGATGGCTAATTTGTTTAGCAGTTCTTTTGAGAATGCATGACTGTAGTAGGGGCTCATACACTTTTTCTCCAGGGTGTCAACTGTCTTAGTTTATTTCTCTTTTGTTCTTTTCAATTTTACCCTATCATTGCTTATCTATAAGTAAAGTTCCTTTTTGTAAGCCTCTTGGAGATACTCAAATACTCCACCCTTGTTACTCTGGACTCTCCTCTTCTTTGGACTGTAATACAAATGTCTTTGCTTTCCTTCCTTCCCTTGGAGGCCAACACATTCTCTGTTCCTTTTGTTTCTACCTGGTTGTTCTTGAACAATGTTCTTACTTTTGCCCCCTCCTTCCCCTACATGGAATGAATCTGAAGAGCCTCAATTTTTGCGTATCTTCATTTTCCTTCCACATGTTCTACCACAGCAATATCAACCTCCATCACTACCACATTCTCCTCTTTTTCTGTCTTCACTGGTCATGGATCACCTGCCCTCCAGTGGCATTTGCAGCCTCCATTGGGGTCCTGCTCTTAGAATAGGCCCCGAAGTGGAGGTGTGCAGGGACATCCACTGGGGTGCCTCTATTGCTATTTCTTTATCTAGAAAAGGAAATAACTGAAAACTCACAAATATTTTAAGTATGGTTTGATAGTACTACCTGTTAATGATTTGTAAGTACATATAACTCATTTATTGAACAAGACAGACCTGATATAGGTAAAATTAAACAAGAATTGCATGGTTTCATCATACCACTGCCTTCCAGCAAGCTTTTTAAATTATTCTCTGTACCCAGATGAAATCTCCGCCAGGTTCCACACCTTTTCCAGGCACCTTTCTGACACTGGTCAAAGGTCTTGTCTAACCTGCTGGTCGTCTAACACTTTCCGTACCCCGGCTCAGGCTGTCTGAGGATTAGCAGATCATAGCTGGGATGAGGGTGCAGTAGTAATGATGCTCACTGTTTCCCTTCTGTGCTCTTCCATTCAGCTCCTGGAGCTCCTTCTGCCTCTTCAGGCTTGGATGGAGGAGAGAGGAGAAAAAAGTGTTCTCAAGACTCCCTTTCTTTATGAAAATGAGCATATATTCATGAAGCACATACTAGGTACTACTGCAAATAATGACTTAAGGATTTTGTTTAATTTTCTCAACAGTCCCAGGACATAACTATTACTATTCCCATAGAGTGTTCATTGTGCCGAAGTAACTTGCCCAAGGCCCTATGGCTGTCAGTGCTGGGATCCCACTGCAGTGGCATTTGCAGCCCCAATGCCACACTCATCCCATATCAACATGATGCTTACAGAACTATTCTTACCCACACTCTCCATCTGCTCTTCTTCTGAACCACAGTTCCTGTCATGTACTCTCTTGAGCACATTCCTCTTGTTGTTGTTTAATTTTTTATGTGTACACGTCTTGCAGAATTTATGAATATACTCCCTCATGTTTCTATGGAAGTAGCACAGCTCTATTCTTTCCCATTTTTGACACAGGCAGAGGCCATGTAGGAAACAGAAGGAGTGTGGGTAGTGAGCTGTAAGGAGAATGTGAAGCTTTGAACTCTGAAGAAATAGAGAGGTCTACAATGGAGGAAATAATTCAGAAGTTCAAACAATGTGGAGGAGAACAATAAGATAAGAACTCAAAACTGTCTACTGGATTTCCTAATTAGGAGCAGTACCATTTGTGATTTTAGTAAAAGAAGCTTTTGCAAATTGTTGGGAGTAGAACCCAGATTCCTGTGGATTCAAGAGTAAATAGGAGGTGGGAAAATGAAAACAGCAAGAATAGAACACTCTGACCAGAAATTTATCTTTGAGAAGTGGAGTTAACAAATTGCATAGTGCCTGCATGGAGACATTTTTAAGGACAGGGGGCATTAGAAGGAAGAGAAACTGAAGGGAAGAAGAAAGGAAGGAAGGAATAAAGGAAGGAAGGAAGGAGGGAGGGAGGGAGGGAGGCAGGCAGGAAGGCAGGGAGGGAGGGAAAGGAAAGAAAAATAAGGGAGGGAGGGAGAAATGCATAGTATGCGTTGACCTTTATAACAGATTTTGATATTTATAAGAGACTTTTTTGCTTATGTTTCTGAAATCTCATGAGATATTTGCCCTGGGGCTATGATGACTTAGAGTAGAATTGAACATAGGATCTTTCTGCAGTTAATGTATTCTCCCAACCCTCATTGTCCCAATCTCTCTAATTAAAATGACTTGAATTATTTAAATTTTCCTAAAAACATTGTATGCAAAAGCACTTTAGGGAGGCTGAGGCCGGTGGATCATGAGGTCAGGAGATCAAGACCATCCTGGCCAACATGGTGAAATCCTATCTCTACTAAAAATACAAAAAAAAAAAAAAAATTAGCTGGGTGTGGTGGCACACACCTGTAATCCCAGCTACTCGGGAGGCTGAGGCGGGAGAATTGCTTGAACCTGGGAGGTGGAGATTGCAGTGACCTAAGATCGCGCCACTGCACTCCCCCAGCCTGGTGACAGAGCGAGACTCCATCTCAAAAAAAAAAAAAAAAAAGGAGTTTGTTTTTTATGTTTGTTTTTTCTCTTTCCCTTTCATAAACCTTGAAAAGGGGAACTCTGACACAGTGAAGTAGTTGAATGGCACTCAATACTTCCTGAGAACTCAGAACACACCTCCAGCCCGCAGGCCATGTTGGGGAAGAAGGTCAATATCTCAGGCAGTGCTGAGCAGTGCCAGACAAGCATGCTGGCAGCTATCCTTCCTTCGAATGCTAAACACTGTCAGATGAACCTGAAGAGGTGCATTGCAGAAGCAGATTGTCCATGATGTGGTGTAATTTACCAGTTGTCTTGTTTTAAAAGTAATAGAGGTACAGAAACCGGGAGAACTGTACATATTACAAGCCTGTGATCTATCACCTGGCCTCCATACAGTGTGTTTATGGGCCCTTGAGGGATGGAAGCTAAATTTTGATACTATTACCTCTTCAATATGGCAAAGGTTAAAGTGCTACACCTAATGTAACTTTGCAGTTTTATACGACAAGATGCTGGTGGCGGGGGCTGTGACTTAATGATCACCCTTTGATTTAAAGGTACAAGCGTTTGCTTATGGCCCTGACTTGGTCTCTAGCAGTAACGGCTGCATCCGTGAAACATGGGCAGTGACAGATGGTTATTAGCACAAGGAAACCTCCTAAAGGGCTCGAGGAAGCTCAGAAGGTCCACAAATTGAACCAGAATTGGTGAATTCCCAAAGTTGAAAGGTTTCAACACCAGAGAGCAAGGGGATTAATGGGAGACATTCGGGGAGCAAAAGTAAAAAGCTGCAGGCAGCACACAGTCCCAATTTATTAAACAGCCTCTAATTGGAGGGGTCTGGTGAAAATGCACACAGGCATTGGTCAGTCACTATCTAACACTGGAATCCCATAATCAGAAAAAGTTACAAAAAATAGGAACGAAAAAAGGAACCCCTTCATGCCAAACTCTACCCCCAGAGACCTGCAAGATCTTAGGGTTGGGAAATACTTTATGGAGGGAGGATGTCTTTGTGGTCAATTCAGGCCAGTGGTTTTACTGAAATTAAAATATTTCTCAGTCTTTCAGCTTTTTGGACATTTTCTAAACAAATAATGTTGACAAGGTCTATTTTTAAAAATTAACTCTAATTAAGACTTCCAAAAGGGTCATGAGGGAGTTGCCAGCACTTCCCTTAGTGGTTGTTATCCTAAAGCAAGATAGAGCAGAGTATCAGGGACCATATTCTTATCCCAAAATGCTTCCGAATGCATTCGGTTTAATGTGTGTGAGTGTGTGTGTTTACACATACATATACGCTCACACTATTTCCTCTAATTGCAGCTTAGGAAGAATAAGTTCTAAGCAGAAAACTACAGGAGAAATTAGAAATGGATATAAATCACTTTTGAAATAAAATGCTAACACAGGAATCAAATAAATACCCAGAAAAGCAAGACTTTCCCCATTAATCTACTTTCTACTTTCTCACCACAGGAAGGCAGGTAGCATTTTTTTTTTTTTTTTTTGAGAAGGAGTCTCGCTCTCGCCCAGGCTGGAGTACAGTGGTGCAATCTCGGCTCACTGCAAGCTCCGCCTCCCGGGTTCACGCCATTCTCCTGCCTCAGCCTCCGGAGTAGCTGGGACTACAGGTGCCCGCCGCCACGCCTGGCTAATTTTTTGTATTTTTAGTAGAGATGGGGTTTCACTGTGTTAGCCAGGATGGTCTCAATCTCCTGGCCTCGTGATCTGCCCACCTCAGCCTCCCAAAGTGCTGGAGACAGGTGGCAGGTGATTAATTAGAAAAGGCCTCAGAGAAATGTGTGGAAAAATGTCTAATGAAAATATTTTATATCTGCAAAGACTAAAAGTGAGTGTGGCAGTGCATTCATGCCATGATCCCTTGGGTGGGGCAGCTAGTGGAGAGAAGCCAGAGGTGTTACTAATGGAGGCATTCCAAGAAATAGGTAAGAAGACACATGGGAAGTCTACTCTTGTTACTTCCTTTGTTTCTCGGGGGATGGGAAGAAGGCTGAGTTGAATCACAAAGGAAAACATTATAGCACAAAGTTCTATCTTTCAACTTTAAACAGGTAGAGTGGAAACACCAAAGGAATGGAGAGAAACATTAAGAATGTATAGCAAGAATTGCTGTTGAATAATTAAGGCCAAGGATAAATGGAATAAATAAGTATAATGCTAATCATTTTCAAGGGAAATATAATGACATATTAAGTTAATACACATGCGTGCAATGCTGTTTAGAAGGAACTGTTAAAAAATATAATTTTAAAAAATTTAATTTAAACTGGCTATACGGCCCAAAGTAATGTATAGATTCAATGCTATTCTCATCAAACTATCATTAACATTCTTCACAGAATTAGAAAAAACTACTTTAAACTTCATATGGAGCCAAAAAAGAGTCAATATAGCCAAGACAATCCTAAGCAAAAAGAACAAAGCTGGAGGCATTACTGAAGTCAGGCTACCTGACTTCAAACTATACTACAAGGCTACAGTAACCAAAACAGCATGGTATTGGTACCGAAACAGACATATAGACCAATGCAACAGAAAAGAGACCTCAGAAATTACACCACACATCTACAACCATCTCATCTTCAACAACCTGACAAAAACAAGCAATGGGGAAAGGATGCCCTATTTAATAAATGGTACTGGAAAAACTGGCTAGCCATATGCAGAAAACTGAAACTAGACCCCTTCCTTACACCTTATACAAACACTAACTCAAGATGGATTAAAGACTTAAATGTAAAATTCCAAACCATAAAAACCCTAGGAGAAAACCTAAGCAATACCATTCAGGACACAGGCATGGACAAAGACTTCATGACTAAAACACCAAAAGAAATTGCAACAAAAGCAAAAATTGACAAATGGGATCTAATTAAACTAAAGAGCTTCTGCACAGCAAGAGAAACTATCATCAGAGTGAACAGGCAACCTACAGGATGGGAGAAAATTTCTGCAATCTATCCATCTGACAAAGGGCTAATATCCAGAGTCTACAAGGAAGTTAAACAAATTTACAAGAAAAAAACCAACAACCCCATCAAAAAGTGGGCAAAGGATATAAACAGACACTTCTCAAAAGAAGACCTTTATGTGGCCAACAAACATATGAAAAACACTTCAACATCACTTATCATTACAGAAATGCAAATCAAAACCACCATAAGATGCAATTTCACACCAGTCAGAATGGTGATTATTAAAAACTCAAGAAACAGTAGATGCTGGTGAGGCTGTGGAGAAATAGGAACACTTTTACACTGTTTGTGGGAATGTAAATTAGATCAACCAATGTGGAGGACAGTGTGGTGATTCTTAAGGATCTGGAACCAGAAATACCATTTGACCCAGCAATCCCATTACTGGGTATATATCCAAAGGAATATAAATCATTCTATTATAAAGACACATGCATACATACGTTTATTGCATCAATATTTACAATAGCAAAGACATGGAACCAACCCAAATGACCATCAATGATAGCCTGGATAAAGAAAATGTGGTACATAATACACCATGGAATACTATGCAGCCATAAAAAGGAATGAGATCCATGGAATACTACGCAGCCATAAAAAGGAATGAGATCATGTCCTTTTCAGGGACATGGATGCAGCTGGAAGCCATTATCCTCAGCAAACTGACACAGGAACAGAAAACTAAACACCACATGTTCTCACTCATAAGTGGGAGTTGAAAAATGAGAACACATGGACACAGGGAGGGGAACATCACACACTGGAGCCTGTCAGGTGACGTGGGGATAAGGGGAGGGAGAGCATCAGGACAAATAGCTAATGCATGTGGGGCTTAAAACCTAGATGATGGGTCGATAGGTATAGCAAACCACCATGGCACACGTATACCTATGTAACAAACCTGCAAGTTCTGCACATGTATCCCAGAACTTAAAGTAAAATTAAAACAAAAAAAGGAAAACAGAAAAAAGTTTAATTTAAACAATACTGTAAGAGGGAATGGAGGGAATTTAAAAAAATATATAATTCATAAGAGGCAACATTTTCAGAGGAACTCTTACAACCTAATACATTTCTGAATGGCCTGAATTCCAGTTAGCCAAGTTTGCCCAGTTATCAGCCAGAGCCCTGGAGACGAAGGTGTCTGTCTATTCAAGGGACTCAAACAGTTTGAAGTTCCAGGGATCTAGAGCTTTCTGGTCCCATTTCCAAGGCATGCTTGTGATGGTAGATCTACCAACCGCTCTGATCACTGTACATTTGGGAACCGCACCTGGCTCAAGCTTCACTGCTCCATGTCTTCCTGAGGTGTCAGAGAGGGGGATATCATGATAGGCCCTGGGCTCCAGTGGCAACAGTAACAGCAACACAGCCCAACTCATAATAGATCGAATGGACCTGCTTTCTGGCCGCCTATGCCAGGGTATTTCAGAGCATGTCAAGGACATTTGGCTGGTAAGTATTAAAAAGAAACTATGTGGATAGTTGTATGGAGTTATAAAAATACCATGGCACTTCTGTTCTTTGCTATATTTTTCTTTAAAACGATCCCCCCAAAGAGCAATAAATATACATAGGCCAGAATTTGAGGACTCTGCAAACTCCCAGTAACAGTTGCTTGAACTCAAAAATGAATCTTACTTGATAAAGCAAAGATTAGTTCTTTGAAGTCTATGGGAAACTCACTTTCACGCAATGGGATTCATAGAGCCGGCCACAGCAGTACTCAATTCCAGCTGTAGAGTTAAATTACTAAAATATCACTTTGGCAATTGGTTAAAAAAATCCATATGAGGCCGGGCCCAGTGGCTCACGCCTGTAATCCCAGCACTTTGGGAGGCTGAGATGGGCGGATCATGAGGTCAGGAGATCCAGGCCACCCTGGCTAACACGGTGAAACCCCGTCTCTACTAAAAATACAAAAAAAAAAAATTAGCCGGGCATGATGGTGGGCACCTGTAATCCCAGCTACTCGGGAGGCTGAAGCAGGAGAATGGCATGAACCCGGGAGGCGGAGCTTGCAGTGAGCCAAGATCGCGCCACTGCACTCCAGCCTAGGCGACTGAGCGAGACTCTGTCTCAAAAAAAAAAAAAAAAAAAAAAATTCCATATGAAGGGTTTGAAGACTGGGGGACAAGTAAACATAATTTTGGTTCTCCCTGATTTACAGGCGCTTTCTTTTTTCTTTTCTTTTCCTTTTCTTTTTTTTTTGAGATGGAGTCTCATTCTGTTGCCTGGCTGGAGTGTAGTGGCACAATCTCGGCTCACTGCAACCTCCACCTCCTGGGTTCAAGTGATTCTCCTGCCTCAGCCTCCCAAGTAGCTGGGCCTACAGGCACACACCCCCACACCCAGTTGGTTTTTGTATTTTTAGTAGTGATGGGGTTTCACTATGTTGGCCAGGAGGGTCTCGGTCTCTTGACCTCGTGATCTGCCCTCCTCAGCCTCCCAAAGTCCTGGGATTACAGGTGTGAGCCACGTGCCCGGCTTCAGGCCTTTTCTAACAACATATCCATCTGTGAGGGCTCTGGCCTGAACAGTGGCCATTGCAGAATCTTGGGGTGGCGAGAGGATTTGGAGAAAGTAGTGACCAGCCTGTCTACTGAGAGGTTTGCCCTCTGATCTGACCACAGCATTGTTTAGCTCACACCACAGATATGCTAGTTCCTCCTGGCAGCCAAATAAGAGGGCTCCCTGGCTAAGAAGAATCATTAGGGGGAAATAATTGCCACTGGGAAAACTAGCAACTGAGATTATAATTATTCTCTTATCTTACCCTTCTTTTGGGGGCTGGTCAGGAAACATAATCCAAATATCACTTTTCTCTTCAACTTAACTGAATTATATACTTTATCACCCCAGCAGCTTAGGCAATAAATGTTACTGAAAGGACTAATTTAAGATCTAAATTTATTTTAATGAGTCTTTGTAATATTGCAGCAGATGTGAGTCTGCTTAAATGCAACCTGTACTTGCTAAGAATCTCAATGAAGTCCCAAACCTTTTAGATTGCTAGACAAGATAATTTTTTAATAATACGAAGAGGAAAAGGAAGCCAAAAGAAGAGGGAAAGAAGGAAGCAGGCTTATTTTGTTCTGGACGTGTTCTCTGCACACACATAGTGGTGGAAGGCCGGGTCATGGCACAGGATTAATAACTGACAGCTGTTGTTAACTCCTACTGAAGAGTAGATAACCTTATGTGGAATCTATATCCAGATACTGGGCGGCAGAGTAATGAGTCCCCCTGGAATGAAAGCTCCGGCCTTCTTTGTTGTAACTATTGATCTACTGTAGAGTCCTGATGTGATTTAGATGAGGGAGGAAGAGATAATGGCATTGATTATTCTATTTAGGAAGCAGACTAAGACAGAACTCAGGTACAATACATGAACAGAAAAAAAATCCATTCAATCATTCCTTGTCTTTTCTTTGCAGTCCAAAGCAACACGAGGTGGCCATGGTGACGGGGGAATACATCTTGATGAACATGTAGCTCTGAATTTCAGGAACACCCGTGTAACACAACCATAATATTACATTTCCTGCTCTGACATTTTAATGATCATCTATCCCAGTCCTAAGACAAAGCCTTAGATGATTGTGTTCCAGTCAGGGTGAGCTTAAGGGACAGAGGACTCACCCAGGGAGAAAAAGAATCTTTCACAATTGATATATTACTTTCTAACTTCATTAGGTAAACATTTCTTTGATTCAAAACTGTATTCTGTAAAGTAATAGTCTTATCTCAGGCTGCTATAACAAATTATCATAGACTGGATGGCTTAAACAACAGGCATTTACTTCTCACAGTTCTGGAGGCTGGGAAGTCCAAGATCAAGGTGCCAACAGATCTGTGTTGGATGAAGGCTCACTATGCTTCCTGGTTTGCACACAGCTGGTTGTATCCCCACATGGTGGAGAGCAATGAGAGAGAGAGGGACCTTCTGGAAATAACTAGGTCATGAGGCTGGTGCCCTTACGAAGAGGATTAGTGCTGTTCATAAGGGCACCACCCTCATGACCTCATTGTTTCCAGAAGGTCCCTAATACCATCACCTGGGGGTTAGAATTTGAACATATAAATTTTGTTGGGCATGGGGCAAGGATGCAAACATTCAGTCCATAATAATAATGAAGTTCAGCCCACGTACTATTCAGCTTAGTTCAGTGATTTCCAAATGGGAATGGGGAAACTGGGAGGTGAGGGGACTTTCCCCCCAGGGGACATTTGGCAATATCCGGAGACATTTTGGATTGCCATGACTGAGGGCGTGATGCTACTTGTATCTAGTAGGCAGAGACCACGGATGCTGCTACACATCCTGCAATGTGCAGGATGGCCTGCTGCCAGAAAGGACTATCCCAATTACCCAGTCTAAAATGTCAGTAATGACAAGGTAGTATTTGGGAGAGCTGGAAGGTGAGCAGAGAATGATAGATTTCAATAGGATGTTACGTATTCTGCCTTTTACGAATGGAAATATTTATGTTGATATGACTTCACAATTTACAAAGTATTTCCAAGTACTCCTATCACCACTACTACTACACCATGATGAAATTAACATTTACTGAGTGCATTTTGTGTATCAGGAACCGTGCTAAGCATTTTACATGAGCCAATTCAGGCATTTTTAACAAAAATATCTATGAGGAAGATATTATCACTGTGTTAATAATTAGTATTTATTAATTATGGAGCAACTTAGGGTAAAGGGGATGTAGGGATTTGCCTTAAGTTATATACTACTTAATGGCAGACCTAAACAGTGGCTAAAACAGGGTTCTTCTGACTTTGTGTCCAATGCTCTGTTAATGGTCACGTATGTGTCTTACATCTTCCCCGTTCCTCCTTACACCTACTTCCCTCTTTAGATTATAAATTCTCTCGGGGCAAGGTCTATCTGTCATGTGTGCCCACTGAAGCTTGGGTGGGGTTAGGGGCTGGAATGCAGATTTAAGTGCCTGGAGCACAATCAAGATGGAAGAAATGTAGAAATTCAATAAAGATAATTTTAACGTTGGAACTTAGTTCAAACAAGTTCTCTTTTTAAAAGAGGTATTGATAGAAATTGAATGATACTGGACATGAAAGAACTAATTCAATTAAAAAAAGAATGATGGTAGTAGTCTTAATATTTGGGAGAATTAATGTAGAATACTGAATATTCCCTTCTCTGCCCAACTAGACTCTTTTCTTGGTTCAGGCCACAAGTGTAAGATTCCAAGGGGTTTTCATCAGCACATGTGCCCCAGGGAGGCTTCAAAATGAATGAAACCTTTTTGAAACACTAAGCTTTGCTTGCTTGGAAGTGGGAGAAGTTATTTCAGTAACGATGCCAGCGGCTTAGTAAGAATTGAACCTGAAGACACTGGAGACTTCAAGCCTCCCCCAGCCTGGTGCCTATGGAGCCCTGTGGGCTTGTAGATGTGTCTGAGTGTCTGGTAATTCACAGAACAGGTACCTGCAACAGTGGTTTTCTCTCTTATAACTAGTTCTTCTGGAATAGGCTTCAAATAAATAAAATTTTCACACTTGAAAATTATGAACACTTAAAGCACACATATTGACTGTGATATTGTGATCCACATTTCCACTTCAAGGACTTGCATCAGTATTTACATGCAAGAGATTGGAGTGCTTTCTCTGATGCAGGTTGAGTTCATCATGGGTGATTTGGGGAAGGTATAGAGAATCCAATTGTATTAAGCAAGCTTCTATCCCGCCTGTCTTATCAAGTTAACCACATGGTAAGGTTTCACTGGATTTATCCACTGTGATGTGTCTTTCAGACCTTAAAACACAATAAGAAAAATAAATTTCTTCAGTTTCATACATCTCTTTGTTAATTCTGATATTTGGGCATAAGCTCTTTAGCCTAGAGCTTGGTCTTACAGATTGAGAACAGGAAAAATATGAATTTTATTTTGGATTCCACTGACAAACTGCTATATGATTATAGATAAACACCAACTTCTTAGAGTGATTCGGTAATTTCAGCTCAAGAATTATTATGGCCAGACTGGATTTTCCAAGATGGCTGCAACAAGATCACCCATCCTGCATGATTTTCTCACAATGTTGAATTGCCACTTTTCTCAATAAGAAGTGACTTCTGTGTTCCTGCTCCTTGATTCTGGGTGGGCTTGTGACTACAGAGGAAGAAATGTCAGGTGACTTCTAAAACAGATTTTAAAAGGTGATGCATCTTGCACCTGGTGTCTCTCTTGGGACTCCTGCTCTTAGAATCCACCTGTCATGCTGTGAGGAAGCCCAGGCCACATGGAGACACCACATGTAGGTGTTCTAGCCAATAGCTTCCACTAAGGTTCCAGCAGACAATCAGCATTAAATGTCAGATACCTGAGGAAGAAGATCCAGGCAAAATATTAAAATTGCCATCTGACTTTTTCCTGTGGCCTGTGATTAAATGTGAAAGGAAAGAGATAAGCCAAAGAAAGTTTGCTGGGGATCTACTCCAGACCCTAGTCACTTCAGATCCTCCCACATCTGGAGGTATCACCAGTGAAGGCTGCAAAACAGCCAAAGAAAGAATTATTAAATTTAAAGGGGCCAAAATTTGGTGGGTTTGAAATAATACTCTTTCTCATAGGCTTTCTAGAAGGCAAATGATTCTAACATTAAAAAATGTCTTTTAAGAGATCAAATCGGTTGGGACTGACTGGGCAGTTGGCACCACCCATGGAGAGTGAGGAAAGGGAGGGTGGGGTGACAGCCTACTCCTGAGTAGTGTAGAAGCAGGGGAGCCCCCAACCCCAGCCAAGGGAGGCTGTGAGTGATTGTGGGACCCCACCCAGGAAACCACGCTTTTCCTGTGGATCTTTGCAACCCATGGATCAGGAGATCCCCTCGTCAGCCCACACCACGAGGGCCTTGGGTCCAAAGCACAGAGCTTTGTGGACTCTTTGCAGCCACTCAGGCATGCACAGAGACCCAGGAGTTTTTTGTGTACTCTGGCCCCGGGAATTCTGGTGAGACAGGAGATCATCTGTGCATTCCCGTAGGAAGGAGACTGAAGTCCGGGAGCCAAGTGGTGTTCTACAGGCTGCACTCACACGGCAGCTCACAAGATAAGATCTACTGACTTGGAATTCCATCCGGCCAGCGGCAGCCGACTGGAGACTGCCTGAGATGACTAAGTTCCTGGAGGGAGGGGCAGCCACCATCTCCATGGCTGGAGTCTGCCATTTTGGCCTGCCAGCTCTGGGGAGTCTGGGTGGTCTGGTGGTCTGGACTGGGGGGGAATTCCCCACAGCACAGCATAGCTGCTATGGCAGATCATGGTCAGACTGCTTCTTTAAGTGGGACCCTGATCTATCCCTCCTAATCTGGCAGGGCCTTCCTATGGGAATTTCAGCAACTCCCGCCAGGGTTTTATGGACAGAACTCTGTTCTCTCCCTGGGATGGGGCCACTGTGGGAGGGGCAGCCACTGTATCTGCAGTTCAGCCTGCTGGCTCCGAAAAGTCTAGGCGGTCTGGATGAGGGCGGTTTCCCCCAGTGCAGCACACACGCTCTGCCAAGGGGCAGTCAGATTGCTGCTTTAAGCAAGTCCCTGATCCTGTTCCTCCCGACTGGGTGAGACCTCCCAGAAGAAGTCTCCAGACACCTCCTACAGGAGCATTTGGGTCGGCAAATGTGCCCTGGGATGGAGCTACCAGAGGAAGGAGCAGGCTGTTTTGTTGCCTTCACTGGTGATACCTCCAGGTGTGGGAGGATCTGAAGTGACTAGGGTCTGGAGTAGATCCCCAGCAAACTGCAGCATCTCTGCAGATGGGGGGCCTGACGTTAAAAGAAAAACAAACAAACAGAAAGCAACAACAACAATGACAGCAACAAAAAAGACCTCGCAAAAACCCCATTCAAAGGTCAGCAACCTCAAAGATCAAAGGTAGATAAGCCCACAAAGATGAGAAAGAATCAATGAAAAAACGGCTGAAAACTCAAAAAGCCAGAGAGCCTCTTCTCCTCCAAATGATCGCAACATCTCGCCAGCAAAGGCAGTGAACTGGGCTGAGGCTGAGATGGATAAATTGACAGAAGTAGCTTCAGAAGGTGGGTAATAAAAAAATTCACTGAGCTAAAGGAGTATGTTCTAGCCCAATGCAAAGAAGCTAAGAATCATGATAAAATATTACAGGAGCTAAAATATTACAGGAGCTGATAACCAGAATAGCCAGTTTATAGAGGAACATAAATGACCTGATGGAGCTGAAAAACCGAACATGAGAACTTCACAATGCACTTATAAGTATCAATAGCCAAACAGACCAAACAGAGGAACAAATCTCAGAGCTTGAAGGCTATCTTTTTGAAGTAATACAGGGAGACAAGAATAGAGGGAAAAAAATGAAAAGGAATGAACAAAACCTCTGAGAAATATGAGATTATATTAAAAAACCAAACCTACAACTGATTGGGGTGCCTGGAAGAGATGAGGAGAATGGAACCAAGTCCGAAAACAAACTCCAGGATATCATCCAGGAGAAATTTCCCAACCTAGTGAGACAGGAAAACATTCAAATTCAGGAAATCCAGATAACTCCATGAGAAGATCAACCTCAAGATGTATAATCATCAGATTCTCCAAGGTTGAAATGAAAGAAAAAATGTTAAAGCCAGAGAGAAAGGCCGGGTCATCTACAAAGCGAAGCCCATCAGACAAAGAGCAGACCTCTCAGTGGAAACCCTACAAGTCGGAAGAGATTGGCAGCCAATATTCAACATTCTTAAAGAAAAGAATTTCCAACCAAGAATTTCATATCCTGCCAAACTAAGCTTCATAAGCAAAGGAGAAATAAGATCCTTTTCAGACAAGCAAATGCTGAAGGAATTCTTCACCACCAGGCCTGCCTTGCAAGAGCTCCTGAAGGAAGCACTAAATATGGAAAGAAAAAAGACGTTACCAGCCCCTAAAAAGTAACACTGAAGTACACAGACCAGTGACACCTTGAAGCAAGTACATAAACAAGTCTGCAAAATAACAAGCTAACATCATGATGACAGGATCAAATTCACACGTAACAATATTAATCTTAAATGTAAATGGGCTAAATGCCCAAATTAAAAGACACAGAATGGCAAGTGGATAAAGAGTCAAGCTCCACTGGTGTGCTGTCTTCAAGAGAAACATCTCATGTGCAAAGACACCCACGGCCTCAAAATAAAGGGATGGAGGAAAATTTACCAAGCCAATAAAAAACAGAAAAAAGCAGGAGTTGGAATCCTAGTTTCTGACAAAACAGACTTTAAATCAACAAAGATAAAAAAAGACAAAGAAGGGCATTACATAATGGTAAAGGGTTCAATTCACCCAGAGGAGCTAACTATCCTAAATATATATATACACCCAATACAGGAGCACCCAGATTCATAAAGCAAGTTCTTAAAGACCTACAAAGAGATTTAGACTCCAACACTATTATTGTTGGGGTCTAAACAATAGTGGGGGACTTTAACACCCCAATGGCAATATTAGACCGATCATTGAGACAGAACATTAACAAAGATATTCAGTACCTAAATACAGCTCTGGATCAAGTAGACCTGACAGATATCTACAGAACTCTTCACCCCCGAATAGCAGAATATACATTCTTCTCATCACCAAATGGCACTTACTCTAAAATTGATAACATAATTGAAAGTAAAACATTCCTCAGCAAATGCAAAAGAACTGAAATGATAACAAACAGTCTCTCAGATCACAGTACAATCAAATTAGAACTCAAGATTGAGAAACTTACTGAAAACCACACAACTACATGGAAATTGAACAACCTGCTCCTGAATGACTCTTGGGTAAATAATGAAATTAAGGCAGAAATCAAAAAGTTACTTGAAAATCATGAGAATAAAGAGACAACATGCCAGAATCCCTGGGACACACCTAAAGCAGTTTTAAGAGAGACATTTGGCCAGGTGCAGTGGCTCATGCCTGTAATCCCAGCACTTTGGGAGGCTGAGGTGGGCAGATCATGAGGTCAGGAGTTGGAGACCAGCCTGACCAACATGGTGAAACCCCGTCTCTACTAAAAAAAATACAAAAATTAGCCAGGCATGGTGGCGGGCACCTGTAATCCCAGCTACTCAGGAGGCTGAGGCAGGAGAATCACTCGAAACCAGAAGGTGGAGGTTGCAGTGAGCCAAGATCATGCCATGGCACTCCAGCCTGGGCAACAAGAGCAAAACTCTGTCTCAAAAAAAAAAAAAAAAAAGATGGACATTTGTAGCACTAAATGCCCATATCAAAAAGATAGAAAAATCTCAAATTGACAACCTAACATCACAACTAAAAGAACTAGAGAAACAAGAGCAAACAAACCCCAAAGCTATGAGAATATATGAAATAACCAAGATCAGAGTAGAACTGAAGGAGATAGAGACACAAAAAACCCTTCAAAAACTCATTTAAATCCAGGAGCTGGTTTTTTGAAAAAATTAATAAAATAGATAGACTTCTAGCTAGACTAATAAAGAAGAAAAGAGGGAAGAATCGAGTAGGTACAATCAGAAATGATAAGGGGGATATAACCACTGATCCCACAGAAATACAAACAACCATCCGAGAATATTATAAACACTTCTATGCACATGAACTAGAAAATCTAGAAGAAATGGATAAATTCCTGGATGCATACACCCTTCCAAGACTGAACCAGGAAGAAATTGAGCCCCTAAATAGACCAATAATGAGTTCTGAAACTGAGGTAGTAATAAATAGCCTACTGATATGGTTGGGCTGTGTCCCCACCCAAATCTCATCTTGACTTATAGTTCCCATAATCCCCACGTGTAGTGGGAAGGACTCAGTGGGAGGTAATTGAATCATGGGAGCAGTTTCCCCCATGCTACTCTTGTGATAGTAAGTTCTCACAAGATCTGATGGTTTATAAGGGGCTTTTCCCTTCGCTCAGCTCTCATTCTCTCCCTTGCCACCCTGTGAAGAGGTGCCTTCTGCCATGATTGTAAGTTTTCTTAGGTCTCCCCAGCCATGCGGAACTGTGAGTTAATTAAACTTCTTTTCCTTATAAATTGCCCAGTCTCAGGTATTTCTTCATAGCAGCATGAGAACAGATTAATAAAGTAAGTTGGTACTGCAGAGAGTGGGGTGCTGCTATAAAGATATCCAAAAATGTGGTAGCAACTTTGGAACTGAGTAACAGGCAGAGGTTGGAACAGCATGGAGGGCTCAGAAGAAGACAGAAACATGTGGGAATGTTGGGAACTCCCTAGAGACTTGGAGGGCTCAGAAGACAGGAAAATGTAGGAAAGTTTGGAATTTCCTAGAGACTTGTTGAACGGCTTTGGCCAAAATGCTGATAGTGATATGGACAATGAGACCAGGCTGTGATGGTCTCAGATGGAGGTGGGGAACTTGTTGGGAACTGAAGTAAAGGTCACTCTTGCTATGCAAAGAGACTGGTGGCATTTTTCCCCTGCCCCAGAGATCTGTGGAACTTTGATCTTGAGAGAAATGATTTAGGATATATGGCAGAAGAAATTTCTAAGCAGCAAAGCGTTCAAGAGGAAGCAGAGTATAAAAGTTTTGAAAATTTGCAGCCTGAGGATACAACAGAAAAGAAAACCCTACTTTCTGGGGAGAAATTCAAGCTGGTTGCAGAAATTTGCATAAGAAACAAGGAACAAAATGTTAATCACCAAGACAATGGGGAAAATGTCTCTAGGGCATGTCAGAGACCTTCGTGGCAGTCCTGGAAGGCGGAAGAGGGAAAAGTGGTTTCCTGGGCCAGGTCCAGGGCCACCCCTGCTGTGTGCAGCCTTAGGACTTGGTGCCCTTTATTCCAGCCACTCCAGCCATGGCTAAAAGTGGCCAACATACAGTTCAGGTTGTTGTTTCAGAGTGTGAAGGCCCCAAGCCTTGGCAACTTCCATGTGGTGTTGGGCCTGAAGGTGCACAGAAGTCAAGAATTGAGGTGTGGGAACCTCTGCCTAGATTTCAAAGGATCTATGGAAACTCCTAGATGTGCAGGCATAAGTTTGCTGTAGGGGTGTAGCCCTCATGGAGAACCTCTGCAAGGGCAATGTGAAAGGGAAATGTGGGGTTGGAGCCCCCACACAGAGTCCCCACTGGGGCACTGCCTAATGGAGCTGTAAGAAGAAGGCCACTGTCCTCCAGACCCCAGAATGGTAGATCCACCAACAGCTTGCACCATGCGCCTGGAAAAGCCACAGACACTCAACACCAGCCTGTGAAAGCAGCCAGGAGGGGGGCTGCAAAGCCACAGGGGAGGCCTGCTACAGGCCACATGCAAGTTTTGGCCAATTTCTCCCACTTGGAACAGGTATATTTACTCAATGCCTGTACCCCCATTTTATTTAGGAAGTAACTAACTTGCTTTTGATTTTTTGGGCTCATGGGCGGAAGGGACTTGCCTTGTTGCAGATGTGACTTTGGACTTGGACTTTTGAGTTAATGATGGAGTGGGTTAAGACTTTAAGGGACTCTTGGAAGGGCATGATTGTGTTTTGCAATGTGAGGACATGAGACTTGGGAGGGGCCAGGGGCAGAATGATATGGTTTGGGTGTGTCCCCACCCAAATCTCATCTTGAACTGTAGTTCCCATAATCCCCAGTGAGAGGTAATTGAATCACTGAGGTGGTTTAGCCCATGCTATTCTTGTGATAGTAAGTAAGTTCTCACAAGATCTTATAGCTTTATAAGGGGATTCCCCTTTCACTCAGCTCTCATTCTCTCCCCTGACACCCTGTGAAGAGGTGCCTTCTGCCACAGTGATAAGTTTTCTGAGGCCTCCCCAGCCATGCAGAACTGTGAGTCAATTAAACCTCTTTCCTTTATAAATTACCCAGTCTCAAGTATTTCTTCACAGTAGCATGAGAACGAACTAATACACCTACCAACAACAACAACAACAACAACAAAAACAAAAGCCCAGGATCAGATGGATTTACAGCTGACTGCTACCCAAGGCACAAAAAGGGGCTGGTACCATTTCTACCAAAACTATTTCAAACAATGGAAAAGGAGGGACTCCTCCCCAACTCATTTTATGAGGCTAGCATCATGCTGATACCAAAACCTGGCAGAGATACAACAACAAAAAACTTCAGTCCAATATCCCTGATGAACATCAATGCGAAAATACTCCATAAAATACTGCCAAACCGAATCCACCAGCACATTACAAAGCTAATCCACCACGATCAAGTTGGCTTCATCCCTGGGATTCAAGGTTGGTTCAACATACACAAATCAATAAATGTAATTCATCACATAAACAGAACTAAAGACAAAAGACACATGATTATCTCAATAGATGCAGAAAAAGGCTTTGATAAAATTCAACATCTCTTCATGTTAAAAACTCTCAATAAACTAAGTATTGAAGGAATATATTTCAAAATAATAAGAGCCATATATGACAAACACATAGCCAATATCATACTGAATGGCAAAAGCTGGAAGGATTTCCCTTGAAAACCCACACAAGACAAGGATGCCCTCTCTCAAAACTCCTGTTCAACATGGTATTGGACAGGACAATCAGGCAAGAGATTGAAATAAAGGGTATTCAAATAGGAAGGGAGAAAATCAAATTGTCTCTGTTTTCAGATTATATGTTCCTGTATCTAGAACTCCATCATCTCAGCCCCAAAGCTTCTTAAGCTGATAAGCAACTTCAGCAAAGTCTCAGAATATAAAATCAATGCGCAAAAATTGTTAGCATTCCTGTACAGAAACAATAGGCATGCAGAGAGCCAAATCATGAATGAACTCCCATTCACAATTGCTATAAAGAGAATAAGATACCTAGGAATACAGTTAACAAAAGAAGTGGAGGTTCTATTCAAAGAAAACTTTAAACCACTGCTCAAGGAAATCAGAGAGGACACAAAACAAATGAAAAAGCATTCCATGCTCATGGATAGGCAGATACAATATTGTGAAAATGGCCATACTGCCCAAAGTAAGTTATAGAGTCAATGCTATTCCTATCAAATTACCAAGGACATTCTTCACAGAATGAGAAAAAACTACGTTAAAATTCATATGGAACCAAAAAAGAGCCTGAATAGCAAAAACAATCCTAAGCAAAAAGCACAAAGCTGGAGGCATCATGCTACCTGACTTCAAACTATACTACAAGGCTACAATAACCAAAACAGCATGGTACTGGTGCAAAAACAGACACAGAGACTGATGAAACAGAATAGAGAACTCAGAAGTAAGTCTGCATACCTACAACCATGTGATCTTTGACAAACCTGACAAAAACAAGCAAAGGGGAATGGATTTCCTATTTAATAAATGGTGCTGGAAGAAATGGGAGAAAATTGAAACTGGACCCCTTCCTTACACATTATACAAAAACTAACTCAAGATGGATTAAAGACTTAAATGTAAAACCCAAAACAATAAAAACCCTAGAAGAAAATCTAGGCAATACCACTCAGGACATAGGCACAGGTAAAGATTTCATGACGAAAACACCAAAAGCAATTGCAACGAAAGAAAACATTGATAAATGGGATCTAATTAAAGAGCTTCTGCACAGCAAAAGAAACTGTCACCAGAGTGAACAGACAACCTACAGAATGGGGGAAAATTTCTGCATTCTACACATCTGACAAAGGTCTAATATTCAGAATCTACAAGGAACTTAAATTTACAAGAAGAAAAACTAACCACATTAAAAAGTGGCCAAAGGACATGAATGGACACTTCTCAAAAGAAGACATACATGTGGGCAACAAACATGAAAAAAGCTCAACATCACTGATCATTAGAGAAATGCAAATCAAAACCACAATGAGATACCATCTCACACCAATCAGAATGCTATTATTAAAAAGTCAAGAAACAGCAGATGCTGATGAGGTTGCAGAGAAAAAGAAATGCTTTTACACTGTTGGTAGGAGTGTAAATTAGTTCAACCACTGTGGAAGACAGTGTGGTGATTCCTCAAAGATCTAGAGGCAGAAATACCATTTAACCCAGCAATCCCATTACTGGGTATACACGCAAAGGAATGAAAATCATTCTATTACAAAGATACATGCATGTGTATGTTCATTGCAGCAGTATTCACAATATCAAAGACAAAATATCAACCCAAATGCCCATCCATGATAGACTTGATAAAGAAAATGTGGTACATATACACCATGAAATACTATGCAGCCATAAAAAAGAATGAGATCACGTCCTTTGTGGGGACATAGATGGAGTTGGAAGCCATTATCCTCAGCAAACTAACACAGGAACAGAAAACCAAACCCTGCATGTTCTCACTTATAAGTTGGAATTGAACAGTGAGAACACATGGACACATCGGGGGAACAACACACACTAGGGCCTGTTGTGGGGGTTGGGGAGGAAGAACATCAGGAAGAATAGCTAATGGATGCTGGGCTTAATACTTAGGTGATGGGTTGATCCGTGCACCACCATAGCACACATTTACCTAAGTAACAAACCTACACATCCCCCACAGGTACCCTGAAACTTAAAATAAATGTTAATGAAAAAAATCAAATCCTGCTATCAGAAAACTTCACTAAATTAAAAAAAAAGAACTACCTGAGACTAGGTAATTTATAAGGAAAAGAGGTTTAATTGAATCACCGTTCCACATGGCTGGATAGGCCTCAGGAAACTTACAATCATGGTGGAAGGGGAAACGACGCACATCTTACATGGTGGCAGGAGAGACAGAGTGAAGGAGAAAGTGCTGAAACACCTTCAAACAACCAGATCTGGCAAGAACGAACTCACGAGTCACCACTAGGGGGATGGTGTTAAGCCATGAGAAGCTGCCGCATGATCCAATCACCTCCTACCCTGCCTACCCTTCAACATACGGGGATTACAATTCAACATGAGATTTGGGTGGTGACACACACACACAGATCAAATCCAGGGTGAAAGTGGTAAAAAGTGTCAGGAAAATGTGGTCTAAGGATGAAGCCACAGGTGTGACTGTAGCATGCTTTGTTACAATCTTAAGAAGATCTAAGGCTGTGCATTTTGAACAGACAAACCCCTTTCCCCTCCAGCATATTAAGGACATTGTCCCACAGGAGTCTCACCAGGATCTCTAGGTGGAGAAGGACTTATCTCCAAGAGATTTGTAGATATGACCCTTTCTAATAGAGTGGATCATAAATGCATACACAAAATACAAAGTTTTGGAGAAAATTCTTTTTCTCCAACTTGCATTAAAAGGGACAGAGACTTGCAAAATGAAAAGAAGCTTTGGGGCCCAAATCTTTTATGGACAGAAAGCAGGATGAGAAAGCTAGTCAATTACAAATTCAGTTTTCTTTTGGGAAAGAAAGTATGACTTAGAAAGCAGTACTAAGAGACAAGAGTCACAGTGAAGAACAAGACAGTAGGACTGAGCCTGACTCAGGGAACTGGCAATATGTGCTCAGCAGGATTTCAGAATTGCTATGCGACAGTGACTTGCTGTTTGCCTCCGGTTCTCCACTTTTTTGAATGAGAGTAAACAAAGTGGTGATCTTAGTTTGCCTCACTATTGTATGTTGGGTGAACTGGGAGGGAGGAGGGGAAGACAACTTGACTCTCTAGTTTGTTGTGGGAAGTCAGGGAACATGAACAGAGGGACCGGCTGAAGCCATGGCAGAAGAACATAAATTGTGAAGATTTCATGGACATTTATTAGTTCCCCAAATTAACACTTTTATAATTTCTTACACCTGCCTTTACTGCAATCTCTGAAAATAAATTGTGAAGATTTCATGGACATTTATCACTTCCCCAGTCAATACTCTTGTGATTTCCTATGCCTGTCTTTACTTTAATCCCTTAATCCCACCACCTTCATAAGCTGAGGATGTATGTTGCCTCAGGACCCTGTGATGATTGCGTTAACTGCACAGACTGTTTGCAGAGCATGTGTGTTTGAACAATATGAAATCTGGGCACATAAGAACAGGGTAACAGTGTTTTTCAGGGAACAAGGGAGATAACCATTAGGTCCTGTGGGCCGGGCAGGACAGAGCCATATTTCTCTTATTCTAGTTCACAGGTTTTCAGATAGGGAGGAATGGTACTTAAGGGGCCGTACCCAAGGAGGCACACCCAAGGATCCTAATTAGCATGCAGACGTGATTTAGATGATGATTCCTAGACCTGGTGCCATAATGGGTTGAGTCTTGGGAGCTTGAGGGAAGGGAATGAGTATGTTTTACATGTGGAGGAAGTGAATTATCTTGGCCAGAGAGAGGGCTGTAGCAGATTCTATCTTCCAAGATGGCCACAAGAAGGTCTTTCATCCTGGCCATAAGAAGGTCTTTCAAGGGAGGAATGTAGCCACTACATTGTGAGAGGTGGCATTATGTTCCCTTTGAATGTAGGCAGGCATGTGACTGCAAAGGAAGTGATGCAACTTCCCAGGCATGGTCATACAAGAAGACAGAGCTTCAATATGGTTTCGAGATGTTTGCTCTCAGAACCCAGGTGCTATGTGATGAGGAAGCAGAGGCCATTTACAGGTGTTCTACAGAAAGCCCCAGCTAAGATTGCAGCTGATGTTAATTGTCAGACATGTGAGAGGGGAATCTTTTGAACTGACTCCAGACCTAGCCACTATCTGACTGCAGCTGCATGACAGACCCCAGGTGAAAACCACCCAGCTGAGCCCAATCAACCCCAGATCCTTAAGAGTTAATATTGCCTGTTTATAGCCACTTAGTTTTGGGATGATTTGTTATACAACAATAGAGAAGTGGAGCAACTAGTTCTCTCACATTCTGCACCCTATTCACTTTTATTGTTTTGATATGTTTTAAGGTTACATAAGTAACCTTATATACATATAGTACATATGAGAAAAGGCCTGTGATGCATAAAGCCTTAAAAAGGTTGTTAAATTGTTTAGGTTTCTCCCCCTCTAACAAAAGTTTTATGTGTAATATATATGTATAAAGAAAGAGAGAGAGAGAGGACAACTGAAAGTACACTTCAGACAGTTCCAAATCCTGCATAATAATTTCTCAAATTTAATTTAGAACTTTGCATTTCTGCTGACATTCTAGTTTCTTGTTTTTTTGCTGAAGTTGGTTTTTAATGATAATCTTACTGCTTGTGGGCATTGAAACTATGAATTTTGAGATTTACCCAAGTGAGCTAAGGATCTCATCAGATTCAGTAGCTGTATAGCCAAGCAAATCACTCTGTGAACTGTCGTCCTTACTGCTGATAAATATCTTTAATCCCATTCAAATATATTCTACTTCCAAGGCTATTTATCATAAGGTTTTCCCTCCATCATCAATTCTATTCATCCAGGTTGCCAAGGCTCCCCAAGTTATTCTCCTACCTTTCAATAAATTATAAGAATATAATTAGTAATACATCAAAGGTGTACTCGACCCAGGTCTCCCTCAACCACCTTTCAGTAGAAGTAGGTTTTAAAAAAATGCCTCCAATTTATTGGGTATGAAGACACAGGGAGTCACATATGGGGTCAATACAAATCCCATGAAATGGATCCAAAGGAAAGATCTGTGTTGGTGTAAATTGGGCTCAAACACCTAAACAGTTGAGCAAATGAGAGAAAAATAGCAAGTAGGATGTTTAAATGTCAGCATAATGCTAAAGGCAGGTAGTTGAACTTTGGTTTATGGTACGGAGTCCAGCTTTTAAAGGCAGTGCACAGCCATAATCCAACTCCTGAAAATAACTTTCAAGATTCCTCCAATCATTTAGTACTGCAAACTAATTCCTTAGATATTGCCACTGGTTCTTTCTTCAATGGCTTTATAATTAACAAGTAAAACTCAAATAAAAAAATATACTCACACAAGAGATAAATAGTCGTTAAATCTGAGTGAGAGTAAGGTATGTGCGGTGCTGTGAGGCCTTGGAAATGCAGATAAAATTTAGTTCCTCCTCTCAAGAAGAATTATTGGTTCTCTCATATAGAATTATTGTAATATTAATAACTTCCTAGGCCTACTGTAACACCGTACCACAAACTGGATGGCTTAAACAACAGGAATTTATTGTCTTATTGTTCCAGAGGCTGGATATCCCAAATCAAGCTGTTGACAGCGTTGGTTTCCTCAGAGGCTGTGAGAGAAGGAACTGTTTCAGGCCTCTCTGCTTGGCTTGTAGGTGGCCAACTTGATGTTCACGTAGCATTCTCCCTGTATGTGTCTCTTTGTGTCCAAATTTTCTTTTTTAAAAATAAAGATACCAGTCACGTTGGATTAGGGCCCACCCACACGACCTCACTTTAACTTGATTATCCTCTCTCCAAGTAAGGTGAAAATCCTATCTTCAAATAAGGTCACATTGTGAGGTAGTGAGGATTGAGGCATATGAATTTGGTGAGTGGAGACAGTTCAATCCATAACACGTATGATAGTCACGTAGAGCAAGAAAGTACAATGCAACAAACACAATGATACAGTGATAGGAGACCTCACAGTCTTTCTGGAAAATCAAGGCACACACAAGTAGGTAACAATTCAGCTGTGCATAATACCGATACAGAGATTTCTAGCACGATACTGCCTTCATTATCAGAGGCCAAAAGAGATCCTCAGAATTTTTGCCCACTTCTGGCAAGACCACCACCTGATCTGCCTAATATTATTCAAAGAATTCTCACCACTTTCTACCTAAAGGCATTCAGGACTAATGTCACTACGGCTGTTACCCCTGAGAATGTCAGCCACCATATGAAACCCTGGGCTCCCTTCCTCTCCTGCACAGTAATTCCCATAAGGCTGTGGGAAACCTTCTGCTGTGCCTTCTGGAAACCACAGTCATTGGCAAAAATCCCCACACCCTGACCTCTTTTCTGAATGTTTCCTTTGCATCTTGTCCTTGGCTCCTACTAAGAAAACTGTTTCCTCTGATGCCAAGTAGTAGCCATTTTTCTCCCATAACCTCCCCTCACTGGGCTCAGAGGTGAGGTATGAGTTTTCCTTGTCCCTCATTGCTCCTTCTGGATCATTCTTCCTCCCTTCTTCCTTAACAATAATCACGGTTGAGTTTCAAGTCTTCAAGCTGTAAATCTTGTTGCAGTTATCTACCAAGCCCCAGGACATTTGCTCTACTTGAATATTTTAGCTCCTGGCTCACTCTGCAAAATTACTCCTGTTAAAATTGTTAGTGATTTTTATATCCTTGTAAGAAATTAATCCAATTTCTTGGCCTCTCAGTTTCTTGACCTCCTCTCTTCAAAGTGTCTTGTCCTCCACCTACCTCAGCCGCTTATTCCCATGATCATCAGACCTAGACCTTCTCAGAACCAATAACCAATACATGACCTTGACTTTCAGCATCTGGCTCTATGACCAACACCTCACATTTCATACAAATTCTTCTAAGATCCCCCCTCCAATCCTGAGTTCCATCAGCTCTAAAGTTCATCAATCTTCTCACTCACTCTCTCTCTTTCTTCATGACCTCACTTCTCCCCATGTCCTTACTTCCTTCTCTATTCAGCTAAAATATCATAGGCAACCATTAGAATAACCCCCTCACACATATCTTCAACATTCTCCTCTTTCATTTTGATTTACCAGCATGACAAAGCCTGAACCCTTTTACATTCTGCTGTCCTCCTATTCCTCACCTGTGTGTGGATGGAGAAAAACACTGCCTGGGCTCCTTGGGGTCACTTCAAATTCACACCCCTGTACCTCTTTCCTGCCTATCCTCATCCAGCCCTCTGGTGACTTCACTCAGCTTCCCAGCTCAGTATTTCTTGGAAGCTGAGCATTATTGTACATAATTCCTTTTTCCAATGATATAAAATTCATTTTATTCATGAAGGGTACAGTTTATCTTAAAGGGTAAAGGTTATTCTTCCTTTTAAGACTAAATTCTCCCTAAGAAGTCTTTTATTAGTTACTTCTATGATTGCAGTTTAAGAAGTAGTTCATCAAAATCCAGAAACCGCTGGGTGCAGTAGCACATGCCTGTAGTCCCAGCTACTCAGGAGGGTGAGATGGGAGAGTCCCTTGAGCCCAGGAGTTCAAGGCTGCTGTGAGCTATAATGGTGCCACTGCACTCTAGCCTAGAAGACAGAGACTTTGTCTCTTAAAATAAAGAAATAAAGAATAAAAATACAGACTTAGGCGACTCAAGTTTCTCTCCAACAGACGAATCTGAAAGATATTGTACTTGATAGATTAATTGGACAGCCAGGACAGGAATCTTCATGAACTAAAGGAAAAAGGGTTTTTTTTCAAGAAAAGTAGTTTATCCATCTTTCTTTAAAAGAGGACATCATCACTTTCATCCCCGACCTTCTTTCAGGCAAACTGCTAGTCTGCTTCAGAAATACCTAATGGACCAGCCATAGTTACCACAAAGGTACAAATGCAAAATGAACTGATGATAATGCCATTCACTTAGCATTATCTTCTCTCTTCTCAATCACTGCATGTAAATTTGAGACTTGAGAAGAAACATATTGTCATATACCTGTGTTTTTGCTTTTTGAGAAAGTGATTTCCAGTTGTAGTTTGACTTGCATTACTTGCTTCCTGTTGGGAAATTTAAAAACCTGGCTCTATTTTAAACTCTCCACTTGTGTACAAAAAAAATAACTGAAACTGTGGGCATCTTTCTTAATCTTGAAACAGCTAACTGCCTACTCATAGGTACTCTCCTCCCCCTTGTTGGTCTGTTTCAAATATTTCCCAATGTAGAATATTGTATATTTAAATCAGATGTCTTCCTTAATGGTACTTGTATTAGTCAGGGTTTTCTGGAGGGACAGAACTAATAGGATATATGCATACATGAAAGGGAGTTTATTAGGGAGAATTGGTTCACACGATCACAAGGCGAAGTCCCATGATAGGCCATCTGCAAGCTGGGGAAGAGAGAAGCCGGTAGTAGCTCAGTCCGAGTCTGAAAGCCTCAAAACCAGAGAGGCTGACAGGGCAGCCTTCAGTCTGTGGCCGAATGCCCCAGAGACCGTGGGAAACCACTGGTGTAAGTCCAAGAGTCCAAAGGCTGAAGAACCTGGAGTCTGATGTCCAAGGGCCAGAGGAGTGGGAGGAAGCATCTAGCACGGGAAAAAGAAGGAAGCCAGGAGATTCATCAAGCAAAGTTATCCCATCTTCTTCTGCATGCTTTGTTCTAGCCTGGTTGGCAACCCAAGGTATGGTGCCCATTCATATTGAGGGTGGGTCTTCCTCTCCCAGTCCACCAACTCAAATGTCAGTCTCTTCCAGTAACACCCCCACAGACACTCCTAGAAACAATACTTCGCCAGCCATCTAGGCATCCTTCAATCCAATCAAGTTGACACGTAATGTTAATCATCACAGTACTGAAAACTGTTTCCTAGGACCTGCCTGTCATTTTATAAAGGCACTGTTGATGATGTGTGTAATCCTCTCGAATTTATTTTAAAAAAGTAACACAGCACATTTTACCAGTTTTGCTAATTTTAAAATAATTGGCTTTTAAAGAAATTTTGTAACTGTTTCAAGCTAAATAAATATGGGGAGAAAGAATATTTTTAAACTAGAAAAGCATATTTTCATTTCCTTAAATTCTCAACTCCCTTCTACAAACAAATGAAATCATAAGATCCTTAGCAGTCACTAAAAGTACCTGAGGTTGGGTCTACCAGGTGTAGGCAGAGCCTCTTAGTCCTAATGGTTCCACTGTATCTCTAAGTTTTTCATCTAAGATACTTTATATCTCATTCTTAAGTATGAAGGAGGTTTAAAAAGTTAAACAAGTAATAGTTCAAGTTAAACAGGTAATAGTGGGATTTACAATTTTGTCTTAAAGAAAATTTTATGTTTTGCTTAGATTCCTAGAAACTATACATGGCTTTTTCTACATCTATTGAACTGATGATATAATTTTTAATTGTATTATCATTTTAAATCATTAATGTAGTGAATTGTATTAATAGATATTGTAATGTGAAACAAACCTTGTTTGACTAGGACAAAACAGTCTTATCATTAAGTACTATCTTTTTTATGCATTGCTGGATTGAGATTGTTAATATTTTGTTTGGGTTTTTGTGTCTATACATGTGAAAGAGATGAGTTTATAACTATTCCCTTCTCACAGCCATTTATGTCAGAATTTTGATAACAAGGTTATCATAGCTTCATAAAATAGCTGGGGAATACACTTCTTTTTATATATTGTTTATGATTGAAATTATTTCTTTAATGGTAGAATTTCCTCTTGAAACCATTTGAGTTAGAATTTTCTTTCTTGGAGACTTTTAATTACTCCTATTCTTTACTAATTATAGAAATGATCAGTTTTTCTATCTCCTTGATTCAAATTTGGTAAATTATTTGGTGGAGGGGTATGATGTATTGTCTGCTTTGCTTACTTTTCTAATTTATTGATGCAAAAGTCTTAATATACTCATTATTATATTAAAAATTTTACATAGTTTGATATAATTTCCCTTTCATTCTCAATTTTATAATGCTTCATTTCTTTGTCATTTTTCTTAATCAATATGCCATAAGTTTGCTAATAGTATTAATTTTAGAATATTCTATATAACTTATTAGATTAACTTATTGTTTCTAAATCTATAGCTTGATTTTTTTTGTCTGTTTGATCTATCAGTTATGAACAGGGGTATGTCAATTAAATCTTCCACCATGCTGTAGTGAACATTTTAATCTCTAGAAATGTATTTTGTCTTAAAGATAGATTAATCTCATATTAATATGGCTACATTGATTTTATTTTGGTCAGTATATTTCTGCTCCATTTTTCCCATCTATTTACTTGTAACTATTTTGATTCCCTATGATTTTGTTGTCTCTTCTAAACAGTACTGATATACAGTCTGACAACCCTTGTCTTGTAACTGAAAATTTAATTGATTTACAGTTTTTAAAATTAATTGATATATTTCTATTTATTTCTATCATCTTCTTTTTGTCTATTTTCCTTTCCTTTTCTATTTGTTTATTGCTTTCATTTCTTGCCCTTTTCTAAAGATTATTTTTCTCATTCTATTTTTTTTCCTTCAAGTAGTTTGGCAGTTGTGCAAACTTGGTCTGTTGACTATTTTCTTTATCACTCTTTATTCTTTTAAGGGTTATCCTAGGCATTTTTTACATGCACACTTAACTGATTATTCAAATATAGTAAATATATTTTCTATCCCTCAATTAATACAAGACCTTCCACTTTCTCTGGTCACACTGCTTTCGATTTATATGTCATTATTGTGTATTTTAGCCTATCTTTAGTCTATTCTTACCACATAAGAGATGATTGTTTGTTTTATATAGTCATTTTAAAAAGGTTTACCAGCTTCCTTGCTCATTATTCCTTCTTGCATCCCAGGCCTTCCATTTGTAATCAACTTCCTCTTTCTGAAGTGCATCCTTATAATTTCTTTAGTGATAATCCATAGGTGAAAATCTCTCTCAGCTCTTGTTTGTCCAAAAATATCTTCATTTTCACTTCTAGCTGGAAGTATTTTCATGGAGTAAACAACTGTTGATTGGCTTATTCTCTTTCAGCACATGGAAGATATTATTCTGCTTTGTCTGGGTTCCCTTGTTTCTATTCAGAGATCAGCTATCAGTATAACTGCCATTCCTTTGTCATAATAGTTGTTTTCCCCACTGTCTGTTAATCTTTTTATCTTTGGTGTTTTTCAGCTTCACTGTGACCCTTCTTAGGGTGGATTTCTTTGTATTTATTTTGATGTGGATTTGCAGAACTTATTGATTCTGAGGATTAATATCTTCTCCATTCTTTACATTTTCTCTCCCTTGCACTCTGATTATATGAATGTTAGTCCTTCATATACTATCCTACATGTCTCTCAACTTTTTCTTTGTATTTTCTATATTCTCACCTCTCTGTAATCTGAAAATTTTCTTTTAATCTGTTTTTCAGCTTTTCAGTTCTCTCTTCAGCTGTATCTAATCCTTTGTTGATTTAGGTTTTTTTTTTTTTGTATCTAGAAGTTCAATTTTCTTGCTTTCAAATCTCCTTGGTCATTTAAACAAAGTCTCTTTTTTCTGACATATTTTTAAGTTCATATTTTTATTTCTTGAAACATACTCATTTTACATTGTTTCTAATGATCCCGGTATCAAAATCTTGTGTATAGAACTTTGTTTGCTTATGTGTTTAGTGTTTTCCACTAGAAGCTCATTATTTCAGTGTATGTCATGACACTTGTATCCATGACATTTCTTTGAGGCCTGGACAGCAGGTGAGTTTCTGCAGAGGATTTGCATTTGCCTCTGTGAATTTACTGATCAAATCTTTAACCTGGGACTACATAAAGGGCATTCTCAACTTGAAATTTTTGAGTGTGAATTTGGTTTTATACCTGACGTTGTTATAGAATTTAAGGGGAAACATTTTTCTGTCAGTGCCAATTTTCCATCTGAACTTGATAGGTGATTTTCTTCGATTACTTTAGGTTAAAGATGAATGTTGAAGATTTGGGTTATTTCCAGTTTAACTTTATGCTAGTAGGTATTCCTACGAAGCTCACCATCCCGGGGGAGATCCCTTAATTTGTAACTCCTATTGAGATCTCCTTGAGACCAGAAAGCTCAATATCAACTTGAGCAAATGCCCTCAGGTTAAGTGTTAGTTTCAGTAGTCAGCCCACACCTCTGGTTCCTACTTCCAGATGTTTTTGGTCTCTGAATTTTTAACATTTTTACCATCTCATATAAGCATTTAAAGTTGTCAGAAGTCCATAATTTTCAGTTCTTTTTAGAGGGAGGATCTATTCAAAGTGTATAGTCTATGATAATCTATTATATTGCCAAAAACAAAACTTGGAGTCCTTTCGAAGACTGGGAAAATCATATTGGGGTTAATGATTTTGTTCAGCTGAGTTGTCATATTAAAATATTACAACTCTCAGAAACAGTATAGCGAAGAATATATTTGCTCCTAACCGTGTTCTGTGCCTTGGATCCTAATTATATAAGAATGCCAAATTTCACTGTCTAAGACAGAGAAATAATGATTATTTTATCTTTTTAGTTTTTTGGATTTTTAATAAATGAGACTTTGTTGTGTAACTTTGTCTTCAGAAGCCCAAACAAAGAAATGTTTTAAACACATTATTTGTTTTAATCTGGAACCAGTAGAAATTAAAGAAATAATTAGTAGAGAAAATGCTAGAAATTTAAAAAGTGGTTTGTATATTTTAAAATAAATTCTTTTTTTTTTCTTGGTACATGGAAAATTAAGAGGTTCTATTCTTTAAATTTACTAATTCTCACAAACATTTCTTTTCTACATGTTAAAACAGGAATAAAATAACCAAAGAACAACAATAATCTTCCCTAAGGTATCACAATTCCAGCATGAAAATGGGAAGCAAAACTTTCAGTCTAATATCTAAAAGGCTCAGGATCCATATAAATGACCCGAGTCTTTGGAGAGTTTTCCCTGAGATGATGCATGTCTCAAGTGGGGGCTTTGGTGTGAAAGATCACAAGACATCATTTCTTCAGTTTAATAATCCATTTAATACCATCTTTCAATCCCATTTCATGCTCAGTAAAGCAAGAATAAGTGAACCTTTTGCTGACATTGGTTTTGTTGAAGAGCTTTTGTTTATAAAGCAGTGGCGACATGATCTTATCGGGGTCCATCATCACTGGTTTGTTCTGTCCCCCATCCGAGTAATACGTTCTTGTGATGTGTGCAGTCTTTTCATAGCGATGACTCCTGTTCTATGCTAAAGTGATTTGACAGCACTTGCTCGCTTCTTAAAGAGAGACGTGTTTCAACTTTCTGCCTCAAAAATCTATTTAAGTCATCACTTTTATTCCACTGTCTCTGAATTTTGCAGAGGAAGTGTAAATTCAATTGCCTGAACATGAACAAAAGTGAAGGAAGTTCTGGACACTTGAACTAACTTCTGGGGCTGCACAGTGGACAGCTGATAACTTGATGCAGAAATTACATTCTTGCATGAGCTGTGCTTACCGATGAAACCCGAGCTCATAATCAAGTTAGAGAGAAAAGGAGTTGGGTAGAGTTGAACAAAAAATACTCAGCTCTTGGTATTATGTCTACCTAAGATCTGTGAATGTTGTGTATGGTGCCATGTTTCTCTATTTTCACTGTTTGAGAATGAGAATAGTAATCAAAGGGAATGATGCAAGTCTGTGTTAAAATATGTTCTCATGGGGGATATTTTAAGAGGCTGATTCAGCATTTGCAAAAGAAATACATTATTATGGTTTTTGAAAAATTTGTATACTTTGGCAATTTTATCTTAAATTTCTATAGTGTTTTGTGGGATGCTTTCACATAGAGTCAGTAACCTAAATCCTTCTTTTTTAGAAGAAAGAATGGACATTTAGAGAGTGAATGAATGATCTCATCAAGGTCCCCTAGTATAGTATTAACAAAGCACATCTGGAAGTAGTCTTCTGACTCATATGCCAGTGCTCTCTCTATAATAGGAACCATGCTTCTTGGAGTCCCAGGAGTTCCCTGGATGTCCCTCTGACCCTCTTCCCCACTCTCTCTCACCTGGAAGGGTACACAAAAGGAAACACAAATTGACAGCAGATTTAGGCTTACACCTCAAATCTAATCTCTGGTCTGATGGATTCTTACCCTAACACTAGGCAAACATTATTTCCCAGCATAGTAATGTTCTAGTATGAGATTATTAAAACTGGGAGGTGGATAAACATACCACAACATGACTAAAGAGAAAGTTTAAAAAATGTCAACAAGACCTCCCACAAGGATTTTATATGATCATCATGAAGAAGTATCAAATGGCCACTGTGTGTGTTATGCTTGCAATAAAAATTATCTCCCAGAAGGGCCTAAAAGTAGGTAGAAAGAGAGGACTTGTGTCTGAGAGAGTATTGGTTTCTAGCCACCATCATTCTAAAGGAAGATAGATGGGTGCAGAATGTCTTAATGACTTTGGTGTGTACAGAAATATTTGGAGATTAGATAGAGAACAACTTTATGCAGAAACATAGGGAGCTGCATTCTAGGGACAAGATAACTGGAAACTTCAGTCAATGGCCCAGGGTCATCCCCTGGCACTGCCATGAGAAGTAGGACTCCTGGAGCAAGAAGCCCTCTCTGAGACTTGGTGACCTCTATAAAGAGGGACAATGACTTATATTAAAAAGTGTCTGAGAGAAGTAAACTCACTAGAGTACAAAAGCACTTTGTCAATCATAAAGCAATGCACAAGGTAAAGAAGAGTGAGGGACAGATTGTCATATATGGCTGTAAACCTTGGCTGTGGATTTTGTCCTGATGATGCCAACCACTCCAGTAGTAAAGCCATCCTCCTAAAATGCCTTGGACTCTTCACAGAACCGTTCATGGCTGCTGGTCAACCCAATGCAACAGTTCATGAAGCCAAGTGGCAAAGGTCAGATGCAGCATTTGAGGAACAGTGAAGTATGGTTGGTGCCACTCTATAGCATTAGAGATTGTGTATTCTTTGGGAAATCAAACAGCAACCCACTGCTAAGGGCTGTGTTCCTGTGATGGTCACCATCCACATTTGAAGTGCTATGCTTTGATTTCCCAACATCACAGAAAGAATATTTTTACTAAAAAATTTTTAAGGAAGCATGTAGTTTATTTTTCTCTCTTGGTTTTTCTTTTCTTTTCTGAATTCCTAGAACTGGAGATTACACCTAATGAGATGATCATAACCAATACTGTGTATATATAATTTGAAGCCAATCATAGTTAGGTTATGATCATCTCATTAGGTGTAATTTCCAGTTCTAGGAATTCAGAAAAGAAAAGAAAAACCAAGAGAGAAAAATAAACTGCATGCTTCCTTAAATTTTTTTTTAGTAAAAATATTCTTTCTGCGATGTTTAGAAATCAAAGCATAGCACCTCTACTTAGATCATGGGCAAAAACATTATAAAAGATAGACGTCCACAACACGTAGCTCTTCCAACCTCCATTTTTTATCCTGGCACAGCAAACTTGGTTATTTTTAAAATTATCTGTTACGTCAGCCTGAGATCAAAAAGGCACTAACAACAATGTCAGTTTGAACTTGACTTGGGGACAACAGAAAAAAGACTAAGGATTTCCTATATCTAAAAATTTAGAGTTGTATTCCTGATATTAATCACACTACCATGTAATTAATGTTGTGCTTGTGTTTTGACAGGCAGCTTGGTGCTCACTAGAAATCACCTTGAACCTATTCAAAAAAATTTTTTTAATGTCAGCATTGCATTTTATAAAGCCTAAAATTAGAACATGCATGTAAGATGGAGAGACAGGCTGGAAGCATCAGGTTTTAAGCAGTTATGTAAAAAAGCATGGGTCTGGGGTTACCCTAAGACTCTCTGGCACATCCTTGCCAACTTCTATCAGTACTTGGTATTGAGATAGAGAAGGCAGCTGATTAAATGACAAATGAAGCAAAGCAGTAATGAAAAGCATGACAGAATCAAAACACAAAAGGATTTAGTGGCTTAAATGCCAGACCAAAGTCAAGCTGAAACTCAACAGGAAAATATCTAGCACTGAGAGCAGATTTACAGTAGGTCATAAGCAAAGATCTACTACCTATCTTGGCCAAAGGTCATATAATGAAGAGCTGAAGGTTTTCATCAAAGGTGGTATGGTTGCTTTAAACAAACGTGACATAAAATTATTCTATGCTAATAGAAGGAAACTTTGAAACATGTTTTTTGCCTCTAATAAAGGGGTAAGTCATTCTCTGAAGGCTGCAAATTAGAATCACTGAGTAAGGTTTAAAATAATTCAAATTTCTTGGGTTTTATACAACTTTTATGCCTTTCCTTTCTGAGACCTTGCTCAGCTACCTGTTCTAACATATCGATATGGCTTGGGTCTGTGTCCCCACCCAAACCTCATGTTGAATTATAATCCCCAATGTTGGAAGAGGGGTCTTGCGGGAGGTGATTTGATCATGGAGGCAGATGTTCTTATGAGATCTGGTCATTTATAAAAGTGTGTAGCACCTCCTTCTTTGCTTTCTTTTCCTCCTTCTCTGGCCATGGAAGACGTGCCTGCTTCCCGTTTGGCCATGGTTGTGTTTCCTGAGGCCTCCCCAGTCATGCTTCTTGTATAGCCTGTGGAACTGTGAGACAATTAAGCCTCTTTTCTTCATAAATTACCCCGTCTCAGGTAGTTCTTTATAGCAATGCAAGAATGGACTAGTATGCATATCATATGATATGATATTGTTTCTAGTTCTAAAAGTTTTTTACTCTCTTCTATGATGTTTTTGTATATCTGAGTTAGTATCTTTAAAAATTAATTTCTCCATTTTGCTTAGATTACCTCAATTCTGTCAGCAAGAGCTGGCATTGGCACTGCTGCGAAACACGAACGTTCTTGGCATAATTCCTTACAACTGCCTCCCTAAGTAGTTTCTCTCATATTTCATGATTTGGCTGAAAACCCAATATGGTTAGGAAAAAGATGTGCGTAAGTGAAGCATAATTATATTGATTCATGTTCAGCTGATAAAGATTTATTTGTCCTCAAGGCATAATAATGGCCAAGATTTGCCCATGATCAATAACTCTTGAACCAATAAATCTTGGTATCGGCAACAAAAGCCAATATCTACTTAAACTTTTTTCAAAGTGTTGCTATTATATGCTGATGGCATAAAACATGGGAGCACATCAAACACAGTCTCTTGAGCTTTCTGTTGACACTAAATTTGTATTCTCCAACAGTTAATATTCTAGATTTCAATGACATAGGAGAAACTGGCTGATCAAGGAGAAAGTTGATACCAAGCATTGATAGTTAATAACATATTTTAGAAGAGCAAATACCATTAGTGTATGTGGAAGCACTTTGTTAATATTCAAATCATTATAGCAATGTAAAGTATAATAGAGTTTGTCTATAGATTTAAGCTCTGCATAACATACTTGAAAAACAAAAACAACTTTTTGTAAAAGAGCAGGAATAGAAGCAAGATAGGAGAAGAAATGAGGCAAAAAATATACAGATAAGCAAGAAAGGGAAGGAACAGTGGCTTAACATTGTAGTGGAAACCAGCCTGTGCCAGCAGCTGTCGTCCAGGCTGCAGTGCGGTGGTGCGATCTCAGCTCACTGCAGCCCCAACCTTCAATGCTCAGGCAATCCTCCCCCCTCAGCCTCCCAAGTAGCTGGGAGTACAGGCATGTACAACCACACCCGGCTAATATTTGAAATTTTTTTTTGTAGAGATGAGGTTTCACCATGTTTCCCAGGCTGGTCTCATACTCCAGAGCTTAAGCAAATCTGCCCACCTTGGCCCCCCAATGTGTTGGGATTACAGGCTTGAGCCACCATACCTGGCCTTGATGTGCATTGTTACTTTAATTTTTACAACAATTCTGTTAGGTATGAGCCAAAAAACAGGTTTCTACAGAACTGAGGCTGGGGCTAAGGAACTAGTTCTAGAGTTTTAAGCAGCAGAGGTAGAATTTGAATCCAGGTCTATTTGACTCCAAAGACCATGACCTTTCTAGGATTCTAGAAACAAAAAGCCCAATAGTTACATTTACAGGGTCATTTAGGATTTGTGAAAGGTATGGTAAGGCATTTTCTCAGATTGGCTAATAGACCTATGCTGCTCTTCCCTTTTCACTCCAGCATTATTTTCCCTGCTACACTAATATGCCTCAGACTACTAGACAACAAATATTGGTGGTTGATAATCATAAAAGGGCAGATGGATACTCTAATGCAGTTTGTTCCTTGGTAGAGTGAAAATATTTTGGGGGATGAAAGGATGCTGGAATGTCTTTGAGCTTCAGGAAGACAAGGGCCTTTCCATCAGTGAGGCACACTGGACCTGTATCCAAAGATCCCCTCATGGGTTCATGTTCAGTTCTATGACATATGAACTTGGGCAAATTCCTTCTAAACCTTCTTGAGCCTCAGTAGTGTCACCTGACTGATAACAAAGAAATCACTCTGCTTGCCCAGTAGACATCATGGGGGTGTGGGAGGATCCAATTTTAGCATGTGCAGGTAGTCCAGTGTTTTTGTGCATGAAGCTTTCCTGAGAAAATGTGGGCAAGATCAATGTCCCGAAGATGGACTGGAGTGTTACAAGGAGCTTCTATTTTCTGATCTATACAAAGGAGTCTAATGTCTTTAATTAAATATCACTTTTTAGATGGAAACTTTGACAATATTTTTCAAGTTTTAATACTCTTTTTGGTCATTTACTTGTTACTATTTTCAAATTGCTCAAATAATATACAAATATATATTGCAAAACCACAGACAATACTGAAGTAAAAAGCAAAAGTCTCTCTACCTTCCTTTTACAAATTCCACTCTCATTCCCAGAGGTAACCACTGCTATCAGTCTGGTATTTTCCATCCTATGCATTTATAAGAATGCACATATATTTCTATACATGTATATATAAATATATACAAACATGTAATTTTGTGGAAGATTTTTTATAATATGAAAATATCATGTTTCAATATTTGTTCTTTTCTTTCTTGTTAAATACATATTTGTCTTGCTCAAGTTCAATAATTCTGTTGTTGAACTAAAGATTTGCAACTTTCAGCATGTGTCAAGATTTCTTTCCTTATCTGGGTTTAAAAGACTACGCTTTTTGCAGTATCAAACCAATCATTTTCTCCAATTTTCTGCTAATTTTTAGAAAACAATGAAGCAAACCATGCAATTATTTCGATTTCTTGGTGCAAACAAATACTGCTCTGCAGACAAAGAGAAAAATGCAACTGAAGCAGAACCATCAGCTACCAGGCAACACTAATATGAAATTGTTTAAAATATTGTTCATCAGCGACATCTAACTGTAGCAGATAAAGACTGTTTAAGGATATGTGAACAATGCACAAAAGTTCAAGTTGTTTTAAATTCAACCTTATAAAGCCTGAGTTTATACATGAAAGTAATATAGTCTTATTTGATGAAGGCACTTTTTCAAAAAGTATGAATTTTCTCACATTCATTGTGTGTGTGCATGTGTGTGTGTGAGGTTTTGTCACCTGCCTGAAAATCTTTTGTCTTTCATGCATTTAACGAACAGGACTTATTTTACAACGAATTACAATTTCTCTCAGTCTCCATGCACTACAGATTATTCTTCTTAAAGCAACTTGTGCATTTACTCTTAGAAAAGACAATGCAGTTGAGAATGAATTTTTTTTTAAAAAAAGTCACAAGACACTGAAGATCACCCAGCTAGCAACTGAACTTGGTCCTACTAACCCTGAGCAATACCATCTAGTAAAAGGCACTGTCTTGATGGATCATTCATGGAAAACTGAAGTAATTACCATCATTCTAATATTTCTATTTAAATGCATGAAAAACTGATTAGCTGAAGGCAGCCCTATATATAGCAGAAATGGCATCTTCTTAATATTTATGCTAATGTAAAAGACATTTTACACAAAGGTTAGAGGTGACATATGGGTAAGAAATGATCTTAACATTCACAGTTATTTACTTACAATAATGCATGACAGGAATATTACTCCTTGGGAGAGGTTTAACAAGCGAAGAAGAGTAGGCATGGAGAAACTAATCAATATTAAAATACATAGACACTTACGGACACAAATGTATATATTTATAAGATACAGTCATACGGAATCACCAACGACCAATAGAGAAATGGAGCATCCACGCCTCCAAGCTCTAGTTTTACAAGTATATTACAGTTCATTTGCAGCCTGAGGTAGTCATATTTTTTTCTTTTTAAGTCCAAAGAGAATTTGGATAGAAATTAGAAAAGGTTTAATGATTTAGCTGACTTTGAGCATTCTCTACCTCATATGTAAAGATACTAAAAAATGTCAAAATGATGCCATTTTGAATTGCAGCTACTATCTTGAGCAAGAAATGAAGGACTTGGCTTATGAATTCAATTTGGTTTTTACACTGTCATTTCCACATGGCTAACCCACAGAGCGAATACTGTTTTCTGCCAGCTTTCTAAGCACGCTCCAAGGTGAGACTCCCAAGAAATGGTGCATAACAATGAGCACATCACGGAAGCAGTGCATGAAGAACAAATAAAACATGAAATTACACACAAACTCGAGAATCACATAAGTTGGCTAAGAATGGGTTACTGCCAATAATGGATTTCAAATAAGCCTCTGATTTAATGACAATCGCAAGCCAGCGCCTGATTGAGGGCAATCAAATGCTTCTCTTTTTATCTGCTTCTAACTCACTTTTTATATGAAAAGAAAAACAGTGCTATTACAACAGCAGCAATAGAAGGCTACACAAAAATCTGAAAACAGAAAGGCCATTTCCACAAGCAATTATAACACAATGCACATCCACACTTAAAGTATGTTCAAGTGAACAAGTAACCAATAGCAACTTCTTACTCAGCGCATCAGTAGACACTGTCTGGAAAGACAGTATTTGCTTTTCACTTAAGCATTTTAATTGTGATTGTCCACAGTGCAACTGTGACTCAAAAAGGTATGAATTTCAGATTTAAAAACTGGATAAACAACCAGAGGAGTCAACCAGGAGAAATGTGGCTGCACTGAAAATGACCATAGGTCCCTAAAACAGAGACATCTTTTTTCAGTTTACAAGGGAGAACCTGCAGCTCACACTGATTGATCACTTCCTAATCATACCTCTGAATCCCAGCCCCCAGGACACACTGGCTGAACCTTTTTTTTTTGCATCTGAGTATATTCCATTTAGTATTTCATTATCCATTATCCAGTACTGTTTTCTTCGTTTTCAGGAATAATTGTTTTGGGGGTGCTTTTGTCTTTTTAGGGAGGTTCTGGTATGATAGATTCTTGTTGAATTAATATTGTATTAAAATGGGAAGAGAAGTCATCGATGAGAGCTTCTCTAGTTTTTCGATAAAAGGCTATTTGCTGAGAGGGAGTTGGGACAAAACTTTTTCTTTCACATGGATTTGGATGTGTGCCCCTGTACCATACTGTAGAAACTGTAGGTATTCGTGTTTTTGAAGATCCTTAGGGTCAGATAAATATGAGCTGTGCATGGAGAAAATGAAACTATACTGTCGAAGGTTGTGTGTGTGTGTGTGTGTGTGTGTGTGTGTGTGCTTTATGGGACTGGATGCCAGAGGTAGGCTTCAGAAGACTGATCCATGCTGATCTATTTCCAGTTTGCCTGGAAAGACCTAGTTCAGTCCAGTCCACTTCATAACTGGGAGAGAAAATCAAAGTGGAGAAATGCACCCACCTTTTATGTATTTCAGTTCTCACAAGGAGAGAGAACAAAACGGCCTTGTTCCTTTGGACCCATAAAATCTCCCTGAAGTCAGACCCAAGTTGCTGGACTAACTCCAGGGGCAGTGGCTTTTGTCCTTTGACCCTGCCCCTCTCCTGCCAGCCCTCGGAGTCTCCCCATAATACCAAATCCTCCCCCGACATAAGACTCCTGCTTCAAGGTAAAAATACATATTTTCAAGTGAAACATCAAGAACTCGGTTTCCTTGGTAACTCGGGCAGGGAAAGAGAATTTAAGATGATCAGAAATATTCATTCTGACCAGCTAGATCCATTCTCCTCCTTACTCCTAAGGCTTTATCTACAATACAAGGCAGGGTCCCAAGCTTCTCCAAGTCGCCATACATTTAAAGTTAAATGAAAAGTGAAGTCTGCCACTAAGTTTAGCTCTCCTACTGAAATCCTTGAGAGATTATTACTTCCTTCTGGCTATATCAGCCCCCCTTTTCCCATACCTATCAGACGGCTTTGAAGTTTTACTTCATTTGAAATATTGTACAGCAAGTGCACACAGTGTGCTAATGGGTTGCATGGATTAATGGAGCAAATAGTTGCTTAAATTTAATTTAAAAGTAGTTCAGATAAAGACCTAGAGAATTAGTACTGGGGTTAAGGATGGAACCTACTGAGCTATGCCTGGCTGGAGGGGAAAATACAGAGAGGAGGGGCTGCTTCTCCCTTCTCACTCTGCCTCCGACAGAAGAGGGTTTTGTTTAGTGCCTTTGTGCAGACAAAGGGGATCCTCGTTTAAGGATGAATATGTATGAGTTATTTTTAGATGAATCAGGTGTCACCCTAATATGCCCTGCTGTAACAGGTGCATGTAGACAGACACGGCTACCCCCTGCTCTCTATTCTATGTTGTAAAGTAGTTATCAGCTGCTTACACAATGAATACACTTTTATTACACCTGAAGAAAAGCACTTTGTCAAAACTATACCATGAGTCTAGGGAAAAGTGTCAGACTCTTTGCTACACACAGATTTATCTATTGATTGTCCTTTACTTAGCCCTGCCAATGGGTTTCATGACTCAACTTCACCTCATTGCCCTTTTTACAACACTCTGCAAATTCTTATTCATAATCAGACATCTCATCCAATTCTAGGTCACAAAAATCACTTATGCAGTCTTAATGAATACAGCATCCTTGGGATTTACATTTAGTAAAACTGTAAAGTAAAATATTCATAAAAAGAAAAGACAGCCAACCTAACATTCCAATCCGCAATGCAAGTCTACAAAATCATAGCTGAGATGATGCAGCCCTGCTTAGACTTCTCAACACTTTTCCTGTGGAGAAACTGGAATCTAAACTCTTAAAAAAAGGATGGGATTTATGCATGAACAATGACACGTGCTAAAGAGAAAGCACAATTATAAGAAAACTTGACATTTGTCACTTCATATGACATGGTTTGCCTGTGTTCCCACCCAAATCTCACCTTGAATTGTAGCTCCTATAATTCCCTTGTGTTGTGGAAGGGACCTGGTGGGAGATAATTGAATCATAGGGGCAGTTTCCCCGATACTGTTCTTGTGGTAGTGAATAAGTCTCATGAGATTTGATGGTTTTATAAGGGGAAACTTTTCCCTTGGCTCTTTTCTCTCTTTTCTGGTGCCATGTAAGACGTGTCTTTCGCCTTCTGCCAAGATACGATGCCTCTCCAGCCACGTGGAACAGAGTCCATTAAACCTCTTTTCCTTTATAAATTATGCAGTCTTGGGTATGTCTTTATCAGCAGCATGAAAATGGACTAATACATCATATATATATGAATATATATAAAGGAAGGAGGAGAATATACTAGTAATTAATTTTCAAAAGAAATGAGATGAAACTGTAGAATGATAAGCTCTTTCTTCTGTTCTTAGAGAACCCACTGTTGCTTTGCCGCCACTCACAGGGTGAAGCAAATACAAGAGCTTGCAGAATAGTTAGACAGGCAAGCCTGTGAACAGCCACGGGCTAGAGAAGGGCAGAACACACTCCCCCCCCCACCCCGCACTCTCTTTTCTTCTAGATGAACTGGAGGCTTTATTTGGTTCACTTCTGAAAATCCCATATCTAGAGCAGTGCCTGTCACATAGTAGGTACTCTCTAAATGTTTGCTGAGTGGAGGAATGAGTGAAAGAATAACAAATTTAGTTGAATACATGTCATCAACTTACGTTCTATAAAACACATTCTATAAGACATCCATTTCAACCAGACAATTCTCTTATGGAGAACTGGATGATTCCCTATGGCAGCAAGAACCACAGGATAACCTATAACCTCTATTTGATTTGATTAAGGAAGACTACAACTATTAAAGAAAAAGAAAACAAATTGGGACCCTATTCATTTTGATTTTCTGTTGTTTCCGTGGCTTACTAATAAGCCAATCAATAATATGAAAGAAATCCCTGCAGTCATTAGCAAACCTCTTTGGCTAATTTACCATTTTATTTTTAAAGAAGGCAATTACAGAATTTAAAATATATTCAGTCTTCCACAAAATTCACCATTACAATACTGAAAATCTAAATGGTGAATGCAAGTAGATGAGGCTGCATTTCAAGTGGAGTTAGTGTAACTTTTCAAATTACAATTTTATTTTCAGGTAATTGTAGACTCACAGATATAAGAAATAATACAGAGAAATCTTGCATATCCTTTACCCAGTTCTCCCCAGTGGTAACATCTTACAACACTACATGTACCACAGTATCACGACCCAGGTATTGCCATTGATAAAGTCAAGATACAGAACTTTCTGTCACCACAAGGATCCCTCATGTGGCGCTTTTACAGCCACTCCTACTTCCTTCCCACCCCTGCTCCACCTTAATCTCTGGAAACCACTAATATATTGCCCATGTCTGTAATTTTGTCATTCCAATGATGTTATAGAAATAGAGTCATAAGTAAGTAACCTTCTAGGATTGACATTTTTTTCTCACTCAGTATAATTCTTCGGAGATTCCTCTATGTTGTTTGTATCAATAGCTTGTTTATTTTTATTTCTAAGAAGTACTCCACGGTATGGATGTACCACAATTTGTTTAACCATTCATCTGTTGGTGGACATCTGGGTTGCTTTTAATTTTTGGTTATTGGGAATAAAGTTGTCACAATCATTTATGTACAAATTTATGTGAATGTATATTTTCATTTCTCTAGAATAAATGCCCAGGAGGGCAATTACTGGATGGAATGGTAGTTGTAGGTATAAATTTAAGACACTGCCAAACTGTTTTCCAGAGTGACTGTGCCATTGTGCATATTCCCACCTGCAGTTCATGAGAGATCCAGTTTCTCTGCATCCTTGCCAGCATTTGCTGTTTTCTCTGATAGGCATGTAGTGATATCTCGATGTGGTTTTAGTTTGCATTTCCCTAATGATGTTGAACCTTTTTATGTGCTTATTCCTCTTCGGTGAAATATCTTTTCATGTCTTTGTATATTTTCTAATTTAATTGTTAGTTTTTTAATATTTATTTTTAAGAGTTCTTATATATTCTAAGTACTAATTCTTTGTTGGATATGAGGTTTGTAAATATTTTATCATTTCATCTTAACAGATTTTTGTTACAGAACAAAAGTTTTTAGTTTTGATGAAGTCCAGTTTGTCAATTTTTCTTTTATTGGATTATACTATTGGTGTCAAAACTAAGAACTCTTTGCCTAGCTCTATATGCCAAAGATCTTCCGTTTTTTAAAAATACAGAGTTTTTCACTTTACATTTAAGTTCATGATGCATTTTGAGTTAACTTTTTGTAAGGTGTGAGACCTAAGTCTGGGTTCATTTTGTTGCCTATGGATGTTGAATTGCTTCAGCACTATCTGTTGGGAAGAATATACTTCCATTGTATTGCTTTTGTACCTTTGTCAAAAGTCAACTGGGCATTTTTGTGTAAGTTTCTTTCTGGATTTTCTGTTCTGATCCATTGGTCAGTGCGAGCAGACATTGTTGCCTTTTTCCTGTTTTTGGAGGGAAAATACTGTCTTTCACCATTATGTATAATTTTAGCTGTAGGTTTTTTGTGGGCACTCTTTATCAAGTTGAGGAGATTCCTCTCTATTCATAGTTTTCCTGAGAGATTTTTTTTTAAAAAAATCAAGAATGGGTATTGAATTTTGTCAAATGCCTTTTCTGTATCAATTGTAGTTTTTGTTTTCATGTAATTTTTCTTCTCTAGCCTATTATAATATGGTGGATTATACTGAACCAGTCTCATATCTCTGGAATAAACTCTACTTGTTCATAGAGTAGAATTACTTTTATATAGCTAAATTCTATTTATTAATATTTTGTTAAGGAGTTTTGCATCTGTATTCATGAAAAATATTGGTCTGTAGTTTTCTTTTTTGTAATATCTTAGTCTGGTTTTGGTACAAGGGTAATACTAGCTTCATAGAATAACTGGACATTTTCTCATTTTCCTTCCTCTTATAATTTCTAGAAGATGTGTAGAATTTATGTGAATTCCTTAAATGTTGGATATAATTCTCCAGTAAAACCACCTATAACTGCAGAGTTGGTTTTTCTTTTCTCTTCTCGAGCTCTAAAATGATGGACTCAATTTTCTTAATAGTTATGGGGCTATTCAAATGATCTACTTCTTTTTTCTTTTTTTTTTTTTTGAGATGGAGTTTCACTCTGTTGCACAGGCTGGAGTGGAATGGCACAATCTTGGCTCACTGCAACTTCCAGCTCCCAGGTTCAAGCAATTCTCCCTGCCTCAGCCTCCCAAGTAGCTGGGACTACAGGCGCTTTCCGCCACACCCAGCTAATTTTTGTATTTTTAGTAGAGACAGGGTTTCACCATGTTGGCCAGGCTGGTCTCAAACTCCTGACCTCAGGTGATCCACCCGCGTCAGCCTCCCAAAGTACTGGGATTACAGGCATGACCCACTGCACCCAGCCCAAATAATATATTTCATATTGAATAAATTGTGGTAGATTGTGTTTTTAAGCAGTTGGCCATATAAATCACAAAATTTATGTGTGTAGAGTTTTTCTTACAGCATTCCCTTTTTGTCCTTTTGTTGTTTGCAAAGAGTTATAGGTTAAATTGCACTCCCCAAAATTCATGTTTAAGTCCTACCCCCAGTGCCTCAGAATGTGACCCTATTTGGAGACAGGGCCCTTACAAAGGCAATCAAGTTAAAGTGAGGTCATTAGGATAGGCCCTATTCCAATATAACTAATGTCTTTATAAAAGAGGGAAATCTGAATACAGAGAGATACACATAGATGGAAGGCAATATGAAGAGACATAGTAAGAAGATGGCCATTTATAAGCCAAGGAGAGAGGCCTGGAACATATGCTCCCCTCACAGCCCTCAGAAGGAACCAATCCTGCTGACACCTTGATTTTGAATTTCCAGCCTCCAGAACTGTGAGACAATACATTTCTGTGATTAGAGACATACAGTCTATAGTATTTTGTTATGGCGGCCCTAGGAAGTTAACATACAGGACCTGGTGATATCCAGTTTCACTCCTGATATGGGTCATTTGTGTCTTTTCTCTTTGTCAGTCTTTGTCAATTTTATCTTTTCAAAGAATTACCTCTTTGTTTTATTTCTCTACTAATTTTCTGCTTTCAGTTTCATTGCTATCTGATCTTATTTTCTTCCTTCTTCTTGCTTTGAGTTTCTTTTGCTCTTCTTTTCCTAGGTTCTTGAAGTGGGAGCTAAGAATACATATATATATGAGGAGACTTCAAAAAGTTTGTGGAAAAATGAAATGAATAGATTTAATAAATTTATTAATTTTAATAGATAAAAATAAAAAACATTAACTTTATTTTTCAACACAAGCTTCATCAAGTTCAAGACAATTTTGTAAGCAATGACACCAACATTAAGCTCATCCCTAAATAACTGAGAGTCCTGGGAATTTAACCATGTCAGCATAGTCTTTTCACATTATTAACTGAAGAAAAATGAGTGCCTTTTAAAGATTTAAGATTAGGAAACGAAAAGGAGTCAGGAGGAGCCAAATCAGGACTGTAAGGTGGATGCCTAATGATTCCCATGGAAACTCTTGCAAAATTACCCTTGTTTGATGAGAAGAATGAAAAGAAGCACTGTTGTGGTGGAGAAGGGCTCTCTGGCAAAGCTTTCCCAGGTGTTTTTCTGCTAAAGCTTTAGCTAACTTTCTCAAAATACTCTCATAATAATCGGATGTTTTTGTTCTTTGGCCTTGCAGAAAGTTAACAAACAAAATGCCTTGAACATCCCAAAAAACTGATGCCATGACCTTTGCTCTTGACCAGTCCATTTTGCTTTGACTTGCCCCCTTCCACCTCTTGGTAGGCATTGCTTTGATTGTGCTTTGTCTTAAGTATCATATTGGTAAAGTTATGTTTCATCTTTTGTTACAATTCTTCAAAGAAATACTCCAGGATCTTGATCCCATTTGTTTAAATTTTCCATTGAAAGCTCTTCTCTTGTCTGCAGCTGAGCTGGGTGCAACAGTCTTGGCACCTATACAGTGGAAAACTTGCTCAACTTTAATTTTTCAATCAAAATTGTATAAGCTGAACCATTTGAGATGTCTATGGTGTTGGTTATTGTTTCCGCTGTTAGTTGTCAGTCCTCTTCAAGTAGGGCACAAACAAGATGAATTTTTTCCTTGCAAACTGATGTGTATGGTCTGTTGCTGTGGGCTTCATCTTCAACATGATCTCATACCTTCTTAAAACGAGTTATCCACTTGTAAACTGCCAGTTTCTTTGGGGCACTGTCCCCATAAACTTTTTGTAAATAATCAGCGATTTCACCAGTCTTCCACCCAAGCTTCATCACAAGTGTGATATTTGTTATTGCTTCAATTTTAGCAGAATTCATGTTGCTCTGATAGGGCCTCTTTTCAAATTGATGTCTTATCATTCTTAGCGTCTTAAACTAGATCTTGTTCAGATATGCTTCAACAAGTTAGTATGAGTTTATGTTGGTGCCAAAAAACTCTGAAATCCATGCATAGTTTTTCATAATACACATTTTCTATAAACTTTTTGAAGACCTCTTGCAGATTTGAAACTTTTCCTCCTTTGTAATATATCTAGTGCTAGAAATTTGTCTTTCAGCCTTGCTTTGTGTTTCACAAATTTTGATATATTTTCATATTAATTCATTTCAGTGTATTTTTATGATTTCCCTTGACATTTCTTCTTTGACCTATAGATTATTTAGAAGTGTATTGTCTAGTTCCAAGTGTCTGAAAACTTTCCTGTTTCCTTTACATTATTGACTTCTAGTTTTACTCTATTGCAGTCAGAGAAAATATTGTATATAGTTTCAATTCTTTTAAGTTTGTTGAAGTTTGTTTTATGGCCCATGGTATAATCTATTTTGGTATATGTTCTGAGGCCACGTGAAAAGAATGATTATTCTGTTGTTGGGTGGAGTGTCCTACAGATATTGATTCAATCATGTTGGTTAATGGTGTTGTTGATTCCTTCTATATCCTTGCTGATTTTCTTTCTAGTTGTTCTAATGATTGTTGGGAGAGCACTGTTGAAGTCTCCAACTATAACTGTAGATTTGTCCATATTTCCTTTCTGTTCTAACAGTTATATTCTGATTTATTTTATGTCTTGCAGATCGTTTGGCTGGAATCCACTATTATTATACTGAAGTCCTGTCGGGGTGATGTTAACATAGGGAAAAGAGAAGCTTTTCATAATATTATTAAATCTCGGGCTTTTAGTGGGCTGTGACTTTGACACGTGTTTCTCAGCTTTCCTACCTCAACCCCACCATCCAGGCTTAGGTGAGATATAGACTATCAAGGCAGGAATTCTCTGATGGGCCCAAGACTAGAGCAGAAGAGTTATTGTCTAAAAGTCTCTGTCCCTTTCTTGGTCCTTTGTTAGAGAGACAAAGCTTTTGTTAGGGCTCTTTGTGCTTGCACCCATTGGTATTTCCAGATTAATGTGTTTGCATACATTGGTTTCTTCAACAATACATTTAGGATATATGAGAGAAAAAGATACATTGCCACTCACTGCTGTGTCATTCCTTGGGTCCCAGGGTCCCTAGCTGGTTTGCCTTCTTCTGTCCACATTTCAGAGTCTTCTTCTGTTGTTTTATATATAATGTCCAGAGTTTTTAGTTATATTTAGCAGAAGAGATATGAAAAAGTATGTCTACTCCATCTTTCCAGAAGTAAAAGTCCTCACAGCATTGAAATTTGTGAAGATTCCAAATATCCATACCCTGGCTGAAAATAGATTTGATATCTTCTTTGACATTGTAATAAAATAATGAAGAGTCTATTTAGAAAACTGAAAATTTTGAAACTCATTCTATCACTTATTAATATCACTGTCCTCAATTGACCTGTTATCTACATAGCTTGTTCTTTCAAAATGAGATATACTTACATTGTATAGCGATTTTCTGTCCTTTAAAGTAACAATTTAAACTTGACCATTTTCCCACCTGAAGTTGATAGTACTGCACTGTTTATAACTCATATTTTATAATGTATTAATAAACATAACATTTGAAAAAGCATTTGTCTGATAAGCATCTAATCATCTAATTATACCAGACTTTGATTTTTTTTTTGAGATGGAGTTTCGCTCTTGTTGCCCAGGCTGGAGTGCAACGGCGCAACCTTGGTTCACTGCAACCTCCGCCCCCCAGGTTCAAGCAATTCTCCTGCCTCAGCCTCCCGAGTAGCTGGGATTACAGGTGCATGCAGACACGTCTGGCTAATTTTTGTATTTTTGGTAGAGATGGGGTTTTGCCACGTTGGCCAGGCTGGTCTCAAACTCCTGACCTCAGGTGATCCACCTGCCTTGGCCTCCCAAAGTGCTAGGATTACAGGCATGAGCCATCATGCCCAGCAAAGAGTTTGAGCTTAAGGAATAAGGAAATATACAAACTGTAGAGAAGGTAGTTCTAGAACTCATTGTATAGACTCTGCTAGTACAGTGCCTAACATGCAATATACATGAAGTAAATATTTGTAAATGAATGGAAGAATAAATGAAGACAGAATTAGGAATCTGATGGAGACATTCTTCCTTTTGAAATAATACAATTTTTGTAACTAAGACACATACATGAAATCTATAAGCCTCTAACGGCAATGTATACTTATATGTAAAGTTTACGCATCCATACGTAAAAGTATTTTTGGCTGACAAGTCTCACATTTATTCCTGTCTATGGCACACATACAGAGATTCCTGATTATTTTTTTAAATCACAGAAAATTTTCTTCTTTTAACATCATACAAAGCATGAGAAAATCACAAAGTTAGCTCTCCTCTACCCACAGTAAAAGTTGGTTAATGGTTAAACCTCCTGAGCACTTTTGAGAAGTGGTTTCTTCAAAAGTCCTTAAAGATATGGGCATTGTCAGAAAACTGCTTCCTTTTCAACTACACAAATGACTTTTCTACTGTTCTCTGCTTTCCAGGTCTCAGCGTAAAGTGGTTCCAAGTGGTAGAGACCTTTCAGGCTGTGATTCACCTGAGCCCTGCAGACTAAGTGTAAATGATGGACAGAAAGTAAACCAAAAAGCAGGCCCAGGCTCAGCTGATGGAAACCCAGTTCTCCCTGCCCAGCAATCAAATGCCAGCTAAATCCACTTACATTATTCATAGGCAGGATTACAGTTGCTATAATTAGTGATGTCTAGATATGCAACATAAAAGAAACTCTTCCAATCGCTGCAAATATTTTGGGTAAAAGAAAAATCTCTTCCCATTAGGATGTTCATTTAATAGAGTTGACTACTTGTAGAAGATGAAGAAAAAAATGTCTGAAAAAAATCTTGACTTTCTTCTCTGTGGAGGAAGCTAAGATCTCCCACAGCCATGAAGGAAATGGGTTGCATGGCTCTCTACCTTCTTAGGTCTTTCCTGAAATGTCACCTTCTCTGTGACATCTTTTCTGGCTTTTCTACTTAAAATTTTACTCATCCTTTCCCACCCTTCCTTTCCAACACAAAATATAAATGTATTCCCTATCTCCTTTCTCTGCCTTATTTTTCTTCAAAGCACTTATCGCCATCTTGCACACTATACGTTTCCCTCATTTGTGCTGTTTGTTGTCTGTTTCACTCCACTGCAATGCGAGCTCCAAGAAGGCAGAGAGTTCTGTCTTTGTTTGCTGCCATAACCTTAACAGTGCCTGGCACATGGTAGTTGCTCGATCAATATTCATAGAATAATGGTTGAATAAATTCTCAAGGAAAAAGACAATTGTCACGAATAACTTAGCCTTGCAGATGACGACTACCTTGAATTACTCAGTTGCTTTAATCACAAAGAAAACAAAGGCACAGGGGAGAATGCACCAATCTGGGAAAAAGGCAAGTTTGGGGCTGTTACTCTCTGAGGGTGTCATCTGAGCGGTTGCTTGGCCTCTCTGGATTTCAGTTTCTCATCTTTAACATGGGGACTAGAGTAGAAGATCTCCCCAACTCCAGTATCTGGCAATGCATTTGTTTATTACTTCATGATCCGTGAGGGACTCAAAGCCCAGAGTCTTGGTGCAGATACTGATAGTTTTATTTATTATGGCATTTTGTTCCTATCATACATTTTATGGTATTGGTGACACAAGTTAGATTACAAAAGACAGACCAATAAAAAGTTTAAGATGGAGTAATAGTTTAAACAGAATAGTTTAAAACAGAGCAAAACATAAAACATAGAAAAATAATATAACAAAATAGAACAAGCAAAGAAGAATAAATAAATGTGGGGTGTGGACTAATAGACTGTATAAAGAAACTGCATGGAAAGGACTATATAGTCAAGATAGATGAATTTATAACACTGTGTGCTGATCACAATTGCATAATGAATCACGATTTACCACACAATTTTTCCAAATAGACTTGGTGCACTGAATTGTTCTAACAGGTCATGTTTTTAAATGACTTCTGAATCTTCAATAATAATAATAAAAAACTTAACAAGTGGACCTTGAGATTACTGCCTAGCCATAAAACAAGGTGATTTCACTTCCTAAAAATGAGTTATTTTTTTGTGAGCCACTGCAAGGCACATGAAACACTATTCTCATTGCTTCTCTTTCTTTATACACTTTTTTGCTCTTCTCCAATCATAAGTCATTGCACTGATGGAGTTTCCACTTGCATATAAAGTAACTGGGCCATAGACATATTTACTGTCACTTTTCATAAAAAAACTATATATTTCCAGCCATGACAAGAGACCAGCTGGCTAATTTAGACTGCCTGCTGAACATTTGAGGAAAAGTAATCATTTTATTTTTCACTGGCATACTTAGAAGGCACATACTGAATATGAATGATTAGAAATATGAGAATTGTACAGATGTGTGTGGTGGGGTATCCAAACATTTTCATAAGAAATGCACAGCAATTCTTTTCACAACTCTGTGGTGGTTTTGAGTAAAGCAGTGTAGAAATGCTTATTTTTTTAAGCAACAAATAAAGATTGGCCAAAATTGAGCATGTGATGTTTGAAATTTTTAAAGAACAGTTTTACTGTTAATTCATTGTGTCATTACAAAAGAAATTTTTATTTATTATTATGACATATGGTTTCTAAATATGTCTAATTATTAATAAACACAGTTCCTCTACTGATTATTCTGAAATCCAGTGCATGAAATTTCACTATTGTAACACTCACACATGAGTGCTTAATTCCAGAATACAATTTAAATTTAAGAATCCTGGATTGTATCTCTGAGTATGAAATCATAGAATGATTCATTAAGTAAAAGAGGAAAATATTAAAAGTTTAGATTTATTTCATTCTTTTCAATTTCTATTTTTAAAAATTATAAATAAAAAATGCAACTTCAATGATATGTGTGTATTACATACAAATAGACATACATATGCATTGGAGAATGCATGATTAAGAACATACAACAACAGGCCGGGTGTGGTGGCTCATGCCTGTAATCCTAGCACTTTGGGAGGCTGAGGTAGGAGGCCTCAACTCCTGAGTGACTGGGGGTCAGGAGTTCAAGACCAGCCTGACCAACCTGATGAAACTCCGTCTCTACTAAAAGAAAAGAAAAAAATTAGCCGGGCATGGTGGCAGGTGCCTGTAATCACAGCTGCTCAGGAAGCTCAGGCAGGGGAATCCCTGGAACCCAGGAGGTGGAGGTTGTAGTGAGCTGAGATTGTGCCACTGCACTCCAGCCTAGGCAGCAGAGCAAGACTCCTTCTAAAAAAAAAATTTGAACAAACATTTATTTTCAAATAAAAGATATACACATGGGCAATAAACACATGAAAATATGCTTAATATCATTAATCATCAAGGAAGTACAAATTAAAATCATAATGATATACTAATGTACATCCTTAAAATAGCTGGAATTTTTAAAAAGGCCAATCATACCAAGTGGTGTAGATATGTATGTATGTCCACAAAAAGACATGTACACAAATATTCTCAGCAATTTCATTCACAATGCCCCCAAACTGAAAATAACCCAAATATCCAACTGGTAAATTGATAAATAACTTGTGATAGACACATACAATTCTGTTCAGCAACAAAACATTACACTGATATTACTGACACATGCCACAGCATGGGTGAATCTCAAAAGCATGATGTGAGAGAAAGAAGCCAGGTACAAAAAGCACAATAGGGATTCATTCTTTCTGTTCCTGCCTGTCTCTGTCTTTGTCCCCCTCTGTCTCTGTCTCTCTGTTTCTCTCTCTGTGTGTCTCTTTCTCTCCCTCAGTGGTTGCTAAAATCTTAGAGAGATGAGGAACGAACTGAGAAGGCACATGAAGAAACTTCTGGAGATGCTGGGAAGTTTGATATCTTGTCTGCATGGTGATATCATGAATGTATACAACTGTCAAAATGATCAAACTGTACACTCTAAAGGGATACAATGGATAGTGTTAAATTGTAGCTCAAGAAGGGTGAATAAAAACATAAAAGAGGAAACAACAAAACTTTTAAAAACATACACAAGCTTTAATTACAAAGTATGAGTGAATCCTACGGCCTTTATAATGGTCATAAAATAGCTTATATGGTAAAGCAAATGTGCTCAAGTTCAGCTGCCTACAGTATGACTTTGGTTGGGCAACGTTCTCATTTTCTCTGTATCTCAGTTGGTATCTATTAAAAAGGAGTATTCTAACAGTACTTACTTCATAAAGTTGTGAGAATTAATGAGAAAATGCATGTGAAGTATTTCTCAATAATTAAGTACTGTTCTCTTCAGTAACTGCTGAGAGAATCAAAACATATTTAATGCTGAGGAAAACTTAGTTACAAAGATATCGAATAAAATTCAGCTTATAGTGGTTAAGAAAATATGGCATAATCAAACATACTTGATTTAGATTTAAAGTGGTTAAAATGCCCCTGTAAAAATCATTTCATCCCTGTCGTTCTTATAACATCCTTACCCTTTCATCAATTTCTAATTTGGTCATTGCAAAACTTACTTAATTTCTTTCTCTCCAACTCAGAAGTTTCATGAAACAAAATATACCAGAAGTAGCCATTGGCTCACACAGTACCAGACACCTAGAAGATGCTCAGTAAATAGGCATTAATCAGATGAACGGAGGATGGCTAATTAATGGGGCACCTAGAAGATGCTTAGTAAATAGGCACTAATTAAATGGATGGGGGATGGCTAATTCATGGGCTGCTGTATGACTGAGCATGGAAGTGTGTGGTATATTGCAATGATTTACATTTTTATTTTCATTTCTAAGCTGTGAACCCCATTCATCACTAGAAACCTTACCAAAAATCCTGATAGGTAAAACAGGCAAACCGAGCTCTGTGCTGCATGCCGCTGTTAGGGAAGCAGGAGCCTCGGGGAACAAGAGTGCTGCCATTTTAAAATCAACTTCATTTTCAAACTAGCAAGGTACATTTCTTTCCAGTCACGACCCATGGTCCTAAGATGCTTATCAGTTGAGGAAGCAGCCTAAAGATACCTACAAGGACACGCTCTTACAATAATGGAGAATGCAAATGCCCCAATACCCATAACGATATAAGCTTTCAAGATAATAACAGTTATGTTTTGATATACTCACACACTAAAATGTCAAGGATAGACCGGCGCCAGGCACGGTGGCTGACGCCTGTAATCCCCGCACTTTGGGAGGCCAAGGTGGGTGGATCACCAGAGGCCAGGAGTTCAGGACCAGCCTGGCCAACATGGTGAAATCCCGTCTCTACTAAAAATACAAAAAAATCAGCCGGGCGTGGTTGCACGCCTCTGTAGTCCCAGCTACTCGGGAGGCTGAGGCATGAGAATCGCTTGAACTCGGGAGGCAGAGGTTGCAGTGAGCCCAGATTGCAGCACTGCACTCCAGCCTGGGCAACAGAGCTAGACACCGTCTTAAATAAATAAATAAATAAATAAATAAATAAATAATAAATGAGATAAAATAAAATGTCAAGGGTAGTTTTCTTTAAATCAGTAAAATAATACATTTTGTCATGTCATCTTCTCACTCTTACATAGTCACAGTTAGTTTAGTCTTTACATAGAGAAGACCCCTATATAAGAAAAACTTAAAGATGGTTCATTCCTCTGCTTGTTTTCTCAGAACGCCCTACTCTGTAATGTGGTAGTTTTCAATAAACTATCTCTTCCCACTACCAGGCATTCCTCCTCTTCCTTTCTGAGGGCATTCTACTCCATAGAGCAGTTTTTAATAAACTTGCCTCTTTCACTGCCCTTTGTGACTCACCTTGAATGCCCTCCTGTGTGAGATCCAAGAACACTCTCTAGGGGTCTGGATTGAGAGTTAACACTGCCTCCCACCTCCACCCCACCTATCTTCCAGTGGCAGCCATGAAAAATCTCAATATGCAGTGGGCAGCACCTGCAAGGAGTCATGAAGGACTGACGGGAATTTCACAAGGGAAAATGGAAAGACTGATTGGAGTGGGAAATACACATACAGGATGCCAGGCAAAGCCTGGGCGGAAGGGGTGGGGCTTCGTTTAAAGTGCTTTCCAAACATGCTCCTTGACTTCCTGTTTCTCTCTGCAGTCTGTTTTCTACCTTCCAAAGCCTAGAGCTTCCCAGAACCATTTCTCGTCTGGGTCCTTTCCTGACCATGCCAGGAAAAGGAAATTTCTCCTGACATTGCACCTTCATGGCACTTACTGCGCTTCTTCAAAGCTAGAAATGCCATAAATTGTAAGACACACCATTATTTCATGCACCATTAAGAGAAAATGTTGCCAGTTAAACCATGACGGTATTTTTGTTTTTTAATGACTTCAAATTCCTATTCTAACTTACTGAATGAGCTGCTCTAGGATTATTTAGACATGGAAGATGTGTAACTGGTGATTATGAATTTGACTTCTTTAATACCTTCAGCATTGACAACATATTTCAAGAGCACCAAGGTTTAATTAACATAACCTTATAATTTCATTTTTTCTTTTCCCTGACTGAATCACACGTGGCTGGAAGTTAGATGGCTTTGTTCAGTCAGCAGGAAGTTCGGTGGAATTTCAGTGCTTTAATGTTAAGTCCTGCACAATGAATGAACTGGTAACACCAGCTTCCTGGCACTTTGACATTTCCTTCATCTAGTGGCAGATTGTATTTTCCAAGTACAGCTGCAACAACATCTCCTAGACCATATGTTCTAGAAACTTGCTACTTTCCAATCAAGAGGTGAAGTTAATTCCCCTCCTCCAGAATCTGGATGGCTTCTGAATCTCTTGGAAACCAACAGAATGCAGCAGAAGTGACTCTATGTGACACTGGAAGCTGGGTCATAAAAGATTTGGCTTCCACCTTGCTCATGGGTCACCAGCTCTAGCTCTTGAAGCCTTTGGCTTCCATGTAAACAGTTCAGCTAATCTGGGTCTGCCAAGTTATTTCAAAGCCCAACATAGCCCATGCAGAGAGATCACAGGAAGAGGCTTGGTGGCTACAGAAAGACAGAAAGATGCCTCACCTGCTTCCAGCTGATTCAGCCCCCTACTGTCCCATCTCCAGACACGTCAAACTGCAACTGGATGACAGACGTTAAGCTGGAACTTTGCAGGCAAGCCCTTTCTTAGTTCCTGACCCACAGAGAATGTGAGAGATGATAAAATTATTAGGATTGTTTTGGAGTGATCTGTTGTATAGCAAGAGGTAACTGGAATACACCTATTTCCAGGAATTTGGCAATTTCTCCTCCCTTTAGGTGCACTGTTTGATCTGTGCTAGGCAATCCTTTCCAGTTGTCTCAGAAACAGACATAACTGGCTGCATCTACTTGTTGGCGCAGGTTATGCAAAGCACTTGGGTTGCTGCTTCACAAAAACATATGGACTTGTGATCACATTTACTTCATTGATATAAATGTTTCCTCTATTAACATATCATACATGCCTTGCAGCACTATTTCCATTCCTTTATGTGTGTAATAACTTTTTTCCATGAGAAACCATACAGTACTTTTCTTAGAAGATATTTTAAATGGCACTATAACTCACGGTATCCACAGTGAGCATAACTCATGCAGAGAGGACGATCGGGTCAAGGCCAAATTCTAGAATATGCAATCACAACTACATTTTGAAGACTACCTCGCCATCAGTGGAAAAAGATGCCACCCATTTAAAGACACATCCCAAATGTGAGGCATTAAAATACGAGATTTTAGAATTAGAGGGAAGAAAGTATGGCCCTCTCTGTTCCTCTCTCATGGCAGGTATCATATATGATTTTTGCCTCCTACTCTAGGTATTTGTGTACACCAATGTCAAAAGCGTGATTTGAAACATTCTGTTTATCTCCCAGTTTCAACTTCATCCTTTGAGCACTGCCTTCTATGGGGAATCCTCCAATCATCCAGAGAGGTTCCATGTTAATATCACACTTTGTGACCTCAAATCCTAAGATCTGGTGCATAGACTTTTTGGGGCAATTCTTCACTCACTTCTAACTGGCTGTGAGTTTCATTCCCCACAGTGGCTGTTCCAAACCTTCCCTGGTCTTCTTAATTTCCCAAGATCATTCCTACCAACTAGAGAATTGAATAGTAAGATGTCAGAGGGGTAAGAACCAAGATTTGATGGAAAACAATGTTGAATTTGTAGACTTTTACTAAGCAACTTAATATCTTTCTGGAAGGGCTGTAGTAAGGAGTAGGTAAAAGTTATATGCAAAATGTTTGACAACAGAGTGCCTAAGGATAGTAACGTTAGTCTTAGTTTTACTCATATTACCTCCTATTTTGCAGAAAGGATAAAGACAATTTCTTTCAATTGTTCTCCATTTCATCTAAAAATTCATCTGTATCTAAATTTACTCCACCTATCTTCATTGCCTCTTGTCTCATAAAGAATATCCCTGTTCTCCTGAGAGTGTGACTTTAACACCATAGTGGCTTAGTTTCTTCATAGACAGATTAGAGATAATGGAACTACCCACTTCCAGGGTTGTTCATTAGAATTTAATGAGTAGATACATCTTAAAACTTCAGGTCATTTCCTGGCACAGGTTAAGTACTAAATGTTAACAAGTAATCTTAGCATCTTGAATTTCTCATACTTTCCTCTAGTGGTCAACAGGCCCTGCTTAGATAAATATAAGTTGTTTGAGGTAGAGAGTGAGAGTGGATATGGTGTGCTCAGGTTTGAGTGTGTGCAGTATTAGAAAGAAGAACGAGAAAGAGTTGGAAATGAAGCTAAAACGATTTCTGTCATTAAATTAGGACAGACCATTTCTTCAGGTTATTGGTTTCATCATTGTTTTTCCTTAGTCTTCATTTTTGGAAAACCTGATGGAAATTGTACCTTGAATAAACAAGTTAACAAATATTTATCAATTAACTGAATATATAATTTGCTTTCACATGAGAGTCAATGGAAAAGCAGAGTTCATACATAGAATTTCACTTTGGTCAACTTTCAAGGGGACATTTTTTTCAATTTGCAGAACAAATTTCATGAATAATAGGACTTGGTCCAGGCTCCTAACCATCTTTCATCCTTGGGTGTATCCATCAGCCTAGGAACACCTAACACCATGTGGTGTTTAATCCTACAGCAAACTATCGACACTTTCAACTTGAATGATCATGTATCACTTAGTTTTCAAGGTACCACCTTCACTTTTAAGAATAAAACAAAATCCAAATGTTAGATTTAATTTTTTTCCAAATATTGATAAACTTTATGAAAAGGTTTAAAAAATCTTTCATTATTAATTCATTAGCTTATTTCATTCATTTTTCCTGCTCCTTTGGACTTGACTAATGTGGGTTGAAACCCATTGTTGCTCCCTTATGGAAGTTATTTTACCTTACTGGGTAACTGTTTTCTTCACATATCAGATACTGTTTAAGAGGCAGTTTTGAAGATTAAATGAGATAAGGTTGAAAGCAGGTAAAAGGGTACCTGGAACATAATAAGTGATTTAACAAAGCTTAATTTAATGGCAAACTCCCCTGATTCCTCTTGACATTTTTTTTTCTTTTCATATGGGGGCTGGCCTATAAAGAGAATTTAATTCTGTCATCTGGGCATTTTATCTTCTTAGTCTCCCAGCTTTAAGAGATTAAAAGGGTTTTTAAACATTGACGTTGCTGGAATTTTATTTACAGTTCATATCTGTTTAATTTTTAATACTCCATGGATGTGTGGAAATATTTTTTTCCTCTCTTTCTTTTTAGAAAAGAATTTCCCCCAGGTTATCCTCCATTAAAAGATACGCTTTAGATAATCTGTTCTGGAGACAGGATAGAAACCATATCCATGCAGATATTAACTAGATTGACAAAGTTGTTGAGATTACTGTAAAGTACACTCTAAATTTATATACTAAACTCCTGGAGTATCTAAGTCATTTTTAGTCATTGTTCATATTTATTTTAAATAAAAAATCCTTCTGGATTGTGTAAGAAAAATCAGTAACTGTATTAACAAAATACAGTTGAAGGCCTCCAAGATGACAGTGGAGAGATTATCTCCATGTAGAGAAGACCAAGTGTGGTGTGGACCATGGTCCCAATTGTTATATCCACAATTCACCAGTGCCATGACCATCTCTCCTTAATCACACTTGACATCTTTCTGCTGACTTCCAGGGCGTGAGGCTTTATAATCAAAATGCCAGCTCATAACAGCTAGGCAGTCCCTTCCTTAATAACTTGTGACCTAGCTCAGACATTTATGTAAGACCTTGTTAGAGGCCTTGTTAGAGTGATAGAAAAACATAAGGCTATAACATCACACACACACACACACACACACACACACACCCCTACACACACACCCACACACCCACCCCAGGGTAAGCACTCAGCTCTTTCATCTCTTTCACACAGGCCCATTTTCTCTGTTTCAGTTTAATTCACGTGCATCTACCTCTTCTCCACTGTTGACACCAGAAAACTCCCTTCCATATGCCCTTGTGGAACTCGCTATACTTCGTTCAATAAACGTTCAGTGACTACCTGCTATGTGTCCAGAATAAATTAAGAATACAGTTTATGCCCTTTATCTTCTTGAATCACATTTTCTCCTGTCTTATGCTATTCTTTGGTTCAGAAATTCGCTAATGCCATGGTTCATATGTTTCACAACATTGATTTACATTTATTACATTCATATAGACAATATTTAGCATTAATAATTCAGCTATTAGTACATGCTTCTGTATACAACAAAGGCAAATAATTTGTCTCTAAATAGAGAAAGTGTGATTTGACTAAGGTGTTTGGAATCCACAGTTGAGCACAGCACTAGGTAGGTGGCCCAAGGCACTCAAAAAAGCACTGATTTCAAACCCTGGCCTTGCCATTAAGTAGCCAAGGAGATTGGAGTAAATTATGTAGTTTCGCTAGACTTCAATTTCTTTACATGTAACATGACTGGTTTGCCAGATGATCTTTCTGGACTTTAGCTCTAAAAAATTAGATTCTACCATGCGTCTTATGTTTTGGTATTGCAATGAAAATATAAAATAAGAGACTGATATGGTTTGACTCTGTCCCCACCCAAATCTCTTCTTGAATTATAGCTCCTGTAATTTCCACATGTCATGAGAGGGACCTGGTGGGAGGTAAATGAATCATGGGGCCAAGTATTTCCCGTGCTGTTCTCTTGATAGTGAATAAGTCTCACGAGAGCTGATGGTCTTATAAAGGGGAGTTCCCTTACACAAGCTCTTTCTGCCTGTCACCATGTAACATGTGATTTTGCTCTTCCTTTGCCTTCTGCCATGATTGTGAGGCCTCCCCAGCCATATGGAACTGCGAGTCAATTAACCTCTTTCCTTTAAAAATTACCCAGTCTCGGGTATGTCTTTATTAGCAGCGTGAGAACAGGCTAATACAGAGACACCTCATGAGTCAAAGTTTTCAGAAATGGTGATTGGCTGCTGAGCTGGTCAGTTACATTTATTAGTCCCACACCATGTGCTTTAAATAGGACTCAGCATCCAGTGGGGATTAGCATGTGCCTTAGTTTGAGATTTGAACTCAAGTCATTTGTTAAGAAAGTGCTCCCAGGAGAAACTGGGCAGCAAGTCTGAGACGTTGAATAAGGAATGGAAGAAGCCAACCCAAGGTGCAGATCTCACAGGTGAGCTCTATGGTGTAAAATGTGGCTCAGGATTTGTCTCGCTTGGCAGGGAAGCAGGGCTTCATACTCATGTACCAGAAGGTGGTTAGCTAAGGCGTGCCCTGGGGAGAATGTAAATTCAAGGCACTTCTGGCTCTTTGAGCAAACAAGCAGGTCCCTGAGGAGGGTCATGGGTACAGCCCATTGGAAGAAAAATGGGTATAAGGAATGAGGAACAAAAATAGAAAAAGGAATCTAGGTATCTGAGCAGAGATTTGACCATGTCCACTGCAGGGCCTACGAGTTAGAATGCTTTCAGATACATGTAAGAGAAAACCTACTTCAAACTGTTCTAGTCAAGAAAAGGAATTGGCTGCCTCCATTCAGAGATAGGGTAGATTTCAGACATGGTATATTCTGGGCTCTAGCACCCTTTTTCTGCTGTCCTCCAGGGTCTGGTCTCCTCTGAATACTTTGTCTAGTGACAATCAGCATTATATATCTTTTTTTCATATTTTCTTTCCCAACTGCTAAAAAAATTCAAAGTTTTACTTTAATTGGAATATATTAGGTCAAATACCCTCTTCTGAATCAATACCTGTGGCAAGGTATGTGTATTCCTATGACTGACAGAAGCTAGGATGGAGCCAATGAAGAGTGTACCCAAAGGGAGAGAGGTGAAATGATTTGAGGAACAAGAAAAAAGATGACTGCAATCTTTTGCTAATCAATTTCCATCCATATCCTCCTCCCTATATCAAGCTCCCCAAATCTCAACCTCTAAATGAAAGCTGTGGTTCACCACTAGGCTGCATGCTGGGATCACCTGATGCCTGAGCTCAGCTCCCAGGGATTCTTATTTAATTAACCTGGGATGCAGCCTGGCCATAGAAATTTTTTAAATTTCCCAGGTGGTTCAGTTGTACAATCCAAGTTGAGAACCACTCTCTAATGGGAGACAACCAAATCATCTTCCAGTTATCTCAAGTGCAGGATTTCTGAGTGAAATTCTTTCTTAATAAAATTCTGATATAACTCCTGATGGCCAATAACAAGTCAATAAATGGTATATTAACCATCATTTACACTCTCCAACATACATACAATGGTGGAGAGAGAATGACAAGCTACAATACAAATTTCCATTTTAAAAAACAATAAGAAGCAACACAGAGTGGCCATTGGTCCATAGCACATTTCATATCCTGCTGGACAGGAACATGGAGTGATCCTTGTTTTGCAGGAGGAGTGAATGATTTAGCTGGCCAGTCTTGTAGACCTTAGTCCTGCTCTCTGGGAGGATCTTCTTTATCATTTGTAGTGTAGGGTTACATCAAAGATGGACATTGGGTACAACTTTCTTTCTGGGTCTTCATCACCCTGGGGGTCAATATATGTGATTATAAGAGCTTGGAGATTGCCCTAGGGGTGAACAATAGCCAAACTTCTGTCTTGGGGAGTCTTTAGGAATTTTAGTTGCTTGGAGAGAACGAAGGATTAGGTTCTTCCCAGATAGCAGCTTTATCTCCTGTGATGGCTCCCTACCTCCCTGCTTTTGCTCCAATTTACCTTACCTTGGGGCAGAGAATATGATTTTTTTCAACCTGTCTGTCTACAGATAACCCAGCTTTTTTCCATTTAGGAAGAAAAACCATTTGTTGAGAGTGTCTGTCTCAGAAAAGCTATATTGTCTTTCTTCTTTTCTTTGTTTGGTTAGTTTCAGGCCAAATTTGTCTTTCTGTTGAAGGACTTTAGTGAAAGCTATATTTATTTTCCTATGAAATCACCAAATGCTACAATCTTGTTGGCACTTGAACTTTCTTGTAAGGTACAACAGGAAGTCATAATTAGCCAATTATTTTGTGACTTTATAAAAAGATTTACCAAATTCTGACCATAGAGGATTTTTCCCTATCGCTGACCTAGATGCAGTTTATTTCAACATTTTAGGATCTGTTATGTGCAAAACACCATTCCTGTTAGTACCAAATTCTGTATCTGGTAGGATGCTTTTGTTTATAAGTAATAAAACAACACTACAATCAGGCTAAGTCATGAAGGACCTTAAATGGCTCATGTAACTGAAACTAAAAAGTTGGGGAGGTGGGTGCACTTCAGCTAGAGGTCCAGTTCTTCCATTCCCCTACATTTCTCTCTTCTCCTTCATCCTTTATGGATCAGCCTCATCTTCAAGCTGGGCTTCTCTTGGAATCATCAAATTGCTTCAGCTAGAACCCAAAATACACACCTCTCTCCAGAACACGTGTGGTGTGATTAGAGGGGTATGGGTAACATTTCTCTCTTTAACATTGAACAAGAATTCAGAGTTTCACTCTAATTAAATAAAATTACATCACACAGTTCACCTCTGGGCAGTCACTATGGCACGAAGTGGGAGACTGCCTTGATCATTGACTCAGGCTTGCTACCCAGTAGCCTAAGAAGGGTCAACCCCAAGAAACACTTATCAATGCCTGGGATAGCCACCAAGGAATGTATTAGAGAAATAGAAAAAAAAAAGCCATTTGCTCATACTTTAGGTGTGGATGTAAAGACACGGAACATCAATGAAGAACTTTTCTATTTTCAAGTGAAAAATGTGTGAATGTGAGGAGATAATCATTTGGTGGATTTAGTGAATTTTTTATTTGTTTGCTTTAAGCAAGTATTGGTATTAAAATCTGTAAATCTCTTTTTTTTTCTTTGAGTTCTTCTGATCCCCAGCAGGTAAACAAATAATACTTTAAACTTAAAAGCAACGAATACACAAAATTGCTGAGCTCCTAAGTGCTTAATCAGCTCATTGTTATTACATTATTGCATTCACGTTAACGTTATAAAAATATCGCATGGCAAAATTCTGGAAATGAAACGGTTAACTCTGGGGAACACAAGTATGTTAGCAACTCTGGTTCACAGGAGCAATTCTGTGTTACTGTTTCCAGCATTCTTCCTCTCTGTGTTTTTTCTTATTGCTAAATGCTAATAGCCTCAACATGATAATCTACATAAAGCACCCCCATAATCATATTAAAATTAAGGAAAACATGTATAAAACATCTTATTTCTGCTTAGTGACGGTGAGCAGGGGGAAAATAGGCAGAAGAATTTTTGTGACAGTTTATATTCCAACAAATAATCACATTTTATCCTCTTAATAGGTTTAAAGTGTACTCCCAAAGCCGATTATACATTTTATGCATTTAATGATAATCACACTTTCCTCTTATCTGCTGTGAATATCTTCAATTTAAATATAAGTTTAATTGATGCCTATCATTTAATAATCATACTATGATCCAAGCCAATTATAACAATTCTTTCCTGTAAAACTACAGTTGTTAGAGGAATGTCGAGTAGGAAAATGTTTAAATCCTGACATAAAAATGTCTGCGATAAAACCAGGAGCTTTGAATTTCATGGCCCTTTAATATTGCCTCTGAAGTAATGAAAAGGCCATTTTCCATCACTTGCTTCAAGGACTTCACTAATAACATCTTCCACAAAGGACTGATCTTTTTTTAAGCAGGATATTGTGATGTTATTCTAAACCATTTAAAATTATATAACAAACTTTTACTGGAATCTCTCAGACTTCCTTTTTTATTCACTCTAATGAAATACTTGTTAAACAGGTTACTTCATCTTAATCTTATGGAAATGCCTATGACAGAGAATCTGTTATTTAAGTCAGTTTCAGAATTAAAGGATAAGAATTGGGGGTGGTGATGAGGAAGGAGGTCATAAATAATCTAAAGAATTAGGAAAAAGGCTTTTCTTTTGGTCTTGATTCAATTCATCTAGGTTGCAAAAAATATTGTGCTATGATAGCCTGATACTAATCCCTGGGGGACAGTGCCTTCCATGCAAACCTCCTCTTGGGTATGAGTGGCTGTCCAATTAGAAAGAACCTGGCTGGCAAGGAAATCGCTAGGTCTTGAATGGGTCAATGGAGTCAGCAGGGAATCTTTGCCGAAGTCTATGTGTTAAGCGCTGCGGTCCACTCTGAGGGCCCTGAATAATGTCAGTCGCACCAAAAAGGAGAATTTTGGAAACTCCTAGAATAAGGTTGTCTAACTTAAAAATGGCTCAAGGTGAAGTTCCCCTGGAGCACAGAAATCCAAGGAGAAAATGAGTTTCTACTTTCACTTCATATGGGACCTCTCGCTAGGAAACTGCGAAGGGTAATTATGCAAAATGCACATCAGAACGTCCCAGACAATCTGCACAGAGGGAAAGGTGATGCAATGCAGTAAGAACCCCAGGCACTGGCTTTGTGCAGCTCAATTTTCCTGGGAGGACTAGTATAGGGGGGTGAGCTAGGAACTGACCAGTGAGGAATCAGAGGGCAGCTCCACCAGTTAGTGCTGTAAATAAAACGAATGAATGAACTAAGTAAAAATCAACCTTTAAAGAACGATCTTCCTATCACAATGTTAGAGGGTGCAGATGCTTTTACCTGCATCACACTTTTCCACTTTCCTTTCCTCTCCATGGGAATGACATGAGTACTGAGGTAAGAACCATCATCAGAATTTCAGAATAGTGCCTGGCACATTTTTAGGTTAGCTATTTTTATTAGTCAATTTTCACACTGCTATGAAGAATGACCTGAGACCGGGTAATTTACAAAGGAAGAGGTTTAGTCGACTCAGTTCCACATGGCTAGGGAGGCCTCAGGAAACTTATAATCATGGCGGAAGGTGAAGAGGAAGGCAAGGCATGTCCTACATGGTGGCAGGAGAGAGAGTGAGTACAGGGGAAACTGCCACTTTTAAACCATCAGATCTCATGAGACTTCCCTCACTATCACAAGAACAGCAGTGTGGGGAACCGCCCCCATGATCCAATCACTTCCTACCAGGTGCCTCCCTCAACACATGGGGATTACAATTTGAGATGAGACTTGGTTGGGGACACAGAGCCATAACATACCATTCCACTGCTGGCCCCTCTCAAATCTCATGTCTTTTTTACATTTCAAAACCAATCGTTCCTTCCCAACAGTCCCCCAAAGTCTCAACTCATTCCAGCATTAACTCAAAAGTGCAAGTCCAAAGTGTCATCTAAGACAAGGCAAATCCCTTCTGCCTATGAGCCTGGTAAAATAAAAAACAAGTTAGTTATGTCCAAGATACAATGGGGCTATATGAATTGGGTAAATGTTCCCATTCCAAATGGGAGAAATTGGCTAAAACAAAGGGGCCACAGGCCCTGTACAAGTTCAAAACTTGGCAGGGCACTCATTAAATCTTAAAGCTTCTTCAAATTCCACTTCTGACTTAAAAGAAAAATTAAAAAATTTAAAAAAACCCTTAAAGCTCCAAAATAATCTCCTTTGATTCCATGTCTCACATCCAGGGCATGCTGATGCAAGGGGTGGGCTCCCAAGGCCTTGGGAAGCTCTGTCCCTATGGCTCTGCAGGGTACAGACCCTGTGGCTACTTTCATAGGGTGGTATTGAGTGCCTGCAGCTTTTCCAGGCACACAGTGCAAGCTGTTGATGGATCTACCATTCTGGGTTCTGGAGTATGGTGGCCCTCTTCTCACAGATCCACTAGGCAGTGCCCCAGTGGGGACTCTCTGTGGGGGCTCCAACCCCACATTTCCCCTCTGCATTGCCCTAGTAGAGGTTCTTCATGAGGGCTCCACCCCTGCAGCAGACTTCTGCCTGGACATTCAGGCATTTTCATACGTCCTCTGACATCTAGGTGGAGGCTTCCAAAGCTCAACTCTTGTCTTCTGCACACCCACAGGCCCAACACCAAGTGGAAGCCACCAAGGCTTGAGGCTTGCACCCTCTGAAGCAATAGGCCAAGTTGTATCTTGGCCCCTTTTAGCCACAGCTGGAGCTGGAGTGGCTGGGATACAGGGCACTAAGTATCAAGGCTGCACAGAGTTTAGTTCCCAGTAAGTTCCTCATTGCCATCTGAGACAACCTCAGCCTGGACTTCATTGTCCATATCACTATCAGCATTTTGATCAAAACCATTCAAAAAGTCTCTAGGAAGTTCCAAACTTTTCCACATCTTCTTATCTTCTTCTGAGCCCACCAAACTGTTCCAACGTCTGCCCATTACCCAATTCCAAAGTTGCATCCACATCTGCAGGTTATCTTTATAGCAGTGCCCTCCTCCCAGTACCAATTTTTATGTACTTGTCCATTTTCACACTGCTATAAAGGACCTGAGGCTGGGAAATTTACAAAGGAAAGAGGTTTAATTGACTCACAGTTTTTCATGGCTGGGGAGACCTCAGGAAACTTACAATCATGACAGAGGGTGAAAAGGAAGCAAGACATGTTATACATGGCAGCAGGAGAGAGAGAGAGCAGGGGAAACTGCCATGTTTAAATCATCAGATCTCATGAGACTTCCCTCAATATCATAAGAACAGCATGAGGGAAACTGCCCCCATGATCCTATCACCTCCTGCCAGATCCCTCCCTTGACATGTGGGGATTCCAATTTGAGATGAGATTTGGGTGGGGACACGGAGCCAAACTATATCACTATATCACTATATCTTCTATATCACTATCTAGACTGTATCTTCTATATCACTATAGAAGAAAAACTATATATTCTTCTTCTTATAACTTGATTCTATCCCCTTATGGTGTCTTAGACAGAATGCCCAAATGGAGGAGCATAGTATTTGTATCAATGAAAGTGTTAAAGAACAGTTGCCTTATGTATTTCATGGCATCATTTCACTGGAATCATTATATTCCACATGACTGCTTGGGTCAGACCATGAGATATAATATGATATGGACACTTGTGTTCTAGAAATAACCACAACTACATCATTCTAGGAGCAAAATATCAGAGAAGAAGATTCAAATTTCTTCTAAGTTAGAAGTTTATTTTAAATGTTATTCTCTTCTGCTTAAATTTCAGTTGATTCCTTCTTATCTTCATTTCACTAGACTTAAAAAAAACTATCCCATCTATAAAATAACTTTGATGTTTTCTATTGGAAATGAGGGAAAGGGCTACACATGAGTTAGCAGGTAGGATCATACAAAAGACAAAATGGCTTATCTCACAGAACACAAAATCATAAAATTTTACGGCTGAAATGGACATCAGAGAGCATCTAACCTAAGTACTTCATTTAAAAATGTGAAAAAAGAAGCCATATAGGTTATTTGCTTAGTGAATTAGAAATGTGGTACCAATATAACACCATTGCTAAAATGATGGACACTGTTTCAGAAACTATTATGCATAAAAGACATTAAATTGATAATATTGGATGATGACTTCCTGTTAAATTATAACCAGAATTAGAATCATAATGTTTCTATAATCGTAGGTACTCTACTCACAAAAATATGAAGTATCTAATCTTAGTAGTAATTACCATATTTAATTTAAAAAGGGAGATTCTTAATATATTTTCCAAATTGAAGAATTTATTTGACTTAAGTTATATTCAAGATACGGTTTTTTAAAATCAAGACTATGTATAGCCCTAAGGCTAATATTGTTATCCCCAAACTTTTCCCATATTGGAACTAAAAAAATATATTTAGCTGTCTTGCTTTATCTAAGAACAAGGAGAATATAAATGGTATAGGAAACCTAAATTTACTTCTGTAATACATGAGGCTCTCTAATTAAAAATGCTCTGTATGTTGTAATTGGCTAAGTTTTGATTACTGGGCTCTGAGGTGGTGGGTGGGGAGGTTACAAAGATCTCTGTATATATTTTAATCAAGACACATGATGTGCAATTTAAGCAGCACAGTTTACTTTCTTTATACCATAATGGTACCTTCCACATTCTGAAAGAGAAAAAAATGGACACTCTGCTTCCTTTCAAACTTGTTTGGACATAGAGTTTTGAATGAAGGAGATAACTGATTAAAGCCGTTTGGCAATCAGTGTAGCTGAGGGCCACAAGGAAATAAAAGACTAGACAAAATAACATCATAAAGTATGTAGAAAAAGAATCATAGCCTTGACTGGCATTCTGTTTAATCAATGTAGCATTTCACACTGTCTAGCTCTGACTTTTCCACAGTGGTGAATTGGAAGTGATGTTCGTTAAAGCAAATAGGAATTGCCTGGCAAAATCCTTAAACAACAATGAAATATTTAGAGGTAATGTTTTGATGTGACGTCCTGGAAGTTGGCTCTATATTTGTAGATGATATATAACTCTTGCTTTCATAAATTTTCAACTTTCTTTTCTGGCACATTCTGCAGATTTTTTTTTTTTTTTTTTGAGATGGAGTCTCACTCTGTCACCAGGCTGGAGTGCAGTGGCACGATCTTGGCTCACTGCAATCTCTGCCTCCTAGGTTCAAGCGATTCCCCTGCCTCATCCTTCTGAGTAGCTGGGACTACAGGCATGCACCACCACTCCCAGCTAATTTTTTGTATTTTAGTAGAGATGGAGTTTCACCATGTTGGCCAGGATGGTCTCAATCTCCTGACCTTGGGCCACCCGCCTTGGCCTCTCAAAGTGCTGGGATTACAGGCGTGAGCCACTGTGCCTGGTCAAGAATATTCTAATAGATAGATTACCAGGGGAAAAATGTATACCTTGACTAAATAATAACACAGTCTTTTTAAGTGTGTGAATATAACCCCAAACCTAAAATCTTCATTGCATACTTCTTGCTGAGACAAGAAACTTTACATTTACCACATCTTAAGATCTTAATAGAATCTATTTTGTTGGATTACAGTATAATAGGCAACTAGGTTTTCAAATATTGAGCATGTGGACACAGACACAACCCTTCAACACAAATCATAGCAGCATTAGTTTTTAGAAACCAAAGGAGGAAAATACCGGCAAGAATAGAGAAGAAATAATTTTTCACCCATAAGAGCATCTTTTTCCAGGAAGTTCTTTCTGGCTTCTAATACTGGTTATAGAAAGAATGTGTGAGGCTACCCGGGCCTATGTGAGGTCCAGTTTGTTTTCTGTCGTGAGTCCTCAGGGAATTAGGTCAAGTAACAAATGCCTGATTGTCCCAGAGAAGATACTTAGAACGGGGCTGCAGCAGTCAAGTCACAGTCAGAGAGTGACCTTCTTGGGTGAGAAGCAGGGGTGTCCCATGCTCGTCCATCAGCATGTTGATTCATGTACGTTTCCTGAGGTTTGTGTTGAGAATTCTCAGTAAACAAGGTCACCTGATGGCAGGTGATAGGAACTGTCAGCCTATTTGAGGAATTCTAATTGATTTCATACCAAAGAGTAAGCTGTCCTTCAGAATCAGTTCTTAACATCCTGAAGTTAGAAGGCAAAGCACTGGAATAACCCTCTACAGGCCGAGCAGGAAGTGGCATATTGCTGAGATCTGCAGACATTCCCATCCATGCAATCTTCAGCTCTCCTGCCATCCCTGACAAGGGCTTCCACTGTGTCAGGAAGAGCACATAGATTAGAAGCTCCTTTTCTATATCCTGCAACAGGGAATTGCAATCTGAGTATCTTTTTCAATCCATGGGAACATCAAGGAGGTTTAAATCAAGATGCATTCTTCAAAGGCTACACCGAGAACTCCACATGCACAGCCTCCAACAAAGCCCCCAGGTTTCTCCATTGAAAGAGATGGAACAGTGATAAAGAAAAACATCTTACCAGACTACTAATGCAGGCAATTAAGGCTATGAAATTTGAATCTGTAAATGAAAATGAATGCTGAATAAAGGAACATCCAAAGAAACAGCATGCAGCCATCAAATATTTCAGGAGAAACGAGGAGAGTGAGTGAGGTCCCAAAACCATGAGGAGCCTGGGAAACTTGGATTCAATGCACCATGTTTTATTAGCCCCTCAGGCAAAGAGTACACCAGGCACCACAAACAAGGTAAGTCTAATTTTTAACTGTGCATCTGGGGTATCTACTCCTTGCTGTTATTTCTGGCTATATTTTCTTTCCTTCTTTCATTCTTTTTTCTTTTTCGAGATGGAGTCTCACTCTGTCACCAGGCTGGAGTGCAGTGGCACAATCTCAGCTCACTGCAACCTCTGCCTCCCAGGTTCAAGTGATTCTCCTGCCTCAGCCTCCCAAGTAGCTGGGACTACAGGTGTGCACCACCACGCCCAGCTAATTTTTTGTATTTTTAGTAGAGATGGGGTTTCACCATGCTAGCCAGGATGGTCTCGATCTCTTGACCTCGTGATCCACCCACCTTGGCCTCCCAAAGTGCTGGAGTTACAGGTGTGAGCCACTGTACCCGGCCTTCTTTCCTTCTTTCTATTCCTCCCCTCTCTGTTTCTCATTCTATTCCTTCCCATCAGGTGTTACCAACCCCCAGGCGATGGACTGGTACCAGTCCATGGTCTGTTAGGAACCAGGCCGCACAGCAGGAGGTGAGCAGTGGGTAAGTGAATGAAGCTTCATCTGTATTTACAGCTGTTCCCCATCGTTCGCATTACTGCCTGAGCTCTGTCTCCTGTCAGATCCGCTGTGGGATTAGATTCTTCTAGGAGTGTGAACCCTATTGTGAACTGTCCTAGGGTGCATGCTCCTTATGAGAATCTAATGCCTGATGATCTGTCACTGTCTCCCATCACCCCCAGATGGGACCATCTAGTTGCAGGAAAACAAGCTCAGGGTTCCTACATTATGGTGAGTTGTATAATTATTTCATTTTATGTTACAATATAATAATAACTGAAATAAAGTACACAATAAATGTAATATGCTTGAGTCATTCTGAAACCATCCCCCTCACTCTTGGTCCATGGAAAAACTGTCTTCCGTAAAACTGGTCCGTGGTGCCAAAAAGGTTGGGGATCACTGCTTTCCATTCTACTCTCCCACCGTCCCACTCTCCTTTGCCCTCTTCCTTCCTTCCCCTCCTCCTCTTTCCTTTCCTTGACAAGAGATTAAGTTCATCATCAGAAGAGAATATCTGATGTTAGAAAAAACAAAAAAGGCAAGGAACCAATGATGATTATTTAAAAAAAAAAAAGAGTCCTTCATTGCCATAGAATTACTCTGGGTTAAGCCCATCCAATTTCTACAGTAAATAATTTCAGGAGCTCGTAAAGAACAAAATCAGCAGCATCTAGTTCAAGTCACTTATTTGATGGAAACTGAGGACCAGGGAGATGAAATTGGTCTGCCACAGTTACACTATAAAACTAATGAGGAAATTTCCTGACAAATTTTTAGTAGGCTTTAAAAAGGTGTGCAATAACATTTACTTGACAATCAAAGCAAAGTTTAAAGAAATATTTCACAAGTAACAGCCATTGTCACCATCAAATTACATCTTAATGCCTAGAATGAAAAAAGCAAGGGACAAAATACATACACATGGTATATTCCTTAAGGCCTTATGTGAGAAGGCCAAAGGAATTGGCTTTATATTTGGCGTTAAAACAACAAAAAGAACAAGAGAATGCTTAACACTTTTCATTCTATGCAAGGATAGTGTGAGTTGTGGTGAGCAGTTTTTGCCTTTTTTCCAAGCATAGGCTATAGAATGTGGCTTAGACAGCTGGGATTAAGAACGCTGAATTCTGCTGAAAGATTTCAAGCCCTAAAGCACACAACTGCCATGTGAAATTTCCTTTTCTAACAGGCTTTAAGATGATATCTTTCAGGGTTAGTTTACATGTAACGTGACTGTGACCTAGCATTACCCTTCAAGACTTCTAAGAGGCTACAATTATCTAGTTTAGGGTCTGACTTTAAAGTTTGCACACTTGTGATTATGGTGTATTAAATGTGACAAATTGGAGAGAACTAAGCATTCTCCGAGTGTTGAATCTAATGACACCAATTTAGATTTACAAAGCACCTTCATGATTGTTTTGCCTTATATTCAGTGTCTCCAGATGGTAGAAAAGTTCTGCTATTTTTGATTTTCCCATTTAGAGGGGAGGGCAAAGAGTTACAAGGCAGGATGATGACAGTCAAGTGACCACTGAGTCCCAGGCAGGAGTGGTCTTTAAAGAAACTCTGGCCCTGGAACATACATACTTTTCACAGTGTTATCCACTTTGCTGCTTAAGGAATCAGCACTCTGACAACATCCCTTTATTATAAAAATAAATTATATAGTAAAACAAGACTCTTCATTTATATATTCTACAAAATGGCTTCTTTTTTCCTTAATTTTAATCTTTGTAAGACTGTGTTTTTATAGTGTTTCTCTGTTATGGGGACCGCCCAAATCAGAATTTTGGGGGGTGCTTGCTGGAAAGGTAGATCCTTTGGCTCCACTCATGGTATATCAGATTAGAATCATGAGAGATGGCACCCCAAAATCTGCATCTTAAACATATCTCACAAGTGATTCTTCTGCACTGTTCTAATTTTTGACTATTACCTAAATCAATTCTATAAGCTTGCTCTGAAAATTACAACTATTCAATTTCTTCCAAAGAGCAACAACAAAAGTATAGACTTCAATTCTACAATAAAAACATATAATTACACAAATACTATGCCAAGATAACAAGCCTGCACACATACTCCCTGAATCTAAACTAAAAGTTGAAATTATTAAAAAAAAATGCAGAAGCAGATTCTCTAAAGTCTTGTTTTCAGTGGGTAAATTCTCTCTTTGCTTTTTCTTTTTAAAAAAAATTTCAATAGTTTTGGGGAACAGTTGTTGTTTGTTTGCATTGAAAAGTTCTTTAGTGGTGAGTTCTCAGATTTTGGTGCACCTGTCACCCAGTGTACACTGTACCCATTGTGTAGTCTTTGATCCCTCACCCCCTTCCCACTCTTCCTCCCAAGTCCCCAAAGTTTATTACATCATTCTTATGCCTTTGTGTCTTTATAGCTTGGCTCCACTTATAAGTGAGAACATATGATTTTCGGGTTTCCATTCCTGAGTTACTTTGCTTAGAACAATGGTCTCTGGCCTGGTGCGGTGGCTCACGTCTGTAATCCCAGCACTTTGGGAGGCCGAGGCGGGTGGCTCACGAGATCAGGAGTTCGAGACCAGCCTGGCCAATATGGTGAAACCCTGTCTCTACTAAAAATACAAAAATTACCCAGGCGTGGTGGTGCTCACCTGTAGTCCCAGCTACTCAGGAGGCTGAGGCAGAAGAATTGCTTGAACCTAGGAGGCAGAGGTTGCAATGAGCCAAGATCATGCCATTGTACTCCAGCCCAGGCAAGAGCGAGACTCTGTCTCAAACAAACAAACAAACAAAAAATGGTCTCCAACTCCAGGTTGCTGCAAATGCCATTATTTTGTTCCTTTTTATGATTCTTTTTTATAGGTCACATAGATATTTATGAGTCTGGTTACAATTTCATACCAAATTAAGAGTAATAATTGGCCTCCTTTTTCTGACTCAGTTTTTATGAGATTGATCCCCTCTAAATTTAATATTTTCGATATTGTTAGGCTGAAATCCACAAGGAAAGTCAACATAAAATCTTTATGAAAGGTCCTCATTGTAACCAAATAAACAACATAAACCACCCGAAAAATCCTTCCAATGTTTAAGAAAAGATAAGCTTTGATAAGATCAGCAATGATTCGAACGGGTTCCACATCCAAGTTTCCCAACTTCTACTCAGAAAACTGGCTTTCATGCAATTCCCACCCCCAGGCAATTTTCAACTATTAACTTCAAAATTTGAGGCTCTCTTTAGCATCCTAGCCCTTTCTTCTTTTGCAGTAGAATGCACAGCCTCAATAGCCTCAAAGACAGAAGTTTGCGAACAGGAGTATTATGAATGGGTTTTAATTCCCAGCTGATGAAGTTGTACATGGTGCAATTGACAGATGTTAGCTTGTGCAGGAGTTACATATGCTTAAAATATCTTTCCATTCATGGTGAGAAAGAAATAGCTGTTTCAAATCTATACTAGCTGGTATGTTGCCCCCAGCCAAAAGCTCTTTATGTAGAAATGTCATTTTACACAGCATAATCACAACAGCAGGAGGAGCTAGGCAGTGGGGTCCAACCCTAGGACAGCAAGAGATCTAATGAACAAAAATCCCGTCTCCTATTAAGGAGAAACAAATTTAAAACCATGCTGTGTGGCCAGCCTCCAGTTTACTTTATAAGATCAATATTTCAATGTTATCTGCTAGAAATCATATCCCTGGATTCTCACGTGACCAGATCCAAGCAGAATTAGTGTCGGAAAAGCTATACTCTTGCTAGAGCACATTAGTGACAGGGGTCTCACTATGAATTACCACCAGTGGATCTGTGGACAAACGATAAGTCGAGGAGATAACAATAGGAAAATAGTCTGTTCATTTACTGTGACACGGCTATTTAGTTCAAATTAATTATGAAAATACCACAGACTGCTAGTCAGCGTGTGACGGTTAGGGTTTTGTCAAAGCAAAGATGTGTCTGTAATTTGAGAAACTGCAGTAACTCTCAGATACTAAATTTTTATAAAGTGAAAGGAACAAGGAAGCCTGGATATTTTGTAAGATCTTTAAACAGGCATAATACTGAGAGTGCTATACCATACCTTTCATAAATTTTAGACTAGGGAAAGAGCCAGACAAAAAAATCTTGTGAAAATTTTTTATTAGAAATTAATCAAAGGATCAGCTCTGAATACACCACCTTCAAAAAGCCAGCCACCATCACTACGTTTCTGTGAGCCACTGTCGAAGGTAAACTCGCACAACTCCTCAGAGAGCCATGTGGGCAGGACCTATCAAGCCTTAAAAATATGCATGCCCTATGACCTCACAATTTAAATTCTGAGAATTTATCCTGAGCAAATAATTAAAGATACTAAGTAAAGATGAAGTATAGAGGCATTCACAGAAGCTCAGTTTGTAAGGGAAAAGAGCTGGAAGCAACATGAATGTACTAAAAACAAAATGCTGGTCAAACTATGATACAGCCATTCAATGGGTAATACACATTTGTTAAAGACAATGATGCACACAGAATCATCAGAAAATATTATTTAATTATGATTTACATTGTTTCATGCTAGAGATATATATATATTTAATGAAAAAGTGAGTCTAACCAAATATTATCATTGGTGGAAATCAAGTGTATGTTTGTATGTGAAACCGAGTTTTGGTGAATTTCCCAGACTGAGGGTTTGTCTTAAGAAAGCACCTAGAATGAAAATTGGGTCTGAGAGCTTCAAGGCAGCAGAAGTTGCACAGGGACAAAAGGTGTGTCCACATGCCCAGGAGCATTATGTTCACAAACTCCACTTAAAATGGCATTAAATCTCAGGCCCTGGATTAACACCTCCCTCCTAACCCCTTCTTATTGCCAACTCCTTGGTTGTAGAAAGATGTTAAAGCAGGGGTTGGGAGAAGTGAGATCTGGCCCTGATATTGCTACTCTTTCTTCAACGTGACATGAACATGTTAGGTAAGGTGGCATTTTATCTGTACATTTTAAGTTTTTTTAAAATGAAATAATGTATAAACCATAAATATATAAGGTTGACTAAAATATATACAGGTGACTTGTAAAATTTCTTTCCAACTGTATAGTGGGCTAGATATCTTGACTAACCCTCCTGTTGAAAACAACTAAAAATTCAAAATAAAATCCTAAAAATAGTTTATGACTGAAAGGTCAAAACCAAGTTAAAGCAAGAACCTAAAAAGGTAAGCCAAGCACTAAAGATGACCTTGGTTTCAAGGGCATTTACCATCAGAATGAAACATAGCATCCATTTTTACAAATCAATGAAATGTACAGAGCAGAAGACAAAGAAAGCCAGAGTTCATCCAAGATCTCCCATATGAGATCCTGCAATAGGAGGCATCTGAATTGTCTACCTGCATAGTGTAGGGTGAACCAGAAATTACACTCCCCTCATGAGACTGAATGAAAAAAATCAAAAACCACAGCAAGAGCACAAGCATTAGGTAAGAAAACAGGGTAAAATAAGATCTGCAAGTTTTCAGGTATTAGAATTGTCAAGCATAGAATGTAAAATAATTATGTTTAATAGGTGAAAAAACTGCCAGCAAGTTTAAAGACATGAATAAAAAGAACAAGAGACTTTTTAAAAAAAGAGCAAATATTTGAAAAAGAAGCAAGCAAATAGAACTTCAAGATACTGTAGAAAGTGTCTTTGGAAGTAAAAATTCAGTTAATAAGAGTTTTTATACATAGCTATATATATATACACATATATACACATATATATACATAAGTATATATATGTGTATATATACATGCATATATGTATATATGTACATATATACATACATATGTATATGTGTATGTACACATATATATATAGAGAGAGAATTAATGAATTTGAAACTAGAACTGTAGAAATTATCCAGAATAAAATGGAGACAAAGAGAAGAGAAATCTAAAGAACAAGTAACAGATAACAGAGTGAGATGGTAAAAAGTGTATCATACTGGCAATCCAGAAAGAGAAGAAAAAATGGGGCAGAAGCAACATTTGAAGAATTAATTACTAATTTCCTCATTTTACACTAAACATGTATTTGTAACATTTATATACCATTTTGTGCTATTTATACTAAGTAGTATAAATAAACATTGTTAAACCTAAATACATGATAGAAAATTGCACAATACCAAAGACAAAGATAATATTCTAAAAACAATGGAGTTGGGGAGTGACAAATCAAATAACCTGCAAATAAAAACATGACTGAGAGTTGTTAAATAAGCAGAAGGCCATTGCCCCAAGACTGTCTCCGTACTTTAAGTTTCTGGATAAGAAACTGCAACCTGGCCGGGCGTGGTGGCTCACGCCTGTAATCCCAGCACTTTAGGAGTCCGAGGCAGGCAGATCACGAGGTCAGGAGTTCAAGATCAGCCTGACCAACATGGTAAAACCCCGTCTCTACTAAAAATACAAAAATTAGCTAGGCGTGGTGGCACGTGCCTGTAATCCTAGCTACTTAGGAGGCTGAGGCAGGAGAACTGTGTGAACCGGGAGGTGGAGGTTGCAGTGAGCCGAGATTGTGCCACTGCACTCCAGCCTGGGTGACAGAGCTAGCTAGACTTGGTCTAAAAAAAAAAAAAAAAAAAAAAAAAAGAATAAAGAGAAACTGCAACCTAAGGTAGTACTGAAACAAACTGGAAACTAACTTAGGAGTCTAACTTATGTAAAAAAATAAACCAGGTCTCAGCCAATCATAAGCAGCAGTGCTTTAGCCAATCACAGACAGCCAACTCATCAGACCATGTCCAAATAAGGCAAACACCTTACTGTAACAAATCAGTTGTGTTCTCTACTTGGCTTCCATGTTCAGCCTATGGAAGCTCACTTCTCATGCTCCTAGGTGGAGCTCTTTGAACCTCTTCTGATTTTGAGTGCTGCCTGGTTCATGAATCGTTTTTTGCTCAAATAAATTCTGTTAAGTTTAATTTGTCAAAAGTTTTTCTTTTCCCAGAGTTTACTTCTTAAAGTAATGTAGTGAGTTCTTGTTCAACAGAGCCATGGTTCCTTTTAGTGAGGCACAGCATTAGAATCTAAGATCAGAGTGCGAGGTGTGTTCATAGTTACTGAGATGTCTTTGTTTCTAGGCCTTTTTATTGAATAGAGCTAGAAAATATCTGTGTATATATACACACAGGCAAATATATACCTATGTGGACACAGACATGTATGCATATGCTCATATTACATGCATTACCTATACAAGTATGCTTATTGTAGAAATTATGAATTTACACTGATTGCTACAATTCCAATCCATCCCACAGGGTTCTTCCTTTTTTTGAGACAGGGTCTCACTCTGTCATGCAGGCTGGAGTGCAGTGGTGTGATCTTGGCTCACTGCAGCCTTGACCTCCTGGGTTCAAGCAATCCTCCTGTCTCAGCCCCACAAGTTACTGGCACTACAGGTGCACATCACCATGCCTGGCTAGTTTTTGTATGTTTAGTAGAGATGAGTTTTCACTGTGTTGCTGGGGCTAGTCTCAAACTCCTGAGCTCAAGCAATCTACCCGCTTTGGCCTCTCAAAATGCTAGGATTATAGGCGTGAGCCACTGCATCTGGCCTCACAAGGTTCTTTCTTGTTCACCCTCATTATGTATTTGTATGTTCCTTCTTTCATAATGACAAACCTGGCTCCTAACAAAATTGACACACTTACTTGCCTGTTGGATCCTATAACATAAATTGTTTCACAATTGCTTTATGTATGCCACCAAAGAAAACAAAATAAACTAAAAAGAATGACAGATTTGTTTGAAGCTTTTGTGCCACAACTTTTCCCTAGACAGACAATATACAGTCATATACCATTTTCATGAGTTACTTAGTTCTTTTAAATTTTCTTTCAGTGTGGTTATGGTCTTCATTTGAAATAAATTAGGTTCATTTGTTTCTATTTGCTTTTAACTTTATTTTTTTCCTCCCTTCCCAACCTAGTTGATTTTATTCTTTTGAGTATATAAAACATTAACATGCCTCCAAAAGTAAAAACTGTACCAAAAAAGGTATATTAAGAGAAATGTCACTTCTCTCCAAATTTTTTCCACTCTGATTCTCACTACCACTTGTAGGTGACAAACTTCTTTGAAGTAAAACATTGATGATTTATCTTTCCTGTGTTGTTTTTGAAATTAAAAGCAGATACCTGATTTTTTTTCTAATTTCCTCTTCTTATGAAATTAAAAGCAGATACCTGATTTTTTTTCTAATTTCCTCTTCTTATACAAGAGGTAGCATACTATAGATGGTATTTTGAGTTTTGCATTTATGGAAATGTTCTGCTTCTAAAAAGAACATCAAGGGTTACAGAAGAAATTGTGATAAAATTTAGAGAATATTTAGAACAAAATTATAATGATGATGTTGAATATCAAAACATATTCAATATCCCCCAAAACTGACTCAAGACTAAACAGAAGGGCTTATATTATCATATCTAGTGAGCATTCAGAATCATTAAATAAAGAAAACGCCAGGTAGTACTTATTACCCATAAGTCCTGCCGAATTTGTTTTAAAGTTACAAAGTCACCCACATTATACCAAAGGGTAGGAAGAGATGGAATATTTATCAAACTAATTTTTTTTGGTGGGGGGTGGGGTGGAAGCTAAAACCCAAGTCGAGGACAGTACAACAGACAAAATTAGAGTTCAGTCTTTCTCACGACCGTATGTGTTGGAAACTGTTAACTATCTCCCACCTTTAAGTTGTCCTTTGTTTCTTTTAGTGATGGGCATTCACACAGAACTTCATACAACCTGGGTTCATGGACACCTGACCACAGAAAATATTTTTCTGTTTGACTTTCAGGTATCTGTAGCCATGGAGTTAGCTTTGGGTGAATGAGATATTAATGGGTAGGGGGAGGGCAATTTCCTGGTCATCTTTTTATGAAGACTGTTCAGGACTCTCTGGCCTTCTTTGAACTGGTAGAGAAATAATGATGACTTGGAAGCTAAGTACTGAATACACAAAGCAGCTCTACCAGCCACAAACCACTCCCCTATTCCAGACTATTACCTGTACCAGAGAGAAAAGTAAATGTCTGTCTTATGTGTGCTATATATGTTGGTTCTGTTTGTTATAGCAGCTTAGTTTCTAGCCTAATTAATACATAATAGATGTAAAATTCTTAAATATATGAGCAAACTGAATACAGCAAAGAACATAAATGATGACCATGTTGGGTTTATCTCAGATGTGCAAAGGTAGTTTAACATAGGACAATCTATTAATGTATTTTATCATATTAGCAGATCAAAACAGAAAAATAACATGATGATCCCAATAATTTCATTAAAAAGTGTTGAGTAACATTCAGATTTTTAGCAAAATGATGTTAGAGAAGATGGGAAAAATGTGACTCTCAGAATAAATTAAACATTATACTTAATTGATATGTTAGAAATAGTCCCTTTAAGATGAAGAACATCAAAAAGTACCCACATTAATTTCTATTAAGTGTGAAACTGGAAGTGGATACAGCACAGTAAGGTAAGAAAGAAATAAAAGAATTAGAAGGGAAGAAATAAAAGTATCATTATTAGCTGATGGTAAGATGGTCTATATCAAAATATCCCAGAATTTACAGAAAAAGTATTACAATTATTAAGAAAGTGAATGGCCTGGGTAATTTGGGTTCCTTAGAGTTGTTTGGATTTAAATATAAATTGTATTTCTTCTATACGTCAGGAAATTTAGTTTTAAAAGATACTATTATAATAGTATCAAAATATAAATTTCCTAAGAATAAATCCAGCTACTTTTGTACTTTATGGAAAAATCTTAAAACTTTATTTGAAAGCTTTAAAGACTCCTCTCTCCCCAAAATAGATATCTCATGTTCAGAAATAGTATGACTCAAAATTATAATAAGGCTAATTTTTAACAAATGGATCTATCAATCAATTCCAATCCAAATCCTGGCATATTTTGTCTGTTTGTTTGTTTGTTGAACAAAATAAACTGATTCTAAAATGTATATGGAGAAACAAAAGGACAAGAAAAAATATATATCTTAAAAAGAAAAAACAGAGTGGGGAACTCAATTTACCAGAAATCAGGGATTATGATGAAACATTTGGTTAAGATTGTGTGGTTTGGGAGCATAAACCTGGGAGACATGACTTATTGCTGCTGACCAATGGGCAGAACATGACTTTTTTCTTTTTCCCTTTTTAGAAAAATTTAATTTATATTTTAGATTCAGGGGGTATATGTGCAGGTTGGTTACAGGTTGGTTACATGAGTATATTGCTTGTTGTTGAGGTTTGGGCTATAATTGATCTGGTCATCCAGGTACTGAGCATAGTACCCAATGGGTACTTTTCAACCCTGGCCCTTCTCCCTCCTTCCTTGCTCTAGTAGTCCTGAGGGTCTATTATTTCCATCTTTACGTCCATGTGTACCCAATGTTTAGCTCCCACTTATAAGTGAGAACATGCATTATTTGGTTTTCTATTCCTGCATTAATTTGCTTAGGATTATGGCCTCCAGCTGCATCCATGTTGCTGGGAAGGACAAGATTTCTTTTTTTTATGGCCACATAGTATTCCATGGTGCATATGTACCACAATTTCTTTATCTAGTTCACTACTGATGAGCACCTAGGCTGATTCCATGTCTTTGCTGTTGTGAATAATGCTGCAAGGAACATTTGAGTATATGTGCCTTTTTGGTAGAATGATTTATTTTCCTTTGGGTATATACTCAGTAATGGGATTGCTGGGTCAAATGGTAGCACTATTTTTAGTACTTTGAGAGATGTTCAAACTGCTTTCCACACTGGCTGAACCAATTTACATTCCCACCAACAGTGTATGTGTTTCCTTTCCTTTACAGCCTCACCAACATCTGTTATTCTTTGACTTTTTAGTAATAGCCATTCTGACTGGTGTGAGGTGGTATCCCATTGTGGTTTTGATTTGCATTTCACTCATGATTTGTGATGGTGAGCGTTTGTTCAAACGTTTGTTGGATGCTTGTATGCCTTCTTTTGAGAAATGTCTGTTAATGGCTTTGCCCACTTTTCAATGGGGTTATTTGTTTTCTGCTTGTTAATTTGTTCAAATTCTTTGCAGATCCTAGATAGTAGACCATTGTTGGATGCATAATCTGCAAATATTTCTCCAATTCTGTAGGTTGTCTGTTTCCCCTGTTGATAGTTTCTTTTTCTGTGCAGAAGCTCTTTAGTTTAATTAGGCCCCACTTGTCAATTTTCCTTTTTTTTTTTTTTGAGGTGGAGTCTCACTCTGTCACCCAGGCTAGAGTGCAATGGTGCAATCTCAGCTCACTGCAACCTCTGCCTCCCAGGTTCAAGCGATTCTCCCACTTCAGCCTCCCGAGTAGCTGGGATTACAGGCATGCACCACCACTCCCAGCTGATTTTTGTATTTTTAATAGAGACAGGGTTTCACCATGTTGGCCAGGCTGGTCTTGAACTCCTGACCTCAGGTGATCCACCCACCTTGGCCTCCCAAAATGCCGGGATTACAGGTGTGAGCCACCGCACACAGCCTCAAAGTTCATTTGCATTGCAATTGCTTTTGGGGACTTAGTCATACATTCTTTGTTAAGGCCAATGTCCTGAAGGGTATTTCCTAGGTTTTCTTCTAGGATTTTTATAATTTTAGGTCTTAAGCTTAAGTCTTTAATCTATCTTGAGTTAATTTTTGTGTATGGTGATAGATAGGCATCTAGTTTCATTCTTCTGCATATGGCTAGCCAGTAATCCCAGCACCCACTTATTGGGTGGGGTCCTTTCCTCATTGCTTATTTTTGTTAACTTCATCAAAGATCAGATGCTGGTAGATGTATGGCTTTATTTCTGGGTTTCCAAATTTTCAATAAATAATCTGGGACTAAATTTTAAATGGGTCATTCAAAAAATGGAATTAGATGTTTACCTTATAACATAAATAAGAATCAATTTCAGGTGTATTAAAGACTTAGAGTAAAATGCAAAATTATAAAACTCTTAGGAGATAACATAAGAAATGATCCTTCTGACCTGGATTGGAAACTTTTTGTTCAATACATAAAAAACCTCTGAAGAAACATTGGGAGACATTGAAAGGGTAACAGTTTAGAATTCTTTTCCAGCAAGTAACCAAAAAAAAAGAGATACTTCACATGGGGCAAAAAATATGTTCAAAATCTAATTTGGGTGAATTATAGTGTCTGGAGAAAGCATTAAACATAAATCAGCCAACATAGGCTTCTCATGCAGAGGCCTCCTTCTCACACCCCGATAGAACTGGCTACCCTTTCTGACAACAGCCAGATAGTCTTAGGAAGGCAAAGCAAGAAAAAAGTGCAATTCACACTCATCAACAGAAAATATGGGTCATTGAATTATCTTGCATAAGTAATAAAATAAATATTAAAGGTTAATATTGAGTCACAGAGGGCTTACCTTCCTATCAATATTAACGAATGTAGTACATTAGCACCTGAAAGCTACACTTAACATTTTCATCTGTAAGACAGATAAAAAGAAGTGATTCCTAGAGCATATAAAAATGATTTATAGCCTGGGACATCTGCCATGAACTACCCCCAAAATTATTTGGTTATAAGACAATGAATCATGGAAGTGCCATTAAAAGCTGAGGCTAGAGAATATAAGAATTTTCCCTCCAGGCCAGTGCTCACTAACTAGTGACTCCACAGTCATTGCCATAAATATTTTAACCCCTGTGCTTCCTCATATGAACCACCAGCTCATAGGAGAACTATAAAATCCAGATAACTATAAATAATTTCTTCTCCTTTTTCTTTTTCCTTCTCTGTCTCTTTCTCTCCTTCCATCTTTCCCTTCTCCCTTTCTTTACTCCCTCTCCCTTCTCTTTACTCCCCTCTTCTTCCTCTTCCTCCTTTTCCTCCTCCTTCACTTTGCCCTCTCTTTCTTTTTCCTTCTTATTTTGTAGAAACAAAAATGACTCATAATTGAAGGTATAACTTCTTTTTCTTAATGAGGGAAGTAGTAAAATCTTTCAATATGGGGCATATATGAAACTGATCTTAATAAATAAAAAATATAACTCCAATGTGTTTCTAATATCAGATGTTTATAATATTCTCAGGAGTCTAGGACAATTTTTCCCTGCATGCTGGAAAGAGAAGAAAGTCTTATTTCCCTGATCTAAATAATTTCAGGTACATAGTAGATCAATAAAGCAGAGCTGGCATAAAACAATGATTATTTCATAAGGACAAGTCCTTTTGAAATAAACATAAAAGTCTAGACTTGTAGCTGTGACTTCTTTTATAATGAAAGCAGATATGAAACATGAATTGCTTTCTTTACTACAAAAACAGCTTTGCAATACTGGATGGGAGAAGACTGAGAATACAATTTTAATAACTGTCCTGAGAACACATTGACCTCTACTTTCAAGCTTCTAGTTTATATAGTCAATTCAAGTTAAAGAACGTGGATATTGCTCCAAGATTTCTGTCTATCATCCCCTCTCCTCTTTCAGCTCCACTGTCTCCTACCAGTTTGCCCCAGCAACTTCATGGCAGCTGAGGACACCCTGTCTGGCTAGGTGAGCAATTTCTGAAGATTCAGGGCAAGGTCACCAGCTGGCATTAAGGTTAAAGTGGCTTCTCAGTGCTAGAGGGTCACCAAGGTTAATTGGGATGTCATATACGCTCATATTCACACTCACTCTGTGCATTTAAATTTATACATCACCAAAAAACAAAAAACAAAAAAAAAACCGAAAAGACATCAAAGACTCAGTAAACATCATTCTCAATCTGGCACCACTTCTCTCCTATGTCTTGCTGGTTTCTGATTCATTCCTCTGCTCTGTCTTCCCATTCTCTTCCTAGGCTGGTCCTTTAAGAATAAGGACTGTGTTTTTCGCTCCTGGCTGCTCTCTATAACATCTGTGACTGCTAAGGGGCTGCAGTGGCCTCCTCTGAGAAGGGATTATGCAAACATTAGACAAGGGCTGTAGGGACGTGGCTCTACACCACCTGTTTTGTATGCAAAGTTTCAACACTCTCCGCTGAACTCTTCAACCATCCTTATTTGATCCTCACCTCAGCATGTGCTTTGGGTGTTTTCCATTTTATATTTCTTCACTTGTTTCTTCAGGGTTTCTCCTTTGGCTGGGGTTGAACAAGGAGCTACAAGAAGGGTAGTGTAGCTGGCTACTCTTGAGATACTAAGTTTGCAGGTAATCAGAATCTTGGCTCCTGTGGTGACCTACTGTCTATTGATACACCTTGGTTATGCTATATTATATAGGGAAAGAGACTTTGCAGATGAAATTAAGGCTTTGGGCTTTAAAATAGGGAGATTATTGGGAGGAACCAATCTAATCACATAAGGCCTTAAAAGCAGATAACTTTCTCTATTTGTAAGCAAAGAAAGATTCATCAGAAAAGGAAGTGAAAGAAATTCAACATGTGAGAGGGACTACAGCCCACTGTTGCAGGCTTTGAAGATGAAGAGAGATTTATTATAAGAAATTAGCTTAAATAATTATGGAGGCTGACAAGTCCCAAGACTTGCAGAGTGAGTTGGCAGCTAGAGACACAGGAAGAGCCAGTATTTTAGTTTGAGTCTGCACGCAAGAAAAAAACCCCATGTCTTTTTTCTTTCTTTCTTTCTTTTTTTTTTTCTTTTACTTTACATTCTGGGATACATGTGCAGAATGTGCAGGTTTGTTACATAGGCATACATGTGCCATGGTGGTTTGCTGCACTTATCAACCTGTCATCTAGGTTTTAAGCCCTGAATGCATTAGGTATTTGTCCTAATGCTCTCCCTCCCCTTGCCTCCAACCTCCTGACAGGCCCCAGTGTGTGATGTTCCCCTCTTTGTGTCCATGTATTCTCACTGTTCAACTCCCACCTATGAGTGAGAACATGCAATGTTTGGTTTTCTGTTCCTGTGTTAGTTTGCTGAGAATGATGGTTTCCAGCTTCATCCATGTCCCTGCAAAGGACAAGAACTCACTCTTCTTCATGGCTGCATGGTATTCCATGGTGTATATGTGCCACATTTTCTTTATCCAGTCTACCATTGATGGACATTTGAGTTGGTTCCAAGTCTTTGCTATTGTAAATAGTGCTGCAATAAACATACTTGTACATGTGTCTTTATAGTAGAATGATTTATAATCCTTTGGATATATACCCAGTAATGGGATTGCTGGGTCAAATGGTATTTCTGGTTCTAGATCCTTGAGGAATTGCCACATTGTCTTCCACAATGGTTGAACTAGTTTACAGTCCCACCAACAGTGTAAAAGCATTCCTATTTCTCCACAGCCTCACCAGCATCTGTTGTTTCCTGACTTTTTAATAATCACCATTCTCATTGGTATAAGATGGTATTTCATTGCAGTTTTGATTTGCATGTCTCTCATGACCAGTGATGATGAGCTTTTTTTCCTACGTTTCTTGGGGGCATAAATGTCTTATTTTGAGAAGTGTCTGTTCATATCCTTCAACCACTTTTTGATGGGGTTGTTTTTTCTTGTAAATTTGTTTAAGTTCTTTGTAGATTCTAGATATTAGACCTTTGTCAGATGGATAGATTGCAAAAATTTTCTCCTATTCTTTAGGTTGCCTCTTCACTCTGATGATAGTTTCTTTTGCTGTGCAGAAGCTCTTTAGTTTAACTAGATCCCATTTGTCAATTTTGGCTTTTGTTGCAATTGCTTTTGGTGTTTTAGTCATGAAGTCTTTGCCCATGTCCTATTTCTAAGGCATTAGGCAGGAGGAATTCTTTCTTACTTTGGAGAGGGTCAGTCTTCTGTTCTCTTTAGGCCTTCCACTGATTGGATGAGGCCCACCCTCATTAGGGAGGGCCATCTGCTTTACTAAGTCTATTGATTCAAATGCTAAGCTCATCCAATACCATTCTCATAGAAACATCTGGAATGATGTCTGGCCAAATATTTGGGTGCCCTGTTGCTCAATCAAGTTGATACATAAAATTAACCGTTACAGGGGCTACGAGCTGGGGAACCAACAGCCTTTAAAAGCAGAGAATGACATCCAGCTGACAGCCAGGACGGAAAGAGGGACCTATGGCCACATGGAACTGATTTGTGCCAATAGCCTGAATGAACCTAGAAGCAGATCCTCCCCTGCCACACCCACAAGCTTCCATATAAGAGGTTAGGGTGGCCAACACCTTGATTCTGGACTCATGAGACTCAGAGCAGAGGAACCATTTGCACCCACCCAGACTTCTGACCTGCAAAGCTGTAAAAATAATCAATTCGTGTTGTTTTAAAGTCACTTTGTTTCTGGTAATTTGTTATGGGAAATCAATGTGTTATTTTTCTCCTTATAATTTTCCTTCTCTCCTCCATTTGAACAGGAAGTTGGCTCTGTGTTTTAGGGAGTCATCAGAGTAGGTGGAGAGTATGTCCAGAATTTGTCTTCACATTTTAAATAAATTTATATTTCAATATAAGTATTAGTAAAATATGAGATACATTTACATATATTTAAATATATAATAAAATAAAAAAGTATAAAATATTTCTACTTTATATGTATATTTTGATGAAATATAAGGCCATAGGGAAAAGGAATTCTTGAGTTTAGATAGAGTGTCTAGATGAGAAGAAATCAGAGGCAGGAAAGGGAAACTGTTTCCTGTAACCCTGATCTCTCACTGGAGTTGTGGGCAGGAGACTGGGAGGGAGAAGTAAAGGGACCACCAGAGGGTCCTTAGGAACTGACTGCCAGAAAGGACACATTGCCTAGAACGAGGTTGGGGGCTGGGCCTGATGAAGGGCCTCCACTGGGAGCATCACTTGAAAGTCCAAGAGTGATGTGAAGCCTGTGCCGCTGCTCCTATGCTATTCCTACACTGCACACACCTCCACATTCACCTGGGGGGCGTGAAGGGATGAGCTTGGCAGTCCCCTAGGCTGGGAAAGATGTGGTCAACAACCCCACCACTTTCCAATGGCAAAGCCACGGTTCTCTGCCTCCACTCAGTTTCCCCTTACATTCAGGGGTTTTGGGGTGTCTTATACATGTTCTCCCATGCACAGGCCTTTTGGTCATCCCTCACATGGCCAATCTCCTGGGCTCCACTCTGTGGGTTGTGATGATGTTTCTGGTGCTACCAGCCCACAATTCTGCTCTGCGTCCCCCAGTCTGAATAGTCTGAGTTCTCCACTCAGCACTCTGCGTCTGTTTCAGGCACCTCAGCAGGGAAGGGTTCCTCAGTTCTACCCTGGGAGCTACACGGTGACACATTCTACAAAGTGGCACCACCTCCTGGCTTTCTTCAACTCACAGAAATATCTCCAAAAAGCAGGTGACCACATACTTTAACACCTAAATCTGAGCACTTTTGATAATGAAGGGAAGGAGCTATTGATAATGATGCCAGGACAATAGGCATCTAAGACAAGGTTATCCCAGGCAAATCAAGTGATGTGGTTTGGCTCTGTGACCCCACCCAAATCTCATCTCAAACTGTAATCCTCATGTCAGGGGAGGGATCTTGTGTGAGGTGACTGGATTATGGGGGCCATTCCCCCATGCTGTTCTTGTGTTAGTAAGTTCTCATTAGATCTGATGATTTAAAAGTGAGTGGCAGTTCCCCGCTCGCTCACACTCTCTCTCCTGCAACCATGAGAAGGCGGCCCTGGCTTTCCCTTTGCCTTCTGCCATGATTGTAAATTTCCTGATGTCTCCCAGTCATGCTTTCTGTTAAGTCTGCAGAACTGTGATTCAATTAAGCCTCTTTTCCTTATGAATTACCCAGTCTCAGGTAGCTCTTGATAGCAGTGTGAAAACAGGCTAATATCTCATGGGTGTCGTCACCCTAGGAAAAAGGCTCTTTTCCTGGTTTACGTTGTTGGCCACAGCCTCTGCTGTCTAGTGCACTATGGTAGGGGTCCTATCATGCCTCGGATGAGTGTCGGGAAGTGGGGAGGAAGATGCACTCACTGATTTGCTGGATTCAAATCTCCCCTCTGCTTCCTGCTCACTCTTGCTGACAACCCGTGCTGGTCTGCCTTGTTTTCCCTTGTTTCAGGTTGGGGCTTTCCCTGAACGTTTCTTGTCCCTCAAGCAGATAGGTTCATGCCAGACTCTCTTTACGTCCTCCAGGCAGACTGGGCAGGAGTGGATTCAAAGGTATACAGAGCTCATACTGCCAAACCGTGCATTTGCATGATGCTGAGTTATAGTCACACAACTAGAAAGGAATTGAGCCAGAACTAGAATCCAAGTCCTTTGAATTCCATTCCTGTGCTTTTTCTCCAACACCATGAGGTTTCAGGTAGCTACAGGATAGACTCCTGGGCATAATACCTACCATGCTTGGCTGAGCAGAACTAGGCTCTTCACGTTTCCTCACCAGACACTTTATTACTCTCACATCCCATGGGATCGCATGACTGGGCCCACGTGTCTTTCCAAAAGTCACGCTTCCTCTATTTAGAAGAACAAAATGCAGCCTCTATAGAAATTACTGTGAACAGAAGTAAAGAAGAAAACTCATCTGAGGTAAATTTTTTTTTAATGAGAAACTAATTTAGTAGCCCTCTAGTTTGAATATTCATGCCTTTGATCACAGGGGAGGCAGCATTTTCTCGATGGCAGGTGGAAGGCAAAGGTTTGGAACCTGGGCCTTGAGACCCTTTTGTGTCTGCCGTTGTACCTCCATGGAGCCTTGCTTGATTCTCCTTACACAGTCTGAAGACACTGTCTGTGTACTCTCCAGAAGTGTCATACATTGAGATTTTATTGTTATAAAATGACCAGGTGTAATTTTGTAAGGTGAGGTCAGAAAATATTACAGCCTCTCCCACTCCCCCCACCTCCTTATAAAGCTAGTTTATTAAGTTAAAAAAAGGAAGAAATGTGCCTTCAAACAAACAGACTAAATTAGACTTTTCACAACCCTTGTCATTTAAAAGATGGTTTGCTGAAACTTCAGAGAGGTTAAACGTATGCCACAATTTGAGTGAAAAAAAAAAAACAAAAAACCACCACGGGCTTTCCAGGGTTGCAATTACAACCCTACTTAGTTGCCATGGTGATCACACAGCATATGGATTTTGTCAGATAAAGACATCAGGGGTGGTGAGAAGGGACAGTGTATTTTTTGAATCACCACATGCCAAGTGTCAACTCTTTGGCAGTTCTCTTTCAAAAAAATTTTTTTAAGGAAAATATGTATCTGGATTGGGAGAGTGGGCTGGGGAGAGGAGCCAGGGTTTGGAAGAATAAAAAGGGGAAGATTCCTAGAAGTGTTTAAAGAAAATCTGAATTTAAAATACATTGAACATTAATGCCAAATTGTGTAATAAAGAGTCCTTAGGGTTTTAGTGTTAGAAGTACCTACTACCTAACAAATATGTTCCGATAAAGGGTGGCCAATCTGCTCCAGTTTCTCCTCTCTTGTGGTTTCTCTTACTTTTATATGTCGTGTCATTTTAATGTTCCTCCCCTTGTTTTAACTGTATGTGCATCTAGGGTTATTTTGTTAATGAATTGTCAATCTCCTGGGCCAGTGATAAAAACTACACTGTAGAATAAGAATGTCTCTGTGCTGAAGACACAGGCCTCTAAGATGGAAAATGATCCTAAATATTTCTACCTGTAACAAAAAGCAAAACAAAACAAAACAAAACAAAAACCACTTAATATCCTATCGACTCTAATAAAACTTAGAATCCTCAATTTACAGTTATCATTCAGAATGTATCCAGTCATAATGATTCCATCTGCTCTGCCAGCGGGAAAATGAAATGAAAGGATTGTGCTCCATCTCTGTCCTCCACCTTGGGGGGTATGTGAGCCTTGGAGTTGCCTAGCCTGGGTCCATACTAGCGGTATGAGACTGAGAGATGAGAGAAACTCATCACAGCAACCGTGAGCTTCTGACCTTATGGACGTTACATTTTAGTGCAGGAAGAGGAACAATCGACACTGAGCAAATAATATAGAAGATATTTTCAGAGTGTTTTAAGGACTTGCAAATAAAGAAACATGATCTTGTAATGGAGGGTCCCTTGTAGGGGAGGACAGAAGTGGGATGGCGGGTCAGGTACCTATTCCAAGACGGAGCATCTGAGGAGACCACTCAAGGAGGCGATATATGAGTTAGAATCTGAGAGATGGAATACAGACAGCCAAGCAATGATCTGGGGAAAGACCAGAGGCAACACAACACAAATACCCTAAGCAGACAGGAGTTTGGCTGAAGCAGAATGAGGATCAGAAGAGGGTATGAGAAGAGGTTGCAGAAAGGGGTAGGTCATGAAGGGCCTGGTGGTCCAGGATATTGAGTTTTGGTTTCACTCTATTTCCTCAGGAGAAATTATAGAATTATATAAAAATGCTCCAGAATTTGTGAAAATCTGAAGGACGAGATGCCCTAGGGAGATGCCCTAGGAAGATGCCTGTGGAAAAGAACAGATGGGGTTGGATATGCCCAGGATGTTACGCAGAAGTCTCAGCCAGTGCCTGGGGCTGACTTCACTGGTGATTTCCATTCCTGGCCCTCCACTTCCCTCCAGGTAAAGTGAGTGGGCAAAGATTGGGCAATGGTTTGCAAGCCTTGACGATCGTCATGATAACTTGGTGAACTTATTAAAAATGCAGGTTCCCAAACCCCATCCAAGGCTTCCTGAATCAGTATCACAATGATGGGGGCCAGAGAACCTCTCTTTCTGTTATATCCTCCTGGATGAGCCAGATCATCGGTCATGCTGGGACTCCTGGTGCAGGGCCTAGGAGCAGGCAAAGTCTACTGATACCACTGAGGCCCGGGACACAAGAGTAACAATTGCTTTGTATCTTCACAAATAGGGAGTCAGGAGGGGCTACAGGCGCTCCTGAACAATGCATTCAACCTCAATGGAGGCAAGCCTGGGGCTCTAAATTCCACTCTGTTCCTTCTCCTCCCTTTGTGTGTACAATAGCACCCCCCTGGTGAGGGCTTTATGAGGCTTGGTTCTTCTTAGAATCCCAAATTGCCAATCTTAACTTGCTTAGTGCTTCTCACTCTTAAAATGAAGATGATTTGTAGGAATTGCAAACTTGTCTGTGTATGAAAATGGTGCGTCTGTCTCTTTAAATAGAAAGGCATTAGGGAATATTAGCCAAGGCTAATTATGCAGATCACTTATAGCTAATCATAAAAATTTGCCTTAAGCTTTGTGGGAGTGTCGCTTTTAGGGACTAAGGGTTGGTTTTCCTTCCCTTGTTGTTTTACATATTTCCAAATTAGTTTAAATGTGATAATCTGCAACACTGATAATTATAAATGCTTAACTAAATAGAAATGTGTCAATCTTGAGACAGGCTCCTTATAAGACAAGTAAGACAAAAATCACTGATCCAAGCAATCTCCTTACACCGTACCCGTTAGCTATGGAGGGCTTATTTACAGAAGTGAAAACAAAACAAAACAAAACAAAAAATCCTCCCAATCTCATTCAGCCTTCTGCCTCTTTCTTGAAGCAAGTGTGGGCATCAGAAAATGTCCACTGTATAGACATCTGTTTGAAGCTAGACCCCGATCAACATCCAATTTAATACAGGTCAGTGAACAAGTGTTAAAAAGCAAGGTCTCTCGTCTGCTTCCAATCTATACTGGATTAAAAACAATGATTTAAAGGTGAAAGGCTCTGTGCCCGGGCCGCGAGCTCAGTGCCACGCAGCGCTTTGGCCATTCTTCAGAGCTGAAATCCTTGGCACCATGTTTTCCTGAGGTCATCTTCATCAGACAGGCCGTTGCTCGGTCTCATCCTGCCAGAGAATTTATTATATCGATTTGGGGAATAAGGTTAATTGAAATGAACTTTTGGTTTTAAAGGTAGCTTTGGTGCAAGCCTCAACAATTAAAATGGAATTCTTCTCCTTTAAATGACTTGGGCTCATTTGACTGCCTGGACAGCGGCTGTTTAGAACAGAGGCAGGCATAATTTTACAACGTGAAATGCTCATTTACTTTTCTCCTGTTGCTATAACAACTCACTTTTGAACCAGACATGGTGATAGAAAGCCTTGGCTTTGCAATGAATTTCACATTGGTTTTGTTTAGATTTTTCAATCCGTTCGCTTGGAACTGCAGCTGGAAGTACAGGAATAGATTTTACTCTTTCCTTTTTTAGAAACCTTGCTTAGGACCAAAGCTTTGTGTTTCCAGCTTGTCTCAAGGGTTGAAAAAAAAGCTACACCCCATGTGCAGTTTATGATTTTTCTGACATAAATCATATTTCAAACTCAGATTGTGCTCTTCTTTCCCTTAAAGGTAACACCAGGGTTTTTGGTGCTTCTGGCAGAGAAATACGACTGTCAATTCATTCTGCTTTTGAATCTTCTTCTGTCCGAATGTTACCAGCAAGACCTGTGTCTCTGCAGGATTTGGGGATCTGTAAACCTCAAAATCCTGTTAAGCCTCACACTGCATAGCAACATGCTTTGTTTCTTAATGACTCCAAGGGAAAGGCAAGTAGATTCGGCAAACACAAAACAGACAAATATTTTCAGAAAACACAAAAGAGTAATCACACCCAACAAGACTCCAATTCTGCTTCCTTCCCCTTCTTAAAATCCCCCACCAATAACAGGAGCTTATGCGGGCCTAACATTTACTTCCATGCTTTTGGGAGCACTAGGTGATTTGAACACAGGCAGAATTAAGAATTGAACTGAAAAACAGGCTCAAATGTTTGAGATGAAACAAATATTTTCCAGTCAATATCTATAGTTTCCTTTTTGGGAAGATAAACCACAGAATAGTTTTCATGGCTTGATAAAATTGTTTAAAATTGTGGAATTCTGGAGGCTAAGAAATAAGACGTGAAAAACGACGCTAAGAAATATAAGCCTCTCCTCCCCACACTCCATCTCTAGTAAGATAGGAAGTGGCCATCTGCCAGTTCTGGCCCTGTGGACCTGGTTACCTCCTTTTGTCCATAGGTCTTATGAGGAGGAAGAGCCAAATTGTTCATCAGTAGCTTCTATTCTTTAAATATTAAGATTAAATACACAGACATTGACATGGTAAACACATTTAAGATCCTAAGGCATCCTATGAGTGTCAATGAGATGGTGCAACATGTACCAGCACCAGCATTTTCATCTTCTTTGGATATGCTGCTTTGCTCTTGAACTACCCATGCAATTCTGTGAGGCATACACCCAAACATGGTTAGAAGGTATGCTCTGTGGCAGAAACATACACAACACATTTGTTTCTGGTGGCAATACAAAAAATATGACCTATTTTGGAACATAATAATGATGACCTTTACGTAGAGATATTCATTTTCGATGCTGGTGAATCCATTAAAATTAATCTCCAAGCACAAAATCAAAAGAAAAAAAAAAACCTAGTAATGAGCCTGATTCTTCTCCCTCTTTCTCTCTCTCAGTAGAGAGGGAAAAACATCAAACATTATCCAAGAAGCTCAGGCAACTGTGAAAATTCACATTTCTGCTAGAGCAGAGGAGAGCCTGGTACAACTCAGCCTCTTCGCCAGGCAGCCTGTTTGGAGTCTTTGCTGGATAATCAGCCATTCAGAAGTGTACATTTGGAGTCTTCCAAACTCACAATTTCTATCAGGTTGGTGCAAAAGTAATTGCAGTTTTTGCCATTAAAAGTTAACTTTGTAAATGAAGTATAGAAGAAGGAGAATCAATACTTGAGCACCTCTAGGTGTTAGGTGCTGGTTTCGTTTAAAATAAAACACATCCTAAGCAGTTTTATAATCATAAGTGTGAAAAATAGATCAAATAAACTCAGGGAGGCCTACAAACGTGTTGTTTGGCAAACTCTTGGTGCTCATATCAGTTCACATATTCACTAGTCCTAATTTTCATATCTGGCTTGATAAGCAATTTAAAAATTATTTTTATATTTTAGAGTTATGAGGGGAGGATAAGATATTCTTTTATAACATCAGCAAAAATTTTCACTTTTTTCTCAATAACTTCTTCATAATTTATGACTTCTATCTTAACTGTTTCCAAAAAGGGCTGAAGAAGTCATTTTTTTCCCTCTTCATGACACACATGTTGCTTTCTTATAAAAGTCACCTGGATACATTCAGAGTTAAGGGTGACACAGTTCGTGGGAGAATAGTATTCAATAATCTTATTAATATTTCAATAGCAACCAAAGAGAACACAGTGGGAGCTGGCACTGAGCTCTCGAGGCCTTCTTTAATGACCGGGATGAATGAGGCGCGCATGGCCTCCCCTGCATGACTTGGGCAAACTTTCATATCCCCATTGACAGCTGGAGAAGTGGTCACAAGCAACTCGTCTGTATCACAGAGCCATGAGTGGTGGGCCTAGATCATGACCCTAGACACATGGATCTAACCACTAGGAAACACTGCCTCATAAATATCTTTGTTCAGAGAGAAGCCAGTAAAAAAAGAACATTTTAAGAGGGAAAATAGCAAGAAGAAATAACAGATGCAAAAGAAGTATACCTATCTAGGTGCAGAAATTCTGAAAATGACCTTGAGTTAATCACACAATGTTACAAGTATTCCAAAATATTATACACAACTAACAGCAAGGAAAGTGCTGGACTGAAGTGAGACCATAACAGAACTTCATCCATTCACTCAATGATAAACAAAAACAAAAATAAAAAATATTTTGAGTGGTCATAATGCGCCAAGAACTGTGCTAATTATTTTGGGAATAAAGACTAGTAAACTGCAGTCTTTGCTCTCAGGTAGAAGTCTTATTAGCAGGGGTATATATGAATAGAAACAAAGCCATCCTGCTTTAGTAAGTGCTAAAATAAAGTGCATCGGCAGAGGAGCTAGGGAGGGCACCTCAAGAGGTGATATGTGAGCTAGGTCTTGTATGAAACACGGGAATGTTCCAGATATAGATATGAAGAGGGACTGGAGACAGAAAAGATTCCGAGTTGGAAGTATGTCTATTATGTGTGTGGCTATTTGGTAGTGAAATATTAATATCTCAATAGCTACCAAAGGGAACAGTAAGAGCTAGCACTGAGCTCTTTGAGGCCTTCTTTAATGACTTATAATGTCATGCTCAAGATTTGAGGCTATGTTACCTCATTGCAGAGTTTTATTAGCAGGAGGCTAGTGACATGATGGGGTTTGTGTTTTAGCAAGTGTTCCTGTGCTAGTATGGAAAATGGACTACTGATGGGAAGAGGCACGTCAGGAGATAATGGCATCAACCTCAGGAGCAGCTTTTGAGGCCTCAGTTTAGGCAGGTGACAGTTCTGAAAGCCTATTCAAGCATACTAGTTTGCATTACAATTTGCCAACCGAGTAGAGGTCTACATGACTGTATGGCAGAAAGATAAAGTTGCCAAAACAACAGATTTAAGCTGCAATGCTTGGGAGTTTTCCAATTCTATGCACAGTTTAGGTGCAGAGAGGAGAACCATGCATTCCTTCCTTCCTTTCTATTGTATTCTGTGAACCTGATCCTTCATATGTAAAATGATGGTAACCACAGCACCTCTCTCATGGTGTGGTTATGAGAAAAGAACAGGATAATTCCTGTGACATGCTTAGCCAGGGGAAGGCAAACCTTAGTCACTCAATAAATGCTAGCTCTGATTATGTTATCTGCACATTTATCTCACTTGGTTTGTGTGTGTGTTGGGTAGGAGGGTGCCTATGTGTCTGTGTGAATGTGTTTGCGTGGTGGGTGTGCATGTGTGTTCATGTGTCTGTGAGTGTGTTGATGGGTACGTGTGTGTGCACACTGTGTGTGTGCACACTGTGTGTGTGCTGGACCTCCACAATGCCCCTTTCTAAGCTCTGCTGCACTTTTTGTTTTCAAAAATTCCCTAGAGCACCCTTCATTGGCCTATTTCAGAGAGTGAAAAGAGCATGAGATCTTTACTGTAAGACCAAGTTTATTTATTTATTGACATGTGAAAATTATACTTCAGTGCTCATAAATGAAGTTTTATTAGAACGGAGCCATACACACTCATTTACATATGGCTACTTTAGAGCTTCAATAACATAGTTGAGTAGTTGTGATAGAGACTATATGGCCTGGATAACCTAAAATATTTACTATTTGGCCCTTTTCAGGAAAAGTTTGCCAACTCCTGATATAAGCAATCAGGAATGGTGACCCAAATTTGCAAATTGATGCAAAACTGGTCAAAATCCACCTTGCCATAAAAGGTAATGTTGAAACCATACCTTCCACAGAAGGAAAATCAATTGCATCTCCATCAGAAAAAATTCACGCAAGACTAAAGTTTTAAAAAATAAAATAAAGAACTAGAAAAAGTTAAGAATACCATATGTATTAGTCCGTTTTCATGCTGCTGATAAAGACATACCCAAGACTGGGAAGAAAAAGGGGTTTAATTGGATTTACAGTTCCACATGGCTGGGGAGGCCTCAGTATCATGGTGGGAGGCAAAAGGCACTCTTACATGGTGGCAGCAAGAGAAAATGAGGCAGATGCAAAAGCGGAAACCCCTGATAAAACCATGTGATCTCATGAGACTTATTCATTACCATGAGAACAGCATGGGGGAAACCGCTCCCATGATTCAAATTATCTCCCACCAGGTCCCTCCCACAACACGTGGGAATTATGGGAGTACAATTCAAGATGAGATTTGAGTGGAGTCACAGAGCCAAACCATATCAGCATACCCTTGGGGTGCTGAAGAACCATTTTGTCTTTCACTTGGATCCTCTTTTGTTCTCCATAGTCCTGATTACAAAAGTTTGATGCACATTCTTGCCATCATCCTTGAAAATGACTGCTATGGGCATACTTTCTATATTTAAGAAAAATAATCTCAATCAACCACCCACAAAGAAAAAGAATGTAACACTCAAAGGACCCTGTGAAAGAAAATAAAACTTTAAGTCCTTTATGGGGAAGTTTCATGATAATGCTAAACTTCCTGGGACTTTTGAAAGGTATTTCTAGAAGCAATACTGAAATTACTCTGTTATTCAATTCATTTATCATAATATCTCTCCCTCCTGTTTGAAATGTAGGGTAGTGAACTCCCCTGAGCATCTTATTCCATTAAAAGGATTTATTTAGCTGTGATAAGTCAGCAGTTATATAGGTAGATTGAGTATGCCATTACAAAACCCCAATCCAACGTGGCATTTCTGCATACTTAAGGTATGCCACTTTCTGTCTCTTGCTCAGTTTCCAAGAAGGCTGCATTGACTCATGGAGAGAGATGGAATGGTGTCAGAGGTCCAGGTTCAGGAGCAGCTTTGCCGCTTACTAGGTGTTTGATCCTGGACAATGACTTTATCCTTATTTACATTATAAAAGGTAGAAATACTACCTAGCTTTGAAGCTACTTTAAGATTCAAAAATGAATATGTAAAACATTTATCACATGATCTGGCATTGTAGAGGCTCAGTAATTGTAGTTATTATCAACCCATTACTATCCCGTCAACAAATCACATTAGAAAGTATTGTCTATTCAGTTCATGTGGCTTATAGATTACACAAGTGGTGAGAGGAAGTTTGTGAACAATTCTTTATTGTAAATGCAACTCAAAAGATGCCATCCAACAACTTTGATTCACTGGGATTTAAAATTTCATATCAAACAAGAAGTGAAAAATATTCCTTATCAAGGCATCACATAAGTAGGGCATACAATAGTAACCTCAGATGTACCACTTGAATACTGCAGGGTGTTATGCAGAAATGAGAAATAGAGCCACACAGAGGAACGTATTCAGTAGAAGACTTAATAGAAGAATTGGAAAACAATAGCCATCTTCAAAGTTCAAACAACATAAAAATAAGCAACAGGATTCAGTGCTACCAACACACAACTAAGGCAGCACCAGGGGGAAGCACTCTAGCCCATGCAGTTGGACATTTACGAAGAAGCCCAAAGCCTTTGTTGAGAGTGCTGACATTTCTTTAGTGAAAGGCACTTGGCTTTGGAAATGATTCTCCCAGGCGGAAAGGACAATCTGTGTTTGATTGGAACCAGCATGCAGAAAGGCCAGTGTTTCACCACAAGCCAGTCTCTCTGTGTCAGTTTATGCTAGTAACTAGCAGCTGCTGAAGTTCAGGGACGCCTTCTGAGCAGTACCTGGGGTGGTATTCAGTACAGTCAGCATGCCTCCTACAAATCACTGCTGAACAAAACTAGAGATCACAGACCAAAAAGAAACCCCAAAAAACAAAAGCACACAGAGACCAAAGAATAAACACAACCATCAGTCTAGTTCAAGGTAGATTACAGGAGAGAGAAAAAGAGAAATTTTAACGAAGCCCCTTAGTTCAGGGCAAGGCATCAGGCTTCCCCTTTACCTGCCCAGCGGCTGTAGGAGGCTGAGGGCCCTGGGTGTTCTGAATGCTTGCTCCAAACAAACAAGAAAGGTCTAATCTTCCTGTGGAGCCAGTATGCTCAGAAAGCGACCAAAGCAAACTCAAATGAAGACATTCTTCCGGCTACCTCTCTGGCCCATCATCTCCAAGTCAAACCCTTCTTTCTTGTGCATGCTTCTCCAGAGAGCAGTGCAGCCAGCAGACAGAGACCAGGATTTCTTCCACAGCCACAGCTGGATACTGGGCGAAGTCGGCCTCACAGAGAATCTAAGTTGTCCTGTGCTGACTGTGTCAATGTGCTTTTCTTAGTTTGTATCACTTAAATAACCTCTACTGACATCAAGATGTCTAATTTGTAGTCAATCAGCCACTTCCCTGGTTGTAGATGAAACCGGTATACATATTCCCACTTGCTACAGGTTGGCGTCACATAGAAATAAGCATCCTCCTCTCATCCATGGGTTGGGGACAGGGCAAAAAGTTCTCATCATTCAATCCCTTATTGCCAAAAGCCTCAAACACCATTCTTTGCTCTCAGCTTCTGCCCTTTGAGCACGAAGGTCAGATCTACCCCAAGGCTCCTCTGTTGATTTCCAAGTAGTCACTTGAAAGAAGCCTCATCTTAATTAAGTCAAAACCCCTAGTTGTCCTTGACCAGGCTATGCCAAAAGCAGGCTGTTAGGCTAGCTTGTCCTTTAGTGTAACCTGCCTTGAAAGAGGAAGCTGTTTAGAGGTCCAGAGAATACCCTTCCTTGTCTCTAAATTGACTTAAGATTGTTTTAGAATTGATCAGAATGAGAACACAAAGCTGTAGAATCATACCATGCTCCATTTGGAGAAAGTTGGAAAGCTTTCAAAAGTGTTGATTTGAAGAAGAAAACATCTTTGGGTGCAAATATTTAAATATAACACTTTTTTTCTAAGTGATTTATAGTTCTTAGCCATTCAATGAATTATTATTTCCATTTTATAAATAAAGAACTTGAGGCCAACTAAACTTTCTTCTATGTCGGCACTACTGGGTTGGGAATGTGCCCTTTGCCACTGTGGGAAGACTGGCAGCTGCCACTTCGATCTGGTGGCAGGCTCTGGAAGACTCAGCTTTTGGGCCTCCAGTTCCACTCTTGGTTGGCTAAAGAATTATCCAACGAATCTTCCTCTTTCTCTGTCCTGAACCTTCCCTTCTAACAGCATAGGTTTTCAGAAATCTGATACTCAGTCCAAAAGAGCATCCTTCTGGAGGAGAATCAAAGCGTTAGACACCACGATTTGAGCCACTGGAATGACAGCCAGTTGACAAATTCTAGAGATTTTGTGAGCTGCTTGACGTCAGATTGGTAGCTGAAAATTGGCTACCTTGAAAATATTTACACCACAGATATCAGCAAATGCTACAAATTGGATCTTCTTTCCTATCCCAGGATCCAGCTGTTCAACAGTTAATAGCACACCACTGAACAGAGATACAGCAAATGAGATAAGAAAGGCCAAAAATGGAGAGTCTCCATCCCTAGATGCTCGGAACCACGTCTATCTGAGGAAAAGCCAGAAAATTCCTTTACAAGCCAATAAACAAAAAGTGGATGTGACCAGATTGGTCCATTTTTAATTCTTGGCATCGTGGTGCATTTTAGGCTTATTTTTAAAATATTTACAAAAGTAGTAAATGAATATATTCTCATTGCAAAAATCATCGAAATAATATAGAAGTATATGGAGTAAAAAAAAAAAAAAAATCCCTTTCCATCACCTTCCCATTTACACTGCACTTCCCAGAGAGTTCTTCATCAGTTGTGCGTACCCTTCCAGTTTTGATTCTATGCACCCTACATGCATATGCACACACACACATCCACATATTTATATGCACTCCTTTGCATTTTGTACTCTTATAAAATCTAGTCTGGTGAAGGTATTCAAAGATGCTGTTCCAATCTACAATCACCAAACCTCTTTCCATTAGCTGAAGCTCATTCTCATTTGAGCAGAGATGATTTCTGCTCTCTGCACATTTACTCTATTACCATTAATGCTTGAGGACATGCTTGAAAAATTCTGAAATATGTGATAAACTGGTATATTTTCGGTTCTACCATAAAATGCCCACTTCAATGCTGTCTATAGACTTCCCATCATTCCAAACATAAATTAGCAACAAATAACTTGAAGAAAATATAATTATAGAGATAATAGGCTTCATATGTAAAAATCAATTATTATGAAACATTTGGGGCCTACTTTATATAAATACCTCATAAAATTGGTTTTGTTTATTGATGTTTCAGGAAAACAACTATGTATTTGAAATGCCGATGATATTGTTGAAAAATATTATTAATTGCCTGGTGTAAAATAGGATCATTATCTCACATGATATAAATCATGGAAAGTATTTTAAAAACTGTAAAGTGCTACACAAATAGTAGCTATTGATGGCCTGCATAAAACAGATAGTTGTTCTCTTTTTTTGCATATATTATTAAATGGGCTGTATATCAAGCATGCATTCCTTATGCTTTGCCATGTTTCACACGATTTTCTCCATGTAAATGTTTATTCCTAACTCGGCGAGCAATTGTTATGCATTATGCATAAGCCTTCAACTTTCAATATTCAGATAACTTAGAATTTCTGTATATAATTTAAATTCCCTTCATACATGACTCTCAATACATTTCAGTTAAATACTGCTAATTCTCAGGTTATTCAGGATAGGAAGAGTGGGCTTGGCAAGAACAATTCAAAATAGTTGATAATGCCCAGCACATCGACATTTTTCAGGATGTGCCACATCTGTCCGGTGTGGATCTGAATAATCAAGCATTATGTTAAGACTGATTATTTCCCCTGTGGCCATGTGAAGTCACCTGGCAGACACACATCTTCCATTTCCTCCTCGGTGTTCTGTGTTTGGCTTAGCACAATCCACTAAACACTATTAAATGAATAACTGTGAAGGTAATAAAAACAATAACCAAACCATTAAATGCACTGAAGTCCATTCAAACATGTAGGGTCATTTGACATTTCTTTTATTCAAAGGCTATTTCCTAAATGTCCCAGTGACCGCTGAGCATTTGTTTCACGTCCTCGTGCTGCCAGTGGCATCTACATTTAACGTCGAAATAGCCACCTACTCTTCAAATACAGCGACCGCTGTAGCTCCAAATCTTATAGCCTTAGGAGACGGATGCAAGCATTGATTCGATAGACTGAAGTTTATGCTTTTCCCCCTTTTAAATAAGCTCACCCTTTGGTAGAGGGCACTTAAGGGATTCCCAAAATATTTGCACACATTTCTGTCAGATAGCATCACCGTCACCATATGATTTAAACAAGCATGTATTCATCACACTTAAACCAGATGTTATCTGAGTAGATGAGAAATGAATCATTTGCTCCCGACAGCTTGTTTATTTCTGGCAACACTTTCCAGCAGGGATTGTATAAATGTACAAAACAATTTTCTCATATCTAGACATGAGGATGAAAGTCCAAATACTTCAGGAATAAGCTTTCCTCCAAGGTGGTGTTCCTTCAAAACAGACTTTCTTTCCCCTACGAAAAAGGGACGTGTGACTTCCAGTCTTGGGGATGGAATCTCTCTTTGTGGCCACCTCCAACATAAAGAATCATTTCCATTAATTAAAGAGTAGCTTCCACCAACTAAAATGTGCCAGGAATGGTGGGCTCAGCATTTTGTTAACTTATCTCATTTAATCCTCCCAACAACTTCAGAATAGGTATCTCCTCTCCATTTTACAGCTGAGGACACAAAGCTATAGAGAGAAGCTGAGTAAATTGCTCACGGATTTCCAAGGATTAAGTATGAGACAAATCAGTGGTTCACACCAGGCCTTTTGACTTCAAAGCCTGTGCTACACTGCTTGAAGTCTCAGATTCTGGGCTGATAACCTTTTGGAGCCTCCTGTTCCTTATTTGTCGGATTAGGGAGTTGGGCAACAGAATAACTAAGAGTCTTTCCAGTTTTAGAATTCTAAAAAAATGTGAGCACTTCCCACCATATAAAACAGTTTATATCACATTTTTGCTCAGTTTGCACACATTCGTAACCTACGTATTATAAATATGCAGGAGGTTAGCCTGTCAATAAATAAAATACATCCTGGTGGTTTTCCAGTTTGATTACAATTCTCAGACAAGAAAATAGATGGCAACAGCCTTTGTAGTGCAAAACCTTGGGAATCAAAAAAATTTGTAAATTTCATTTTCTGGGTAAGTTAGGCCAAATGATCAGGGGAACACTATGTGGTTCTAAGTGCCATAGAGAATTATCACTAGGGTTACTTTACAGTTCCTGAGGCAACTGAATGGCTTAAAATAATGACTCTTCTAATAATGAGGATAAAACAAGAAAAGAGAGATGGTGAACAAATGATTGGTGAGGACTGCCATTCTGCAATATTAAGGTCTTCTTGATAAATCCTATAGATTCAGGCTAGCTCCCAGCAGAGGAACTGCGGTGTCAACTTTAAATGATATCTCTCCCTGCTACGGACCTGGGAAGAGGTGGCATTTAAAGAAAAATATAAAATATCACCGATGGCCTATATGCTTATATCATCACCTGCTTCTTTCCTTTGAGGGTAAGGATGTAAAGATCAGAGGACCTAATCCATATAGAGTTGGCGGGCAAATGAAAGACCTTCCAAGAGCCACACTAGCGATAAGGAAAATGTGTGTCCCTTTCAGAAGCTGTTGCAATCTAATTTATTTCCTCCCCATGATGTGGCATAGATTTTAGAGTGCTCTTCTTTTTTCACATTCAACTAAGAATGTCCTCCTCCTCAATTTTGAAGATATCTCCTTATGGGATAAATTGCTGTTGATCAGAAAAAGTTTTTGAAAAGTTAATATAATGTTACAGGGTACATATGAACAGAGGCTGTGAAAGTAGCATTTATGTCAGGGTGGTAAGATTATAGGAGAATTTATTTCATGTTTTATATTTCCATTGATATGGCAATAAGATTGTTGTAATCATATATGCAGATATTGAGGAGGGAAAAGCTAATAAGATTAATGCAAGTCGATTGGTAACAACATAACTCCCACACATGGCTCGCCACAAGGAAAAAGTAAGTCCCTATTCTGTGTGCTCTCTGGGATCACCCATGGGAAGGATCTGAATTTCTGACAGTCTTAAATGTGACAGCAGCCTTTTAGCATGTAGACGAGTGCAGTAATTTGGCAGCAAACTCAAGACTCATGCTCACCAGACTGGTAGATCGGAAATAAATCACAGATGTCACACATGTTCTCTTAGAAGGGAGAGAATTGATAAGGTGCCAAATCCCATCACACCCATGCCGTTCTTTTTCCAATTGATAGAACCTCTCACCCTTGAAATTCTGACAAGTACTATTAGGGAAAGAGACTCTAACTCATATCTCTTCCTGACTCTTTATCCATCTTTCCAAAGAGTGTCTATCTGAGCTCAGTCTCAGGCTCATTTAATTATGACATCTGAATCAATACTCCATGCTAGCCCCAGACTGCACTGGCTTGCTTGGCAGTTTCCAATATCCAAGACAGCCCTTCTAAAAATGTTCACTTTCTTATTTGAAAATAAGGTACCTGCCTTGCCATTGGGTTTCTTTATTTATTTTTAATTTTGAAATCAGTCACTACTTATAGGCCTTGCAAGATTTAACATATGTTTCCAAAAGCATATATGGCATTTTCTGAACTCAGATTCGCTTTCTGCCTCTGAAATGCTAAGCCAGAGACCACAGAAATGGAAATGAAACCAACACCAATTTAAATAAATTACAAGCTGACAACAATCTGCCTCAGTGATGTTTTAAATGAAATGCAGTAACTGCAAAAATATCAGAATGCCTTGGACTATCTTAAGAGACTCCATTTTGACACTGTGGTAGATTTTTAGATACCTACATATAAAGGAACATAACATGAGGGAGGTTTAGAAATAAAAAAGGTTGCTCAATAATGGTTTGTTCTTAGTCTGTTCTGTCTGCTATAAAAAATACCATAAACTATGTAGCTCATGAACAGTAGATTTATTTCTCACAGTTCTGGAGGCTGGGAAGTCCAAAATCAAGGCAGATTCAGTATCTGGTGAGCTCTCACTTACTGGTTCATAAACAGTCATCGTTTTCACTATGTCTTTACATGGCAGAAGGGGCAAGGAGGTCTCCTTTATAAGAGAATTAATCCCATTAATAAGGGCTCTATCTTCACGACCTAAACACCTTCCAAAGACCCCATCTCTCAATACCATCACTTTGGGTATTAGGATTTCAGTATATGAATTTCAACTTATGAATAAGATCAATTTATCTACTCATATTTATTGCAGCAATCAGGTTCCAAATCTAGCATATTATGCTGAGGTCAGAATGTCTGTACATTCTATATTCAAAGAACAGCTATGGTTATGCACTTAGAGCATAGGTACTGGCCTAGAATCAGAACACTTAAGAGTTGTCCTTGATCATCAAATCTGCAAGCTTAATGCAAATCACCTGGAGTCTCAATTTCCTTGTCCATCAAATATTTAGAGGGAGAGAGATCCTAGGATGTTGAACCTTTAAGTTGGGAAAGTCTGTGATTATAAGAACATCTCAACTGTGCATGCTTAGCTCTTAAAATGTGCATCAAGGAATTTTGGTCCTTTCTATATGTCTAGGCCTCTAGGTGGCTCCAAGCTACAGGCCTATATGTGTATATAAGGTAAAGTCCTATACGTGTCTCTAAGGTATAGGCCCCTAGAAGTCTATGTACATGGTTATAGGTCTATATATATCTATCAAAGATCAGCTTCTAAGGGCCTAAAAGCTGCAAGCCAGTATGTGCCCATAAAGTGTAGGCCTAGGTATGTCTACAATGTTTAGACCTAGGTGTGTCTATAAGGTATGAGGCAATGCTTGTCTATAAGGTTTAGGTTCATATAAGTCTCAAATGTCTTGATAATGTCCCAAAGGGAGTCGAGGAATTAGTTAAATTACCTTGATAAGATTTTATCTAGTTTTTGGACTAAAGATAAACTCTACAATTATACTATGAGGAATAAAAAAGACAGGAACAAGCAATCATGCACATACTCACATATACATATATAAAATTATTTCTTGGAAATATAAGGAAGAAGTCTGTATAAAATACAGATTTAATAAAAATTAAGTTATTTTCATTGTTGGGAATTGAAAAGGAAAACATATAAAATCTTTTTAATGAAGTTTGTAAGCTGTTAAATCAAAATCAATGGTTTGGTGACTATTTTTAATGCTCCTACCAAAAAGAAAAAAAAGACTCTTTATATCTTTCCCCTGTTAGCACTTACTCTTACTGCCACTGGCAGGACTTAAATTCTTTAAGCTTAGCCTTGTCCTAAAGGAGAAATAGCCATTATGATTTGTTGCCTTTGGGAATGATGCGTGATTGATGAGGGCTCAAATGTTCCAATGAGGGAAATATGAGGCCAAATACAGTTTGACAGATGTCCCAAACAATAATATTAATAGTTTACATTTATTATTGTCACTATCTTTTCAAATGCTTTGATTAGATTCCCAGTGTACATTATGTACAAAATATTGTTTCTTGTTCATATTACTATGGTCATCTCAACGAGGCAATCAAAACCCACATGAAAAATTCTTCACAAAACAAACAAAATATCCCAAAAGTGTTTTTGTGGATTGCTGCTTTTTATAGCTTCTATTAACTAGGTTCTAACAGTGCAGGGCATGTCACTAGATAAACATCTATGAATGACCACAGAATGGAACTTCATCTAATTTACTATATGTGCACATAATAATCTTTTATGAATCCTAATAATATCTTTCAAAACACATCTCGAAAAACCTACAATTTTTTTGGCCTATAGAAATTGCTGAGAAAAGATGAGAGAAGAACTCTATTTTTCTGCCTTTAAACTAATTTCCCATCATTTGCAGATCACTCAGCTTTCAAATTTTCACATAAGGAAAGAACTACAATTATCCAGCTCTGGCTTCTTAAACCCGTGGTTTAGACTTTGCTTTATCCTGACTCCAGATACCTTCTAGGACCGTAAAACATATGGGTAGATCCTCTTTTCATCGCCTGATTGCTTAGAAATAGTTTGTATACCACTTCTCAAAAGAAGACATTTATGTGGCCAACAAACACATGAAAAAAAGCTCATCATCACTGGTCATTACAGAAATGCAAACCAAAACCACAATGAGATACCATCTCATGCCAGTTAGAATGTGATCATTAAAAAGTCAGGAAACAACAGATGCTGAAGAGGATGTGAAGAAATAGGAACACTTTTATACTGTTGGTGGGAGTGTAAATTAGTTCCACCACTGTGGAAAACAGTGTGGTGATTCCTCAAGGATCTAGAACCAGAAATACCATTTGACCCATTACTGGGTATACACCCAAAGGATTATAAATCATTCTACTGTAAAGACACATGCACGTGTATATTTATTGCAGCACTGTTCACAATACAAAGACTTGGAACCAACCCAAATATCCATTAATGATAGACTGGATAAAGAAAATGTGGCGGCCGGGCACGGTGGCTCACGCCTGTAATCCCAGCACTTTGGGAGGCCGAGGCGGGCGGATCACGAGGTCAGGAGATCGAGACCATCCTGGCTAACACGGTGAAACCCCTTCTCTACTAAAAATACAAAAAATTAGCCAGGCGAGGTGGCGGGCGCCTGTAGTCCCAGCTACTCGGGAGGCTGAGGCAGGAGAATGGCGTGAACCCCGGGCGGCGGAGCCTGCAGTGAGCCGAGATCGCGCCACCGCACTCCAGCCTTGGCAACAGCGAGACTCTGTCTCAAAAAAAAAAAAAAGAAAATGTGGCACATATACACCATGGAATACTATGCAGCCATAAAAAAGGATGAGTTCATGTCCTTTACAGGGACATGGATGAAGCTGGAAACCATCATTCTCAGCAAACTAACACAAGAACAGAAAACCAAACACCACATGTTCTCACTCATAAGTGGGAGTTGAACAATGAGAACACATGGACACAGGGAGGGGAACATCACACACAGGGCCTGTTGGGGGCTGGGGGGCTGAGAGGGATAGCATTAGGAGAAATATCTAATGTAGATGACGGGTTGATGGGTGCAGCAAACCACCAGAGCACGTGTATATCTATGTAACAAACCTGCATGTTCTGCACATGTATCCCAGAACTTAAAGTATAATTAAAAAATTAAATTAAACAAAAGAAATAGTTTGTCTACTCAGAGCTCCATATGGAGGGACGTTTTGGGTCAGACATGTCAGCAGTGGAAGTCATTTAAGACAAATTGCCCCTGGGTTGAGACTGTTTTCTGATGCCAAAGACTATGAAGAAAATGTAACTTGAGTTCTCTGAATGAACTTTTCACCACTGGCGCGTGTGGATGCAAGGGAGCACAAAGCAGAGGGAAGAGGCGGTGCAGTTCAGCGTGAGTCCTTACTTAAGAGCATCATTCTAGTTATTGTCCAAATCCAGATATCTAGTTTTTTCCAAAAAAAAGTTCACTGACCAGATTGCTAAAAAAAGTTCACCAACCAGGTCAACCTGTATAAACTGGGATTGTTTGAGGCAAACTGGGATGTACAGTCACACTGTCATCCCTGGCTGGGCAACCTTTTATGCATTATGCCCTGTCTCTGGGCCTCAGTTGTCTTACATGAAAAAGGAGATTAACTGTACCTGCCTGACCTATCTCAGAGGATTATGGGAAACTTAATGTAGTAATGTTTATCAAAGCACTTTGGTAACCTAGAAAAACTAAATAATAAAAAGATAAGCATCATTACTATTGATGCTAACATGTGATTAGACAAGTCATAAGAGCCTGAAAAATCCAAAAGAATGGAAAAAAGGGATTTGCACTATGCCATTAGGCTTTCTGAGATATGTTTATTTATATATCTTGTATTATTTATTAAGGATTTTATGTAAATATCCTTTATATAGTTGTTGTACAGAAAAAATCTGCCACTTCTCAGTTTCTTTTATTCTCATAGGATGGCCAAACCATGGACAATCCTCAATAGTAGATAACTGAAAAAGAAACTTACATTCTAAATGCATTATGGTGTGTATAGGTAATTATTTTCCAGATTGAATATTCTATGGATTCACTTCCAAACATAACCTTTTAGAGGTTTAAGTTAACTGGATAATCAGTTCACGTGGAAAAGATCTGGCTTTTTTAATTGCAAGCTTAATTCATGCTAATGGTGAACCTGGGCTGCCAAAAAACATCCAGGCTTCAGGTTCTTTGGTGGAAGTCCAGGCAGGGAAGGCCAGACACAGTGGCTCCCACCTGTAATCCCAGCACTTTGGGAGGCTGAGGCGGGTAGATCACCTGAAGCCGGGAGTTTGAGACCAGCCTGGCCAACAGGGCAAAACCCCACATCTACTAAAAATACAAAAATTAGCCAGTTGTGGTGGTGCATGCCTGTAATCCCAGCTACTCAGGAGGCTGAGGTAGGAGAATTGCTTGAACCTAGGAGGCAGAGATTACAGTGAGCCAAGATCACACCACCTCACTCCAGCCTGGGCGACAAGAGCGAGACCGTGTCTCAAAAAAAAAAAAAAAAAAAAAAAATGCAGGGGAAGAAGGTCCTCTGTATTCAACACTGGTCAGTCCACACCCAGAATAAATGATCCAGGACATCTGGAGCCATTCCAGACAAGAGTGATAAGAGTGATGAAGGCAGCAAAGGTCTGGAAACTATGTCGTGTCTGCAGAGGTGGAAATAATTGGGGATATGTCAACTAAAAAAGGAGACAACACATCTGAAGTGCTGTCATGTGGAAAAGAGATTTAGAGTTCCAAAAGGTGAGATAAGAACTAACAGATTGAAGTTACAGGGACAAAGGTTTGCATCAACATGTCCAACTTCTTTCTAACATCTGGACTTGTTCACAAATGGAATAGGATACCTCCAAAGGGAGTGAGCTCCTTGTCACTTACATCGTTCAAGCAGCAGCTGGAATCTTCCATAGCGGACAGAGGGCCATGAACTAGATCAGAGTTTTCCAGATTGTGTTCTGCAGCATCTGAGAAGGAACCACAAATGCCTTGGGGGTCACATCGATTAGGACAGTCGGATGCTGCTCAGTAGTATGAGGGCTCCAAGCCCCCACTCCTGACATCAAAGCTTCTTTACAGGCTGGGCACGGTGGTTCACGCCTGTAATCCCAGCACTTTGGGAGGACGAGGCAGGTAGATCACCTGAGGTCAGGAGTTCGAGACCAGCCTGGCCAACATGGCGAAACCCTGTCTCTACTAAAAATACAAAAAAGGTAGCTGAGCGTGATGGTGGGCGCCTGTAATCCCAGCTACTCGGGAGGCTGGGGCAGGAGAATCGCTTCAGCCTGGGAGGCCGAGGTTGCAGTGAGCCGAGATCACGCCACTGCACTCCAGGCTAGGTGACAGAATGAGACTGTCTAAAACAAAACAAAAACCAAAAAAAGCCTAAAACTTCTTTACAAGTCCAAAGTTCTGTAAGTTTATAAAAGTTAGTCAGGGGAGGGGCCCGCTGTGCACTTCCTTCAGACTTTCCTGCAGCCCAGCTCTCAGATTAGTAGCCTCTCAAACACAGACTCCAAAAAAGAATGCAACTGGAATGTCTGATCTTCAAATGTTACCTTCTACATGTGAAAAATAGAAGTCAGTCAAGGGGTGTAAAATACCTAAATATTCGATTAAGAAAATTAGCCAATAACAACAAAGTAAGTTTTGCTGAGGATAAAATGTAATTCAGATAATCAACATGCAGTTGTGTTTGTTTTTTAATCTACTTCTAGAAATCTACTTTTCAGAGAAGTCTAAAAATATGAAGACTACATTAAATAACTGAAATGAAATTTACCTATAAGTCTTCATTTTTGCTGTGTAAAATTTTGAAATTTCTTTAACATTTACTTTCAGGGAGGTTGACCAGCTGAGCATCCTTCTTTATTTGACTGATCTCTATCTCCTGATGATCCATCCTGAGAATATTTCATTTATAGACAATGTTATATGGTCTTAGTGATTCTTAGCAAATTTTTTATTATTATTATACTTTAAGTTCTGGGATACATGTGCAGAATGTGCAGGTTTGTTACATAGGTATACACGTGCCATGGTGGTTTGCTGCACCCATCAACCATCATCTACATTAGGTATTTATCCTAATGCTATCCCCCTCAGCCCCCCAGCTCCCTACAGGCCCTGGTGTGTGATGATCCCCTCCCTGTGTCCATGTGTTCTTATTGTTCAACTCCCACTTATGAGTGAGAACATGCGGTGTTTGGTTTTCTGTTCTTGTGTTAGTTTGCTGAGAATGATGGTTTCCAGCTTCATCCATGTCCCTGTAAAGGACATGAACTCATCCTTTTTTATGGCTGCATAGTATTCCATGGTGTATATGTGCCACATTTTCTTTATCCAGTCCATCATTGATGGATATTTGGGTTGGTTCCAAGTCTTTGCTATTGTGAACAGTGCTGCAATAAACATACGTGTGGCGTGTGTCTTTATAGTAGAATAATTTATAATCCCTTGGGTATATACCCAGTAATGGGATTGCTGGGTCAAATGGTATTTCTGGTTGTAGATCCCTGATGAATCACCACACTTAGCAAATGTTTTAAAACAACCAGGTTCTGAGACTCTGGGACTCAAATTGAAAAGTGGAAATGGAATGTGAATCAACCCGTAGGGCTACTGAATATATTTAGAAAAATGAGGGTAATAATTTGAACATCAAATTTACCTCCATTTCAGTAGAGTGTCTACAATATTAATTAAAAAATAATAAGTATTGGATATGGAGAAATTGGAGCCCTTGTACATTGTTGGTGGGAATGTAAAACGGGACAGCTGCCATGGAAAATAGTTCAGCAGTTCCTCAAAAAGTTAAACATGTAATTACCATATGATCCAGAAATTCCACCCTTAGATCTATACCCCAAAGAACTGAAAACAGAGACTCAAATTGATCATACATGTATGATCATATTAGCATTATTCACATAGCCAAAATAAGGAAAGAACTCAAGTGTCCACTAGTGGATGAACTGACCATCACATTGTGTTCTATCACAGTGGAATATTATTCATCCATAAAAGGAATGAACTAATGATACACACTCTAACCTGGATGAGCCTTGAAAACATTATGCTAAGTCAAAGAAGTTAAACACTATAGGTCATATATTGTTTGATTCCAGTTATATAAAATATCCAGAATAAGTAATTCCATACAAATAGAAATCAGATTAATGGTTGCCAGGGACTGGGGAGATGAAGAAATGGATAGTGACTGCTTAAGGGGTATAGGTTTCCTTTTGGGGTTATGAAAATATTTTGGAACAAGATAGAGGGGGTTGTTGTATAACATTATGAATGTACTTAATGCTACCAAATTTTTCACTTTAAAATGATTAATTTTATGTCTTATGAATTTTACCTCAATTAAAAAATATATAGAGAGAAAATTAATTTTGTGAATCCCTTTTTGGGATAAAACATCAAATGTTCCTACCTCTCAAGAGCATACCAAAATGTAGAGTTAAAAATTTTTTAAAAAGTTTTACTGCCAGACACGGTGGCTCATGCCTCTAATCCCAGCACTTTGGGAGGCCGAGTTGGGTGGATCACGAGGTCAGGAGTTCGAGACCAGGCTGGCCAATATGGTGAAACCCTGTCTCTACTAAAAATACAAAAATTAGCTGGGCATGGTGGTGGGTGCCTGTAATCCCAGCTACTCTGGAAGCTGAGGCAGGAGAATCGCTTGAACCTGGGAGGTGGAGGTTGCAGTGAGCCAAGATCGTGCCATTGTACTCCAGCTTGGGCGACAAGAGGGAAACTCCATCTCAAAAAAAAAAAACAAAAAAAAAAACCCACAGTTTCCATGCTCAGTGATGGCTTCTGTTGACTGGCCTTTAGATGACATCATTCAGAAAGACTGCCATCCTCCATCGACGTCCACCCATCAGTGGTTCAGTCATTCACTCAGTCAGAAAGTTATTGAGTGCCTACCCTATAGAGCTCATGGAGACAGGCAGACCACCCACTTTCAAGGAGCTTTCAGTCTAGATGGGAAGATCAGGCTGGACTGCTCAAGTTGTTACGTGTTCCTTCAGCATAGATCCAAAGTGTCTCATCACTTCAGAGGAGATCAGTGAGAGACAGAGAAGTATGGGAAGGCTTCATTGAGATGGCAGAGTCAAAGGCCAATCTCTAAAAACAGATGGGACCACTGGAACACTTTACGCACTCTTGTCTTACAGCATTTATCACGCTGGATGATAGCTGTTAACATGTCTGTCTACCCTTATAGATTGTGAGACACTTCAGGCCAGTAATTATGTCCTTGTATTCCAAGTACCTCACAAGAGAGATTTTTCTGAGTTCTTAGAGAAAAATCTATCTTGCAAGCTTTCTTTCCACATAGAATTTAGGGGGAAATTGCTGTAAGAAGATGAACAAAGACTTAGGTCAAAATATTATGTGTTTACATGAACCAGTGGGTTATCTCCCTGACTCCACAGTGGCTGTTTCTAAGGAAGTACGACTCTGAAGCTGGAAGCCAAGGCAGAATGAAGAGAAAAGGGCGGGGTTTACTATGAAACCAAAGCAGCTTAAGCTTTGGGGCCCATTGCTTGAACTGAGCTCTCTCCAAGACCCTGTTGAGAATTGCATTTGCCTGATTTTGTATTCTTTTTCTTAAAGAGGGTCTCTCAAATTGTATCAACTTGAGACCTCACAAAATCTAGAACCCAACAAAATCTAGTACCACCTTGGATGGTTCGAGATTTAGGCCCCGCAAAATCTAGAACCACCCTAGATAAAAAGAATCCAGTTGGTTGATTCAGAGAAAATCAAGGTCTTTTGGGACTAATAGAGTCTGTACTGCTTAAGAAGATGCATTCTGACATCACATTGCGGGTGTGACTTTGGGTATGTTACTTCACCTCTTTAGTTCAAGGAACAATAGCACCCACTTCATGAACATGTATTCTTCTATTCAACTTTATTTACTGAGCACAAATTAGGTGCCTGACCCCGCACAGTAACTCAGTAAATGACATCTCCACCACAGCTGGAGAAACTATTGGTTGGGAAGCATCCTTTTTATTTACATTTTGAGATGATGGTGTGAAACATAAAAACTGGATTTTAGCTAGACTTGTATATTATTAAGGAGAAGACAAAGCAGATCACAAGTCTGCATATGTTTGAGACATGGCAGTGCACAAACAGCTCTGCACAGCTTGACTTCTCAATAGGAGACCTCAAGCTGGAGCTTTAAAGGCCTCTCATATTTCTCATGGCCTTCATATTAGGAGCATATTTCAGGTGAAATTCCAGAAGGGGGTCTTGATACACGAGGCAGTAGTTGCTCAGTAGCTAATTCATAAGAAGACAAGCTTTCCCTCCTCGGTTTCTCATTATGGCCGAGAATGTCTATTGCTGGCAGCCAGGCATTTTTCACAGATGAGGCCCAGTACCTGCAGAATTCATTGCCTCTGGTGGCTCAGCAGAACCAGAGCTTAGCAAGTTGTAAAGCCTCGTACATGGTGCTTTTGTTTCCATAACCTTTTAATTAAGTTTTTATCTAGAGCTTCTAAATGAATTTTTATATTGCAGCGAGGCAACTTCTCGGGCACTAAACAGCCTCACTGCTGTGTGGAAGCAGCACAGGAACCTGCAGACGCCAATAATACCGGCCTTGAATGTACATATGTTCAAACTATACGAGGAAGAAGTCAAGTTCAATGGCAAGAGGAATTCTGTAGCTCCGTACAATTAAGAGATGGGTCGCATTTGTGAATTGGTATGCCTACCTGTATGAATGGAAATTATTTTCTCAGTTCTGTTCAAAATATTTGTTGAATATTTCCTGTTTTCCTTTATTCTTTTTTTTTAAATCTGACATTTAATCCATAACATAGACTGCAACAGAAATATCAACTAATTCAGGCTAAAAATTCTACCAGTAGCATTGAATTCTTTATATTGGCAGCCTACATTACACAAATTAATGTGATGACATAATCAGTATTTCATTCCACTTGATGTGAATACCTTCCAAGTTTCTCTTCCATTTTTCTCTTTTTACTAATACAGCAAAAAGAGTCTTTTCTACTTTATATCAAACTCAACAAACCACTCATCTAAAAAAAGGGAAAGTGAATCTTCTTCCTTCTCAAAGCCTGGGTAACCTTGGCAGCGCATAAGCCTCCATCAAAAGCAAATAAGGCTGTAAATAACAATCATTCCCCATTCATAAAAGCTGCCTTTGACAGTCCAAGAAATAACAAATTACAAGGGAATAGTCCCCAATAGATTATAAAGCACTTTAATCATTCTGAATCTGTTTTGATGTGTGTGGTTTTTTTTTAAGAGTAGAATTAGTAACTCCTTTGAGAAATTACAGCCAAGTTTGTGATTTCTGAGTGTTTCACTTAAGCAGAGTTGGACGCAGAAAAATCCACCTTCAATGATTTTTTGAAAAACAAAGACAGCCAAGAAACTTGAGTGCCTCCTATTTAGGACTATGCTCTACTGCCTTCCTTTATATTCATACTATTAAAGGGTGTTAAAGAAATATATTGCCTGTTCTTAGGAAGCTTACCTAATGGGGAGCTGCAATACATTCATTCTTTTGATTCATTTGCTCTTTATTTACTATATCTAATAAATTCTTATAGTGTTTATATAAGAATAGAAATATAGTGTTGGCGTAGGTATTCCTGTAGAGTTGGTGACTGAAGAATGCATCTAAATTTACATGCAAAGTGTTCACTGAGACATTGAAACTCTTGGAGCTGAAGCTGTCTTCAGTGTAAGAGACCCTGCCCAGTTATAAAATTATCTGCTTATAGTCCTAGTAACACACTGTTAATACAACTGGAATTGTTGCAGTCACTTCCAGGCAGGTGCTGTTCAGGATGCTAAAATAAGATTAGGTGATAAAGATGAATCAAAGATTAGTAAGATGAGCTGTTGACACTATGCACAATCAAAGAGCACCCAATTGTGAAGACTCTTGAACTATATAACTAGATTTTTATTGTTTTGATATAATAACAGGGCCCCTAAATGGAATTATACTTAAGACTGAGAAGAGGCAGCTAGTGGTAATGTAGATATAATTCTATCAAGAAATTCAGCCGGAGCCATAATACAAAAGTGAGATGCTCAGTTGATTCGATTTGTACATATTTCTACTATTTCCAGAAAATGATGTTTTCTTACAATTATTTAAAAAATAATCCTGACAGTTTCTATGAATATATTTATTTACTCCATATGGCTGTATGACCTCAATTTTATTTTCTTATGCATACTTTATCACAGAAATGGAAAGTAAGCTACTTGGTATACTCCAAAACCATTTTTGCTTTCAAATGCTCTGGTTATAATTACAGATTTAAAAGCTAGTGAGTCTTCACTGTGGCACTGCATTCTGACAGTAAAACAGGAGTTTCAACTGCTCAAGAACCACAGCTGCTTCCACCTAAGGCACCGAGGAGAAATTCAATGACTTCACAATTAGGGGGACCTCATCCTTATCCTTCAACATAGGCAACTAGTTCAGTTTTAAATTTTGGGGTCACATTTTTATGTTACATTATATTCAAAGAAATATCTGTATGTATACATTCTAGAGAATGCATCACATTCTCTAGAAGGGCTCAGCAGCAGATTTCAGGTGGCCAAAGAAATAATCAGCAAACTTGATGATAGGGCCATTAAAATACCTAAACTTCAGAAGGCCTTTAGTTTTCTCTTAGATTTTTCCAAAACAGCCAACTAAAACTCTGGGATCTGGAAAAATGGGGCTGAGGCATAATTAGAAGGAAGCCCAGCATTGAAAGCCATGTTCTGATGCCATTTTTTTCCCAAGAAGAAAATATAAAGGATATATTTAGTCACTATTAATCAAATCACAGCGTGGCAATCGTTACTTTTCAAGATTTAAACAGTAGTTACCACAGTAAATTAAAATTCAACTAGAAGAGTATGGCTCAATATTACTACTGGTTATTAGGTTAAACTGTATAAAATCTCCATTTTTTTACAGATCAGAAACAGTTGAATATTGGCATTTTCATATAATTCAATCAACTAATTGGATTTAGATAAACTTTTTCACATTTAATATAGATTTCATAACTTTGCAAGTTACAACTGCAGCCACTCTTATTTAATTTCTTTTTTTAGCATTAAATTATTTCTTTTTATTATTATTATTATTATACTTTAGGTTTTATGGTACATGTGCGCAACGTGCAGGTAATTTACATATGTATACATGTGTCATGCTGGTGCGCTGCACCCACTAACTCGTCATCTAGCATTAGGTATATCTCCCAGTGCTATCCCTCCCCCCTTCCCCAACCCCACAACAGTCCCCGAAGTGTGATGTTCCCCTTCCTGTGTCCATGTGTTCTCATTGTTCAATTCCCACCTATGAGTGAGAATATGCGGTGTTTGGTTTTTTGTTCTTGCGATAGTTTACTGAGAATGATGATTTCCAGTTTCATCCATGTCCCTACAAAGGACATGAACTCATCATTTTTTATGGCTGCATAGTATTCCATGGTGTATATGTGCCACATTTTCTTAATCCAGTCTATCATTGTTGGACATTTGGATTGGTTCCAAGTCTTTGCTATTGTGAATAATGCCGCAATAAACATACGTGTGCATGTGTCTTTATAGCAGCGTGATTTATAGTCCTTTGGGTATATACCCAGTAATGGGATGGCTGGGTCAAATGGAATTTCTAGTTCTAGATCCCTGAGGAATCGCCACACTGACTTCCACAATGGTTGAACTAGCTTACAGTCCCACCAACAGTGTAAAAGTGTTCCTATTTCTCCACATCCTCTCCAGCACCTGTTGTTTCCTGACTTTTTAATGATTGCCATTCTAACTGGTGTGAGATGGTGTCTCATTGTGGTTTTGATTTGCATTTCTCTGATGGCCAGTGATGGTGAGCATTTTTTCATGTGTCTTTTGGCTGCATAAATGTCTTCTTTTGAGAAGTGTCTGTTCATGTCCTTCGCCCACTTTTCGATGGGGTTGTTTGTTTTTTCTTGTAAATTTGTTGGAGTTCATTGTAGATTCTGGATATTAGCCCTTTGTCAGATGAGTAGGTTGCGAAAATTTTCTCCCATTTTGTAGGTTGCCTGTTCACTCTGATGGTAGTTTCTTTTGCTGTGCAGAAGCTCTTGAGTTTAATTAGATCCCATTTGTCAATTTTGGCTTTTGTTGCCATTGCTTTTGGTGTTTTAGACATGAAGTCCTTGCCCATGCCTATGTCCTGAATGGTAATGCCTAGGTTTTCTTCTAGGGTTTTTATGGTTTTAGGTCTAACATTTAAGTCTTTAATCCATCTTGAATTGATTTTTGTATAAGGTGTAAGGAAGGGATCCAGTTTCAGCTTTCTACATATGGCTAGCCAGTTTTCCCAGCACCATTTATTAAATAGGGAATCCTTTCCCCATTGCTTGTTTTTCTCAGGTTTGTCAAAGATCAGATAGTTGTAGATATGTGGCATTATTTCTGATGGCTCTGTTCTGTTCCATTGATCTATATCTCTGTTTTGGTACCAGTACCATGCTGTTTTGGTTACTGTAGCTTTGTAGTATAGTTTGAAGTCAGGTAGTGTGATGCCTCCAGCTTTGTTCTTTTGGCTTAGGATTGACTTGGCGATGCAGGCTCTTTTTTGGTTCCATATGAACTTTAAAGTAGTTTTTTCCAATTCTGTGAAGAAAGTCATTGGTAGCTTGATGGGGATGGCATTGAATCTGTAAATTACCTTGGGAAGGATGGCCATTTTCACGATATTGATTCTTCCTATCCATGAGCATGGAATGTTCTTCCATTTGTTTGTAGCTGATGGAGCTGAAAACCAAGGCTCGAGAACTACGTGAAGAATGCAGAAGCCTCAGGAGCCGATGCGATCAAATGGAAGAAAGGGTATCAGCCCTGGAAGATGAAATGAATGAAATGAAGCGAGAAGGGAAGTTTAGGGAAAAAAGAATAAAAAGAAATGAACAAAGCCTCCAAGAAATGTGGGACTATGTGAAAAGACCAAATCTACGTCTGATTGGTGTACCTGAAAGTGACGGGGAGAATGGAAACAAGTTGGAAAACACTCTGCAGGATATTATCCAGGAGAACTTCCCCAATCTAGCAAGGCAGGCCAACATTCAGATTCAGGAAATACAGAGAACGCCACAAAGATACTCCTCGAGAAGAGCAACTCCAAGACACATAATTGTCAGATTCACCAAAGTTGAAATGAAGGAAAAAATGTTAAGGGCAGCCAGAGAGAAAGGTCGGGTTACCATCAAAGGGAAGCCCATCAGACTAACAGCGGATCTCTCGGCAGAAACCCTACAAGCCAGAAGAGAGTGGGGGCCAATATTCAACGTTCTTAAAGAAAAGAATTTTCAACCCAGAATTTCATATCCTGCCAAACTAAGCTTCATAAGTGAAGGAGAAATAAAATACTTTACAGACAAGCAAATGCTGAGAGATTTTGTCACCACCAGGCCTGCCCTAAAAGAGCTCCTGAAGGAAGCGCTAAACATGGAAAGGCACAACCGGTACCAGCCACTGCAAAATCATACCGAAATGTAAAGACCATCGAGACTAGTAAGAGGCTGCATCAACTAACGAGCAAAATAACCAGCTAACATCATAATGACAGGATCAGATTCACACATAACAATATTAACTTTAAATGTAAATGGACTAAATGTTCCAATTAAAAGACACAGACTGGCAAATTGGATAAAGACTCAAGACCCATCAGTGTGCTGTATTCAGGAAACCCATCTCACGTGCAGAGACACACATAGGCTCAAAATAAAAGGATGGAGGAAGATCTACCAAGCAAATGGAAAACAAAAAAAGGCAGGGGTTGCAATCCTAGTCTCTGATAAAACAGACTTTAAACCAACAAAGATCAAAAGAGACAAAGAAGGCCATTACATAATGGTAAAGGGATCAATTCAACAAGATGAGCTAACTATCCTAAATATATATGCACCCAATACAGGAGCACCCAGATTCGTAAAGCAAGTCCTGAGTGACCTACAAAGAGACTTAGACTCCCACACATTAATCACTCTTATTTAATTTCTAATTGAATGGTTAACTTATCTGGTATGTTATGGACTTTTTCCCTAAAGAACATGGTTTAGCACCAAATTCTTCAATAAGAAAGTTGATATGAATGCTGGATAATTTTTGCATGACTGCACATGAGTTTTTGTCCTAGGGGGTAGAGGAAAGCTCACACATTTTAATGTCACCTAGCTGTTTTTGAAATTTCTTTTAAAACTGAGGCAGCCACCTGTTAGGGTAAAGTCTCAGCTACAGAGAGTTTTATTTTTTGATGAACAAAACTCCCCAAACGTAGTATATGAATTTCAGGACTCTTGATATTTAATATATCTAAATATGAATAACAATTACTGAACATCCATAGCACACACATTTTATGGATTTCTGTCCTTAGCAGTATTTATCACATATAGCACTATTTATAGTACAATTCAAACACCAAGCTTCAGCAGTGGGAATATTTCTTGGGAAAAACATAAACGAACCACTGCAGTGGAATTCAATTAGATTAAATGCGCTATTCCTTGGTTCAGTAGAAGAGGGGCAATGCCTGAAAGCACAATCACATAGTCCTTGAATTGGAACAAGTCCACCACGCTCTGCCCTTGGAAATGAAGAAAGGGTAGGGCATGCTTTGTGAAAGAGTTGTATTGTAGCAGGAAGAAGAAAAGAAAAACTTGGCCTTCTCCCCTCAACACTCTCACAAAGACACAAAATATGCTTTGAAGGTTGCAGACAGGAAAAATCTCTCCAGGTTAAGCTCCAGGGAAAGGCCTGTATTTTGTCTTCCTTGGAACCTTACAAAGAGATTGGTGTGGCATTTAAGGATGATCAAATCTCCCTTCAGTCCAGAACATGCCAAGTGGCCCAGCCTTCCCTAGGCATTCATGGGTCACAGGAGAAGAAAAGCTGTGCTGGAGAGTCCAAGCCAAGGACTTGGCCAGTGTCCAGTCCAGGAGTGCTCCTGATCAAGAGGCAGATGAAAGAAGAAGGGAGCTAGGGGAGGCTGAGCTACAAGCCTTCTAGCATTCGAGTCGGTTTCAGCTTTTCTCTAAAACTCTGAAAATGAATCTCACTTCTGAATTTTACATTGTAAAAAACCACCAAACTTATTAAAATCTTATTAAAATCAAGCAAGCAAAAATGCAAATACAAAAAGACAATAACTTGTGGTTCTTTCAATTTTATTTGAACTGTTTCTACAGGCATTTTTCACTAAAACTTTCTTTGTGATAGAGGAAAGCATATATTTTCTTTTTTATTAAAATATACATATTCAAACAATATTATCTATGAACTCCTTGATGACGGCACCCAATAATTGATTAAATGACAGAGTGATGATATGTTTAATTTAACTTGGTCATTAAAGTTCTCTACACTTTGTATATTAAATGCAGTTGGATCCTCCTGTGCTATGGGTTAAAAAGGAGGCAGCTCAGGAATAGGTAAAGATAAACTCCCTGGTCACCCACAATGGACTTGGATAGGTGACAAAAACTGGATTATGGGAATGGAAGGAATTGACGCATTTGGTTACCAAATTAAATATGTTTGACTGTAGAACTGAAACGGTGCTTTGGCACCTGTGTGATCAGTGTAGTTGCGGGATATCTATGTCTAGAACCTTCTTTCTGGTGCAGAGGCATCTGGAAAAAAACCTTTAGAGATAATTGTGCAAATGCTGCATCACTGGTTGTAAAAAAAAAAATTATATATGACTTTTTAATATCTCCTAAGAGGGATAGTAAGAAAAATATATTTGCTTTTCAAGAACACATATCAAATAAGGTAAATGACTCAGTGTATAAGAAAAAAATTTCCATTAATATTTCTCTTAAAATTATTTCATAAAAAAGCTTACATATGAAAATAATGTTTCACTTAAATAGATTTACTCTTTGATGTTAATAGACTTAGCTGCTCAAATTAATTTTACATTTTATAAAAAACAGTATAAAACATTGGCTTTATTATAATCTATGAAATTTTTTTTTATACTTTTTTATAACCTTGAGTAATTTAAAATCTGAGAAATAATACATTCTTTCATAGGAAACAATCACTATGGTGATTCTGAAGCCTTAATTTTTATATTAAACAAAAGCATTAGGCTTTAGAGCTTATCAAGACAACAAAATGAAATACACAATTGCCTTGAAATAGTATCAGCAAGTAATAAAATGTTTAGAAATGATTTAACTATTTTTAAAATGTAGACTTTTAATCTATTATAGTTGGGGTGTGTATTGTGTAAATTAATGCAGGTAAATACTTCAGCTAAGTGCTCTCGGGTGAATTGCAATCAAAATTAACACCTATAATTTAACAAGATAAAGTCACCTCTAACTCTTTGTTCACTTCAAACAAGGGGAATTACATGTCGTTTATAAAATAAGGCATTATGGAATTCAAACAGTGCAATATTTTTTCAGTCCCTATCAGTTTAGTTGGTGTTATACAAAGTTATAGAATTTACCACTAATAGGTCTATTAAATAATTCAAGAATTTCATAAAATTGTCTCCACAAATGGAAAAATTCATAGCTAACCCTCCAAACTGTGAATATATTTGAAATGAAGAGGCAGAGGTTGTGGTGAGCCAAGATCGCATCATTGCACTCCAGCCTGGGCAACAAGGGCGAAACTCCAACTCAAAGAAACAAAAGAAGATAGTATCAAATACCGTATCGCATCGCTTAATGATAGGGACATGTTCTAAGAAATGCATTGTTAGGCAGTTTAGTCATGCAAGCATCATAGAGATTACTGACACAAACCTAGATGGTATGACCTAGCCATAACACACCTAGCCTATTAAGCTGTATAGCATATTACCATACTGAATACTGTAGGCAACTGTAACACAATGGTAAGTATTTGTGTATCTAAATATAGAAAATGTGCAGTAAAAATGTGCTATAAAAGGTTAAAAATGGGCCAGGTGTGGTGGCTCATGCCTGTAATCCCAGCACTTCGGGAGGTTGAGGCGGGTGGATCACGAGGTCAGGAGATTGAGACCGTCCTGGCTAACACGGTGAAACCCCGTCTCTACTAAAAATACAAAAAAAAATTAGTAATAATTAGCTGGGCGTGGTGGCGGGCGCCTGTAGTCCCAGCTACTCGGGAGGCTGAGGCAGGAGAATGGCCTGAACCCGGGAGGCGGAGCTTGCAGTGAGCCGAGAGTGATCATGCCACTGCACTCCAGCCTGGGCGACACAGCGAGACTCTGTCTCAAAAAAAAAAAAAAAAAGGTTAAAAATGGTAAACATGTACAGGACACTTACAACGAATGGAGCTAGCAGGACTGGAAGTTACTTTGGCTGAGTCAGTGAGTGATGGCTGAATGCGAAGGCCTAGGACATTAGCATACATTCCCATAGGTTTTATAAACACCTTACACTTAGGCCACGATAAATTTATAAAAATAAAGTAATTATGCTATAATGTTACAATGGCTACTATGTCACTAGGAGATAAGAAATTTTCAGCTCCATTATAATCTTATGGGACCACCGCTATCCTATATGTGGTCCATTGCTGATCAAAATATCACTGTGCACCCCATGACTGTATCTCAACATTAAGTTGCTGTTTTTCAATCTGGTATCCTAAAATGGATTTGAATCACTTTCAGACTTCTCGTTTTAAATATCACTGCAGGAGTATAGATTATTTTACTTATTAAATATGATTCAATACAATTTGAGCTTAAAACACGAAGGTGATAAAATAATGACTGTATTTACTGAATAAAAATGCTTCAGTGAAAACAAAGGAAACATATTTGACCACATACACACTTTTAAATCACAGTGTAAGTTACATTGGTAAAAAGTTATGTTACAGCCCATTCTGGAGTGTCTTTTTGGTAGCTTAATTCTGTTAACAAGCTGGTGTTGTTTTATCTGTGAAATTTCCAAAGTGGCTTACCTACAAAAATATACTTAGAATTTCTTTTAGCTTTTTCTATGATAAAAATTTAAATGGGTTTAATTTTTTCTAGCAAATGATGATTATTTTTTGCAATATGAAGTTCAAATTTCATCAGAATTAGAAGTCATTCCTTGGTACATCAACCAGCAAAATGTACTGCACTTAAACTTGGATGTCCAAAGATGTATTAGTGGCATAGACAAATAAACCATTGGAGATGTTATGACCCATATTTGAAAACTTTTACACATTACACATATAAATATTTACATTTCAAATAATAACAAGCTTACCTACAATATATGTTAATAACTGAAGGCATATTATGATGTTGGGCATAAGTATAACTCTATGTTCTATACTTTGGCTGATTTTAACATAATCAAAAATAGGCAGAATTGGAGATTAACATAATCACCAAATAGTCTTTAAATGCATAGTTTCAAACTTCTTTAAAACTCAGTTTGATGCAATAGGAAGAGAATCAGATTGGGAGCCAAAATAGGGCTGGTGTAAATAGAACACTAGGATGAATGCTAAGATATTTTTCAGCCCTGACATTTCATGATCCTTTTATTCTTTCCCTACAAACCTTTATCTTCAGATTTCATATCCATTTGTTTTTCGTGACAGAATTTCTGATAGTCGAATGGCTGAAGTGGCCAAAGGAAGAAAGAGAAAAAAAAACCAAAATGAGAGAAATTGTAGCTGAATAAACCGCCTTTGGTAAAGCAAAGATTTACAGTGGACTCTCCCATTTTACACAGATTTAAAAATATCTAATTATTTTTCAAAATATGCCACACTTTTGAAAAGAGGACAAGGATTATTGACAAAGTAAACTGGAAGTAGATGAATTTGGAGATCCTGACACTTAGTATTACTGACATCAACTGTAGGAGGTTTTGAATATGTCAGGGTATTCAGTGAGGATAAAGGCACATTAAAAAAGAAGAATACTATATGAAGGAAGGAGAAAAAAATTAAAAATTAAAACATAAAATTGGTCAAGCTGTATAAAACATAAAAAGTCCTCTGAGGCATTTTATCATGATTAACATAGAAAGTTGTAATATTTTCAATTAAAAAAGGAGATAATTCATTATGAAATGAAATGTAGGTCTCTTCAAGTTTTATTTCATATAGGTTCTTTCAAAGATCATCAAAAAAGGGCCGGGTGCGGTGGCTCATGCCTGTAATCCCAGCACTTTGGGAGGCCAAGGAGGGCGGATCACTTGAAAGTCAGGAGTTCAAGACTAGCCTGGCCAACATGGCAAAACCCCATCTCTACAAAAAGTACAAAAAAAATTAGCCGAGTGTGGTGGTGCATGCCTGTTATCCCAGCTACTAGGGAGGCTGAGGCAGGAGAATCGCTTGAACCTGGGAGGCAGTGCTTGCAGTGAGCTGAGGTCACGTCTCTGCACTCCAGCCTGGGTGACAGAGCGAGACTCTGTCTCAAACAAACAAACAAAAACAAAGATCACCAAAAAAGGCTTAGTTTCAGCAATATTACCATACAAATATTTTGGAATACCTTGATAGTTCAAAGTGTTGATATTCATTCATCTCCATTGATACCCAATTGATATCCATCACCATTAATATATCACGCCTACCCAGCAAAGGAAATAACGTTAACTGTTCACTAAAAACAATTATTTTGGGGGAAGGTTGGTAATTTCTTTAATAATCTTGATATATCAAATACAAGCAGAGTATTTTACTGGTACTATATAGCAAACTGACTGTAAATAGCTGACATTCTATACTTACACATAAACATGGCAATTTTGGGAAATTCTGAGTCCTTAAGCACCGATTTGGCATTCATCTTTTTGGACTGATTAATCAGCGTGCCTTGGACAGAGTAAGCCCTCAATAAAAACTGAAAGAACTTCCTAAAGCTCTACTTTCCTCCTATTGGTTCTCACCAAAACCAATTTCTAGCTTCATCATTACACTAGCAGCAGTTCTCAAGGGAAAGATTTCTGGATTGTTAATAGGTGTTACGTGAATATGGCCCCCCTGGGTTAAATGGTATTCTATGTATTCCTATGTGGCAGGAATTATATGAAATGTTACTATGCTAATACACATTAAGAGTCTTAAGAGGGGCCATATGGTATATAGCAATCCCAAATACATTTATTCTGTGTCTGTCAGAACATCTTATGGAATGACTGCTTTGCCGAAATCACTTTGGGACTATGGCTCTATATGACTGAACCCTTTGGCCAATCAACCAAATTCCCCTTAAGTCTAGATCCAGCCTTTCTCTATGCCCCTAACATAAGCCATCAAAAAAAATTAATATCATTTTTATTTTTTTGCTGATCGAACACACAATCCCCCGGAACCCACACCAATCTCCTTGAAGGACACGCAGCATGGTAGACACATTTCGATGTGCTTCTCTCGTTTGCATTTCTGTGTACTTGAGTTGCTCATTTGTGAGCCCAATGCACTGATCTGTCTGGTATAGAAAGGGCTTTAGGGCTGTGACGTAGAAATGAAAGAAGAGACACTTTGGGAGGCCAAGGCGGGTGGATCACGAGGCCAGGAGATCGAGACCATCCTGGCTAACATGGTGAAACCCCGTCTCTACTAAAAATACAAAAATTAGCCGGGCGTGGTGGCACATGCCTGTAGTCCCAGCTACTCAGGAGGCTGAGGCAGGAGAATGGTGTGAACCCGGGAGGCAGAGCTTGCAGTGAGCCGAGATCGCGCCACTGGACTCCAGCCTGGGCGACAGAGCGAGACTCCGTCTTAAAAAAAAAAAAAAAAGGAAAAAAAAAGAAAGAAAAGAAACAAGAAACAAGGAAAGGTGAAAAGAAAGGGTCAATTTGGTCTTTGATGACCAAATAGAATCCTGGAGTTGGGTTAACAGTCATAAAGGTCAGAACTGAGAGAGAAAAATTTTTTAAGTCCTATTTGCTCTCACTTAGCACATGGAGAGGCAAGCCTGGCTACTATATCTTAGAATTTATTACATGCCCTGAGTAGAGAAGTCTAGAATATGAGGTAAAGAAAGCAGAACACCCTTCCAGAACAACTGTGGGAAGAGAAAGATGTGGAGGCGAGGGAAACAGAAAGATAACTTGACCTCCCCTCTCTATTTCAAAATCCTGGCAGGCAGGATTGTGAAATTTGTCTGAGAGCAATATTGAGGGTGAGGAGGATTTTAGCTTGCTTCCTGTTTCGGTTTTCGGGAACATACTGTTTCAAAGAGTGTCTGGAAGAACGTGGGAGGCCCAAACGGTTGGATTCAGTGAGGGAACTTAAGGTCCCCAACACCTGAGCTTACTGTGCTGCTTTGGGGAGATGGCCCAGGTTTCCACCGTGCCCATTAGGAAGGAGGAGAAGGTTGTGCTGGCTGTGAACTTCCCAGCATGAACTGTCCCTGATAGCCTGGGTACAGGGTGAGGGTGGTCATACCAGGTCGGGGCCAAATGTGAGTTAGCTAGACCTCAAGAGGACGTACCAAGCCAGAAGAGGCAAAACCACAGTTCACAGCAGCAGTCTGAATGCCACGCACAAACCTTGATGCAGCTGAGTGGGTCCCAGCTAGCGCACACATGTGAACCAGCCCAATACCAGGAGACCATGCTGAGGCTGGGGGCTGCAGATATGCAGAGCAGATACTCTTCAGCCAGAACCTACAGGAAGTTAAGCTTTGCCTACTTTTTTAGGATGGCAGAAGATGGTTTAAATGAGAAGAGATGGATATATATTAAAAAGCATATCCCAATTTCTCCCACCTGGTATGGTAAGAATGCAAAATGATCATATTAGTCATAGAAAAATAAACTGTGTTTTCTCCGCATGGCTAACTGTGTGAAAACTTCAGTGCCTTCCTTTCTCCTAAGATGCTTGTTTTCTATTCCAGGCTTCATATTCCGTCTTGGTTTTCTATCTGTTTTTTGAAGTGCCTGACATGTCTTATACCTTCTGCTCTAACATTGTATCTTCATGAGGTCCAGGATACATCATATTTCCTATTATCAGCAAAGTACTAACACAAGTCACTAGAGGAAAGAAATTAATTACAATGCATTTCATAATTCAGTCCAATTCTACAATATATTTTATCATACTTGAATTATTTAAGAAACGCAATATAACAAAATGAACCTAATAGAACTAAAAATTTCATGTTGAGGAAGTATAGTATCTTTCAGTTATCCGTATCACATAAGAGTTCTCAAACAATATAGAAATGAGCATTGTACAATTGTCACTTGTATAATCATGTAGTTGCTTTTACCCAGCAGTGGAAATCCAGTGTGCTCATTGTATGTTACAGATAGCTAGATTGACATTTTTTAATAAGAAAAATAATGATATTTTAGATAAGTTTGCTGGCAGAAACTCTAGTGCATCTGATTTTAGAGTGGCAGTAAGTAGCATGTAGAAGCATTAGAAGTAGCATGACAGAAATTATGAAACCTAAGTTAAAAATAGACTTTATCTCAAATAAAGTGTTTTCAAGTTCTCTTTATAGTGAAAATAAAACTCAGCCCCCTCTCCAGCTTTGACTTTTCTGTGTGGCTTACCTGAATATAGTGAAAATAATTTAAAAATAACAAAAGATTTCTTACCAAACTGGGGTTACAGATTGGAACCATTTATATTACTGCGGTCTGAGTTAAGGGGATAGAGTTAAATATACTGTATTTGTTCACTCTTGGGTTTTTTTCTCCCATCATAGGAGTGGTATAACTAAGTAGCCCCTGGCCTTTTCAAACCTGCACCACTATATTTCATTTACAGTGTCCAATAAGGTCAAAGGCAAATAATAAAAAACTCTCAGCACGGGCTAACTTTGTCAATTTAAAATGTGGTTCTCCATTCAGCCCGTTGTTAAGCAGGCTGTTCAAATAATGTCGTGGTTCACATGTCTGTGGGTCTCTGATAGGCTTCAAAGTCTGGAGAAAAGCCTATGCAAGTTTGAAATCTAACCTTCTTCACCCCTCCATCTTTCTGTCTCCTGTTTTCTGATCTTTTTAATCCAGAATCTTTAATAGAAAAATTCTGTTGCAGGACTGAAAACCGCATGGGGTCAAAATCCCATGTGGGTTATTTAAAGCAATGTCTGCAGTCTTTTGAACGTTTCAAGAGCAATTTAGTTGACCTCTGGGGACTCTTCTTCAAACATGTTCTATTAAACACACATAAACACAAGTAAAACATTTTAAGGTCAGATTATCAAAAGCAAAAATCAAAACAAAACAAAAAAACCAAAAAAGAACCCTTCACCCAAAAGGCAAATAGATCTAATGTATATTTAAAATAAAAGCCTCTTTAAGCAACTAACTAACTATATAGATATAGATATATCTCAGCTAAATTTATTAATGTAATGGCAAAAATTTGGGGGATGGTGAACATGAAGGAGAGGACAGCAGAATATAGCTAAACCAAATTCAGTGCTTTTAAAGAACAATTACTTCTAACGGAACCAATAATCTGAACCTATAATGTAAGATAACCAAGGTCTATAGATATTACACACAGAGAAATGGAATTTCCTACATTCCTTTCAAAAGGCAATGTGGTCTAGCATTTTCTGTGTCAGCTCAAAAAAGTGGGAGAGTCCACTATTGTAAGAAAGAAAATAAAATCATCAGATGTTGGGTATATTCGACTATGAAATTCACAGATCAAATGATTTGTGTGTTTTTTTTTTCTCCTTGCAATTCATCTTCATCCTGGATAGCTCCTTGGTCATTCTTTTAAAGGAAAAAATCTTGGTATCAACAACATATCTAGAAAAACAGCAACTCTCAGTCACTAATTTATAGAAGGAATCAGTAAAATAATGTCTGTGCCAGTATAGCTAGAAATTTAGGGACATATTTGTTTCAGTAGCTTAATAAAAACGTTATTGAGAAGTAGGACTTAATCGCCACATTGTGCTGAGTACCAGTGGAACATTAATACCGTACAGATGAAACCACCGTGACACAGGAGGAGGAGAACAGAAAAGCAAAGGAGGTTCTGGGTAACAATTTAGTCAAAATACTGGAGTAACACAATATACGTAAGTAGCAAAAACTTCAGCAAAATGCCTCTATCTGGAGTTTTATGGTTTTATCAAAATCTGAATGGAGGGCATTTAAAAAATTCCAATAAAGGCAGAAAGAAGTAAAAGAAAAAAAGGAAAGAAGTAAAAGAAAAAAAGACAAGAAAATTCACATAAAAAGAATTTATGGAAGGCAAGTTTTCATCAACACTTAATCAGCCCCTGGGCTCTTTTCCAGACCAAAGAACAAAGTGTGTTGTAACTCCAAAGTAAGCTCTCAGAAAAAAAAAAAAAAAATCTGAACAAGATTTAACACACACCAGCCTTCTCAGTATAAATCATTTCCAATGTTCGCTTATGCTTTCTGGTTTGCCTTTTGGTTCTCACAGGCAAATTCACATGCATCTTTGAAGTAGTACCATGTACCACAGCAAAATGAACACTTACCAGACAAATCAACACTCCCTGAAGCAACGAAGATAAAACACCACTTACCTAGGGAAAGAAAAAAGTAATACAGAGATTAAGACGCTGTCATTGAAAAGCAATTGCAGCCGTTCTTAGATTATCCTAGCTCCTGTATTGCCAGTATTTTCTCAATGAACAGCATTAACTTTTTAGTAGAAAATCAAGTTTTAATTTATTTATGGCATAAAGGGAGTTTTGTGAGGAGTGAGCAAGTCTTCGACAAGATAGCACCATGTTGTTGCAAAAACTCCTGTGAGCTAATTCCATCCTAAATTACTGCAACATATAACCACAGGCAAGCAAAAGGGGGAAAAATGTTAGCAGGACTCTCAAGGGAATAAAAACACACTCCTGTTTTTTATTCTATGCAGAGCAAAAGATGGTCAGAGGATCAGGAATGAAGTGATTTGCAAGTAATCGACATCAGGTTTCCAAAGGAAGGATTTGCCCCCTAAATGAGAGCTCAACCATCCCCAGTTTGCAAACTTAGATTTGGCCAGGTGGTTTGTGGAATAACATTCAATTTTCTAGAAAGAAGCAATAACAATAGCTTTTTGGCCCTCAGATCTCAGATAAGTAATCATGAAATTAGGAATTTTTGATTTTAGTTTAACTGTGATCCAAAATATTAGAATCGTCTAGTTATTCAAAGTGTTGAATGTTGATAATTGGTATAAACTTTCTAATTTCAGTTACTAATTTGTTATAAAGTAAAACTTTCTAATTTCAGTTGCTAATTAGTTATAAAATATAACTGTGGCTCTGTTACCTCAGCTGCAGACCATGAAACACAGAAGAAAAAATAGTGCAGAAACTGTGCACTAGAAATTAAATTGTATTTAAAATTCATTGCAGTTACAGTCTCCAGTACATAAATATTTACTTCTAATTGCAGTATTCTTAAATTAAAAATGCAAACTAGTCTGTTCTTTTACTTCAGTCTTGTGAAGATCAAGAAGGAATCCACAAAGATATTATAGAACATGAAACACAGCTGGAAGTGACTAGGAAACAAAATGAGAAAAGGGTTTCCAGGCAAAGGTCACCTCTACTGCTCCATGAAAAAGTTCTTAGATGCCCCATTCATTAATTTATTCCAGAGATGTTTATTGAATGCCTACTGTGTATAAAAGATTATCTCAGGCATTGTATGAAAATCAGATACTTACAAAAACAATATTCATGTCCTTAAGTAGCTCACAGTCTAGGAGACAAAGGATGCCTACCCACACATCAAGATGGTAGAGGGATACAGTGGTCAAAAGAGAGGTACAAATTAAATTGTGCTGACTGGTGTTAGGGTGGCCAGAAAGGATTCATGGAGAAAACTTGGAACATACTCAAGAGTTGGGGGAGAGAAGGGTGTGACATATCAGGTTGTATAAGATATGAGTATAGGCAAAGTGAGATCTGCCAAATAATCTACACACAGTCCAGTTGGTAGCCAATTTTAATTTAGGAGTCTTTTATAAGAAAGTTGTGGGAAGAAAAGCTGAAAAAGCAGCCTAGGGCCATGGCTTAGTGGTCCTTGAATAATCGGCTGACCTCTTCCTGTTCTCACCTCCCAGTAACGAGCTGGCCATGAAGAGACCAAAATGCATTTCTTCACATACACAAGCTACAACAACAGCTGTGACCATGTCTTGCTCTCTTTTTTGCATAACCCTAGTGCCTGGCACAAGGTAGGAACTCTAGAAACACAGTCACATTTATATGAGGGGACATGATAGATTGGCACATATTTGCTCACTTCCTCCAACACAGAGCCAGGAGGAAGGTGGGGCTAACATTCCTGCCGCTGTTTACTCCGCCACCATTGTTCGGTCACCACCTCCCTTCACATCCACAACATCCACCTCATATAAATCCCTCTCCAATAGCATAACTTTTATTCATCACCCTCTAGGAAGTTTCCCTACTTTTCCAAAGGATTTTCTAACATATCCCTGATATAACCCCTGATGAATTCACCATCCTTAAAAAATAGTATTTTATTTTCTATTACTTGGTCTAAAATTTTAAATGAGCATCTGACATGTATTTATACATGGATAAATAACGTTTGGGGGTTAAAAATCTGAAAATACGTTGTTCTGTTCTTCAAGAAATGTACAATTTGGAGGTAAAGCATACACAAATAATAAAATATAAGGCAGAATGTGGTAAAATGATAGTTCTGTAGAAATCCCAAGAAGATAAAGGTCAGTTCTGGCTGTGGGTATCTTGAGCAGGGCAGCACTTGGCATGTGTGGACGATGGATTGGGGTCTGATGGATACAGCCATGGGGAGAGCAGATGGATCACGAGGATGAAATAGTGGGGGGATAAAGGACAAAGAGGTGGGAAAGTTCAGGGAACATTCTAGAAATGGAGAATAGGCAGGCAGGACTGGAGAGTTGGAGCTGTGGGACATTTGGACAGGAAGAGAGATTGGAACTGAATCTAAAGGCTTCCAATGGACCACTGCGGAGTTTAGATGGAATTGGCAAGCAATGATGGGGACTATATCTCAGTTGTTGAATATGTCTTAGGATGTATAAGACACATGCAGGGAGAAATCCATATGAAGACAGAGGCAGAGGCTGGAACAATGGATAAACAAACCAAGGAATGCCAAGGCCTGCTGGCTATCACCAGAAGCCAGGAAGAGGCATGAACAGATTCTTCCTCGGAGTGCTCAGAGGGAGTCAACTCTGCTGACACCTTAATCGTGGACTTCCAGCCTGCAGAACTATGAGACAATAAATTTCTGTTGTTGAAGACAGCCAGTTGGTGTACTTTGTTACAGCAGCCCTAGGAAATGAATAGAGATTTGTGGACAGGAAAGAAGGAGTTATCTCTAAGAATCTTTGCTAGGATAGTCAATAGTTTTTCAGGATGTGAATTTGTATTCATTTGGGTCCTCTGAGAATCAGATGCTGATATGGTTTGGCTGTGTCCCCACCTAAATCTCATCTTGAATTCTCATGTGTTAGGGGAAGAAACCGGTGGGATGTAATTGAATCACGGGGGGTGGGTCTTTCCCATGCTGTTCTCATGATAGTGAATAAGTCTCACGAGATCTGATGGTATTAAAAACAGGAGTTTCCCTGCACAAGCTCTCTCTCTTTGCCTGCTGCCATCCATGTAAGAGGTGACTTTCTCCTCCTTTCCTTCATCATGATTGTGAGGCCTCCCCAGCCATGTGGATCTGTAAGTCCATTAAACCCCTTTCTTTTGCAAATTGCCCAGTCTCAGGTATGTATCAGCAGCATGAAAAAGGACTAATACAGATGCTAAGACAGGATTAAACATGCAAGGGTTTTCTTAGGGGAGGCGTGTGTGTGTGAATGGGTATAGTAAGGAAGCCGAGAGAGATGGAGTGAGAGAGAGGGAGGGAAAATTGGATGGAAGTTGCCTCAATCACAGTCTGTGGAAGATCTGGCAAAGCCATTGGGGAGTCCTTTACCTTCTCCAGAAGTAGCTTCCTTGGTATCCCCATGTGGAGCTGGGCTTGGGTGATGATACCAAAGGGCAGCCCTGGTGCCCTTGGTCCATCAGGAGTCAGCACATTCTCACAGCCTCCCAGCAATCAGAGAACCAGGGAAAGGGGCCAGGAGAATAATGTGCACTGAGATGAGTTCAGTTTTTACATATGCAGAATTTTAGGCATCAGCTGTAGATTCAGGGGACTGAAAAGGAGGTTTGATTGGGGTGCAGGTGAGAGGGCAGGAGTGAGATTTCTGAGTCCTCTGAAAAAAGGCTGTAGTCCCAGGAGGCTGGTTGACATTATGAAGGATAAGAATATAGCAGAGAACAGGAGAAATCCTTATGAATATGATACATTTGAGGAGAGGAGTTAGGGAAAGGAGCAGAAGGAGGACCCCAAACTATTGAAGTTTGCAGAGGTGAGTGAGAGAGGCAGGGGACCAGCCAGGTGGGGCTGCAGCTTGCTGGGAGCCTAGGGAGGAGGTTCACTAGGAGGAGGAGGAGGAGGAGGAGGAGCCCTCAGAATGAAATATGCAGAGCAAACAAGGAGGAGGAGGATGGAAGGATGCCGTGGGTTTTGGGGATTAGGGGGTCTTTTAAGAAGCAGATTGAGGTGGGAGTCTGGTTTCATGGGAGAAGAAATGAGTTGTGTAAGGTCAAAGCATAGAGCAGCAAATGCAGACACTGTATTTTCTATTTTCCTTGTAATGAGCAGGAAAGATACAGTAGTTGAGGGGGGAAAGAAAACCCCGACTTTCCAAGGAACAACATTTGGCATTCAAAGATGACATCTAAAAACACAGATAAAATGATGTTCGTGCACATACAGTATTCCTCATCTCCTGATCTGTCTATAAAACATGGGTATCTGTTCTGGGATTCATACTCTCAGGCAAGATGAAGTAATAGAATGGGTCAGGAGTGGTGGCTCACGCCTGTAATCCCAGCACTTTGGGAGGCCGAGGCGGGTGGATCACCTGAGGTCAGGAGTTCAAGACCAGCCTGGCCAATATAGCGAAACTCCATCTCTACTAAAAATAAAATTTAAAAAAATTAGCCAGGCATGGTGGCGTGCACCTGTAATCCCAGCTACTTGGGAGCCTGAGGCAGAAGAATCACTTGTGGCAGGTGCAGTGAGCCAAGATTGTGCCACTGCACTCAAGCCTGGGCAACAGAGCAAAACTCCATCTCAGAAAAAAAAAAAAAAAGAAGCATTGGGAACAATATAAGCATTACATACATTTTTCCAGTTGTGCTATCCCCAGTATTTAGACTGTAATCAGAAAGAAAGAGAAATTATTCACCATCTATTCATTCTTCTGTCTAATTGGGGATTCTCTTGGCAAGCCCCTTAGGGGTCTACAGCTAGAGCTGCAGCTTTTCCACAGGAGCCTCTTAGCCAAGGATGAACAGATCAGTATCTGCATATTGTAGGAGACACTGTGCTTCCATAGCCACCACTCTGACCTCTTCAGTAGTTCACAGCTTGAAGGGCTTCCCCACACTCACAATGCCCTTCTATTCTTTGCTGATTGTGAAAAGGTTACTGAGAAGTTAAGCAAAGCATTTAGACACACAGATGTTCTAATGTCTAAAGTTCAAGTCGAATAGGACATTTGATCACGTCTTACTTATACTTGCTTTTATTTTGCATCTTTTCAGGGAGTCCAATTGTTAGAGCTAAACTGAGACCCAGGAAATGCTAATTCTCCCCAAATCTGAAAGCTTAGGAGTGCCAGATCTGGAGGTGATTTCTTCCTGGTTCTCATTTCTGTGCCCTTCCCACTGCACTGCCTCAAATGGAATTCAATACCATCTATTAGTAAATGTGCCCATTCAAAAAGCTTCACACGGCCAGCCGCAGTGGCTCATGCCCGTAATCCCAGCACTTTGGGAGGCCGAGGCAGGTGGATCACGAGGTCAGGAGTTTCAGACCAGCCCTGACCAACATGGTGAAACCCTGTCTCTACTAAAAATAGAAAAATTAGCCAGGCGTGGTGGCAGGCGCCTGTAATCCCAGCTATTCAGGAGGCTGAGGCAGGAGAATCGCTTGAATCAGGGAGGTGGAGGTTGCAGTGAGCCGAGATTGCACCACTGCAGTCCAACCTGGGCAACAGAGCAAGACTCCGTCTCAAACAAAACAAAACAAAACAAACAAACAAAAAAACCAACTTCACACACACACACACACACACACACACACAATTTTAGTTTGAAATATTCTAAATTAACTTCCAAAGTACTATGATTTTGTCACTATATTTAAGAAAAAAATGTGTATTTTGTTTATGTAGGTTTCTGTTTTAAAATACCATTCTCATTGAGTTGCTCTGTAACACAAAGCAATGTATCTGAAGAACAACTGCTGAAAGGATCAAACCTCACACACAGGTTATTTTGATACCGTTATGTTGTGGTATTCACATTTTTTGTTTATAAATGTTAATTTTGCATGAAGTAAACAGATACGGTACCCCTAAAAAATATTCTATTTCAGTGTGAGTTATTACAGTGCTTTGGCTATAAACTGAAATGTAAGCAGATGAAAGCCTCCATGATGTTAAACCACTCTTTATTGTTACAAATGCAGGCACGTTTGGAATTCCAGTGCCAGGGAGGGTTCCAGCTTCCTACAGCCAAGCCCTCCAGAGGGGAAATCTGCCAAAACCCCTTTAACCACATGCCTGTAGGAATTTGTGCACTTAATTAAATGCACATACCAAGTAGGTAATCAGCAGAGTCACTGTTTATTCACACACACGGCCCTGAATCACCAGATGGCATGCATTAGAGACCTACACTCCCTGATGGTGTGCTGCATCATAGAGAACACGCTAAACACAGGTAGGTATTGCCTCTAATATTGTGTATTGAAAATACACAACACAGATACAGTATAAAGAAGAGGATAATCCTATACATAATAGTAACTTGGAGAAAAAAGTCTTTATGATGTTTCCATTAGTAAACATTCAAGAAAGATGTTAGAGAAGTTGACTGAGCATCTGTTTTCAGGAGCCCTGAAAACATGGCATAATTGAATTAACCATACATCTTTTTTTTTGGAGATGGAGTCTCGCTCTGTCGCACAGGCTAAAGTGCAATGGCGCAGTCTCGGCTCACTGCAACCTCCACCTCTGGAGTTCAAGTGATTCTCCTGTCTCAGCCTCCCAAGTAGCTGGAACTACAGGCATGCTCCATCATGCCCAGCTAATTTTTGTATTTTTAGTAGAGATGGGGTTTCACCATATTGGCCAGGCTGGTCTAACTCCTGACCTCAAGTGATCCACCTGCCTTGGCCTCCCAAAGTACTGGGATTACAGGTGTGAGCCGCTGTGCCTGGCCTGCCATACACTTTTGAATCATAATTTGCCTTTGACCACAAGATGATGCGGCAGATACAGTTTTTGTGGTAAAGCAGAAAGCATGATACTTGCTGACACTGCAGAAATATTTCCTAGTAGACTTTTCAGGTCGTAAAATTTTCCCAAGATTAAAGTTCCTTCATGATAGAATAGTGGATTGTGCCAGAAAAGCTGCAATGCAGCCCACCTTTTCATTCACAAGTGGACTAAGTAAAAGCATACAGAAGGGCACTGTGATGAACACGCTTTAAGGTGGCTTCAACTCCTGGTGCTCATGCCCTGTGTGTGTGATTTGCTTCTAACTAGTAGAATATGGAAAAGGTGATTCCACCCCCTCGATTACATTATGTTATATAAAATCCCACCCTGCTGGCTCTGTCTCTCTTTCCCTCTCAGCTGCTGGCTTTGAAGAAGCAAGCTGCCATAATTCCTACTGTTGCAAAAAAAAAAAAAATGAATTCTGCCAATGACCTGGGAGAGTCATCTCTTGACACTGATATTCTTCTCCCACAAACATATATGCTGCTCCTAGCTATATACTTTACCCACAGAAAATCTTCCGTAGCTCCCAAAGTGGGTCATACTATCTAACCTCTGGACTTTGCAGGTACTGTTCCCTTTGCCTAAGACACCTGCTGGCTGATTTCTATTCTCCTCTAGAATACAGCTCTGATAGTACTTCGCTAGGAAATCCTTCCGTGTTCTAAGACTGAGCTAGTTCCCTCCCAGGTGATCCCATAACATCATATTCTTACCCCTAAAGGAATATGTCTTGGTCAGATACTTTTGGTAATAATAGAACTCCATTTTAAACAAGGCAAGGCTAAAAAATTTTAAAAAAAAATGCTGGGGTATCTCATAGAACCTGAGGCAAAGTTGAACAACCGTGCCTCTGGAAAGGTGGGAACCACTTTGTTGTCTGGGAAGCCATTGGAAAATGGAACTACCGATTGCCTGGTCTCTTTCTCTTCCTGTGTTGAGTCCTGAAGTCTCTTGCTACTATTTCTCCTCTACATCTCTTACATGTCTTCTCTCTCTGAAGGTCAGATTGCACTGCTAGGCATCTCCATGGCAGGTGTGATAAATACATATTTTGTCTTTGTCCCTAGGTTTCTGGCAAACAGCTTCCTAATCCCTTGGAATTTCTTGGGTGATAGGAATATCTTTTTTTTTAAGGAGGCAACTCTTGGTTGGTCCCTAGATAAAATGAGGATGGGTGCTGGCTGCCAGAAAGACCAAGGCATGATTAAAGGGTTGGAAGTTTTACCCAACCTTCCCTTCCACACCCACCCTCAACCTCTAGGGAGGGGAGGGGGCTAGAGACTGAGTCACCAGTGGCCAATGATTTAATCAATCATTCCTACATAACAAAACCTCCACAAAACCCCTCAACAATGGGATTCAGAGACCTTTAGGGCCAGTGAACACATAGAGGTGATGGGTAGGAGCTTAGAGAGCCCAGGGAAGCTTCCTGACCTTTGCCACATGCCCTGGGCATCTCTTCCAATTGGCTGCTTCTGGGTTGTATCCTTTATGATAAACTGGTAATGGTAAGTAAAGTGTCTACCTGAGATCTGTGAGTGATTCTAGCAAGTTATCAAAACTTAGGAGGGGGTTGTGGGAACCCCAGACTTTGCAACCAAGTCAGAGAGTGTGGGTGCCCTAGTTACTTGATCCTAGTGACTGGCATCCACATTGAGGGCAGTCTTGTGGAACTGAGCCCTTAACTTGTGGGGTTCATGTGAGAACTGAATTATAAGACAACCAGTCGGAGTCCAGATAGTTGGAGAATTGGTTGGTGTGAAGAAAAAACCCATGCATTTGGTATCCAAAGTGCTGAGAGTAAAAACAGTACATACCATGTCAACCACTCCTCTTCCACTGGCCCCATCTGCTATTCACCCAGTTCAAGCAAACCACTATGATAACGCTAGCACTTTATTTCTCAACTCTAATCCTAAAAGAAAGAGATTCTGACTCACCAGTTGGAATACAGTGCCATCCTTGAAATAATCACTACAGCTTGGAAACATAGTCCTATATTTTAACATGGCTGTCAAGGCCTTCCTCTGTGGGTAGTGGGCTGTTCTCAGCCCAGGGAATAAGGATGGGTGCTGGCTGCCGGAAAGACCAGAGTGTCAGCTTATCACATCACATGGCAATTGTCTGCTTATTAGCCCATCTCTCCTACTAGTCTATAAACTCCATGAGTGTAGGGTTTGTACCATAATTTCCATTGAGCATCCCTTGTCTGATAGATTAGTAGCACAAAAGAGGTACTCACTAAATATCAGTTGAATAAATGAGGAGTATTATCTTTTTCCTTTGATTAATATACTTTTAGTACTGTTGTCAGTAATGAGAGTTCTTTGATCTTTTAATGAAAGTATTAAACAAAAAAAATGTTTCCCTCCATTGTCATCAAAACAGCTGGCTAGGGAACTGAGAAACTGAAGCTCTGCTTAGCACAGATTAGTGATGAATATAACTGACTCACTTCTCCCCATTACATAGTCTCTGATATAGATTAATCTCCTACTTTAAGCCAATATCTCCTAGAAGTTGAACACAAGGCACAGGTTCATTGAAGACTCAATCACCTCTTGAATTACAAAGAAGTTTTACTTCATTGGAAGCTCTACTATTATTTATAAATGACTCAACTTAATCAACCATGAACTTTCTCACTGAAAAATTCCTAATTGTTAAAGTATCTTAAAGAGCTTGAAGTACCAGACCCTAGAAAAGCTGTGTATGTTTGTATATACATATATGATTTTTAAATCTTGATTTTTAAGGTAAGCACCTGAGAGAAGTCTTAGGCATTTTGAACTTAAAAAAAAGATATGTGACATTATCAAATTTTCTTAAATCTATGGTGTGAATTAAAATTCTTATATAGATATCTGATACTCGCAGTCTTGCACTGAGGATAGTTTTAACCCTCCGGTTATTAAGAATTTCCCTTGATACTTTCCCAGAGGAAATTCTAAAGGCCATGTTGTCTGTAGTTTGAACCATTCCCCTGAAGCGTAATTCTTTTTCCTAGCGAGTCCTGCCTCATTATTGCAAAACAGCGGACAACAACTCCTGCTCCCAAGTCTAAGGAAATAACATCTCTGTAAACCTTTTCCTGATAGATGAAGCTGGACTGCTAGGCCATCCTCAGCCTAGGAGGATTCTAAAGAGAGTCCCTATCTAAGTTGGTGACTTACTGGTCAACCAACTCTAATAAGCCTAGTCTAGGAAACCTGCAGAGAGCCCTACTTTAAGGAATGGTTAGGCTTGTGCTGTTACAGATGACATAAGCATGCCTTGCTAGAGGATCCAAATTTCCTTAGCTCTGGATGATTCCTGGACTATATCTCTTAGTCAACAAGAACAAGATTCCTCTTCTGGAATTTGGCCAAATAAATTTCAAAACAAAAAGAACCTAGAGGCTTTTTAAAGGCTTTAAATATTATAGGCTTCAGTAACTCTTGACTATTCTTTGTCTGATAGGGTAAATGGCAGAGACAAAGGTGGGTTGGTGGTATTATCTCAGTTGTTGAGGATTAGCTGTTGATTCCCAGGATTATATGACTAGTATTTCTATCTTCCAGGCATTATTCAGGTCCGTGGCAAGCAGGATCCAATTTTTGTTGATACCATATATCTTTCTTCCTGCCCTCGTCCTCCCCCCAACACACACACTCACATTTACACAGTCCCTGTTCATGCCCATGTCATCTGCTCTGAAGACCTGAATACCAAGATTGATGACGTGTCACATAAAAGTACTTTCCTAAGGCCCCAGGAATGTATTTTCCTCAATGAAAAATTTCCTGCAAACTTATTTTGGCATGAAAGCTGGCAATGCTAGATGGAAGATGAAGGGATAAATCTGAGGACAATGAATTGCCTTTCTACCCTGGAGGCCACTGGCATTTTCTTCTCTTTGCTTGTGATTCTGTTAGAAAATCATCTTATTCTTTTAATTTTAACCTTATGATGGTTGACATAGTTTGGATATTTGTCCCCATCCAAATCTCATGTTGAATTGAAATCCCCAGTATTGGAGGTGGGATCTGGTGGGAGGTGATTGGATCACGGGGCTGAATTTCTCATGAATGGTTTAGCACTATCCCCTTGGTGCTGTCCTCATGATAGTGAGTTTTCATAAGATCTGGTCATTTAAAAGTGTGTGATCCCTCCCCCTCCCCCACCACTGCCCCTTGCCGCTCCTGCTCTCACTATGTGATGTGCCTGCTCCCCCTTCACCTTCTGCCATGACTGTAAGCTTCCTGAGGCCTCCCCAGAAGCAGATGCTAGTGCTATGCTTCCTGTACAACCTGCAGAACCACCACGAGCCAATTAAACTCCTTTTCTTATAAATTACCCAGTTGCAGGTATTTATTTATGGTAATGCAAGAATGGCCTACTAATACAAGGGTAATAGTCAGACCAGGGAGATTAACAGGCTGAGAAGAGTACAACATCCTAAGGGCCTTTGAAATGCTGCCTAGCATACCTCTAGGAAAGTTTTCTCTTCTCCATCTGTATCGAGAAACTACTGGTGACTGTGACTTCACTCTGTCTTGAACTCTCTCAGCATCGGTAGGGCTGACTCTCCTGGTGCCTGATTTTACAAGGACTGATGGTTAGCAAGTTTGTGCAGCAATATAGGAAAGAAAGCTGGCTAAGGCTACCAAGGGATTTCTAAATTTAAACCTTATAAACTTATTGGCTCTCTCTCTCCACTCCCTCTAAATTCTTCAACTTTGTGGGAAAACTTGAGTTTAGCCCCAGAATTACTAATGTGGTCCACTGTGAGACATAATTGCACAGGGTGTGACTCTGGCATAGAACCTGGTAGATAACTTAGCAGTTTGCTTTTCCCTGGCTTATAAAGGATAGTAAGTTCCACAGATCTAGGGAGACCCTGTCAAGCTCATGCAGTTGACATCACAGTTCATTCTAGAACCGTATCTTTTTGGTTTCTCCCTTTTAAAATACAGTTTCATAAAAGGAGAATGGTTTTACATGCATTCCTTTTTTCTTAAAAAAACTTATTCATGATATTGAAATACTTAAAAATTCTGCTTTAATAGACATAGTACCAAGAGGCCAATTTGTATGATGTTAAGTGTGAATTATATTCTGTAGGACATCACCTTAACTATGAAATATGTTGGCTTATGTTATTCCTTCTCTACTTTTGCTTCACATTACTAGTAGTAGCTACAGTGTCAGAGGTAAAGTTGCCCATTAGTCATCTTTAAAACAGTAATCCATGAGGACTGGCCTATAATTTGGGTAGTGACGTAGCATCGCATCTATTAAAGGGATAATTTGGCATATGTATTATGTTTATTTTATAAAAGAATGAAGCAGTGTAGACCCAAGAGTTCACCATGTAGGTGTGTATGGCTTATGTCCTAAAATCTGACTTTTGCAGAGAAGTGGATCTCAGGTTATTTCCTCTTATGGAGGGAGAATAAAAATGAGAAGAGCCTCTCTTTGGCCCATATTCTTATTACACCTAATTGGCAATTGTCTTGTTAGATACTAACCTCAATATAGTGGCTTGAATAGTACCTCCCAAAAAGACATGTCCAAGTCTTAATCGCTGGTACTTGTGAATGTGACCTTACTTGGCAGTGTAAACTTTACAGATATAGTTAAGGATCTTGGGATGACATCATCCTGGATTTAGGGTGGGCCTAAACTCCAATGACTGCTGTCCATATAAGAGAAAGAAAAAAGAGCTTTGAGACACACAGACACAGAAATACAGGAGGAAACTATGTGAAGATGGAGGTTGAGATTAGGGGGATGCTTCTATAAGCCAAGGAAAGCTGGAGCCACCAGAAGCCAGGATAGAGGCATAAAATGGATTTTCCCTCAGACCTTCCAGAAGGATTTTGGACTTCTGCTATCCTGAACTGTGAAAGGATAAATTTTATTTTGGTTTGAGCCACTAAGTTTGTGGTAATTTACCCTGAGAAATTAGCCTTAGGAAACAAATACATTCAGATGTTATTTGTCATCTCTGTTCCTGTTGGTTTTCAGTTCTACTTTTCATTTATTTTCCTACCACCACTTCCTTGAAGAAAGCTCTTTCCTTCATCTTTTAAGAAGTATTTACTGAGGACATTTTTTATGTCTTCATAATGACTGACCACTTCTGCTCCCCTCTCTCTATGGTCCAGGACTCCTACCTGGGGCCCTTCAGGAGCTCCAATCTAGCAGTTTGGCTTTAGCTGGGCCTAACTGGGCACCTGGTTCTGTCTGTCCTCTTTTTTCTCAGCCTGCTGCTAGGCTGGCTGTGGACACCCCTCACCTTAATGAGTGTTTCCATTCACAGAGGCCTGGCCTATTTTATCAGGGAACCAGAACCCACTATGACTTGGCCTTTTCAATACTATGTTGGATGAGAAAAGCTTGAAGTGGAGGCCTAAGCATAGCTGAGTTACTTTATAGTCACTGAAAAAATACACTGCATGTACTTTTACAGAGGATGGAACAAGGTTTCCCTGCAACACCAGTAGAGGAAAGGCTCAGGGTCCCTGCACTTTAAAGTCTGCATTTGACTCCCCTAACCACCAGGAGACTGATTTTCAGCACCACCCGCATATCACTGTCTGAAAATCTTCCAAGACCTTCCTATGCCTTCTGAGGCCCTATGAAGTATTCAGACTCTTAGACTCTCTCATCAATTTATCCTTGATGGGTCTAAGGTGGGTCTCATCACAGACCCACCTATGATATAGAAACAGACCCTTGATACCCAGGTCAAGTTGAAAAGGCTGGTGCTCACCCAAGGGCATTGGATGGGCCTTGACCAAAGCCATTGCCCAGAGAGGGGAAGGGCTCTTTCTTCTTCAGCAACATTTTGGCTTTATGAATCCCCAATCTCTGGTACGAGGAATCCCTGCACAAAACCTCCTTTGAGACCAAGACACAATCCATGAATATTTATCAGAGCAAATACATTCAGTTCAAACTGAGGCCTGTCATAGCTGGTTTATCAAATGGAAAATGTTCAAAATTGCAATCTACCCCCTCCCCTAACTCAGCACACTCTATCTCTCTTTCTGTTTTACTTTGAACTATAGCATTATCATCATAGGACAGACTACACAGAGTGATTATTTGTGTATTGTCTGTGTTCTCTAGATCCACACATGAATTCCATGTAGGTGAAGAGTTTTGTTTGCTTTCTTAATTGCTGTTACCCCAATACCCAGAAAAGTCCCTGGCATGTAGACAGCAATGAACAAATATCTATTAAATTAATCATGTGGATGATGAGGTCATAATGTCTATTCAAGGCCAACCTTCTTCTGTAGGAGGTGAGAAGCCCAGGAAACACACCAGGAAATATAAAAGACCTGCAGAGGGACTGCAGGGAGGAGGGAGAGGAATGGAATGGTAGCTATTTGCAAGTAGCGGGCTCAAAAGGTGGACTAGACTGTGATGAAAGGGCACACAATCTCTCAGGACAACAAGCAAAAAGGCAGAGGGGTTCTCTGGGGTGGGCTGAAGCCCATACCACAGTCTCTTAACCCCTTTAAGCTTCATCTTCCTTCAAGGCCACATGATATCACTATGAAGATGTGCCCACTAGTACTGCAGTTTGAGTGATCTTGAGAGGCAGGGAGAAGGCATACATACCTAGGATGTAGTAGCATTGAGTCAAGCTCAACTGCCAATACCTGGATGACAACACAAACCTACACAGAGCAAGGTTTGAGTCTATCTATTCCAACCTTTGCACAGGCCAGTCACACTGGAGACACTTGCTGTATGTTTGCTAAATCACATTGCACATAACGAACCTGAATCAGTAAAGAGCAATGTCATAAATTTGTTTAATGTAGCTGCTGCCTTAGTCCTGACACAAGTTGTCTGAAACCTGAATGACCTCTATGACCTTTGGCTCACAAGGAAGGAAGTTCAAACATCCCCCCTTGTATGATTGTTTGCAATTTGGCCCACTTGTTCCTTATCTCACTGACTCAAAAGCTGACATATCCCACAGCTACTGACCACAATAAAACATAATGGTCAACATCAGAATCATGTAAATATGTTTCCCCCTTCATGCATGTTTTCTTTAAACTAGCTAATCCACAATCCCCATGAGAGCCTGAGGGATAATGCCCATGGACCTTAGTATAGGCAGAATCTCACAGGTCCATAGGTTCTGTTTTGCTCCCTCTCTCTCTCGATCCTCTCTCACTTTCCCATCCACTGGTTATGCTCCCTGCTGCCTCTGGACTTCCCATCAGTCCTCCCCTGCACCCCCCATGCCATCACCCACCTGTCATTACCCCTTACCTCTCTGGGACTTGTGAGTAACAAATTTCTTCCATTTCATGCATTTTCGTTTCACCTTCTCATTGTGTCTCACCTGACACACACACCCGACCCAGTCAGAGGTATCCTACAGAATGGTGATTTTTTGCTTATGGCCACTCTCAAGAAAGACCTTGGAACCAAGTAAAATAAACTAAAGTGACAACATACAGTCAAATGTTGCTGAGTGTTTTCTGTTGCCAGAAGCATACAGTTATACCACATTTGGTACTTTACATAAAGATTCTAATTTTTTTCTAAGTTGTAATATAAACAGTTAAACACTTCTAGCTATGTGGGAAAATTCTCCTGTTATAGAATGACTTCTTTCCTAATGAGTGAAGGCAACAAAGGTTTGCAATGAAGTGTCTTACCTTTCCCCCTCCCCCGTCAATATCTTTAAATGTGAAATGCTTATAATACAAGGATAAATATGTTCCCCCCCAGACTCGGAGTGGGTGGGGGAACTATGCCTCATTATAGGATATATTTTATGGGGGGAAAGTAAATTAGAGGCTTATATTAGGATGTGCCCAGGGGCACACCCATGGCAATGACCTTTAAAGGGCAGTATTAAGTTACGTGACAGCATAACCAGCAAGTGAATGATCTCACTATGAAAGGTCACCTGCAACTTAAACAATATTTCCTATTTTGGCACATAATCTGGTACCTTTTGACACATTTCTCTTCCTCAGGATATGATTTTTGTGAAATAGACCCAATGCATTTTCTCTGCTTTGTAATGAATGTGTCCAATTTGTGCTCATGGTAATACAGATGCCTGTAAGCAGCCCTTGCTATTTTTGTTGTTTTTAATGCTAGATATTAAAAAGTGGCATTTGCGTTACTCTAGGTTATTTTGAGATGTCACAGAATTTTAGATTGTTTGGAATCGAAAGGGACCTCTAAAACAACACCTCAGTCTAATTCAATCATTTTACAAATGAAGACACAAAGCTGGGTAGGAATGAAGATACTTTGCCTGAGGTTATGCAGCAAAGAAAGAGCAGAATTCCAGCTCCCTATTCCCTAGCCTGCTCCAATTTCCACCCTAATACAAGCTTTACACGTTTGCCAGCAAACATTTAGAAGAGGGGATTAGCAGTACCCTATGTTGAAATTCCTGTGAAATTCCTTAACTGGGTGTCTCTCTTCGATGGTCCCACTGTCTCATATCTTCTTTCTACATTGTCACTTTCTCAATGGATTCCCAAGAACCTAACTTTGTTCCCCACGCAGATGCCATGAGGCATGTCTGGCAGGTTGCCACTTTTGTGTCTAATCTGATTGCATGACTTTATGCTCAGAGTCTTTACTCATTGTTCTAATGTGTTGGACCATGACCATAGCTTATCAAATCTCCTATCTATGATGATCATTGATGCTTCTCAATCTTCTGTATTGTGATGGAATTTTATCTACACTATTGGAAAGGAGGAAGAAAATGTGCAAGCTGTCAAGTGGCTCTGCTCTTGGTCAAAGATCCTAAGTTAAACAGAAAGGCTATTATCAAGCTGGTTTAGGTCTTGCTTGCCATTTTCCTCATCGGAGATGCAAAAATTGATGAATCTTATGCCTCCTTTAATGTGTAGTTTAAAATACTGTTTTTACATAATCATCATGATTTTGCTACAGAAATCAATTTACCAAAGTTCAAGAAAAGCACATCAGTCACCGAATGGTTATTCAGATAATGTTCAACAGGCAAACCCATTCCCTTTCCATCAGTCAGCAGACTACCTGAGTGTTTACCATGAACACCAAAGTGAAGGGAAAATACTCTCTGTGGCTACTCAGCCATTTGTAAGTTCAGCTGGTGCAGGTGTGGTGTGCCTCATTTCCTCTAAGACTGAGCAACACCTTATTTTCATTCCCCTCCCCCAACACACACACACACACACACACACACACACACACACACACACACACACAAAATTCTGTAAGACCCGTTCAAGGAGACAGGGGAAGAGTTGGGAAGACAATAATTTTAGTATTTAGTATTTGCCTGCGTTAAAGTATTACCATTCACAGTGTTTGCTAGGAAAAGTAGAATACTCTTTGATGACTGCTGATGACGTAACTGCACACCACTTTGTGGGGTATCTGAGTACACTTAAGTCAGCTGACACTCCTGGGTCCTCCAAGCCATGGTTGAGCCTACTAGTTTGTGAGTCAGGTTCAAGATGATCAGCTGGAACCCCCTGGCTTTCCCTCTCAGGATACCCTAGGACCCAGCTCTCTGAAAAGTCCCCTCTACCCTGACATATTTTGTTGCAGGTCTTTGCTCTTGTCTATTTAATGCCTTTGTACTTCAGTTTGTTTACTTACAAAATAGGTATAATGCTTGTCTTATCTGGTTCCACAAATATGCTATACATAATGATAAAACAAGGAAACAGAAAAGTGCTTTTAGCACTCCAGAAGAAAGAGACTAATTTAATGCTATTATACAAGAAAGTATTACATCATGACATTTCTCTACCTCTTTATACAAAATAGAAATGAAAGATAGATGTGGAAGATTTCTGTGAAAAACATTTAGAACTCAGGCAAAGTACTGCTTTAAGTACTTCATTCAAAAGTGCCAAGAAAAATACTATGCTTATTGAACTGTATAAGCATATATTTCTATGCAATATATCACTACAGCATTGCATATTTTTGATATGCAAATTTCTATGAAACCAAAGATGCAAACATCCTCCACTGGTTGCCATGGGCTTTTGTATAATACAGATAAATACATGATGCCCAACGGCATCAGTCTGCATTTGTAGATGTCATTCTACATACAAGTGTGACCATCTGACATAATTATGCCCACCAGTGATGCCATGTCTAAGCATTACAGATTGCAATGCATATTATTTTATTATAATTTTCCTTTCATTTCTTCATTTTGGTAAGTTTATTTTGGTTTTTAAAAATATATGCATGTTAGTTATATCATTTATGAACTACATTTCAAGGTGGGAAGGATAAAATTAGAAAATATTTATATTAAAACGGGGTGTTAGGTGTGATAGGGTTGAGACCCACTGGTGTAAATAAAATAGTGCATCAGCAGATTTGGTTTCCTGCTGTCTTGGCTAACCATTATGTGGCCTTAGAGAAGTGATGTTATTTCCCTGTGTCCACTCAATGGAAAATGATTGGCTGAACTATTTCTCTTACAGCACCTTCTAATTTTAAATCTTGACTACTTGACTTTGACACTAGTTTAGGTTTGGGAATATTTAAACCCATTAGAAAAGCGAAGACAACTGAACTTACTGGACAAAGTAAGTATTTTGGAACTGGGACAGTGTGGTTCTTTGTGACACATACGTTGAATGCATTTGAGTGACTGCTCTAGTTAAAGACTACCATGAAGAAGAATCCTCAGCAAATGCAAAAGAACCAAAATCACCCCAAATGCACTCTTTGACCACAACACAATAAAAATAGAAGTCAAGACTAAAAAAATCCCTCAAAACCACATAATTACATGGAAATTAAACCACATGCTCCTGAATGACTTTTGGGTAAATAATGAAATTAAGGCAAAAAATCAAGCAGTTATTTGAAACCAATGAGAACAAAGATACAACATACCAGAATTTCTGGGACACAGCTAAGGCAGTGTTAACAGGGAAATTCATAGCACTAAATGCCCACATCAAAAAGTTAGAAAGATCTAAAATTAACAACCTAACATCACAACTGAAAGAATTAGAGAAGCAAGAGGAAACCAACCCCAATGCTAGCAGAAAACAAGAAACAACCAAAATCAGAGCTGAACTGAAGGAAACTGAGATATGAAAAACCATTCAACATATCAATGAATCCAGGAGTTGGTTGTTCAAAAAAATAATAAGATAGGCCACCAGCTAGACTAATAAAGAAGAAAAGAGAGAAGATCCAAATAAATACAAATAGAAATGACAAAGAAGATGTTACCACTGATGCCACAGAAATAAAAATAACTATCAAAAAGTACTACAAACACCTGTATGTGAAAAAACTAGAAAACTTAGGTGGATAAATCCCTGGAGACATTCACCGTCCCAAGACTGAACCAGGAGGAAATTGATTCCCTGAACAGACCAATAAAGAGCTCTATAATTGAATCAGTAATAACTAGCCTACCAACTAAAAACCAAAAAAGCCCAAGATCAGATGGATTCACAGTGGAATTCTACCAGATGTACAAAGAAGTGCTGGTACCATTAATACTGAAACTATTTCCCAAAACTGAGGACTCCTCCCCAACTCATTCTATGAGTCCAGCATCATTCCGATACCAAAACCTGGCAGGGACACAACCAAAAAAAGAAAACATCAGGCCAATATCCTTGATGAACATTGATGCAAAACTCCCCAACAAAATACTTGTAAATTGAATCCAGCAGCACATCAAAAAGTTTATCCACCACGATCAAGTAGGCTTCATCCCTGGGATGAAAGTTTTGTTTAACATGCACAAATTAATAAATGTGATTCTTCACATAAAGAGAACTAAAGACAAAAACCACACAATTATGTCAATAGATACAGAAAAGGCTTTAGATAAAATCCAACATTTCTTCATGTTAAAAATCTTCAGTAAACTAGATACTGAAAGAACATACCTCAAAATAATAACAGTCATCTCTGATAGACCTACCACCAACATCATACTGAATGAGGAAAAGCTGTAAGCATTCCCCTTGCAAACTGGCACAAGACCAGGATGCCCTCTCTCATCACTCCCATTCTACATTGCATTGGAAATCCTAGCCAGAGCAATCAGGAAAGAGAAAGAAATACAGGCATCCAAGTAGGCAGAAAGGATGTCAAACTATCCCTGTTTGCAGATATCTACATGATTCAATATCTAGAAAACCCTGTAGTCCCAGCTCAAAAGCTCCCTCAGCTAATAAACAGTTTCAGCAGAGTTTCAGTATACAAACTCACTGTGCAAAAATCATGAACGTTTCTATACAACAACAACAGCCAAGCCAAGAGCCAAATCAGGAACACAATCTCATTTACAATTGCCTCAGAAAGAATAAAATATCTAGGAATACAGCTAACCAGAGAAGTGAAAGACCTCTACAATGAGAATTACAAAACACTGCTCAAAGAAATCAGAACTGATACAAACAAATGGAAAAACATTCCATGCCTATGGGTAGGAAGAATTAATATCATTAAAATGGCCATAATGCCCAAAGCAATTTACAGATTCAATGCTATTCCTATCAAACTACCAATGACATTCTTCAGAGAACTAGAAAAAACTATTTTAAAATTCATATGGAACAAAAAAAAGCCCGAATAACCAAGGCAATATTAAACAAAAAGAACAAAGCTTGAAGCATTACTTTACCCAACTTCAAACTATACTACAGGACTGCAGTAACCAAAACAGCTTGGTACTGGTACAAAAACAGACACATAGACCATGGAACAGAATAGAGGGCCGAGAAATAAGGTCGCCTATGACCATCTGATCTTTGACAAAGCTGACAAAAACAAGCAATGGCTACAGCACTATTCAATAAACGGTGCTGAAATAACTGGCTAGCCATATGCAGAAGATTGAAACTGGACCCCTTCATTACACCATATAAAAAAATCAACTCAAGATGGATTAAAGACTTAAATGTAAAATCCAAACTATAAAAACCTGGAAGACAACCTAGGCAATACCATCTTGGACAAAGGAATGGGCAAAGATTTCATGAAGAAGACACCAAAAGCAATTGCAACAAAAGCAAAAATTGGCAAATGGGATCTAATTAAACTTAAGAGCTTCTGCATGGCAGAAGAAACTATCAACAGAATAAATAGACAATCCAAAGAAGGGGAGAACATATTTTCAAACCATACATCTGACAAAAGTCTAATCTCCAGCATCTATGAGGAACTTAAAAATTTATAAGAAAAAAAACATTAAAAAGTGAGCCAAGGACATGAACAGACACTTTTCTAAAGAAGACACACATGTGCCCAACAAGCATATGAGAAAAAGCTCAATATTATGGATCATTAGAAAAATGCAAATCAAAACCACAAGGAGATACCATCTCACACCAGTCAGAATGGCTATTATTAAAAAATAAAAAAATAACAGATGCTGGTGAGGTTGCAGAGAAAAGAGAATTCTTATACACCGTCAACAGGAGTGTAAATTAGCTCACCCATTGTGGAAAGCAGTGTGACAATTCTTCAGTGAGCTAAAAACAGAGCTACCATTTGAACCAGTAATCCCAATACTGGGTATAAAGTCAGAGGTATATAAATCATTGTACTATAAAGATACATGCACATGAATGTTGATTGCAGTACTATTCACAATAGCAAAAACATGGAATCAACCTAAGTGCCCATCAACGACAGATTGGATGAAGACAATGTGGTACATACATACCATGGAATACTATGCAGCCATAAAAAAGAACAAGATCATGTTTTTTGCAGGGACATGGATGGGCTGGAGGCCATTATCCTTAGCAAATTAATGCAGGAACAAAACCCAAATACTGCATTTTCTTACTTTATAAGTGGGAGCTAAATGATGAGATGTTTCTAGTGAATACAAAGAAGGTAACAACAAACACTGGGGCCTACTTGAGGGTAGAGGGTGGGAGGAGGAAGAGAGCAGAAAAAGCAACCATTGGGCACTAGGCTCAGTATCAGGGTGATGAAATAATTTGTACAACAAACTCACACAAGTTTACCTATATAACAAACCTGCACATGTACCCCTGAATCTTAAAAAAAAAAAAAGAATTCCCAGTCAGAATCCTGTGGAGGAATAATAGTTGAACATATACATTCTTTGAGCATCTTTCAAACATTGACTGTCCCTTAATATTATGTAACTATTAAAATTTCAGAAGAGAATTTCAAAAACATAGGGAATACTAATAGATTAGACAACAACCAGGATACTAGAACTCCTGAATTAAAAAAAAATTCTATTCTTAATTTTCCATAGTTCCTATAACAAGTATTTATTACTTATTTAGGAAAAGCCAACTTAGTTTGGGCTGCTGTGACACAATGCCATAGACTGGTGGCTTAAACAACAGAAATGTATTTCTCACAGTTCTGGAGGCTGTGAGATCAAGGTGCTGGCTGACTCAGTTCCTGGGAAGGACTCTCTTTTTAACTTGCAGTTGGATTTATTCTTGCTGTATCCTCATATGGTGAAGACACACACACACACACAGAGCGAGCGAGCGAGTTCTCTCATGTCTTTTTATAACGGCAGTAATCCTATTCACAAGGGCTCCACCCTCATGACCTAATTACCTACCAAAGGCCCCATCTCCTAATACCATCACGTTGAGGGTTAGAATTTCAATATATGAATTTTGCAGGAACATAAGCATTCAGTCCATAACACTAACTTTATTCCCTGCCAAGTGGTATTTAATCAGAAAGTTTTATTTCAAAAATTTTTTGTTTAGAAATGTTTCATGTCTGAGTAAATACAAGACATTAAACTTAGCCTCTCTTAATAGTCAATCACGATGCCTCAAGGTCACAATTTTAAATTTTACATATCATCAAGAATTAAAGATCTGAAAGAAATAGGAGATGGGGTTGAAAGTATTTACCCCAGCTCTAGTTTCTGAAGTTGATTTTAGTTATTTATTTATTTATAACAAAATTAGAACACCTATCCTCACAAGATCTATTTTAGTTTTGTTTGGTTATTTATATATATAATTTATGAATTTTGTTTTATTTTAGTTTTGTTTGGTTTATTTATATATTATTTTAGTTTTGTGGATTTGTTTTAGTTTTGTTCGGTTTATTTATATGTTGAACTTTCCTACTTCCTATGACTAGTAAATGCCAGAAAAAATAAGCTAGTTCAAGTTAATAAAGGATTTAGTTGACTGTCTTCATATGCCAACTTAGATTTAAAATTTTAAATTTTCAGATCGGGCTTATGTTCTGAAAAGCACATGGCACACACATGATTACAGGCCATAAATGCCAAATAATAGTAATATGAAGACTCTTTATAACTTGGTTAAATTACATTAAATTAAAATTTTATCTTCAGTGCACCCTACAAGCCTACTCATTACTGTTGAATTGAAAATGTAGTTCAGTTACATTGTAGATTCTCTTACACTGTAGATTCTCTTAGGCGTAAACCAAAGAGGCTACAGTGTTCCCCCTGCTAAACTAGTGTTTGTTATGATCAGTTTTAGTGAGAGTGAGTGCCCTAAGGTTCACCTCTCAGCATAAGGCTGAGTGAGCAAACTCTTTTCCCCCTATCTGCAAGGTCCCACTTCCCCACCCCATCCCCATATATACCAAAATTGCCATGAGGGCAGGACGTAACCAAATAACACAGGTATATGGGGAAGGGAAGTGGGCAGCCATTGAACCTTTGACTCACCCCACTGGCAAGGAGCACAGATACCTCTTCTGCATCTCTGTTTTAGGTACCTAGCCAGTTCCTTAACCATTGAATAGAGAAGATTCGGTCAAACCTGACCATCTTCCAGGTTCCTGCAAGCTAAAAGAAAGACTTGTGCAAGATGGGGTGTCTAGGCCTATATATGCCCAGCACCTTTGCTGGTGACAGCTGCCCCTTCCTGGGATGGGCATCCTTGAGGATTCTCCAGCCCCTCCCCCATCAGAGGCCCAGGTGTCATCTATACAGTATAAACCTAGAGATTTACTTTGAGCTATCAGACTTCAAGTACAATTCTGGAACCACATCGTGTACTGAAATAGAACACTACTATGTAACTGGTTCTGTGAAAGCATCTTGACTAGTAATTAGCTCTACATCCAGAGTAGGTTTCTGAACCTCCCTCAACCAGTTTTCTCACCTGTAGAACATAATTAACATCTGCCTTAATTTACGGCTTTGAGACCAAAATCTAAACCGAAAGCACTTTGTAAATTGTGAAGTGCTAAATTAATGTCGAGTTATAGCATTAAAAAAATTCGTCTAAGTGCACAGGACAACAGGACCTTCGCACATTCTCATAGATTCATTCAATATAATGGTGATAATTATTGGTCTTTTTATTGACAAGCCCATCATTGCCTACAATTGATTGGCAATGATGTGGCATATATACATAGAAATAACTAAGCTCATGCTAAAATTCATGGACACACAAGTACAATACTAAAGATTATTTGTTCAGCATATCAAATATAGAATTAGAAATGCACTGTATTCAGATTTGCAATTGTTATAAACCCGCATTCTGGAGCTCCCTATTCGATCCAGTTTGTTTAACTTCACATGTTGTTTTCCTTTAGTTTCAACACCGGTGGGCCCCATAAAAAATGTTTGAGACAGACGGTAACCCCAGTTCCTTCTCTATTGGTTTGTTTGCATGTTGGAATTTTTTTTTTTATCATTGTTACTCTGTGATTTAACAGTAGGTGGCTAATGGAAATGTTATTCGTGGCAGTGGCAGACTAAATCAGTGGGAAGTGAGGGGGCGGAGGGGCAGAGTTGGGGGAAGGAAAGAAATGTGTTTACACTTGAAGATGTCACATGAAACAGCTGGAGCCCTGAGCCCTTGATGCTGGAACTGGCATTTTCTTTAAAGAACTCATCTCCATTATTATACACTCCTTCACACTTAGAAATCTATTAATTTACAATTAGTTGTATTGATTTTTTAGTAGATTTGTAATTTCTGTAATAATTTACAGAGTAGTACTGAAGAAATTAACTATGCCCCTTGGAAAGATAAGCATTACTGAAAAAATAGATCCCAGCATGAGTTATTGAACACATCACTGAATGTCTGGATTTTTAGCTTTAAATTCTAAATTAATTACAGCAGAACTGATTGGGGAATGCCACTTTACTATCCAAGAAATATCCTTCCTCACCTTATCTGCACTCATAATTATATTTTAGTAAGGATTCTAACCTGGAGATACATGTACGAATATATTCTTTTTGATTTTTAGCGTAGAGGGGCAGATCCACCTTAAGATTTAAAACAAGAGAAAATTTTCCTAACAACCCACATACACCCGGAACTGTATTTTTCCCACATTATGAGATGTAACAATAATATTAGTCAGAAGAGCATGCAAATGCTTGTAACTGCTTTAAATTAAGTTCCCTTCAAAGTTCTAGTGAGTACTAGAATGTACCAGATACTGTCAGATCTGCTAATAAGCAGTGGAAATCGGTTTGCTCAGGGCATGGAGAGGGTTAAGTGTAGTGAGGGAAGCAGCAAGATGAAGAGACAATATTGGCACAGTGTCCCGAGTGCCAAGACAGAGACACACATGGGCCCTGGGGACTCAGGGCAGGACCTCAATCAAATCAGGAGAATGGGCATACTGGGGAAGTGACCTAGGAGAAAGTGATTCTGTATCTAAAGCAAAAAAGAATTGAGTTGTTATGATGCTTGTAAGATCAAATGCAACTGAGTTTTTCAATTGTGTTTTCCATCGTGTGTTCCAGTATCATTTCAGGATAATTTCTGACCATTATATAAAATACTTCTATCCTTCGCTTGTGTTAACTTTGTATTGTTTTTCCCATAATGAAGTATTTTTCAAAGTGATTCTCCCTTGAACAGTAAATGGTTATATGGAAATACTATTCTATGTTCAGAGATGAATACATCTGAGCTCTCAGTTCACTTTGGGTCAGAATATGACAGCACCATGGACAACAAGCCAGGGGGTGCTGGGCTCTGGCTTAAGAAATGTCAGCTGGGTGGTTGCCCTCCAAAACAGAATCACCTTGATCCAACACTACCACCTCCCAATGCACGGAGGTTTGGGATAAAGCAGGACTAACATCTGCAGCTTAAACACAATTATTATGTGGTCTTGGAAAAGTCCTCTGAGTCCATTCAATGGAAAATGATGGACTTAACTAGATAGACCTCTATTAGTACCTTCCAGTTTTAAACTTTAACTCCATGAGTTGACACTAGTGTAGTCATGAGACTATTTAACCCTTTTAAGAAGTGAAAACTGCTGCACTAGCTGTGAGGGCTGTGGTGGCAGCACTAATCTCTCATAGACTCCTACACAACAACTATGCTAATACGAATATGTTTCCTTGGCTCTTCTTTGGTAAGACTTACCTGTTTCTTCTTATTCTGGTTTTGAAGTGTGTGTGTGTGTGTGTGTGTGTGTGTGTGTGTGTGTTTTATACTCTCTCTTTTGTTTTAAGAAAGTGTTCTCTGGTATTGTGACTGAATGAATTTTATAAACAACCACAGTCAGTGGTTTTCCCGTTTGATCATAATTTCCTGCTAGCCTGTCTTTCCTCAACTCTCAGTTCCATGAGGACACTGGCTACTCAGCAGTATCTTATTCTAGACCAATGTCTGGTTCAAAATAGTTGCTTCAATAATAATGTGGTTAACGAATGAATTAAAGAAATGTTGAAATGTCTAAGGGCCTGAATTTAGGCAAGTTAGGTTTGAGATTTTTAAGAATGTTTTGTGTTTTCCTCTATTTGTAAAATAATTGTAACAGAGATGAAAACACGGTGGATATTATAGCTATGGGTAATCAAAGAAGCATTTTAGTTCTAGAGAATTTTGTCCTAATTTATGTCATTATTTAACATGTTACTCACCACCTACAGTGTTTTCGTATTGTTCCTGAAAAATAATTCTATTCAGAAACTCAAATTGAACACCATTGCCTGGACAGTAATGCCATGAAGCTAACTAGGCTTCTGAATCAAGTGTGCTTTGCTTAGCGTCCTTATTATTACCAGCATCAGCTCTTTGGATGGATGGCTCCAGATCATTATTTTTTTAAAAATTGAAGAAAATAGCTTGAGATTTACAGTCTACAATTATTTGGTTTTAAATGGTGTATTAGTCAGGGTTCTATAGAGGGACAGAACTAATAGGATAGATGTATATATGAAGGGGAGTTTATTAAGGAGTACTGACTTACACGATCACAAGGCGAAGTCCCATAATAGGCCATCTGCAAGCTGAGGAGCAAGGAAGCCAGTCTGAGTCCCAAAACCTCAAAAGTAGGGAAGCCGACAGTACAGCCTTCAGTCTGTGGCCAAAGACCCAAGAGCCCCTGGCAAACCACTGGTGTGAGTCTAAGAGTCCAAAAGCTGAAGAACTTGGAGTCTGATGTTCGAGAGCAGGAAGCATCCAGCATGGGAAAAAGATGAAGGCCAGAAGACTCAGCAAGTCAAGTCCTTCCACGCTCTTCTGCCTGCTTTATTCTAGCAGTGCTGGCAGTGGATTAGATGGTGCCCACCTAGACTGAGGGTGGGTCTGCCTTTTCCAGTCCACTGACTCAAATGTTAATCTCTTTTGGCAACACCCTCGAAGATACAATACTTTGCATCCTTCAATCCAATCAAGTTGATGCTCAACAGTAACCATCACAAATAGTTTGGCTAAAATGATTTTTAAGTTCAGTCAAAGGGATGTTGAAAATTAAATCAAATTACAAGCACAGTGGTTGGTGTAAAAGGGATTTAGTAAAAACCACGTATAATTTTAAAATAAGCACTGGACAGGAGGCACTGATTTATCAGGGTCTTTATGACGTTCACTAACTGTGAGTCCTTACGAGGTCACGTTGCTTCCCTAGCCTCAAAGGAGGACAGATGTGATAATCTCTTAAATTTTCTATAAAGTTTTATGATTTTACATTCCTTGAATGATACTCATGAAGACAAGGAAGAAGAGAAAAGAAACATGAACCAACTTTAAAAGTCAAGACAAAACTCAAGTTCAAAAATGGGAATTGGTATTCCGCATGTATTCAGACAATCAGTCAATATGGTCAGGCCTTCCAAAGGAAAAGTATTGTGGTTTTCTTCTCCCCAAAGAGCTTAAAGCAGGTATTTAACATGAAAGAGTGGCAACACATGAATATTCTGAATGCTAATACCAATGAATCTTTGCCATGTTTCAGGGTCATAAATCACATTCTCCTTGCTCATCATAAATCAGTGGGACCTGTTGATGCTTACTGTCTTCTGGTGTTTGTTTCTGCCAGGCCCTGAAGAATTTAACTGCTGGAGCATGGTTTCTCATTTCAAATATTAAAAAACATGAAGGCCCACAAGTTATAACTCACTTTCTACGAGAACAAGTGAACCTCACCATGACAAAAAGATTTCTGTGATGACTATGGTGGTAGCCTGGCTCCCCCATGGGAAGTCTCTAGATTTTTGATGGGGCAGAGGCTTGGCTCACACATTACCAACTCGTAACATGTGGCTTCTTAAAGTGCTGTGCCTTTTTTCAACCATCTCCTTGACCAATGAGACAATTAGTGACAAGCGTGTAAACTGCGCCATTTGCCAAGGGACAGATAAGGCACCCAAACTAAGTTACTTCCCATCCCTAGATTGGATTGTCCTCCTTATTTCAGCTCAATTCTGGGCCCACAATATATTAGCCATCTGGAGTTAGGAAATGCAATTCTTGTGACTCACGCCTGTAATTCCAGCACTTTGGGAGGCCAAGGCAGGCAGATCATGAGGTCAGGAGATTGAGACCATCCTGGCTAACACGGAGAAACCCTGTCTCTATTAAAAATACAAAAAAATAGCTGGGTGTGGTGGCACGTGCCTGTAGTCCCAGCTACTCGGGACTCGGGAGGCTGAGGCAGGAGAACTGCTTGAACCCGGGAAGCAGAGGTTGCAGTGAGCCGAGATCACGCCACTGCATTTCAGCCTGGGCAACAGAGTGAAATTCTGTCTCAAAAAAAAAAAAAGAATGTTTATGATTTTTGCACATTGATTTTGTATCCTGAGACTTTCCTGAAGTTTCTTATCAGCTTAAGGAGATTTTGGGCTGAGACAACGGGGTTTTCTAAATATACAATCATGTCATCTGCAAACAGGGACAATTTGACTTCCTCTTTTCCCAATTGAATACACTTTATTTCTTTCTCCTGCCTGATTGCCCTGGCCAGAACTTCTAACACTATGTTGAATAGGAGTAGTGAGAGAGGGCATCCCTCTCTTGTGCCAGTTTTCAAAGGGAATGCTTCCAGTTTTTGCCCCTTCACAAGCATTCTTATACACCAATAACAGACAAACAGAGAGCCAAATCATGAGTGAACTCCCATTCACAACTGCTTCAAAGAGAATAAAATACCTAGGAATCCAGCTTACAAGGGATGTGAAGGATCTCTTCAAGGAGAACTGCAAACTACTGCCCAACGAAATAAAAAAGGACACAAACAAATGGAAGAACATTCCATGCTCATGGATAGGAAGAATCAATATCGTGAAAATGGCCATACTGCCCAAGGTAATTTATAGATTGATTCAATACCATCCCCATCAAGCTACCAATGATTTTCTTCACAGAATTGGAAAAAACTACTTTAAAGTTCATATGGAACCAAAAAAGAGCCCGCATTGCCAAGACAATCCTAAGCAAAAAGAACAAAGCTGGAGGCATCACGCTACCTGACTTCAAACTATACTACAAGGCTACAGTAACCAAAACAGCATGGTACTGGTACCAAAACAGAGATATAGACCAATGGAACAGAACAGAGCCCTCAGAAATAATACCACACATCTACAACCATCTGATCTGTGACAAACCTGACAAAAACAAGCAAGGGGGAAAGAATTCCCTATTTAATAAATGGTGCTGGGAAAACTGGCTAGCCATATGTAGAAAGCTGAAACTGGATCCCTTCCTTACACAAAACTTATACAAAAGTTAATTCAAGATGGACTAAAGACTTAAATGTCAGACCTAAAACCATAAAAACCCTAGAAGAAAATCTAGGCAATACCATTCGGGACATAGGCATGGGCAAGGACTTCATGTCTAAAACACCAAAAGCAATGGCAACAAAAGCCAAAATTGACAAATGGGATCTAAGTAAACTGAAGAGCTTCGCACAGCAAAAGAAACTACCATCAGAGTGAACAGGCAACCTACAGAGTGGGAGAACATTTTTGCAATTTACTCATCTGACAAAGGGCTAATATCCAGAATCTACAATGAACTCCAACAAATTTACAAGAAAAAAACAAACAACCCCATCAAAAAGTGGTCGAAGGATATGAACAGACACTTCTTAAAAGAAGACATGTATGTAGCCAACAGACACATGAAAAAATGCTCATCATCACTGGCCATCAGAGAAATGCAAATCAAAACCACAATGAGATACCATCTCACACCAGTTAGAATGGCGATCATTAAAAAGTCAGGCAACAACAGGTGCTGGAGAGGATGTGGAGAAGTAGGAACACTTTTACACTGTTGGTGGGACTGTAAACTAGTTCAACGATTATGGGAGACAGTGTGGCGATTCCTCAAGGATCTAGAACTAGAAATACCATTTGACCCAGCCATCCCATTACTGGGTACATACCCAAAGGATTATAAATCATGCTGCTATAAAGACACATGCACACGTATGTTTATTGCAGCACTATTCACAATAGCAAAGACTTGGAACCAAGCCAAATGTCCATCAATGATAGACTGGATTAAGAAAATGTGGCACCTATACACCATGGAATACTATGCAGCCATAAAAAATAATGAGTTCATGTCCTTTGTAGGGACATGGATGAAGCTGGAAACCATCATTCTCAGCAAACTATCACAAGGACAAAAAACCAAACACTGCATGTTCTCACTCATAGGTGGGAATTGAAGAGTGAGAACACTTGGACACAGGAAGGAGAACATCACACACCCGGGCCTGTCGTGGGATGGGGGGAGGGGGGAGGGATAGCATTAGGAGATATACCTAATATAAATAATGAGTTAAAGGGTGCAGCACACCAACACGGCACATGTATACGTATGTAACAAACCTGCACGTTGTGCACATGTACCCTAGAACTTAAAGTATAATAATAACAAAAAACTTGCAGAAAATGCAATTCTTTCCTCTTGGAGCTTTCAGACTACTTTGAAAAAGAGAATCTTCACCAATAAAGCAGTTGAAGTAAAGATAACCTAAGTATGTTTAGATGTGAATGGAAAAGCTGTCATTTATTGAATGCATACTCTGTAGGGCCTGGCACATTGCTAGTCACTTGATGCACAATGTCTTATCCTCAAGAGAAGACAAGAAAGGTGATATTCTTGTTTCTCTAATGAGGAAACCAAAGATCAGAGAAATTAAGTAGACTCCTAGGTTACACAACTAGTAGATGGTGGACCAGTATTCAAACTCATTTGTCTTTTTAAAAAAATGTTTTAAATGTTTTAATTGGACATAAGTTCAAATTTACAGAAAAATGGCAAAAACAAAGTCCACCTAACATTGACTTCATTTGCTTTATTATTGCAGACTCTCTGTTTTTCTATAAATACAGAAATTATGTATCAATATGTACTCAGAACTATTGGAGGGTGTAACGTACGTCTCAGCCATTTCTCCTAAGTACTTCAGCAGGTATTTCATGAGAATAGAGATGTTTTCTTACCTAATTAGAGAAAAGCTATCAACTTCTGTGTATTTAACATTGATACAATACTTTTATCTAATCTACTGTCTGTATTCCAGTTTCATCAATTGACTCAATAATGTCCTTTACGACATTTCTTTCCCCCATAGTACAGGATCTAGTCTAGGGTCAGATATTGAGATTAGTTCTCATGTCTCTTTAGTCTCCTTTGATCTGGAACAGATTCTCAGTATTTAATTTTTGCCTTTTATGATATGTAAATTTCTGAAAATGAAGACTTCCTGCTCCCATTTTTTATTTTAAAAAGTCCATGATTTTGCATTTGTCTGATGTTTTGTCATGATTATCATTCTCATCCTGAATATTACAGGTCACATTATGTCTTTCTTATGATATTACATCTGAAGGCACAGGTCTCATTGATGGCAATAATTTTGATCACCTAGTCAAGGTGTGAAACTGATTACTCCACTACATAATTACTGTTTTTCCCCTTGCAACTAAAAAGCAGTCACTGGAGAGATATTGTAGGTCAATGCAAACATATTCCGCACCAAAATTTTCCCCTACATTTAGCAATGCTTGATGATTTTTGCCTGATTCAACCTTCACTTTGATGGCTGCAAAAGGCTGACTCTCCAATTCAGCACTTCTTCCACTCTGAGTTCACCGCAAGCAATAACCCTCCCTTTTCTGCCATTAAATTATCAATTTATTATTGACAGGGAGGCATGAATTCCTACTTTTTTCCAATTCTGTGTAATTAGTTGCTATAATTCTTTTGCTACTCAAATTGTCCTAGCTCTGGTCAAAACAAACTCCTTAGTAGCTGACTTCAATGCCTTGTGGCTTTTTGTTGTTGTTGTTGTTGTTGTCTGTTTTCTTTTAGCATCGCCTTCCTTCCCAACATGACAAAATCTCTAGCACTAGGGGTGCGCAATCTTTTGGCTTCGCTGGGCCACATTAGAAGAGAAGAACTGTCTCAGGCCATGCATAAAATACACTAACGATAGCTGATGAGCTAAAAAAAAAAAAAAGTCGCAATAACAATCTCATAATGTTTTAAGGAAGTTTATGAATTTGTGCTGGGCCTCATTCTAAGCCATCCTGGGCCGCATGTGGCCTGTGGGTCGCAGGTTGGACAAGTTTGCTCTAGCCTCATCTTAACCAGGACTTCACTGCAATCACCTATTTCTCCAAGGAGCCCTGGTTCCTTTGAGCAAGGAATTGTATGAAAGACCAAGATCTGGATGCTGTGTGTGCTCACTGCTCATGGGTGTCTTTCAGTGGTGAGTGAATTAGGAAGCATGCACATGCAGCCACACGCTTGCACATACATACATGCACACACGTATGTATGTGAATGTATATATACACACGCATGTGTGTGCATAATGTTTTTAAAGAGATAGTTCACATAAATACATCTGATTCAAGTCCATCCCCCACAACGTTTCTTCTTATTTTCCCCATTTCATTTTTTTGTTGTTGTTGTTTTGAGACAGAGTCTCGCTCTGTCACCCAGGCTGGAGTGCAATGGCATGATCTCAGCTCACTGCAATCTCCGCCTCCCGGGTTCAAGAGATTCTCCTGCCTCGGCCTCTGAAGTAGCTGGGATTATAGGCATGTGCCACCACACCCGGCTCATTTTCATACTTTTAGTAGAGACAGGGTTTCTCCATGTTGGCCAGGCTAGTCTCGAACTCCTGACCTCAGGTGATCCACCCACCTCAGCCTCCCGAAGTGCTGGGATTACAGGTGTGAGCCACTGCCCCCAGCCCCCACTTCATATTTGTATGATTCTTCTTCCTCATGTATGTGTTTGATCAATCCTATAATACATTTAAAATTGTTTCAAAACTACTTCACCCATACCAATATTTGCTTGAAATTCTGCCCCTACCCCCATCTGCCCGATACTGAGGACAGGTAGTCAGATACGATGTTCCCAAATTACCTGGATTAGTTCTTCCTTTCTTTTTTTCGCATTTATTGTGGTTGGGATATTCATTTAAAATACAATCAGGTTGACTTGTTTCAATTTGCTTTCATTTTCAGGTTTTTAAAATCCTTCTCCTCTCTACAGATTTAATTATATTTTTCCAATATGTACTTCCTTAGTTAACCTCAGGATTGAAAGGATAGAGAGTAATGCTTCCTAATGCGAAAACTGTACAAAAAGGTATACTTAGAAAAAAATTTCTCTTTACTGTATATTTTCCATGCTATTCTCTCCCACTCCTTGAGGATAACCAACTTCATTGCGTTTTGGATTATTTTTCTTGATTTTTTGTTTTGTAAAATAAGCAAACGTACATATATTTTAATAATTTCTCTTATTTCTTATATAAAATATAGCCTATGTTCTTTTGTATGTGACTGTTTTCCTTTAACACTTTATCCTGAAAATCACTCTATATCAGTTCCTGGAGATCATTCTCATACCATTTTTTTCCAGCTGCGTAGTAATCCAGTGTATATATGTACCATAGGCCATTCAATCACTCTCTATGCTTGGATATTTAGATAGTTTCCAACATTTCAAAGTTACAAATATCGATGTAATGAATAACCTGTGCATCTGTACTTTCGTATTGTTGGAGGTGTATGCTCAGGGTGAACTCCTAAAAGGTGGATTGCTAGATTGGAGGATAATGCCTAGATAGCTAGAAATGGACCTAAGATGATTTTTGCCCTTTTATGCTCTATTTAATAGCTATTTAAGGTTAAGCAGCTTATTCACTGGATTTGGCCTTGGCTCAAAGCAGACAATCAGAAACTGTGTGCTGGAGAGGGCCTCAGTTCCCTCATTTATAAATTGAGGGGGCTGGACTGGATATTTAACATATCTTCCAATTTTAAATGATTCATATGTTAGGGCTCCAGGCCTACGTTCATATCTACATAAACTGATTGCAAGAAATAGCTCCAATTCTCCACTCCTTCCTCTACTCACACTTTGCAGTTTTTCCCACTAAGAAGTGGAATCTTTTCCCCCACCCTATGTATTAGACTGGCTTTGACCAACAGAATCTAGGAGAAGTAATGGTGCATCAGGTCCGAGTCTAGGCCTCAGGGCCTTGCATGCTTGCACACACTCTTTTGAGATTCTGTCCTTGTTTTGTGAAAAAAACACACAAAAAAACACACACACAAAAAAACAAACCTGTCCTAGCATGATGAATGGCTGGAGACATATGGTCTAGTTACAGCCATCACTCTTAGCCAGGCAATCACCAGACAGGTGAGTGAGGCCCTTCTAGATCTGGCAGGCCCCAACCAACCCAACAGCTGAGAGCTGATGCATGGCTAGTCTGTCTGGGATCAGCTGCATCTGGCCCAGACCAGCTACTCAGCTGACCCACAGATTCATAAATAATAACACATGGTCATAATATTAGGACACCAAGTTTTTGGGTAGTTTCTAAAACAGCAATAGATAACTGGTACAGCAAAGGCATGGCATTGTCTTGAAGGTAACTCTGTCCAGATCTCCTAGAATGTGCAAAAGGGTCATCTTGGTTAAAGGGAAAGGCATTTCTAAGAAAGACACTATTGGATTGAACAGGGAAAGGATTGGCCAGAGATTGCTAACATATTTTGCCCCACAGATCTCAGGAGTGTGGAGCAGAGGCCCTAAATCTGGATCCCACTTTTGGCTTTGTAGCTCAGAGTCCCTGAGCTATGACATCTTCATGTATAAAGGAGGAAGAGGAGCCGAATCTTCAGTTTCATTTCACTCTAACTTGTCAGCTGATGTGTTAACTTCATATGGTGGAGATCTAAAGTTTTGGTGAGTTAACCTGGGAATCCTGACTCTTGAAGGTAACAGAAGGCAGTAAGATAAGGAGGCAGGCAGGCAGTGTTTACCTCTGCTAAACAACCATGTTGCTGCAGCATTGATGTAGCCATCCAGCTAAGGTAGGGTCCAAAGGGAGCTTCCTTCTCATTCACTATGGGCACTTTAAGGAAAATAGATCATAGAAAAACATTCCACAATTTTATCCCTTTGTAAGCATTTCTGTTCAGTTACATGCAGGCTTTTAAAAAATAATCTTGCCCAGAGGTAACAGGCTAAGTCAAGGATGAATAATATTCACCCACCTCAAGGGATCTCAAATAGTATTTGACAGAACATTCAATTCTTGAGAAAACACCACAAAGAGATGTATTCTGTTTCTGAAAATGTGACTAGCATCAACAATTAGTACTGTCTGTCACGAGATCAAACAAATCCAGGTTTTATTTGTATGCACTAGTGTGTTGAGGATCCTGATCATTGAAAACATCATTACAAAATATATTTGTAAAACTGCTATTTCTCCAAATATAACTAGTCATTAATTATATGTGATTTGTTGTATAGGTGGAAAAAATCTTTCTTTATTTTCTATTTTTTGAAAATAACATATAGACTGGCCAGCACAAATTATCTGGCATGACACAGCTTCACTGTATTGTGTAAAAGTCTGAAAGATTCCAGATAATGGGCTCCTCTCATTCGCAGCCTGGACACATATGGATCCGAGGTTTTTTGGGTCACTTTATAATAGTTCTCTTTAGATCAAACAACATGAGCCTTTCAACTCATTGCAGGGAGTTTTCCATGAGCCATGAGTCCTTTTGAGTGGCATTTTCTACCCAGCAACAGCAGGGTCATTAAAGAAATGGCTGAGAAGTAAGGAGGGCACTGCTGTGCCCAGAGAGAGTGGCAGGCGGCAGCAGAGATGTAGCCCCAGTTCTCTCTCGCTCATTCTCTCCCTTCTCACTTCTCTTGCCAACCCCTTTGCAAGTGAGAGCAGTGTGACGTCAGGAGGCATCTTCTCCCCCAGATACGCCACTTGCCAGGAGCCCTAGCACCTGGGTGGCCTGGTGGTGGGTAGGCAATGAGAACTGAGGGCCACCAGGGTACCATTCGCTTTGGTGAATAAGCGATCCCTTCTATTTGAGGGGAATATCTGTCACTAAAATGGGCCAAGTGTGGTCACTGAGAACATTAAAAAAACCCTACCGATCACATTCTCTCTTACCAGACTGGGAAATGGTTCTTGAGGGATTAGATGATAATTTCCTGAAGTTCTACGAAAACTAAATTCTCTAAAACATCCTTTGCTCTTCCCCAAAATTGTCACCATACATCAAGACACTGGACTGCTAAATGAGTTCAGATGGGGATAATGAAAACCTCATAACATCGTGCTCCGGGTCCACACGAATACCTGACAAAGTTCCTCGGGTGTAACATGAACTGGCCTCATCACCGTAGACTGAATGGGCTTTCTTGGGAGGCCTGTGATTCAGCTCAGTGGTTAGCAAACTATTTCTCTAAAGAGCTGGACAGTAAATATTTTAGGCATAAGTTTTCTGTCACAGTGACTCAACCTTACCACTGCACTGTAAAAGCAGTATGGACAATATGCAAACAAATGAGGACAGCTGTTCCACCCTAAAGCTCCAATCAAACTTTATTTATGAGGACAGATGGTACAAAAGAAAAGAAAGAAAGAAAGAAAGAAAGACAAAAGATGGATGGTCACAGTTTGACAGTATCTGTTCCCCATTTGAGGTCTTTTCCCATTTAATAATTATGTTTTATTTAATTTTCTTGACTCTCTCTTCTCCTGTGCCAAGTGGAGACATTACCAGTTTCTTTACCCCACAGGTTTTCAGAGACTACCACGCAAACATTTTCAAAGGTGTGTAATACCATACAATGGGCTTTCATTATCAGTGAGATCAACATTACTGACTTGAATTTAGTGTAGGTTCTTCAAGGACTTTACTGTACAAAAGCAGCCCCCAAGATTCAAATAAACACACTCACAGATTGATGGTTCCCGCCCCCTCTATATAAAGGCCTAGTTTCTTTCTTTCTTTCCTTCTTTCTTTCTTTCTTTCTTTCTTTCTTTATTTATTTTTTTGTTGCAGCGTCTCCAGCCTAGGCTGGCATGTGGTGGCGCACGCAAAGCTCACTGCAGCCTCAACCTCCCAGGCCCAAGTGATCCTCCTGCCTCAGCCTCCCAAGTAGCTAGGACCGCAGGTGCACACCACCATGCCGGCTAATTTTTAAATTTTTTTGTAGAGACATGGTCTCACTATGTTGCTCAGGTTGGTCTCGAACTCCTGGGCTCAAGTGATCCTCCCACCTTGACCTTCCAAAGTGCTGGGATTATAGTAGTGAGTCACTGTGCCCAGCCCGAGGCCTCGTTTAGATGGATGCCTATCTCAGGCTTAGCCTGCATCTGGTATTGAAATATACATTCATTCTTGGGGCTGCTTCAGCCATATGAGGCAGTCATTATGGAAACCTATTTCTCATCCTCAGCACTAGGGTTTGAATTGGGTAAGGAAATCCCAAGATCCCTTCGATAAGCTTTCCTATCAATGATCCGTTTCCTAAAATTTTCTCCTATTGTTTCAGTGTCTTTCTCTGTTGGTTTCTCTCAAGCTGTACGCACATAAGTGTATCTATATAAATCCATAGGAATATATATGCAACATATAGTTGTTCTCTTTCCCTGCTGCAAAGCGGTAAAAGCCCACACGGAGACCCAATGATCCAGCTCATGACATACTCACTTAATGGACAATGAATCGGAAGAGGATAACAAAATCATATGCAGGCACCATGTTAGGTTAGGTTCACTACTTGAGTCTTGCCAATGGAAGAGAAGGCAATAAAAAGAACCCCATTTACTTCCACTGTCATAAAACCAGAATTCACAAGCAGCATTTCGTGTAGCATGAGATGTCCACAGGCCCTGCATCCACACACACCCATCTTTGCATTCCTGTTCCGTTGGATTCTGGCCTTTGCCAGCCTCAGCACAGGACACGGAGCCCACCCTAGGACAAAATTTATCATCAGAAACTTTGAAACAAGTAGCTGCTAAATAGAGGTTCCATAATAGAGTCAAACTCAGCTGTCACCTGCTGCTCTGTTTTGCACTGCAAATGTAGGAATATAGAAACATTTTAAGCAGCTTAGGGGCAGAAATAATAGAAAACTAGTGATTTGGGTAATTTACATATTTATAGAGGCTGTAGAGATTTTAGTCAGGAAACAATGAAGAAAACAGAGTTGTCAATGATCAAATGCTGCCTGCCATGAAGAGCTAAAACCAGCAATTTACAGCTAAGCTCAGTTACACCTTTGAAATTACTGCAAAAAAAAAGGGAAAATAAAACCCAATAATATGCATTTTGGTTGAGGTTATCAGCTTTAAAACTCTATAAAATGAATGCACCTGAGCATGTGAGATTTCATAGAGGTAAAAAAAATACCATTACAGAGAATAACAGCACAACTGAAAAATGAACTGTGCACATGGATGATAAGGTTTCATGTGCTGCTCTCTTGGGAATATCTGCATTTTTATGGAAACAAAGGCCTCAGTCAAAGGAATAACTCTCTAAGAGTGCAATCCAAGATATCACAGGCAGAGGAAAAGATCCCTCCCACCCCTGTGGGGTTCTGGCTGATGTCCTCACTGTGTCTCAGACCAGTGGTCATCTGCTGTTTGTAGGGTCTGTTTTCTCCACACTATTTGCTCCAAAAGATGAGTTAAACTTCCATATCACCTACCAAGCACAGTGCCCACGTGAACACAGAGATATTCCCAGGGTAGATATTAGGTTGGTGCAAAAGTAATTGCATCTTTGCCATTAAAAATAATGGCAAATTAAAAGTAATGGCAAAACTGCAATTGCTTTTGTACCAACCTAATAATATGGGGGACACTTTTCTTTCTTATCCTGTAACCTATGTGCAGATTTGATGTCCATTGCCCAGCATGGAAAAAGCAGGAAGGAAGGAGAGAATATTTACTGAGCTCTTGCTGTGTGACTTTGTCGCAATAGCATTATGCCTCCCAAAGTGCTGAGATTACAGGCGTGAGCCACCGTATGAGCCACTGTACCCTGCCAGACCCAGGATCTTAAATGGGAAACCACCTCAATTGCAAGAGTGAAGATTACTTTAGACTACTGGGTTCTTCCAGATTGAAAGAGATTTAGGGACAAACTGAAGCTTCAGAGGAGGCCCTCTTCATTTATCCTCTGACTTTCTGTGAAGTCAGTGCCCAGTGTTGAGGCAAAAAGAAGATTAGTCAGACTTCGGCAGACCTCAAGCATCAAAATGTTCTATAAAAGCAGAGGGAGGCAGCTATTGCACTGGCTATTACAAGAAAGTACCTTTGAAAAAACTATTTGTCAGGACAAAGCCACCTAAATCCTCAAGCTACAGCTCTCAGCCTAAAATAGTAAACTTAAAAATTATTTCAGCTGAAGTTAAGGTTACTCTCCTATGGAATGTCAAAAGAAATGTGTTATGCAGACATTAGGAGAAAAACTTAAAACGCTACCTGCCGCAAGACTTTTCTGGAAGTGTGCATTGCATGTTGTTTGATCTATTCTTAAGGTAGTTTATGACTTCATATAAGTATGTAGACTTCTCTCACCTCATTGAGCACTGATTCCTGATATTCTACCAAAAATGACTTACAAATTTTCCTACCCATGCCTCTTCCAGCAGCTGTCCCTGCTGACTAAGCATCAACAGGGAAAGGGCATTCTTCAAGAATAAATCACTGCTCCAGGCACTTGTCAATGGCTGTCACCAGATGGATTCTTTTCAGCCTTGGCCCTCTTCTTCCCTGAGTAATTTTAAGGGTGTTCTGTTGGCCAGAGACAGGATCTGTAGAATCTGGGGTGTAAAAGCCAGAAGGAAGGCATGACAGAGGCCATTGAGTCCAACCTTCTACTTTCACCCATGAAGAATGTAAGCCCAGTGGCAGAGAAGAAAGTTGGTATATCTTCAAAATGCAAGGTAAAAATTCATTGTAGTCTAATTTTCTGTCTGAAGCTGAGCTCCAGGCCCTGCCAATGTCACCAAAAGGCAGAAAAGAAGATAAAGGCGATCAAAATAGAGAAAAAAGTATCAGCAAAAATTCAAGTAAAAATATCTATGGTGAAAAATCTTCAGAAATTATTTTTCCTTTTTTCTTCATTAAAAGCATTCTCAAATCTCAAACAATTTGGCATTGGGATGCTGTGCTACTATTTACATAAGAAATACTTGAGGACACAATTTATAATTTATAAACTGTCCAGGGCCCCTAATTCAAAAAGCATTTTCTGAGATCTCACTGTGGGCCAGGTGCTGGGACAACAGGAAACAAGGCCCCACGCAGCCTTCAAATTGCTCACTGTCTAGTGGGTTTCAGAGCATGGAGCTTTGCAACATATCAAAACAACTACAAATCCCTTTGGCCCAATAAAAGGCAAGCCTCGGAGGATAGGAGTCTTTGGCATTTGATTGAGCATACTGGAAATTTATAAGAAAATTATCTTTTGGGCCCACACATTTTTAGAACTCCCCTAAAAGTTGATATTTAGCCTTCTTTGAAATCAATTAATTTTCTGGAGCTCCCTGGGGTATTTTATTCTGTGAAAATTAGATCTGTGGTTTTAAGTAGACGTAAGTTTTCATGTTCAATTTCACGATTTTATATATGATCAGTAAGTCATGAGTTACATACCAACACATTGAAAGTGATTATATCTAGGTGGTGAGATTAGAGGTGATTTTTTTTCATTTTTGCCTATTCATATTTTCTAAAATTTCTAAACATTTGGAATAAAAAACAGGCATAAGCCAGGTGCAGTGGCTCATGCCTGTAATCCTAGCACTTTGGGAGGCCTAAAGTAGGCAGGTCTCCTGAGCTCAGGAGCTCAAGACCAGCCTGGCCAACATGGCAAACCCTGTTTCTACTATAAATACAAAAATTAGCCAGGCATGGTGGCACACGCCTGTAATCCCAGCTGCTCCGGAGGCTGAAGCAGGAGAATCATTTGAACCTGGAGGGAGGTGGAGGCTGAGCAGAGATTGTGCCACTGCACTCCAGCCTGGGTGACAGAGTGAGACTCTGTCTCAAAAGGAAAAAAAAAAAGGCCGGGCGCAGTGGCTCACGCCTATAATCCCAGCACTTTGGGAGGCCGAGACAGGTGGATCATCTGAGGTCGGGGGTTCGAGACCAGCCTGACCAATGTGGAGAAACCCCATCTCGACTGAAAATACAAAATTAGCTGGCCGTGGTGGTGCATGCCTGTAATCCTAGCTACTCAGGAGGCTGAGGCAGGAGAATTGCTTGAACTCAGGAGGCAGAGGTTGCAGTGAGCCGAGATCGCACCATTGCACTCCAGCCTGAGCAACAAGAGCGAAACTCCGTCTCAAAAAAAAAAAAAAAAAAAAAAGGCATAAAGTCTATTTTAAAACCATTATGTTAGTTTTGAGTTATGTTCTAATGAAGAATATACACGTATGAGTAATATAAAAAATTGGACAAAACAGTAGAATTTCTTCCAAATTCAGAGAATCTGATGGGGAAAAGAGATCTCTCTGGTAAAGCTGGCAACCAGAAGTGGGAAAAGCAGTCAGAGTCCCAAGCTCCTTAGCTTAGCTTGCAGGGGCTGCAATTTGAGAAATGGAAGATCAGCCCAGGCAATCAGGTGTGAGGTGAGTCACTGACTTTTGTGACAAAGGAATCTGGCTTGGGGAAGAGAAATCATGAGTATAAGTTTATGAGGGCAGGGCAAATGACTGCAACAATAGACCCAGACTGTAATGATTCAAACACAACAGAATGTTTTTCTTTCTCACATAATCCAATCTGGGTGACTAGACTGACAGAGGCTGTGTTCCATGAAGTTCTTCAGAGACCCAGGCTAGGCACTGGCTCTGCCACCTTCAACATGTGGCTTCCTCCTGTAGCTCTAGTCTAGCCATAGGACTAGAGCTAGAGTCCATGGGAAGAGGATACTGGAGCACATTTGGAAGCTTTCTGGGGCCAGGCTTGTAAGTTATACATATCACTTTCATGCACACGCCAATGGGGAAAACTAGTCCCCTGGCTACATAGGAGGCTATTAAATGCAGCTGGGCAGTCATAGATCCAGCTGCTATTAAAGAAGAGAGGAACCAATGTTAGTGAATAGCTGGCAGTTCATGCCACAGAAGGCTGAACCACCGGCATGAGACAGCTAGTAGAGATTGGTTAAGAGGCTTCCCCTGGAAGCAGAATGATAAAACACAATGTGGAGAATGTACAGCAACATTTTGTACAGTCTGCTTCATAGACAAAGAAATCTGGGGACTCCATACTCTAGGACCACCTTGGAAATTCACAATGCCTGTTAGAATATTAAGTGATCTTAGAAGATTTTTTTTTTTTTTTTCCAAGATGGAGTCTCACTCTGTCGCCCAGGCTGGAGTGTAGTGGCATGATCTCGGCTCACTGCAACCTCCACCTCCCGGGTTCAGGCAATTCTCCTGCCTCAGCCTCTCAAGTAGCTGGGACTACAGGCATGCGCCACCAAGCCCGGTTAATTTTTATATTTTTAGTAGAGACGGGGTTTCAGCATGTTGGCCAGGCTCCTCTCAAACTCCTGACCTCGTGATCCGCCCACCTCTGCCTCCTAAAGTGCTGGGATTATAGGCGTGAGCCACCACACCCGGCTGATCTTGGAAGTTTTATAAAAAATAAATCTAATGTTTATAGAAATATCTGCTTAATCTTCCTAGCACTATCCACACATATTTGACAGCGAATTAGCTTCCATTTGTGGTCAGTCCACCATCTTGAAATGACTGCTGCTAGACGATGCCATTGGCCATGCATCACTTCTGAATCTGTACTGAACAGGTGCACATTTAGCAAAAACATGCATTTCCTTAGTCCTAGTGTTACAATCAGAAGATGTTCAGGGTGTTAGAAATGGACTCGGATGAGTTTTTATTTTGTTCTATCTTTACCATAAAGAATAACCTTGAGGTAATCAATCAGATCAATGTTTTAGGTCTTCTTTCCCCATCCATATAATGAGGGCCAGGATATTCACTTAACTTGTAATGCATTTTACAAAATCAACATAAAGGTTTATATTAATGTGATTAATTAAATTAGCAATGAAATGACTAATAAGTAATTAGCTATGGAACAGTGGCTCCACTATAATTGTATGCGTGAGGATTTGCTACCTCTCTTGAAGGACTGACCTCATAGAGGAAATAATTAACACTACTCCTTACCTTTTGATATTATAGATGGCCAAGGTTGTGGCTTTAAAAGATCTTTTCTGGCAAATGAATTCTTGGAAGGTGTATAAAAACTGATGCCTTACGATGTAGCCAAAAAATATTTATTAAACACTTATTTTAAACTAGGTTTTATAGGAAATCCAAAAAGGAATTTTGCACTGTTTCTGACTTCAGAATATACAGGTGTGCACATAATTACGATAAAAATCAGAATGTGGTAAGAGGGCTGCAGGAAATTGCTTTTTAGGGTAAACTGGGAGAGGAACAGAAAAAGTTTCAAGAAGATGATAGTATTTAAGCCACTCTTTGAAGAATGATCAGAAACTCAGTGGACAAGGTCAGGATGGTGAGTAAGAAAGACAGGATCACAAGGTATTTCTCACAATTAGAATCAATTAGAATTAAGAGAAGAATTAAATCTTTTATTAGCATTAATCATAGAAGTAACTAGGAGGACACAGTCAACTCTTTAGAATGGCTTTCTCAAAGTGTGTGCAGGTGATTTGTTTTGGTGACAGGTTCATGTAGATTCTGAGAAAAAGTAAGGCTCCCATGGTCAAAAAATTAGTTGGAGAAATACTAGGTTAAATAAGGTTAACTCTATTTCATTACCATGTGTTACTGGGAGCACAAGGATATGCAAATGAGCTCTATGAATTCCTAAGAAGAAGATGCAGAACCAAGAATTTTTCAAAACTAAATCAAGGTTCAAACTTTCTCAGTGTAGTTTCATTCACATTATACCTCAGGGACAGTTAAAACCCTAACTGGATTTTATAATGTGGCTTTGATACATAGCATTTTTGAATGCAACAAATGTGATAAATGTCAAATGAACATAGTTTTAACAAGGGTTTAGAGCCATCTCTGAGAGATGTGTGGGGCCATTTGGACCAGGAATGATAGCTTTTTTTTCCCCCTTGATTGCCATACTATTCAAGGCTTAAACTGGAAAGCCACAATTACAAAAGCAATGTAATATCAGAAAATATTCAGGCCCTATGTCATAAGAGGAGACTATTGATTTCTGAACTAGAAACAATATCTAAGCCAATGAAGAATGAGGAGAGATGGCCATTTTGGAAATAAAGAATATCATTAAGTATCATGTTAGGGCTGAGGGGCTGAGAATCTTTAATAATTCAGAAGTTCATTTACCTGGTGGAAACGGAGGAAATGGAACAGGGAAATTGGTAGGGGATTCCTAATGGAGTGTAAGGAAATCAACACGAAGACATGAGTATGAAGGGTTGCTTAATAATATTCTACCTATAAAAAGTGTAACATGAAGTCTTAGCACTGCCTCCTAGTGCTGCCTATGGAATGAATGCTAAATAAGTGATTATATCAAAGTTTCCAATATTGTGGTCTAGTTTCTGATTCTTTTCCACTCTTTCAGATACAGATGCCTATCCTCATACTTTTAGTTCCAGAAAACTGGCAGATTTCTGACTACCCTGAGTATAATAGAAATGGCCACATCCAAATGTGAAAATGATCTACAAAGAAGTTATTTAATCCAGCACGGAAAAAAACTACTTTACAAAGGGCACATAGTCTTTTAACATATTACAACAAATGAATACAGAATGAACTTTAGGAAAGGAGAAGATGAGATTAGTTCTTATGTAACCATACCAAATTGTCATTTTGCAGTCTTCAAGAATGACACCTGATGAACTCTCTTATTTGTAAAAATTTACTTTCCACTTACATAATTGAGATAAATATGCTTTAAATAACTGTTTCAATTAACTATCCTACTGTATAAACACATAGATGTGTATGGATGTATAAACCATAAATTAGCTAACATTTACCAAGTGCGTACTATGGGCTAGGCATTATTCCCAATTCTTTATGTATCTTAACCTATTTAATCCTTATAATATCTCTATAATACTGGTACTATCATTAGCCCATTTTACAGATGAAAAAATTGAGGCACAGAGATGTTAAATGACTTGCTCAGAGTGATACAGCTAGTAGTTGACGAAGCTGTGATGTGAACCCTGACCATCACACTCTTAAGCTTCTAATGCTATTTCTTCTATGTGCATATGAATGTGCTTACTTAGAAAAATAAGGTTCTGAGCCCTTAGACCCTACCTAAATATTTAAATAAATTTTGTTGTGATTCAAATAAATTTTGTTGTGATTCTAAAAAAATCCCTACCTTTTTGTTTTATAATAGAAAAAACAAGACAAGGCAAAACATTCATAATAACTACCCATAGGACAGGCTAAAAGTTCATGCTTTTGAAAATCGTAATAAAAATATGACAGGTGGCATTACATCTAATCTGGGGAGTCACCTGGCCTCCTCCTTCCTTAACTCTTCCAGCAATAGGGTGGCCTGCTGTGTTTGAATAGGCGAGCTGCTTATATTCAAAGCGACACAGATAACTGGCACAATTAGTGACAGTGAGAAAACAGAGAGGGTTTATGTTTTCCCATAACTATCTAGGTAACTCTCCTGTGATTCTTCATTCCTCCTCGGCAGGTGAGCTGCCGACCAAGCACCCATTAGCCTCCTGTCTCCTATCTCACTTGCGTCAGCATCACGGGCTGGGGCAATCCTGTTCATTATGGGGCTGGTCTTACTACCGCAGCACTGCTCATTATATGAATGACCTGTGTGTACACTTTTGCGTCTCCAGCAAAATGACGAAAGGCAAAATAGGAGAACTGTCTCGTTTCCCAGTGAGCTCTTGCAAATTCCTTGCATGTTTCAGAGTGTATCATGGCTGATAAACCTTTATCAACTCAACATCGAGGAAATGATCATCATCTCTGCTTCATGTGAGCCATTTTGGTGTATGGAAGTGACGTGTCCCAGCTTTCCCCCTCCTTTGACAGATCCTCCATGGGTCCTGACAAGTTGGGAATGATACTTGCTCTACGGCTGTTACAATCATTCCCTAGTACAGAACTGTGCTGGTTCAAAACCAACAGGAGAGCCAGGGGCTGTAGATTAGGACTTAGTCTTCAAGACTTCATGGAGACTGGGTCTATCCTAAAAGAAATAAAGTCCAGTGAAACTATCAGATAGATTCAAGTTTGCTTTTAGCATCACCAGTTCACCTTCTTGCTTCCCTTCTTCCTTCTCTCTCTGCTACTCCTTCACTGGCCTGCCTCCCTGGAGCTGGACAGTCTCTCCCTCAACTCATCCAAAACTTCTACCAGGGAAGGGGGCCAGATAAAACATTTTACAACTTGGTATGAGTAATTTACCTCTACCTAGAGTGTGAGCTCTTCTAACTAATTGTGGAATACAAGCCTTTGGTCTGTGTAAATTAATTTCAACGATCAGGGAGGAAATATCAGGGAGAGGTTTTTGTAAGGGAGAGCTTTCCCAGAAACCCTGAAATTAGTCCATACACAAAGGTGACAACTCAAATGCCTACAGATGCCATTCCGGTAATGTGAATGAATAGAACAGGCTGGAGTAAGACAAGAGGAAGAGGCGAGGTCTACTACACGTGGGAGAGCTCATGCCTTCTCGAAGGATGCTACCACTGTAATTATGCAAGAATACTAGCCTAGCTCTGCTAGTCTATTTTTTCCATAGAAGTAGACAAATATGTCCTTTTCTGTGATTTCTTCTCATTTTTAAATTTTGGAAATCAATTGAAAATCTAAAAACATTCTGTAGGCCTTACAAAAACACACTGTGGGCCTGAGCTGTTTCCAGGACGTGCAGTTTGAGACCTTGACAATTATCTTCTCTCCAGCTGGTCCTTAGCCCCAGGCCCCACAACTCCTATGTATTTAGGTTAGGTATAGTGATAGTGCCAAATTGGATCTGGATCCCAAGGCTGGTCATTAATATCTTGTGTGAGGAAAATACTTTACAGTTTTCAATGCACTGTTAACGCATGTTATCTTTTTTTTTTTTTTTCCTTTTTTTTTTTGAGACAGAGTCTCACTCTGTCACCCAGGCTGGAGTGCAGTGGCGCGATCTCGGCTCACTGCAACCTCCACCTCCCGGGTTCACAGCATTATCCTCCCAAGTAGCTGGGACTACAGGTGCTCGCCACCACGCCTGGCTAATTTTTTTGTATTTTTAGTAGAGATGGGGTTTCACCATGATAGCCAGGATGGTCTCAATCTCCTGACCTCGTGATATGCCCACCTCAGCCTCCCAAAGTGCTGGGATTACAGGCGTGAGCCACCACGCCCGGCCAACACATGTTATCTTATTTGATTTTCACAATCATCAATCAGCATGCTCTTATTATTGGCTATAGGGTGATATATTATTATCTGCTTGATCATGATTATACATGTATATATATATATATAAGCACATGTATGTATACATATGAATACATAAGTTACATATGATAATACTACATGATTATATGCTATAATGTGATACAGCAAGGCTCTCCCCAAATTCTTAAACTACAGAAATTATATGCAATGAATAAGACCAGATTATTCAAAAAGAGATCTTGCAGATAATATTTCCTGAGTCAGAAATTTAAAAAGCAAACCATTAGCTATATTCTAACAGTATAAAGAACTGAACATAAGAGGATACCGATCTTTTGGTAGTGAGGTTGTTGGTGAATCTGGTAAAGATGCTTGTGCAGGGAGGAAGTGCCCATCCAGGCACTTCAGGGAAACCCAGTTCTGACCTAAGCACACAACCCGGCTTGTTCTGTCCTAGAGGGAGATAAATAAGTGACTACCATAAATTGAACCCGCTGGCTAACTGGAGCCCAGAACCTGCTCTTGTGATTCACTGGTTGCTCACTGAGTAACCTTCTGATCATAATTTGGCATTTGATTTAGATTTTTTTTTAAAGGGAGTAGATGCATTGGCTGGGAGAAATGAGTATTGAGTCCTCTTGGCAGTCATATATCATGCTGTAAATTTATAAATTGGTAAGCTAGCATATAAGCCCAAGTCCTGTGGGCATGCTTAGCACTGGCCACTGAGGGAAGGGTCATCTTCAAAGTCATAGAAATTAAGATTTGGAGCCTGACAAGCCAAATACCAGGCCCTCAGCTGTGATCCACTTGCCATGGTCAATGTCATCTTCTGAAGGAACCTGACAGCCTGCAGCTGGCATCCTACATTCTCCTCACCTAGCTGCTATTTTTTCTTTCTTTCTTTTTTTTTTTTTTTAAGAAAAATCTCACTCTGTTGCCCAGGCTGGAGTGCAGTGGCCCGATCTCTGCTCACTGCAACTTCTGCCTCCCAGCTTCAAGTGATTCTCCTGCCTCAGCCTCCCGAGTAGCTGTGATTATAGGTGTGTGACACCATGCCCAGCTATTTTTTGTATTTTTAGTAGAGACAGGGTTGCACCATGTTGACCAGGCTGGTCTCAAACTCCTAACCTCAAGTGATCCACCCGCCTTGGCTTCCCAAAGTGCTGTGATTACAGGTGTGAGCCACTGCGCCTGGTCTGGCTACATTTTTATAATCCAAATTCCCATTTGCTAGAGAAGAACTGAAGGCCCCCAGGAATGAGATGATTTGCTCCAAGCCTCACAACCAGTAAGCACATAGTTGAGCTGGGTCATGACCTTGATTGCTCCTATGAGGCCGCTTCTCTTTCCACCACACCATGCTTTCTAGGCTTGCCCTGCTGTTACTGCTAGAAATGACCTTCATGCTCCAATCATTTTCCACAAATGTCTAAGTGCAGGAGCTGACCTGGCCCCACTCCTCCAAGACTGCTCTCCTTTGGGCAGTCCAGAGTAGTCCAGAGCTAAGGCTGGTGATGCAGTTCAAGAAGGATCGCCTGCTGTCACCCAGAATGCATTTCAACACATGCACAGTACAACCTAGCGGGTTATCTTTTCCCCTCTCTAGTTTGTGTCTAAACCTGCAAATGAAGCTCGTGGTTAAGCAGGTAAAGCTGGGGCTATAAGATTTTTTAAACAGCTTTATTGTGCCATAATTCACATATCATAAACTTCACCCATTTAAAATATATATTTCAGTCATTTTTAGAATATTTAGAGTATAATCTAATCATCACACTTTCATTTTAGAACATTTTCTTTTAACCTCAAAAAGAAACCTCATTCCCATTAGCAGTCACTTCCCCCCATCCCACCTCCAGACAACCATGGATGTATTTTTTGCCTCTACAGATTTGCTTCTTCTGGATATTTCATATAAATGGAATCATGCAATACATGGTCTTTTGTGACTGGCCTCGATTGCTGAGTGCAATTATTTTGAGGTGGTTCGTCCATGCTCTGCAGAGGTCAATACTTCAATATTGGTGCTATGAAGACTTGGAGAATAATGATTATGGCCAAATCCCCAAACTGCACACTTTCACACTTTGCTGGTGATGCGCTTTTTTTTTTTTTTTGGTTAATATTCTTTTCTAATATTCCAGTGAATTTTTTTTAAAAACTTCCACAGTATAATATTTCCACTTGAAGAATTTTTACTACCATGATTTTAGTTTAAATAATATTGTTACTTTAAAAATTACAATCTGTTGCTCTCTCTGTTACTGGGTTAATTTTTGCACATCCCGTCTCCACATCCACCTTTCCTCCCCACTGGCCAGATCATGTGGCAAACCATCCTGCAGAGACTCTGGCTCCCTAACTGGACCATGTACCTCCTCTTATTCCAGAGCTCTGAGATCAGCCTATTTAGCACCAAGGAAGCTTCCTTCAAGTCCACAGGCAGAATGAATTGTCCTGTCTCCGAGCTCCCCCAACCCCAGCCTCAGCCCCAGCTCAGAGTCCAGTCCTTATCTCAGGGATTTCTAGTTGTTATTCTGAATGTCTCTGCAGTGATGCTGAACTCCATGAGGGCAGGAATCAGACCTTGGCCATCTTATCCCTCACACACCACACCCACCACACAATGTGCTCAACAGATATGTTACAGATCAAATTGAATTAAAAGACAAGGACACTAATGTGACCTTTCTGGAGAATGCAGAAAGTAACAGGAAACTAGCAAAGTTCCCCAAAGGCCTCAGGTGCACTATCAGGACTACCAGGAGAACAATTTAATCACAGAGAGGTTCCATAAAACCTGAATAAAACGTTTGAAGATAAAATAAGTTTGTGGAAGTTATGCCACATGCAACACACTCCCTCTTGCCTTCAGTAATCAAATATTAGTGCTTAAGACCAGCTGTCTCTTTCAATGTCCCTGACTTTGGAGTCCTGTGTTCCGAAAATGGTCTCTGAAGACACAACATTTCCGGGTCCAGTTTCTTGGGAATAGCATGGTTTATTTGGTACGGTGTCTCTGTCTACAGGGGGAGGCTTTACCCACAACAAAATCCGATTGCTATAGGGATCTTATAGGCCACTTGATTCTCTAATGTGGCCGAGGTCAAACCAGTCAGCCTCTTTCTTCGATCTTCTATCCCTGTGTTGAAGTGCCATGTGCTTTTATTAGGATTTGGAGATATATGATTGGCAGCAAAGTCAAGGCAGTGTAACGGAATCAAGCCTTTCATTACTCTCATTTGCTCAGCTTTAGAGGATCTGAACAATGGCAGGAATAGGAAGGGAACAGTGGATGCCACCTGTGATGCTCTATCCTGGGCTCACCTCCTCGCCTTGGACAGTCTCCCTCACTCTGAATTCCTCTGGCAAATGTGTCAGCATCTGATGCTGCTTCCATTTTCATTCTCATATTTCACTCTGGGAGCCTGATACATGGCTAGACCTGACAAGAATAAATTTATAAGGATGCAAGCTACAGAAAGCCTTGAATATATTCCAGTTAAAGGTCTATGGGGGCAACAAAGAAATCATCTCCAACTCATTTTTGGAGCACTGTAACAAGGGCATTTTCCAGGGGAGAAAAATCATGTTTTATTGTCGCACTTGTAATGTTCATGGCTCTTAAGGACTTTGTCACCTCTAAATGACAATACATTAAAGATAGCATTTCAGCATTTGCAAGAAAAGGCAGGGCCAGTGCTTAGAGCCGGCCTGGGCTCCTCCTAAGCTGCACTTTTGATCAAATAAAATCGATGCCTATATATCTTGATGTTAGAGCTAGGCTACTGGTTTTTAACCAATCAAGCTTTGTAGCAATTCTTTCCTGCAGAATAATTTTTATTAATGAGAGGTGAGATGAGAAAACTCCACTTTGCCTTGAGCAAATCTGATATGCTAATACTTCCTATTATCGAAATGCTAATGAATCAAAATTTAATCCTCAAATAGACAGAAAGGAGCACAGAGTTTAGAATCATGACTTAGATGTGAATTTCTTTTCTGCCACTTACTGGAGAGGTAGTTTCCAGAAAATAAGCCTCAGTTACTTCATTGGTAAAATGGGCTTTTCTTGAGTATCAAGTGAGATTGTGTATGTATCTTGTATATAGTAAAACACACTAAAAATATAAATTCTATGCAAATAGAACAACTGTCTTCATGAGTGCATATGAATATTCATGTCCTCAGAGATAAATGGGGTCTGTTTCTGCTGTGTTTAATATGGGATTTCCTAAAGAATTGCTTAAGAGGGGTTATAAATACTGCTTAACAAAATGTTTCCCCCCAGTAGGTCTCACGGATGCACTGCTGGCATCATTGAACAGCAGCATCAGGACAAGTCTCAGAACTGTATCATTAGGAACTGGGCAGATTGGGAACTTATTTTTCTGGGTGACCTACAGAATCAGTATTAAAAATGTGGCATTAGGCTGGATGTGGTGGCTCACAACTGTAATCCCAGCACTTTGGGAGGCCGATGCAGGCAGATCACAAGGTCAGGAGATGGAAACCATCCTGGCTAACATGGTAAAACCCCATCTCTACTAAAAATACAAAAATTAGCTGGGTGTGGTGGCGTGCGCCTGTAGTCTCAGCTACTCGGGAGGCTGAGGCAGGAGAACCACTTGAACCCGGGGGATGGAGGTTGCAGTAAGTGGAGATTGTGCCACTGCACTCCAGCCTGGTGATAGAACGAGACTCTATCTCAAAACAAAAAAAAAATACAAAACAAACAAACAAACAAACAAAAACCCAGTGGCATTAGACACATGGAAAAGAGCATAGAAATCCCTTCAAAGATGATGAATTAAATAAAGTACATCTGTGTCATGGAATACTATGCAGCCTTTGAAATGATGCTTTGGAAGAATCTTGCATGACATGGAGAAATAGTCATGATAAATATTATGAAAAATGAGTAGGCTATTAAACAAAAATGTATATATTCATTTTTATCTAAACCTGTCTATGCAAACTTACATCTAGAGAAAAGACCAGAAAGAAATACACCAAAATTACCTCCATATGAGTACAAAAATGGGTAAGCTCTACTTAAGAACTGTTCACCTTTTAAAGAGAAATTTTAGATGACTATAAAATTAATACGAACAGCAATTTTACCTTGGATGCTAAAAAAAAATGCACTCATAAGCTGCTGAATAGACAAAGTATCAGTACAGAACACATCAAGCAATAGTGTCAATAGATCCTGTTCTGCTTAGAACTAACCTGGTGGAAGCTACCACATTTTGAGGAAAAGATTGAAAAAAAAATGGAGTTTATTCAGCGAAGGAAGATCAACAGCCATCCTCTTGCTAAGTGTTTTCCTCCTAGCGGGCCATTTACTCCTTACCACAATCCTGTGCATTACATTCTTATGTTTTACTATGGTTTTTGTATTTCTATATAATAATAACCAAGAGGTGGTGGAATGCAGAGTGCTTAAGACCCTGAGCTTGGGAGTCAGATTCTGGCTTCAAATTCTGGGTCCATAACTTACTGAATGACTGGGCAAATGATGTAACTCCTCTAATCCTTCATTTCCTCATAAGTAAAATGGGGATGATAATACCCATGAGTATAAGAGTGTCAAATACTAATCAGAGTTCCTGACACATACTGAGTACTTTTTTTTTTTTTCTAGACAGAGTTTCGCTCTCATTGCCCAGGCTGGAGTGCAATAGCACGATCTTGGCTCACTGCAACCTCTGCCTCCCAGGTTCAAGCGATTCTCCTGTCTCAGCTGGGACTACGGGCATGTGCTACCATGTCCAGCTAAGTTTTCGTATTTTTAGTAGAGACAGGGTTTCACTATGTTGGTCAGGCTGGTCTTGAACTCTTGACTTCAGGCAATCTACCCACCTCAGCCTCCCAAAGTGCTGAGATTACAGGCATGAGCCACCACACCTGGCCCATACTGAATACTTTTAAAATGTTAGTTTTTATTATTCAAAAAGTGCCAGTAATTGAAGAGACCTACAGTTACTATTATTTTTTTAAAAATGAAGAGAAGAGTATTATAGTTGTGGCAATAGATTCTCGGCAGAATCTAAATCTAATCTGAAGGAATTTCAAAATGCAGGAGCAGATGGTGGATGTCTCTAAGAGTAACCCCCTCTGCTGTGTATTAAAGAGCTGTCTTTCCCATCCCATCTCTTATTCGAAGTCCTCTGAATATTTCCTTTTTAGTTAATTAGCAACTGGAGCCATTCACTAAGGATTAAATATTATGTGTGAGAGATAGGGAAAAGATGTAATTCAAGGAGGGAACCAGGACAGGGCCTACAGGGCAGCAGAAGTGGAGATGTAACACTTAGATGTACAGATCCCTAACTGGAATTTTGTCAGTACAGACAGAATTACCCAGGGAGTTTAATTCATATCAAATAAAATAATAAGGGATTGGTTTATAAACCAAAATGGTAATTCATTTGCAATGCATACTACAATTACCTCCAGAAAGTAAAGCAAGAAATTCACAATCAATGAATAATATCCCTGATAGGGCAGCCAATTTTTACATTCAGAAGATTGAATTCTGAAAATAGACCAAGAATGAAGGAGGTATAGCCATGAAGGCATTTTCTCTGTTGAGGTCACTGCTATATTTCCAGAATCTTCACTACAGCAATGCCTGACACAGTAACTGCTCAATAAATTGTTGATGAATAAAAGGATGAAAGAAGGAAAGAAGGAGGCAAGAAGGGAGACAGGAAGAGAGGGAGAGAGGGACGGTTTCAGGAACTAGTATTTGCAACCCAGGAGAGCCTGACTGCTCCAGCATTGTCAGCCTAAGGCTAGCCGTGCAATGTGACTGGACTCGGCATCAGGAGCCCGATGCACCCTCCTCACTGGAGAGGGCTGTTGGCCCATTGACAAATTCTTGCTTAAACAAACCATCCCATAGAAACCCAGAATCTGCAAGAGGGCTACAGCCAGCAGAAACAGGACCTGATGGAAACTCAGCCTCTGCTCTTTCTTTTCCAGGCACGTCTGGCCACAGGTTCATACCATGGACCTCTGCTTTCCTGCCAAGCTCTAGGTTTTTTTTTGTTTTAATTTAAACTCTGTCACGGTGGAAAGCACTGAGTATTTACAGCTGATGAGCTTTCATCTTAGATCTGGGGAGAAAGCTTAAATGAGTTCAGAAATGGATTTCTCATTTTTAAACTACATTTTCTTACATTAGATTTTTTATAATATTACCTGTCTGTCCTTAACAATCAGCTGGAAATGTGAAAGCCTCTGCCTTCCCTTATCCTCAAATGGAATTGCTTCTCTTACACATTTAATCTCATCATAGGGCCCCAAATCCACATTTTACCAATGAATAATGAGTACTTACCACCCCCTAAAATTCTATTATGTTCCTCTGTGTCCTATGGCCCCCCTCAACACAGACCACGAGTGAACAGAACAACTTAAGTATGCCACATGATATCCACCAGTCTGCCATAAATCTCAAGATTGCATTTTTTTCTTCTTTTCATTTTCCCTTTGATCTTTTTCTCTTTCATTTTGGCATGAGTTTTCCCCATGTTTTAATTTTGTAATGACACAAATAATACATAGACTATTCTAAGAATTCGAGTGATACAGAAGTTATATAGAGTATGCAATTCTCCCTCTAACTGACTCCCCTTTCCCTTCCTCCCCAAGAGGTAACCATGGCTGACATTGAATTCATAGCCTTCCAGTATTTTTTAATGCTTTTACATCTTCATAAGAATATATTCTCTTATGTAAGGTTATTTTGAAGACATCTGTGGGATCTTACTAGATGTATTCATCTGTAATTTTTTTCACTTAACAATATATTTTAGAAATATCCATATGCAATCATACGGGGCTACCATATTTTTTTAGTAGCTCTTTTATTTTCTGCAATATGGATGTAACATAGTGCATTGTGCCATTGTCAACTGATGGTCATTTAGGTTGTTTCCAATTTTATTTCAGTGAATACGTTCTTTGAAAATTTGTATGCACATGTGCAATTAGTATTAAATATAGGACTGCCAGAACTGAAAGAGGATGTACATCTAATCTTTAACACAAATTATTTAACTTCTCTTAAAAAAAAAACTATCCAAATATCCATAGCCTTCATGAGTCTCTATTTTCCTGCATCTGTGTCAACAATGAAATTTATTGATCTTTTTATCATTTAAGATAATTGAGACCTGGCACAGTGGTTCAAGTCTGTAATTCCAGCACTTTGAGAGGCCAAGGTGGGTGGACTACCTGAGGTCAGGAGTTTGAGACCAGCCTGACCAATATGGTGAAACCCTGTTTCTACTAAAAATACAAAAATTAGCGGGGCGTGGTGGTGTGTGCCTGTAGTCCCAGCTACTTGGGAAGCTGAGACAGGAGAATTGCTTGAATCCAGGCAGCGGAGGTTGCAGTGAGCCAAGATCATGCCACTGTACTCCAACCTGGGCAACAGAGCAAGACACCATCTAAAAAAAAAAAAAAAAAGATAATTGAAAAAATTATACCTCATTTACATTATCTTGGTGATTAATTAGGTCAAGTATAAGTTTATATGCATTTTAGCTATGTATATTTCTTCTTCTGTGAATTTGACTTATTATCTTGGGTTATCTTTTTTTTCTTAATGATTTATGTTTTGTTTATTTTTAATAGTAGCATTTTTTTCTGCTACACATGTAAACAATATTTTTCCTCAATCTCACGTTTGTCTTTATATTTGCTTATAGTGTTGTGTTTCTTCCTGGTTCAAAACATTTAAAATTTTTCATATTATTAAAAGTAAGCACATGATGATAACCCCAGCCTACTGTCTCGAGAGAGTTTCTAAGCCATGGTGCAGAGAGTGGGTTCCTAGGCAGAGCCTGGCAGCCCTCCTGAGTTAAGATGACAGAGTTTGGAGTTTAGGGACACCAATGCCAGAGGCAGCATATCAGAGAGGAAGGAGCTGCACAGAGAGAAAACTCCAGAGATCTGCAGAGAGTTTCCTGTAGGAACGCAGTGGAGTCCTGATCAACACATATGTCTGAGGAAACTATCTGAGGTCCATGAAAGAATGTTCACCCCAAAGATCAGACTAAACAAATGCCTGGAGTCCACACAGAGCCAGGAGTAGTGTGTGTTCTCAACAGCTAGGTTACCTGTGGCTCATAATCCCATCATTGTTGGGGAGCATACTTAGGATACTAGGCATTGCCTTACCTCAGTAATGGGAAAGAATCCTTTGACCCAAATTATGTGACAGAACAAAGCTCAAGAATATTTATAGGAATAAAAAATATCCAGCAACCAATAAGGTAAAATTCAAATTGTCTAGCATCTAATAACAAATTATACAGCATATAAAGAAGCAGGAAACTGCAAAATCAATCAGTTAAAACAGACCCAGAAATAACACAGATTATAGAATTAGTGAACAAGGAAATTGAGGCAGTTGTTCCAACTGCCTTCTGTGTGTTCAGGAAGCTAGATGAAAGATTGAATACATTAAACAGAGGCATGGGAGGATATTAAAAAGACCCAAATAAAACTTCTAATGATTAAAAATAAATATGTGAGTTTAAAAATACAGTGGATGGGTTTAATGGAAGGTTAGACATGACAGAAGAAAAAATAGTGAACTCAAAGACACAGCAACAGAAACTGTTCAAAAGGAAACAAAGAGTGAAAATAACTGAAAACAATGAACACAACATCCATGAGTTAAGGACAACTTCAAATGACCAAATACACACACGTAATTGGAATATACAAAGGTGAAAAGAGGATGAGGAAACAAAAAGTATTTGAAGAAAAAATGGCCAAAACCTTTCCAAATTTGATTTGTAGTTGTAGACTACAGGTCCAAGAAAGTCAACAAATTAGAAGCATAAGAAATATATGAAGAAAACTATACTAAGGCATATCATAATCAAATTGCTTGAAAGCAGAGAGAAAAAGAAAATCTTTTTTTTTTTTTTTTTTTTGAGATGGAGTTTTGTTCTTGTCACCCAGGCTGGAGTGCAATGGCACGGTCTTGTCTCACTGCAACCTCTGCCTCCTGGGTTCAAGTGATTCTCCTGCCTCAGCCTCCCGAGTTGCTGGGATTACAGGCATCTGCCACCATGCCCAGCTAACTTTTTTGTATTTTTAGTAGAGACAGGGTTTCGCCATGTTGGTCAGGCTGGTCTCGAACTCCTGATCTCAGGTGATACACCTGCCTCAGCCTCCCAAAGTGCTAGGATTATAGGCATGAGCCACAGTGGCTGGCCAAAGAAAATCTTAAAAGCAGCCAGAGAAAAAAGACATTACATACCAATGAACAAAAATAAGTATGACAACAGATTTCTCATTGGAAACAATGCAAACTAAAAGACAATGCCCCAACAACATGAAAAGTACTGAAATAATAAGAAGCAAATGCAACTAATAACATGGCAAATGCAGCCCTTTTCCCAGTGAAAATACCTTTCAAAATTAAGGCTCAGTGAAAATGTTTTCAGATAACAAAAGCTAGAAGAACTCATCACTATCAGGCCTGCACTCCAAAAAATGTTAAAGTATATCAAGCAGAAGAAAATAATAACAGATGAAAACTTGATTTACACAAATTTATAAAGATTACTGGAGAAAATATTTGTCAACTATGGTTAGGCAATGTTTTCCTAGATAAAATGCCAAAAGCATGATCTATAAAAGAAAAATAATAAATTGAGCTTCATCAAAATTAAATGATGCTCTTTAGAATATACTGGTAAGAGAATAAAAAGACAACTCTCAGAAAGAAAATGGGATTTACAAATCCCATGTTGAATAAAGGAGTTTCATCTGGACTATATAAAAAACTCTCAGTATTTGGTAATAAAAACAATCCAATATAAAATAGGCTAAAGACTTTGAACAGACACTTTACCAAGTGTGGTAAAATAAGAACATGAAAAGATGTTTAACATCATTAGTCATCAGGGATATACAAATTAAAATCGCAATGAGATATCACTACCCACGTAGTATAATGGCTACAACTAAAAAGACTCATCATACCAAGTGCTGGCTGTGGAGGAACTGAAACTCTCACACATTTTTTGTGAGATGTAAAATGGTACAACAGTTTTGAAAACCAGTTTGATATTTTCTTAAAATTTAAACATAGGTACTATATGACCCACTTACTTGGCTCCTAGGTGTCTACCCAAAAGAAATGAAATGCCTATACAAAGATTTGCACATGAATGTTCACCGAGTTCTATTTGTTGTAGTAAAAAACTGGAATCAACCCAAAAGTCCATCAACAGGTGAAAGACAAACTGTGATGTAGCAGTATAATGAAATGCTATTCAATAATAAAAAAAGAAATAAACTATTAATTCATGTTGTCACATGGATGAATCTCAATGTGAGATGGATTTCACTCAATGGATGAGTGAAAGAAGCTAGACAAAACAAGAGTACATTCTAGAATTCTTGAAGATGCAAATTAATCTGTAGCAATAGAAAGCAAATCAGAGGCTGGATGATAATGGGGGTCAAGAGAGGGATGAGATTACAAAGGGACCCAAGGAATCTTTTAGGTGTGATGGTTGTGTTCTTTATCTTCATCATTTTGGTGGCTTCACAGTTGTGTGTGTGTATATGTAGTCAGAATTTATCAAATTGCACACTTTGAACAGTTCATTGTATGTCAATGTTCTATATCACATCATTAAATAAAAACCTTAAATGTTATAAAAAGTGGTGGTGAGAATAGACTGTATTTGTTATCTATTGCTGCAATTTTTTTTTGAAACTTAGCAGTTTAAAACAGCATACATTTATTTTCTCACAGTTTATGTGGGTTAGGAGCATGAGCACTGCTTTGCTGGTCTCTCTGCATCAAGATCCACTAGCTGCAATCAAGATGTCAGTTAGGCTGTATTCTCATCTGGTGGCTCAACTGGAAAAGAATCCATTTCCAAGCTCACTAAAGTTATTGGCAGAATTCATCTCCTCATAGCTTGTAGCTGTAGGGCTGGGAGCTTTAACATTTTTTGCTGTCTGTTGGCCAGAGCCTTCCCTCAGCTCCTCAATTCCATTCACAGCTTCCTGTCATGTGGCCCTTTCCAATTACCCGTAATCACCTTCAGATAAGCCTTATTGGCTGAGATACTGCCACCGCGCAAAGCTATGTGGCTCTTTCCACTGGCAGTTCATAATATGGCTGTTTGCTTCCTCAAGGCCGGTAGGAGAATAAGACAGAGAATAAGTCTGCTAGTAAGATGGAGTCTTAAATAACATAAAGTAATCCAGGAGTCACCTCCCATCACCTTTGCCATATTCTGTTGGTTAGAAGCAAGTCACAGGTCTCACCCACACTCAAGGGGGAGAGGATTACAGAAAGGCAGGACCACCAAGAGGCAGAGGTCACTTTAGCATCTGGGTGTTATACAGATATTCCTCTCTCCTCTTCTTCTTAGCAACTTTAATGGGAAATTCTTCAAAAACTTTGTTTTCATTTTTGTTAGAAGCCCTTTATCAAGTTTTCTTTGTATTCTGAGTGTGGTTTGAAAGGGATTTTGTTTTGTTTTGGGTTTGTGTTGCTCTTTTTTGTTTCATTGTTTTGGTCTGAATTTGGTATTCAATTACATCGAATGCAATTTTGGCATCGATAGAGCTGAGTGTATAGATTTAATTTTTAGAATCTGTTAATATGGTGATACTAATTTGCAATAAATTATAATGAAGTATCAATAATGAGTCATGACTGTATTCCCGGGAAATGCTCTTTTTAATACACAGTTGGATTTCATTTGTGAGTATTTTATTTAAGACTTTTGCATCTAAGTTCAGAAATAAGCTTAGATTATAGCTTTCTTTCTATTTTATGCTACTTTATTAAGCCCTAAAGAATAAGTTGGAAAACTTTTTAATGTTTTCTCTTTGAAACTATTTGTATAATATAGAAATTATATGTTTAGACATATGGTAGAATTTTCCCATGAAATCATCTTGGCTGTTTTGCTGCCCATAGAGCAAAAAAGCCAAGGATGGAAAAGGGCTGACTGGCTGGGCAGCCCCAAATACAGTTGCTGTGTAATCATCATGATCATTGCTCCAAGGATTTCTCCCACTACTTGTGTTCATTGTTCATGAGCTTGGAGTACCCCTAGAAAATTCTCAGCAGTAGTCTTCTCTTATATTTAATCTGGGTAGTGTTTTTGTTTGTTTTATTATGTCTGCTTTGCTTTTTTACAGTCTCTTTTTCTTTGTGGATCTAATCCTGCTTGCTTTTAAATTTTTTGCATTTCCTTAAAATGTCTTATTTCTTCATGGTACGTGTTCTTGTTTACCAGAAGTATTAATTATTAAAAATTTTACTTTTTTAAATTTGAGGGCACTTGGGGTAAGAGAGGAAACAAAATATTTTTTTATAACTGCCGTCTTGACTTAACCTTATTTTGTTTTTAAAGAAGAAAGGGTTGTGTCAAACATAGATGATAAAATTTGTTATCAAGTGAAAGTCCTAAAACTTTGGGTGTATATCTGAACTCGTTTCAGACTTACAATACTATGAACTTAAAAAAAATTGTTGTGGATACGAGGTCTTGCTATTGCTATGTTGCCCATGCTGGTCACCAACTCCTGGCCTCAAATGACTCCCCCTCCTTGGCCTCCCAAAGTGCTGGGATTACAGGTGTGAGTGACCACACCTGGCCTACAGACAACACTGTAAGAGCTGTCTTTGGATCCATCTGAGAGACAAAAGCAATACTGGCAGTTCATGAACTTTTAGGAAGCAATATATAGACAATTAGACTTATAAAATTAATTGGCACAGCATATGATTTTAAAAACTTTTTTTAAAAGGTTATTCAAAGTGTTTTAAATCTTAAGGATGCCATCCTGGTTCTAAAGCAACATTAGAAGCTACACTGTCTGAGATAGCAATATCTTCTATTCTATTATTAAGTGAAGCTATGGTAAATAGTTCATGATTTCTATTTCTTTACAAGATGACAACTCCCCAATAATGGAAATATTGCGCCAGACAGTTAAGTCATGCAGTTCTATTTAGGTGTTGTCACTCAATTCAGTATTTGTCAGGTAACCGTGAATGACACAGAATTAAATGGATTCAGGTAATTAGTGTTTGCATAATTAGCACATCTAATATAAAATAATTAAATTAAAATAAGATTAGCCAAACAAAGCCACCTATATTATGAAGAAAATAAACATAAGGTTGAAAGTTTTTAAAAATGTATCTTATACCCTTCCCTTCTATTATAAAGTGATTAATTCATTGCAACATCCCATAAGCACCTTCAAAATTACCTGTGCTTTAGAGAGTTTGAAAGTAGCTCAAAATTAATTTGTAATCAAAGGATTATATTCATTAGGGGAGGTATTACAGTTCTGTAGGCAGGTAACTAACCAGAATATCTGAGATTGAGGCACCTAGCTTTCAGAATTTGAAAACACAAGTCCTTCCCAAAGACTCTGCAACTGCAGGTGTCCTGGGAAATCAACTTGGGGCTGCCTTAGCTCTCTACCTGTCTACCAAGGAGGCGTCTTGGTGGATGCAAAGGAAACATATTACATGCTCATTAATCTCCATTCCACCCTGGACCACTCCTGTTTAAATGTGCCGGCCCTCCCTAGAGAATGGTACCCTATCAGTTCTCTTTGCCAACTGTACATCTTAGGCAAGACGTCCGTACTCTTCCAGAGCCTCAGTACTCTCTATTGTAAGGAGAAATTCCACCAGTTTATTTCCCAAGATGGCCAAGGGGAAAAACGACTGCATGAAAACAAAAACAAAAACAAAAACAAAAACAAAACCCAAAAACAACTATAGAAGAAAAATACTAAAAATGTAGCTGTGCCTAACAAAGAAGCTGTAAAGAGGAAAGAGTGGCTCAGAGACTAAAAGCTTAGAACTGGCTGGTTTATATAAATTTGAATTCTTGAGCAATAACCTTTCATTAATTTAGGGCATTTAATAACGCAGATTTAATAAGATAAAAAGAAGTCTTGTGGTTCTCAGTTAGGAAGAGACAAATACTCACACCCATTTCCACATTTCAGTGGCCTTTATTATTACATTTGCAGTGATATTAGAACATCAAAACCTATACCTTTGTCTCCAGCCCAGCAACTGATTAATGTCAAAATGTCACATCCTTTTCACTGTCAATAAACAGTGACTAGAAGCTGGTTATTTCTCTGAAAGATTTTAATGGTGCAAAGAGAAGAAGCTGAATTAGCTGAAGCCTTTATAATCCTTTGGATTTTTCAAACCCAATTTTTATAAAGGCTACATAATCTCAGAGATTAAGGAAAAAGAAATAGAAATGATTTATAGAACAGTTTTCTATGTAGGAAAAATACACTAAACTCTGAAATGTATAGCCATGAGGGAAAGGGGAGACGGTTTGATGTTTTTAGTCAATCACATCTCTGAGTTTCTCATCTGCTTTGTTCCTAGGATGAAGTCTTTATGGTCTGTATCTTTAGAGCATCATAATGCCAAATTACATGACTCAGATCTGCTCCAACCCACTCCAAGGGGCAGCTCTGAAATAAAATTAGAAATGGCACACTAATCCTTAGCTTTTTATTGTAATTTTATTTTATTTTTAAGTAGCACTTACATTATAACAAAATGCCCCTTGTGTCTGCTAGACTCTGGTATAAATGAAGTGGAAATTAGATACACAAGCATGCATACTACATTCAATCACGGAAAACCTTCATTCTTGTGTAAATTAAAATGATCCTCTGCACAGATGCAAAAGAACTCATCCAAGTAAAAACATTTACATGTAATTTACAGAATGTTTTCTCCCTTGGAAGCAATTGCTTCTTCCAGAATCATAAAAACCTATATTTTAAATGTTGACTAATGCTCAAAGACACTGAACCAAGCTAATAAACTGCAGAAATTGAAAGAGATCCAAATAGGAAAATGTAAAATAACCATATATTTTGATCTTCTCAAGAAATGTTTATCTGACAGTAATTTCAGGTATTGTATTAAACAAATTACTTAAATTGTAATTACTTGTCTTCTAAATTTTGCTTCCCAATAACAGGACAAAACATATGTACACAAGATCTATATCTTTTAATGTGGAGCTTTAAATTTTATGGTAAGTTTTTGTTTTAAACATTTTATTGGTCCTCACACCGGCATGGCTTACCTGACATTAGAAGGGCTGGTGTGCTGAACAAATGCCATATCAACACAATGAGTGGCTTCGCCAGGGTTACACAACAATAATAACAACCACAAGAACATTTTTCTTCTAATTTTAGAGGCAGAGCCTTGTTATGTTGCCCAGGTTAGAGTGCTTGGCTATTCATAGTGGCAAACATAGTGCACTGCAGCCTGGAATTCCTGGGCTCAAGTGATCATCCTGCCTCAGCCTCCTAAGCAGTTGGGACTACAGGTGTGCATCACCACATCTGGCCAAAAACATTTTATGTAGACTCAGAGCATGTACTATGACTACACACTGTGACTTTTCCATTCCTTTGTTTACTGTTTATAACTAACAAAGTTCCTAATGGGACTTTGTCAACTGGGGCAAATCACTTCATCTCTCTCTCCTTATTTTCCTGCTCTATAAAATAATGATAATAAATATATTCTTGGGTGTGGTGGGGAGAATCAACAAGATAATATCTAACTCTATGTCTACCAAAATGCCAAGTAATAAGAGGACAAAGAATAGGAATAATTCTATCCTAAGCTTAAGTAAAAGAAAGCCGCTACAACTGAGAAGAAAATTTAGCCCTGGGATTTTGCAGCTCAGGCAAGGAGAGACACATGATAGGTTAAAGAGCTCTCATTATCTTATCAACAAATACACACCTTTTCATCAGAAGAGAAACCTTTTTAGGTGAGCCTGGAAGTCTAAGAAGACTTTCTCCTGCATTCATATGGGGCACTGGACAATGTAATGGATGGGGCCCGCCAGAGCCACTCTGCAAAATGCCAGGGCATTCTTCCTGTGGTAGTTTCTCACATCGACCCCCCCCCAGATCAAAGCCAAGGGCATCATGTTAAATTCATAGCTAAGTTGAGGGCATTGCTAAAGTCACACATTCCAAGTACCTATGTAACTTCTTGAAGGGAAGAATTCTCCCAAAGTGAGGAATTTGCAAGGAGCCAATTTTGGCAGGCCCGGTGGGCTGTTGCTCTCAACTAGGATTTTATGGGAGCAGACACTGCTGAATTGAGATGCAGAACACAGCCAGCAGCTATTGTGTGCTGTTGTAAGGAAGAGAGCTCAGGGGGCTTCGGTCTCTGACAAGCAGGAGTCAAACTGGTGCTTTGTTTTGAAAATCAACTGCTGGAGGAACACCTCTACTGTGTGGGGGCCACAGGAAGATGACAGGCAAGCAGCAATTTTGGACTTTCGATGCTCCAATGCTGTATTATGTCCCCAGGGAGGATATGACAAGGCCACTGAAGAATGTGAGGGTCTGATGTACCACTTATCCACCTCTGCCGCAGGGAACCTTGACGTGGGGCTTGGAGAAAGTTTCATTTTGAGTCGGGTGGCATCTAAATGATCCTGTTAGAATGACTTTGCTGCCCAAGTTAGCCCTAAATAATGAAATGCCTCACCCTGTTGTGTTGCTGGGTCTCACTCTTCCTTTGAATGTTAAGAGTTCCTGTCAAAAACAAAGATCTTAGTTTTGCCATAATTGCTACAGAACTGTCATTTCTGGAAATAACTAGCCAAGGGGTTCTATTGCTTGTTAGGACCACTGCTGGGCTGAGATAGAATTGGGTCATCCATATGGAAGAGGGTGCTTGTCTTCCTATTTGCTATGGCAGGTGGACGTGCTTCCCAGCTTATCTAAAACCTGTGTCAAACTGCTCAAGTAAAAGTTAAAAAGGAAGAATGAATCTAGCCCAGTGTCTAGGGTATTCAGGCCTGCAGATTAACATCCTTGCCCAAAGAAAAGGCCCTTGACAATGAGAAGGATATCAAGTTAAGGGTAATTCTAAAATCAGATGTTTTTTTCAGGATCTAGTACAATTTTACCAAGAATCTAACCAAAATTTTGATTTGCATCTTAGAATTGCCTTCAAAAAGTATCTGTTGAGTTGTTGGGATGACGGACAGTCTGTATGATGTAAAGGCTGAATGACAAGGAGGAGCTGCTCAGGAGACAGAGAGCAGCAGCTGGACAAGAAGCTGGGACATTAAAACCACCCACGAGCTGAAGGAGAGGACAAGGTTCCCAAGTGGGATTGTCTGAGGGGTTCCGAGAAAGCGTCCAGACCAAAGCCACATTCTTTACAGATTTTGAGAATCCTTTCACAAAGCAATTCTTTCTACTAAGCTTCAACCTCTCCTGGACCTTTTCTATTAAAATGCTCAGGGAAGGCACAGTATATTAAGTCTCTACCAATTGAGTGTGAAGGAGTTTATCAGATGTTTTCACCCAGTACAATAGAGGTCTGGAAGTACAGAAGGGGGCAGAGGTCATCTGTGTGTGTGTGTGTACTTGTGTCTGTGTGTGTGTGTGTGTGCGAGAGAGACACAGAGAGACCCAGAGAGAAAGGAAGAGAAGGAGAGAGAGAAAGAGCAACAGAGAGACAATGAGACAGAGAGACAGAGAGACAGAGAGAGAGAGACAGAGAGAGAGAAAGAGAGGAACTGACTTGTACTTACATGAGAAGAAATAAATGGAAAGAGACAAAGTCGTTGGAACTTTACCTATTTAGACAACCTTGGACTGATTACCTGACACCTTAGAATCTCAGTTTCTTCTAGAGAAAATGGAAACAAAAATGCTTCTTCTCTTGTATTTCACAGGATTTTTATGAAGATTAAATAAAATGACATATGGAAAACACTTGACCCATAGTAGATGTTCCATAAACATTCACTTATGACCATGTTGGTTTCTGGCTTCATTATTTTGCCTAAGAGTTATCCTAAAAAGAAGCAAAATAACAAAGGGGTAAGGGTTGTCTTGACAGAGCAGGAACAAGGTAAGTTCTGTTTTCCTTTTCATCAGGTCCGTGTTGTGCAAAAGGAAAGAAACCACGTCTAGGTGTCCAATGCCATGGGTTAGAACAAGCTAATTTATATTTACATACAGTGTTCCACCAGGGAATCAGAATCCAGTTGGTTTCTAGGTGAACATGCTTATTTGCACACCATTATTCTTTAAACATTTGCTGAGCACTAGCTGGTAAATGGTCTTTTAGGATATGCTTTAAAAAAAACCAATCCCCCATTGCTTTTCATGCACTGTTTTCAAAAGCCTCCATTAATAACTGCATTTCGATCAGATCTCTTAGTACAAATGAACGTCCCATCAAAACTATAAGGGCAATCCATGATATTATCTTTGCCAATTGAAATTCTCAAGGTGAAATACATATGTGCTGTAATTGGCACCTTTGAAACATCATTTTCCCATGGAAGGCTTTCAGAGTTGCTGCCAGCAAATGCAGCCTGGCAGGTCCAGAAAGGTGAGGTCTGAGTATGAATGCTTCATTACCAGCAGGGTTTTACCCAGGTGACAGAGTTTCAGCTATCTGTCAATCACGCCCATCTCCGCTCTCGGAGGAGTCCAGAGGCACTAAGCTTAAGGCATCAGCCTGCACAGATAAATAATTACCCTGGCTGAGCCATTTCATGGAAAGGCAAAATTCTTTATCCATATTGCTTGCGCAGAAGCAGTTGTGAAATCGCAGCTTCTTCAGCGCAGCCTGGAGGGCAGAGCAATGCATATGAGGTAAGCACAAAACCGGGGGCAGTAACAGTCCTGACTCTACACACATTCTTTGTTGATCTGCAATATCTTATCTTTAATTTCCATTACAGGAAAGTGTTTTCATCGGGTATCGCAGTGAGGATTCAATATCCAAGTCCTTCCTTAAAATAACTGCATTCCAAAATATTTACTTTTGTGAGCCAAATGCTCAATGGAATATCACATCAATACTGTGTGATAATAGAAAAGTAAAAAGTACTAAAAATACAAAAAATTAGCTAGTCATGGTGGCAGGTGCCTGTAGTCTCAGCTACTTGGGAGGACGAGGCAGGAGAATGGCATGAACCCAGGAGATGGAGCTTGCAGTGAGCTGAGATTGTGCCACTGCACTCCAGCCTGGGTGACAGAGCTTGTGTTATATTAGTCATTGTGTTGTATTAGTTCTCTAAAGAAACAGGACCTATATATAGATATATAGAGATATATGCTAGATATATCTATATACTAGATAATATATCTAGTATATAGATATATAGATACATGTATAAATCTCTGTATATAGAGATATATCTAGTATATCTATATATATAGAGTTCCGATTTCTCTAGAGAACTGTGACTACTAATAATAAACTATGTCATTAATATTATATACTAATCTATATATAGAGATGTAGTATGTTGAAATTCTGACCCCAAAATTGATGGTATTAGAATGTAGAGCCATCGGGAGGTGATTAGGCCATGATGGTAAAACCTTATGAATGGGATTAGAGGGGTAGGGGTTGTCTTGATAGAGCAGAAACACACTCCTTATAAAAGAGACTCCAGAGAGCCCTCTCATTCCTTTCCAACATGTCAGGAAACAGCAGTGAAAATACGGCTATCTATGAATCAGGAAGAGGGTCCTTACCAGGTACTGAACCTGCCAGCATCTTGATCTTGGACTTCCCAGCCCCTGGAACTGTGAAAATGTTTGTTTTTCAAGCCACCCAGACTATGGTATTGTTGCTATAGCAGCCCAAATTAATATATATTTATCATATACATATATATATGTATATGATAAATATATATCATGTATAGGCTGGGCCATGGTGGCTCACACATGTAATCCCAGCACTTTGGGAGGCTGCAGTAAGAAGGTCACTTGAGCCCAGGAGTTTGAGGTTACAGTGAGATAATGATCTTACCACTGATGTCCACCCTGAGTGACAGAGTCAGACTCTGTCTCTAAAAGAAAAAAAAATCTATCTATCTATCTATCTATCACGTGTGTGTGTGTGTGTGAGTGTGTGTGTGTGTGTGTGTATTTATATAAAGGGAGAGAGGGAAAGAGACTTTAAGGAACTGGTTCAGTGATTGTAGGGGCTTACAAGCCCAAAATCTGCAGGGCAGGCTGGCAGTCTTGAGTTGGAGGCAGAATTCCTTTCTTCTTGCATAAACCTCAGTCTTTTTTCTTAAGGCCTTCAGCTGATTGGATAAAGACTACCCACATGATGGAGAGTAATCTGCTTTACTCAAAGTCTACTGATTTACATATTAAACACATCAAAAAATACCTTTACAGAAACACCTAGACTGTTGTGTAACCAAACAACTGGGCACCATAGCCAAGCCAAATTGACACAGAAAATTAATCATTGCACTTGTCAAAACAAATGTGTCAAATACATTTTGACATTGTATTTCTGTCTTCCTATGCATAACCATTTGTACCTCTATGCTTGCTTGCCTGCTAATTTGAAGTTGGTTTCTCTGTTGTAAGGTTGAACTAATGAGTTTATCATGTACACAATCTGGAAAAATATACAAGGATTATCTATTACACCTGGAATTTATTTGATTACAGGATTTCAGTTTGGCTTCAGTTCTTAAGTTTTCATAGATCTTAATTTTTAAATCTTTCTTGACAGTTAAAAAATAATATTTTATTTAATATTTAATATTTAGTTAATATTTAATACTATGCGCCAGGTATTGTGCACTAGGATTTCACTTGGACTGTCTTTTTTATTCTTAAAACAACCTTATAAAGTAAAGTCTATTAATATCCTTATCAATGATTTTTTTTTAAATAAAAACTTAGGATTTGTTGGGAAAAAAGAATTTCATTAGGTCCTGCTATTAAATGATGGGTCTGCTTTCCACTGGGGCCTGTCTGCCTCCAAAATGCAGACTCTTAACCACTAAACTCTACTATCTGCCAAAACTCTATTTTAAACAATGACTGATGCCTTGGTTATCTGATTTTAATACAACAATCCTTGTCATTGCAATTGATCTTTGCAAAGTCCCTGACAGGACCAGTGACTGGCTGAAATAGCTGTTTGATCACCCATAATTGCCTGACTAAAATATTCCATTTTCTAATGGTAGTAGCAGAAATAAGTGAAAATAGGAACTTCCAAAAAAAGTGGTTTAAAGTAACCTAGCTTCAAATGAAGACATCACTATTCTCTGCCAAATCAAACAGAGTTCTTTTTCTAGTACAAACCAGTATTTTTGTCTTCTGACAATGTATCATAAAGTGTACTGGAGGTAATAGAATTTATTTTCTTTTGTTTCCTCTCCTTTAGTTGTGAACCCACCAATATGGAGTCACAGAATTAGAGATGTGTCAATTCAGAGGTGCCATTCACCAACCAAAGGTTCTCAGCCTTTAGTGAACTGAGAATCATGGGAAGTCTATGAAAATACAAACTTCTTGGCCCCATCCCTCAAGACCGTAATTCATTTGTCTGGGCTGAGGAATCTACCATTTTTAGTAATTGCTTCTTGCATTAATGTTCACTGACATACTTTCTGAAACAGTGCACTAGAGGCTAGTGACTAGCTACTCCGAAATGAAACTCACAATGATGAAGAGAGACTGCAGAGCTCAGGGCCTTCCCAGTTCCTCACATCTTCTCTCTCAGAACCAGCAGGGAAGAAGGCGAGGCTCAGCACAAGATTAAAATGCAGGACCCCTTGTTTAAAAATTACTAAGATTTTTAAGATGGCAACAGCAGAGCTTTCAGCCAGGCATAGGGATCTTCTGAGTGTGTAAGTTGCACACCCATGAAAGTGACCCTCTTCCTCTAGTGTTCTAGGGCAAAGGAGGTCCCCAACCTTTTTGGCACCAAGGGACTGGTTTCATGGAAGACAATTTTTCCATGGACCAGGGGACAGGGGGATGTTTTGGGATGATTCAAGTGCCTTACATTTATTGTGCACTTTATTTCTATTATTATTACATTGCAATATATAAGGAAATAATTATACAACTCACTGTAATGCAGAATCAGTGGGAACTCTGAGTTTGTTTTCCTGCAACTAGATGGTCCCATCTGAGGTTGATGGGAGACGGTGACAGATCATCAGGCATTAGATTCTCATAAGGAGCGTGCAGCCTAGATCCCTCTCCTGCGCAGTTCACAATAGGGTTCACACTCCTGTGAAAATCTAATGCGGCCACTGATGTGACAGGAGGTGGAGCTCAGGCAGTTATTTGAGTGATGGGGAGTGGCTGTGAGGACAGATGAAGCTTCCTGGCTTGCCCATCTCTCACCTCCTGCTGTGTGGCCTGGTTCCTAACAGGCCACAGACCAGGGGCTGGGCACACCTGTTCTAGGGGATAGAACACTCAGCTGACAAGAGAGTAGAAGAGAAGAAGGATGAGATGGTCGAATGGAAAATATTAGTTATAGCTGCTTAATAGCTCTGGGCAGGCTGGACTTCAATACATACTAGAGGCATGTGGGGGTGTAAAGAAGGTCGCAACTCACAGACAGTAAAAGAGTTAAGAGGGGGCCACTACTTGGTCATTGCTCTAAGTGGTGCAGGCCATTGGTGTATGTTCAGTAACTAGAACTCTGCTGGGTTTAGTAAAACTGGGCATTCTAATCACATAATTCACATTTCTCAAATAAGGTTGTTTTTAAGGTCTTAGGGGAAAAATAGTGCATATAATGTAAACCAAAATAAACTTGACAAGTATAGAATTAGTGTTAAAATTTGAGAAATTGTCTTTCTAATCATGAGAGAATTTTAAAGTGACTATTATTATTATTTTAAATGAAGAGGTTTTAAAATTCAACTTGGAAGTGCAAACACAAACTTAAAAGGTAAGTAAATAACAATCTTTGCTTAAAAAAACAGTAACATGCGGAAATAGGCAATTAAGAGAGTTCCTCTCTTACCATTTGGGCACTTTCTCTGAGTGAAGTCATGTGAGCCTCCCAGAAAACTCTTAACACAGCTTAACATAATCAGGCCATTTTCAAAGTCCTGCCCGAATCCCACAGACGTAATTTGTCACTATAAACATGTACAATCATAAAGGATCACTAAAATTAAAGTAAAACCAATGCTGATTATCAAGTTTATTTTTGTGAAAAGTCCAAATCTCCATGCTGCCCCTCCCAAAATTCTTGTTCAACATCTTCAAAAGTACTGATGCTGTGAGTTCTGATTATGAAAGCACAGAGATTCTCTTCACAGATGAACTTTTTCTTTGCATAGCACTTGTCCATCTTTCTTTACAGTCCAAATTCAGACCCAGTGCCCTGTCTTTGCTGCGGACTTAAAAAAAGCAGCAATGACTACTCGGCCAAATGCTCCAGCTCCTGCCACCAGCTGGCTGGAGGGCCGGCTGTTCTGAGCAAACACCCTAAGAACGTCATTGCCAACGCAACAACGGGCTTCTCAGTCCTCATACAAAAGCTTCAATTGAATGTGGGTTGCAAAGCTAGCTTGACAAAAAATACAAGAAAAGGTCATTTTAGATTGAACACAGCTTTTCAATAATAGGAATTACCTAATGTAACACATGGGCATGTTCTTCCTTTACCTGAGAGAGCTAGAGACATTTTAGATCAATAATGGGATGAAGAAATCTAAGATCTAATATGAAATGGGTAAAGACCTTAAGAGTCAGATATGTGATATTTCTGTAATGCCTAAACTGTGAAGCCATAATTAAGGAAGTAAAGCCAATCAGCCTATTTCCCCACCCTAGGAAAAAGCCTTCTATTCTTGCTTAGCATTGCCTAAAGTTTTTTCAGCAATTAAATAAGCATAATATCATGTTCACTAAAGGCAGACAGCAGCTGAGACAGATTTCTCCTATATACATGGTACCTTTTTTTAAATGCTGTAACTTTTGATGACTTGTTCTCAAGAGACATATAATATAAAACAATTCACTGACTCGTTCTATTTTTCCTATGTATAAGTTTGCTGCTAATTTGGGGTTTTTGAAATAACATTGGTGATGCATCATAAAATACTTCCTAACTTTCCAGAAGGTATATAGGACATTAAAAGAATCTATGCATGGAAACCACTGTAGCTAGCTCAATGAATAAAGAAGTAAAGATAAATCTGATAAAAAGAAAGTACTGAAAATTTTAATTACAAGGAAAGAAAGCCAAATTAAATAATAAGTCATTATTTTAACTCAGGTACTTTAAAATTTCTCTAATTATAAAATTAGAACCACTTAATAAAAATTTATACTTTTAATGAATAATCCATATAATAACTAATAAGTACCTTTAGTATTAGTACAATTTATACACAGAAAACCTTCCTACATCATATGAATATTTCAAAATAATTTTATTTCCATGTCTTGGGTTACTGTTTTTCCTCTTTCTATAGAACTCACATTACAATTAATAGCAACATGCAGTTTTTTAAACCCTAGACTATTGAAAAATCAACTAACAACATAGTCAGAATAGATACCAGACAAATATACTTAGTTGTTAAATTACATTTTTTTTTTTTTTTGAGATGGAGTCTCACTCTGTCACCAGGCTGGAGTGCAGTGGCGCGATCTCAGCTCACTACAACCTCTGCCTCCTTGGTTCAAGCGATTTTCCTGCCTCAGCCTCCCGAGTAGCTGGGACTACAGGCATGCATCACCACGCCCAGCTAATTTTTGTATTTTTAGTAGAGACAGGGTTTCACCATGTTGGCCAGGATGGTCTCAATCTCTTGACCTCATGATCCACCCGCTTCGGCCTCCCAAAGTGCTGGAATTACAGGCGTGAGCCACAGCACCTGGTCTTAAATTACACTTTTAATATACAGCTAGTTTTTCATCATATTTAAGAGTGCAATTTTTAAGGGCAATGCTACCAAGGCATAGATCAATTCAGTTCGTACTTGTTGATTATGTGCTTGTACAAGGCACTATGATGGCCGTGAAGTTGATTAAAAAGAAAACACCAAGGAAAATTGTTTAAAATTGGACACACTTCCTATCTTCATGGAGCTATGGGACTTGTTGGGGAGCAGAAGTTCCAATTTGAGTTAGTTATTTTCAATATGGCCTCAGGTTGTGCTGACCCATCCCTTTGTTCTCATTGATTAGCCTTTCATGAGTGTGGCCTGAACATAGTGCCATCAGACTGAGTGTAGGTGATGGGAAAGGGATTTTCCTCATGCCTGTTCCATCAGGGACCATGAAGTGGGCAAGTCCATGAGCACCAGGTCAGTCCCCATAAATACTCATTCCATACTCCACTAGGGAAAAGCAGTATAGAGGAATGATGCAAACATGAGTTCAAATCCAGCTTCTGCCTCCCCCTAGCAATGTGACCTTTGGCAAGGAACCCAACCCACTGATGTGTTTCCTCATTTGTAAAATGAGGATAATAACCCACCCTTACTGGGATGCTATGAGGATCAAATTAGTTAATTCAGGCAAAGCACTTAACAATAGTGCTTGGCATAGAGCATGTGTAGAATGATTACATAATAGACCAGGCACAGGCAGCTCATGCCTATAATCCCACCACTTTGGGAGGCTGAGGTGGGAGGGTCTCTTGAGGCTAGGAGATTGAGATCAGCCTGGACAATAGAGCAAGACCCCATGTCTAAAAAAAAAAATAGCTAGGCATGGTGGTGCACACCTGTAATCCTACCTGCTTGGGAGGCTGAGGTGGGAGGATTGCTTGAGCCCAGCAATTCAAGGTTAGTGCGAGCTATGATTGTGCCACTGCACTCCAGCCTGGGTGACAGAGCAAGACCATGTCTTAATAATACTACCACTAATACTAATACTAATACTAATACTAATACTAATACTAATACTAATACTAATATAGTGTGTTTATTAATCAGAATAAAGTTGTTGCAAACTGGAGAAATGCTCATGATTCTTCTCAGTAGGTAAGACTATTCTCCTTTTCGTAATTAGAAGCACTGGATTCCTGTTAAATTAAATTTACATATATATTTATTATTTTTCTGAATGCTAAGTTTCTCTTTCTTTAATTACTTGAAGAAAGAGAGTTACAGATTTAATGCTCTGTATTAGAAACAACTGGTTGGCCTCATGAAAATAAAATTTGGAATGTAGGAGGAATTACAGAAGGGGAAGAAAGTCTGAAAGAAAACTGGAAAAAACTGACAGATTTTTATTTTACTTTTTATTGTTATTTTTATTATACTTTAAGATTTAGGGTACATGTGCACAACGTGCAGGTTTGTTACATATGTATACATGTGCCATGTTGGTGTGCTGCACCCAGTAACTCATCATTTAACATTAGGTATATCTCCAAATGCTATCCCTCCCCCCACCCCACAACAGGCCCCGGTGTGTGATGTTCCCCTTCCTGTGTCCATGTGTTCTCATTGTTCAATTCCCACCTATGAGTGAGAACATGCAGTGTTTGGTTTTTTGTCCTTGTGATAGTTTGCTGAGAATGATGGTTTCCAGCTTCATCCATGTCCCTACAAAGGACATGAACTCATTATTTTTTATGGCTGCATAGTATTCCACGGTGTATAGGTGCCACATTTTCTTAATCCAGTCTATCATTGTTGGACATTTGGGTTGGTTCCAAGTCTTTGCTATTGAGAATAGTGCCGCAATAAACATACATGTGCATGTGTCTTTATAGCGGAATGATTTACAATCCTTTGGGTATATACCCAGTAATGGGATGGCTGGGTCAAATGGTATTTCTAGTTCTAGATCCCTGAGGAATGGCCACACTGACTTCCACAATGGTTGAACTAGTTTACAGTCCCACCAACAGTGTAAAAGTGTTCCTATTTCTCCACATCCTCTCCAGCACCTGTTGTTTCCTGACTTTTTAATGATCGCCACTCTAACTGGTGTGAGATGGTGTCTTATTGTGGTTTTGATTTGCATTTCTCTGATGGCCAGTGGTGATGAGCATTTTTTCATGTGTCTTTTGGCTGCATAAATGTCTTCTTTTGAGAAGTGTCTGTTCATATCCTTCGCCCACTTTTTGATGGGGTTGTTTGTTTTATTCTTGTAAATTTGTTAGAATTCATTGCAGATTCTGGATATTAGCCCTTTGTCAGATGAGTAGATTACAAAAATTTTCTCCCATTCTGTAGGTTGCCTGTTCACTCTGATGGTAGTTTCTTTTGCTGTGCAGAAGCTCTTTAGTTTAATTAGATCCCATTTGTCAATTTTGGCTTTTGTTGCCATTGCTCTTGGTGTTTTAGACATGAAGTCCTTGCCCATGCCTATGTCCTGAATGGTATTGCCTAGGTTTTCTTCTAGGGTTTTTATGGTTTTAGGTCTAACATTTAAGTCTTTAATCCATCTTGAATTAATTTTTGTATAAGGTGTAAGGAAGGGATCCAGTTTCAGCTTTCTACATATGGCTAGCCAGCTTTCCTAGCACCATTTATTAAATACGGAATCATTTCCCCATTTCTTGTTTTTTTCAGGTTTGTCAAAGATCAGATGTTTGTAGATATGTGGCATTATTTCTGAGGGCTCTGTTCTTTTCCACTGGTCTATATCTCTGTTTTGGTACCAGTACCATACTGTTTTGGTTACTGTAGCCTTGTAGCATAAAAACCTGACAGATTTTTAGATGGTGTAATCAAACATGCCTTTTCCTAATATTGCTGCCTTGCCTGCTGTCTCTAATAGGACAAAGGGGAGGACAAAGTGAATTGCTTAAGGTTCTAGATAGTACTAGAGATAAGCAATAAGATGTTGCTGGTGCCAAAGGAGGAAACTGGAATGATATTGTTAATTTTGCTATTCGGATAAACTGAAAGTGAAGGACAAATAAAATTTCCTAACTTTTCTCACATTTGTATCTCTCCTTCCTTTACTTCTTTTATTTTGAGGCTCTGCCTGGTCATCTTTAAAATGAAGTTACATTTTAGAGATTTGTCTTGGCCTGTTTTTTTTTTTCGTTTCAGTGGGAAAATGAGCCTTAAACAGCTGTCTAGTAACATCAAAGCTAGAGAGGTGCAACGGTAAATTTGTATAGTTTTTATAGTTTCATTCTTTTTTTTGAGACGGAGTTTCACTCTGTTGCCCAGGCTGGAGTGCAGTGGCGCGATCTCGGCTCCCTGCAAGCTCCGCCTCCTGGGTTCACACCATTCTCCTGCCTCAGCCTCCCGAGTAGCTGGGACTACAGGTGCCCACCACCACGCTCGGCTATTTTTTGTATTTTTACTAGAGACGGGGTTTCACCGTGTTAGCCAGCATGGTCTCGATCTCCTGACCTCGTGATCCACCCGCCTTGGCCTCCCAAAGTGCTGGGATTACAGGTGTGAGCCACCGTGCCCGGCCTTTAGTTCTATTTTTAAGCCTAAATGTATCCCTTTTGATATCAGTAATTAAAGAAAAAAATTTAAGTCATATGTAACTCTAGAATATTAGTTTATTTGTGTATGCTTTTCACTCTGTTAAAGTAAAAAAAAAAAGATCCTGTTAAGAAACAGATTTCTAATTAAATTATCTTAACACTGCTGAAAATATTTAGATTAGGTTTGTATTAATGGTGACTTGATCTAGGGAGAACACTCTAGAGTGTGTACAAGGGTCTTATTGTTTTGTTTGCTAATGAAGGAAGTAATTATACCAAAACAACAGTATCAAAGGCTTCCTTTACAAACTTCACTATGGCTGGCAAGCAAGCATACGCACAAGTATTTCCAAAGCTACCCCTGATCCCAAACCATATATCGTCCCTGTTTTACAAATGTGGACTTTATTCTCAAAAGCAGAGTAATCCAGTGGAAAAATTCTGGGAAATGCTAGTTCATAAGTCTGGATGAGCTGTGTGCTTCAAAGTTTTCCTTCGTTTCTCCCTCCCCTCCCCTCCTCCTCCCTCACCTTCCCTTCCCTCTTCCTTTTCTTTTCTTTCTTCTTTTCTTCTCTTTCTTTTCTTTCTCCTTCTCCCTCCCCCACTTCCTGCCCCTTCTCGCGTCACCTCCAGATTTCCTCTCCCTCATTTCTGCCCTGTCTTGATGTACGCAGTCTGGCATTCTTCTCTCATCTGAATTGCTGATTGAATTTTTTTTTTCAAGTTAACAAATATTTATGGAACACCCCCTTGTGTGTCAGGAAATTGTCATGAATAAGGCACCAACCCTGTCCTCAAGATGCTTAAAATTTGCTACAGAGAATATTGTAAAGACATAATTATGATGCCGTATTAATAGCAATATGTACATATATATACCAAAGGGGATGTAGGGAAAATAGAGTGCTTCTGTGGCATAGAAAAGAGCAACCTTCCTGGCTAACACGGTGAAACCCCGTCTCTATTAAAAACACAAAAAATTAGGTGGGTGTCGTGGCGGGTGCCTGTAGTCCCAGCTACTCGGGGAGGTTGAGGCAGAAGAATGGCGTGAACCCGGGAGGCGGAGCTTGCAGTGAGCCGAGATTGCGCCACTGCACTCCAGCCTGGGCGACAGAGCGAGACTCCGTTTCAAAAAAAAAAAAAAGAAAAAAAAAAAAAAAAAAGAAAAAAGCAACCTTCTGTCTTGGAGGCAGGGAATGGGGATGGAGGAAAATAAGGGAAGGCCTCTGAGAATACTAAGCTCATGCTTGACAGGTGGGAAGGATTCTTCCGGCCTTTATAAAGAGCACCTCTTTAGTTTCTTCCCAGCACCGTGCTAGATGCATACCCTGGAGGTTTGTATGTGTTACCTTGCTATCCCATTCACTACCTAGAGCTGCACTGTCCGCTATGGTAGTCACTAGCCACAGCGAGCTATGGAGCCCTTGAAAGGTGGCTCATTAGTCTTGAGATGTGCTACGCTTGTGAAATATACACGAGATTTTGCTGACTTAGTATTTTAAAAAAGAATGTAAAAAATCCCGTTAATAATTCTTATATTCGCCGGGCATGGTGGCTCACATCTATAATCCCAACACTTGGGAGGCTGAGGTGGGAGGATCACTTGAGCCCAGGAGTTCAAGACCAGCTTGTGCAATACAAGGAGACCCCATCTCTAAAACAAACAAACAAAGAAAAAGTTAGCTGGTTGTAGTGGTGAGCACCTGTGGTCCCAACTACTCAGGAGTCTGAAGTGGGAGGATCTCTTGAGCCTGGGAAGTCAAGGCTGCAATGAGCCTTGATTGCACCACTACACTCCAGCTTGGGAAAAAGAGTGAGACCCTGTATCAAAGGAATAATAATAATTATTATTATATTGATTACAAGTAGAGATGATAAAATACATGTTATTGAAGTTAACTGCATCTGTTTCTTTTTACTTTTTAAATTGTGACTCCAAGAAAACTTTAAATCCCATATGTGGCTTGCACTGGATTTCTGCTAGACAGCGTTCATCTATATTCTCTAAGGGATTTGGCCACAAAGCCCTGTCCACTCACTGAGCATGTTGGTAGTCAATTCCATTTTTCCCCATTCCGTTCAGGAGCTACTCAAGTAGGAAACACTTCTGCCTCCACGTGAGCCCACATGTTGACCAAGCATAACTGCTTTGGAGGCAGGACCTGAAATCCATGCCCATTTGAAGAAAACATCTCCCAAGCCCTCTGGAGAAACTGTACAACCTTGAGAGAAATGCCCTTCAGAAAGCTGCAGATATCTGGACTCCAAGGGCCACAGCATCAGCTGACTATCACAATCAGAGGGGACCCCTTCATCTGCAAACTCATGCCTCATTTAGAGCTTCAGAATGTGTTTAGATCCTTTGTAACTGATTCACAAATTATTCTTAATCAGAGGACCCTTATAACATCTTTCTCGGAGAAATTTCTAGGATGAAAAATGAAACGAACATCCCTTTTCCTTTTGTTTACTTAAATGGTCACATCCTCCTACCCAGTGCAAAGCCATCACCATCTGTTTTCTGTGATCTAATTACAAATGGAATAAGCTCTTAATTCCCCTTTCCATCATTTATGATCTATGACATGAAAATGCCTCTGCAAATACTTCTAGAGTACTTATTTTTGGTCACGTCTTTGGTACAACTTATAGGGGCAAAGTTATTTGTGCAGAAATAAATTTCACTCAGAGGTGTTTACATGACAGAGATTGATATGTGTTTTATATCTGCACACTGCCTGGTTTCCCAGTTTGTTTACTGCAGCCTATCTCAGGAAACCAGGGAGGAAGTGTATTTAATGGCAAGTTAAATGCTTTTTAAAACCATGAAAATTTCTCATTCTTTAAAAAATAATTGTCACACACTTGAGAGCCTTCTAAGCCAAATGTTACTGGATATGTAATTTGGTGTCATATTTCCAGTACACCACAGAGTGGCTTTTTCTTTTTTGTCATAGTTGATCTTCACCCTTTGCCATCTGGGGAATTTGAACTCTATTTTTAACATTTCACGAGTTGCCAATTTAATGCATTTAAAAGAGGGCAGAGCAGATGTCTAAAACATTGAAGGTAATTAATTAAGTCCCACAATTTCCAGACTACACAAAAACAATTTGCCATTGCCTGTAAAATGGTATAATTGAGTATTATAAATGTTTCCAGGCCAAGTCTTGCTATGAATTATTTAGTGCATCTGTCCTAATTAAAGACCTATTGGAAGATTAATGTCTCGTAACCTGACAAACTACTTTACTTAGTAACAAATTATCCATATAATGACCTCAAACTAAATTTATATAACCCAAGAAGCCATCGAAAAGAACTCACAAGCATGCTTTGGTAAAAGGAATTTTCCCTGCACATTTACCTGTATCGGCTCAATATTCCTTCAGCTCTGAATAGTTGTAAAAGGAAATCAATCTGTCCCAAAATAAGTTTTCTAATGATATTTCTAGCTTTAGTCAACATCTTGTAAAAAGTATATAATTCACATTCCCTCTAACCCTCTTGCAACATAAAGAATTATGCAATAAGGATAAGTAAATTTTTAATATTAAACACATTGGTAATAGTGGAGAATCTTTTTAAAACATTCTTATTCTAGGCTTCTGTTTTCAGGATGAGAACACCCCAGAGGGAATAGAATTTTTTTGTTTGTTTGTTTTAGCAATAAGGGAGACACAGAATATTCAGCCACCAATTTTTTAAGCTGACTATTGGGACATTAACCTCCTGGGGCTGAATCTTAGCGAATCTGACGGAAGTACAATACTGAGGTCATTTAAACCTAAACTTAAAAGCCAACTAGAAGGACCAATCCTCCTTTGGCCTTAGCCACTTAATGTGCATACTACAGCTGTAATCTCTATGACACTATTAAAATAAATCAATAGGCAATAGAAAGGAGACCCCTCGGCCTCTGCTGATTGCATCACATGATATAAAGTGGTTGGGAGAGGGGAGATGCAGGGTCAGCCAGGGGAAGACTTAATTTTTTTTCTTTTCAAAAATGGAAATCATTCCCTCCCATCACAGATGAACTGCCCTTATCATGAACTTCTTTAAAAGGCATTTTACATATTATTTCTAAAGCTTAAGAAAAAAATCTTTCCACCAAGGTTTCACAGGTAATTTTCTGATTTTTCAGCAAGTCCGAAGATATCTTTCTCTCTCCATATATTCACAGGTGGCATATTTTAGAGTATAAAATATAAAAACATTATCAGTATTAAGTAAAAAAAAAAAAAAAAACCTTTTTGACTAAGTATGCTACAGTATGGTTAATTGTCCCACAATTGTGAGAAAGTAAATAAGAGTGAATTAGATATATAACAGTAGCATGGGCCAGACATATCATATATACAGGGAAGAAATATTTGGCAAAGCGTTTTTACCGTCATCAGGCCAACAGCAGTGTGTTTGTAAATTATAGTTCACTCTTATCTGGATAGAGAGATTAATATTCGGAAAATTTTCCTTTTCCTAGCTTGGATCTTAGCATTCATAAAATTGTTACTATTTAGCATTTTGTCCATGTAACTTTCCTTCTCATACAGACTTTCTCACACTGGAAAACAACTCAATTTCTTCTTTAACAGCTCTGTATGAACAATACATATTAACAAAATTTCAAGTCATATGCTTTTATAGGAAACAAGCCCAACAGAATCACATGGATAGAATGCTACTGTGCCCTTCTCTCTTTCTTTTTTTGTGTCTACGATGTATTTGGTATTCTTTTAAAATGATTTTAGCCAGAATCTCCACCATGCAGAAGTATAAAAGTACCTCTAGTTATATGCAGTGGGCTTACTGACTATTTTACCAGGTTGCAGGAAGAAGGGAGTGAAATTGAGTGGGCAAGAGAGAGAGCTAAGTATTTTTTCATAACATTTGTTTTCTGAGTAACCATAACTCATTGTAAAAATTTGGAATATAAGGAAAAGTATACAGAGGATAATTAAAACTGCCCATAAATCCATCAACCAATGATAATCTTATTGGCATTTTGGCGTACTTTCATTTTTTTCCTATGCACCATTATATAATAGGATCTTTCCTCCCAGAGTTTAGTATCTTTACCGTCCCACTTTTCATTACACTGTGAGCACTTTCTAGTAGTCTTGGCGTCTGACCTGTCTTCCTTGAGGGAATGCTTATTCCTCATCAAAACCACATGTACTGTTGGTGTAACACAAAGGAAACCTATTCTTCCCATGTAATTAAGCTTCAAACTCCTCAGCAATGGCAATTCAAGAAACTAGTTCTAATCTATTCCCTAAGATTTCTGCTCAGCAGTGGACAAGTTATAAATTGATCAACAGAAGATAAATGTGTCCATGTGTATGTCTGGTTGGAGGTGTATGATACACACCCTGGTATTTCCGCATTCTTAGAAGTAGTTTATCGGGAAAAAAAAAATTCCAGCTCACTAAGATACAATGATTATTTCAAAAATTAATGTTAAAAATAATTGTATAAATGAAAACCTGATTCTTTTTAGTGCTATTAAAAACATAAAAGTTTCAAGTGTGTATTTTAATCAAAAACCAGAAGTAGAAGCCAGTTGGAAAAGCTTTAAAATTTATTATATTGTGCCTATTATTCAAATATGCTTTGAAAAATATATTTTCTTCCTAAATAGGTTATTAATTGGCATAAATGCATTTTCTGCTCCAAATAACCAGTTATTTACCTGTGTAAAATGGATTTTTTACTCAAAACATATTAGGTGTCAGCAAAACAAAATGAAAGAGAGTTTTCTTTTTCCTTTTTCCTTAAAATACCCCAGAAGTGGACATTGAAGGCTCAGCTTCGCAAATATTCATAATAATTGTCCTCAGTTGGCATCCATGGCTCCCCAAGAAAAACCCTCATTCAAAGCCATTTCAGAAAATGTCAGGAAAGCATGCACAACAACGGGGACCTTTGAGGCATTCATTCATGCATTTATTAACTCACACAAAATTTATCACATGTCAATACTTAGAATTGTGAAGCTGCTAAATTACTGTTGTAATAAAGAGGCAAAGCCTGCAAATGTGTTACATCTATGCAGCTGTTAAATAAATCCTAGGTTCAAACAATCAGGTGGCCTGATCCCGGGCCAATTCATCTTTCCTTTTTTTCCCCTTTTCTTTGCCCTCTCTATCTCTCTCCCTCTTTCTATGACACACACACACACACACACACACTTATATACCCACATGTACATACATACACACTTATCTACCTACATGTGCATACACACACACACACACGTCAGAGTCTGTGTCTGTCATATATGGTGAAACCCAACACTGTGTGAATAAGTCTTGACATACCTGCCACTGATTCTCATCAGTTCACTCTAAAGTAAGAAAGAATATGATTCATGGAACACTGGCCTCAATAGATGCCCAGAAGAAAAGAAATAAGTTAGGTGAAATAAGTTTGGGAAGCAATATATTTTACTCCCCTAATGGAGGTTTTTGATTATACATTAGCATAGTAAAGGCTCTGGAAGAATTTTTGCAGAATCTTGCAAATCTTGCAGGTTTCACTTACATAGGTGAAGCCTACTTCCAACTTTTTGGCTCCAGAATGTTTTAAACTGGAAGTGTGTGTTTATTTACTATACACTACCAGCTATAGGGCACAGACAATGATACATAACACAGAGGACCTTATGATTAGGAGGCATCAAATATCATGAGTAGACATATGTGGGATATCATAAGGTTCAGAAAGTAACCACCTTTCTCTCTAGGACCCTTTGAGCTTGTTTTATAAAAATGATATAACCTGAAAAACTGAAAACATGAAGCTTATATTCACACACCACAACAAATAATTTAAAAAAGGTGACTGTAGGTTCTCATCTATCACAAGATTCCTTTGCAGATCTCTGATTTAATAGGTTTTGTAAAAGGTCTGGCATTGATCCTTTCCTTCCTGGCGTCTATGAAGCTAATATGGTATTCTGTGATCGCCCCCAAATGCTGCCTATAAAGGACATCTCATTTCTAACACCTTTCTGGGGTGTTACTGTGTGGAGCACCGTTCAAGACGGTAGCACAAGACGGTCGGTTCACCAACTGCATATATTTATTGACCAAATCATTTTTTTATGTTCAGAATATTCTTAAAGGAAAATAGGAAAAGATTTGTGAAACCTAATTATATCCACTTTAAGTACACTTAGAGGCTGACACTTTCTCTTAAGAATTCTCAAACAGTGAAACCGACATTTTTAGCCAGGTCCCTCAGCATAAAACACAAACAGAACATTTCCTAGGGCGGGAAAATTCAAGTTACTCCACACACATAGGTGAAGATGATGTTTATGCTGCTTGCTGGCAAACCTCTCCAGCCGGACGTGGTGGCTCATGCTTGTAATCCCAGCACTTTGGGAGACGGAAGCGGGTTGATCATGAGGTCAGGAGTTTGAGACCAGCCTGGCCAACATGTGTGAAAGCCTCTCTCTACTAAAAATACAAAAATTAGCCAGGTGTGGTGGCACGTGCCTATAATCCCAGCTACTTGGGACGCTGAGGCAGGAGATTCACTTGAACCTGGAAGGCAGAGGTTGCAGTGAGCTGAGCTTGTGCCACTGGACTCCAGCCTGGGCAACAGAGCAAGACTCTGTCTCAAAAACAAAAACAAAAACAAACAAACAAACAAAAAAGTAGAAAGAAATCAAAGTGAAATGATGAAAAGAAACAACGGGCTACTTTTCCACCTTCCAAAGGCAAGTGTTTGAGTGACAGACAAAACCTAAAGACTGGTGGGGGATGGACACCAAGATACTATGATGTCAGGTTCATCGTGAAAGGACAGACCTTGGGTCCTATTTGAAATGATGACATGGATGTTACCTATAAATGTCTGCCTGAAAAAAATGCCATAAAAGAGACAAAAGGGGAGAAAATGGGGTCGGGGGAGATGTTACCCAGCTTAATCCTTAACTCCATTTCACAACTATCTGATAAACGACCTTCTACTTAAGTTTTTGCTTCAGAGGCTTTTATAGTAGGTAACAAAATCTTTTAACTTCACATCATAATGAGAGGCAGGAAGGTGTTTTGAAACTTCTGTTATGATTTCTAGTTGGTGAAGAGTCATGTCTTAAATTATAAATCGGGGCACAGTTATACACCAGAGAGGGGTTTCCTTTAGGGTAGCCCAGTCTCCCCTGCCAGTTTTCGTTACCAATGTGACTCAATTCTAAAAAGATATTCCTGAGGGCCTGTGTAAACTTAGACCTCTAAGTCTCCAATGTGAGTTTGGAGAATGCAGCAAAATTGTAAAGATGCCCAATCTCTGAATTTACTTTCCAGTATGTCAAGAAATATTGCTTCTGAAATTATGACCCTTTACCTATGACAAGGATCCTGCCAAGTGAATGATTTCTTCCTCCAAATCCTTGTAAATAAGATCAATTTGTAAGGGGAAATCATTTAAAAATATGTTGGAACCTGCTGTGACCTCTCATTGCCTCCTCTGTAACCTTTGCTGTGATTCCCCAGCCTACATTTATTGTGCTTTTGGAAATACTCTTGGAAGCTAAGACTAAGAGTCAAACACATTCAGTACAATGGGCAGTTTCTACATTGATAATTTTCTTTAGACTCAGACTAAAAGCTGACCACAAAAAAACCTCCTTTCTAGAGAACATATACCACATTTAGGTTAAAATGCAAAATCAGACAATTTCACATTGGAGATCTTAAAGAGGCTATTCTTAAGTGACAAGAAGAGGGAGTTATGAATTTTGCTGACCACAAAATTCTGCTTAACAGTAATGTACTATCACATGTGAGCTCTATTTGATAACATAAAAATGCTATACTTATTTTAGGGTAAATTTGTTACACTATTTGATACCAGGAAACAAGTTGTAAATAACGAGCAACTGCTCTTCCCTCACATCTGGCCTTTCAAAATCCCTCCCAGCTCCTGGGGTGCAAGTGAAATATCCGGAGGCTGCCAGGGTCCATCCTAGAGAGCAGAGAGGGTGCGTGGAGCTTCACATCCCCTACAGGGTCTTTTCATCTTGGTAGTAGGCATGCAGTTTTAGAAGCCTGAAGAAATAAAATGTATAAAGGAGAGCCAGCCTCAATCAAGAGAACTGATAAATTCTAGAGAGCTTTGGCTTAGAAACTGTCAAAGGATAGGATTTCCAGGCAGTATTGAAGTCCAGTGAGGGAACAGCAGCATGAGTTAAGTTTTCCACCACAGATGACAGGCATTAGAAACATATTCTCAAGGGAGAAAGGCAACAAGAGCCTCCTTGCAACACTCAACCTGATTTCCAGAGCATTTAGATAACCATAAAAATAATTATCTATTTTTAAAAAAAACTAAACAAGAAACAAATCCCATCTCTTATCTGATTTGTCAGTCGCGTATGGTGGCTTTGAATGGACTTATCTGCTCAATTTTTAAATAAAGGAAGGTAAAAACTCAGGAGGCCAAAGGACAGCCTCAGAACATTCTCAGCGAGGACGCTTTCTGGCCCAAAACTGGACCTCCCCCTTTCTGAGCTGTCATGTCCATCATGAAGCATGAAAATGTATCTATTTATGTGCAAGGCACTATGCTCAGCTGGGCTGCTCTCAGCTCAGTGTCACAGAATAACAACTGCTGTCACACAGCCAGAAAGGAATATCTGTCCCAAGTTCACATGAGGGGCATCCCCTCAGAGATTCTACTTCTTGGGCTTTCTTTTGGCATATTTTCCCTTGGGCTTTAAGGATGGGTCCTGGAAAGGAGAGTCAGGGTATGGAAGTGCACCCGAGGGAGGAACCAGCAGAAATCCTTCCCAGTCCAACAGAAACCTACATTTCCTTTTGATGGTTTTAAAGAAATCTGGTCATAGAAAAAGTGTTCCTGGGCCCTGAGCATCAGGTTCAAATTGAGAGCTAATGAAAATGAGTTTGTCTTTTCTACATAGAAACCTAGACTGTAAGTCCAGGCAGGTATCTTGGGCTGTGATGGAGGGAAAGCTGAGGTTCTGACTGGCCAGGTGACTTTTAGAAATAATCACCGTGGGCCGGGCGTGGTGGCTCACACCTGTAATCCCAGCACTTTGGGAGGCCGAGGTGGACGGATCACTTGAGGACAAGAGTTCAAGACTAGCCTGGCAAATATGGTGCAACCCCGTCTCTACCAAAAATACAAAAAACTAGCCGGGCAGGGCGGCGGGCACCTGTAATCCCAGCTACTGGAGAGGCTGAGGCAGGAGAATTGCTTGAACCTGGGAGGCGGAGGTTGCAATCAGCCAAGATCGCGCCACTGCACTCCAGCCTGAGTGATAGAGCGAGACTCCGTCTCAAAAAAAAAAAGAAAGAATCACAGTGAGCTGCAGAAATGGAGAAAGGGCTTTCTGTGTGCACCACCAACTGCCAACCGTTGGAGCTGAAAAGACCCACAGGATGTGATTCATCCTGTCAGTGGGGAAGTCCAGTGACTTAATTTCTGCTTTACTTTTGCAACTGTTGAGCCTACTATGGTAAGGGAAATCTTAGCTTCTACATCACTATACATACGTTTTCTACAGTTCAACTATCCACGTATTCCTGTTATCTCTTCGTTATTGTTGTATACGGAGAAGGAAAAATATGACTCAGTTGATTCAAATGATTTTCTTTCCATTTTGAAATTACATATTCCTATGGAACCCATTCATAGAAAAAATGTCATAAATAAGGTTTTGACAAAACAAGCTAACAAAACACAGAACATAGTTTTATGGAAGAAAGCTATCTTGTCATCCTCTTAATTCTTGTGTTCCTATTATAAGCAGATACTAGGTCAAGCTTCTCGTATCTAGCCCGCCAACTTCTTTTCCAATTCATCCAAAGTACATGTGGGGATGTGATCAGCCTGAGGAATGATAGCTCCTAAGGTTCTTGCTGGCAACTAGTGAAATCTTTACTGTTCAAAGATGCATAGGTGGATTTTATTCAAATTCCAGGATTTCAAAGTAAAGAATCATCTTCATGAATATCAATAAATGAGTGGCTTAAAATATTTGACCTGTTTAAAAACATGCAATGGAGTCACTAAGATATTAGTTGTTATGGGTTGAATTATGTTCCTAGAAAAGATATGTCAAAGTCCTAACCAACACTCCCACCTGTGAATGTGATCTTATTTGGAAATAGGGTCTCTGCAGATGTAATCAAGTTCAAATGAAGTTTTATGGGATTAGGGCGGACCTTAGTCCAATATCACTGGTGTCTTTATAAAAGAGAAGACAAACAGAACATGTAGGGAGAATGCCATGTGACAGTCGATGCGGAGATTAGAGTGATGCATCTATAAGCCAAAGAATGCCAAGGGTTTCCAGCAACCAAGAAAGCAAGAAGGGATCCTCCTCTGGAGCCTTCAGAGAGAGAGAGCAAGGCCCTGCTGGCAACTTGATTTCAGACTTCTAGAATCCTAAACTGTGGGACGATAAATTTCAGCTGTCTTAAGCCACCCAATCTGTGGCACTTTGTTATGGCAGCCCTAATACATTAAATGTACTAGGTTAAATATTTTAAAATAAGTTTGATAGTTAATTTGCATAATAGAAAACTGACTTTCTTATTTGGTGCCTGATAAGTAACATCTACAGACACAAGTTATTGTCCGACCTATGCTCATGTAATTGCCCTAAATTCCAGTAAGTGAATGACAGAGATAAATTTTTAGCAGTTTGGTGAGGAAACTAAAAACAAGAACAAAAACAAACAAACAAACAAACCCCCCAAAAACAGAGTAAGAACTGTACGCTGGGATTTACATGCAACCTAATGAAGAAAATGCTTTTAAATGTGTTGTGTTATTGATTACTTATCACCCTGGGTTCTCTCGTTGGACAGTAATTAGTGAAATCCAAAGGTAAATGAATATTTACAAAGTTTATCTAAAAACTGGATAATTGTTTTATCTTTTAGCCACTAATGTTTTGCCTACTCATGTGTCAACTTATAAAGGAAAGCCAACAAAGTCTCATCATCTCTATTCTATCTTTCCTTACAAGGAGCTTTTCCTAAATCAGCAGACATCAGTATTTAACAGGGCTATGCTAGACACATTTTTCTCTCTCTGTAAGCCACATGATGTCATTTGAAACGAATTTGTTTTGTTTGCCTTTGTTCTTTCAATTGTTTCCTATGGTAGGCATGGCCAGATGCTTCAGATCTAGGTAGAAAGTAAGCCAGAAAATTCAGCCCTAACCAGGACAAGAGTGTTGACAGGCTATATAGTAAATCACATCCCCCTGTGCTTTTGGCTCAGGCAGTAGATTAGTGCACAAAGGGATGCTCCACTTGGGGACATGGAAGCACACCTGGGGGAATGCCCATCTCCGAGGGTAGTAAACATTGCTTTACTGGACAATTCCCAAAACACAAAGGTCTTTGCCCCCAAGTCATCTTCATAGTGAGGTCCTCCCTGGCCCCTAGCGAAAAACAGAAACTCCCTCTTTGAGGTTTCAATCTTCCCTGCTTTTCTTTTTCCTTCTTAACATATATCTACATACTAATATTGTACTTATTTATGGTGGTGTCTTTTTTCCAACTAGAATGCATATCCCAAGAGGGACTTTTGACTCCATGGTTCACAGCTGTATTCCCAAAGAATAGTGCGTGGCACATGGTAGGCACTGAATATTTACTTATTGAATCAACGAACTACAGAGGAAAGACTTGTGCTTGCTTTCCTTGTTAAGCATGAGAAGTGAATTCACCATGCCACAGCTTCTGACCAATTTACAAGATGGAATGAGTAGAGTTCTCACTTACGCTTAAATATTTCTAAGGCCTGATGGGGCGATTTAGTGAGTGAGCAGAAGAGCTGATGGGTGATTGTTTCTCTAGGCCACCCAATCAAGCATCTATCATCAACTGTGCATTATAAGCACTTTATCATTTTTGAGAATTGATTACCTCCAACTGCCAAAGCCACAGTTTGCTTAATTACTTCTGAAGCATTATCCAAGTGTACAATATCTAAGGACCTCATAAATCAACTAGGGGAGGATCAGGTGCCTCCAGTGGCCCTAAACTAATACAATAAATCGCTCAAAGAGGACAGAATAATAAAGCCCAAATTAAACAATTCTTACCAAAAGCGTCAAACAGAGCAACCTAAGAAGATGCATGAAAACAGAAAGCAATATTTGAAGAAGGCCCAAGAAGTATACTAGCACTTATGGGAGTGGACTGCAAATTCTAATCTGGTCTATTAACAAAGTGCTGCTAACTGACCAATGGCAATATGAGCAGGCAACAGCGATTGGGTTCATTTAGGAAATATCTTGTATGCTAAATCACCATGATCAGAGGCAAATAGGGGGCTACAGATCCCCTCCACAACTTGATTACAATGGGTTAGTTATGACCAAGGCAAGCTTACCTCCAAATTCCCCTAAAAGTACCACTGTTTCATTAGCCGGCAGCCACAGAAATGCCTCTGAGAGCACCCTGAGTGAAAAGTTTGCCCTAGGCATATATGATGATATTCTGACAGGGGATGAGGCAACAATCAGACTGGGGACAGAACCCAAGGAAGGGATAATAAGAATAAGCTATCTCTAGACTTCAAAGGTGACAGTAAAGGTATTTGGCTTTGGGGCTTGCCTGTAAGGGCAGTGGTATCCAAAAAGATCTTTGCTGTAAACTTCATGGAAAATTATTATTTTACCGATTTTATGCCAATTAATTAGCCCTTTGTACATATTTTGATAACTATACAAAGTATAAGCTGTCCCCTCCATAATGTTGATTCCTAATAAAGATATTTCAAATGAAAGAAAAAAAAAGAAAAAATCCTAAGGTGAGGTTTATAGCCCATTTACAGGCATACATACATGATACAATTTATGCCAAAGTACAGTAAACCTACCTATATTGGCAGAAATGGGGCCCAAGAAATTTAATGCATAAAATACACAGTACATCATTGTCATTATTATAATTACATAATTTTTTTAAAGATAAGGTCTTGCTCTGTCACTCAGGCTGCAGTGCAGAGTGCAGTGGCACGGTCATAGCTCACTGCAGTCTCGACATCCTAAGCTTAAGAAATCCTCCCACCACGGCCACTGGAATAGCTAGGACTACATACACGTGCCACCATGACTGGCTAATTTTTTTTTTTTTTTTTTTTTTTGGTACAGACAGGGGTCTCACTTTGTTGCCCAGGCTGGTCTCGAACTCCTGGACTCAAGCAATCCTTCCACCTTGGCCTCCCAAAGTGCTGGGATAACAGGCATGAGCCACTGTGCCTGGCCCATAGTTGCATTATTATTAGGCAAACAAAGTAACCGAAATGAGCCTGAGTGGCAGGTGACTGGGAATTCTGGGGTTCTGGCTTAATGTTCCAACTGTGTCTTGTTCCCTACAGTGGTTGGTACCATCTGGTAGTAGTTGTCTGCTCTGCCTTAAATATTGATGGCAGGAATCTCTTGATTAGATGGCATCCATTGGCACCCATTTTCTTAGCTCCCTTTGTGCTACTTCTCTTCACCCTGCAGAACTGAGAGCAGAACTCAATGGAATGGAAAAGGGAAGCTAATCACCCTCTGCTAATTCACATTAACATAGGATGCATTCTTCCCGATACTTTTTGCTACTAAAAAAATCCTTACAGAATTCCAGAAAGCTTAACACAAGATTTTTTTTTTTTCCCCCAAAAACTAAGTCATTAAGCCATGTGGGTGGATTTTGAAAATGTCAACGAAAAAGCACTAGATTCTTGGACTGCTGATGGTTAAAAGGAGGAAGATGGGTTATACCTATTAAGCCAGCTTTGGATCCTTTGGCTCAGCGAGCATATCTAGCACAGTGTCTGTTGATCATGCAGATAGTTTCTGGTGGTAGTCCAAGTAGCCTTTATCCAAGAATCATTTTTGAGAGTCTCCTATCAAGTGTAAGGTCACTCTTCTACTCTACACATCCTGTCCTATCTTACATCTCTTGAAAGAAAACATTTATGAATAAATTCTGAAATTACATTCTTATATGGCTACTTTGTAACTTTTTGACTTTTTAAAATCACAATGGTAAGCCAAACTGCACATATTAAAGCATACAATTTGATATATGTACTTACATGTCCATGAAATTAGTGCCACAATTAAGATAATGAACATATGAATCACCCCAACTTTCATCATTCTCCTTTGTCATTTCTCCCTCTTGCCCATTCCCACTGCATTCACTACACCACACCCACCCGTCGACAACTATTGACTTTCTTTCACTAAAGTCTAGTTTGCATTTTCTAGAATTTTATATAAATAAAATTTTACAATATGCTCACATCTTTGTGTTATAGACTTTTTCCACTTACCATAATTATCTTGAGTTCATCCCTTATCACATGTACCAACAGTTCATTCCTTTTTATTACTCAGCAGTATTCCATTGTATCGCTATACCATAGTTTACTCATGTATTCATCTCTTGATGGATATTGGCTTGTTTCCAGGTTTTGGTTATTACAAATACAATTTGCATGTACATTCATGCACAAGTTTTTGTACAGACATATGCTTTCAATTTTTCTTGGATAAATATCTTGTAGTGGAATGACTGGATCATATGGTAGGTGTATTTTTAAGTTTTTAAAGAAACTGCCAGACGATTTTCCAAAGTGGTGGTATTGCATTGAATCTATTTGTGTCTCTCTCTTTCAAATTTGTGTTTTATGGGTAGCATTTAGTTGGGTTGTGCTTTTTATTCCAATGTGAGAAACTCTGCCTTTTAATTATTAATATGCTAAGCTAAGCAGAAGTCTTCCGGGTTCTTCTATTTTTTTATTTTTTTTGGTCCAAACTTAGCCACGTGAACCCAAACAAATTCTAATATTTGCTACTTAAACTATAAGAGTTGGAACGAACTTTAAAGATCTCCTAGTGCAATGCCTTATTTTATGCTTGAAATTCTTCTATAACATTCTCACCAAGTTAATCCTTTGAGTAAAAACCAAAAGTGATGAAAAAAATTTACTGGCAAGGGATATAATTTCATTTTGCACGAAAGTGTAGCGTTGGCATCTGCTCTTGGGGCATAATTCTGCTTTCTGGAAAGTCATAGAGTTTCTAGTGAAAGCCTCCCTCGCTTTCAGATATTTGAAGACACACAATTTCTCATTTTAAATTTTATCTTCTCTAAGCAAAATATTCCTCCAGTGGTCCTGATAGCATTAAAACTAAAATTCTTGATATGGTTATTGTAACCTCTATGTTGTATCAGTGTCTTCATTTATTTCCTTTACCTCAAAAGCCCTATTTTATGTCGTCAATCCAAAATCTTGCCCATCTTCAGAGCAAATTTTAAGACTGATTTCACTTATACATTCAGCAATAAATAAATATTTATACCGTATAATGCAGTATTAACTAAATACTTATTGAGCATCCACTAGGAGTAAAATAAAATGTATCCTTATTCTCCCTGAAGCCTCCAAAACTTTTTATATTTTCTTCTGAATGCCACCTATACTTGTGATCTCCATCACAGCATTAGTACAAAACTGTGCACTATTATTTCAGTTGGGCTAATTTTGTTCCTCCAACCCACTGGTACACTCCCTATACATTCTCTAGTGTCTACTATAGGACTAATAAGTGAGTAGGTACAACTACTGATTAGTTCATTTATTCAAATCTGTTGAGTAAATACTGGATTTTTTTAAAAGGACACTTGGTATTAAATGCTGTCTTTGTTGCGTTTTAATTCTTTTCTGCTTCTTTAATACCAAGGAATTAGTTGTTGAAATCCTTGTGGATCAAGAATATTATTAGGTTGGTTCAAAAGTAATTGTGGTTTTACCAAATATTTTTATCTTCTGGGCATAGAATTAACATAATATTTACAGCAATTGTTGATAACATTTAAAAACTGAGTACAGGAAGCTATGATGTTTATTTGGTGATCCAAGTTACAATACAGCAAGTCAGTTTGGGACAATCATAATCTGTCATCATCTCTCACCTGAATGATGCAAACCTCTGCTAATTTCAAAGTTCTCACGCTCTAATTCATCCTCCACTTCGCAGGTTTTTCCTCTTAAACAGAGATCAGCTCAGGCCATATTTGCTTCTTAAAAATGTGAAGATATAGTGGGTCCCTGTGACCAGCTGAATAAAATTCAACTCGTCAGCATGGCTCTGAAGGCTCTTTTCAGTGTGGTCCTGACCAAACCTTCTTGTTTCCTCTGGTCACTTCCTTTCTTACCTCCCCAAGAACAGATGGCCAGTCCCACCAAGGTTGTGTCAAGCCTCTTTGTTTCTTCTTCATTCTTCAACCTCTGGGAAATTCCTACTTTCTCTTTGGCTCTCTCTCAAATGTCACCTATCCTGTGAAAGCCTCTTGTCCTCCTTCCAGACTCAGGCCTCCTGAGCAATGATTTTCAACTTAGGCTACATATTAAAAACCCAGAGAGATTTTTAGAAATGCCAATGTCTAGACTAGTTAAATCAGAATAATGTGTGGTGCATAATAGTTTCTTAATGAGTATTTTTAAGCAATCGACCTATTCAATAGAAATGGGAATTGATTTTTTTAAAAAGCAAAAATGGAATGTAACTTAAAAACATTTAGATAGTTTTGATATTAATTGTACCGTTTGTTTCTGACGGTAAGGACTATTAATGATAATGAATAATATTACTTATTCAACTTAAAGGGATTGTTACACGGAAAAATTCATTAACCATGATAAAGCATTTTATCCATATGCAGTGTTAACTAAAAGGTCAGAGTCATTAAGAAACATATCCAACAGAGCAAAGATTTTTTTTTGCAGGAAATTAATGAATGAAGCTTTTGGAAGGAAACATTAATTGATACGTAAAAAAAACTTCTCATGCTTTTCAAAAGGCAATTTACCTAAAGAAAAAGAAAGTATTATTTGGATACAATTGATACATTTTGGATCTTTGCTACTTCTATTACTTTGACATGCCTTTGAAAGTATACTATTCGCTACCCTTTTCTGCTTGATCTGATCAGGAATATAACCTAACAGGTCTACTAATTGGTGGTGGTTGAGAATTAACCCTAAGTTAGCTCCTGCTTGATATTAATTCAGCTTCCTGCTGCAGTTCATAGGCTTACATTCTGGAATTTGAGTTTCAAAGGAGCCCAAAGCATGGGAGGTGTTATCACCCTAATCGTTCACGGGGCTTTCCCTTCCCTTCCTGGAGAAGTCATCTTTTCTTAGAGTTCCTGTGTCAGGCACCCAAGTGACAATCCAATTACTGAGACTTAGAGGAAACAGGCCATGAGAGAAGTGTATGGCACCAGGACATCTATATATCTCCTTGGCTTGAGCAGATGTGACCTCTCAGAGGGCACTGCTTCAAACTTTTCCATTCTTTAGAAGGAAACTGAAGGAGACATCAGAATCTGTACAATCTAAACAACCTTGAATTAAACTTTGGAATATAGGTTTGTTTTCTGCCTTACTGATTCTTGACCAGTGAACCGGAAGTGAGTCACCTCTTCTAATGTAGAAAAGATGACAAATCGAATGTTTTAAGGGCCTATGAAAAATGAATGTAAAAGTTGTGTATGGCTCTTATGCTTTAAAATATTCCTAACAAATTAGTTAAGTTGGCTGTAATTTAAGTCAAATGAATGGATGGAAGGCGTGGCCTAGAGGCAACAGAAAAGAGCAATGTGTTGGTTCAGGAGGAAAAGAGTAGTTCTTTGCTATCTCCTTAGTATTTTTTAATTTAAGAAATTGGTTATCTTCATTGCTCATCGTGACTACTCCTCTTCTGTTATGTAGCATACTGATAAAATCACTGGGAGATTTAGCATAGAGTACGAAGCAGTTCTTAGCGGGTATTTTTCAATTAAAATGCAGGTCTGTACTTATTTTAAAGCACTATTACTTGCATCTTGCATTAATTTGCATTTAATCAATTCAGTCTTAATGGTAAAACTCCCAGCTAATCAACTTTTTTTAGATAGAAAATTTTATTATTAGAAATATGGGTACCAAGAGTTTACTGAAAAAATCAAACACATGTTCATAGTACAATGTGCAAATACTCAGGAAATACCAAGTAATTATTCTCAGGTCTTCAAATATGTCTGAATAAAAATATACCAATATTATTAATTGGTTGCACTTTAAAAGCTTGTTGACATTATTTATTTTACTGAGTTTAAATATAAAGGTCCATATGGACCATAAGTTGAGGTATCCATATGTAGTATATATGGATAGGGTATTTATATAGATACAGCTGTACTTATGGAAACATTATATATGCCAGATAAATAAATACTTGTATATCAAGTAATGTTGAGAATATTTATGAACTGTAAAAATGATTTACATTTTCTATAAATTTTAGGGCCTTGCAAAACAAATGCTAGTAAATATAAAAGTACAGTATGTATAGATCTATTTTAGGAGTTTTATGATACTGAAAAATATATTTGACTAGTAATTGTATTTTGGATTATAAGCAACCGTTGGTTTTTGTCCTGAAGAGTATAACGTATATAAGTAAAACTACACCATAATTTAGAAAAGCACCTGTGTATTAACACGCAATATTTTATTTCCTAATACAATTTAAATTAAATTTGGGGGATAAAAAAATCCGGATATTCTTTTTCATTATGCAGTTTTATTGGAATACCCAAACTAATGTGGTCTGGGGGATGGCCATCTGCTCCCAGATTTAAGGCTGGCTGGAGGGAACAGTTGATCTTATTTAATTATCTATCAGTACTCTCTGGATAGTAAATATATTCTCAAAATTTTTTTAAAAAGTCTAAGTCAGAAGTGTTCCTTGATTTTCAGGAGCGTTAAACCAAGAACAGATGGGAAATAATTACCTGGAGCCTGGTCATAAAAAAATCAAGAGGTGGTACGAGTTGAGCTAAGGAGGCAGAACATGACCATTTCTTACTCTCTGTGATATACACTGAGATTCCATTCACAAGCCTTCACCTTGAAGTTTTGCTTTCTAAATAATACTTACCTTTCAAAGATGATTCTGTGAAATAGTTTAAGATTCAGAATTTGGTATAACCTTATAATACAGCAGTCTCCCCTTATTTGAGGGGGGTATGTTCTAAGATTGCCAGTGGATGCCTGAAACTGCAGATAGTACCAACCCCCATATAGACTGTTTTCTTCTTATCTATACATACCTATGATACAGCTTAATTTATAGATTAGGAACAGTAAGAAATTAACAGCACTCATTATAAAAATAGAACAATTGGCTGGGCGCAGTGGCTCACGCCTGTAATCCCAGCACTTTGGGAGGCTGAGGCAGGCGGATCACTTGGGGTCAGGAGTTTGAGACCAGCCTGGCCAACATGGCGAAACCCCATCTCTACTAAAAATACAAAAATTAGCCTGGCATGATGGGCGCCTGTAATCCCAACTACTTGGTAGGCTAAGGCAGGAGAATCCCTTGAACCTGGGAGGCAGAGATTTCAGTGAGCCAAGATCACGCCACTGCACTCCAGACTGGGAGACAGGGAGAGGCTCTGTCTCAAAAAAAAAAAAAAAAGAACAATTATAACCATATGCCAGCATCACTACTCTTGCACTTTGGGGCCCATTAAGTAAAAGAAGGGTGGTTTGAACACAAGCACAGAGATACTGCCACAGTTGATCTGAGCTCACCAAGTCGGCTACTAAGTGACTAAATGGGCACAGCACAAACAGGACTGAGGTGCTGGACAAAGGAAGGATTCCTGGATTCCTATCTTGGGCAGTACTGGGCTGAATTGCATGAGATTTGAATGTTATAAACTTATTATTTCTGGAATTTTTCACTTTACATTTTTAGACCATTGTTGACTTTGGGTAACTGAATCCCAGGAAAGCAAAACCAAGGATAATAGGGGACTATTGTAATTAAAATCAAAACAACACAAAATTTAGGATTGTATAACTGACAAGTTATTTTTATTTTTCTTAAGGTGAAAAGTGCCTACTTGCTGAAAATGTATTACTGCTGTATTTCTCATGGCATTATGAAATATTAACTTCCTATAAGTAAAGGGTTCATTTAGAAAAGCTCTCATATGGTATTTCCTCTAGTGAAAGTAATATAAGTTTAATTTTAGATATAGCCCTCTGCCGGTTAATTTAAAAACCAGTTAATTTTCATCTCTAGGAAGTCCTAGATTTTCTAACTTTATCATAGTGTTTTTTTTTAAACTAGACTAAATATGTCCATAATAAATTGTCTTGGTATGTTATCATTTAATTAACGCAATAAGTACATTCTATGTCACGTTGTCTTTGCAAAGCCAAAGACCATAACACTTGCTAGGTTTGTATACATATGTTTCCTCCAGATTCCAGATTCATTTAAACAGCGTTCATGACACTGTTAGCCACTATGAATTTTTATATAAAAATAAAGGAATGCAAGTCAAGTTTAAACAAATTTATTAAAGCATACATTGTAAAGAAGCCAAAAAGATCAGACTGCTCTTAAATCGAACTATTTGCTTTCTCTCTTTTTCATCACAACACATCTTAGGTTACCAAAAGTATGTCACTCTTATCTTCAGACAAGTGCCTTTGTCCCTGTGTGCCAGAATCCAACTAAAAATTGAATACAGCTGCATGCAGACATTGTCTTCAATGCTATGCAGCATACCAAATATTTAACTCTTTGTCTAGATTGACCCCTCGCCTCCAGCCTGGGTTCTGTCTGCCCCAGTCTGAACAAGAGCCTCAGGTGATAGGCTGTGTTCCTTTATAGGAGATGGTGATTGTGAACGTGCCCTTGGCACTCTGATAACTTACAGAGTTATGAACGTTTTTTTCACACACAGGCTTGCCTTGAACTAATTTGGGCAATTAATCGTAAAGCTGCATAGATCAGCAATAATCCAACATTAGTGCTAAATCAGGATACAAAAAATAATGCTGAGCATCCATTAAGCACTTTAGTACCAACATAATGCAATACTAATAGTACTTAAATATGACCTTGAGCATTACTCTCAAGTAAATCAAAACCCATGTATATGAGCCCTCCTTAGGAGAAAAAAGTGCGTATTTCTTTCCGAAGCAGAAGAAAAAAACTGGAATATTTACTAGGATACTGAAACAACCAGAGGAAATTAAAAAAAATAATTTTTAAAGCAATGTCTTCAAAATTAGATAGCACTTTGCCTCTTTTTGATTATATAAGACACATAACTGCACCTGTGAATTTTTTTCTCAAAGTTTAAAAAATTATTTTTGATATAAATGGGAACTTTTTTAAAAAATTAAGGGATCATATGCTTAGGGTAGGCTCTAAAATCCAGAATTGTAAAAAAAAAAAAAAAATTCACATATAGAACAGGGAAATTTATCTTCAACTATTACACCTTTGGCTTATCCAAAGAAACCATTACAGAGAATTCCAAGTTCTCTAAAGGAGGCGTTGGCAAACTACAGCCAGGTTTTAAGCCACGACAGCAGAGCTGAGTAGTTGTGACAGCCTTTACTGCCTACAAAGCCTAAAGTATTTCCTATCTGTCTCTTTACAGAAAAAGTTTGCCAATCCCTGAACTAAAGAATTCATATATAGGCAAGATTTCTGAATTTGTATGAAGGAAATGATTCAAATGCCTAAGGGAATTTATGCATGATATATAAAAACAAAATGGCTAAAAGTCCGAAAATGTAGTCAGGACAAGTTAAAGTGCTGTGGCTGATCTGAATTGTGGAGCAAATTGTTTGGTTGAGGTCTGCATCATGTCTCACAACGTGTGGCAATTTATGTCCACAGCTACTTGAATGGACAGGGTTGCTTTATCACAACATTTCTAGGCAAAGCCCCTAACTTCACAAGCAAATAGGGTCTAGTGGTTAAGAACTGGAGTTCTACAGGTAGATGGTTTGAGTTCCATCTCTACCATTTATTAGCAGTATTTATTAGGTGAGTTTGTTGACCTTCTGAGTCATAGTCTCTTCATTTTTAAATTGAGGATATTGAAAACAAGAGCACCTTCTTCAATGAATTGCTTCAGGGTTAAATAAATTAGGACATATGAGGTACTTAAAACAGTGTCTGGCGTGTAATCCATGCACAGTAGACATTCGCTATCACTGTCTTCTTTACTCAAAATGTTTGAGAGACCCAAGATTTAAGGCTTCAGGATGTGGGGCTCTGAATTATCACAGAGTTCAGAATCCTGAGAAATTAAGCAACAGGAATAACTTTAGAGCTCATCCAGACTGCCCCTTCACTTTCTAGATGAGGAAACTGAGGCAAATGTACAGCAATCTGTCGAGTTTTTGATCTACTGCTATGGGTTTTATCGTGTAAATGCTCTGTAATGTAAGATAAGCTTAACAGAATTTTCTTATTTCCCTCTAGGCCCATCTGTAGTGAGATTTCATCAAGCACATTTTCTGTTCTGGAAACAATATTTTAGACATCAAAAGTTATGTTATGGAAAAATAATTTTATGGAGAAAAAGGGAACAATGGATACTAAAGGGATCAGGCTAAATCTGCCTGCTTCCTCTGTGTCTTATAGAGATTCTGCAAAAATGGACAATGCCATATCCTGCCAGTGGTCAAAAGACTGAAGACTAGATATTGTTGCCCAGGTAATATTCTTTGTTGTTGTTTTCTGTTTTTTGTTTTTTGTTTTGAGATGGAGTCTTGCTCTGTTGCCCAGGCTGGAGTACAGTGGTGCGATCTCAGCTAACTGTAACCTCTGCTTCCCAGGTTCAAGTGATTTTCCTGCCTCAGCCTCCCGAGTAGTTGAAATTTCAGGCATGTGCCACCATGCCCGGCTGGTTTTTGTATTTGTAGTAGAGATGGGGTTTCACCACCTTGGCCATGCTGGTCTCAAACTCCTGACCTCAGGTGATCCACCCACCTCAGCCTCCCAAAGTGCTGGGATTACAGGCGTGAGGCAACACACCCAGCTCCAGGTAATAGTCTTTGGATCTCATATTTTTCTTGCAAGGAGAGTTTTAAAATTGACTTCTTGTATTTAGGAGTCTGTTTTAGCCACCAAATGCTGAACCTTGACATCAATTATCTATTTCACTAGAAACTAATACTGAGGTGGGTTTTTTTTTAAGTTTTTATAAGAAAAGCTTTTCATTGACTGTTCAAAATCTTAGAATAAATCTGCTTTGTTGTGAACAACAACGTACGTGGTATACTTCAAGGAGCAGCAGTTTCTGCTTAGAGTTAACTGACTCTTATAAATGAGAACACTTGAATTAGACTGCTCTGGAGCTAGTCTTACCTAGAGATTATACAGAAACCTGCTTAATAAACTGGGAGATTTTTCCTTAAAGAAAAGAAGGAAGGGAGGAAGGAAGGAGGAAGAGAAGAGAGGAAAGAGGCAGGCTGTCTTTGGTCTTCACTGGTTTGAACCCCAGTGGGCAAGTCAGGATCCAGTAAATGAGCTTGCATCTGCTTGTTTGTATGTGGTTAGCAAGAGGACTCTTTTTCTTTGAAAATAAGCAGTTATTTAACTTCTTAATATCTACCAACCAAGTAGTTCATGATTTATGAGTTCATTTATAACAGGGGCTTATAACAATAGTGTTTAACCTTTATTTTTCTATTACTTGGGACATGTTGGTAGTCTGGCAACATCCATAATGAGAATCATGTTTGGGTTTTTTGACTTTTTAAAAAGCTCTTAACTGTTTTGTTTTGTTTTTCTTGGAGACAGTTTTGCTCTGTCACCCAGGCTAGAGTGCAGTGGCACGATCTCAGCTTGCTGCAACCTCTGTCTCCCAGGTTTAAGCAATTCTTATGCCTCAGCCTACCGAATAGCTGGGATAACAGGCGTGTGCCACCACACTAGGCTAATTTTTGTATTTTTAGTAGAGACTGGGTTTCCCCACGTTGGCCAGGCTGGTATCAAACTCCTCACCTCAAGTGATCTCCCTGCCTTGGCCTCTCAAAGTGCTGGGAGCCACCGCACCTGGCCTAAGAATCTCTTTACTTTGAAATAATACTAGGTTCATAGTAAGTTGCAAAAATATATACAGGGAGGTCAGTGTACCCTTTACTGACTCTTCCCCCATTGTTAACATCTATGTATGCAAACCAGGATATCGACATTGGCACAATTCACAAAGCTTGTACAGATCTCAGTAGTTATACATGTACTCATGGGATTGTGTCTGTGCATAATTCTATGCAATTTAATTAAATACACAGCTTTGTGTCATGACTACTATAGTCAAGATACAGCACCATTCCTTCAGTTCAAGTTTCCTTGTGCTACCCCTTTCCAGCACATATCCCCTAAATCCCTAACCTTTGGAAACCATGAATCTATTTTTCATTTCTGTAATGTTTTTAAGTGTTATAGAAATACAAGTGTCACATACATTATGTGACACTTTTAAAATAGCTTTTTTTTTTTTTTCACTCAGCATAATTCCTTTTAGGTTCATCCAGGTCATGGTGTGTATCGATCATTCATTCCTGTTAATTGCTGAATAGCATCCCACGGTATGGATGAACTGCACGTTGTTTAATCGTACGCCTCTTGATGGAAACCTGGGTTGTTTCTAACTTGTAGTGATTGCAAATAAAGCTTCTGTGAACATCCATGCTTTGTTTTTGTGTGAACATAGTTTCTCATTTCTCCAAGATAAATGCCTAAAAGGGTAATTGCTAAGTATAGTAAGTGCATGTTGAATTTTAGAAGAAACTGCTGAATTATTTTCCAGAGTGACTGAAACATTTTCTTCCTATCAACAATGTATGAGTAATCCGGTTTCCCCTCATCCTCACCAACAGTTAGTGTTATCATTATTTTTTTTTGGCATTTTGATAGGTGCATAGTGAAATCTCATTGCAATTTTAATTTACATTTCCCTGGGGGCTAATGATGTTGATCATCTTTTCAGGTACTTATTTGCCATCTGTATTTATTCTTCAGTGAAATTGTTCCTCATGGATTTTGCTCATTTTTATTGTTTTTTAAAATTGTTGAGTTTTGAGAGTTCTTTATGTAGTCTAGATGCAAGTATTTTGTCAGATGAGAAATTTATAAAAGTTTTCACCCAGTCTGATTGCCTTTTCATCCTTTTGACCTTTCACAGAGCAAAGATTTTTAATTTTGATGAGACCAGTTTATCAATTTTCTTTGTATAGACTATGATTTTGGGATCAATTCTGAGAACTCTTCACCTAGCCCTAAGTTCTGAATAGTTTTTTTTTCCAAATACTTTATAGTTTTATGTTTTACATTTAAGTCTGTCATCCATTTTGAATTAATTTTGTATAAGGTATGAGGTTTATGGCAAGGTTCAATCTCTTTTAGGATCAATGTCAATTGCTCCAAGATCATTGTTGAAAAGCCTATTGGAAAAACATATTTTTAAAATTTTATTTTTAATTGATACATAATAATTGTATATTTACAGGGTACAATGTGATGTCTTGATACATGTATACATTGCAGAATAATCAAATCAGGGTACTCAGCATATCTATCACCTCAAATATTTATCATTTATTTGTGGTGAGAACATTTGAAAGCTTCTCTTTTAGCTATTTGAAATATACAACACATTATTATTAAGTATAGTCACCCTGCTGTGCAATAGAACTTATTCCTCCTGTCTGAAACTTTGTACCTATCGACCAACATCTTCCCTTTCCCCATCACCCCTGTTCCACCCTAGTCTCTGGTAACCATTGTTCTACTCTTTATGAGTTTATCTTTTTTAGATTCACATAAGTGAGATCATACAGTATTTGTCTTTCTGTGCCTGGCTTATTTCACTTAACATAATATCCTCTAGGCTCATCCATGTTGCCACAAATGGCAGAATTTCCTGCTTTTTTAAAAATTTTTTTAAATGTTTTTTTTTTAGGCTGAATAGTATTCCATTGTGTTTACATACTACATTTTAAAAATCCACTTATCCATTGATGAGCACGTAGGTTGTTCCCATATCTTGGGTATTGTGAATAATGCTGCAGTAAACATGGGAGTGCAGACATCTCTTTGACACCCTGGTATCAATTCCCTTGGGTGTATGCCAGAAGTGGAATTGCTGGATCATAAGGTAGTTCTATTTTCAGTTTTCTGAGGAATTTTCTTACAGTTTTCCAAATGGCTATACTAATTTACAATGCCACTGAACAGTGCATAAAGATTGCCTTCTCTCCACATCCTCCCCAACATTTGTCTTTCATCTTTTTGATAATAGCCAATCTAGTAGGTATTAGATGATATTTAATTGTGGTTTGAATTTGCATTTCTCTGATGATTAGAGAGGCTGAGCAATTTTTCATATACTTGTTGACCATTTGTATGTCTTCTTTTGAGAAATGTCTATTCAAGTCTTTTGCCCAATCTGTAATAGGGTTATTTGTTTTCTTGTTATTGAGTAGTTTGAGTTCCTTATGTATTTTGGATATTAGCCCCTTATCTGATGTATAATTTGCAAATATTTTCTCCCAATCTGTGGGTTGTCTCTTCACTCTATTAATTGTTTCCTTTCCTGTACAGAAGCTTTTTAGTTTGTTGTAATCCCATTTGTCTATTTTTGCTTTTGTTGCTTGTGCTTTTGGGGTCATATTCAAGAAATCACTGTCCAGACCAATGTAATGCAGGTTTTCCCCTATGTTTCTTGCAGTAGTGTTATAGTTTCATGTCTTACATCTAAGTCTTTAATACATTTGGAGTTGATTCATACATAAGGGTCAGATAAGGGATAAATTTCATTCTTCTGCATGTGAATTTCTAGTTTTCCCAACACTATTTATTAAAGAGACTATCATTTCCCCATTTTGTTTTCTTGGCACCTTTGTAAAAAATCAATTGACTGTATATTTGTGAATTTATTTCTAGATTCTTTATCCTATTTCATTGGTTGGTGTGTCTGTTTTTATGCTAGTATCACGCTGTTTTGATTACCATAGCTTTGTAATATGTTTAGAAATCCCATGGTGTGATGCCCCCAGCTTTGTCCCTTTTGGTCAAGATGGCTTTGACTATTTGAAGTCTTCTGTGGTTCTATATAAATTTTAGGATTTAAAAAAAAATTTCTGTGAAGAATGACATTGGAATTTTGATAGGAATTGCACTGAATTTGCAGGTCACTTTGGGCCATACAGACATTTTAACAATATTAGCTCTTCCAATATGTGAACACAGGATATCCTTCCATTTATTTGTGTCATCTTCAATTTCTTTAATCGATATTTTATAATTTCTAGTATATAAATCTTTCACTTTTTTGGTGAAATTTACTCCTAAGTATTCAGAGAAATATTTTGAAAGCATAAAATACATAGGAGTATAATTGAAATCAACTACATTTAAATACAGTTATCATATGTTTTAAAAATAAACATTTTCTGGCCAGGTGCAGTGGCTCAAGCCTGTAATCCCAGCACTTTGGGAGGCCGAGGTGGGCAGATTACCTGAGGTCAAGAGTTCGAGCCCAGCCTGGCTAACCAACATGATGAAACCCTGTTTCTACAAAAAATACAAAAATTAGCTAGGCGTGGTGGCAGGCACCTGTAATCCCAGCTACTTGGGAGGCTGAGGTGGGAGAATCACTTGAACCTGGGAGGCAGAGGTTGCAATGAGTCAAGATTGTGCTACTGCACTCCAGCCTGGGTGACAGAGACTCCTTCTAAAAAAAAAAAAAATTGTGATATTTTTGACATGTTAAATAACATCTAACAATGTGACGGGCAAGTATCATCAATTCAAATGTGATGGGCTCAAAAGCCTATTTCGAGATATGTGCAACAACTAAGATTTCATGCAAATGTGTGTGATTTCTATTGATCTTAAAGCCATAGGTACTACAAATACTATTGGGCTTATTTGCCTACATTTACAATCCAAATAAATTCTATGGCTGAGTCAGATGTTATTGAAAATAAAGATGCATTTTTTTTCATTCAATTTCAAGCATGCCAGGTCTTCTAATTCCCTGATTTAGAAGAAGAAATTGATTTATTTCGTATGGTTCTAGAAATGGTAAAGATAGGATCAGTTGGTAGATAGTATACCATTTATCACTAATAAATGATTTCTATTTCAGCTTAAACCACGAAAGAGCATTACAACAATGAGCTGTTTCTAAATGCACCTCTGCTGCCTGGTAAAGAAATAGATTTCTTGTCCAGAAAATTCTCCAACAACCTGGGAGAGCACTCACCAGGTGCACAATGCTGAGGGTTGTGATGGACAATGGCTGAGATTTCCCATGAGCCACTGAGGTTTTTCACTTTGGAGAGAAAGCGTGTTAGGTCCTTATGCTTCCAGATTAGTTCTATGGATCAACAACTTTAACCAGACCACTGAGAAAACAACTGAGTCACCCAAGCCAAAGGTGTTTGAAAGCAGTCGTTAATTTTTTCTCCCTGTTTTTTAAACCATTTAATAGATTGCTGACTGATCAGTATCAGAGAACTGTGCTGTTTTCATTATTACATGTAAATTAATCTACTGAAAGAAGAAAGCACAAGCATTTAGGAGCACAAGGTTGTCCTATTTTGACAGCATTTTAGTTATGGGTTCAAGAGTAATTACTGAAATAAATCATCAATAGGTGGTGGCAGTATTGATTTTGTGTCAACACCTGAGTAAACTATAACCCAGCCTCCATCTGGAGCCATGTTCATTGTCTTTTGTGCTTTATTTTTGAATTGATGTCCAAAAAAGGCTTTTTAGCTTCCACATGAAATTGCCTACTGAGGTGCTTTTCCCAGGAAACCTCACTGCCCAAATCACCTCTCCCTCCCCAGCTCTCACCCTGAACAGTCTCCTTGGACCATTTTACCACACTCTCTTAACGAGTGTGAAATGCTAATATGAATGGCTGTGATTTTCCAACAAAGAGAAAGGAAAATGTGATTACTGGTCAGAGGGTTTCATATTAGCACTTGCTTCTGCTAATTTAAAAATAGGTTAGACTGCAGGAAAACCAATTTCCTCCTTTAACATTAGTTTGTTCTGCTGTTCTTTGTTTAATAAATATCCTCTGGGCCCAAACTAATGTGAATAGGAGAAAGAGAACAGAGCTCTCATTCTATTAAATGCAAACTCAAAATCTAGATGGCTTTAATCATTTTGAAGATCACTTTAAACTTGATCTTCAATCCCAAATAAAACAACCTGCATGGTTTTATTTTATTTTATTTATTTTTGCTGGCTGGCTCAGACAGAAAATCTTCTTTGTTGTTCCCAGTTTATTGAAGGTAAGTCAGGTAACTCTGAATGGCAGGGCACTGAATCTGGATAATCTAACCTTAAATAAACTCTGATTAAATAGTTTTTGCTTCAGACCGAGAAATGCTCCTCTGGATGGTATCAAAAGGCAGATAATGAAGCAGAACATATAACCACAGGTTCTACACTTGCAGAATCACAAATCTCCATCTCCAGAGTTGTCTCTTAAATTCTGATGAGGAGTAGCTATACGTGCACCCTAGAAAAATAACTCTTCTCATTCCTCTTTAACAGTGCTATGTATTTTGAATGACTATTTCTGACTTTTGTAGTTCAAAATCCAGACTCCTTTCAATTTTCCAACTGTTATTTTGCCTCTGTTGATATATACGTATAAACAAAACTCTCCTTCCTCCCAGCTCCATGCTCGAATCCCTGGTCAATCATGGAGTATGCATTTTACCATGTGTCTGCTTCTGTTCATCTTCAAGATTTTCAGAGCATTAAGCAAAACTTAAATACTGATCATTATGTCATTTTGGCATTCATACATCCCTCTATATTTTACTAAAATATTATTACTTCATTTGAAAGAAGTATCATTACCTCTCTTTTACCAATAAAGAAACTGAGTTACAAGGAATTAAGTTATATGCTCAACAGCAAACATTCCTTAACCAGCAGAGATAATTCCGGAATTCTTGCTTTCCACTCCAGATCCTTTGGTCTTCCACTACTACAGGTAAAGTGCTTTTTTATTATAAATGTTTTCCAGGTTACTTCAGCCCTTTTATCCTTCCTGTTGAGTTCTTTCTTCTGCTGAGAGCAGGTGCCCTTTCTCCCAAGTCTAATTGTCTATATTTGGGTTGCCAGGAATACACCTGTTTCTCACAGATAAATCCCCATACAACACATGTACATGCATTTTTGAACCCCTGCCCAGAACAGATCTTGAAGAATGGTTGCTCTTGCAATAGATGTTATATGCAACTGCACCTAAAAGATTGTATATGTTTCACCCCATGCACAGTGCCTTGTACACAGTAAACATTTGATAAGCATTTGTAGAACGAATCAGTGAATATACATTTGGAAATCTCTGACATGCCATCAAAACATTTCCCAGCCTTCTCTAGAGGGTGTGAAGCTAATGTAAATGTGAGCAGAAAACTCAGCAAATGTCAACAGGCTATAAATAATCACTTGGTCTATCAGTGCAGGGAATTTACATATACAGACATTTCCTTTGATGAATGCTAAAGCTCATCATGAAAAGGAACATGAATTTAGAAAAATTAAACAGAACTAATACAGTGAAAAAACATGGGTTTTGGATCACAAGCCTGGCTTCCCATCTCAGCTCTGCCAGTTTCCTCAGATACATTATGAATATTTCTGAGTTTCTGTTTCCTCATTTTAAAACAGGCTTAATAACACCTCCCTCACAGGATTATTGTGTGGGTCAAATGACATAATGTCTGCACAGTGTCTTTGGACACATAATAGGCATTTATACTGTCACTTCTATCATTTTCTTTTGTAATCCATGAGAATACTATTCATGTTTTTACCTTTTTTTTTCTTTGAGATAGAGTTTTGCTCTCGTTGCCCAGGCTGGAGTGCAGTGGTGCCACCTCAGCTCACTGCAACCTCCGCCTCCCTGGTTCAAGTGTTTCTCCTGCCTCAGCCTCCCGAGTAGCTTGGATTACAGGTGCATGCCACCACACCCAGCTGATTTTTGTATTTTTAGTAGAGACTGGGTTTCGCCATGTTGGCCAGGGTGGTCTCGAACTCCCGACTTCATGTGATCCACCCACCTCAGCCCCCGAAAATGCTGGGATTACAGGCATGAGCCACCGCGCCCGCCCCAAGTTTTACTTTTTAAGAATCAACAAGTCTCTGAATTGATCCGAATATAAAACTCTCGATATGCTGATTACAAATCTAGAAACTTTAAAAAAACATTATAATAGATTTATTTTGGATAGCTGATAGCTCTTAAACTCTGATCTAAACAGTAACAGGACTCTGCAGAAGTGGAATCCTCTGACATATAATCATTCACCTAAATCCTAAGGTAGGATCTCAAGACGATGAGAAAAGAATAGGATGCGATCCCTTTTATCAGGAGTCCAGTTTGGTGCAGGATGAGGGGCACACATGTGAGAATTTGAATACAACAGGGTAGGTGAGTATAGCACAGAAGTATGGGCAGCGTGAGAAAGGGTTCGTAGGTGGAAGTCAGTAAGGTTGGAAGAACTGTGGATGGTATCTCAGAGACTGTTAACATTTGAACTACTTTAGAAATTTATTTCAACTTTGTTCTACCTGTATAGAAATGCTGGAGGTGAATACCAAAAACTGTGATTTATTCCAGGCCCCGGATGGCCTTGCCTTTGACCCCGAAATGCTCAGTTGTTGCCCTGACTTGTTGCACGTGCTTCAGGCCTCCTGTAGCCACATTGGCCTGTGCTTTACCTTTAGTGTGACACGGCCCTTACTGATGATATGTGGAGGGCTGCTACCTTGCTTCCCTTACCCCCAACAAGTGAGTATGCCTCACAAGTTCTAATTTAATAAGGTTTCTTCTTCAACACTGACTGTAGATAAATCTCATTTATCTGTCATCTGTCCCTGGGATGTGTCAACTCAGATATTAGCGCAAATCTATGGCCAAGGTGGTCTCACTCCTTCAGAGTAAGGTTGACTGAACCAACTTAGAAAAATTGCATCAAGGAACAAAAAGTTGAGGGCTAACAGTTATTGCTTACTGATAATATATAAACAATAACTATGGGGGGGGGCAGGCTATTCTTAGTTCCTAGTGTGTTTTAGGCAATATTATGTGGACATTTATATATATACGTTTCATTTGATTCTTACAACACCATTAAACAGTATTATTACCCATTTTACAGGCGACAAAGGTTGTGCAGAGGTAGAATCAGGAACTGAACAGAAAGGTCTTTCTGATTCCAAGGTTTATGCACTTAGTTCTTAACCATGATACCTGCCTCCAGGTTCTTATTCAATCTCCAACCTATCATTTCATATTTTATGATATTTGTCAGAACTTTTTGATGGCTAATTGATGCCTCTTTCAACAGTTCCACAGTTTTGAGACTCTTCTGTTCCATAGTTGCTGAAATTTATGAGTACAGGGCTTCTAGTCACACAAACTTCTCCTTCAAGTTCCTCTATATTTGAGTATCTTAAATTCTTGCTTAGTCCCTTGAGTAAAACCAGCGCTGCCTATATATGCACACTTAACAATATACATATTTTGATAATTAAATACTCCATATAGATAGTGGACGATTATACTCTGAGCATCTTGAGGGCGGCAACTGGAAGAAGGGGAAGAAAGAAAGAAGGAGGGCTAAATCACTGTGGAGGCATGGGAGTTCCATCCCTGTGGTTAATTCACTGCTAGGTTAATTTTGCCTCTCATGTTTAGAGACTTCATTGACTCACCATTTGAGTCGAGTATTTTAGTTCTCAGAGTGGCATTACAGTTTAGATGCTTTAAAATGCTTTGAAAGAAAACCCTACTCAAAGGGTTTGACTCATAAAACAGGGAAGCCTAGAGGTAGGAGTAGTCCTCATCAAAACACAAGAGACAGACATTCCATGGTATTTAAGTGAGTCAGACACTCAAAGGTATTTCCAAGGACACAGTTAACTTCTGTCTCTCTGCTCTGACTTCCATAGAGTCAGCTCTATCCTAACGTCAGCTGCCATTGTGGAAGCAAAGATGGTTGCTACAGGTCTAACCTTCATATCTGCATACCACACAGTGTAGAAGGGGACAGAACATTTTGTTCTAACAGTTTCGTCAGAAGCCTTTAGGTTTCTCCTCTTATGTGTCACTGATCTAAATGAGGTCATACACCCTTTCTTAAGCTACTTTCTGTCCAGCTTGGCCAGAGGAGTGCCATGAGTGAATTGGCTTATGTTTGAGTTATTTGAACCATTTAGATAACCCAGACGTAAGGAGAATGGGACTTTCGTGATTGGTTTGGACTAGAGTGTGCCCAATCCTTAGCTGAGGAGAATGCCATCTTATCCTAGAGTCTTCTAGGGTAAGAAGCAGCTTTGAGAAGGAGGTACTTAGGAAGGAGGAAGAGGGGAGCAGACACTGAGTGGACCACCAACAGCCAACAGTATCCACTTAAATAATAAGAAACAAATTCGCCACCACAATACAAGAAAATAATTATCGAGTCAATACTCTTGATAACTCAAATGTGAGTCTATCTCTAGGAAGAGCATGTCAAAATTCTCATGATCATGTCTACCAGCATATTGTTTGTGGTATATGTTTTTTATATATGCAGTCCAATTCTCTCATGTTTTTTAGAGAAATAAATCCCTTCTGTTTTTCTTTTGGATTCTTCCCAGCAATGAGCAAAATATCTATCATTATTAACAAAGGAGAATTGTTATATAAACTTCATTTTTAGTTTGAATTGTCACTCATTTGTCAAATACTTTTGAGCACTTAATACGTACCTGAAATTGGGCTAGAGACATGAGGGATATAGACAGAAAAGATATAGTGACTGAGTTTGAAGAGCTTATAATTTAGTAAGGTTGAGAAGACGCGTTTTTAAATGCAGGTGGTCCCTAATTTACATTGGTTCAGACTTAATGCTTTTTCAACTTTACTATGGTACAAAAGTAATTTGCATTCAGTAGAAACTAAAAGTGCCCATACAACCATTATTTTTGTCACTTTCAGTACAGTATTCAATCAATTACATGACATATTCAATAGTTTAATATAAAATAGGCTTTGTATTAGATGATTTTGCACAACTGTAGGCTAATATAAGTGTTCTGAGCATGTTTAAGGTAGGCCAGGATAAGCTGCGATGTTTGGTAGGTTAAGCATATTAAGTGTATTTTCAACTTACATTTTCAACTTATGATGAGTTTATTGGGACAGAACTCCTTCGTGAGTCAAGGAGCATCTATAATGGATTTAAAGCAGAATTGGCATATGTCTTAATGTAAGTACAAAGGACTCTAAAAGCACATAAGTAGACAGGTAATTTCTGGCCATGTGCACTAGATAAATAGAATTTGGAAGAGTAATCTTTCTGAATCTGCATACTAACCAAGTAAAAAGGAGGCATATGCTCATTGATGAGTCTATGTGGCTAAAGGAATCAGCTTAATGAGAAATTCTGGGTTCAGCCTGCCTTGAGAATACTGGGGTTGGGAGGTAGGATGTACATGAAGTAGTTACAGTAAATGGATATACTGGGCTCTAACTAGGGAAATAGAAACTACTCTTTGTATTTAAAAAGTGTAAAGCTGGTGCCAAGCCTTGTTCACACAGGTAATCAAGAGGTGAGATGCCTAATGTGAACAGTAATTGAATGTGCATGTAAGCATAGCGAGAGGTTGCTGTTAACTTTAGGAGTGAGGGGCAGAAGGCAGGTGTGGGGTGATGGGGACGAAAGGCCTCAGTCATGAAGGCAAATCTAGAACCTTAGAGGACCTATCTAGAGAGAGCTGGAGACAAGGAGGTGATGCGGGTCCTTCTGGAGGTGCTGCCCAAGACAAGGGGAGGGGAAGAAATACCTCAGTTTCTCCTTCCTTCTCTCCAGTATCCCTCCTGTGTTCATTGGCCCAACCTGCCAGAATCCAAGTGATGTGGGGGCTGTCGGCTCAGCTGCTTGTGATATGGGGCAGAAGAGGGGGAAAGCTGGAAAGTTGAGGAATGGTCTTCGGGGTAAACAGAAATGGCATGGCAGGAAAGTGCAAAGCCAAGCCACTAAGCCTCTGCCAATAGTGACCTCTATAATAGATGACTGAGGCCACTTCACTGCTCTAAAGAGGGAAAAGGCATAGACCATCATGACTGGAGGCTGCATTCATGGAGTGAAGTAAGATGAGCTGGAGAGAAAGGCTCCTCCGTAATTGTTTAAATGAAACAGCAACTGAGGAAAACTCATGCCCCCTTTGAGAGGGAAGATGTCACTATGGGAGAGCCTGGAACTGGAGCCAGAGGCTCACAGCTTCTCAAAGAAACCAGATGATGAAACTGGTCCAAACACAACAGCCGCTGCACAGTCTCATATACTGCTTTTTTTTTTTTTTAAAAGATGGAGTCTCGCTCTGTCGCCCAGGCTGAAGTGCAGTGGTGCGATCTCGGCTCACTGCAACCTCCACCTCCCAGGTTTGTGATTCTCCTGCCTCAGCTTCCCGAGTAGCTGGGATTACAGGCAACTGCCACCACACCCAGCTAATTTTTGTATTTTTTAGTAGAGAAGGGATTTCGCCATGTTAGCCAGGCTGGTCTCGAACTCCTGACCTCAAGTGATCCTCCCACCTCGGTCTCCCAAAGTGCTGGGATTACAGGCATGAGCCACCACACCCAGCCTCATTTTTCATTTCTGTGTCAAAAGATAAAAGCACATAGTACTATTTACATTTAATTACATACTTATGGAGTCCAAATTAGGTGGAGTTTCCACGTCATAGTTTCCCATTGAATCAAGCCAACGACTACATTTCTCATTTAGGGCATAATCTCAGGTCTCAAAAGCAGCTCTCCTACCATGGCAAGATAGTGCAAGTGTTCAAATACAGCTAGAATATCAAGCACAATCCGAGAGGCCAAACTGTATTGTCTAAGTCTGGTCATATTTCATAAGAATGGTTGCTATAAATACAGTGGTAAGACCAGACTAGGGCAAGAACAGATGATGCAATGCCTATAAAATAACCCAAGGGAATACAAATGAGTGCACATATCAGTGTCCGAACCCCAACAATTGAACAGCTGTGTGCCTTCTCATCCTTGTCCTCGCCTAATCACTCAGGCTCTTCCTGTGTTTCTTATCACTCCAGTGCTTTTAAGCCTCATCCAAAGACTAGTCTATTTCAACAGATTCTTTCAAATGGCTACACTTGCTATAATGTCTTCAGAGAAGATGAATGCTTCTTCAAAACAATAACACTGCTTTTGGGGATGATTGTAACCACCTAATGACAGATCAGTCATATGACTGACTACGCACCCCAACACTCCTCTTATATCAGCAAAACAAAGAGAAATAAAGGAGGCTTTACAGTGTATGCTTCATATGCTATAACTCATATGAGATGAAACCCCCATTTATTCATCTCTTTTAGTAGCATGCATTTGTAAGTTGCCTGCTCTGTGGTTTATAAATTATCTTAAACTCTTATGCCACTGCTCAAAAATATAAATGTGTGTGTTAATGTTGTAGACTAGAACTATGCTGCTGATAATACAAGGGAAATTTAACTAGCTTATAAATGTTAAAATGTAAACGCAAAGGAAGTCTTGCTATTCATCTTCTCTGCAATATTCAGACATTCATGAAATTGAAAGTTAATGTACCAGGGACTTTCATTATCTGACCCATTCCATTCTATCTATTAGCTTCACAAAGCACTGGAGACAGAGGACCAATATGTCACCAACACAGGACTGGAAAGGTCACAAAAACGAAGCATCAATAAAGCACTACTTCTGAATTAAATTTCACAGTGCTCAGCAGAAAATATGTTCCATGGACTAAGAATATTTGTAAGAATGGAACTGACAGCTAGACACAAATTGAAGAAAATAGAAAAGTATTTCTTGATTGAAAAAATTATGTTAAAACTATGTTTACATACACAGGAAAAAAGTACTATTTTATATGCCTAATAAGGAATAAAAAGAACTCTGCATTGGAACCACAACAAGGTTTTACAGTCACAGAATTCACTAGAAAATGATACCGTCCTGCAAAAATACTCTTCTTTCTTTCATTAAGCATTTATAGAAGGATATTACAAAGGACTTGTCAAATCAATGTGGTTTTTGATACCTTTCCATAAACACAGTCTAACGTATAATTTAGAGTTTATCATAATTTTGCTATTTTTACTGTCTGAAATACAGTATGTTAGTTTCCTTAATATAAACTAATCCATCCAAATCCATGATTTCTTTTAGCTCCCCAAATTTGGAATAATTCTGAATACTCAATTTTTCAACAAGCATATTTTTGAGATTTGCTGTCAACACTGTAATCATGAATAGGTGCCACAAAGAAGAAGAAATAAGTATAAAATGGGGCTCTAAATTAGCTGCAGGTACAGGGAAATATGTAAGAGCATAAAGAGCCACACAGCGTCACTGAATGGCCAATGAGTTCTACAAAGTTACAGGAGGCCTCCAGAGGGGACAATTGTCATGGCCTGCTTGGGATGAATTGTCAACCAGTGGTTCCCAGGCACTGGGATTTCCGTTTCAAAATATTTGAGGGACTGGTATTGAATTGCTATTTTATTAAGAAAAGTAAAAACAACAATTCTGCTATTTAAAACCACTATACCTTATTTCCATAAAGGAAATTCTAACACCAAAAATTCAAGAGAACATTATCTGAGAATAAAAATTGTCGGACAAGTTGAGCTTAGTGACTAGCTCACAACATTATTACCATTTTTTCTTTTATTCTGGAGAAAATTCTTTTACAAAATAGGATTTGGGAGCGTTAAGTGCTTAGTGTGTACCGCAGTACAGAAGTGATAGAAGACAGTATTCCTGGCCATAGGAACTTACAGTCTAGAGGAGGAAGCAGCAAATATTGATGTGATAAAGTAATTAAGTAGTGAAAAGTATTAATGATGCAATAGATGAAATACAAAAGTAATTAGAATCATCAGAGAGCCTAGTGATCTAGGTCTGGAATGGGGTGTGACTTCTCTAGAGAGGAGGAAGGAAGGGACATTTAAGCAGAGGGGGGATGCGCAGTCGACGGTAGTCTAGAAAGAATGAAGCTAATGAATGGGGTGGACCATCAGGAGACTAGACAGATTGCAGGGACAGTTTTATTGGTAGAATATTGGGGGAATTCTCCTAAATGCACTCTTGTCAGTAAAATCAATTGGAGTTAAGTACACATAAAAAGACAAGGAAATTCACATCGTTTTTATTTTTTATAGCTCTGTCAATAAAAGGAAACAAATATCAGTTTAGATAACAATATGAGAAAAATTAAATATGAACACTCATGCCTGCCTCTAATAATCTTAAAAGATAACTTGGGTAGCATTAAATAAATAAATACACACACTCTTAAGACAGGGCAAAAATTCTTATAATTGAATGTACTCTCTATACCTAATTTTTAAATAAGTCCCACAGGCATTTAATAGCAACGATTGCTTTCATTCTACGTATTAGGTTTTTCTTCCCTTTTTCATGACTGAATTATTTTCTCTTCCTTGCTTTTTCTACCATATCACACAATTTAAAATATTTTAATATTAGCCTACTGATTTGGCAGTTGAGATTCCTCTGAAACTAAAAAAAAAAAAAAAGTAACTTCTTGAAAAATGTGGTGTAAGATCATTTCTTTTAGATTTTAATAAAAAGAGATTAAAATCATAGTTCTTTGAAATAAAGGAAGACACAGCCAGATATTCTACCAAATCAAAAGAGACTTGCTCTGACAGCCAAAATGTCACTGAGCTACATAATGCATGAGGCCTTAAATGACTTGGTCCATTAAATTAAAAAAAAAAATTCAGGAGAAATTCAGTGTGCACATTCAATAATTGGCTGTCCTAAGTGATCACATCCTTTCTGGATCTCCTACACGTAGTTAGTTGATAACAAACACTCTGAAACACCCACCAGTTTTCCCCTGACTTGCCTTGGGAATGAAGATCTTGTAAAATATTTTAAAAATAACTCTTTCTCTGTTTCCCTGAACACAGGGCAGCCACGTTTCCCAAGCCTACGGGTCTGTTTTAAATTCAAATGGAATCCAAGGATCTTGACAGAAAGGACCCCAGAGAGGACTTGTCCAATTGACAACAGAGAATCCAATAAGTCTTTTCATCTTAAGCCGTGAGATGTTATGCTGGGAGAAAAAGAGGAAAGCAGGAGCAGAGGGAATGCTAATAACTTGAGCAGATTTGGGGTGGAAAAGTGTTTTTTCTGTTCCTCGCCATTCACATATGCTCAAATACACCACGAAAACTTTTCAGTTAATAAGTGTGGTGGTACTAACAGGAAGAGAAGTTCTAGCTTCACAATGCGACCTACCTTTTTATTCGATTTGGAGCTTTGATAGGTTTATTCCATAATAAATATCTTTTTTTTGTTTTATTCTTAAGATAAAAACAATTTGCATTCACCTTTGACTTTTGTGACTTACGGTTTATTTAAAGACCAGGTATGTAGTCAGATCTAGATATTTTTAACTTCATCTTCACACCAGACCAAAAGTGAACATTTTCTACATTTCTACAGGAACCTCTGTTCCTCTTACATGTGCCAGGCGCTGAAGCTTTTATGTTTGTGAGATGTATGTAACTTCGTACTTGAATCATTCCTTGGTACACAGACTGTATATTCCATTGGGAAGGTGTATTGTAAAGGTTAGAAGAGGTAACAATAGCGGGGAAAAACTGCCTAGCAGGAATCTATTTAACATGTTTCTTGTTACTATTCCCAGTGACTGCTAGTATGGTTTAATCAGATCTTCCTGAAAAAATTCATTACAGAAAATTCTGCATTAGTGAAGAAAAAAATAAATGCAGCTCATTCATAACCTATTAGTTATTTTGCTTTTAAGGAAACAGAATAATTTTTTTCTTTTCTTCCTTTTCCCTTATCTAGAAGACTAACGTTACAAGTAGTAAAAGAGGAGCAGATGAAAGCAGGTGGAAAACAAATAAACAAAGTTCACCAATCTGCCTGTCTCTTATTAGCACCATCCTCTGCTTACGGCAAAAGAAGTGCAAATTGAAAGAGCTTATTGGGGCCGGGCGCGGTGGCTCATGCCTGTAATCCCAGCACTTTGGGAGGCTGAGGCGGGCGGATCATTTGAGGTCAGGAGCTCGAGACCAGCTTGGCTTACATGGTGAAACCCCGTCTCTACTAAAAATACAAAAATTAGCCAGGTGTAGTGGCACATACCTGTAATCCCAGCTACTAAGGAGGCTGAGGCATGAAAATTGCTTGAACCCGGGAAGTGGAGGTTGCAGTGAGCCAAGATTGCACCACTGCACTCCAACCTGGGCAACAGTAAGACTCACTCAAAAAAAAAAAAAAAAAAGAAAGAAAGAAAGAGCTTATTGGGAGGGAGTAGAAGATAAAATAGTCTAAAGCATCTCCTATTCTTTCTCTCCAATTCTATTGCTACTGTTGTAAATTCAGGCCCTATTTTTTTTTCTCTCCAATATTAACAAATCACTTCTAACCCAAGAGATCTCTTTGGCCTCACTCTTGCAACGAATTCACTCTCCACCCAACATCTGGAATGAGCATTCTCACACACAGATTTATCATGCTTCTCTCATGCTTGAAAGCCTTCAATGGTGTCCCATTACCTATGAAATAATGAACACATGTATAATAGAGCATCCCAGGACCCCCATTATCTGGCATCTATTTAGATCACCAACCTTATTATGTTTCAACTCCCCTTCCTGGCACAGTCCATCTTCACCCAAAGTTCCAGCTGCCTGTGTAGAACCATCTGCAGCTCTTCAGAATGGGAACACACAGGCAGTTTTGCAGCTCTGAGTATTAATTCACATGGCTGCCTCGACCTGAAGTGTTACCATCTCCATGTCTATCCACCTGGAGAACACCTGGAAAGGGCTCTTGGTGGACCACTGGAAAATGTTGCCCTGTTGATCTAAATGTGTATGCACATACACGCACACACACTCTACATAAACACATGTAATATTCACATATATGCATATATAAATATATTCATGTATGTGTATATGTGCACACAAACTTTGGTGCCAAATTATTATCTACCAGATTTTAGCAAAAATGAGCAATCATTTCAGAAAAAAATCATGAGAAAATTTGCCTCTCCCCTTGGTAGGTTGAATTGTGAAGTCAGGTACTGAAACTGAGACTACGCCATGCATGAAGTCCATTGTTTGTGAATTAGGAGAGGACCACTGGTCTAACTTAGCTGTAGAACAACCCTCTATCCAGGGGGCAGAGCCTATGAGCCCCAGAGCTTCTCCTCGCATTCTCAGGCACAGTTGACAGGTCACACACAGAAAACAGCTGGAGGCAGGGGCCCCATCACCTGACTGTATTTGCTCCACTGGCTTCAGTTTTATATATCCAGTTTATTCGAACGCTGAGAATAATTAATCATGTTAGCAAACTACTTCCTATGTTAAACAGGACTTCCATTTGGCCTAAACTTACCTCTCTGAAGTTGCAAGTAAAGTTGGTTCCCTTGTAATAACATTCCAGGATTAGATGAACAAATGTGTGTTCACTATATTCATGTTCCTTGTTGGTTTTAGACTTTGATTGTAGCTCCTTGAGACTCCATATTGAAGGGGTAAAGCCCTAACGGTTTCATCTATCCTCTTCTGGGATGCCTGGCCAGCTCCAATTCCCCTGAGCGTTCTGTCTCCTTTTATGGTACCTTTGTGTCTTCCACTTCCCTGAGCTTTAAGGCTGTTATCTTCCCTTGAACTTCAGTGACCCAAATCGCACAAAATCTCCCAGGTGTGGCCAAACTGCTGCATTAGTCAGTGTCCTCCAAAGGGACAGAACTAATAGGACAGATGTACATATAAAAGGGAGTTTATTAAGGAGTATTAACTCACACCATCACAAGGTGAGGTCCTACAATAGGCTGTTTGCAAGCTGAGAGCAAGGAAACCAGTTCGATGTTTGAGGGCTTCCTCCAGCACGGGAGGAAGATGTAGGCTCAGAGGTTAAACCAATCTAGTCTCTCCACATTCTTCTGCCTGCTTTTATTCTGGCTGCCCTAGCAGCTGATGAGATTGTGTCCACCCAGATTGAGGGTGGGTCTGCCTTTCCCAGTTCACTGACTCAAATGTTAATTAATCTCCTTTGGCAACACCCTCACAGACACACCCAGGAACAATACTTTGCATCCTTCAATCCAATCAAGTTGACATTCAATATTAACCATCACACCTGCTTTTTTTTGCAAGGGCAGGGCCAAGGTTTATTTTGGGTTACCAGCCTTCCTGATTATTCACATGGAGCATTTCTTTGCCATTTTAGGAAAAGAATTTGTATGGTCCACTTTAATTCAGTTCAACACAAGAAATATTAATTGAGCAATGATCAGGAGTTTAATACTCTCATAATTATATTTAAACAATGGTTAAAATCCATCATTTTGTAAGGTTAGCAGAGACAGGGGTATAGAATGTCATGTTAGGCCTGGCGCGGTGGCTCACGCCTGTACTCCCAGAACTTTGGGAAGCCGGGACGGGTGGATCACGAGGTCAGGAGATCGAGACCACAGTGAAACCCCGTCTCTACTAAAAAAAAAAAATTACAAAAAATTAGCCGGGAGTGGTGGCAGGTGCCCGTAGTCCCAGCTACTCAGGAGGCTGAGGCAGGAGAATGGCGTGAACCCGGGAGGCGGAGCTTGCAGTTAGCCGAGATAGTGCCACTGCACTCCAACCCGGGCGACAGAGCTAGACTCTGTCTCAAAATTAAAAAAAAAAAAAAAAAAAAGGAATGTCATGTTAGCTCGGGCAGAATTTAAGAAATCAGCAATTCTGTTAGTTTCAAAACTTCCTATATTCAGGAAGCATTTTCTTCTAATGTAAGCTCATTAGAGGGCTCATAATATAAAAGCAGAGCTGTTCTAGTAGAAGTAGCTGTTCCAGAGACAAGAACACTTCCCGAGAGCCTTTGCCACTGCATAGACAGATGCATTCACAGAACACCTAGTTTCAAAATCTTGGCTCGGGCTTCACTATTTAATTTAGAAAAGCAACTGAGGTTAGATGAGGTGGAAGACCAAGATTGTCTGACTCCTGGTCCAGTACAGGTTCCACTCTATTACTTGTACTTTCCTCTCATTGAAATTCACCTGTGATATTTTTTTTCGCCCATCCCTTGTAGTGACATTTTTCTCAGTTGACTTACTGAGTTTATCATTTCACTATGCCTATATTTATTAACTATTCCTTCCTTGTTCCCTTCCTTCCCTTCCGTCCTTCCTTCCCTCCCTCTCTCCCTCCCTCCTTCCTTCCTTGTATATGTGTGTGCAAGGAACAAGTTTTTCATACCATCCTGTATTTAACTTTCCAAGGGCTTCAGTTGGCAGAAGCCTGACCTCACAGGCTTCTAACTTATGCTTCTACTCAATCACGCAAAGTAATCTCTATTTGCACTCTGAGCTAATTTGTCATAAATGTATTCTGAAAGCATTTACTTGTTCTAATTCCTTTAACCTAACTCATTTTCCTATATTCCTTTCCCTGATCAAGGAAGATGATCTGATTAGGGTTTCTGTGAAAGCAGCCCCATGGTCTCTAAAAGTCCCTTTGATATCCTTGCGGGTGTAGGATGATTGACATTCATAATAGTACCCATTCAGCTCCTCTGTAGGACGTGAGCAGCCTCTGAGGCTGCTGCAAAACCCACTGCTGCATGTTTTGAGACCTGCCGGGAACAGCGACATGCTAGCCTACCTGCAACAACAAAAGCACGGTCCTGATGGATGAGGATACATGTAACAGTGGATAGGACTGTTATACGTATACACCACAATGATGACCCTAGATTATCTCCTGCAGGGCAATAGCACACTCATCCCACATGGCCTTAGTTATAAATGTAATATGACACACATGAATGATGATCAAAGGAAGAACTTGGGCCACTTTAAGAATTGTCAACTTTTTAATGCTGAAAGTTAATATAATAAAGAGACTAGACACCAGATCAGAAATATGAAAACGAAATCTCACCTCATCCTCATGATGCTTTGTTATTGGACCTGGTGATCTTCTGAGGAGTAAAGTATATAGGAGGAGATTGAAGAACCATTAGTAGAATATGCTGCAGCATTAGAGGCTCCCAGGATTGATGCTGTCCTTTTAAAGAGAGCCTGCTGAGCTTGGCCAGACATTAGTGACACATCTTTTTCTCACAGTTGTGCATTATCACAAATGATCACTCTGGAAATGTTAGCATTGAGGGTTACTTCACCACACTCTAGGGTCAAATGAGGAGAGGACGGAGAGAAGGAAAAGAGACTAAAAATTGCTCTAATTTCCTAATCCAATGCATTGTGACTACTAAACTCAATAGAAAGCTCTTCACTGGAAGGCCCACCAAGGGGCCACCTGTCTTTCTAAAATGCACATTAGCTATAGTAATACCACAACTATCAACACACACATTTAAGAGACTCGTAGCATATTCTTCAAGTTCTATGTTCCTTGAACAAAAATGTTGCCATGGAAACCTCTACCATAAGGCAGGTGTAGTTCTGCAAAGGACTATGGGCTGTGAAATCAGGTTCCCATGGCAACATTTTTGTTCAAAGCCTGAAGAATCTTAAATACATGTGCCAATACATATTATTACCCAGCAGGAAACACAGGTGGGATTAATAAAGTCCAATATTTGCTCAACTAAAAGTTATAATCGTGGTGAAAATAAATGAATTAAAATCAGTTCCTATGGATAGCTTATATAAACAGTTTGGAGTTGTATCACTACTTTCACATGAATAAGTAAATCTATGTGAAGTACTAGTAGATGACTTTCTTTCATTAAATTCACAAGGCAGAGAAATCTTCACAAAAATTATGGGATTTTAAAATTTTGAAATATATCTTCAGTTCATAATTCACTGATGAGATTAAATTACTCAAGCTTACCAAAGGAAATTAAGATCATACTACCCACCTGTAATAGAACCAATTATTATGGTGACCAAACAGTAAAAGAAAAAACGCCAGATTGATTCATCTATGTTATATGAGCTCATGCTAATAAAATGTGCCATCTGGAATATTTATGATAATTGCCATTTCTGTAGCCTCAACACATCCATATAAATATGCCAAGAACCAAATTAAGAAAAGCTTTTCTCTTTATCTTTTACAAATAATCCAGAAAATAATAATCATTCATTATAATAATATATTTTAGAGTGTAAAGAAGATACACTACAAAATGGAAAGATGACCACATGGAGCTAAGTTTTTTTTTGTTTTTGTTTTTTGAGACAGAGTCTCACTCTGTCCTTCAGGCTGGAGTGCAGTGGCGCAATCTCAGCTCACTGCAACATCTGCCTCAGCCTCCCTAGTACTAGGATTACAGGCATGCACCACCACGCCTGGCTAATTTTTTGTATTTTTAGTAGAGACGGGGTTTCACTATGTTGGCCAGGCTGGTCTCGAACTCCTGTGACCTCAGATGATCCACCAACCTTGGCCTCCCAAAGTGCTGGGACTACAGGCATGAGTCACCGTCCCCAGCCTTGAGTAAGTTTTTAAAAAGAGAACTTTCTTATTCATTGCCATTTTACATCTACTAGTCCCATAAAACTTCAAAACGAAATTCATAAACTACAGTGCACAATCTAAGAGTTCAGAGACCACACTCACCATTGCTTTGCATGATGCCTGGAACACACTAGGCACTCAATAAATATGTACTGAATGAAGGAATGAATGAATGAATGAAGCACATTAGTAATTTAAATAACAAATAATCTTAGTTTACTAAAGGTGTCTTTCACAAAATTATTGTATATAAGTAAAATTGGGGTGATTTAAATGAACTCTCTCCATTAAATTTTAAATTTACATTTAAAATTCAGAAACACTTTATCAACCTTTTTGATTGTTTTGTAATTAGTATTGATTCCCAAACCTTTGGCAATTTTTCCTCTTTTTTTTTCCCCCAGCCATTTAACCAAGTGGTTAATGATCCACAATCAAACATTTAAATGCACTGGGAGAGCTGAGCACATCAAGGAGCCCTGAGGACCTTTTTATAAAGTAAAAAATCCACTTTTTAAAATGCAATTAACCAATTCCTAGTTTACTTGTTTTATTTTCCCTCCGTTAGGTTTTTTAGAGTGGCATGCCTGTAAACATTTGCATATTGAACTCATCGTTTAAAAACATTTAAGCCCAAACTTCACGGAATTGATCATAGTTCCCCTAAGATGCTAAAAATTTGGTCTTTAGAATGTGACCACAGTTATCAAATTTATGCCCACAATTTCATGCATTAGAATTAGGTTCTTAAGAGAGATCAGTTTATCACAACTTTCCAAAGCAATGTGTCAGCTGCAGCTTAAAGATACAATTTAAAAGCTGGCAGACTACTCCAAGTTGCTAAAGACTTCCAGGTACCCAAGTATTGAATGAAGATGGCCAGGCTCTGAGCACTGAGGAAATCCATTTGGCTCAGGGGATGGTCTGCATTCCCCTCCATCTCTGCTTTGCTGAGAGGCCGTGGGTAAGTCAGAGTCCTTTCTGAGCCTAAACTCTTTCATAATTTCATAATTCCATAATTCAAATGGAAATTCATAATTTTCAAATGGAAATAGTAACTCTCAATGCAGACAGGTTTGATGAGAATTAAATGAGATGAGATACATAAAAAGTATACCCTGGAATTCTATTTACCTCTGAATATATAAATGTAAGTTAATGTTGTCGGCATTACTGTTTTATTAAAAGCTCCTAAAAATTAAATAAGCTAAGAAATAATTAAATGCTCACGGTGGAAAAAGAAGAGATAAAATAGCATTTGGCGTTAGCTTACATCTGTTTCTCCTTAGCCTCTCGTTCATTTCTCGTGCCTAATTATCTTCTCTTTTTTTTGGGTACTTTTTAGATTATCTTATTTTATTTTACTTTAAGTTCCAGGATACATGTGCAGAATGTGCAGGTTTGTTACACAGGTACAGATATGCCATGCTAGTTTGCTGTAATTATCTTCTAAAAGGTAGGTATCCAGGTACGAGACTGGAGGTTCTGTTCCTGGCATTTAAACCCTAAAGAGTTGCAATTATATTTTTAGATTTTGTGGGTTTTTTATGCCACTGGAGTTAAAATGCAGTATTACTAAAGAGTTAAATCAATTCCAATAGTTCTTAATTTTAGGAATCTCTTAAGTCCTGGGAGAATTTGGTTGGGGGTGGTATGATACCCTTGGAGGAGTAGTTAGGAAACTTTAAGGTCTCCCAAAGCTTACTACAGGCAAATACTTGTAGTATTTTTCAGAAATCTGCCAAAGAAATATTAAGTTGTTAAAGAAATCCAACTTTATTATTTCCATTAAATCAAAAAAATAGCAAAATATAAGTAAGTCAACCACACAAGGAAATATGCAAATTTGTATTTAAATAATATTCTAGGCCGGGCTTGGTGGCTCGTGCCTGTAATCCTGGCACTTTGGGAGGCCGAGGCAGGTGGATCACTTGAGGTCAGGAGTTCGAGACCAGCCTGGCCAACATGGTGAAACCCCGTCTCTACCAAAAATATAAAAATATAAAAAAGTAGCCGGGTGCAGTGGTGGGCACCTGTAATCCCAGCTGCTAGGGAGGCTGAGGCAGGAGAATTGCTTGAACCCGGGAGGTGGAGGTGGAGGTGAGCTGAGATCGTGCCATGGCACTCCAGCCTTGTTGACAGAGCGAGACTCTGTCTCAAAAAATAAATAAATAAAATAAAGAATATTCTGAGTCAGGCCACATTAATGGCTTTGCATTCAGTCACTCACTTCGGAGTACATTCACTGCGGCGTTTCTTAAACCTGGGGGCACAAAGGATGAGAGGGATAATTGCTGGTTTTGCAAATCCTAGGAAATATTTAAAATTCTGCATCACCCAAATGACTTCTTATAACCAAGGGTTGACACATAAATAAAATGATCCGAAGTTTTTACAGAGAAAACTCCCAAGAGTGTTGAAGTCTGACAAGGTGGCATAGCATTGAGAAATTCAGAACACCTTGCAAGTCATGAGCACCATATTTATGTTGTGACTCGGATATACCAATTTTATAAATTAATTTATAGCAGGTATAGAAGTAAACATGCAATTGAGAATTTTCCATATATGGTATTTTTTAAAAAATATTATATTTTGAGGTGATCTATTAAATTAGCCTACCAAAACAAATGGTGATTTAAATTCACATTCACCATTAAAGGAATAATAACCAAGACAATGATGATGGTTCAAATAATTGTGAATAATAATTGTCAAATAATAATAAGACTCAAACTTGGAAGACCCAAATCGGCAAGTGGAAATAGATTGTTAAACATTGTAAGAATTACACCAGTTTGGACAAAACATCACCTGTCACATTACAATAATGTTGTTAGTATCAACTGGATTGATCATATAAATTGGTATGCACTTAACATGTATACTTGGTCTAGTCTTACTGTATGAGAGCTTTGTCTATGGGTGTTCATACCTAGTTAGTTTAAGGTTATAGACATGGTGCAAATCAATAATAGATAATGCATTTTTGAGTTAACAGTAAAGATGCCCCAATTTTTTCTTTTTTAACTTTAAAAAATGCGTTTCTCTTACTTCATTCTGAAAAAATATCTAGACATTGCGCTAGGCTCTAGGGATATAAAGATATAAAATACCTGAACAGACTCTTCTCTGGAGGAACATGTGGTCTGGGGCTGGAAACGGGGACATACTTATAAAATACAATGTGGTATGAAAAAGTCAGAGTCTCACAGAGCCTTTTTCAGTTTTGTAGCAACCAAATGAACAAAAGTTAACGCCGTGTTTAAAGCCACTAACAAGTATACTGCAGGGTAACTTGCCCAATCATCTTCTGTTTTACTAGAAAACTAAAGTGAAAATTGCAATCTGTCTGCTGTAGAACACACTAGAGCATAATCTCAAACTGATTACAGACTTGTAGAATTGTATCAGCATCGATTTATAAGGCAGAACCCCGCAGCATGTCAGCGTGGTGCCGCTTCTTAAAAGTAGCACTTGGCTCTCCTATTTGATTCTGGAGCAAAACCGTGAGAGCTTTTGTTTGCTGCCTTTGTGACAGTCAGGATGCTGGTTGGAGCCTTCAGAGGTTTTGCTGCAGAACCACGCGGAGGGGTCTTGCAGGACACTGGGGTTCTTCACTGAGCTAAAATGCTGTTAAGGGTATAACATCATCTAACGGCTGCCTACATTGCAAAATGGTATTTCCATTCTTACAAAGACATCTACTCAAAACAAAAAGTAACTTTATATCATATCCATGGAAGAAGACTATGTGTTAATTTTTGCATTACAAGAAAATTATAGAATATAAATGTTTTTAGATCAAAATATGTCATGCTTCCTAGACTGGTATGATTAAGTTACACAATATTGCATCTGTTGCTTAAGAGACATTTGGTTCATTTGTTATTCATTCATTCTTTAATAAAAATGCATATTTACTGAGTCCCTACTGTGTGCCTGGCACTGCAGTTAGATGCACAACGTGAAAAAATGCATTAACTGATAACTAGAACTTTAATAAAACTTCACACATTAAGAAAAAGAAGAGTCCTAATTCCAAATGAGATACTTCTTTAGTTACAGAAATCTCTTGCTGTTTCCTAAGCAAATCAGTTAAAAGATGCCCATGCTTTGCCAGATTTTAGTTGACAAAAGTAATAATTGAGGTGGCCACGGAGCGAGTCCATTGTGAAGCTTCACAATTTCAGCTTCGACACTCAGGAGACATTTCTTTCCTTTGACCTTTCCACCCAGTAAAGTGATAGAACTCCCAGGCACAGAGCACAGGTCAGACATCTCTAACACTGCACAAATATCATTCAAGAGCAAACACTCTGTCACCCAACTTGATTACATGGAAATTGGTTTTGTACAATAGAAGCCCTTTTGTTCAGACTACTATGGGCTCCTACGGTGTAACTTTCTTTACAGAGTTAATAGAGTAGGGATGGATTTTGAATTTCACACACATACACAAAAGCCTCATTACCATTTGCATTTGTGCATGGCTAACAAAAATTAGCAGGAGCTACCTCAAATCATTAAGACTGAAAAATGAAATTGAACCGAGGTGAGAAAAGCCTGTTTTCTTAAAGCCCATTTAGTATGGATTAAAGTTAATTATAATAGGATATTTCAACTATAAAGAATAATTGGCCTTTCTTTTTTAGATGTCCAGAAAAATAGATATCATTTAATTTTTAAATTCTTTTTAACGTTTGGATATTGGGGTGCTGGTTTGTCAAATATTCACCTCTAAAACCTAAGTCTGAACTTAAAATGTTGATTCTAACTTGAAATGAATCAGAAATACGTTTAAAGCAGGTGAATAAGAAATAATGGAGATAAAGGAAGGGATATAGAAAAACTCTAGGAGTACCCAGTTTCTCCAACTGAAAGTATAAAATCAAAGAAATTCTTATCCACTCTCAGTAGGCCCAGAGGCCTACTGAGACTTAATCCCCCACACCCGACCTCCCATAGACTTTGGAAATGCTGCCGCCACACCTTGTCTCTTCTGTCCTCTCCAGTCAAACCCCATGTTTCCGACCTACTCAGCCTCCTGGTTCCCCTTTCTCTCCTCCTCATGTGCCAAGATGCGTGGCGTTGCCACGATGAGTATGGGAATTACGGGTATATCTGCTGACACCCTGCCTCTTCTTCGCTGCGTCTGTTTCTCAGGCCCTCTCTTTTCCCACATTCTTCTCAACTCTAGCAATTTTTATTGTTACCTCCTTGAGCCCCAATCCCTGCCTCGGCTCTCAGGCTTGGACCTAACAGGTACAGATCTGGGGAGCCCCTATCCAAGGTCCAGGGCTGAGTAACCTGGAGACATATTCCAGTCCCCATGTGGGGAAAGCTGGGACTAGAATTTGTCTTTTTCTACTGCTAAGAGGCTTCTCCACACACAAGTCATTGTCCTTTGTTAAAACTCACTTGTTGCAAACTCTTTCTTTTTTACTCTATTTCTACAATTTTGTCTATATTTCTTGCAGTGAGTAGCAAGAAAAGAATGTATTAAGGAAGCATCTAAAAGTAAATTAATCTGATTTTTTTGTGTTTTTTAACTTTTATTTTAGGTTCACGGGTCTATGTGCAGCTTTGTTATATAGGTAAATCTGTGTCACAGCCTAGTACCCAACAGTTGTTTCTTTTTTCTGCTCCTCTCTCTCCTCCTATCCTCCACCCTCAAGTAGGCCCCAGTGTCTGTTGTTCCCCTCTTTGTGTCCATGTGTTCTCATCATTTAGCTCCACTTATAACTGAGAATATGCAGTATTTAGTTTTCTTTTCCTGTGTTAGTTTGCTAAGGATGATGGTCTCCAGCTCCATCCACGTCCCTGAGAAGGATGTGATCTCATTCCTTTTTAAGGCTGCATAGTATCCCATGGTGTATATGTTCCACATTTTCTTTATCCAGTCTACCACTGGTTGGCATTTAGGTTGATTTCATGTCTTTGCTATTGTGAATTGTGCTGTGATGAACATATGCATGCATGTGTCTTTATGGTAGAACAATTTATATTTTGGCAGGTATATAGCTAGTAATGAGACTGCTGGGTTGGATGGTACTTCTGTTATTAGCTCTTTGATGAATCGCCACACTGCTTTCCACAATTAAATGTAATGGTTGAATCTGACAATTAAATTATTAAGACATAAAATTAACCATGTAGGACTGATGGGTCACAAGGGGTAACTGTAACTTGCTGGTGTCACAGTCCTTCTTGTGCATTCTAGATTATCACTGTTTCCTAACTTCACCAGTGATGAGACAACTTGCTGTCTCTTTCCAGACCAGACATGTCCAGGCCATTGGCATTCTGGATATTGAATGCATACACACGTGTGTAGCACAAAACTCACCTACTATTAGTCATTTTCCTAGATCCTGGAAGGAGTGTTGGATGATTACAGAAATAAGGCATGTGGGCATTTGCCAGGTTAACACACTGGCATTTGTGTCAGCTCACTACCAAACCCCTTCCTGCGAGGTATGTGGAGGGGCCTTCCAGTCCTGCACACTAAAATTGTGTTTTTTATTATTTAGGTAATAAGTACATACAATAACTGCATATATTTATATTTAAAGTATACAATTTGCTAAGTTTTGACACCTGTATATGCCTGCAAAACCATCACCACAATCAAGACAGTAAGCATATGCATCTTTCCCAAAAGTTTCCTCATGCTCCTTTGATCAGCACACTACAATTCTGAGTATTCTTGCAATGGAAGAAACTGTCAGCTTCATTTTCCAAAAGGGACCACAAGTCATACCATCAGTTCAATTCTATATGGCATGACCATCCACTGGAAGTCCCTAGAACTCAAGTTCCCAATTGTCCAAGGCTAAGAATGGTTTAGTTTATTCTATTGAAGAAGGTGTATGAGAACATGCATGCGTGTGGATGTGAATGTGTTCACATGTGTACATACCTTCACAATACACCTTAATGTGATATGCACTAGAGGTAGTGATTTCTTCCAAAAAAAATAAGCTACCCTTTTAACTAAAGTAAATTTTCATAAAGATTTCTTTTTGCTGAAATGTGTCTTCTTTTCACCATATGGAACCAACCTTTCTGGCACAGTCTAGATACAAGCTTAGAAACTCTATTATTAGAACTCCAACTGGCCATTCGGATGAGTATAAAGTACTCAACTGCGTGGGGTTAGAAGGACACAAACAGGATCCAAACAATTAGCTCCTGTCACTCTTGCTGTGTGAAAATTGAATGATAACACTCACGACAGGGGCATTGGGCTCTGAGAACCAGGAGTGTGGACGCTGCCACCCATGCAGTTCCTGGATCCCACATAAAACTCAAGCTCCCATGGAGATTGTAATAATTCAGCCAAACCCTCCACAAACAACTGTTTTCTGGGTTGCATCTTTTTTACAAACCATAGAGCTGTGGTTTAATAAAGGGAAGCGTCTGTCTTTCCATATTTCTAAGAGTGTTATTATTTTCCTGCATAACAGGTGCATGACCTCATGAAAGAAAGGACTGTTTGTTAAGAAAAAAGACACTGTGATGCATGTCAGAGGCTACCAACTTTATGAAGAAACCTCTTCCTTTGCCACATGGCATCAGAAAGAAGCATCAATCAATCAGTACTTGCTGAGATCAGATGTAGTCATTTTCCTTCACTATCAGGAAGTTGTCAGATTTATAAAATAGCTTGCTTGAGCCTGAAATGAACTATTTCTATTACAATACTACTGTACGCATAGCTGGGCCATTCACTTCCCCATGAATATGTACTGAATTTCTACTACATGCGAGCTATTGTGGGGCACATAAATATGAATATGACATAATGTGGCCCTCGGGGAATTTACATCATGGTAGAAATGCATATGGCACTCAAGAGAACATTTAAGTCTGATGATGATGAAAAGAGGGAAGCCTGGCAGGAATAGAGCAAAGGCTTTCAGAGCAAAGGCTTTCAGACCCAAGGAAATTCGTGATGAACCAGGCGAGGTCTCCATTTTAATTAACCACTTTCTCTTAGTAACCTGATCTGATACCTATTATTATACTTGTAAGGTATCTTTGCCTGTTTTTTTTTCTACATGTCTCTTACCCGAACTAGACTACAGGACCTTCGAGGCCATGGATAAACTTATCTTTTATAGCTTGGTATCAGCACATACGAGGCTGTCTTGTTGGTGAATGAATGAACAGAGTAGAGATTGTATCATTTTCTGTGCAAGAGTTTGAAGCCAGCCTCATCTTAGGAGATGGTCCTCTAGGGATGGCTAACAGTACCCCTATTGTCCTTTCCTGAAGGAGGACTTCTTTCAATTTGTTACCTCCAAAATTTATTATAGGAAAAAAGAATATTTTCTGTTTATAAAATGAATGCAGCTTCATTGTATAGTTTTGCAAACACACAGAAAATCATAAAAAATAAATAATTATCTTTTTGTAATACAGTGCCCAAAACAACCATCACTAAGGCACTGGCCTATCTGCCTGCCTTTTGTATGTGATAATATTACATAAGTACTCTGTAGATACTTAATAGTCTACACTCAAGATATATTCTGTACATGTTTAATATTGAATACCACTTCTAAAGATGTATATTTAACCAATACTCTGATCCAGTAATTTATTTTTCCTTCTAATTATATATATATATATAAACTGCATATATTTATATTTAAAGTATACAATTTGCTATATATATATATATATATATTTTTTTTTTTTTTTTTTTTTTTTTTTTTGGAGACAGAGTTTCACTCTTGTTTCCCAAGCTGGAGTGCAATGGCACAATCTCGGCTCACAGCAACCTCCGCCTCCTGGGTTCAAGCGATTCTCCTGCCTCAGCCTCCCGAGTAGCTGAGATTACAGGTGTGTGCCACCACGCCTAGGTAATTTTTTGTATTTTTAGTAGAAACGAGGTTTCACCATGTTAGCCAGGCTGGTCTCAAACTCCTGACCTCAGGTGATCTGCCCATTCGGCCTCCCAAAGTGCTGGGATTACAGGCGTGAGCCACCGTGCCCAGCCTTCTTTCTAATATATTTTTAGTAGAATAGTCCCGTAAACAAGAGAAGCATAGTAAGCTAAAATTCCAAAAGGGGCTCATTTTGTTTTAATCCACTATCAAGTATACTCATTTTTGGAATCATCTATTTCAAAATGAAACTGAAGCCAGATTGAATACTCTGTTACAGGTTCCATTTGGAGGATAACTCATAGGACACTGACCCATCTGACTCCTGGGAGGGGGCTCATTCCACCAAGAGGGCAATATTTCCATCTGGGACATTTTCTGTAAATACCAAATACCAAGCTCCTGATCCCTAACAGACACAGATAACTCAGCAGAAATGAGAAAGCTTAGACAAGCTCTAAAGGGCTCTGTTGAAAAACAAAGTTATTAAACAAACAAAGAAAGTATTAGAGCATGGCCCCCAGGCCTGTCATACCTCCAGACCCTTTCTAGAACACTTGTCCCTGCTGTGTCTGCCTCAGGAATCACTTCCATAGCCAAACTCTTCCTGACCTCTAATGCTACATAAGGTAGAACACAGCACTCCCTCCTTGGTGCCCTCTTTTCCTATACTTGCTTTTACTACCATGCCACAGACACCTGGGCACACCGATTGAGTTTTATGCCTTTCTGCTCTTCGACAACAGAGTCTCTAAAGGATTATACTATCATGTTTATTTTCCTATTCCTATTGTCCAGCATATCGCCTGGCACACAGAATGTGCAATTCATGTTTGTCGAATGAATGGCTGATTGAGCAAAGTTCTAAAGGGTGGACAAAATTTGGAAAGAGGGCAGTGAACGAGGCTGGTAAGGGGAGACCCTCTGTGTGATCAGAGTCACTGAGCTCCAAGAATCATCTCTTTAACAACCCTTGGCATGAGGTCTTGCTTTACTGCCTTACTTTGGGATCTAGGAACTCTCAAACCATTTTCTTAATATTCTTCTAAATCAGTAACTGTTCTCAGAACTGGCCTATTGGATGGCACTCAGCCCCTCATTGTCCCTTTCAATGCAAAGCCTGGCCCCTGTCCTAGAAGCCTAAGAGCTTCTCCTTAGATCTGGTACCTGTCCTCAGCAGGGGTCCTCGCCTCAGACCTTCCTTTCTCCTTGATTTCTCCCATTTCCCCTTGAATACCCAAAATTTGGGGGAAACATTTAAAACCTCCATTCTTGCCAATTACATTTCCCTCTGGCCTATTTACTACTAAACATTCATATTTTCAGAGCAAGATTTAACAGAAAAAAGAGGCTAAAGGAAATTTGCATGGCAAAGGTACACAAATCATTTTAGGCATGCAAATTATTGTTTTTAGAAGAATAAAAGGCTGTAAATATTTTGAGAAGTGGGCCCCTAGTGCCTCTTAAGTATTCTAAACTACACAGTGTGCTTCATAATTATGTAATATATAGAATACCAGCTGCTTTGAATGGTGCTCTGGAGGTTTGGATGGTATCAGAAAGCTCTCCTCCCCCAGTGAGAGCCATAATGAAGGAAGCATACCGTAAAGCCAGACCCAATTGACATTGAGTTGCAGGATTTTAACACACTTTAAAACCGATGTTAAGTCTGTGTGGTATGGTTGCATGGGAACATATTTTTTGTCTAAAAAATACAGAATCTTACAAAGTTGTATACCTGTAACGTGTATTAATATTTATCACCTCATTAACATCTGTCTAAAGGGAAACATCGATTGCATTTGAATATGCGTGAATATACTTATAAAATATATATTTAAATATTTATGTCTTTTCATTCAAATACACACATACATTTACTTAAAAAACAAAACCCTAGATTCTTATTTTAAACTGTGACAAAGAACAGAGATACATCTGAGTTTCTGGAAGCAAAAAATGAAGCATACTAATGTTTTCCATTGGATCCTATGCCAATGTAGGCATCTTTCTAAAGTCTTCCTGTAAGGATAGATGAACTATATATAGTCTTAAAAATCTCCCTCCCAGTTGCATAGACCCTGAAAAATATGAGCCATGTGACAGCTTTAACTTCAAAGAAAAACGATGGAGCAAAGAATAGAGTAAACACAACTTCTCTTTCTAGGAATTCACACATAGCCAATCCCAATAAGGAAATGGTAATTTAACAAAATCGTCTTACAAAGAAAGAAAGAGGTAAGAAATTAAAAGTCCCATAGCCTTCACAATTAAAATATAGACATGGATCTGCAACCATAAGCTTCCCCTTGGAAATCACAGGTACTCAGTTCAAAGAGTTACTCCTGCCTTACTTTTAGAAGAATAGAAAACTAGCTGTCCCCACAGGCTAGAGCAAAAGAAGGCAAATTGTTACTTTAAGAAGAAAATATGAGCTTTATTCCTGAAAATCAATGGAGCAAGTTACTCAGACCTTAATTTGGCTAAAGCTGCCTCGAGACACAGGCATTGGGATCAGACTCTATTATATTCCAGCTGTATAACTGAGTAAACATCTGACGTTTAGCAGGCTATGTGACCTTTCTGAGCCTCAGTTTTCTCATCTGTCAAAGGGCAACATTATTTATCTTAAAAAAAAAAAAAAATATATATATATATATATATATATATATATACTTGTATAGCTCTTGCATTTTAAGATGGAATGAAAACACAGACAAATCCACAGATAGGTTTTACTACAATTTCCCAACTTAGTAGTCACAAAATACTTTCAGCAATCAACCAGTCTGGGTATCTAGAATTAAACTATTTGCAGTCTCAATTCTATTTGAGTTTGAGCAGAACAAAGGTACTTTGGAGAAGACTGAATCAACAACCTGCAGAAAGTTAAAGAAATTACAGAGAACCCTGAACTGAAACATCTCCTATGCACCTACTCTCGTATATCTCTACCTCCCTCCTTTCCTATCGACCTGTGTCTTGTGGAAAGTCCATGGCCTGCTTTTAATTTAATACAAGCAGAGAAATTGACAATTTTTAAATATATTACAAAGAACAGATAAGGAGTACTTGTCTCCTGATTTAGTGGAGTTACTCTTGAAGTTCTAATCACTACTAATTTTCAGTGGTGCTGATGCAATAACAATACTGCAAATGGATCTGCGTTCTGTCACCATTATCAGTGGTGTGAAGCCAATCATTTTAATAGGTAATGAGAGGCCAATATTGACAAAGGAATTAAAAATAATACTCTTGAATGGAAATGTTTCATAGTTTAATTTACCAGCATTTTAAACTGTGACTTATATCCACAACATATACTATCATAACTATATCAAATTAAAGCCCTGTGTTTCTGCCTGTCTAAAAATGATCTCCCCACAACCTTGCTTCTCATTCAACAAAGAGTTATCTAGTGCCTGTGGTAAGCCTGACACCTTTCTAGAGCTGCTGTCTCTCTTGAACCCATTATCTGTTCCAGAGAAGTGAGCTGCAACCTCACAGGATGTGTCTCACCTGCAGACAGGCTTTATTTGGCTTGGACAGGGGTTTTAAAACTTTGGGCCAAGATTTTTAAATATATAGATGCCACTTTAAAAAAAAAACTAGATTGCCTACTTCATTTGAAAAATCAAAACTGCTGGTATGACTGGGCTCACATTTTTATATGGCAACAATTAATTAGGGCTGAAAGAGTGCCTGAGCCCTTCCGCTCCCCATACCCTTCTGCTATGCACATACTACACACAGAGAGACACACCCATTCACACACAAACAAACACTCTTTTTTTCAAAAACTGACCCCTGAGACTGGAAATTTCCAAGGTGGGCATGTGAATTTGCCAAGCGTCTTCCATATAAACACTGCAGACTTTTCCTCCAACGTTCATTCCTTACCACAATATTTCCTACTCCATTACAGAACAAAACATCTCTTAACAAAAAAATACTCTGATTGTCAAGTCCCATGACTAGCCTAACTAGTCCTCCTCAGTCTCTCTGAAATAGCTGAATCCATTAATCAGTGCTGCTTCCTGGAGTCACTCTGTCCTAGGCTTCTGAGACTCTCCTTGGTTCTCAGCTACCTCCCTTCTGCCCTCCTCTGCCTCTTCAGGCAGGGCTGCTTGTTGATCCACTCCCCTCTCTCCGCAGAAGTGACGTCCTTTATCCTTTCTCCAGTTCCTTCCACCACATCAACCTAAACACCTTTTAGATTTTTGTCTCTAGCTCAGATTTCTGTTCTGGAAAGGAGATATTTGTTGCATGCCCCAAACAGATGGCATCTCTAACTCAAGATGTCAAAAGTGAACTCATTAGCTACCCCTGCAGCTTATATTTGAGTTTTCTGGATCTCATTATTGCTACACAATCCTTCCAGTGACTCATTCTCAGTATCTAAAGTTCATTGTTGATTTTTTTTTTGTCTGGAAACAACTCTCTCCTCCACCTCCACTGGATCAGTCAATTCCATCATCAGTATGACCCCCTCCCCCACTTCTCTGGCACTCTAGTGGCCATCAGCACCATCAGCCCAGCCTGTGTTCTCCAATACAATTGCCTCCTTGTTGTGCCCTGGAAGCCTCTCTCCTCCAATCAAATCCATCCTGCATATGCACGGCAGACAAATCTCCCTAAAGCACTGCTACTGTTCTGTTCAAAAGCTATCCATCGGTCCACATTGCCTAATGGAAAGCTCCAAATTCCTTAACCTGAGGCTAATGTAATGATGTAACCTCAGAACTTACCTTTTTACCTTTTCTTCTGCTATACTCTTTCTTGCCATAAATAAACCTTAGGATTTTCCTATTTTATGAGCTCCCCTATACTACACTTTTATTTATATTATTTCCTTGAGAATGGGTTTCCTGTTACCAGATGTTTAAGTGTTGCCAGTCCTTGAAGCTTCAGTTAAAATAATACCTGCATGAACTCTCTGGTACACCCAAGTAAACAAACCTCTCACTCTATTATTACTCTATTACTCTATGACATTAGTTAAGTACTTACTATATGCCGAACATTGTACTCACAGCAACCCCACAGGTGGGTGTTATTATTATCCCAGTTTTTGAGAAAACAGGTTTATGTAAGTTAAATACCTCGCCCAATGTTGCACAGCAAGCAACACACAGCACCTTGTCATTTCTTCTTCTACGGCACTTAACATGTTTTCACTTGGTCCTTTGTGTACTAATTATCTCCTCCACCAGTTAGATATCAGCTTCTTGAGGTCAGGGAGAATGTCATGTATGAATACACTGTCTTCTATACACAACACCCAGGGCAGGGAGTGGACTCCAATGATGTCTATTGAATTTATCAATTAACTTCTCTGTGCCACTATTTTCTGTAAAATGGGGACAATAATAGTGCATTCTTTGTACCGTTAGAATTAAATGAGTAAATCCAATAGAGTTCTCAGAACAGTGCCTGGCCCTGTTGCCAGCGCTACCTAAATGTTAATTATGCTAAGACCTGCCATGTTGATGGCTGCCTATTTGTTCCTCTTAAAAGGCCAAGGATGAAAGTGTCAGCCTTAAGAAGAGAAATACTTCAGCACTATGTTTCGTTCCTTTCCTGGCTTTTCTACCATCTCTATTTGCTGTCTCTATTTCCTCCACAGGTGACTGCGAACTGTCACATTCTCTAGGAGGTACCAGGACCAGCTCACAATTGTGCTGCCTCATTGGGGCAGGGTCAAGCCCCCACCACACACAGCCAAGGTGCTCCTGGGTCACAGGCTCCTGAGGGCCAGTTTGAACCAAAAGGACCAATGTCCTTTCACCAGCCTTTCTGGAAGATACATGACATCCCTTTAATAGAACCAGACTTTATTAGGACCATGGTATCCTCAGAACACTATGCCATGAGAAAAGAATAATAAAGATACTGATACTAATATCTCTGAAATTCACAGGAATATACCTATGCAATATAAATGTATTACGTGATTATAACTAATGAAGAAAAGGGAATTAATAATTACATTAAACTTATCAGCATCGTAAAAGGTCTTCTAGAAAAAGAAATCAAAATACCTCTCATTTTAAAATAAACTGCATATGTATTGATATATTCAGATACCAAAAAAATGGTTACATACATAGAAGCACCAGTTTCATCTTTTCAGTCATTCAATTGACATTTACTAAGTAAATGCTAGAGCTAGACATGGCTAGGGACCAGAGGTACAAAGATGAAAGATGAAATGCATCCACTGGTTCTTAATCAGAGTAGGGGGGTTTTGCCCCCAGGGGACATTTGGCACTGTCTGGAGACGTTTTTAGCTATCTTGGGGGATGGAGTCCAGCAAGGCTGCTAAACATTCTACAGTGCACAGCACAGCCCTCACAACCAAGAATGATCTGGCTGCAAATGTCAATGGTGGGAAGGTTAAGAAACTTTGATACAGACTTAGGGTGTTGAAAACTTACTCCTGATAATCTGAATCCAAAACTGAAGGTGAAACTGAAGGTGAAATCAACATCTACAAGGCCATTGGCCAATGGAAGAAATAAGAAATGAAGAACACTGCCCCACATTTAATTTTCTGTCATTCCACCCAATCATTGATAAATTCTCTGAATCTGTTACCTTTATGTTTGTATTAATTACATTTGTTCTTTAAAAAGAAAATCATTTGAAACATTATTTTCCCCGAGGTTTTTTTTTTCTTTTAATTTTCCAAGTGACAATAGCTTTAGAAAGCCTGTTTCATGGCGTGCCCATGGCTGAAAGGTACAGCTGTGTGGTCCGTTGTGGGGTTTTCTCTTCATTTAAGCTAGGGAGGAGGTGGAGTCACCATGCCCAGGCTATAGCAGCTAGAAATCTGTACTCTGTCTCAGAACTGTCTTTCTGGATAAGATCTAAATTTCCACATAAAGGAAAAGCACTGATATTTTTAAACTGTGGAAATACCATCTACTGTAGAGAAATGAACACAGAGAAAATAATGTATGCAGAAGGAAAAAAAAAAAAAAGAGCCTCCTTTTGACAAATGGCAAAAAAGATAAGCACAGGTCTCCAGGACAGATCAGTGATTCTGGCAATGAATGTCTGTTTTACCATAAGATGTTAAATTCTATTTTTTCCCATAACTCACTATACATGCAATCCAAAATCCATTAAATTAAGCCCTAACGTCATAAACTTCGCTTCTGTCTGTTTATAAATATACAGCAAAATTATTTGATGGAATTATCATCTTCTTTCAAAAGGACTGCTTAATATGAGGAAATCGGGCTTTAGTTTAGGACACAAACATTCTAAAAGGAAATGGATTACTGTGCCTCGCTGCCCTTGTATGTCTGTAAATCCACAGCTCTGCTTTTAAACTGCTGACGCAAGCAGAACTGCTTCAAACTCTGAGATGAATGGGTTTCATATACAGCTGATGAAATAACATTAACAGAACTACGGCAATTCAATATATTATACATTCAATTCATTTTTTTAAACTGGGAAAATAAAATAGCTGAACTTTTGCCTAGAATGAAACTTTAAACAAGATATTTTCCCTAAAACAGACCCAATCCTAAAGAAACAAAGTTAATTCTTATAATTCCTAGGGAATAAAATACCCTCTTACTTCTAGTGTCACGACAAGCTAAGACTGAGTCACCTAGAGGCCACGGTAAGTGCTGAACCAGGCTGGGTGCAGTGGCTCACATATGTAATCCCACCACTTTGGGAGGCCAAGGTGGAAGGACCATTTGTGGCCAGAAGTTCCAGAACAGCCTGGGCAACATAGTGAGACTCTGTCTCTACAAAAAAATAACTTTAAAAAATTAGCTAGGCATGGCAGCATATATCTGTAGTCCTAGCTACTCGAGAGGCTGAACTGGGAGGATCACCTGATTCCAGAAGTTCAAGGCTGCAGTGAGCTATGGTTGCATCACTGCACTCCAGCCTGGGTGACAGAGTGAGACCCAGTCTCTAAAAAAATAAAAATAAATGCAAAAATGCAAGACCAAATTTATAGCCACAAGTTGTTCAGTGGTTGGCCTCCCATAGGTAACCATAGACCCCAACAGGTTTCTCCAAAGGATGATGCTAACAGCTTGTCTAGACTCTCATTTTGAGGCCTCTCAAAAGTAGTGTGTCCTCTTTCAGAAAACATTCAAGATGGCTGAGGAGGAAATAAGGATCAGATTTTTATTTATGTTTTTCTGCTTACCTGTATATACATCACTGAAGTATGATAAAAATGTATTACAATTAGATACTATCTAACAGAAGCCACATGTCTGGTGTTTAACTAAGTGCTATATTATTGAAAGTGAATAGACTAGGTTCTACAGTCTAATGCTATAGAAGCAATTTGGATACACATGCCCTTATGCAAATACATTGAAAAAAGGTAAGTCCTGGGTAGAGATGCAAGTAAGACACACGAAAGGTTCTAAATGTAGGATGTATAACCATTGTCTAAGCTTGTAGTCCTCAACATCTTACACATAAGGATGATGGATAATTTAAACCTTAGCTCTGTTTTAGTAATGACATGTTTAGTATGAGGGTGGGGCAAACTATCCAATTTTTAATGCAGTACTGTGTGGCGAAAAGAACAAAGATTTTTTTTAGTAAAATGGAGTACTTAATAAACTAAATTCTAAGACAGAGTGCTTCATTCCTCTGAGTCTTGTTTTTCTCATTTTAAAGTTCCTCTCTGTATTCATCTGCTTGGGTTGCCCTTAAAAATTACTACAAACTGTGTGGCTTAAACAACAGAAATTTATGGCTGGGCACAGTGGCTCATGCCTGTAATCCCAGCACTCTGGGAGGCCGAGGCGGGCAGATCACGAGGTCAGGAGATCGAGACCATCCTGGCTAACACGCTGTAACCCTGTCTCTACTAAAAGTACAAAAAAAAAATTAGCCGGGAGTGGTGGCAGGTTCCTGTAGTCCCAGCTACTCAGGAGGCTGAGGCAGGAGAATGGCATGAACCTGGGAGGCAGAGCTTGCAGTGAGCCGAGATCGTGCCACTACACTCCAGCCTGGGTGACAGAGCAAGACTCCTGTCTCAAAAAACCAAAACAAAACAAAAAAAACAACAGAAATTTATTTCTCACAGTTATGGAGGCTGTGAAGTACAAGATCAAATGTTGGCTGATTTGGTTTCTGGTGGGGACTCTTTTACTCCCCTGCAGATGGCCACCTTCTCACTGTGTCCTCTCATGGTAGAAAGAGACAGCAAACAAGTGCTTTGGTGTCTCTTACAAGGCCACTAATCCCATTATGAGGGCCCCACCCTCATGACCTCATCTAAGCCTAGTTACCTCCCAAATACAATCTTCAAATATGATCCTATTGGATTTGAGGGCTTTGACGTATGAATTTGGAGGGATATAATTCAATCCACGGCACTCTCAAAGTTGCTGAGAGGATTTCATGGTGCTTGGCAGGGAAGGATCTCAAAAATTAGTGCAGGCAAGAGGTGCAAAAAACATTAAGAGCAAGAAATGTGGGGAAAGAAAAATTTGACCAGAAGCCAACAATCAGGAAGGTTCTAGTTCAGTGATATAGGCAGGCAAATGTTTACAAATGATGAACCATGCATGTGCTAGAGGTCAGAGCATGACAGGGAGGCTCAGTCCCAGCAAGTAGGCGAGAGTTGGTTCCAAAAACCGTGGCAATGACTCAAAACTGGTACATGGCTGTACCAGAAAGATGTTGTGACTCAGGCAATTGATACTTCTATTGTGTTTTTACTCTGATAGGACCAAAGATAAGGCTTGAGGGAGGTGACTGGAAGTAGCAGCAAATGCATCACAATGAGAGTGTGTGTGTGTGTGTGCGCGCACACACACACACTCATTTTTGAAGTGGATTTCCTTTAGTGTCGCTATTGATCTAGCCGCATAGATTATTAATCTTGTCAAAGGATGTCTCATTAGCAAAAACATATCCCACGGATTCACCCACCAGCAGACTGAGTAGCCCTGGAAGATATCATGTGTCAGCCCCATTTCTGTAGCTGTCTTTCTTGTGGACAGGGCTCCATGCCATGCACTTCCTGTGGCTCTTCCTGGTTCCTTCCCTTGGCTGCTGTCAAGTCTCCAGCACACAAATGGTTTCCTGCTTGCTGTGGTCCCCAGATGAACTCTGAGACTGTCCTGATGCAGCTGATCATAATAACAAAACCTAGAGTGAGGGGTATCTACCCAACAGCATTGCAAGCTCATTCTTTTCCTTGCAAATTTCAGAACTTTAAGTGGATCAGTTACCTTATATCTCTTACCTCCTCCCACTGATGAAGCTGTTCAATCTCAGGTCAGTGAATTGTGAGTGCCCTTCAATATTTTTAATTTTGTTCTATTTGCACTGTACTTGGTAAGAAATTCCTAAACATTTTTAGATCTCAGCCAATACTCTTCCTTTTCTGAGGCATTGTAGCTTTTACTCTATCTTGCTGAGCTTATTGAAAGGAAGACCCTATATTTTCATCTGTGAATTTGTGTCTTCAGGATTGAGTCTTCAGGATCTAACATAGAACAGGACACACAATTCACTATTCAATAAATGCTCGCTAGCTTGAAACAATACATGATTTCAAAGTTGTTTTCCTTTTCTTTTCTCTTTTTCTTCTCACACATCCATTATTATTGGCCAATTTCCCCTGTAATAGGTCTTTTCGAATCAGTTGTCATCATTTCAATAAAGGAAGTCGGATTTCCATTACTACGATATAACATAATAAATAGAACTGAGTAACATCCTGTATATAAACATAGCTGAGATCAGATGGGGCAATGAGTGACATTGAAAAAGACCCACTGTCAATATTTACAATGGAAATGGAAGACTTATGCTGCACTTGGGCATTTCCAAGCTGCTGCTATTCTTATCTGATGTATCTGGTCTGTAATTAATATTTACAGAAGCACAAGAAAATTCTTAATAAATATCACATAAGTAGACACTGAAGGTGTTAGACTCATATAACTGGGCTAGAAATTGTTAAACTACATACAACTGATTCTCCTTTGCAATAAACCCCATTTGAAGAGGATAAAAGAAAGAGACTGCCATGGGTATGATTAAACTTCACTAAGGTCTATGTTTCAGTTCCTTCAAGACTGCAAGTATTTTATTTAACTTTCTATGTTCACTCATGGAAAGATGATTTTAACTCACCATAGGTAGTTACTGAATACACCTTTTTAATCTCAGCTTCTTGTTTGTAACAATTCTTTCTTTTTCATTTCACTCTAATCAAATATGCCATTCAAGGTCTAGAATTTTAGAGAGACATAACAGTAGTTATTTATATGCTGGGAGCAATCCATTTTTGAACAGCTGGCAAAGCAGCTTAATATCTCAGCCAATCATTTTAAGCTCTAAAAAATTCAACATTCTCTAGTGCTGTTAAAGAGTAACCTCATAATGTTACATAGCCTAAGAAACGAGATACTACCCCTCCCTTTTTTTCCTCTTTTTGATTTTTTTGCACTTTTCAGTTGAGCTTTAAACTGTTTTATAACTGTCTGATAAATAAGTTACAAGGGCAGGTCAAAATTAGGCAAAAGAAACTTTGATGCTAGATTATCTGGCAGTAAAACATTCATTTACTAAACAAGCAGTTGTTATGAGCCTTCTTCTCTGTACATTAAGGGCTGGGAACAGCAAAGATGGGGATGACTTCGTTCTGGAGGTGCTCCAGTGAGGGGAGAAAAACACATAAAGATATCTTCAGGCTGGGCACGGTGGCTTACGCCTGTAATCCCAGCACTTTGGGAGGCCGAGGCAGGCAAATCACAAGGTCAGGAGATCGAGACCAGCCTGGCCAACATGGTGAAACCCCGTCTCTACTAAAAATACAAAAAAAATTAGCTGGGTGTGGTGGTGTGCACCTGTAGTCCCAGCTACTCGGGAGGCTGAGGCAGGAGAATTGCTTGAACTCGAAAGGTGGAAGTCGCAGCAAGCCGAGATGGTGCCACTGCACTCCAGCCTGGCCAACAGCAACACTGTCTCAAAAAAAAAAAAAAAAAAAAAAAAAAAAGATATCTTCAAAGTAAGAAAAAATAACTATGACAAGAATGGGCCCATGGCCAACATGCTGTGGCTGAACAGACCTATAGGTCACCTGGAGGAGTGTGAAAAAAGCTTTCCCAAGGTAGTGGCACCTAAGTGGGAACTTGAACAACGGAGAGTCTGCAAGGCGAGAAGGAGCAGGAGCTTCGGAGGAAGCCATGGGAACCAAAGGATGGAGGTGTCAAAGAACACAGTGGAGCTGGCTGTGGATGGAGGGTGGATGCCCAGGGCTGGAGGAGACAAGTTTGAGTAACAAAGGTTGGAGGAAGACCCTAAAGAGAGGCAGTGTGCGTAGTACGTGTATCTGGGCTCTGGAGTCAGAGAGCATAGCTTCAAATCCTGACTTTGCTACTTGCCGGTCACGTGTCTTTGGGCAAGCTGCTTAACAGATGGGTCAAATGTCTTGTCTACATGCTGGAGGTGAGTGCACTCACTGCATGAGGCTGTTACAAAGATAGCATGGGATTATAAACATAAAACATGCTGTCTACCACATTCTGAGATTACCTTCATTTTAAGTGTAATTACATGCTATAAGACATGGGCATGTGGACATTGGGAACCACAGAAGGTTTCTAATCAAGTGAGTATTATCATCATATTAGGATTTTAGAATAAGTCTTCAGCATGAAGGAAGAGAGATGAAAGAACTGACTAGAGGCAGGAACATTGTGTAGGAGACCAATGTGATGTCCAGGCGAGAGATGACGATGGCTGAACAAAGGACAGAGGCAAGGGAGTGAATTGAAGATATATTTTACAAGTGGAATGATCAGGATCTTTTAAATGACTGAATTTGGTAGAAAACAAAATTCAAAGGTTTGTGTGAGAATCAACGAAGAAACATATACAATCTACATAATTTATATAGCAGCTTACTCAACATGATCTATGTAAAACACACACACACACACACACACACAGAAAGGAAGGCCAAATGTCTTAGATCTTACATAGAGAAAAGAAGTATTTAGTATATGTCCATTTGTCAACATTTACTGATTTTTGAATTGAAATATGATTTATATACAGTGAAATGTACAGATCTGAAGTGCACAGTTTGATGACTTTTAGCAAATGCTACATTTGTGTGATACACAACCAGTCAACACATAAACACCCCCAGAAAATTCCTTCATGCCCTTTCCTGATCAGATGGTGCCCCTTGTCCACAAAAGGCAATCATCCATGTGAAGTCCATAAAAACTGTGTCATATTGCTCACTGTAGAACTTTGTATCAATGGAGTCTTATGGTCTATACACTTGTATCTGGTTTCTTTCACTCAGCATGTGTTTGACTCTTCTTTGTGTTGCGTGCACTGGTAGTTAATTTCTTTTTATTGTTATACTTTATTATATGACTATACTGCAATTTGTTTTTACATTCTCTGATGAACATCTGGCTTGTTTTTAGTTTTAGACTTATGAATAATGGTGCTACAAAGATTCTTGCACAAATCTGTGAACATACGTTGTCCTTTCTTCTTTTTCTACCCGGGGGTGGAACTGCTGAGTCATAGGCTAAATGCATGTTTAACTTTGTAAGAAACTGCTATACTACTTTCCAAATTGGCTGTACCATTTTCACTCCTATGGGCAATTTATGAGAGCTCCAGTTGTTCCACATCCTCGCAAAAAGTTGGTGCTATTCGTCTTTTTAATTTTAGCCATTCTAGTGTTTTCACAGTGGTTTGCATTTGGCTCTTTCTTGCATTTCTTTAATGACAATATTGAGCACTTTCCTGTGCTATTACTGGCCATTTGTATATTTTCCTGTTGTTAAGTTTTTGTGTAAATATTTTGCCTATTTTTGAAAAAAATCAGGTATTTTGTCTTTGTACAAGTACATTATAGCAGTTATTTATACATTCTAGATACATGTCCCTTGAAAAATATATGTATTGTAAACCTTTTCTCCCAGTGTGTGTCTTACCTGTTCATTTCTTAATTGTGTCTGCTAATGAACAGGACATTTAATTTTGATAAAATCTAGTTTATCAATTTTTTTCCTGTAATGTTAGAAATCCTATGCCCTAGGAAATCTCTGCATGTCCCAAGGTCATGAACATAGTCTCTTTTGTTTGCTTCTAGAAGCTTTATAGTTATAGCTTTTATGTTTAGGTTTATGATTCATCTCAAATTAATTTTGTCATACAGTGTGAAATAGGGGTCAAGGTTCTTTTTTTCCCTATGGATATTTAGTTATGCCAACACCATTGATTAAAAAGATTTTCCTTTCTTCATTGTATTTGTTACCTTGCCAAAAATTAATTGACCATATGTGCGTGGGTCTAACTCTGTACTCTCTACTCTGTTCTACTGATTTGTTTGTCTACTTTAATGCCAATACCACAGGCTCCTCTGTCTTTGGGCCCCATTTTCCTGTGATGTAGTTTGGGAAGTCCAGGTAGAAGCCAGGGTGAATGTGGAGTTTTCCTTCTCTCAAGGACAACAGCCCTGTGCTACCCGTTGCCTAATGTCTGAAAACAGTTGTTTCATTCAGAATGCCTGAAAACAACTTCCACACTGGGCCAATGTCTTGTCCTCCGAAAGAGCAGCCTAGTGAGAAAAGAAGGCTTTGGGGAAGGCTTCCCTTTCTTTCCCCTTTCTCCTTCTTGCTGGTTCCTGAGTTGGTTCCTGTGTTTACCTCTGTCATTCTAATACAGGGTTTTCAATCTCTGTTTTTATTTTCATCTCTACCACTGAACATGAACTCCTTGAAGTATTGATTTGTTTTTGTGTGCCCAGGACCAAGCAGACTGACAGGCACATGTGGAAACAAACTAAAAAAAAAAATATGGCTGTTAAATGAGTGGGTAAAGTCACTTAATGCTTTAATACTAATAAAATTAGGATTCCATAAAGTAAAAACATTTCTTTGCCCTGGAATGTCTGGTTTTTCAGAATTTTTAATAATGATGTGATGTGTGAACCATATTAATCCTTGTACTATGTCAAGCTTCAATTGTAGGTGTTTTAGATGTTATCTAAAGGAGCACCGTATGTGGAGAACAAACTTCTTTCTACGAATTACATTAAAACCAGTAATGTCTTCTCAATTTTAACTGATATAATAAAATACATGTATTCCAATAAAATTTAATATTCAAATCAAACAATAAAAATAGGTTGTAGTTATATGTATTTTTATATGCCCTTATCAATAAAATAAATTTTTATTTATTTTATTTCAATAAGGTAAAAACTTGGTTAGAATAGTTTCATTTTATGAAAATGAAGGTATTTGTTACAGAAATGCATGTTTTACTTAAATAATGTAATTTCCCATTAATAGGTTCTAAACATTATTTACGGATTTGATTCATCATGAAAACTATTATTATTAGTGCTATTTTTAAAACAGTAATAATTCATTAGGCTTTTAGAACTAAACATTAAACCACTAACAATGTTATTTCAAATAATCAGACAAAAATCTTTTTAGATCCCTCTTTAAAAATAGAAGGATGGGATCCATAGTATGTATTCATTCATTTTTTTTAAATAAGTCCTGTTAACAGATTTCTGGTGTATAGTACATACTCTTTAATGAAATAGATTATATCCCTTACCTAGAGGTCCCTGTCTGTGTAGGGTCTTCGCTCACCAGAAAGGATCTCTAACTGTTCATCTTCCCTCTTCACCGCCGTCAATGCTTTTGGTATTAGTATCACCAGGAAAGCCAAATTAACAGGTGAGTCCTATAATGACCTGTTAAAAGGGTAAGTCTTTGCAGGCCACAATACCTAGGGATATTGGCAGAAATATTGTACGTCTGTTCTTTACATATTATTGTGCCTCAAGGGCATTCAGTTTTTATGCTTCCTATGCCTTACCCCATATGATCATATCATATGAACTCGAATAATCAAACATTCAATGGAGAAATCGGTAAAAGTTCTCAATATTCATAACTTTACCATCTTTTAAATTACATATTTACATAGTCTCAACGTTATGTTTTTTACAAAAATGTAATACTTCTAAATCCATTAGCTTTAACATTACAAATGTTTAATGTATCCTAGGGTGAAATTAAATGCATTTATATGGAAGTCTTTTTATATAATGCAATATTGTGCTTTAAGTGAGTATGATGTTAAATAATAATTAAAGAAATAATAAGTCTTATAGTAGACAATTATGTGAGGTTATGTCCTGCATAAGGCTTTTTGTAATGAGAAAATGGGTTAACTGTAAGAAAAGTAATATTTATTGAATACTTTTGAAGCTCTAAACATATTTAAATCTTACTGGCTCACCAATTTAACTCTCCCAACAATCCTGAGGGTAGGTGTTACAACCATTGTATAGTGTGATATTTATCAAATAAACATAATAGGATTTGAATATCTTAAATATTCAAATTTATTCATTCAAATAAGTGCTATTTATTAAAGAAAATGCCTTGGGAAGACAGATGCATTTTTTCCCACTGGTGTTGCAATTGCTCAAATATTTTGAGGATGAATATCCTCACGTTGGAGGCAAGTTTTTAAGAGTGAATTTGAATTACTGGAGCAGTAAACAATTATTTAGAGTCTGGTATAAGTGAAGAAAAGAATCATGACCAGTAAGCTGTCTTGCAGGTATCAACAAACTGACTCTAAAATTTATATGGAAAGGCAAAGGGATTAGAGTAGCCAACATAATACTGAAGAAGTTGGAAGACTCACACTTTCCAATTTCAAGATTTACTGTAAAGCTACAGTAACCAAGACAATGTGGCACTGGTGAAAAAGTAAATGATAGAACAGAACTTAGAGGCTGAATGTAGATCCACAGAAATACAGTCAACTTTTTCTTTTTATAAAAATGTATGTATTCACCATTGTCAAAAAGGGTAAGCAGATGGAAACAGCCTAAACAGGTACCAATAAATTTATGTTTCCTTACACATTCCACTACTTCCGTCCATACAATAAAATAATACCCAGTTGTTTGAAAAAGACATAGATCTATGAACACTGGCATGATACTGGCTATATGTGTGTTTAAATATATATGTATATACAC